>NC_137172.1:106811131-108061131 GCF_951804945.1 Podarcis cretensis
CGCTGCGCAGCTCTCCCTCTCTGCTGAAGCCAGGAGAGTCTTGCTCTCCCAGCTTCAGCAAAAGGAACCCAAAGCCTTTGGAGCGCAGCGTGAGGTCCCACTGCACTCCAAAGGCTTCAGGCAGCTATCCCTGAAGCCTGGAGAGCGAGAGGAGTCTGTGCGCACTGACCCCTCTCACTCTCCAGGCTTCAGCGAAATCAACGCGAAGCCTCCGGAGCGCGGAGGGAGCGCTCCCTCTGCGCTTCGGAGGCTTCGCGTTGCTATCGCTGAAGCCAAGGAGCCTGCACTCGCTCCATAGGACGCACACACATTTCCCCTTAATTTTTGGAGGGGAAAAAGTGCGTCCTATAGAGAGAAAAATGAGGTATATGAATGAATTCCTATGCACACTGCACATACTGTATTTGTAGTGCAATTTAAATAAAAGGACACATTCTACTCAGGTAAGCCACCCCCTGACTCTTCCTTCCCTTCTCCACAGCACCGGATGAGCCGTGGTGGCTGCTTACCTGTGTCTTGTGAGCGGCAGGGGCTAGCGGTGGCGGAGGGGGGGTGATGAGCGGTGTGCGAAAGGACTCTGGAGAGGGGCTGGCACCAACAAAGCCCAGCCCCCTTCCTCCTCTAGGCAGGGTGGGGAAAAGCCGGGAGGGAGGAGGCACTGCTGCGCCGCCGTGTGAGGGAGAGGGAGGGAGGAGGGAAAGAACATGTGCACTGGCGATCCATGCGGCGATTCCCGGACCTCCATGGACCGGATTTAGAAGGCAGTTGGGCCTGATTCAGCCCGTTGGCCTTAGTTTGCCGACCGATGGCTTATTGCTAGTGTAGGTGAGCAGTCTTTCCAGAAACCTTGTTGCCATTATCGGTCCCTTCCACTGAGGAAACCTAGATTTCAGCAGAACACAGAGGAAGCCCCCCTTCCGAATGCCAACACATCCCCTTTAACAAATGGAATAAAAAGGCAATGCAAAACTGTATCAGCACATTTCGTGATTTCCCTTGGGCTTACATAACACCATATTCCCATAAGATTCCACTTTAGAAATGCAGTACTGTAAAAATAAAGTGCTTGTGCAATGTTTGACCCTAGAACACAAGGACCCACTATCTGAAAGGGCACAGTGTCCATAAAGTGTGTTGACTTTGTAAAAGCTGCTTTGTTTCCTGTCTGTTTGAAGATTCTGCCCTTTTACTTGTGTGCTGTGATTTATTAGATAAAGGTTTTATGAAGAAGATTCAAACTAATGTATCAGAAACAGATCAGTTCAAAGTATAATGGCAGTGACTAAAACCTTGCTTAATTTCCTGCTCAACCTGATATATTTCTACTGTACATGTAAACAGTTTACTCAAGCATTTGGATAACACAGGTCTACACAATTGCACTGTAATACCCATTGCTTTGTCTTATTGGGCCTATGAATTAAGATTAGTATTGCTAACTAATATATGAGGTGAAAACACCCACTGTAGGCAAAGGAACAGTGCACAGAAATGGCCTCAGAGGCAAGTGGGGGGCATAACTGCTTTGTAATAGATTCTATATCCTACTTTGTAATTCCGTCTACTCATACAGCCAGATGATTGAAGCCTCAATCACACAGACATACAAACATAAATTAGTTCAGAGTTTATTATTCTGTATATTAATCATTACACTATACCAAGGAATAGTATCTGGTGTGCACTTTTTGTGTCTTTGGAAAACAAAAGGGTGCAAATAATTATTATTCATTTATTAAATTTGTTAGGTCAACCCAACAAATTTGGGTTTTGTGGGGGGTTCTATGAGTGACAGTGGAAGTAAGCAGTTGAAGTTTCTGCAGGGCAGCGAGATTAAATAGACTGTGTTGATAGAAGAGATACAGAAAAATAGTACAATAGTCATATGCAGAGTAAGACAAATGCATCTCTTTTTTTTTTTTTTGAGGCAGGTTTCTTTGATGAAGCCATGAAGGATTTCAGCAAGGTCTTGGAGCTAAACCCTAAGTTTGAAGATGCTTCTCTGAGTTTAAAGCAGACTATTCTTGATAAAGAAGAAAAGCTAAAAAGAAACTATTGAAATTCTACTCCAGATGAACCTGGACGAACTTGAGATTGGATTACCTGGTAATAGGAACACACATATTTTCCCCACCCCACTCCACTATGTTAATTTGTTAAATTTAAAGTCAATTAATTTGAAGTGTAACCTGTTTGTACTGTGGATGTTTTCTAGTGACAGAGCAGATTATTTTTTAAAAGTACTGTATTAACCTTGTCTTGGGTTCTGTTCATTGTAGATATTGGAACCAAGGGTGGGTAACATTTTGTCTTTCTCAAGACAAGCATTAAATTCATTCAGGGGCCACATTCACTTATTTAAGGATTTTGCATAGTATGAAACAACCTGCCACACGTAGGACATTAGACAAATGTGACAACCAAGTCACATTGGCTCTTACAAGCAGGTTTAATAATCATTGTGTAAAGCCTTCATAGATTGATTAGTAGAGAGGCTGTGAAGCAAAAAAAACCCCTACATTTTAACAATATATTTCCAACGGAAAAGAGCCTGCTGAGCTTCAGAGAGACAATAAGCTATAGAGATTCTATAGAAAAATAGGTCAGCATGCAGGATTACAGCCTTCCAGGACTATATGACAAATGCATGAAGCAGAGACTTCCGGTCGGCGCCAGCGCTTAATGGCGGTCCGAGCCTCGAGCTCCGAGGCAGGACTGCTCCGTTAGTTCGGGTCTTACCCGCTACGGCAAGCGGGGGACCCCTAAAATCACAGGCGCAAATAAGACACCGGGACGTGGACTGTCAAACTTTGAGAAGTGGGGGCTTGTTTGCAACAAAGTTACCGGACCTTAGACGTACCCTGTTGCATTTTGGCCACATAGAAAATAGAGACATTACAATTTGGATATTGGAAACTTCTGGCTACTGTTATACTTCCTTGCCTCTTTGTTTTTTTTTTCTATCTTTGCCATTTGGATACAATTGAATGCTCCCTCTAGAGGGTTCTATGTGAAACTGTTGCACTTGGAAAAGTAACAGTGGGATTTTCCACTTGGGAATCAACTCTGTGAAAACGACCTTGAGGATATGAGTGCCCCTACAGAAGAGATAGTAACAAGGCAGAAAGCAAAACAATCTCAGAAGAAAAGGGGCTCTATATCAGGAACTGCAGCTGTGCAGGAAAAAACACCAGCTTCTATGGATCCTATGACTCAGGCACTACTTAAAATAAATCAATCCCTGGAAGCATTGACAAAGCTATCGACAGAGAATTCTAAAAAATTAACAGAGTTGACAACAAGGTTGGATGTGAATACAGCTAGTGTTAAATCTAACACAGATTCTATAAATAGATTAATTCAGGAAAATTCAGAAACACGAAAGATTGCAGAAAGTGCAAAAACAACGGCTGAAGAGACAAGGGAAAAGTTTGGGCCTATTATTAAAAAAGTGAATGAGCATGATGCAGCCCTCTCCTTACTGGAACTTCAACGTAAAGAGAAGAATTTAAAATTTAGATTGGTGCCTGAAGGGGAAGGGGACAACCTTGTGAAATTTCTTACAGAGAACATCATAACTTTTTGGCAGGAGGAATGGGAGGAAGACGAGGAACTTGAGATAATATCAGCCTTTCGACTGGGTAGAAAGCAGGATAAAAAACCAAGGGACTGTCTAATTACACTGAGATCAAAAGAAGAAAGAGATAGAATATTGAATCTGCATTATCAAAAGGCATTGGTGATCCAAAATTGTCAGATACAGATTTTTAAGGACATTCCTAAATACATTTTAGAGGTGAGAACATATTACAAAAGCCTAGCAGACCTGCTGAAGAAAAACACTATACCATTCAGATGGGAGTTTCCACAAGGATTGTCCTTTAACTTCAAAGGAAGGAAGATTAAAATAAAAACAATTCAGGACAAAGAACAATTCTTGGAGAAGTACCTGGAGGATCTGCAGAAAGGAACTGTGGAGGAGAGGGAACCACCTGATATAGCAAATTTGTCATTTGGACTTTCACTACCACCATCAGAGGAAGAGCAGAAGCTTGGAGCAGTTGGAGGAACAGCTACCTAAATACAAAATGTCTCTGCAACTCCTTAGTTGGAACTGTAATGGTTTGAACCTTCCTCGGAAAAGAAGACAGGTTTTTCATATTTTGAAGAAAGAACAATTAGACATAATATGTTTGCAAGAAACCCATATTGCCAGGATACATAGGAAATTACTGATAAATAAGAGACTTGGTCAAGAATTTATCTCATCAGACAAAGTAAAGAAAAGAGGTGTGGTGATCTACGCAAAGGAAAAGTGGGCTCCAAAATTGATATTTAAAGATGATCAAGGAAGATACCTGGCAATTGAAATACAAATTCAAGGAGAAAAGATATTAATTGTGGGAATTTATGCCCCAAATGAAGGGAAGGCCGAATTCTTTAGGAAGTTGCATGAGACATTAGTTGACTTTTTAGATTATAAAATCCTAATGATGGGAGACATGAATGGAGTTGTCTCAACAAACATGGACAAAGCACAGAGACAAGTGATTTCAAAAGAAGGGAGACTACCAAAGATCTTTTTCGAAATGACTGAAACAATGGACTTGATTGATATTTGGAGAATAAAGAACCCTCTAGAGAGAGAGGGAACTTTCTTCTCTGAAGCAAAAATGACATGGACAAGAATAGACCAAATCTGGATTTCTAGCAGTCTGGCGTCAAGAACAAAAAAAGTAGAAATATGCCCAAAAACGTGCTCCGACCATAATGCGGTGAAGATGGAGATGAAACTAACAACAACTGGATCCTTTAGATGGAGAATGAATGACACCCTATTTAAGGATGAAGAGATCCACAAGAAGGCCCTTAAAACATTAAAAGATTATTTTGAGATCAACAGGAAAACAGATGTGGAAAAAAGAATAATTTGGGACGCAAGCAAAGCCATGATGCGAGGTTTCCTGATTCAACAAAATTCTATTAAGAGGAAGCAACAAAATGAGAAGAAGGAAAAAATTTTAGAAAAAATAAAAGAAGGAGAGAAGAAGTTGAGGTCTAAACCAAAATCCCATGAGATCTTGAGAGAAATAAAGTTCTATCAGATGCAGTACATGGAGCTTATGAACCAACAAATAGAATGGAAGATAAGGCAAATGAGACAAAGAACTTTTGAATCGGCGGATAAATGTGGGAAACTTCTGTCATGGCAATTGAAAAAAAGGCAGAAAATGAATACTGTAACAAGTTTAGAAATGGATGGAAAAATTATCCATAAACCCAATGAGATCAACAATTGTTTTCAAAGCTTCTTTAAGAAATTGTATGCACAAGGGCCAATTAACGAGCAAGAAATAGAAGAATTCATCAGAAAATACGGTTTACCAAAAATCTCAGAACAAAGTAAAAGGATCTTAAATGAGGAAATAACAGAACAAGAAATAGAGGGTGCCATTCAAAATATGAAATTGGGAAAATCACCAGGACCAGATGGCCTGACGGCCAAATACTACAAAATGTTGAAAGAATGGTTGACACAACCATTGAAGGAAGTCTGCAATGAAATTTTGAAGGGGAAAAAGGCACCTGAATCGTGGAAAGAGGCTTTCATCTCACTTATACCGAAAACAGAGACTGAGAAGAACCAGGTTAAAAACTACCGCCCTATATCCTTACTCAATGTGGATTACAAAATTTTTGCAGACATTTTGGCAAAAAGATTGAAAAGAGTTTTAGCAGAAGAGATTCATAAGGACCAAACAGGCTTTCTCCCAGGTAGACATATGTCAGACAATGTGAGAAACATTATAGATATTTTGGAGCTGTTGGACGTTGACATTAATAGGAAAGCAGTTTTGATTTTTGTGGATGCGGAGAAAGCCTTTGACAATATTTGTTGGACTTTTATGAAAAAGAATCTCCAAGGGATGGGGGTAGGCCAAGGTTTTGAAAACGGTATAGGTGCAATATATTCTCAACAAAAGGCCAAATTAATTGTAAATAATGTGGTAACAGAAGAAATATCTATAGAAAAAGGTACACGACAGGGTTGCCCAATATCCCCATTGCTTTTTATATCAGTCCTGGAGGTATTGTTAAATATGATTAGAAAGGACCAGTTGGTTAAAGGAGTTCAGGTCGGAGTTAGACATTATAAATTAAGAGCATTCGCAGATGATCTAGTATTGACTTTGCAACAGCCAGACACCAGTACCAAAAGAGTATTAGAATTAATTGATATATTTGGTCGAGTAGCAGGTTTTAAATTGAATAGACAAAAAACGAAAGTGTTGCAAAAAAATTTAACAATGGAAGAAAGAGAGAGCTTTCAGAATGAAACAGGCTTGGAAATAACAAAAAGGGTAAAATACCTGGGGGTAAACTTAACATCCAAGAACGTGAACTTATTTAAGGACAATTATGAAAAATGTTGGTCAGAAGTTAAAAAGGATTTGGAAATATGGTCAAGGTTGAAACTTTCCTTGTTAGGCCGAATCGCTACCATTAAGATGAATGTATTGCCTAGAATGTTGTTTTTATTCCAGACGCTGCAGATTGTGGACAAGATGGAATGTTTCAAGAAGTGGCAGAAAGATATATCAAAATTTGTCTGGCAGGGCAAAAAGCCCAGAATTAAATTTAAGATTTTAACTGATGCAAAGGATAGAGGGGGGTTTGCCCTGCCGGACTTAAGACTTTATTATGAATCGGCAGCTTTCTGCTGGTTGAAACACTGGCTACTTCTTGAGAACACTGACATTTTGGATCTGGAAGGGTATGACAATAACTTTGGTTGGCATGCATACTTATGGTATGACAAGGTAAAGGTGTATAAAAGTTTTAAAAACCATATTGTAAGGAAAGCATTGTATAATGTTTGGGTTAGATATAAAGATCTGCTGGAAAGTAAAACCCCCAGGTGGGTGTCACCAATGGAAGCTAGGGAAGTAAAAAAGCTTAATATGGATTCTAAATGGCCAAAATATCATGAAATTTTAGAATATGATGGTGAAAGGGTGAAACTTCAGAGTTATGAGAAACTAAAGCCTAAGGTTCGAGATTGGCTGCATTACCATCAGATAAATGAGACATTTAAACAGGACAGGAAAATAGGATTTCAGAAAGAGAAGTCAAAATTAGAAACAGAACTGTTGGAATCCAATACTAAGAACCTATCAAAAATGTATAACTTGCTGCTAAAATGGAATACACAGGATGAAACGGTGAAATCAGCTATGATTAAATGGGCACAAGATATCGGTCATGATATTATGTTTGCTGACTGGGAACAGTTATGGACCACCGGTATTAAATTTACTGCATGTAATGCATTAAGAGAAAATATTATGAAAATGATCTACCGATGGTACATGACCCCAGTCAAGCTTGCAAAAATTTATCATTTGCCTAATAACAAGTGTTGGAAATGTAATGAGACTGAAGGCACTTTCTACCACCTTTGGTGGACCTGCCCAAAGGTCAAAGCTTTCTGGGAAATGATCTATAATGAAATTAAGAAGGTCCTTAAGTGGACTTTTCCTAAGAAACCAGAGGCTTTCCTCTTGGGCATGGTGGGCCAAGTGGTGTCAAGGAAGGATAGGACTTTCTTTATGTATGCCACTACAGCAGCAAGAATTCTACTGGCAAAGTATTGGAAGACGCAAGAACTACCTACTCTGGAAGAATGGCAAACAAAGGTGATTGACTTTATGGGACTCGCCGAGATGACGGGCAGAATCCGGGACCAGGGGAAAGAGACAGTGGAAGAGGACTGGAAGAACTTCAAAATATATCTTAAAAATAATTGCAAAATTGAGGAATGTTAGGATGTCAGGGGGTAAGAAGTAAAGAATTGCAGCAGTAAATCAAAAAACTTAAGAAATTTTTATGAAAGGGAACTAAGATAATGGACTCAAGGGTTGCTAAAGAATTATTAAACAAGGATGCAGGGATGGGGAGGTATGGGGAAGTCAAAGAAAGAAGGGTAAGAACCGAGGAGTATGATGTGATACTGTTTTACATTGTTCTTTATTATATGTGTGGAATTTAATAAAAATTATTATAAAAAAAAAAAAAGACAAATGCATGAAGCAATTCTGGCAGTGCCTTTCACCGTCCTGGGGGCCTGAAAATTTAGCAGATGGGCAGCTGCTGATTTGTAGGTTTGGTGGACTCTCCCCTTGGTTAGAATTGTCTTCAGGCATGGACAGTTTATGGGAAGCCTTCGGTTATATTGTAAGAAAAGCCTTAGAATGTCCAGAACAATGATGAAGATTATTTTATGCACTTCTCACGTTTCTTCTAAATTGGGATGCGTCACTTCCTATAAGATCTGCACCATTAATGTCAAACAATGGCTATACTTTTGTCTGGTGATTCTACTATAGTTGTCTAGAAGTGGTTCACTGCATTACATAAGGCTTTGTTTTATTCTATGAGGTAGTTTGGCCCACATGCACACCTGGCAGGAGGTCTAAAGTAGGATGTCGCTTGACAGCCAGCTATTCAACTCTTGGCCTTACAAAATGGGGAATAAAGTTACATTGGTGTTGCTTGAAATGGCAAAGGCATGGGTTGTTGCAAAATGTTTTACTAGCTAACCCTGGATATTTGCCAAGCTGTCTCGTACAATTGAGTAGATACAAAATAATGTGATTTTGCCTCCAAGAACAAATGAATTTGTCATGCAGAATGAGACAGTTTGATTCTTTCTACTGTAAGACACTTAAAGCACTATAAGTCAAGGTTCTCATTATATCCTTGTAACTAAGACTATGTAAGAAGGTGATAGCTTAGCATGAAGTCCATTCGACTTCCAAAACATTCGGAAGCCAAGGCGCGGCTTCCGATTGGCTGCATTAAGCTCCTGCAGCCAGCTGGAAGCCGTGGAAGTCGCGTTGGACGTCCAGGTTCCAAAGAACGTTTGCAAACTGGAACACTCACTTCCAGGTTTGCAGCATTCGGGAACCAAAAATTTCGACTTGCAAGGCGTTTGTCAACCAAGGTACGACTATATCCTTTGGCAAACAAGGGTCTTGCCCCCCTCACCAATCCAACACTGAATATCTGGGTTTGTAACTGCATCCCACAGGCCTCTCGGCTCCCCCCCAAATTCAAAATTATTCAAAATGCTTTTGTAGAAGTAGCAAATTCAGTCCTAAAATAAGATCAACTCACATTTTGCACCTCCAGATTTTTATTTATGAAGTGTTGCCATAGGAAGCCAATATGTACATTTTAAATCGGTCCCAGGTAATGCACCGAATCCAAAGGCCAGCCATAGCAAGTAGGGTTGTGTAGCTATATCTGGAAAAGAAAAATAATTTTCAGTTTGTCCCCTTACACATGTGGGTGCCTACTACATACATGGACCACACACAGATTTGCCCTTGTCCTAGAATTCAGCAAATAAGCATGGGTTTTGTACCAGGTAGGTGTTTTGGGTCTGTTTGTTTGTTTGTTTGTTTGTTTGGGAGAAAGAAGAAACTTTTAGATCTTCTTGGTACTAGAATAATCAGCAGTCGACAGCTTGTGAAAGTTAAGTCAAACTTCTCATTCAGCAGGTGTGGCTACATCAAGCTGTTAAATTTGTCAAAAGGTTTCTGGATCCAGGTGGTGGGCCATTGTCTTGGACTGTTGCCTATGCCTGTGGCAGGATCAAGAACAGAATTGATAGGCAAAGTGTCCTCGTCTCCACACCAGCCTTGCGGGTCTGTGATCACGGGGTTCATTTTTATGGTTTCTGAGTCTGGGAGAAAGACTCTGCCCAAAATTCAGTGTCGAATTTGTTGTTGTTTAGTCGTTTAGTTGTGTCCGACTCTTTGTGACCCCATGGACCAGAGCACGCCAGGCACTCCTGTCTTCCACTGCCTCCCCGCAGTTTGGTCAAACTCATGCTGGTAGCTTCGAGAACACTCTCCAACCATCTCGTCCTCCGTCGTCCCCTTCTCTTTGTGCCCTCCATCTTTCCCAACATCAGGGTCTTTTCCAGGGAGACATCTCTTCTCCTGAGGTGGCCAAAGTATTGGAGCCTCAGCTTCATAATTTGTCCTTCCAGTGAGGACTCAGGGCTGATTTCCTTAAGAATGGATAGGTTTGATCTTCTTGCAGTCCATGGGACTCTCAACAGTCTCCTCCAACACCATGTAGAATTAGACATGCTTAAATCTGCCACTAATGAAGTGCAGACAGGTTAAATCTATTTGTCATCAGCAGAACCTAACTGCATATATATTGCAGCACCAATTGTGGTCTAAGTTATTGATCTTAAGACCGAAGGCATTATTTCGTCCTCCATACACATATACCATCTTGCTATAAGGCTGGGGCCTAAAGCTGAGTAGAATTTATTCTTTTCAATGCAGAAGCGATCCAGGTTCAATCAGCATTTCAAGGTAGGTCTACGAAAGGTAGGTTGGAGAACCCTAGATTGCCACAGGCAATCAGCAATACTGATAGATGCACAATTCTATATAAAAAAGTAAATTCTGTATATTTATTGAAATTCCCCAAACATACCTTATATATCTGTGTGTCCGACTACTTAATTTGTTCAGGAGTGATTAACCAAGACTGGTCCAGCTACTGCATAACCGTGGATTTCAGAACGCTGATCTGAAGTATGGCAAGTATAGTCATATGTTCCTGGAATTAATGGGTGCATATTTACCAGGAAGTTTGAAAAGAGCTGGTGACCCCCCCCCCATTCTTTAACAACAACATTGCACTGAAATTATGGGATAAGACAAGTAACCTTACAATATATTAAAAGTTCAGCAGTCAGTTAATGGCCAGCATCTCCCAAGTTTTCAGTGCTGCACCTACCAAGCTTCCTTCCTTGTGAACATTGTCCTTCTGGAAGACCATTACCAGGCAGATGAAGGCAGGTGCTGACTTTTACAGTACAGTGGAAGTATACCTAGAGGGGGAAGAGAGAAATTAAAGGACCCTTATTTCAAGTGGTCTTAGAAAGTTGCAAGAATAAGTCCTACAGAAAATGTTGTACCCAAGGGCTCTCATTCAACAAGCCTTATTTCTATGGAGAGGATCCCTTAATTGAACTTTTTTTAAAAAAAAACTTTATGAAAAGATGCTAGCTTTGTTGTAGTGGGATTTTACATTTTTGTTTCAAATAGCAATATGCTAAGTGCCAGCATTTAAAAAGTTGCTTAAAAGTGACACACTTCTGACCAGTGCTTGGATGACAACAGTATAGAGCAGTCCTACGTAACTGTGATGCATCAAAACTCTTTTTGTGTGTGAGAAGGTACTCACTCAATAAAAGCACTGATTAAGCCTAACCAACACAGCCTCCTCTTGCATTCCAAGGCAAGGAGGTAGGGAACCATTAAAACAACTGAGTTCTCTGCATTTGATCTGATGGATCACAACTTGCGCAGGCCAGGTCTACGCCATTCAGAACTTTAAGAGAAAAAGACCTACACAGACCTCCCATCAGCGTTCACTAGCAAAGAGGGATGATGTCAGATGTTTGTGCTGATACTCTAGGGCTGCTTATTCTGTTTCCCCTGCATGACATCATTTGCACTGGCCCTTCATGTGCCATTTCTGGTTTTACTGAACTTCAGTAGGAGTTTGGCTTAAGCGGCTTTTGCCATATAGAATGGAATCCCAAAGAAACTAAAATTAAGTCCTGCTCACTGGGTAACATCAAGCACTTCCCACCCAATATATTTGCAAATGCGGGGTGGGACATTTGATTAGGAATGCCACAGCACTTAGTCAGTCATGCTCAAGTAAAACTGACAATTGTGAACTGATTGCCTCAACTATGGAAGTTGCACAATGAATATTTTCTAGTCCTGTCTGTTTCACTTGGATTGTACCTTTCTCAAAGGAAGAGTCCGCATCTGTATTCTCAGCCTTTTGAAGTGATTGGGATATTTCACTCTGTCACTTTTAGTAACTGGGCTGAAGCTCACAGATCCACTCTCTTTGCTCTCGCATCTGTTTGAGAGGAGACATAAAGAGTCATTAATCCACGAAGCTTGATCATTACGGTTATAGAACAGGTGTTTAGAGGCACTTGCCCATCTTCAATGATGCTCCATTGGGGAATGGCGCCAAACTCTTCAGACCCAGCCATCCAGCAGTTATCCAAGAACAGTTCAACGCCAGGAGCTTCGTCTTTTAGTTCAACTTCAAGATAAACAGGTTCCCTTGAGTATTTGAGAGCTACCGAATGTTGCCCATAGGTTTCTGTGAAAGATTCATCTGCCAACAGCAAGAGCAATAAAGAGAAGGAGATCATTATTTTTAAAACAATTGATATATTCAGTTTTAGTTCTAGAATAGCTCTCCTTCTCCCTTTAGGAAAATGTTACCTTTGAAGATGCTTGAGATGATATGTAGAACTTGCCTTGCTCTTCTAGGGCCTATACGAGAAGAACGTATTTAATGATTATTCTCTTACACACACACACACACACACACACACACACACACACACACACACAAAATGAAGTTACATACTTCCTGGTTTTTGCATTTTACAAGATTGCTTACCTGCTACATTTGTCCTAGTCATCATTGTGCCATAGCCAGTAGGAAGAGTTCTAGAAGAGGAGGAGGAGCCATAGATCACAGCACTTTGCATGAGCGTTTCTTTGATTGGGTAGTAGCACAAGATAGTCAGCCTGCAACAGAGGGACATTTCTTAGATACTAGAGCAGTGCTGGTTTCATCTTTTTTTAAAAAAAGTAACTCCTACCTGTAGGCTGGATCTCTTGTGATAGTTGGTGGTCCCTGTGCTGGAAGAGTCTCTTTTTCAAATAATAATTCATTTTCATAAATAAGGTGATCACCTTCAAACTGTCGGGGAAAAATATTTCAGGTTCATCATGCTTGGAAAGAGCACACCTTTCCCCTTCCGTTCTCCACACCCTTCGCCCAAGGACTAACCCTTAGTGAAGTGCCACAAGTAGAAACATGAAACTGGAAGAAGACTTGTTCCTTTGTAAATTCCTTAGGCCTACAGGTGCTGTCCTTCAGCCTAGTTTTGCCCATGTCAATGGATGGCACAGTCTTCATGAGAGCAGATACGGTTACTGTTCCATTAGGGTAGCACACTAAGAAAAGCCAGATCACAGTAAATCAGATCATAAGAATCATTGAATATTTACAGATAAATTGTAAACAGATAAAAACATTAGCAGGATTATTGTAATAACCTGCACTTTTATGAGAGTATATATTTACAGTACATAATTAAATGAACAAGTTAAATGAATTTGGATCTCTAGAAGATACTAAAAAAATAAATTTAAGGAACTGCAAGAAAGTCAGATTTTGGAATGTGAAATGTATAAATTTGAAAAGTATAAATAAAAAACTTTTTTTAAAAAAGATCATAAGACATCTCCGCATTGTTTAGTGATAAACTGGACTGGAATATAGCTCACCTATGAATTGTGAAGAGTGAAAATTGCATCTAACAGAGAAGATATCCAAAGTCTCCATAGTGCTTGTTTTCTTCAGAAGAAGATCAAACCTGGCTCGAATTCTCTCAAATGACACTTCCTTTAAACATGATAAGAAGTGTATCTATAAGGATAACTTCATTTATATGTTCTAGCATTAGTTCAAAATTAATGCATTTGAGCCATCATCTCATCAACCAAAATAAATTAAAAACCCACCATCAGTTAAAACCCATACGACTAACTGTGGTGTTTGCCCGTTTGTTTAGAAAATGTCTGTACAGGGGGGGGGGGGGGAGAAAAAGGGTTAAAATGTAGACCAATAGGAAAGCTGGAGGCGGAGCCTACCTGTTTATAAATGGGCTTAGCCCGAGGTTTGAGTTAGTTGCTGGTGGGTAGTTGGTTGGTTTTAGTGGGTTGGTTGGTTGGGAAAGGCAGTTGGAAAAGCAGTTGGCAGGCAGTTGGAAATAGAGAGACAGTTAGTGCAGTGGGTTCTTGTGTGAGGGGAGGTAGAAGAGATAGAGGCAGGATAAAATAAGACTAAAAAGGTAAGGAGTAACAACGTTTGGAATGCAGTTAAAGTTTGTTTGTGTCTGCAATAAACTACAGTCTTCTTTGTTAACTTGAGAACCTGACTGAGACTAAGTGATTTACCGGGGAGGACCTGGTTGATGGCTGTGGATTAGTGGTGTACAGGTCAATAGTCCATGAGACGACTGGGGGCTCCGTACAAACACCACACTAATCAACTAGGATTGCTTTGAAAGGATAATAGCCCCCTAGCTTACACAATCCTGTGAATACCCCTTTCTCCATACCTAGAACCTGTGCATGGCCCACCCCTGCCATCATCTGAGGCACTGTCCACCCTCCCTGGGCATCCATACTTTGACACACATATCCTTGCAGAAGAAAAGCCTACGGGGAACCTGTGGACCTTCAGGTGATTTTGGATTACAGCTCCCCATCTATTAACCCTGCTAGCTGGGGTCTGATAGAACTTGCAACATCTGGAGTTCTGCTGGCTCCCCATCCCTAGAAAATCACATTTAGTTATATCACTGCTTTTTCCATCAAGTAAGATAAGGAAGCTTTAGGCGCCAAGGCGTTCACGTTGTATACCTCATAAATAATCCCAACGGCAAAGAGAGGCACTTGCAATATTAGATGAGTATCATTTGTAGTAACAAAATACCCATCTGCGAGGGCAGCGGCTTGACTTAGCGGCTTACTGCCTACATATAGGCTCCAGTATTTGTATAGACCTGCAATCGGAACAGCTAAATACATGTTCTCTTTGTCGCAGTACCCAATGCCTTCTGGTAGTTCTATAAAGGAAAAAAGAAAGTTGCTGAGTGAATGTTGTTGTTTTTTTGAAAAAAGCTATATGAAAAGATAGCATCTCATGAGGCTTCTGACAGAAGTGGCTTAACATTGAATTGCCTAACAGGTAGGGACATCAGAAACTGCTTCTCTGTTGGGTAACTGTTCTCCATTGGGTTGCAAATATAAAGAGTATCAATATCAGGGATGGGTAACCTGGTGCCCTTCAGATGTTGTTGGGACCCCCAACTCCCTTTGGCCCCAGCCAGCATGGCAAATAGAGTTGAAGTCCCTCAACATCTGAAAGGCCACAGATTTCCCACAGTTTATCTGCATACTTGGTCTTCCAACTCATGGTACATTTGGGGTCGTGCCCTAGATAGGTTACACTAAAAAAAAAAAAAGTGATTAAATTATGTATATAAAAATAAAAATGGAGGAGTCATGGAGTGAGAGAAAAGTAGAAGTAGATTCTTTGTTTCAAATTAGGATTGATGGTGGAACCCAGAGCCTAAAGAAGACTGCTAACATACAGTTTGGGGTTATGTATTGCAAATATTTGCCTCTCCTTTGGATAACGAGACCTCTTTAGGACATGCTATGAGAGTTTTAAACTCTTAAAAAGCAAAGAAAGAAAATCTATCCAGACAGTTTACTGGCTCATCTACTCAGTTTCACACAGATTTCATTGCCCCCAGTGGTTTATATTTCTAGAGGATACAATAGGAATTGTCTAGCTATCGTGCATGCAACTTAAACAAGCCATTCAGGAGTTATAACTTTGTCAGTTTAGACAAAACAACTTACCAACATCTGCAATTATGCATTCTATGTCGGCAGGGTGGTGATACAACTTCAGCTGAGGTCCCACATTCAGAGTGTAGTTCACATGAAGGTGATACTTGGTTTCATTTTTGTTCACATACTTTAAACAAGTTTTATAAAACCCACGAAGAGAGAAAATTTGACTGCATTAGCTTAATCAGAATGGATTTTCAGGGCAATAGTCACATTATGCCAAAATCAATTTGGAAGGACGACAATAGAAAGATCTCTAGTGCTGCACAGATGTTTTTCTCCCCACCGCCATATTCTAGGTATGAACGTCTCCCACATGTACCTTCATATTAGCTTTCAACACCACTTCCCACCAATATTTTATCATAAGATGCTAGAAAGCACAAGATCAAACTTATTGAGGCAAAAGTTTCCCAGTACTCTCAATACTTTGAGTGGTCAGCACAGGGAAACACATGCATATTTGCCAAGATCAAGTTAATTATATGCACATTTAGAGTTAATGTCTAATTCCAGGATCAAGAAAGTACATCCATAAGGAGACTCAAATACCTCTTGTATCCAACCTACCAGTAGCTCAACCATTATGTGTGTACAATGCTTGCCCCAGTGAGATGTCATGCCCAGCTGCCTTACCTCTCTTAAGATGTTGGGATCGTCAAAAGGTACTACCAGATTAAAGCCTATTGTTCCATTGGGGAAGTGAATGTCAGAGATCTTGTAACCCCTTTGCTGTGCTTCCTTACGGGATAGATGTTCCTCTCCTATTTTAAGTGCTACCAGAATGACATCATGAAGGAAGACTCCCAAGGTTACATCAAAGAGTCGTGTTTCTGGAACAGTGTCTGTGTTAAAACAAAAGCATTTTGTCACTGGGAAGGCATGAATATTAGAAGAGTGTTCTTCAGCGTAAGGCACCCAGGTGTTTGTTGGAGATCATGGGAATTTTAGTCCAATAATATTCAAGGACTCAAAGTTTAGGAATAGTGCATTAGAACACAAAAAATCCTTCCAGTAGCACCTTAGAGACCAACTACCATATTTTTCGCTCTATAAGACACACCCGACCATAAGACACACCTAGTTTTAGAGGAGGAGAACAAGAAAAGAAATATTCTCTCCCTCTCTGCGCAGCGCCCCTTTAGGGAAGTGGCAGGAGAAGCGGTTAAAAGTGGTAGACTCGTAATCTGGTGAACCGGGTTCACATCCCCGCTCCTCCACATGCAGCTGCTGGGTGACCTTGGGCCAGTCACACTTCTCTGAAGTCTCTCAGCCCCACTCACCTCACGGAGTGTTTGTTGTGGGGGAGGAAGGGAAAGGAGATTGTTAGCCGCTTTGAGGCTCCTTAGGGTAGTGATAAAGCGGGATATCAAATCCAAACTCCTCCTCCTCCTCTTCTTTCACTGAAGCCATGGAGCCTGCATTTGCTCCATAAGACGCACACACATTTCCCCTTACTTTTTAGGAGGGGAAAAGTGCGTCTTATAGAGTGAAAAATACGGTAAGTTTGTTATTTTTGTTATTGGTATGAGCTTTCGTGTGCATGCATACTTCTTCAGATACATGCACATGAAAGCTCATACCAATAATAAACTTAGTTGGTCTCTAAGGTGCTACTGGAAGGAATTTTTAAATTTTGTTTCGACTACAGCAGACCAACAAGGCTACCTACCTGTAACTAGAACATTAGAACACAGTTTGTTCCCCGTGGTCTCCACTTTGAAAACAAACTCTCAGGAGTTTGTCGCTAGCTTACCCTCATTTAAGAATGTTTATTCTTAAATTTAAGAATTTATCGCTAGCTTACCCTCATTTAAGAATGTGACTAGGGGCGGGGGGGGGGGGAGAATTCAAGTTTCTGTAAACTGATCTACATGTTTTTTGTAACTAGATGATGGAAGTCAGCTGGTAGCCACTGGTAATAACTGGTAGGTTTAGTAAACTGACTCCCAAAAACTTTCCATGCAGAAGAAAGGGTCTTCTTCAAGGATCTATATTCTGCCTAGGGGGTGTGTTCTTGGATGTATTTTGCAAAGGAACCTACAAAATAAACTTGTTCAATAAGAAATTGGGATCTTAGTCTTGTCCCTCCAACAAGACCCTTTACTGCAGAACTATTTTCTTCACTATTTTCTTCACCTTTGAGACAAAAAAGCTACAAGCCATGCATTTACATGCTTCTACACACACGCTTCTACATACCATCTTGGGACGCGGGTGGCGCTGTGGGTAAAACCTCAGCGCCTAGGACTTGCCGATCGCATGGTCGGCGGTTCGAATCCCCGCGGCGGGGTGCGCTCCCATCGTTCGGTCCCAGCGCCTGCCAACCTAGCAGTTCGAAAGCACCTCCGGGTGCAAATAGATAAATAGGGACCGCTTACCAGCGGTAAGGTAAACGGCGTTCCGTGTGCTGCGCTGGCTCGCCAGATGCAGCTTGTCACGCTGGCCACGTGACCGGGAAGTGAGATGAGCGCACAACCCTAGAGTCTGGCAAGACTGGCCCGAACGGGCAGGGGTACCTTTACCTTTTACCTTTTACCTACCATCTTTGAGTCAATATTAGGACCCAGGACTAGGTGATTAGATCCCAAATGGTAAATTAAGATTTTATTTTTTGAAAAACCCAGCAGAGGAACTAATGAAAGTACATTAATCTCTTAATAAAAAATAAATAAATCAAAATACTTTATCAATAAGGCACAGCTTTGTACAACGACCCAGCAGCAATCCTATGTTTTACATATAACTGAAAAGTAAATGTATTTTAGCCCCACTTACTATTGACTACTCTTGGTATTCTAGGCATGAAGGGTGTGGTGATTTGCTTAATCACAGTGTACTTGGTCAAGTGCCAATCTGTATCTGTCCAGGTATGCTCCAATAATAAGTCAATGCTATATACTGCCCCATAGACACCATTGGATACAGTGCTCTACAAGAGGAAAAAAAGTGTTAAGGAAAGTAGATTCATTTAGACCAGGCATGGCCAAACTTGACCCTCCAGGTGTTTTGGGACTACAACTCCCATCATCCCTAGCTAACAGGACCAGTGGTCAGGGATGATGGGAATTGTAGTCCCAAATCATCTGGAGGGCCAAGTTTGGCCACGCCTGATTTAGACGAACAGCAGTGAAAACCACCTGTACAGTTAAGTAGTTATATGCCCCTGAACTCAAAACATACAGGGTTTGTATCTTCCCACATTCTATTCTGCAGTGCTTAAATGCATCTATCATTGTCCCGAATAACAGAAGTTTAACACTTTATATTTACTGACTTCAAAGCTTGCCCCATCCAGAGGGTTCTGGATAGATTGACAGTACACTATACTGTCAAAAACTATTCTGAATAGAAATATATCACACTGCTTTCTGAAGGCAGGCTCGGAAAACTCTAGAGGAAGGGCGCTCCAGAGTTAAAGAGCAGCCATCAATATCTTTGCACATCTTTTTAAAAATCTGATTTGGTGCATAGATATATTTAAGAGGACTCATGTCAGCCTTATTGATTTCTCAGGTATGATGATTTCAACCATCTAAGGTTTCATAACACTTCAATGGCAATATGAAGTCAACATGAACACACTAATCTTTCTGTCGCAAGGTTTTAGTGACCTCATTCCTTCAGAGACCCAAAAGGCAGGTCACAGTGTTGTACATAAGCAGAAGTTTCATGGGGCGAGTTTATACTCTTTTCATTGAATTGCCTAACAGGTAGGGACATCAGAAGCTGCTTCTTTGTTGAGTAATTGTTCTCCATTTGGTTTCAAATATAAAGAGTATCAATATCAGGGATGGGTAACCTGGTGTCCTTCAGAGGTGGGTGGGACCCCCAACTCCCTTTGGCCCCAGCCAGCATGGCAAATAGAGTTGAAGTCCCTCAACATCTGGAAAGCCACAGATTTCCCACAGTTTATCTGCATACTTGGGGCGAGTTTATACTCTTTTCTAGTTTGTAAACCCATATCATGAGGCCTCAGAGTTCACCTACATATGCAGAACAAGTCAGGAGACAGGCTACCTGTGCCAGCTGGGTTGATTGCAATATCTATATGCAAAGGAAATAAGTAGTTGGGTTTTGCTTTGCTGAAGTGCTGATCTAACAGCTGACTGAATTAATGGAAACTTCCATTGCATTTTTTTTTTTTTGTGTATACCAACTTGAGTCTGCTTCCTTTTTGTTTGATTTTACAAAAATCACATTTACCTTTAACCTGCCCCCAGACGCTCCAATTGGGATAGTCGTTATAATGTGTGTGTTGTTACGATCCAGCGTATAACCGAAATTTTCAGGATTCTCTATTCTTTGCCCATCAACCGCCATTGATATATTATGGGATGTAAAGGTGGGTTCTTGAAGGACCAATCGGGGGATCATACTTGGCACAGTCCATATTATGGCAACATCCGTAAAGCTGGTACCATCTGCCGATTAGTAAGACTCAGATCAGTGCTTGACAAAAAACAGGCAAGATCACCAGGAGGTAACATTTTAATGTTTGTGAATCACCTTGCAACACCTCCCATGCACAAGCTGACCAAATCTTATTTTAAGACCTAGTACTAATACATGCATTTTTATTATTTTTTTACAGACACAGTAGGCATACAACTCAAGTTGCTGAAGGCCCTGGCTTGTATTAAAATTCATGTAACAGTTTCCCAGAAAACTGGCTTTCTGCCAGGTAGATACATACACAGCAACATGAGGAATGTAATAAATTTACTAGAATACCAAGAAGAAAGATCAGACAAAAAGGCTGCTTTAATATCAATAGATGCAGAAAAGGCATTTGACCAGGTGTCGTGGGCCTTCATGAAAAGGTTCATAAAGGAAACAGTTTCCCAGAAAGGATCAGGTCACATTGGATTGTAGGAATGAACTATGCTTTTTTAGGGTAAGAGAAGGGAGGTACTCACCAACTGGGCATGACACTGTGGTGTCAATCAACAGAAGCAGCCACCTTTGTCTGTACATGGAAGTGGAGCTGATTGTGCTCATAGTGACCCCATTAGCCTATTGAAAAAAAAATTGGTAAAGTTTTATTAGTCCAGCTGGAATATGAGACCTATCTGAGCAATACCATCTTCTTCATAGTAGGATTAACTCACCACTGAAAGTTCTGTTTCATTTGTGGAGTAGGGAGACCGGAGGAACACTCTCGACAGTGTATTATTGAAACTGTAGCCAAGCTTGTCAGCGTCACTCACCAATGTTTTCTTTCTCCCCGAAGGAGAATAGAATATCAGCTGCCATATCTGATACAGAACTTTTCGTGCCTAAAAAAAAAAAAAGGGGGGGGAGCGTATTAGGCTGATAAGCATTTTCAAGCGGCTTAAGCTTCAGAACAAAAATGAGCCATTTTTCAATTTCATTACAAACTTTTAAAGAATGTTATGCAAGGTCTAGACTTCAGTACAATTCTTCAACCAGCCATAAAATCCACCGGCATGCATGAGCTAGATATATTCCAGAGGAATACCCAACTATTTCTGTATTAGTAAAGTGTGATGGGTACTTTTTTGCCAGGGGGTTTGAAGTGCTGTAGATTTTTGTAAGCTAGGAACATAAAAGGGGGGCTGCTATCTAGTCATGGCTACAGATCCACCATGCAGAATGGAGATATTCCTCTCAGTGGGCACTTTGAGGTTTGGCGAAACTATGCCATGACCAGAATTGATGTGATTTGTCGTAGCAGACAAAATACTAGATGTTGCCCAGTGAGACTTGGGTTTGAATACCTGCTACCTCACTAGGTGACTTTGAACCAGTAATTCTATCTCAGTCTAACTTACCTTATGGTTGTGAGGATGATGTTTTAACAACCCCTCTTCCCTTTTTAATAAATTAAAAAATCCAAAACCACTACTTCAAGTTCCTTTGGTGGACCATAAATAATGACTGCACTTGGCTCTGCATTCCATTATACAGTGGTACCTCGGGTTAAGTACTTAATTCGTTCCGGAGGTCCATTCTTAACCTGAAACTGTTCACAACCTGAGGTACCACTTTAGCTAATGGGGCCTCCCACTGCCGCCGCACGATTTCTGTTCTCATCCTGAAGCAAAGTTCTTAACCCAAGGTACTATTTCTGGGTTAGCGGAGTCTGTAACCTGAAGCGTATGTAACCTGAAGCGTATGTAACCCAAGGTACCACTGTATACACATAGGATGGGCAGCTTATTACAAACCATTTCTTTCAGCGGGTGAAAGGGGCAGAGAGATTTCAACTGATATTTCATTGGATTTAAATTTAAATTTTTCTGTTTTTGAATTGCCATGAGTCAACTCTAGAGTGTTTCTTACCATGAAAGGTAGGTAATAAAACTTACAAAAACCAGCATATCATATACTTCCCCCCTCTTACCTCAGGCAATGCAGACATCCATTCTGCAGTCTCATAATCCGAAATCACAGGGACATCGGTCTTCACTGATACCTTGAAACGAGATTATACTTATTTATAGAATGTGCAACAGGTTATGAGGTCCAAATTTGTTCAGTTCCCTCCTACCAGTTTCCTTATTTTAGAGAACTTAAGTTTCCAATGTTTTTATTTGTTGTGTAAAGGAGGAAGGCTGCTCACATCCTGCACATGGTAGGATCATTGGTAGCACAACTCATTCTCTCTCTCTCTCTCTCTCTCTCTCTATATATATATATATATAAAATTAGATTTTACAATTTAATATTCAACACATTTATCATAGAAAAGAGAAAATAAAAGAAAATTCCCCCCACCCTGTGACTTCCCTCAACTTCCCTTTCTGCTTCTTTAAATATTTGCTACTTTTGCTTAATTTTTGCCTTATTTTGATAATCTTTTAGCTAAATGCTCTTCTATTCTTATCATTTTTATACCAACTCATTCTTATGAAGCATCTCGAACCATTTCTTACCTCCATGTAATTCTCTTCACACAGAATTTCCCTTGGAGCCCATGTGGGGTAGGAGCAGCGCATAGGGTGTTGGTAGGTTGTAGCTGCTCTCAGATCTTGAAATAATGACACTCTGATGTTTAAAGTAAGAGAGAACTTTTCATCCATCTGCAATAATTTGAGATATTGGTTTGGGAAGAAAACACTGAATTTAGTGACAGAGATGCATTCCCCCCCCCCACCAAAGTGCTTAATAAAGCCAGAGTGATGATCCATACAAGTTTGCTGCATTTACTATCAGTTGTGGCATTGTAGTTTACATCTTCAAGGAGGAGATAATATCTGAGGAGAACACTGAGCTCCTGTAGATTTTGTCACTGAGCATCACTTGGAGCAGATTCTTCTTCTTCTGCTGTTCTCTTCCAAAACCCAACTCAGTGCTTTTCACAGGGAATCTGACATAACTGGTTCCTTAAAATAACTTAATTTAATGCTTGCATACATTATCCCAGAGTTGTTTTCTCATTGCCTCCACATCTGTGGCCTTTCATTAGGATATTTTTTAAATGTCTGACATTTTATTGTCTTTTTAATGTTTTGTTGGAAGCCGCCCAGGGTGGCTGGGGAAACCCAGTCTGATGGGCAGGGTATTAATAAATTAATAATAATAATAATAATAATAATAATAATAATAATAATAATAGTCCCAGCTTCCCCCATCACACATTTCTCTTGACAGTCAAAACACAAATGTGTGTGGGTTAGCATGCTTGGGCAGCAGAACACCTACAACAAATAGTTCCTGTTACAAAATCCTGAAGTATGGAGTGTTCCTATTCAGTATTCCAGCACATCATTGATGGCTCTTTTCCTGGATACTCTATTTCATATCTCTCTTCACACTTCTCCCTTTTCAAAATTATATGTTTGCTGAGCTTACTTAGTCTTCATGGTTTGGGGGTACCCCTCTTTAGGTTTATTTTGCCTGATTTATTTATTTATTTTCATTTTCAGCTGATTTCCCCCACCTGTTTAAATGGCGCCATTTTGACAACATCAGGCCCAGCACTAAATTGTATGAAAAGAAGAATGATTTATTCTGTTTTTCTGCACATGCAACTTCAAAATTACCATCTGGATTTATCTATAGGAAGTGTGGAGGACTGGGGTCCACAAAGATGACAATCATGTTTTCACTCAGTACTAGTTGCTTCCCTGGGTATCCAGGAAAAGACTCCTGCCCATTAATGACATTTGTCATTGTGTGGTCCAAAACTGGGTGGCTTCCGGATAAATTTTTTTTGAGCAAGTGCATGGAGATTATAAAGCAGCACTGTCATGTGGCTGTTATCCTGCAAATTCCATAGTAGTTTTCTGTCACCTTTCTTGCCTCAATAAACTAAAACTGAAATTTTATCATTTTTTGCATGGGGGAGCAGATTTGTTTTGCAAGAGCACCATTGCTAATTTATTGCAAGGTATCCGCTTTCTTTGCAATGGGATACGATGTTGCACTCCTGATGAGGCTGCATTTTAATATTTTAATGCTTCAATATTTTAATGTTGTATTTTATTCTTTTTTTAAGTTTTATTCATTCAACTTGTTTTTATTATTGGTTGTTAGCCGCCCTGAGCCCGACCTTGGCTGGGAAGGGTGGGGTATAAATAAAAAGTTGTTGTTGTTGTTGTTGTTGTTGTTGTTGTTGTTGTTGTTGTTGTTATCAGTATCTGCTCAAATGTGAGAGATCTTTGCAAAAGTTTGGAAGCCTGGAAGTGCATCTGGTGTTTTTTAGCATAATACGTACACAGAGGGCAGGCAAAAAGGAGGAAAAAAGCACAGGTGGTCTACCCATTACTTAGTAGCTGCAAACTTTGGGGGGATTCAAGCACACACTGGAAATTTAGGTTTGTGCAATTAAATTGCATTGGACTAGAGTGTTCTGTAACTATAGTGCAGCAAATAAATAAATAAATAAATAAATAAGTGGGCTTTTTGAAGTCAGGAAAGGGACATAGGAATGCATTGAAGAAAGTCAGATGACTAACAGGAAGAACACTCCACAGGCAAATCAGGATGAATGCACTGCTGAATTATGTCTAAGCTACATGTAAACTTTGTTCAAATAAACCAAGATAAATGCTCAGTGTTCATCCAGAAGGTTCCCAGTTGGGTAAGGGGAAATCCAGCATATCTGGAAAATCAAATCCAGCCTCTGCTTCCCATCCTCCTTTGAGCTAGGGATCCTAGCATTGCAAGCCTCGTAAGCAGCTACCTCAATGTAAAACCAAAGATTAGACTGAATGAGGGGAGCTTTCCAAGTCACGAGTCCCTGCCACAATTCTCAGAAGTTTCACAGATCAAATCTTTTGTTTCATTCTGGTAGGGGGCACCGAACAGTAATACTGTACATTAACCTTTCCTGCACTGCTGATACTGAGAGTATAGAATCAGAGCATGAGTTGGCCTCACCTCATTTATAACATGACAGCCAAGAAAAGAAGCCCGGAATATGGTATTACCCCACACATCATTTGACAGGACATAGCCACAGCGAGCTTCTAGCTCCTCGTCAAGCAGAACCAAGACACCAGAGGGATCTAGAGACACACACAACAGAGTGTTAGCTGCTAGTTTATTCTGGTCAAACATGCCATCACAATTAAGAATGTACTACCATCTTTAGAGACTTTCAGTGGAGTTTGGAGCCAGTTGTTTATTCCAACAACATATTTAATTGCTAAGAATAGCCTTCAAATGACACATGTCCTCTGGGTTGTGTGTGTGTGTTTTTAAAAAGAAGGTATTGCTTTATGACACATTATAATTTCAGTTTAGCATACTTTTGTCATGGCAAGGCTTGAATAAGCTGGTTTTGGAAAAGGGATTATGAAACCATCCATCTCGCTTTCAAGGAAAAATAAGTGATGAAGATGGACACTAACAAACGTGGTTAACAGACACACTCATCCTTTAAACATTTGCTCAAGTGTTACTTTAATGCAGCTGAAGGGTTTTTAGTTTTCAGTTCAGTCTTCCTACCCACAGTAGGAACAGTTATTCACAATCAAGATCACCCAGGAACCCAACTTTGCCATTAAACATTTCCCCTTCAGAAACTTATTACTTCTTGGCTTACCCCAGTAATTTATTAGATTTGTCATCAAGAAACTCAAGAAATACATGTAAACATAGATGGTAAATGAACTTTTCAGGTTAGAGCTACTGAATTTTTGCTGAGAAAAACCTATGTCCTCTTGAAAACAGCTTAACTGGGTCACACTTGCTTCCAAGTAAGCCCCATTGATAGAATCTAGGGTTTCCCAAGCTTGAGTCCCCAGCTGTTTTTGGACTACAAATCCCATCATCCCTGACCTCTGGTCCTGCTATCTAGGGATGATGGGAGTTGTAGTCCAAAAACCAAGTTTGGGAAACCCTGATATAATTGAATGATACTCCCAAAGGAACATGTACACATAGGAGTAAGGCTGCAAGCATGAAGTGATACTCTCTTTATCTTTCCCCATAGATTACAGCTCACCAATTATTTCTACTGTGAAGAATTTGTCCTGAAGAAAGGACTTATCCAGCTTCACCCAAAATATACTGGAGGAACAGGTGCTTTCTATAAAACCTAAAAGAGATTAAAGGTTTTACAGTTACAATAATAACACAGTAATCACACAAGGCGAAGATACACAATTTTAAGAGTTCCCTTAGAGCCATGGTTTAACAGGGCAGGAAGCAATTGAGTCTTTTATCCAACCTGTAGGAGTAAATGCTGGTCCATTCCTCCCTACTCCAGACTGGAACCAGAGAAACAGCAGTAATATTCTATAAAGGAGAGAGAGAAAATAACCATGTACCGGTAAATAGATCAGGCAAAACTGAGTAAGAAGAAGGAGCCCTCTCTCAAAACACTTTACCTGCAAAGCAGTTTTTCTGCAGTCTTCATGTTTCCAAAGGAGTGTATTCCAAGTTCATCCAGTTCTTTTTACAGGATAGCGCCTCACTGACACAACACAGACCACAAACAAAACAGACATATTCTAAATGGTGGAATCCGATTGGGTCCCCTTTATAAAGAAAAACTGTCCCACAATTTCACTAAATTAGGGGCAGGTGCTCCAGCAGCAATTGTTAATCACCAGAAGGGATGATGTCGATCTGTATGCAATCCCATGGGAGCCTTTTGGAGCAAAACCTGGGACCTAAAATCAATTGAACTCAATGAGATTTACTTTTGAGTAAATCTATTTAAGATCAGGGATGATTATTGGGGCTGCCTCCCTCCTGTGATTCCGATAGCTGCCCCCAACATTTTCCCTTCCTTGCCACAGAAAAAGCCACCTGCTAAGTCCCCATTGTTAAAGGTACAGGACAAAATATTTTGGGCTAGTGCAGTGGTGGCTAAACCCGGCCCTCCAGATGTTTTGGGACTACAATTCCCATCATCCCTGACCACTGGTTCTGTTAGCTAGGGATGATGGGAGTTGTAGTCCCAAAACATCTGGAGGGCTGAGTTTGGCCGCCACTGGGCTAATGTGTGGCTGGTTTCAGATGATCAGCAGTTTAAAAGCTAATCCTTCTTCAGAGAAGTGGTCAGCTGCAGCCTCCAGCCATGTGGCTTATCCTAACTTTGCCATTCCCCTGTGCTATCACATTTCTGAGTTGTTAATAGGATTTGCTTCCCAATACACACACGAAGCTGCAAACTGCAGTCCTAACAAGCCTGACTGCTTCATATTTACTCTGAAGTAAGTCCAACCGATTTCAACTGAACTTGTTGCCACCTGTCCTGCATAATACAGGACTGTCCTGTGTTTCAATGTAAAATGTGACGTCCTGTATTATTGATACAGTTTTGTCCTGTATTACAAGTCTTCTCTCTCTCCCATGTTAGAGATCCTCTCCAAATGCATGTTTTCGGAAGGGTGTTTGAAAGATCATGTATTTAAGCCAAGCACAGACAGATTTACAAATTCGTGTCTCTGTGTGTGTCAATTTCCAGAGGAGCCATCCCGTTAGGCTGCAATAAAATGTAATGGATTGCTTTGAAGACAATTTAGCACTAGATTTATTTATTTTTTAAAACACCCCCTGCAACCTCCCCACTCTGTCCTGTATTTTCCAGAACAAAGGTGGCAACCCTACTCCCAGGTAAACATGCATAGGATTGCAGTTTTATTTGGAAGTAAATGAAATGAACCTTAATTCTGCATTCTTCAGTTCCCACTGCAATGTTGCATTACTAAGCATACCTGCCAGGAGTAATGGCTACTCCTGTTGAAGCCGGAAACTTTCCTTCTCAGTACGCATGTTTTGATCTGGGATATTTATGGGTACCTTTTTGCCACCTGGATCTTCCTTGTGCAATTTTATTTCCCTCTGAACTGGCTGTATTATTTCAAATGCTAACGTGTTGCAATGAGGTGCTTCAGGACCTTTGCCCTAATGTAGCATTATGCTATTTATAGGCCTGTGTTTGCAGAGAGGAAAAGGTACAAATAAATGAAGCTATATAATTACATTTTTTTAAAAATAATACAACAACACCAAAACCACTTGGTGCTTTTTTTTAAAAAAAATCTTTCATGTTTGTGATCACTTTCCTAAACAATAGAACTTTGTGTTTTTCCCCTGTATGAGAATTTAAAACATCTGGGTTTCTTTCTTTTTTTTTTTCCAATATGAAATAGTAGTTATTTCATTCTTTTCTTTTCTTTTTTTTTAGAAAAGCTGGCCTGCTCTAACTAAATACCAGTCCTGTGTCCATAATGAGTTACTATTAATATGTGGGAAAGGCAATTGTCCAAAGCCAGTGTAATGTCAAATAACTGGAAGAAGTATGCATTTTATTGCCTAAAAGTGACAAATAAAAACGTCAGGATTACAAAAACAATATTTGTTGGATGAGTAATGGTCCGTATAGATGTTCCCTACAGTCATTTGAACCAGCTAGAATAACCTTGTGGTTAAAGCTAAGATCTTCTACAAAACTTTGGTTATTTGAATCCTGGAGGTTGTGTGAATACAAAGTAAGTACTGTATGGCAGATGGCTGTGTGATCACATGTTGGCTCCGGCATAGAAACTCTGCTCGTTTTTATGAGTTTCATGAATGCTCGTGGGAAAACCTCTTAGGCAATGGGTTCAAATCCGAGCTGTGGGGACGGCACGCTCTGCAAATGTATCATTGTAAATGCACACTTACAGTGCAATTCTATCAGGGTCTACTCAGAATTAAGCCCTGGCATCTTCTGTGGGGCTTACTCCCGGGTAAGTGTGAGGAGGAGCACAGCTGTAGAGTGAGGAAAGGCAAAGGCAGTCAGGGATCCTGTGTGTTTAATACTTGAGGGAATTTTAACAGGTGGAGTTTGTCAGAGACCATGAGTGAAAGACAGCTATTGTGCTCATGTCTGCTTGTGGCCTTCTCATTGGCTTCTGGTTAGCTCCTGTGAGGAAAAGAATAAATGGTGGACTAGATATGTCTTTGGGCCTCAATGAAATTCCCTTTCCCATATGATAACAATTAAAAGTACAGAAGCCCTCTTTTGCCTCTACTCAGCCTATGTGCGAGAAAGCGCTTTTTACTGTCTACCTTCCAAGCTGCTGTAAAGTGAGAGTAACACAACACTGACACCGTTTCCCACAAACGCAGCTCATTCACCCTCGGACTGCATTGCGGTTCATCTCCACGGGATGTCTCCCTTCTCCACATTTGAGGCAAGCAATTTTCTCTCGCGTGTGCACCTTCTTGTCATAACTGGAGACAAGTGAGTCTCGGTTTAAATAAACCTGAACTTGGAAGAATGCAAGTCAGGGTTATCTTTCGAACGGAGGTAAGTTTTTAAAGCAACATGAGGGTGAAACTCGCCTTAATTCATGGAATGTTCAGGCTTAAGGTTAGGATAATAATGTACCAGAGACAGACATTCTGACCTGTTTAAGAGCGACTCTTGGGAAACATTCGGCAGGTCAGGGTGAGTGGGTTATTTTTCTTGGCCTTTCTTTAGTGCTGAGCTATCTTTTCTTTCTTTCTTTCTTTCTTTCTTTCTTTCTTTCTTTCTTTCTTTCGGGGTGAGGTGAGACTTGAATATATGCAGCTTAAACTTCGAAAAATTTTGCCCTGAAACTTTGGAAAAAAAGTGAAAATGAAACAAAAAATGTGTTGCGATACATTCATTCAAGACACAAAGCTTGTTCCTGTGCTGTGTGCTCCTTCAAACTGGAAACAAGTCCTGCTGCATTATGGGGGCTTACTCTCCAGGTAAGTGTGTCCTGGATTGTCACTTTAATGCGGTACGTTTTCTGTTGGCAATTACTGGTGTCCTGTGCATGAAGGATGCTGTGAATTTGTATGCAGTTGAAATTTGTGTATGGTTTTGGTTTTAGCCGAGGGTGAGGTGTTTGAAACAGTGTGAGAGGGAATATAAAGCTGTTGCCATTGCACACCCACCCACCCGCGATTCCAATACATTGTTATTGCAAAGAAAAGCACACACATATTTACATTATGCCAAAAATATCCACAGCAGTTTAAATGATTTAAAAAATGCATAATATCCACAACAGAGAGCCAGTGTGGTGTAGTGGATAAGAGCAATAGACTCGTAATCTGGGGAACCGGGTTCGCGTCTTCGCTCCTCCACATGCAGCTGCTGGGTGACCTTGGGCCAGTCACACTTCTCTGAAGTCTCTCAGCCCCACTCACCTCACAGAGTGTTTGTTGTGGGGGAGGAAGGGAAAGGAGAATGTTAGCCGCTTTGAGACTCCCTAGGGTAGTGATAAAGCGGGATATCAAATCCAAACTCTTCAACAGCAAAGTCCACTAACACAATGCAACGCAAACACATTAAGGCAGGCGGTTAGAATGATCACATGTACAGTCTAATAGTGTGTTATTTCACAGTTCTTAATTAATTGGCTCCCAGTATGTTTCTGAGCACAATTCAAAGTGTCGGTGCTGACCTTTACAGCCCTAAATGGCCTCAGTCCAGTAGACCTGAAGGAGTGTCTCCACCCACATTGTTCAGCCCGGACACAGAGGTCCAGCTCCGAGGGCCTTCTGGCAGTTCCCTCACTGCAGGAAGTGAGGTTACAGGGAACCAGAAGGCCCTGGCAGAGGGCCTTCTCGGTAGTGGCACCCGCCCTGTGGAATTCCCTTCCATCAGATGTCAAGGAAATAAACAACTATCTGACTCTTAGAAGACATCTGAAGGCAACCCTGTATTGGGAAGTTTTTTAAGGTTTAATGTTTTATCGTATTTTTAATATTCTGTTGGGAGCCGCCCAGAGTGGCTGGGGAAACCCAGCCAGATGGGTGGGGTATAAATAATAAATTATTATTATTATTATTATTGTTATTATTATTAATAATAATGTTAGCTGCACCCACAATGCATGTTGCTGCTTCATGGGTCACAATCTCATTAGGTGCCAATCAGCAAAATGAATTAAAGCCCTGTTATAAAGCATGTGCTCTCCTTTTTTGAAACAATGCCTTTTCGAATACGAATACAGTGGTACCTCGGGTTAAGAACTTAATTCGTTCTGGAGGTCCATTCTTAACCTGAAACTGTTCTTAACCTGAAGCACCAATTTAGCTAATGGGGCCTCCCGCTGCCACTGGGCGATTTCTGTTCTCATCCTGAAGCAAAGTTCTTAACCTGAGGTACTATTTCTGGGTTAGCAGAGTCTGTAACCTGAAGCATCTATAACGTGAAGCATCTGTAACCCAAGGTACCACTGTAGTTCATCCATGTTCTCATTCGCATCATAGGGGAATAGCTCTACGAGTGCTTCTGGTCAGTTCAAGAAATCTCAAGTTTGTTCAGCTTTGCTTCCTCCCCCTCAAAAAAGTGTTATGCAGTTAATCAAGGGAATATTCCACACTGCTGGCAGGTATTTCATTCTCAGCCTGGAAGTGTGGCAATGAAAGTGGAGAAAATGGGAAGAAGAGTCAGTATGTGAACATGCATGCTGTCAATCATACATACTTAGTTTGCTGAGTTCACACTGCATGGAGCTCATTGGTTATTTTTCATTGCCACTTAATATTTTCCAGTGGAGATCTGATAACTATATCTGACCACACTTCCATACCCTTCAACATTTCTCTGATGAAAATAGGTACATCCTACTCCATAACAACAACAACAACAACAACAACAACAACAACAACTTTATTATCTATACCCATCCATCAGGGGTGCCAACTTGAATAAAATATTGTGGGGGACCAGGTTAAGTCCCGCCCTGCATAATCGATCACATGATGCAGTGCACACACATCATGGGAATGGGAATGTCCATCAACTGGGGGGGCAGCCCCCTCAAATATTTCATTATGGGGGCTAAAGCTCCACAGCCCCTAGGAGTTAGCTCCTATGCCACCCAACTGACTGGGTGGCCCCACCCACTCTGAGTGGCTTCCAACATATATAAAAACATAATAAAACTATACAGGGCTGCCTTCAGATGTCTTCTAGTGTGGTGTGGTGGTTAAGAGCGTTAGACTTGTAATCTGGGGAACCGGGTTTGCGTCTCCGCTCCTCCACATGCAGCTGCTGGGTGACCTTGGGCTAGTCAGACTTCTCTGAAGTCTCTCCCCACTCACCTCACAGAGTGTTTGTTGTGGGGGAGGAAGGGAAGGAGAATGTTAGCCGCTTTGAGACTCCTTCGGGTAGTGATAAAGTGGGATATCAAATCCAAACTCCTCCTCCTCCTCCTCCTCCTCCTCCTCCTCCTCCTCCTCTTCTTCTTCTTCTTCTTCTTCTGGTCGTATAGTTACTTATCTCCTTAGCTCAGGGATCACACAATGCCATACCCTCCAACATTTCTCCAATGAAAATAGGGACATCCTAAGGAAAAGCGGGGGGGGGGACGCAGGTGGCGCTGTGGGTTAAAGCCTCAGCGCCTAGGACTTGCCGATCGAAAGGTCGGCGGTTCGAATCCCTGCGGCGGGGTGCGCTCCCGCTGCTCGGTCCCAGCGCCTGCCAACCTAGCAGTTCGAAAGCACCTCCGGGTGCAAGTAGATAAATAGGGACCGCTTACCAGCGGGAAGGTAAACGGCGTTTCCATGTGCGGTTCTGGCTCGCCAGAGCAGCGATGTCACGCTGGCCACGTGACCCGGAAGTGTCTCCGGACAGCGCTGGCCCCTGGCCTCTTAAGTGAGATGGGCGCACAACCCCAGAGTCTGTCAAGACTGGCCCGTACGGGCAGGGGTACCTTTACCTTTTACCTTTAAGGAAAAGCGGGACATTCTGGGATCAAATCAGAAACTGGGATGGCTTCTGTAAATCTGGGATTGTCCCTGGAAAATAGGGACATGTGAAGTCTGCACTTCTGATTAGATTTAACTCAATCGATCAGATACAATAGAAGCAGAGTTCTTTTAATTTTTAATAGATGTTTAGAAAAGGGGCAACTCCAGATTGTCTCCCCTCATTCTCTAGCTCTGTGTAGGCAATAAACCTGCACCTATCTAAATTCCCTCTTTGAAAAAATGCACAAGCTCGGCTCTTTGCATTTTGGTCACCATGGGGAGGCCATACAGGGTTCCCCCCCCTGACACCTCACTTACTCCAATGTCAAAGGTCACCTGTCTGTGGCATGATGGGTAGTAGAAGCCCATTTTCATGCTGCAAATACTGAACAGCATTTCACCCTCTCTACTCATTGTGTGTGCCATATCCCAGGAAAGAGTGAAGAAGGCTTAACTAATTTCTACAGAACTAGATCACTGTATTATTTTTTAAAATTTGGTCAATTTGCTTGCTGGCCTGCGAACCTGAGCTGACTAAAACAGCCCGTATTGTTTTCCAAGTGCTCACCTTTCAGAATTGCCACATCCATCACAAAAGGGAAAAAAAAACTATGAGAGGAAAACTATCGTAGACTTGTTGCCCGAGCTCAGAGACAAAACCTCCACTGTTCGAATGCTCTTGGTCGCTGCTAGCCTTTGGCATGAAGGAGCACATGAAAGGAAACACAAAGTGGATTAAGTATGATGGCAAATAATCTGCAGTGCTGAGTTAGGAAACTTGCTTGTCATTATCCTCTGATTTCAGTTCCAAACCTTGAAACATTTATAAGCTGCCTTCTCCTACTACGCTTTGCCACAATTGCGCACAAAATGTAAAAGGATCTTGGGCCAACTAATGTAAAAGGGGAAACCGTGAACACCAAAAGATAGATATCTCCTCGAGTCATCCATGTGGTCTGCCAGTGATTCCTCATCGCCAAACTGAGTTGTTCCTCACTCCCTTCTCAAGTCTTTCCCTGTTACTGTGGTGCTCCTTACTCAGGTTGGGTAAGTTTTATGTGTCCATAAGACGACAACAGCCAAGGAGCATCTTATCAGCCAGGGCTCTTGTGGTGTATCTTGGGTTTTTGTTCTTTGGTCTCCTTGTGATTCAAGAGAAATCTTTAGCCAGTGACTTCATAGAAGGGAGATATTTCTGTCTTCATAGATTTGTTTCAGGGGAAAAAAGGGGCTGTGCTGCTGCTTCAAGACTGCCTGCCAACCAGCTGCTCCACTCCTTCTATGTGTCCTAGTTTGTTTTTCTTTTCCCTGTGGGGAAAGCCACCTTCACTGCACAATGGTCAGTAGCATAATTTCCACTTCGTGTTCATGCTTAAACTATGTAGGCAGTATATGCACAGTAGGGGAGGTAGGCTGTTTGGTTTTACCCAGTGTACCATTTTACACACTTTTTATCTCCCCCAGCTGTAACAAAACATGTCTCTCCCATATCAGTCTCTACAGCCACAGAAGGTGTTGCCACCATCCAATACTTTGACTTCACCCCCAATGGCACAGAGGGTTGTGGGGTCTTCTGGAGCAGTCTGTTTTGGGGTGGGGCAGGCAACAAGGGATGAGACAAAGGGGAATGCCACCCATGAAGTCTTGGCTGCAACCCAAATTCCATTTGGGAGGAATTGTAGAGTCGAAAGGGATACCAAGGGTCATCTAGTCCAACCCCCTGCAATGTAGGAATCTCAGCTAAAGCAGAATATAAATTTAATAACACAGGACTCTCCTGTGTGGGTGTCTGAGGGCCCTGCTCCTTCTTGCCACTCACCATCTGGCCTGGGGCAGGGCCTGAAGCCTCACAGGGACTGCTGCGCTCTGCTGCCCAGGAGGACTCTCCTGTGAGTGTCTGAGGGCCCTGCTCCTTCCTGCCACTCACCATCTGGCCTGGGGCGGGGCCTGAAGCCTCATAAGGACTGCTGGACTCTGCTGCCCAGGAGGACTCTCCTGTGTGGGTGTCTGAGGGCCCTGCTCCTTCTTGCCACTCACCATCTGGCCTGGGGCGGGGCCTGAAGCCTCACAGGGACTGCTGTGCTCTGCTGCCCAGGAGGACTCTCCTGCGTGGGTGTCTGAGGGCCCTGCTCCTTCCTGCCACTCACCATCTGGCCTGGGGCGGGGCCTGAAGCCTCATAAGGACTGCTGGACTCTGCTGCCCAGGAGGACTCTCCTGTGTGGGTGTCTGAGGGCCCTGCTCCTTCTTGCCACTCACCATCTGGCCTGGGGCGGGGCCTGAAGCCTCACAGGGACTGCTGCGCTCTGCTGCCCAGGAGGACTCTCCTGTGAGTGTCTGAGGGCCCTGCTCCTTCCTGCCACTCACCATCTGGCCTGGGGCGGGGCCTGAAGCCTCATAAGGACTGCTGGACTCTGCTGCCCAGGAGGACTCTCCTGTGTGGGTGTCTGAGGGCCCTGCTCCTTCTTGCCACTCACCATCTGGCCTGGGGCGGGGCCTGAAGCCTCACAGGGACTGCTGTGCTCTGCTGCCCAGGAGGACTCTCCTGCGTGGGTGTCTGAGGGCCCTGCTCCTTCCTGCCACTCACCATCTGGCCTGGGGCGGGGCCTGAAGCCTCATAAGGACTGCTGGACTCTGCTGCCCAGGAGGACTCTCCTGTATGTGAGTGTCTGAGGGCCCTGCTCCTTCTTGCCACTCACCATCTGGCCTGGGGCGGGGCCTGAAGCCTCACATGGACTGCTGCACTCCGCTGCCCAGGAGGACTCTCCTGTATGTGAGTGTCTGAGGGCCCTGCTCCTTCCTGCCACTCACCATCTGGCCTGGGGTGGGGCCTGAAGCCTCACATGGACTGCTGCACTCCGCTGCCCAGGAGGACTCTCCTGTGTGAGTGTATGGGGCCCTGCTCCTTCCTGCCACTCACCATCTGGCCTGGGGCGGGGCCTGACGGGCCTCACTAGGACAGTTGCTGTTACTGCTGGAGGGGTGCAGAGTGCTTTTAAAATGTTTTAAAAATTTTATTTTGAATTTTTTGTATGTGGGGTGGGGTGGGGTGGGGTGGATGTTTATTGGGCCTGGGAATTTGTTTGATTTTATGTTTTTGTAATTTTTATAATTTTTATTGTTTTTTGTTTGTATTGTTTTATTTGTGTTGTTGCTTTTTTGTTGTTGTTTTTTAAAGGGGTTATTTTGTTCTTAAGGGGAGGGGTCAGGGCTGCCGGGGAGTGGGCCCCAGCCCACAAAATGGCTGGGGCATGTTCCACAGGGGGGGATGCACTGGGACAACCGATCTCAGTGATCACGGGTAGGAGGAGGAGTTACGCTAAGACCAGACCATGTCATTACAGAGGAGGCAGGTTTAGTCGTTGTCTGAGGACTATCCCTGCCTCCGGGTCTGGTCCTGACCGGATGAATACTAGAATCAGCAAGGGATACCCACATGACCTGAAAGTGTTGCTGTGCAATGCCAGGTCAATGATTCATAAGACCACTGCCATCCATGACTTGATCATGGATGGAGGACTTGACCTGGCATGTGTAACAGAGACTTGGTTGGATGAAGCAGATGGGCCTGTCCTTGCCGCTGCTTGTCCACCAGGTTTCTCTTACGCACAGCAACCCAGGTCATGTGGGCGGGGAGGGGGGGTTGCAGTGATTTTTAGGAAGTCATTAGTTTGCACCAGGCGTCCTATTGGGAAGACCCAGTTTTCTGAGTGCATGTTCTGGAAGTTGGGCAATAGGGGCAGTACAGGATTCCTTTTGGTGTACCGACCTCCCCGCTGCACCAAGGATTCCCTGCCCGAGCTGCTTCAGGTCGTGGCGGATGTTCTCCTGGAGACACCTAGCTTGGTCGTCCTAGGGGATTTTAACATCCATGCCGACACGACCTTACAAGGGGCCGCTCGGGACTTCGTGGAAAGCATGGCCTCCATGGGGCTGTCCCTGAATAAGTCTGGCCCAACCCATAGCCGCGGACATGCCTTGGACCTGGTGTTTACCTCTACGGATGTTGGTGATCTGACACTAAGTAAAAGTGAAACGAAAGAAGTGCCATGGTCAGATCACTTCCTGGTGCAACTGGACTTCTCTGCGACCCATCCCCTCTGCAGGGAGGTGGGACCGATTCGGATGGTCCGCCCCCGCCACTTAATGGATCCAAATGGTTTCCAGAGAGTGGTAGGGGATGCTTTATCCCATGTTGATGGCCTTTCAGCCGATTCCCTGGTGGCCCGCTGGAATGCGGAATTAACCAGGGCTATTGACTGTTTGGCTCCGAAGCGCCCTCTCCGATTGCATGGAGCCCGGAGAGCCCCGTGGTTTTCCACAGATCTGAGGGCAATGAAACAATCGTTGAGACGGCTAGAGCGCCGGTGGCGGATAACCCATTCTGAATCTGACCGGACACAGGTTAGAGCTCAACGTCGAGCCTACCAAGTGGCGATAGCGACGGCGAAGAAGACTTTCTTCACCGCCTCTATTGCATCTGCAGAAAACAGCAGCAGGAGACTCTTTCAGGTGGTTCACAATTTAGCGGAACCACCTGTAACATCGGGGCCCAGTACGGGCCACATGTTCTCCTGCAATGATTTTGCAAATTTTTTTGCAGATAAAATCGCTCAGATTCGGGAAGAAGTAGACTCCACCGTGGGAGCAGGGCCGGGGCGGGAGAGTGCTAGAGTCCTGTCTGGTCAAGTTGTGTGGGATCAATTCCAAGCTGTTACCTCCGAGGATGTGGACAGGCTGCTCGGACGAGTGAAGTCAACCACCTGTCTCCTGGATCCTTGCCCATCCTGGCTTATAAAAGCTAGCCGGGAAGGACTGGGTGATGGGCTTTGTGGGGTGGTGAATGCTTCCCTCCGTGAGGGAGCCTTCCCAGACCCGCTGAAAGAGGCGGTTATTAAACCGCTTCTTAAAAAACCATCTTTAGATGCGGCCACGATGGCCAATTATCGCCCAGTCTCAAACCTTCCATTCTTGGGCAAGGTGATTGAGCGAGTGGTTGCTGAACAACTCCAGGCACGCCTGGAAGAAGCGGACCATTTGGATCCCTTCCAGTCGGGATTCAGGCCTCATCATGGGACTGAAACTGCCTTGGTCGCACTGGTTGATGACCTCCGGCGGGCTAGGGACAAAGGTGAGAGCTGTTTCCTAGTTCTGCTGGATCTCTCAGCGGCGTTTGATACCATCGACCATGACATCCTTCTGGACCGTCTTGAGGGGCTGGGAGCTGGGGGCACTGTCATACAGTGGTTCCGCTCCTTCCTCCTGGGCCGTGTTCAGAAAGTGGTGGTGGGGGATGAGTGTTCAGACCCCTGGGCTCTCACTTGTGGGGTGCCTCAGGGTTCTGTCCTCTCCCCCATGCTTTTCAACATCTACATGCAGCCGCTGGGAGGGATCATCAGGAGGTTTGGGCTGGGTGTTCATCAGTATGCAGATGATACCCAGCTCTACCTCTCTTTTAAATCAGAACCAGTGAAGGCGGTGAAGGTCCTGTGTGAGTGCCTGGAGGCGGTTGGAGGATGGATGGCGGCTAACAGATTGAGGTTGAATCCTGACAAGACAGAAGTACTGTTTTTGGGGGACAGGAGGCGGGCAGGTGTGGAGGATTCCCTGGTCCTGAATGGGGTAACTGTGCCCCTGAAGGACCAGGTGCGCAGCCTGGGAGTCATTTTGGACTCACAGCTGTCCATGGAGGCACAGGTCAAATCTGTATCCAGGGCAGCTGTTTACCAGCTCCATCTGGTACGTAGGCTGAGACCCTATCTGCCTGCAGACTGTCTCGCCAGAGTGGTACATGCTCTGGTTATCTCCCGCTTGGACTACTGCAATGCGCTCTACGTGGGGCTACCTTTGAAGGTGACCCGGAAACTACAACTAATCCAGAATGCGGCAGCTAGACTGGTGACTGGGAGCGGCCGCCGAGACCATATAACACCGGTCTTGAAAGACCTACATTGGCTCCCAGTACGTTTCCGAGCACAATTCAAAGTGTTGGTGCTGACCTTTAAAGCCCTAAATGGCCTCGGTCCAGTATATCTGAAGGAGCGTCTCCTCCCCCATCGGTCTGCCCGGACACTGAGGTCCAGCTCCGAGGGCCTTCTGGTGGTTCCCTCCCTGCGAGAAGCAAAGCTACAGGGAACCAGGCAGAGGGCCTTCTCGGTGGTGGCGCCCGCCCTGTGGAATGCCCTCCCATCGGATGTCAAGGCGATGGACAACTACCTGACATTCAGAAAACATCTGAAGGCAGCCCTGTTCAGGGAAGTTTTTAATATGTGATATTTTAGTGTATTTTTCATCTCTGTTGGAAGCCGCCCAGAGTGGCTGGGGAAACCCAGCCAGATGGGCGGGGTACAAATAATAAATTATTATTATTATTATTATTATAAATAAACCCTAAATAAATAAACAAATGGCTCAAGACCGCAATACCTCAAGGACCGCCTCTTTCCATATGAACCTGCCCAGACTCTGAGATCATCTTCTGAGGCCGTCCTTTGTGTTCCTCCTCCTTGAGAGGTCCGTAGGGTGGCAACACGAGAATGGGCCTTTCCTGCAGTGGCTCCCCATCTGTAGGATGCTCTCCCCAGGGAAGTTTGCCTGGCACCTTCATTATACACCTTTAGGTGCCAGGCAAAAATGTGCCTTTTTAACCAGGCCTTTGGTTGATTTGATTGACAGCCTATGCCCATTTAAAATCAATCTCTCTCTCTCTCTCTCTCTCTCTCTCTCTCTCTCTCTTTTGGAGAGAGGGTGTTATTGGGTTTTTGTTTTTATTTTGATTATATATATATTGTGGTTTTATATTTTGATTTTTGTTCTGTGAACCGCCCTGAGACCTCTGGGTGTAGGGTGGGAGATAAATAAAAATTAATTAATTAATTAATTAATTAATTAATTAATTAAATATTAAACAAAAGTTTTAAAAAAATCCTGTTTGAAGGACATGTTGACAAGTAATATTTGGATGAAATGCAGATGCATAATAAAGGCACGATCTAGTTGCATTTAAGCGCTTGTGAATCCCACGGATACAAGTGAGAGAGATCTAGGCATATGCTTTAACTCTCCCAATGAAAATAGTGTGGGACAAATGCTTTAAGTGTCTAAGGCAAAGTTTGTTTTTTATCTTTACAAGCCTGGTGCATACATTTTTAATCTCCTGGAAATAATCAATTACAACAATGCACTGTTCTTTTTTTTAATGTACATCAATGTTACTTAAAAACAACCCTTCGATATTTTCCCGCCTTAAAGTAGATCTTTTCTCTTACCCGAGCAAGTTTGCCAAGAACTGGCGCCTAAGATCTGGAAATACTTCGTGATCTTCTCATGAACGCTCTTTAGAAAACTACAGTGCTCGTCATTCAAATGCTTTTACATTTAAACAGAGCTGAAATGGGGGAACTCAAAGCAAAAGGCAAAGGAAGCTGAAACATAAGCTTATTCATTCTGTTGTCCAGTATGTCGGGGAAAGAGCGAGCGATAGGAACACTAATCTCATTGTTGATTTACATCAGAGTCCTTTAACTTCTTAGTCTGGATAATTTTCTGTACCTGTTGGACTGAGTTTGTAAATGTAGATTGAAGGAATAATTTATCTAATTATCTTGACAAGCAGATCAATCACGATAATTCATTTAAAATGTCCATTAAAAAAATCAGCATCCTAGAAGCAGTGCCTTTTTATTTCATTTCATTTTCTTCAAACAAGTAGCTATTAGTGGCCGAGGAAACAGGACATTGATGCCAACTTCCCCCCCTTTTGCCCACCCCCTCAAGACTCTCTTCTAGAAAACAGATGTAATGTTAGTGCTGTTACTTTCGCAATTGCAATAGTTGGAGTGGAGAGGTTCTCCGTCACCCCGCCCCTAGGATTTTAAGAAAAAGGACCATTGAACATTGATGGCACATATGGAAAAACCTATAGAGGTTGCAGTGCATATTTTCCATAACAGGGGTGCCAATATGAATAAAATATGGGGGGCTGGGGACAGGTAAGCTGATCACATGACACGGTACATGCCCACCATTTGAATGGCAATGCCCATCAACTTTGGGGGGCCCCATCCTCCTCAAATATTTTATGGGGGGGCACGAAGGGATCTCAGCCCTTGGGAATTGGCTCCTATGTTCCACAATGAGTGAACAAACCTTCGCCCTGCAAATGTAAAGGTAAAGGGACCCCAGACCATTAGGTCCAGTCATAGCCGGCTCTGGGGTTGCGGCCCTCATCTCACTTTATTGGCCGAGGGAGCCGGCATACAGCTTCCAGGTGGGTGATGTGGCCCGCATGACAAAGCCGCTTCTGGCAAACCAGAGCAGCGCACGGAAACGCCCTTTACCTTCCCGCTGGAGCGGTACCTATTTATCTACTTGCACTTTGACGTGATTTCAAACTGCTAGGTTGGCAGGAGCAGGGACCGAGCAATGGGAGCTCACCCTGTCGTGGGGATTCGAACCGCCGACCTTCTGATTGGCAAGTCCTAGGCTCTGTGGTTTAACCCACAGCACCACCCACATCCCTATGAAGATAAATGACTGATGTACTAATCTGAAATGGTGGAATGGTCATTGTACTCCCCCCCATGCTACTGGTGGGCAGTCCACCTTTTTTTTTTTTTTTAAAAAAGGAGAGAATATTCATTCCTCACCATTTTGAAAAGAACAACAACCCAAACACAGTGTTTAATGTAGCAATGGGGTTTGATGTAGCAAGTGCTTGCCCGTCCATTTAAAGAAAAGCAATGGAAGTCATAATTCCTCTTATTTCAGTGGAATGCGATTCTGTGGATAAACACGTTGAGTATCAGGAATGTGGCCAAGGACAATAATACACATTGTTTAATCCAAATATATTTGAGCGTAGTGCCCTTTCCAGGCTGCCATCAGAAAGCAAAGGACAAATCTAATTGGTAATAATGATTGTGTGTGAATGCCTAGTACATACTGAAAGACTTATAAAGTTTCACTTCGGCTAAAAATGTTGATACACTGCTGGTCTAATGAAATGAATAAACACCATCATTGCCCAGTTCACCATAAAGGAAATCAAGGATACAAGTGGCTGTGTAAACTAACCCCTGTTGTCTGTCAAAGGAGCTGTCCAAAAACCTTTAAAAAAAACACAAAAAACCATAATGAAATTTGATTGTGGTAACAACTGAAACTAAACCTCTTAATGGAAGTCCTCACTCATTTTTTTTTAATTTTTTTTTGGTAATGTTAGTCGGTTGCATTCCTACAGGGCAATAAGTCCTGGATGGAAATGGATGCCATGGACCTCTCAAAATCAGCCCATGTCTGAAACTTTATTTGGGAGAATTGGCATCTTCAGTGGGACAAAGAAAGGCTGCAGTTAGTGTGCTTGTGAGGTTTCCATGTAGTATACTGGTGGTCTGTTTGTGGTATACTTGGCTCCCTATTGCTTCAAAAATGTACACGATGGACATAATGATAGTAGTAGGGAAGCCGAGAACAGAAACCAAAGGGAGCAGTGTTGTACAATTTGCTCCACACCTCAGTCTCCTGCGGCATAATTCGTACAAAGTGTTCAGCAGCAAATATTAGCGAAGAAAGCAAAGGAACCAGACCCTTTTGAAATTAGAAGCAATTAAGGATAAAATCAGAAAAGAAGCGAATATGAATATAGAAATGTTTTATAATTTCCCTCTGGCTAGCATCCATTTGCGCAAATTCAAACACGATTATGCTTTTGCATATTTCATGGTGATGTTAATAGACTCCTACCCAATCATTTAGTAAGATGCAAAGATAAATATTTCCCAAGAAAGTTGCGTATTGGAATGAAAACGAATGTCGAAGTTTTGTTTTTTTGCAGAGTTTCTATGCAGTGTGGATTCAGCCCTGGAAACAATGAGGAACAGGAAATCTGTCAAGCGTTCATTGGTGTTCCTAGACGGATGTGAAGGAAAGTCTGAGGAAACCTTAGGTCATGAACATTTATTCTTACTTTTGATCATGAGCAGCTTTTTCAAGCTATATCCTTAAGTAATCAGGCCCAGTTTTGGGAATCAGCATCAGCGGGCAAATGTCAAGGCCTGCACAGCAGCAGTAACCATTGCCAACCGCTGGAGCCATCTGCTTTTAACTCTCCTTTCTGCCTTGGCCTGTTCAGTTGCCTCCTCTATGCAAGGGAACAGTGACAGGAGTTAGGAAAATGAGCAGCAGTCTCCATTTGTCTTGCCATTTTTCTCTGGGCTGTTTTATGGATTGGACCCAAGGGGAGAAAACCCAGTGGCCAGTGCCAATTTGCCAAGTGGAAAAATTCCTGCCCCGGGCCTGCGTACGGTGCAAGCCTATAGGTGTTTAATCTGAAGTTAAGTCCCACACAAGTTGATATTTCTCAACCTTCACCTGCAATTTCACAGAAATTTAGTCTAACTAAAAACTATTAAGATTAAACTAACTAAAAACTAGTAAGATCAAACCTATCCATTCTTAAGGAAATTAGCCCTGAGTGCTCACTGGAAGGACAGATTGTGAAGCTGAGGCTCCAATACTTTGGCCACTTCATGAGAAGAGAAGACTCCCTGGAAAAGACCCTGATGTTGGGAAAGATTGAGGGCACAAGGAGAAGGGGACAACAGAGGATGAGATGGTTGGACAGTGTTCTCGAAGCTACCAGCATGAGTTTGACCCAACTGCGGGAGGCCGTGGAAGACAGGAGTGCCTGGCGTGCTCTGGTCCATGGGGTCACGAAGAGTTGGACACGACTAAATGATTAAACAACAACAACAAGATGGAAAAACCAAGTCTTCAGTGATGCTTAGACACAGCTGCCCCCTGTATCATAAGTCGAGGAGGTTCATTATAAGAAATGTCCCTTGAACAAAAGCCCTCAGCTTGGGGGGGGGGGATACTGTATGGTAGTTACATGGGAGAGAGAGAGAGAGAGAGAGAGAGAGAGAGAGAGAGAGGTGGGGGTGGGATGGGTTGTGAATGCTGTCCAGGACACACGTATATCTGTTCCATGGGAAAAGCACCAAGAATACCTTTTAAATTAAGCATGCCTCCCTTTAGGGGTTACGGCATCTCTTGATCAAAGTCCACTGGAAACAGCTGCTACAAGACTGTTCTTCTCTGTAACTCTTTACTGGTGAAACTGAAAAAAGGAACAGGGATTTTGGAGGGAAACGGGGTCAAGTGTTGCGATGGGCTTTTGAAAGGGGGCGGAGAAGGCAACACTCTTGAACAACAATTGCTTTTTGGCTGGATCCAAGTCCTGGCAACAGCACACCTGTTTTTCGACAACTCCCGCTTCCCCATCCCACTCTACTCCCTGAACCCTGCTTGTGCCCAGCAAATTGGCTCCACTTGGGATTTAATTTTTTTTTTTTTAATGCAATACAGGCATCACAAAAATTTCAACATCTTATTTTGGCATCCGCAGGCACATACATTGTCATCAGCTGCAGTGTGCTGACAAACTCGATAGAGTTAAAGAATGCCTGGAACCTCCCCCCCCCCCTCTTTTTCTGGTTCGGTTTCTTTTCTTAATGAAAGTCTGGGCAATCATCGTGTCTGCCTGGCAGCTCGCAGGGGACACTTTGCTTGTAATTATTTCTAAGTTAAACTGTCTATTTGACCCCAGACTACAAACGGCGAATTTGTATACATTTTATATGGTCTATTTCCATTAGAAGATGCCCACAAATTAGGTTCAGGCTGACTTGGCAGCATACAAGGATCTCCCACTGCCCCCCCCCCACGACATACGCTAGCGTTAAAGATTAACACAACTTGTGAGCGATGGGGAGATGCTAAGGAGGTTACTAGATCTTCCCTCCATGCCTCATTGTTAAATGAATAACAATAGGGTCAAAATGGGGCAGTTTAGCGGAGGGAAGTGGTGCTCAACCCTTACCCACTTCTTCTCTTTGCCCAATCTTCTCCCGAAAACGCATTTTCTTACAGAGGTCTAAATGCATGTTTGCAAATGTCTGCTTTGAACCCTAACTTAGGGTTGCCATATTTCAAAAAGTGAAAAGTGTTGAGCTTTACATCTGGATTGACCAGGACATCTAAGTGATTTCCGACATGGTTTCTGACTACTGAATCCTGGCTTTGTCTGGGAAATTCTGGATGTACGGAAGCACTATCATAACTTGGAACACAGGAGAGCTCTTGGAAGACGATGGCATTGTGGGGGTGCTGTGAAAGCTGTCCATGCATTAGTAGGTCCCCTCACTGCGAGAAGCCAAGTTACAGGGAACCAGGCAGAGGGCCTTCTCGGTAGTGGCACCCACCCTGTGGAATACCCTCCCACCAGATGTCAAAGAGAAAAAACAACTACCAGACTTTTAGAAGACATCTGAAGGCAGCCCTCTTTAGAGAAGCTTTTAATGTTTGACTGACTATTGTATTTTAATATTTTGTTGGAAGCCGCCGAGAGTGGGGTATTAATAATATTAATATTATTATTATTATTATTATTATTAATAATAATAATAATAATAATAATACCTGTTAATGCTTAATTTCCCTGCAAATGCCCTCTCCCTGGCTGTTTTGAATAATTTCCCCTCCCCAGTTAGGCTCTAAAACAGGGGTCAGCAAACTTTTTCAGCAGGGAGCTGGTCCACGGTCCCTCAGACCTTGTGGGGGGCTGGACTATATTTTGAAAACCCCCCCAATAATGAACGAATTCCTATGCCCCACAAAAAACCCAGAAATGCATTTTAAATAAAAGTACACATTCTACTCGTGTAAAAACACCAGGCAGGCCCCACAAATAACCCAGAGATGCATTTCAAAGAAAAGGACACATTCTACTCATGTAAAAACACACTGATTCCCAGACCGTTCATGGGCCGGATTGAGAAGGCAATTGGGCTGGATCCGGTCCCTGGGCCTTAGTTTGCCCACCCATGATCTAAAACAAGCGCAGTTGCGGAAAGAAAATTTAAAAATCTCCAGTCTGGTAGGGGTTAATCCCCCCTTCACAGCCAGCCCTCCCTCAGTCTTCTACTGCATTCTGTTCTTCTCTGTCCAGTTCTTAGCAGGTTTGCTTTCTTTATGGCCTGTGTTTTTGAATGTGTAATAGGTGTTCCACCATCTGAAAGTTAATGCGGGCTAGAAGGCCACTTTCGAATGGAGGCAACCATTTATGCATTTTGAATTGCAAGTGTGGGACGTGCAAAATAAACATTGCAGGTGGGAAGGCCTGTCTCTTTCCCCATCCTTCAAAGGTTAATTGGCTATTTACCCTTCTATAGTGTTGCTGTCGTCAGTGTAAAAATCTACCCACCCCTGCAGGAGGCTACTGAATTGAGGCCAAAGAGGGTTTGGTAATTTCGAGAGCGGAAATTGCGCCTGATAGAATTTTCAGCCCCAGGGGGGAAAATTGCACTTAAGGACCCAAATGACGTGAGAAGAAAACAAGTCCTGTCCTTGAGAGCAGCGCTGGATTTGTTGCAGGGAAGGACCAAAGGTCAGGGTACAGCATGTGATTTGCTGCAAAAGGTCTCTGGTTTAACCTCTGGCAACTGCAGATAGGGCTGGGATAGACTTGCATCTGAAACCCAGGAGAGCCACGTCCAATCAATGCATTGAACTGGGTGAACTAATGCTCTGACTTGGTATAAGGTAGGTTACCTATGTTCCTGAGTCTCTGTTTCTGCATGGATACCTCAGTTCAGGATTCTGTCCCCAGGTTTCCCTCACGGCAGCCATCTGCGGTCCTTCTGAACTGAATCACGCCTAGCACGATATTTCTGCGCTCTCCAAAGCAAGAGAGAACATGCAATAATTATTTTAAAATAAACATCAGAGGGGCACAGGCTTGTGTTCTTTGGCTTTGTGTGTATCTGGATGAAATCATTGTTCTGAGCAGGGCTGCCAGTATCTAGTTTCAAAAGCCTGAGGTTTGGAAAAGCTTCGCATCCATTGAGAAATTGTGTCAGCACCAGGAAAACCGCAGTTCTCAGCCAGCCAGCCAGCCAGCCAGCAGTGGCAGTTGTCTCATGGGCAAATAAAAGTCCACGATTCACAGCTTTTGCTGGGGTCTTCTCTAAGTTGCATTTCAGAAGCCTGCCCTCCGACGTTCCTCAGAGGAAAATAGGGATATTTTTCATTCCCTGCCCACCTGAATGTTATGTACTGAGTTGAATAGGATCCAAAATGCAGCAGTCTGATTGGTCCTAGAACAATAGGATTCAGAATGCAGCAGTCTGATTGGTCCTAGAACAATGCAGCAGTATAATTGGTCCGCAGGAGCCACGCAGTCCAGCTCCAGGTGGAAGTGAATCCACAACCTGATTGGCCTATAGGAGAATCCCGGAATTAGCCAATCACTTGCAGCCCATTGTGTAAATAATGTATATAGAGCAGATATTGTGGGGGAACTTCCATTCCTCCTCACCACTATGAGCTGAATAAAGAGCATGAAATCCACTCTTGACTCTGAGTATATTTCACTGTCCCTCCTCGAACCCCCTCATCTTTTTTTCACCCCCCCTTTTCTACCAGAAGAACAGCGAGAGCCACCACCACTCCACCAACATGCCTTCCATTGTCTGGAGAAAACCCCTTAATCCCAAGTTTAGTTAGTTTATTCTTTGGCAGATTAAAAGAAAAGAAAAATACACACCAATAAAGAAATTTTTAGAAAGGAGCAAGATTAGATGCTGATGCACAAAGTATTTTAAAAAATTAAATCAAGACTCCTTGTGCTCTGCTCCCTCTTTCTTGCCACCCAGGGTGACCCAGTCCTCTGCTTCCCCCCACTGAGATGGCAGGCAAATGGTAATGGTAAAGGACCGCTGGATAGTTAAGTACAGTTGAAGGCGACTATGGGGCTGTGGTGCTCATATTGCTTTTCAGGCTGAAGGAGCCAGCATTTATCCACAGGAAACTTTCCGGGTCATGTGGCCAGCATGACTAAGCCACTTCTGGTGCAACCATGATGGAAACCAGAGTGCACAGAAATGCCGTTTACCTTCCCGCCGTAGCGGTGCCTATTTATCTACTTGCACTGGCGTGCTTTCGAACTGCTAGATTGGCGGGAGCAGGGACAGAGCAATGGGAGCTTACCTCTGTCGCGTGGATTTGAACAGCCTACCTTCCGATCGGCAAGCCTGAGAGGCTCAGTGGTTTAGACCACAGCGCCACCCACATCCCCTCATAGATGGCATATCATGCAGGGCTGGGCCTTGGCAACGGTAGCCTCTCCTCCTCCTCTCCCTCCATCCACTTAAACCTACTACCTATATCTCCAGCTTACCTGTACTGTGAAGGGAATTTCTATTGCTTCTATATGGGACATAGTGTTGGCCACACAGCTGGAAAATGGTCAGAAAAGAACTGGGCTGGGTGTAAGGCTAAGAGTATCCTTGGCCAGGGGTTCTCAATCCCATCCCCCAGACAACTCAAAAATTGCTGTGGGTCTTGGCAGGCCATGTAATGATTTATTTTTCCTGTCTGTTGTAATGCTCTGTGTTAGATTTTTTAATTGCATTTTAACTGCTTCTTTTATTCCTTACAGGGGGTATTTTATTGCATTGCAATTTGAATTCCATAGACTTCAAATTGTAATCTAGTCAAATGCAATGCAAAAAAGTAAAGGAAGCAACAAACATACAATTGAAAGCAATACAAATACTTAGTGCAAAGGATGTGCCATTCCCTATCTTCAATGACAAACCTAGACAGCATCTTAAAAAGCAGAGACATCACCTTGCCAACAAAGGTCCGTATAGTTAAAGCTATGGTTTTCCCAGTAGTGATGTATGGACGTGAGAGCTGGACCATAAAGAAGGCTGAAGAATTGATGCTTTTGAATTATGGTGCTGGAGGAGACTCTTGAGAGTCCCATGGACTACAAGAAGATCAAACCTCTCCATTTTTAAGGAAATCAGCCCTGAGTGCTAACTGGAAGGACAGATTGTGAAGCTGAGGCTCCAATACTTTGGCCACCTCATGAGAAGAGAAGACTCCCTGGAAAAGACCCTGATGTTGGGAAAGATGGAGGGTACAAGGAGAAGGGGACGATAGAGGATGAGATGGTTGGATAGTGTTCTCGAAGCTACCAGCATGAGTTTGACCAAACTGCGGGAGGCAGTGGAAGACAGGAGTGCCTGGCATGCTCTGGTCCAGGGGGTCACAAAGAGTCGGACATGACTAAACAACTAAACAACAACATCTTCAACGACAAATTCAAGGAGATGCTGCAAAACACTTGAATGAAGCATGTGAACAACAGTTTGGGAGCCCCTGTCCCAGCCATTTTTCAGCCTCCACGAGGAAATGCACATTGGGACAAACTGAAACACTTGTTAGATTGGAGTGAACATTTATGATTTTTTGATTTTTTTAAAAAAATTGCAAGTTTATTAAAGAAAAAACACAAAGGAAAAACAACAAAAACAACCCAAAAAGTCATCAACTCTCATTCACAACACAATAAATATCAGCACATCCATCTTAACTGAGACATACAATTTGATATATGCCCTCCAAATGTTCGAATAGATATGTTGGTGTTTACAAGAAAGCACCTTCAAATCTAGCAAGGGCATTAAGATCATGAATATTTACCCTTCCAAGCTTAAAGTATATGTCTCTTAGCAACCACAAGGGTTCATAAAATCCTTCCCCGCCATTAGTCACCATATTACAAGAATGCCATTTAAAATAAATTTACATCCCTGAATATCAAGGATTTTTACCAAGACAAGATTAATACGGGCAGCAACTTCAGACCAAAACTGAGATATCACTGGACAATCACTGGAGTTAGCTTTTATAAAACAATAGCAATCGATAGGTAACATAATGAGATGGACTCTGCTTCACATAGGTGCTGCTATAGTTCTGTCAACTGAAGTCACTCGCTTTACCCCTCTAGACAGAACTAAGACCGCAGTACTGTGTTTGCTATAACACCTGTGTCCAGCAGCTCCAATGGCCAATTCATATGTTTTTTGTGAAGTTTCTTCTTGATGTTCCAGTTATCTGACTGCTGTTTTGTTTTACTGTAATCAGTAACTGGGTCAGACAATACAGTTCGAAATCTGATTCCTAGGTCTCTTTTGATGTCAGGCCTTACTCAATAGAACTAAGCCTGTGTTTAAATTGTAGTTACTCCAGAGTTGAAACAGATTAAGGATTGCAAGCTAAAATGTTGCTAGGCAGCCACTCCTTTGCCTTTTATTGGATCAGTTTCTGTTGAGTTGATACAGTGGTATCTTGGGTTAAGAACTTAATTCATTCTGGAGGTCCGTTCTTAACCTAAAACTGTTCTTAACCTGAGGTACCACTTTAGCTAATGGGGCCTTCTGCTGCTGCTGTGCCTCCACCGCATGATTTCTGTTCTCACCCTGAAGCAAAGTTCTTAACCCAAGGTACTATTTCTGGGTTTGCCGAGTCTGTAACCTGAAGCGTCTGTAACCTGAGGTACAACTGTATAGAGTTCTTCTTTTCACCATTTCTGAAAGTAACCTGTTTGTTAATTTTTACATTTTCCCCTACCCCACGGAAGAAAAGAGGCACAATTCTACAGCCCTTTCAATAGCAGAAGACTCCTCTACAGGGAAACCTTTGGCCATCTCTCAAAAAGAGCCTAGGACTTCTTAGAGACTTGCAGGTATGTCTCCCCAAGCAAAACATGACAATCTGGAGAGCGATATTCTGACCAGATGTTTCTCCTGCAGTTTTTTCTCAGTGTTGTTCTGGTATGTGTAGAATTGAGCAACGTACTCACATCTGGTTGAAAAGAAGAGAAGGGTTTGTTTTCTCAGCCACGAAACGTTTGATGCACAGTAGCCTTTGAGGAGCGGCACCCCCCTCCCCTCAGAACCAAAGCAACTCAGTCAATCAAAGTACATCTGCTCAGTTTTAGCCATGTTTGTCAGCCAGTTGTTGGAGGAAACTGTTACTTGCCAATCTGTGGGAAATGAGTCATGAAAGAAGCTCAGATGCTGGGGACAGGTCCAATGCGAGCCTGAAACAATGTTCACTATGTTTGGGAAGAGTTATTTTTGCAGAGGTTTTGGCCCATCTCTTGATTGCGCTCCCCTTTTCCCCCTTTTCCCCATGGTGTGTTTCAAACCCTGTGCCTTGATTTATATCTGTAAATAAATCCCCTTATTTATGACGATGTAATGTCTCTGGGGGCCACCAAGGCCCCAGCCACTTCATCGTGCTGAAAGAGACGTTACCTAAGATATCCATGATTCAGAATTGGAGCAGATGGAGGGAGCTGTTTTTCATGTAAAAAAACCCCACTTAACTCTTGGGGAAGGTTGCCCAAAAAGGCAGGGAGGAGGGGGTGCCTGCAGAGGGGAGGGGGTGCTGGCCTTTGGGCATGCCTATGAGTATTACATTCTGGGTATTTCAATGACCTGATCTATGTCTAAGAGAGGATGAAAACTTCACAAGGACAGATGTGCGTGAAATGAGTTTTTCTGAGTTCTCTATGCAAGTCCTGAGTATATGCATTATGCATTATGCAGGTGCTCTTTTAACCAGTTCAGGCACTGGAGCTCTTACACCAAGCAGTGATGATGTTCAGACTGAGATTGAACTGGGCAGGACAACAGGGAGGAGGAAGAGGAGAAAGAGGAGCCAAGTGAGGGAATAGCTGGGACTGGGACACACTGGGGATGGGGAAGGAGAAATTGGTGTAGAAGAGTTTGGATTTGATATCCCTCTTTATCACTACGCGAAGGAGTCTCAAAGCTGCTAATATTCTCCTTTCCCTTCCTCCCCCACAACAAACACTCTGTGAGGTGAGTGGGGCTGAGAGACTTCAGAGAAGTGTGACTGGCCCAAGGTCACCCAGCAGCTGCATGTGGAGGAGCGGGGAAGTGAACCTGGTTCACCAGATTACGAGTCTACCACTTTTAACCACTACACCACACTGGCTCTCTGTAGGAAATACTCACAGGGTGGCTGAGGATGATGAGGGGATAGGTGTCGGTGTCAGAGCAGCAGGACCCATCACCAGAGCCAGGGGGGCTCCTATGCCCATGAACATGGTGGGCTCTGAGGCATGGGGTGCAGCAGGCGGGACACTGCAGGAGGCAGAGGCAGGCCAAGGCCCACAGCCTAGCTCCCTAGCTGGCCAAGTGGGGCTCAGTAGCTCTGGGAGGAGGTGTGTGATTCCTCAGCTGGAGGAGGCTTGGAGCAGGTGAGGATCATATGCCTCATGAAGCCCAGATGCTGCAATCAGCATGCAAAGTGTAAAAGGCCAACAGAGATGAGGCACTGTGTCTGCACACTTGCTCATGTTGATGGACCTTGACTTTGATGTTCCTGGACCTTCATGGCACTGTGTTTTGGATTTAACTCTGGACTGTATACTGACTATTGGACTTTGGATTGATCCTGAACCTCATTTCCTGACCTTTGGACTTCGCTTGTGTGGATAGACCCCTGGACTTTGAGCTTTGGACTTGGCATACAGACTTGCTGCCAGGAAGGCCAGACAGAGATCTTACACAGAAACCGGAGGCTCCACTGCTTCCTGGTTCTCTACCATGCTTTGATCCAGGCAGGTGTTTACATGAGTGTTTTCCCCTCCAGTCAAGTTGACCTGTGTGTGGGTTAGTTGGGCACTTTGCTGGTGGTTCTCGAGCTCCTGCTCTACCCTGTTGCTTCCTCTCCTCTGACCTCAGGGTTGAGGAGGGAGGGATTTTGAGAACCAGCCATGAACCCAGGCAACTGGACTGGAAGACATTTTGTTCTGCAATTGGAATGTCAGGGTATGGAGGCTCCTCAGGACTGTTGTGTAGGGGTTGGCTGGAGGTCCTTCTCCTGTTTCTCTCCTCTGAAGAGCCCCAGGTTCCAGGTCTGAACCCTGACAACAGGGCAGGGAATGGCTATCTTAAAAACAACTGTCTGATATCAAAGAGAGCAATTTGCTCTTGCCCAAAAGAAAAGAAAAGAAAATACACCCTAGCCAAACAGAAGTGTAAGAACTCAAACACTCAGAGGAAGTAGCATATTTTGCTCAGAATGTTTTGTGTGTCATAAGGGAGCTTCCTCATTGCTGGAAGGGGAAAGAGGCTATCAGGGGTGGCTGTGCCTAGAACTAGGAACTTCTGGGCAGGGGGTGTTGTTTGTGTGTTATAGTTGCTGAACTGCCAATATATCAGGAAGACCTTGTTGCTCAGGCAAGGGTGAATGGAGCCAGTCCAGAGCACAAGAGCGTACATTCAGTGTCCAGAAAGGTGCTCCAAGCTGATTGAAATTTGGTACAAATTCCTGGCCCTAAAAGATCATCTGGACTCGGCTTGCCCTGCCCATCTAAGCCAGTCATTGGGCATTCCTGAACAAGAAGGGCTTTAATAGGATTCCTGTTTGGGCTGGACATCATCTGAGCACACTATGTTTTAGTTCAACTTGGCTTGGGCTTCATCTCCCTGGCTTACCTCTGAGAGATGTTTGCAGCTCAGCTTTGACAAAGCTTCATGCACACACAAACAACAGCACCCTCCTTGTTCAGCAGTGGGAACTATGTATGTGCAAACTCTGATTAAAATAGTGTCCGGAGTCTAGGGGAAAACACACGCTAATAAGGGCTATATTTCCCTTATTATACACGTCCTCTTTCCTTAGTTGAATCAGAAAACCCCCTGACAGAACTGAGAACCTGCTGGGAAAGCCACGGAGGCAGAACATAATCATCATGGCCAGTAGCCTTTATAAATCAAGTAATTTTTTTTGACATGGACCTTCTGACATTCGGCATCATTGCATGTCTACAAATTCTAGTGTTATGAGAGAGGCAGAAAAACGTTTTTGCTATCCACTTTCTCTATGCCACACACAATTATACGCTTCTCTTACTCACCTTTTCTCTAAAATAAAAGGTCCCAAAGGCAGCAACCTCTTCTCATCGGGGAATTGTTCCATTCCCTTGATCATTTCGGTTGACCTTTTCTGAACCTGCCCCAACTCTACAAGATCCTTTTTGAGGTGAGGCAATCCAAACTATACACAGCATTTCAAAGCATTTGCACCATAGATTTGCATAATGGCATTACAATGTAGGCAGTTTTATTCTCTAATAATCTCTACCATGGAGTTTTCCCTTTTCACAGCTGCTGAGCCAGTGTGGTGTAGTGGTTAAGAGTGGTAGACTTGTAATCTGGTGAACCAGGTTCGCTTCCCCGCTCCTCCACATGCAGCTGCTGGGTGACCTTGGGCCAGTCACACTTCTTTGAAGTCTCTCAGCCTCACACACCTCACAGAGTGTTTGTTATGGGGGAGGAAGGGAAAGGAGATTGTGAGCTGCTTTGAGACTCCTCAGGGTAGTGATAAAGCGGGATATCAAATCCAAACTCTTCTTCTTCTTCTACCCGCCATGCCCCCAAGTACTTCTTCCTGGTAAGTCACTGCCTGTTCAGACCCCATGAGTGTATGTATGCCTGCCTTTATATAAAACATAAATTTTGTACTTAAACAAACAACAACAAACAAATTGAGGGTTTTGGACTCTCTTCAGTTGTTTGGCCAAGTTGCCTGCCTTTTTGGGTCTCTAGCTGGTTTTTTTGGGTGGTGCTTCACCTGTTTGGGGAAGACTTCTGAGCACCATCAGTCCCCCCCCCCCCCCCGTGAAATAGGTTTTCTGTGGTGTCCACATGGCTCTTTTTTTCAGCTGGAACTCACTGGAGCTTAGTTCTGGCACCTCTCAGGTGGGAGCCATTGCTATTATAAGAGAACAAGGGAGGCATTCGTGTTGAGTTCCAGCGCCTCTTTTTCTAGAAAAATAGCCCTGAGTGTCCATGACAGTTTCTTAGGTTTCCTAATGTGCCCCCCTGGCCTGAAAAACTAGCTTAATTTGATGAACTTTAATTTGTAAAGGGTTGTAAAGACTGTGGAGAGAATAATTGGGTGCACTCTCCCTACCTTGGATCAAATCTATGCTTCCAGGTGCCATAAGAAAGCTGCAGAGATAGTGCAGGATAGTGCGCAACCCGGAAATGATCTCTTTCAGCTTTTGCCTTCTGGAAGAAGGTACAGGGTTATAAAGACTAGGACTAGCCACCTGAGAAACAGTTTCTATTCAAATGCGATTTTGGTTTTAAATGCAGCGTAAGGTAGTCTCTATGGGAGTATATTGTATTTAATTATGGGGTATCAGAGTTTTTAGGGGGCTAACCAGGCTGGGATAACTGGGATGGCAGGCTTGTTGGTTTCTGAATGTCTGATGTAGATTTTCAATTTCGTTGTTCTGTATGGGACAATGACAATAAAGATTATCGTATCATATCGAACACCACTAGCTGGCCTTAGAATATTTGGGCCGAGTTGACTTATACTTGCAGGTTTCCTCCATGAAGGTGGTAGGCAAATGGCTTCAGGAATGGAAGAGCAGGGAGAAGAAAGAATCTGCTTCCTCCCTCTTCTTCACCAACTAAATTATTGTGGTTCCTTATATCCTTGTATGATGTCCTACATAGTGATGATCAGTTATTACCCAAAAAGCACGTGCTGAACCTGAGGTTCCTTTAGCAAGGGGCAGAGGCAAATTGAAATTCTCTAGCTTCCAGGAACAGATCACCAGGCTGTGATGGCAGCAGCATATTCGTGTGCAGCGTGTTGTTGAGGAACAAAGACCCAGAGATACCTCTTGTGTGACATACTTTCCCCAAAAGCCAGTGATGATCAACTCAGTATGGATTGAATTCATTACTTGGAGAGCTTCACTGCGTTGGGAGAGTTGGGCCATTGATGCACTTGGCTGAATTCCTCCCTTCGACAATCTGGCATGGATTATGTAACTATTCTGACAGGGTTTTCAGAACACAGATTTGTATAACCTAGGGAGGTGATAAAGGTTTCAGCCATGCGAACAATGAACCCCACATCGACAGGTCTTGAACTGGGGATATGGATTTCTCAAAATGTCTGCAGTCCTTCTCCAAAAAGTAGAATGGGGAGGGGTGAAGGGAGGAGAAGAGGCTAATGCAGGCTTCCTCAACCTTGGCCCTCCAGATGTTTTGAGACTACGATTCACATCAACCCTGACCACTGGTCCTGCTAGCTAGGGATCATGGGAGTTGTAGGCCAAAAACATCTAGAGGGCCGAGTTTGACGAAGCCTGGGCTAGTGTGTAGGACTGCCATATGTCTGGATTTCCCTGGACATTACTAGGATTTCAACGGTGGAATTGACGTCCAGGGGGAATTTCTGAAAGGTGGTGGATCTCAGGCAAGTCAATTGAAAAATTATTTTGGCATCAAGATCTTTCAGGTTTCCCTAAAAAAAGCTCAACAATTTTGGGTTGTTTGAAATATAGGGCCCATAGATGGTATATGAATAATTAGTTGATCAAACAAGTTAGGGTCTTTAAATACCTCGGTCTTATTTTTTCAGTCAACAGGCTCATGGAGAGCACATCAGAAATATGCAAAGGAAAAAGCGTCTCAAAGCACCAAAATTCTGACACGCTTTTTCCACATGAAAGGTAGCAATCACATATCGTCAGCACTTGAAGTATTTAAAGCTAAACCCCCAGCACAGTTATTATATGGGGCTCAGATTTGGACAGGCGCTCACCTTATATCTACAGAAGCTGTTCCTAAGGCATCCCCCCCGCCCCCGTTTCATCCTGTGTTCCAAATGCTTCCTTGCACTTAAACGTTAATCTCCCGTTTGTTGTATAGTTAAGTTTTTTACCTCTATCTGTTTTGGCTAGTGGCTGATGCAAATAATGATTCTTCTGATTCTGATACTTTTTGAAATATGGTAATCCTACTGGTGTGACATTGCCAGTTTTAGGAGACTAATCCCATCGCTTGCCTTTATTGTCTGTCTGGAAACGTGCTGATAAATAAAGCCCAAACAAAACAGTGATGTCTACAGAAGACCAGGCAGATATAAGAAGCTGCAGGTTTGATAACAACTTGGTTCAGGAACTCTGTTAAGACAACTAAGCCTCACTTAAGTTTTCATGTTGCTCAAGTCAGAAAATTATTTATGTCTCAACTTTTTTTTTTTTAAAAAAAGACCAGATAATTAATATATGCCCTTCAAACAGAGTGAAAGTGGATTATGCATTCTGTGTGTGTTGAGTTGCAAAGTTGTATTGACCCAGGTAATTTTGGAATTTAAAAGTTTAGCTCTGTCAACTTTCTCTATTTTGTTATCTCTATCAGGGTCTTTTCACCATGTGATAACCCAGAACCACTTTTAACCTGAAATGTACCCCTTAGGAATGTTGTGACAGTTTGCCTTGATATAGACAAGTCCTATGATAAAGTCAATATTACTGATGGGGCACACATTTGCCTTCTGTTCTGCTGTTGTCTCTGCTTTTAGAGGTTTTTTAAGTAATATAAAAAAGTGCAGCATCTGTTTGGCTAGGGATAAAAGTGGGGCATAAGAACTGAATGTGTCTATATCTTGGGTAATGCCACTTTCAACTCGGGGGGGGGGAAGCTTTAGCTTTAGCTGTTAAGGTTCAATTTCAGGTCTTCAGACTTAACTGTTTCACTTTCTATATCTTTGTCCTTAAAAGAAAAAGCTCCAAACCCAAATGTTCATTTTTTCCTATTGGCCTCTCCGGGAACTTTGCTTTCACCAGCTAACTATGTTGCCTTCCTATGGCTGAATATCTGCATTTTCTGGTCTCTTGTCTCTTTCCTGTCTTGTCATCTTTTGTTAAATTGTGAGATGCAGGCTGAGTTTTTTTTCTTTCTTCCTCTTTTTAATTGCTTTGTTCAGCTTCTGATACAATTATTAGGAAGTTACGTACAACGGCTACTATTACAGCAACAATGGAAGCATGCCATTTTCAAATTAGGCATGTTTTGGTCAATGTAGCTTTTCTTTTAGTGCTCATTAAATGGCAATTTTAGAGTTACGGAAATTCTTGTTGTGGACCCATGTGCAGTCAGGGTGTGTTGTATGGGAGCCAATAGATAGGCAATGAGGTTAATGTGAGATTAATGAGGCCAAAACTTTATTGGTTGCAGCTCACAGAGGTTTGGCATGTCATAGGGGCAAAGATCCAATAACTGGGCAACTGAAATGCTCTCTGATGTCCCTGTTCCAGCTTAAGTGCTGAGACATCATTTGGAGAGTTACATGATTCTTGGGCACATCATACTTAAGCAGCTCCTGTGAGCTCCTTATGCAAAACATCTGGGAGGCACCAGATTGGCCAAGCCTGTAATAAAAAGGTAAAGGGACCCCTGACCATTAGGTTCAGTCATGGCCAACTCTGGGGTTGCGGCGCTCATCTCGCTTTATTCGCCGAGGGAGCTGGCGTACAGCTTCCGGGTCATGTGGCCAGCATGACTAAGCCGCTTCTGGCAAACCAGAGCAGCACACGGAAACGCCGTTTACCTTCCCGCCGGAGCGGTGCCTATTTATCTACTTGCACTTTGACATGCTTTCAAACTGCTAGGTGACCAGGAGCAGGGACTGAGCAACTCACCCCGTTGCAGGGATTCAAACCGCCAACCTTCTGATCAGCAAGTCCTAGGCTCTGTGGTTTAACCCACAGCGCCACCTGCGTCCCTAAGCCTGTAGTAGGTAGTAGCTTTTTCACTATGCATTTTGAAGGTTCTGCTAAGGATGGGAATCTATGGCAGTCCAATTCATTTTCCCCTTGGATTTTACCGAGAGTTGAAAGTGCTGTTAAATGGGCCTTATGGTTTTTGATTTCCAGCCATACCCCAGCTTCTGTTATAGGTTCTGCAGGGTTTTCTTTGAAACACTTCAAAAACCTACAAAGACCAGTTTGGGGCAAAATAATGCAATCCTTTGTACTCCATGGGCAGTGGTCCTCATGGCCAGTGCTGCTTCTGCCATCTTTCAACTCGTTTTAAAATATGGTTCTGGCCGCTGAAAAGACCTCCGGTGTTTCATGAATGTCCAAACAGATGGGACCTACTGGTTCTGCAACCCAGGGTCTACAACCCAGACTCTGCAAAAGGAAAGACACTCCTGTACCTGTATATAGATGAGTACACAAAATCATGGGGAATAGGACTATCAATGGCTTCTGGTCGTGATGGTTATGTATTTCCTCCACTGCAAGTGGCAATATGCCTCTGAATACCAGTAGCCAGGTTTCCAAAGTGGGGGTAGAGTGTTCCTCCACTTAGGTCTTGCTTGCAGGTTTTCCATAAGCATCTGGTTGGCAACAGTTGGACAAGATGAGTTTGGGCCTGATGTTGTACAAATTTGTTGTTGTTGTTGTTGTTGTTGTTTAGTTGTGTCTGACTCTTCGTGACCCCATGGACCAGAGCACACCAGGCACTCCTGTCTTCCACTGCCTCCCGCAGTTTGGTCAAACTCATGCTGGTAGCTTCGAGAACGCTGTCCAACCATCTCGTCCTCTGTCGTCCCCTTCTCCTTGTGCCCTCCATCTTTCCCAACATCAGGGTCTTTTCCAGGGAGTCTTCTCTTCTCATGAGGTGGTCAAAGTATTGGAGCCTTAGCTTCAGGATCTGTCCTTCCAGTGAGCACTCAGAGCTGATTTCTTTAAGAATGGATTGGTTTGATCTTCTTCTCAAGAGTCTCCTCCAGCACCATAATTCAAAAGTATCCATTCTCCAGCGATCAGTTGTAGAAATAGGCAGTGTCAACAATAAAAAAAGGAAATTTGTGGAAGGGGAACAATGGATGTTAACTAGAGCAATATGTGGAAACCGGTTCCGCAGGCGGAGAGGTCACTTTTGGGCACGCCTGCTCCCTTGAGTGAAAAATCCACATTGTGATTGTCTACTGCTGTGTCAAGGCATGATTAGTTTGCATGAATTGTTACGCGCACAAACATACACGTTGCGTGGATCTGCCTTTTGTATCAAATCTGCCATGGCCGTCTCCATGCTGTCTAAAGGTTTATTTGATAGCCTGTCTCCAGGGGGTTTATGCGCAGCTTTTCCTTAATCCAGCCAAAGCATAACTGCTTTTGATTGGTAAAAGACAGTGACAGGTAGGAGTAAGCTTCCTTGGCTTTCCGACATTGATAAGACAGACTTTTGGCAGCCGGTTCTCCTGGAGACCTGAGAGTTATTGGGAATCTGGAGTTTTCTTTTCCTTCTAAGCATCTCTGCCACTCACAGGCTCCCTCCGCCTCCCATCTATAAACAACATCTGGGATGAAATATTTGTTTCTATAGAACAAGTGCTCTGTATGCGGCCTTGTAGGATATTGGATTACGGAGGCTTAGATTTACTACAGCATCTCCAGCATTTGTGGAGTCCGCTACTTTTGTCATGAAATCGGTCCCATTAATCAACTTTAAAATGTTTGTGCAGAGGAAAAGAGGGTAAGGTCACGTGGCCAAGATGTGACAACAGATATGAGCTGATTGGAAACGGACTTGTCAATGCTCTTGACCTCTCAGGGGTTGTGTGGGCCCGCTGAGATTACTCCAGATGAAACTGATAAGAGTCTAGGAAAAGGATAGTCTCCTATCAGTACAGCTGCTGCTATGGCAGCTAAGAAAGTAAAGCCCTGAACCAGGGGGAATATGACAACTCAGTGATCTTGTAGGGGGTCTCACTTGCTCGTATGATACTTTGGGGGCAATGAAGTGACAGTGTCATTTATTTATTTTTTGAGATCCACAAAGGACTGAAGTTCCAAAGATGTGTTGCAACTTTTAGTGCATAGGATTTGTCCAAATTCCTAACTCTCATGCTACAGGAGGAAATAGTTTTGCCATGTTTAGATAGAGGGTACAGTCCTAAACATGCTTTCCTGGGAATAAGTCTCTTTGAACTCCAAGAGGCCTACTTCTGAACAGACATGTATGTGCTTATGCTATTAAAATAGTTTATTCTGATTTATTAAAAAACATGTACAGTCAAACCTCAGTTGTCGAACGTAATCCATTCTGGAAACCCATTCGGCTTCCAACATGTTTGACAAGTGAGGCGTGGCTTCCGATTCATTGCAGGAGCTTCCTGCACTCAAGCAGAAGCTGTGTCAGATGTTTGGCTTCCAAAAAATGTTCATAAACCGGAACACTTCTGGGTTTTCGGCATCCAGGAGCCAAAACATTGCAAAACGGAGGTGTTCAGGATCCAAGGTTTGACTGTACACAGCAATTCTACAGAAAGGTTCCCTGGGAGTAAGCATCATTGAAAACATGCTTGAGATTGTGTTGTTAGTCACTGCCGGGACGTGGGTGGTGCTGTGGTCTAAACCACTGAGCCTCTTGGGCTTGCTGATTGGAAGGTCGGCAGTTCAAATCCCCACAATGGTGTGAGCTCCTGTTGCTCTGTTCCAGCTCTTGCCAACCTTGCAGTTCGAAAGCACACCAGTGCAAGTAGACAAATAGGTAGCACTGTGGTGCTCTGGCACTTGTCATAGTCCTCCATGTGCCAGTAATGGTTTAGTCATGCTGGCCACATGACTCAGAAAGCTGTCTGTGGACAAACACAGGCTCCCTTAAAAAAGTAAAGGGACCCCTGACCATTAGGTCCAGTCGTGGCCGACTCCCGCTTTATTGGCCGAGAGAGCTGGTGTACAGCTTCCGGGTCATGTGGCCAGCATGACTAAGCCGCTTCTGGCGAACCAGAGCAGTGCACGGAAACGCCGTTTACCTTCCCGCCGGAGCGGTACCTATTTATCTACTTGCACTTTGACGTGCTTTCAAACTGCTAGGTTGGCAGGAGCAGGGACCGAGCAACGGGAGCTCACCCTGTTGTGGGGATTCGAACCGCCAACCTTCTGATCGGCAAGTCCTAGGCTCTGTGGTTTAACCCACAGGGATCATTTACCTTTACCTTTACCTGTTAGCCACTTCTTTAGTATTAGTTCAAGGTGATGCACACAGCTTTTCCTATTTAATGAAACAGGATAAAATTGTTTCATAAGCAATAATAAACCATTCTATAGTGGGGGTGGAAAATAGTCGCTGCAGCAGTAAAAGTGAGCAAGATGCTTTCTTTGGTGGGGGGGGGGAGGAGGGGGAATCGAAGAAAGGTCTTTACTGGCTTGTCAAAGGAACCTAAAGATCATGCCAGACAGGCATTTTTGGAGAGGCTATTCTCCAGAATGTGAACCACTAAAAAGAAAGCACCGCCCATGGATTAACTGATCCTAGATTCTAGATGACATTTGAAGAAGGAAAGCATGGGGACAATATGGGAGATTCTCTTTCAAAGGTCACAGAGCAGAAGGAAACAGATGAAATGCTCCAAGCCAGATGGTTAGATCTCTTGTTAATTTATGTGACTTATGAACACAGTCTCCTAGGGGCCTTCCATAGTTTTGCTTGATCTTTATTTTGATCTGTTTGTGCACTGAGTAATCTCCCCCACCCCACCCTATGTCCAAGAGCTTTTCATGCTGTTTTATGGCTGTGCCATAGGTTTCTTGTGACAATCCAGTCTGGCCAGATGTGTGGAAAATCCAAAGAGAGAACTGGCCCTCTTGATAAATCAGTTTTGGAAGGGATCGTGAACAGCTCTCTTTGAAGTTTCCAGAAATCTGCAGGGAAGGGTGGTCTCCTCCCACCTCCCCCTCTTTCCATGACCCCACTCCCCAGGGTCAGTTTTTCACTGGAGTTCCTGATTGCCAAACAGCACACTTCCAATTATTGCCTGGCTGGACTTCCTTCTCATTTTCCAAATGACACTCTCAACCCCCCCCCCCCCAATAACCCCCACTTATGCCTGTATTCTGATTGTATCACATCTCTCTGCATAATCACAAAACCTGTTGTCTAAAAAATGAAAGGACCCAACATCTCCAGAAAATGGAGGAGGATAAGGAAGGACCAACAAGTCCAGAAGCCCAGAGTGCCCTTAGCAACCCATTTTAAGAACAGGGAGGGAAGAGGGGGCAACAAGTCCTGGAAGGCAGAAACTCACAGAAAAAAACTGGACTAAGCACAACCCAACATGTGGGTAAACACAGGTTTTCCAGAGACAGTTCCTGGGCAAAATAGAAAGTTCACAAGCATGGACAATGTTAAGTCAGGATTTTGCTGACAGGTGTGGCTTGACCCATAGACAGTGAGTGAATACAGTGGTACGTCGGGTTACATACACTTCAGGTTACATACGCTTCAGGTTACAGACTCCGCTAACCCAGAAATAATACCTTGGGTTAAGAACTTTGTTTCAGGATGAGAACAGAAATCGTGCTCCAGCGGCATGGTGGCAGCAGGAGGCCCCATTAGCTAAAGTGGTGCTTCAGGTTAAGAACAGTTTCAGGTTAAGAACGAACCTCCGGAACGAATTAAGTACTTAACCCAAGGTACCACTGTAGATGCAAAGTCCTGTTTCTTTTTCAATAATTCCACCACATGGCAACATGCATGACTATTATATCATTTCTTGCTTTGTTTCACTTGAAAGAAGCATAGTTTAACATTGAACTGAATGCAAATTAAATTACTTGTAAATCTTCTGATGTGTATGCTAAATGCAGGTCACAAATCATCATTAACACATAGTGAAAAATAAATTGCTATTCTTGAAAAGACAGGTTAATTTTTTTAGGTTGTTGATTCATAAGCAGGGTGCGTGGATTTTTAGGGCAACTTTTATAGGAATATGTGTGATTTTAAATACAAACGTAGGTCTAATTAATTTTGTCAACAATACCAAGCTACTCTGCTCGTCCCTCCCAGTTTGTGTGTGTGTGTTGAATTCACATAAACTGCTATTATTCTTGGAGTGCCAATCTAATAAAAGCCAGCCTGTCCAAATCTTGCAGCTTTCATATTTTTATTACAGAAATTATCCAAAAATATTTGGCTCGTCCAAGTACAACTTGACAATTTGCTATAAGTTGCCGAAAAATGTGTCATCGCATTATTCTCGTAAAAATAAACCTTCGTGGCTTCCCCCACCCCTTCGGATCTGCTGACATTTTGTTGGGTCAGAGAGCTGTGGAGGGAATAGGTCTGGAACTCAACTCATAAAGAATCCAATGTGAGTTATGGATTCTGTTTGGTATGATTTAGCATTTATGTGTAGGCCTCAGCTTGGTCATATAGAAGATCCATCAGATAGCATTTGCTTTTAGAAGACATCTGAAGGCAGCCCTGTATATCAGGAAGTTTTTAATATTTGATGTTTTATTATGTTTTTATATGGGTTGGGGGCTGCACAGAGTGCCTTGGGCAGTCCAGCTGGATAGGCGGGGTATGATGATGATGATGATGATGATGATGATTATCATCATCATCATCATCATCATCATCAAGGAATCTTTTTGGCCCAGTTTGTGGCTTGAACCCACAACCATGAGATTAAGAATCTCATGCTGTACCAACTGAACTATCCAGCCACAGCCTCACCCCCCATTTTTGCCCCCCAGAGAGGCCCCATCATCTGGACCAGTACTCTAGCATGAAAGATAGGAGGGCTTTAACTCTTGGCTCAACACTATGGTTCTCACTTGTATTGAGCCTCCTTAGTTTTGCAATTTGCAAAGGAATAAAACTCTTGTTCACTTCAGTGGTAGCTTTCTTACAATGCAATTTGTGAGCAGAGGGTCCCTGATGTGGACTGAGGCTGTATCAGGGCTCCCCCTCCTACACTAGCATCTTAATTCAGATTATGCCTCTTAGACTGGCTTTTTTGTGGTGAGAAAAGAGTTTGCGCTCAATATGAAAGCTATGAAGTGGATGCAACAGCAGTTTGGCCCTCAGCTCCATCCTTCTGGGATGTAGTTAGATGGGTGGGTAAGGTAAAGGTAAAGGGACCCCTGACCATTAGGTCCAGTCGTGACCAACTCTGGGGTTGCGGCACTCATCTCGCTTTATTGGCTGAGGGAGCTGGCATACAGCTTCCAGGTCATGTGGTCAGCATGACTAAGCTGCTTCTGGCAAACCAGAGCAGCGCACGGAAATGCCGTTTACCTTCCCCCCAGAGCGGTACCTATTTATCTACTTGCACTTTGAGGTGCTTTCGAACTGCTAGGTGGGCAGGAGCAGGGACTGAGCAACGGGATCTCATCCCGTCATGGGGATTCAAACCGCCGACCTTCTGATCGGCAAGTCCTAGGCTCTGTGGTTTAACCCACAGCGCCACCCGCGTAGCATTAGATAATTGGAATTTTTAGACACTAACGCTTTCAATTTGGAAAACCGGTATCAACACACAGCCCACCTCAATGATGTCAATTTAGCTTTTCTCAGCACCAGCTCACCTTAGCCTTCCCTGCCTCCAGTTTGCCTCTTCCCCACACCCATACTAGGAAAAGGAAAACGGAGGATAATGGATGTCAGGGAATTTGACATCTTCAATTTCCCCATGTTTCCCACAACAGATCAAAGAGTCCTAGCATGTCAATGACACGCCATCCTCAGTGAGAACAGTTGGATCTTAATTCAGTCAATGCAGCTAGGCAGAATGAAAAATGGCAGGTCTTCTGCTGCCTTCATCCTGGTTACTGTTTTACTTTCCCGTTACGCAATGAAAATTTGTGAAAGTGTGAAGGAAAAAGTGATGAAGTTAGGAGTCTTTGTCTCTGACCAGTCTCCTTTCAAACTGACATGGTTCTGTGCCCCTCCCCCCACTTATCTCTACTTAGATGCTTTATCTACAGACACTTGGCAACCATCTCCATCTTCTCTGTGTTAGCAAATATGTTGAGGGAAAGCCACTGACTTCTAACTCATATGGGGAACACTTATTGTTGTTAAGCAGCAGCAGCAGCAGCAACCACCCAGATACACACAGAGTCATGGGCAGAGGAACTGAAGAAGATGGAGAATGGGAAACTATACGCAGTGCAACTGTATCAAATGGTGGAGCAAGTGTAGGGCCAGTATAGCCAATGTGCTACAATCCAGTTATCGGTGGATTATAACCAGGGTCCCTGAATTCTTCAGCAATGCTGACACAAAGCTGATGGCTGCAGAGGCACCAGCTAAGGAGCTGGAAAAAGCTCAGCACTCTGAGTTGGCTGCTGGAGATCCGAAGATGCCTGTGGTGGAAGGTGTCAGGCAGGAGCCCCCAGAAGAGATCCTTGTACTACCAGGGCCTATAGGGCCAGATCCAGGACCCTCACAGACCCCCAGGGTACCCCACTGGTCCAGCAGTTCAGGGTGTGCAGGAGGCTATGGAATGGAGTATGAGTGTCCATCTTCCAGCTAGAGGGTTGCCCCATTAAGATTTGAAGTTCTCCGTAAGGGTGTGGCAGCTAGAAGAGGTAGTCTGGAGGCTTAAAAGGCCTCAGTCTGCTCTCAACTTCTGGTGGAGCAAAGCCACACCACACATTTAAAGCATATGGCTTCACCCGAGAATCCTGGGAACTGTCATTTGTTAAGGGTGCTAGGAACTCTAGTTCTGTGAAAGGGAAGCTACGGTTCCCATGCTGGCTTGGGAGGGGAAATCCATGTGCTTTGAATGTCATCTAAATGCATGGCGTGGCTCTGCCCCAGTTGCTAACTGGGAGCTATCCATGGTCCTGCAATGCCTGACCTGCCTTCCCTTTGGGCTCTGGCACCAGAACACAATACAACATCCACCATCCCTGGCCAGTGGCCATGTTGGGTCTGACGGAGCCCACAACATCTGGAGTGTACCATGATGACTACCTCTAGTATAGGGGGATATCTGGGTTCAAAATCTCGGTTAGCAATGAATCCCACTAGGTGGCTTTGGTCCAGGAGGGTTGTGGAGTTGGAAGGGACCATGAGGAGCTCCTACTCCAACCCCATTGCACTGCAGGAATATGCAGATGTGCCATATGAGGATTGAACCTGCAACATTGGCATTATCTGCACCATACTCTAACCAGCTGAGCTATCCAGTTGGGTTGCAGTCTTCCATATAGTTACAGATGGGTAAGTCTTTTTCTATAACATTTAAGAGCTGATTTCCCCAACCTTGTTCCCTTAAGATGTTATTGGACTCCACCTCCCATCAGCCCCAGCCAGCATGGCCAATGGTCAGGGATGTTGCAGTTCAGCAACATTTGGTGCACACCAGGTTGGGAAAAGCCATCTTAAAGCATGCTATAATTTGGGATGGGAGTGACTACTTTATACAAGGACACTTGTTTCATATCCTTGAAACTTTACATGCAATTCTAACTCTAGCTCTCCCTGTACATATGTCTACCTTTTCAAGTATGTGTGAGGCTTTTTTGGGGGGTGGGGATGGCTTGTACTTCTTAACCAGAAGTATTATTTCCTTTCTAAGCTAAAATAAGACCACAGCCCTCTCCCAATAATCAGAAAAGGAAGCATACAACGCTGGCAGGTTGGAAACCAGCTTGTTAGAACGTTGCTACAATTTCCTCTCACCTTGACTCATATATATTTCCATCCTAAGTGAAAACTCTGGTGGTGAGTGACCAAGTGTGTAATTTCCAGGGAGCGAGAAATTGGATTTTCGTGGCTAATAAATCCTTACCCCGTTCATTGAAGGTGCTATAAGAGTCAGTACATATCTGTGAACATTAGGTGGAACCCTATGACCATATGAGGAAATGGCCTCAGTGGCCGATCTCTGCAGCTTTTTCCATGACTTGAACACGACTAAAAGCAGTTGAAAAACATGTGATGTTACAGATAAGAGACTGTGAGAGCTTGTCCAGCAACAAAATGTAAAGCTGTCCTCAGTGTCATAAAGAAAAAGTTGGACTTGTGAGGTAAACAGCAATAAATAATAGGTAAAATGTCCTCACTGGATCATCAGATGGAAACAGAGTATTCCAGTTGATACTTAAGGACCAATTGCTTCTTCCCTCTGGAATTTGAACATCATTATATGTTGATTTGAAATTAGTTTGAAGAAAGATGACTTTTCCTTAACAGACAATAATTTTGGGACACATGTTTGCACACTCTGTGTCCCTAAGGAAATTTGTAGCTGTTCAGCCACAGTTGAATTCAGCCTCCAGTATGACACCCCTCCAATTTTAATTATCAATTCTTGCTTTAAGTCCCACGTCTTTCTATTAATGAGCTTTTTTCTTCCATGATGCAATAGCACTGCATCATTCTTTCCCACCATCATTCGAAGGCTGGGTCTTTATCAATAAATTATTAAATCCCTTCTATAGTTACAAACACACATTCCATTTAATAATCATGCCTGATACACACATTCACATATCTATTTCTATCTGTATTGAACAATAAATACACATCACATTATTGAATAGTCACTAATTTCATGTTAATAAATACCAACCCCCTATATGGCAAAATGGAGCAGGCCAGCAGACTCTGCTTGCTTCCTCCGGGGGGGGGGGGGGTTGTCTTATCTGCACTGCAGCGGAAAATCCACATTTTCCAAATCCATGTTATGCACCGTAGCCCTCCATGCTTCCTTACTTACCCAATTTGTTCACTGCTCTTGCATATCAAAAGGACGACACATTTGTTTACATTTGTTGTACATTTTGTGTAATGTTGCCTGCTTTGAATATTTCACCCACGGCTTTGCAAAAGCAACCCATAACTCCTTCCCCTCGGAACCTCCCGCTGCATACTCCTTTTGGGGAAAAGAAGGGAAATTCATGCATTGTGCAGGGTGCTTTTTCTGTTTGATATTTCTGGGGTTTCATCCTATTGTTTCTTGGTTTTTTGCTCGACTGCATCACATAATGCTGCTTTAAATGGCTTAGAATGAGCACACACACATTAACAGGAGGCAACAAAGTACCTCGGGTTACAGACGCTTCAGGTTAGAGACTGCTAACCCAGAAATAGTACCTTGGGTTAAGAACTTTGCTTCAGGATGAGAACAGAAATTGTGCTCCGGCGGCACAGCAGCTGCGGGAGGCCCCATCAGCTAAATTGGTACCTCAGGTTAAGAACAGTTTCAGGTTAAGAACGGACCTCCAGAACGAATTAAGTTCTTAACCCAAGGTATCACTGTAAAAGAAGTCAGAAAATTTGATTTCTGAAACAAATAGTGTTATATTTCACTTTAGCACTGCTGTCCTAAACAAAATTACTCTGAAGTGAGTCTGATTGATTTTGGTATTGTTGTCTTTCTAGTATCCATGCTTAGGAGTGTAGCCTCAGGTTAATTTCTGGTTTATGATGACTATTTGTATGTGAAAAAGTGTCTTTCTATCAAGTAACTACAGGGATCCATTTATTGCAACCAGTGTATCTAAATGGGGCTCTGCCCCCCCCTTTTTGATTGCCACCCATGCTAGCACATTTCCTTACTGATTTTCCTACAATGACCCTTCACTAGTCCATCACTTATAATTTCTTAATATTCTTTCCATCTGGATGTCTGATGCACTCAGAGATTATGTATTTATGTCTCTTGATTTCTGACAGCAGACCCTGCTTCTCTCCAATAACATTTCTAACACAAGCATCTGTTGTCCTTTCTATCCAGGAGATATGTACGAGTCATCACCAACACCACATCTTAAAGGCTTCAGTTTCCTTTCTGTCAGCAAATTAATTTGCTGTGGCTTGCCTTCCAGAGATTAGGGGAGGGCAGAGAGAGATGAAGTCTCTCGCTGACAATCACCCATTTTCCTTGATGCTATGTGGAGTTCCTTTTTCCAAATTTTCTTAAGGAAGGTTGTGCTCGATTTAAGCTGTTGCTGGATTTTTCATAATAGCTTCTTCCAAATGTCTCTACACCAGAATCAATACACAGGGGCCCCATTTCAGACATAGTCAAGATTACATATCAAAAGACAGTCGGGTATTTTTAAAGATGATTTGCTGTGACTCCTTTTCACACATAATAACAATGGCAACGTTAGACAGGTCAAGCAGTTATCTACTTTTAAGCAATGGGATTTGCACCTTTCTGTTTGTACCTGTCAAGCCTGAGCAGGGGTCTGCTCTTGGCTGTCAGGTGTTGAGACAAAAAGCATCATTCAAACTGTCATGGTCAATGCCAAATTCCAGAGTAGACACCAAGAATGTACTATTCACAGCAACAAATTGTTCATACTCTGACATGCACCTCAATCTCCAAACCGTGTGAGAGACTTCAGGAGTGCCAACAAATACCTTGGGTTTGCCTTCCTTGGAATCAAGGTCTTGGGAGCCAGTGATGTCTTTGTAATATATGGTTTTGTAGCTTTGGACTCCACACGAAGAGAAAATCAGGCCTCTGTGTCTTCCCAGTTTCCAGTTCTAGATGAGAGCAGACCAGACTGGCCCCTGACCTATCGTTTTCCTACACCTAGGATGACCTGGCTTTCAGCCAGATGAGGGAAAAGGCTCCTCCCACATTCTGGAAGCTTCTTTGGCCAGTTCTCTAATCGTGGAAGAAGATATTGGCTAGGATAACTAACTTCACAAAGATTCTAGTTCAACCAGCTCTACAGTTCCTTCTACTACAGAATCCCATCTTACAGATGTAAAACTCCAGACTTTGGAGTGGACCAAAAAATGGCATTCAAAACAACCCCTCAGCCCCAAAATGCTATCCCTTCCTTGGATTGAGGTCTGTTCCAAATCCAAACCTGCAAGCAAACAACAGAAAGATGCAGCAACCATGAGTCCTTCGATCCCAGCCCCTTGATGGCTGTTGCATCCTTCTCTAGCCGCCCTCCCTGATCTAGCCCTGCACCACTTTGTGATCAGATCCCAGCCTCGCAAAGTGGCACACGGCTGGCTTGGGGATGGCAGTGTGAGCAGCGCACCCCCCCTGAAAAATGCACCCAGGGCAATCACCCCAGCAGCACCCCCATGCTACGCTCCTGCTGAACCATGCCTAAATGTAAGGTAAAGGTAAAGGGACCCCTGACCATTAGGTCCAGTCGTGGCTGACTCTGGGGTTGCGGTGCTCATCTTGCTTTATTGGCCGAGGGAGCCGGCATACAGCATGGCCAGCATGACTAAGCCGCTTCTGGTGAACCAGAGCAGTGCACGGAAATGCCGTTTACCTTCCCGCTGGAGTGGTACCTATTTATCTACTTACACTTTGACGTGCTTTCGAACTGCTAGGTTGGCAGGAGCAGGGACCGAGCAACAAGTGCTCACCCCGTCGCAGGGATTCAAACCGCCAACTTTCTGATCAGCAAGTCCTAGGCTCTGTGGTTTAACCCACAGCGCCACCTGCATCCCTTATGCCTAAATGTACCCCTGAGCTAAAGGTTCAACATAGCTGCTCCAAAGACTGCACCACACTGTCTGTACATGCCATCATTAAATGCTTAAGTGATTGGGTTTTGTCCAGTCCTGTCACAGACAACGAAGTGCTTTGGCTCTGCTGCCAAGCCTGGGCTAAGAGTGAATTTCCTATAAATATTTGGACAGCAGCCATTTGATCAGAAGAAGAACATACCAGCACCAAGGGTTGGAGATCTTCTATCAGCTGTCTTTTGTGGGAATAGCTGGAGTGGATATGGGAATCGAAATGCAGAAATGCCCAGGGTCTGAGTATATTTTTCTAAGTCCAAGGTAGTCTCGTGTTCTGTTCTGTTTGACTTCTGAGAACGCTTGCCTCTGCTCCGTCAGATGAGGAGCGATCCGTTGCTCCCAAGCGAAGGTTGCATGGATGTCCAACTAAAACAGGCGCATGTTGCCCCCAATTAATACAGAAAATTGTTTCCATCAACAGTTCCACCAGACTCCACTCGGCAGAGCCTGGAATCTGCTGGAACTGGAATGTGCTCGGCAAGCACCTATGTTCAAATCACTTGTTTTTAGATTGTCTGTACAAAGAAATCCCAGGCAAAATTAACGTTTCTGTGAATGATGGCTGTTTGCTATTTCATTTCAGTTTTAGATGAAATATTTGGGTTGGCTTGAGAGGGGCCGCCAGGTGCCTAAACATGCCGAGCAAATGCAGTCAGCACTTACAAGTGGCACAGAAGGCATCCAGGACATTACTTTTGACTTTTATGCTGTCTACCAATCATTGTAGCCTGTTTTTGCATCACACCTTCCACTGGAGTGGGGCGGGAGAGGGACAGATAGGGAACAAACTCCCTTAAGTCATCCATTCCATGCCTGATTTGAAATGACAACAATGATAGCGGCTGCCAGCATTTCTCTGGGAGTTTGGTCTGCAGCTCAGTGGACTGTATGGAGGTCCCTGATGAACCGTGTGCATTTTTCCTTGCTTAGCTTCAAATTCTACTGCTTGAAAACCCGAGATCAGTGTGATGGAAGACAACTCAGTGCCCTCAATGCCATCTTCTCAGAATGGAGATTCTGGGGCAGCAATTACTGCAGTTACCACACGCTGTATGGAAGTGAGAGCTGGACCATAAAAAAGGCTGATCGCCGAAGAATTGATGCTTTTGAATTATGGTGCTTGAGGAGACTCTTGAGAGTCCCATGGACCAAGAAGATCAAACCTCTCCATTCTGAAGGAAATCAGCCCTGAGTGCTCACTGGAAGGACAGATCCTGAAGTTGAGGCTCCAATACTTTGGCCACCTCAGGAGAAGAGAAGACTCCCTGGAAAAGACCCTGATGTTGGGAAAGATGGAGGGCACAAGGAGAAGGGGACGACAGAGGACGAGATGGTTGGACAGTGTTCTCGAAGCTACCAGCATGAGTTTGACCAACCTGGGGGTTGGCAATGGAAGACAGAAGTGCCTGGCATGCTCTGGTCCATGGGGTCACGAAGAGTTGGACATGACTAAACGACTAAACAACAACAACCAAATGCTAGTGTGCTATTGTACAGTACTGTAGAATAGATTGCATGAGCAAGTTGTGTATTTGTACACCAAAGCTTCTTCCACACACATCTATTTGAATACATTGTTAGGAAGCTGGTTAATATTTTCTGTGGCCAGTGTCAAGAACCAGCATACAGCATAATGCAAATGCCTCTTATTTGTCTCTCTGCCTGCATGGGTGTATGTGAACTTGTTTTGTTTCTGGTCTTTTCTGGCAGGAGCTCTGCTGAAAAGATCTAGACCCCTCTCTAGGTGTCTTGTACAGAGGCAAGAGAAAAGCTTTATTCCAGTGACATTAAAATAATGTCATTAAACATTACACATTTTTGCTTGGACTTGTCCATGTCTGTAATATGGGAAAGAAAGCAAATCAGATACTTTCAGTGATATATCTATTTGTAATCATGAGAACTAATCTCTCTCCTGCAACCTAATGTCTTCAAATGAGGATTCCCCACCCCATTTGTTGTTTCTGGTATTTTTGTGTGAAACGTTGTAAGATGTGCATTACTATGGAATTGTTCCTTCCATTCCCTACACTTTGCAGCCCTCCATGGTTCCAGCATGGGTTTGCAGAATCCATCAAGACAGACGTCTAATACTCTTAATAAGAGGCTGCCTTTCCCACAACATTCCATAAATATCTGTCTGCTTGTGGTATATAATTGAACCAGGAGCACCAGAAAGCCTCTGTGTAGACAAGCCCTCAGGGTTATACTTTGGGGAAGGATTGCAGCTCAGTTGTGGAGCACACATGCCAAAGATGTTAGGTCCATTCCCTGACAATCTCCAGGTAGAACTCTGCAGAAACCTGGGGAAGCCAGAAGTAGCCAGTGCAGTTCCAGGGGTTGACCAACATGGTACCTTCCAGATGTTGGGGACTACAATTCCTGTCAGCCCTGACCCTTTGTCATGCTAGCTGGGGCTGATGGGAATTGTAGTCCAACAACATCTGGAAGGTGTACCATGTTGGTTATTCCTGATGTAGGCAATACTGACCGAGATCAGTGTTTCTCAAATGTGGGCCTCCAGCTGTTTTTGGACTACAACTTCCATCATTCCCAACCCCTGGTCTTGCCAGCTATGGATGATGGCAGTTGTAGTCCAAAAATAGCTGGACACCCAAGCTTGGGAAACACTGATCTAGATGAGCAAATGATCTGATAGTTTGCTATCTTCTTATATTTTTGGTCTACTGCTTTATGCTGAAGGATGGTGCTACAGAACATGTCTTTTCTTGTATTTCTCTGATTTCCCCCCACCCCGCCCCAAGCCTCTTCAAACAGTGCTTTCTTGTTGGCAGTTAATATTTCATTTGCTTAGCTTTTTGGGAACATTGTGCTGGACAAAGGGATTTTTCTTCCCAGTCATATTCATAGAGGCCAATGCATTCTTTCAAGGAAACAATACAGCCATCCAAATCTGGTCCCGAGAACCATTTTGATCCATATGTTTTATAATCGAGCTTTGCTGCTGGCCTCAGTCTTAGCAGCTTGCTTCCAAACACCTTTAATCTCTGATAAACGATAAGTCTAGACTTAATGGCTTGACCCTGGATCTGGCGCAGTCCAGAGGTGTACTTTATCAAAAGAACTGAGCAAATGCTTATGCGTTTTCCCTTTGACGGCCTGAGACGGCCTGAGATTAGATCTCATTAAGTTGGAGGTATTCGCGAAAGAACTTTTTGGTTCAAATGTAACTCGCCGTGATTTCTATTCAGTTGTGATTTAAGCAAACATACCCGCTGGGAAGTCAGCTCTACAAAACACTCAGGGTATTAGGATCAGGCATTTGGGCAGCTTGAGCTGGAAAAGAACTGGAACATTAACTCATCTTAGCCATTCCCTTTTAAGCATGTTCCCAACAGCGTATTTTCCAGGGATTTGTCCAGAGTGCTGCTCCATTTTAGTGACTCACTGAACAGGTTTTGTCTTGTTCCGCTGCTGAATGGTGGCTTCTAAAAAAAAAAAAAAAAAAAAAAAAAAAAGAGGGGGGAGAGGAAAGGATTGAAAACTTGCCCCCTCCCTTTCACCGACCCAGAATTTTTAGAGCAAACTGAGCTTGAATTTGAAGTAAGAGGACATTGGCAGCAGATCCAGTGCCTCTAAAAGATTGCATTTTGTGTTGGGCAAACCCTCTTAAATGTAAAATTAATGCGAGACATCTTGAGACGGGGTTCAATAAATGTGACTTAGCGTTTTGATAGTTACTGTTATGTTCAGCTTTACAATGCAGCTGAGATTCTTGCCCTGGTTGAATTTACATTGTTTAGCATACTTTTGCCTATGTATTGGGGTATGCATAGATTGAACAAAATGGCTGTTACTCAATTCACTAAGCAGTATCAAATGAGCTACACTGTTTCAGTAAGGGATTGTAAGCTGTACCTTGAAATCTATCCAGTTGTTTATGGCTAAATGGTAAGTGACTGCTATTTCTAGCTATTCATTATATTCAAAAGCATTCCTCTTTGTCGAAAAACATGGCCATAGTTCATATTTCTGCTAATTTATTATGTATGAGCATGAATTTCTGTCTACAGAATAATAAGGGTGAAGAAAGACATATCACAGGAAAAAAAGCTCAAGGCATCTCCCTGAGTTGCCGTGCTACTGAAATGACAGACATGCATACCAACAAATTGGATGTTGGCTCAGCCCCCAGTCTTGCTCTACCCCTGCCCCATGTTTTATGTGGGTTGTTAGTCTTTATTGTTTTTGTTTTTTAAAAAGTTTGTTGTGAACACTGTTGTGCTTATCAGTTCATTTAGTGCATCACCGTCATTTTATTTTAAACTACAAAACTGCTCTGCGATTGGAGAGGATGGTTTCTTGGTGACATTGTGGCGAACCAACCACCTGGAAGCTTTATATGGCTGAAAACTGGTGCCTCCCCTGTCCATTCCAGTGCTTTATCCTGGGGAAGGACAGATACATTTTTGGCTTGAACATATTGAGAACATCACTAGATTGACATCATGGCTGTTTGCTCCTGAATATGGAAAGTATTGCTTAGGCTTATGAAGCCTTCAGTGTTTCACGTCCATTCTCAGAGTTTTCCATCCATTTCCCCCATACTCCATAAACTGATTTTCTTGCTATGTGATTTAGGAAAGCTCTATGTACTTTAACCTTCTCATACCACAAATATGGATGCCAACCATATCAGTGTTTTTTTTAAAAATAATATCCATTCCCTTAGCCAGTGTAGACAGGATGCCTCATAATATAGTCTTAGATCTGGTAGGGAGAATCTGCCTCTGTCTTTAGAACCTATCAGTAATTTATTCTTTGCTTCTTCCCCTGCCAGATAAATCTAGGAATACCCTTTTGCCATTCTTTGAAGTGTCCAGCATTGCTGATGAAGGGTATTGATTGAAATAAAAATAACATTTTTAGCAATACATTCGTTTTAATTACCAATTTTCTTCCCAATAATGATAAGTTCATTATTCCCCACACTTCTAAGTCTTCTGTGTATCTTCTTATAGGGGAAGGGCTGTAGCTCAGTGGTAGAGCATCTATTTGCATGAAGAAGATACAAAATTCAATCCCCAGTATCTCCAAGAAGAGCTAGGAATGTCCCCTGGAGAATTCAGGCCAGTGTAGACAAGACTGAGTTAGATGGACCAATGGTCTCACTAAGGTAGCTTCCTATGTTATTACTGCTGCTAAACTTTGAGCTGCTTTCCTTCTAATAGATCATTCTCACCAATGATCACTTTAGATACCACAGAAATAATTAAACTTTGACCCATTGCTAAAAGAAATTGACAGAAGCTCACATGCAACCTCACTATTGAAAGAAAGCTGCATGAATTGCTGGGACACTTCTAAGTGAAGTGTTTATGATCAAAGCATCATGTTTGTAGTCTCTTTCTAGGGATGGTTCGAAGAGATGTCTGGAATGAGTAAGACTGGGGAAAGTTTAGCTCAAAATAAATCCAGCAACTGCGAAGGGGGATGGTCTTCAGAGATAACCTTTGTGTCGACCCCTACAAATTCAGCTTCATGATCACAGCTTCCACACTGTGCAGAACAGGTTGAATACAGATTCTGCATGTGGGCAGAAATGGGAAACGGCCTATAATGGGCTTATTTTGGATGGTGGGCTTCACACATCATACAAGATAAATGGGATTCAAATTTGATTAAGAGCATTTAGCTTTCATGGGTATTTTCTTTTAATTACACAAGCGGCATGTGCAAGTTGCTTTCACTGCCGGCCAAGGGCAACACAAACCTGTCTTTATCAGATGAGATCTGAGAGTACTTCCTTTTAACTGTATGCTTTCTTCCAAGTGTCACTGCATATGGTTCTCATTCATTTTCACACAGGCCAGCTGGGGGACTTGACTCATATATCTGCAGTTATTTATCTCTATATGGCCCCGATTATTGTAGTATCTGAGCATCTCATGATGCTTAATAGGCATTCATCAACAGTTCGCTTTGTTTGGATGTGATTTAAGTTTGAAAATATTTCATGGGCCTTTTAATCAGACGTCAACAAGAACAAATTGACCAGCAGCTTGCTTTCCAGCAATAGCCTCATTGTAAACTCAATTTCTCACATCTGTTTTTGACTACATTTTGTATGTAGAAATGGATGAGAACTACTTCCACAAATACAAAGGTGAAAAAGTGAACTTGCCTTTCTCTCTTTTCTTACTTAATTCTGCTTCTGCCCTTTGGACGTCATTAAGTTATCATGTCTGAAGAGGACCTTGTATGGAGAAGGTTCTTTCTTGAAAGCTGTGGCTTGAACCCTGTGCACAGGCATTTCTCAGCATTTTTGTTTATGTACAGGTTAAAAACTGTGTTGTAGCGGCAAGTTCTTCTTGGGGGAGCCTGTTCCACAGTTGTGCTTCCACAAGTGTGTGACTTCACCTCCAGAGGCAAATTTCATTGTCTCTTGAGACAGATGGATGCCAATGACTGGGGAAGAAAAGTTGGAGAGACCTCCTGACTTCAAGTCATGGGCTTCTCCTTTACTTTTGAGTAGCCATTGTGGGAAATGGGATGCCTTCAGCATTATCTTTCAAGACTCTTCTTAAGCTCTGCAGTGGTACCTTGGGTTAAGTACTTAATTTGTTCTGGAGGTCCTTTCTTAACCTGAAACTGTTCTTAACCTGAAGCACCACTTTAGCTAATGGGGCCTCCTGCTGCTGCCGCACTGCCAGAGCACGATTTCTGTTCTCACCCTGAAGCAAAGTTCTTAACCTGAGGTATTATTTCTGGGTTAGCGGAGTCTGTAACCCGAAGCGTATGTAACCCGAAGCGTATGTAACCCGAGGTACCACTGTATATTAGTTAAGTTGTTGCTACATAAAGGTCTGGGATGCAGGTGGCGCTGTGGTCTAAACAACTGAACTTCTGCGGTTTGCTGATTGGAAGGTCAGCGGTTCGAATCCATGTGACGGTGGTGAGCTCCCGTTGCGCTGTCCCGGCTCCTGCCAACTTAGCAGTTTGAAAGCATGCCAGTGCAAGTAGATAAATAGGTACCTCTGCGGCGTGAAGGTAAATGGCGTTTCTATGCTCTCTGGTTTCTGTCACGGTGTCCCGTTGCACCAGAAGTGGTTTAGTCATGCTGGCCACATGACCTGGAAAGCTGTCTGCAGACAAACTCTGGCTCCCTTGGCCTGAAAGGAAGATGAGTGCCGCAACCCCATAGTCGCCTTTGACTGGACTTAACCATCCAGAGGTCCTTTACCTGTTACCTTACAGGAAGGTCTAGAGTGGAGGTTCCCAAAATTATTTGGCCTACCCCCTCTTTTCAGAAAACCCCCCACTAATCAGTGCCCCCTGGAAATCTACCTTCTTAAGACCTGTCAGCTAACTTGACCACTGAACGGTTATAACTTGCATTTTGTGTGTTTATTTGGAAAATAATCTCTACGACTTTATGTTACATCAGTCAACGTCATTACACAACAAAAAATTGTCAACATTTTCTTAATCTTCTCTTCTTTCTTTATACTTCCACTGCTCCCTTACTTTTATTCAGTGCCCCACCAATTGCACCTGAGGCTACTACTGCCCCCCCCTGGATTGGTTCCAGCACCCCAGGGGGTGGTATCATCCACTTTGGAAAACACCGGTCTAGAGCCCTTTTGTCTTGGCTCCAGGCCTGCTACCAACATTCTGAACAATTTCAGTGCATGGGGGGGAAGTCCGAGAGTGGCTTTTATAAAGATTAGCAGAGTAATTTTAATTATGAATGCTGCTGTCTAGAAACATCACACATATTCACACAGAATAAAAGTTTTATTCATGATTATGGAGAACTGATCCCCCAGTAATGAAGGCCCTTTGTCATATTAAAAAAAAACCAAACACCCTTAATTTAGCACAAGCTGTTAAATTAGCAACAGAAGGGTGAATACTGGTGTAAGAAAATACTTGATACCATTCTGAAGAGTAAGGCATCTTTACATTAGACTGGGTGCAGATCATGCATGACATTAAAAGCTGTAACCTAAATTCAAATCAATGGCAGAACTCACATCAACTTAACAGGGACACAATCAAGTTGTTTAATAAAGGGCAATTTTCTTGTCATTTCCAGTAGCTGCATACTTGACATGCTGGAAGGGAGACCTTTAAGACTGGAGTAACATGACTTCAGTGGGGAGCTGCAATGAAGAGGGCGTACTGAACTTTCAATTCCAAAAAGGAGGGGTGCTAAAAAGTTGCAATATGACTTGGGGAATTCAAATGATATTTTGGTTAAATTAATATAATTTAGCTCTGCTTGGTAAATAAATACATAAAAATATTTATTTATTATATATTATACATATTTTATATTAAATTGTACATATATATACATATATAAAGCAAAATAATTTTCTCTGCTGATGGAAATGAAGAACAAGTAGCTGATGCCCAAGATGGAAATGTTGGAAGTTATGGATTAACATTAAGAAAACCAAGTGCGTCTTCATTTTTTAATGAAAAGACAAAGTATAACACATTAGAAATACAATGTTGCTATGCAGAACATCAGATATGGTGTTGGCCTGTGTGCCATAGCTGCCATCACTGATGCCTTTATGGATGCTGGCTTGATCACTGGAGAAGGCAAGAGACTTGTAGTTGATCACCATAAAGTCAAGAGAGTCACAAAAGGTTAAGAAATCCCTGGATCAGGAATTTGATGATCTTTCTCAGAAGGGGGAAATGGACGATGTCTTCTTTGATGGCCATGAAGATGCTGAAAGCAGAGAATTCAGATCAGTGGTCCCACAGTACCATCACAGAAAAGCAGTATTCTGTGTGCAGTGAGCCAGGTGGAAGATACCTCTTCACTCTGGAGAAAGGTTCAAAGAAAGAAAGAAAGAAACAGCTGTTGCTAATAATCTTGTAGATTCCATGAAGAAGAAAGGCATTGATAGAAGCCTGCAGACCATTGGAGGTGATTCTACACATGTTAACACTGGCTGGGAGGGTGGTTCCATGCATTGGGCAAAGGTCAAGTTTGGTCAGCTCCCAACAAAAAAAAATAGTAAAAACACAATACGGCAGCAAACACTAAAAACTTCCCTGAACAGGGCTGCCTTCAGATGTATTTTAAAAATCACATAGCTGTTTATCTCCTTGACATCTTTAGTTACAGCATTATTTACAGCATTTTATTCAGCATAGTTCAGGAACAAAGGAACAAAGGAACCCATATCTGCTTCCCTTCGTCTCCAAGCAAACAGCAATGCAAAAGCAATATACAAATGGAAGTTCCCAGCAAGCCTGTGATGGAAATGTAAACAGGCATGTGACACACAACAGTCATGCCTGTCCCTTTTAAGGTGGAACAGAACTATATCCTAACAGAGACTTGCCTTCAGGTATACAGGGCCGAGGCCATTATTACAGTAGTCTTGTTATACTAGGCATTATTTCATGGCGTACTTTTGGTTTGCAATCAATATTATAAGGTTCAATGCTAATACAAGAAGCTTATTACCACATGCTAAAAAGAACAAAACTATCTCAAGGTGGCTTTAGAGATGACTACCCTTCCACTCTGCCTTTCTACATGCCTGTTTGCTTATGTACCACGTTAGAAGTCCCCATGGCAACTGCCAGTAGCAACTGTTTCCAATGAAGTGATGTCCAGCTGAACTTACAACTCTATTGACTAAAACAGGAGAAAAATGGGAGTGAAAGCAGTTTGGAAGTGCAGCACACTGTGATTTAATTCAGGTCAGCACTGTTTGGTTACCAGCAGCCATGGCTTCCATTATCTCGGTTTCCATCGCGAAGGAGGGCAAAGGTTATTGCAAACCCCAGTGCTCTGTAATCACATTGATGGTGTTGGAGGAATGTCAACGTTGTCACCATACAAAACACTGCAGTCAATAAAGGTCCCCTCATGGCAGAACAAGCTTTGTTCTGACAAATGTAAATAAAAGCTTTGTTTCCACTCTAGCAGTGAGTAGGGATGCTTACCTTGGAGCTCAGTTGAACATGTAATAGGCATTGTCTTAAAAATAGGGTGAATAGCCAACTGGACAGGCTCCATGCGAATGTGTCAGGGAGAATGGGAACATTCCATTATTTCATTTGTGCGGCAATGTCGTTTTTAATGACCGCTTGATTAAGCCGAACAAAAGGATATTTGCAACATATTATTTTCTCTCTTGGAAAAATCACATTGGGGTACTATTATCGTGGGGGCAGTGAGGGGGAGGAATCACTGATGTAATGGTAATTGATAACAGCTAGGAGCACGGATGGCTTTTAAGCAAATGGAGAACCAGCCCATACCCAAAGCAGTCTTGGCACAAACACCCCATTATGGCATTAGCTATAGTGCAATTTTGTACAGAGCTTACAACTACAGATTTTCAGCTCAAATAGTTCTTCCCAGAGTAGTCCAATACATTTAAAGTGAGGGAAGTGGTTTGGAGAAACTAGTGACCTTTGGCTACAATCCTAGAACTGGTTATTAAGGGGAATGGCTATATTTTTAAGACCATGCAGATGAAGTGAATTAAATTCCCAAATGCAAAGAACAGCAATGTTCTGAAACAGACTTTTTAATTTTTAAAAGTCTTCAGGTTGTATCTGTTTTATTTTGGATTTCTTAGGTTGTATGGATTTTATCCGGCATGTCGCTTTGAGTGTAATGTTTACAGGAAACAACAGCTAAGAAATTAGGGTAGCTAGATGAAAACAATGCATACGTGCTGCCTTGTGAAAGGTTGTTTGCTACCATCGCCACCCCAAGCATCACATTCCCCTGTGATGGGTCTCCTTGCACTTCAATCCTGGCATCATTCAACTGTGTGATGCCTCTCCACACCATGCTGCAGCCAGCAAGGATATGCTGGTTCCTTTGTGTGTGCTGCTGGGCCCAAGTTTGCCCACCAGAGTGGACTCCCTTGCAGTAGAACAGTCTGCACTGCAAAGTTCTGGGCTCTCCTTTGCTTGAAGAGGCTTGGCAGTCATCCGTCAGGGATTTTGTTGTTGCATCCTGCATTGCGGATCCTGCACTCAGCACAGAGCAGGACTAAGATGACTGCCAGGGTACTTTCCAACACGATAGTTCTATTAGTACAATGCAGATGTGCAACACTTTGGATAAGGAGCATTTAAGCTTCCCAAGCTTTTTCTGATCAATATTTTAAATTATTGTCCACTGATCATCCTTTGTTGTTGTACTGTTGTTTTAACTTTATTATTCTCAGTGTATATTTTATACTTTTGTTTAGTTTTGTTTTTTGCACCATGCTTCGATATTTCATAATGTCAGTGGATTATACATCTTTTAAAATAATAAATGGACATTTGTTTGGGTTCAATGCATTTTACAAACTTCTCTAGAATATTGGAAAGAGGCGTCAGGTTGTAAGGTCCTCCCAGTGTGGGTCAGTTACCTTCTTTTTACTGCCTTCCCTATAGCTTCCCACATCCTTGTACAATGAAAACAGCTGGACAGCCATGTGTATCTTTAAATATTGCAATACATTGTGTACTAAAGAGCAGGGGAAAAAAGATGCAAAGCCTAAGTTCTCAGGCACAGCTCAGTTCTTGAAAATACACTTCCTTTGTGTGAGTGCACCAGCCAGTTTTGAGGCATGAAATTTATCACTTGACTATGAAGAATATGTTATGAGGGCTTTTTGCCAGTTGTGAGTAAGGCATGAGGCAGCCATCTCTTGGGCAATGATTTCTACACTGGGAAATAACTGGAAGACTGTGTGATCTCTTTTATGGGTATCCTCTCCGCTGTGTACTAATGTTCTTGACAAGACGGCTGGTTCTTGGTTCAGGATATGTTTGTAATTTTACTTTATTTTATTGTTCTTGCATATGTATCCAGCCTTTCAGCCCACCAGATTTTACATTGTTCTTGCAAAGTGGAAATGTATCCAAAACAACTCCAAAGCCCTATTTGACTCCAGGAACATCTCTGTTTCTTTGTTACAATAAATTTAGGGATTTGGGAGGAATTGAGGTGATTTCAGTGGTGGATCATCCTGAGCATCAGAACACAATTCGCAGTTGGATAATGCCCTTCCTTGGATTTTGTGATGCAGTTTCAGTGGGCATAAAAGTCGCTTACAAAATGCTGTGGGTTTTTTTTGGATAAATGCATTGAAATTTGTGCATTTTTGTTTAACATGAGGCTCCTCATGAGGCTGGAGGAACATTGCCTGGCTATTGATTTATTGATTTAATATGCTGTAAACTGCTTTGAGATTTTTATTAAAAATATAAAGCAGTATAGAAATTTTAAAAATAAAATAAAAATATGTTCACAAGTCCTTACAGTTCAAATGCATTCTTTTTGTGAATTCTTCCAAAAAAAGTCTGCACTAAACAGAATGGAATGGTTCTGTGACTGAACACCAGTGAAACTGAAACAGGATGAGATTAGTTACTCAGTCCATCCCCACACAAGCCCCGCCTTGCCACTTCCTTGTGACCAGGGGTACCATGGCACTGTGGTCTAAACCACTGAGCCTCTTGGGCTTGCAATCAGAAGGTCAGCAGTTCGAATCCCCATGACAGGGTGCGCTCCCATTGCTCTGTCCCAGCTCCTGCCAGCCTAGCAATTCAAAAGCACACCAGTGCAAGTAGATAAATAGATAAATATCACTGCAGTGGGAAGGTAAACGGCATTTCCATGTGCTCTGATTTCCATCACAGTGACCTGTTGCACCAGAAGAGGTTTAGTTCTGCTGGCCACATGACCTGGAATGCTGTCTGTGGACAAATGCCGGCTCCCTCAGCCTGAAAGCAAAATGAGCGCCACAACCCCATAGTTGCCTTTGACTGGATTTAACCATCCAGGGATCCTTTACCTTACCATTTCAGATGTAACCTGGGCCCTTCTACAGGAAAAAAAATGGAGTGTGAAACTCCACCCTATGTTGTGTTTGAGAGAGTATTTTAAAGTGAGAGTTGAACGGATGGATTCCATCTGGTAAAAGTGTTTCTTATTAAATTTTGTCTATTTGGAAGAAGCATCAAAAGTTTGTGAATAAGTTCTCATCTGCAGCCATTGGACTTTCATTGGAAATGAAAGATCTTTTTCTTTTCTTCGCAGCTTCTATCTCCGTCAGACTCTAGCAAACACTGTTCCGTTCTGTTAGGTTCAAGCCCTGTCTTCTTTTCCATGTTCTGTTTCTAATACTCTGCTTGCTAAAAGCTGACAAATAGTTTTCTCTAAGTAAGACCGTTTTTGCTGTTGTTTTTAATTTCTAGAGCTTTTTATTTTATGAAGGGCAAAATCTCCAAAGCCTCCAAAGGATTTATTGACATACTTCTAGCAGGTTTTTGTGTTTAACTTCTGTCATGTTATCAGCATCAACTTTTGTAGTTAAATTGGCTCATGGAAAGCAATGATTAATGGGCCTTTGTTATAGCATTAATTCTCATCTACATCCCCTTTGGTATTATGTTAATTTCTGGAAGAGATTCATGAATTCACATGTTGCATAGAGTTACAGTATTGTATAGAAATAACTTTAGATTTTGGATACGTCCACTTGGAAGAATAAGTACTATTGAATAAACATAGTCCAGATCCTGATTTATTTTGATTTAGGGCATGCTATCCATAAGTGTATTCTCAAGCCATGGGACTGTCTAGCCTAGTATTGTCTACCTCAGCCTTCCCCAACCTTGTGCTTTCCAGTTGTTTGGACTAAAACTCCCATCAACCCCAAACAGTATGGCCAAAGATCAGGGATGATGGAAGTTATAGTCTATAACATCTGGAGTGCACCAGCCGGGGGAAGGCTGATCTATTCATATTGGCTGTGGCTTTTTCTGTCTTCCCCAGCCATGCTAATTGATATAGGGCTACCCTGTCTATTAGATCTCTTCTCTTTCCAGAAACTCTGTCTGAAGCCAGTTCTTAACCATCAATAGTGAGTGCAACAGCACCTCTGTCAATGACCTAGATTACATGCCCCTTCAAAACAATTTCCATTGTACGCAAGCAACAATACTTATGGCACTGTTAATAAGACATAGAAGCTTTTCCCATAACGTCTAGATCAGGCACCCCCAAATTCAGCCTTCCAGATGCTTTGGGACTACAACTCCCATCATTCCTAGCTAACAGGACCAGTGGTCAGGGATGATGGGAGTCATAGTCTCAAAACATCTGGAGGGCTGAATTTGGGGATGCCTGGTCTAGATATTGAAGAATTCCCTCCAGCTGTAGAAGTCTTCTTTATTACATCTACACCTTCAACTCCACTTCCTATTTAGTACATCTGTTTTAACTTCCATGGAATAGCAACTTATCAGGCGTTTTGGTTATATCAGTACAGTCGTACCTTGGAAGTCGAACATCTCAGTTCCCGAATGTTCTGGTTCCTGAACGTTGTAAATCTGGAAGTGACTGTTCTGGTTTGTGAACTATTTTTGGAAGCCAAATGTCCGACAGGGCTCCTGAAGCTTCAGATTGGCTGCAGGAGCAGCCAATTAGAAACCGTGCTTTGGTTTTCAAACGTTTTGAAAGTTGAACAGACTTCTGGAACGGAGTCAGCTCGACTTCCAAGGTATGACTGTAAATGGGGATGTCTGGCACATTGTGATATCTCAACATCAAACTCCCAAAGATAGTTTCCAACATAGTGCCCAGGTGTTTATCCTATCTCTCTCTCTCCCCCCCCCATATGGTTCCCATGCTTCTCTGAAGTAACTTCTAACAATAAAAAATACATTTGGAGATCTTAACTTTTAAGCTTTTGGAACAACGAAGAAATAATTTTGCAAGATTAATAGTCTTCCATGAGATGGTACAATGCTGTGAAAAATAATACATAACTTGGGGGGGGGGGGACCCAAACATTTGGATGCTTTCATTTTTTTTAAAATAATATTTATTACTTTTAAAGCTTACAAAAAAGAAAGAAAAGAAAAAAGACAGGAGAAAGAAAACAAAAAAGAGAAAAACAATACAGTACAATATATAAACAATGCAAAACACAACCTTAACACATTAAACTAAACACAATAAACAAAACAAAACAAAACAAAAACAATTTAAAAACATACATCATACCTTTTCCATACTTTCATTCCCTTGTTTCATCGACCTCCTCTCACCTCCCTTTTTGTATTCCACTTCTATTAATTGTTTCAGTAATTCCTTTCCATCTTTCTCTATTTTCTGTCATATAAATGTCTTAACATATTTTTAATCTTATTTCCATTAAAACTAATATACATATTTAAGCTTAACTCCTTATAACATTTCTACTAAGGCCATAAAATTTCATTCCAACATTTTTCTATCACTCATTAATTTTACAGTATTTCTATATACAGACTTTAAATTTTCCAATTCTCTTCCACCATCTCCTCTCCAGTCTCTGCCAGTCACTTCCGTCAACTCCATACAGTCCATCAACCTGGAGATCTTATGTCCAAGGCTCTTAACTCTTTTCCAAGTCCCTTCTGCAGGTCTTCTTCATATTCTTTGATGCTATAGAGCAGATCTCGGGAAAACTCCGACCCAACAATATTTTTGTTCCTCCTCGACAGGTCAGCCAGATTTCCATAGTTAAAGCTAAGATCCATAAAGTATTTCAGGACATGTTTCAAGATTCCTCCAAATCCAAAGGCCCCCAGAACTCCAGTCTCCTCCTGACCCAAGTCCCATGTCCCAAAATTCAGTTAATCCCTGCATGGAGGGATCTTTCCAGCTTTCCTTCTCCAGTCCAGGCCGGGCTCCGATCCTCAAAATCTGACTTTTTCTAGAATCAATCATAAAAGGCCTCAACTTATAGTCCTCAATTTGCCTCTGTAAGGCTGAGGCTCCCACTTGTATTACTTTAGGATGCTTTCATTTTGTAGCAATTAATCCTTTAGATGAACTTCTTTAATGATTGTACTTTTCTAACTTAAGACAAGTTGTGGTGTTTCCCACAGGACTAGAACCCTCAGATGGTTCTCAATCTGCTCTTAATTCCAGAAGACAATATTTTAGTGCTGCTCTTGGATCCCAAACCCCCAACTCATGATTGACACACATATTTCTCCTTACTATCACCTACAAAAGTACAAAATCAGAATCTTATAGCCTCTTTAAAATTAGTTTAGATAAACCATTTGCTGCAACTTTCTGTGGAGGTCTCTGCAAGATCAGATTTGCTCCTCTTCTTAGATCTAATATTTGGGTTTTTGTTCTGCCAACCGATTCAACATTCCTGCTCATCAAAAATATTCTTAGGAGTGAATGTATAGCTTATCTGATCACTACGTACCACAATAGTCTTAATAGTTTTATTGCCCTTAGTCAGAATTCTAATTAACCTTCTGATGCACCTATTTTCTCCAGATCTAACTTTTAATAACAATAATTAAGTACATATGTCCCACAATGTGAAGGTTCTGTTCCATTTGAGCTGAAATAGTTGTGGCAAAGCTGTGTCTGAAGAAGCCATGATTGGATGCCAACTATCACCCACGGTACATATCACTATGTATCATTTTGGGGAAAGTATTCAGAGATTTCTGAACGGCACCAATAATACAGATCTTTTTCAGCCTGGCTTTTTGATTCTGGTGATCACTATCTACTCCAGAGCTTTCCAAAGTTTTCATGTTGGTGACACATCTACACACTGAAGCCGACACACTAACGTGTCGTGGCACACGGTTTGGAAAGCTCTGATCTACTCCTACAAATCACATCTCCTTCACTGCATTCAAGGTCAGGCAATCACAATAGCCACTCTAGTTCTATTATTTTAGAAAATTTACGAAACCCAGGAGGAAGGAACGGCTTGCAGAGAAATCAAAAAGCACCAGAAGCCTTGAACAAGAATGAGAGTGTTATACCCTTAAAAGAGATATTTCTTCTTGGTTTTGGGTTCTCTTGCCTCCTTGCTAGGAGAACAGAAAACAGAAAAATAAAGATCTGCCTTGCTTTCTCTGCCTCCTGCCTCCATCCATTCATCTCTGACTGATCTTGGGCTTAGGGGACTCAGTCCCTTGGGGAGTTGGGCAGCAAAAGCCAACCACCCTATTTTTCTATATCAAGAGCAAGCTCTGTCTCTTCCTTTGTGGCCCCAGCAACTTTCTTTGGTGCCGCTCCCCAATGCCACCCCTCTGCTAAGATGCTGGGTACCATTGCTGCTCTCCCACATCTTTCCCTTCTTCCAATCACACTGGAGAGGGTAATTCTCCAGGCACTACTTAATGTCCAGCACAACTAGCGATAGGTGGCAGACTTTCCAGCAGAAATGGGTTTTCTCCCTTGCCAACAATTTTGTCTTTTTACTTGGTTTTTACTCAGTTCTTTGGCTGGAAACAGGGGTGTGTGTGGTGGAATCTACATAGCCACATGAAAGGGGGAATGTGCAAAGCCACAAGTCTGGTTCAGAGGCTGGTCATCCACTCCGGTGAGTATATTCTGCATGCCCAGATCTTTTTACCCAAGAACATAAGGCACAGTCAGACTTCTGTAAAGAGTAATTGTACATGACAGTCAGTTCACATTAACATTCAGTAGTGAAAAGAGAGGAAAATAAATATGGAGAACCAAGAATCAGCCTAATGCAGAACAGTTTTATTGATGGTTGGTAGGGAAACACACTTCTGTATTTTTATATTCTCACCATTACACGCGGGCTCAGGTTGCAGGATTTGGGCATCTCCTTCAGTGCAGTGAGAATAACCCAGCTGTAAAACTAAGTGATTTTTTTAAACAGCTGAGTTCATGCTTTTGTGAAAGGATCTGCTTGTCGAAGAAGTGGTTTGTTTTCTTTAAGCCACCTGCTGGGGCACAGATACCTTTGCTTTCTAGAGCTTATTGCCCTTTGAAAAAGGACCTGCCATTCTAAAGAAAACTTCACATGAGTTTGTGTGCTTATGATAGGCAAATAATAGTTCTGCACATGAATATGCATTAGAGGAGTGGTGGGGAACCTGTAGCCCTCCAAACCGTCTTGGACTCCAACTCCCATTAGGCCCAGCCAGCATGGCCAGCGGTCTATGATGATGGGAGCTGAGATCCAACAACATGTGGAGAACAACAGTTCTAGTTATTCCCAGGCTTGGGAACCATAGACATGGCAGTTAAAAAACTGAAGAAAGCTACAGTTCAGATTGTAGGTCTAATGCTTTGCAGATCATTCTACAGTGGTACCTCGAGTTACAGATGCTTCAGGTTACAGACTCTGCTAACCCAGAAATAGTACCTTGGGTTAAGAACTTTGCTTCAGGATGAGAATAGAAATCGTGCAGCAGCAGGAGGCCCCATTAGCTAAAGTGGTGCTTCAGGTTAAGAGCAGTTTCAGGTTAAGAACGGACCTCCAGAATGAATTAAGTACTTAACCCGAGGTACCACTGTATTCCTTTCCTTTTAACTTGCTAGGTGTAGAAGGTGGGACCCACTCTTCTCATGGGTGGTAGAAAATGGTAAAAGGTAAAGGACCCCTAGATGGTTAAGTCAAGTCAAAGGTGACTATGGGGTATGGCACGTATCTCAATTCAGGCCTATGGAGCCAGCGTTTGTCCACAGACAGCTTTCCGGGTCATGTGGCCAGCACGATTAAACCGCTTCTGGAGCAACGGGACACTGTGACGGAAACCTGGGCGCACAGAAATGCCATTTACCTTCCCACCATGGCAGTATCTATTTATCTACTTGTGCTGGTGTGCTTTCAAACAGCTAGGCTGGCAGGAGCTGGGACAGAGCAACGGGAGCTCACCCCATCCCTGGGATTCAAATTGCCAGCCTTCTGATCTGCAAGCCCAAGAGGCTCAGTGGTTTAGACCACAGTGCCACACGCTCCCTGGTAGAAAATGGTACTGTCCAGGAGTAGCACTTAGATTCATTTTTGAATTTACAAGCCACTTGAGGGTGTGTAGTTGGGGGAATCTTCTGTCATACAGTGAAACCAACAACATCATTCAGGGGTTCCATCCAATACCCAGAATATGACCTTGCCATTCATTTCATTAGTATATACCACCCACCTATGGTGACAAAAAAAGATCTTTCATCTTCATACTACAGTGGTACCTCTGGTTGCGAACGGGACCCGTCCTGGAGCCCTTTCGCAATATGAAAAGAACGCAACCCATAGTGGCACATCTGCGCAGGCGGGGGTTGCAATTTGCCGCTTCTGCACATGACACCATTTTGCACTTTTGCGCATGCGTGAGTGGCAATACCCAGCAAAACCTTTCCGGTACTTCTGGGTCACTGCGGGACATAACCTGAAAAAATGTAACATGAAACGGACGTAACAAGAGGTATGACTGTACTGTGTTGACCCAAATATAAACCACACCTTTAAAATGGGAGGGGGGAAGGAGAAAAAAAACCCCAAATATAAGCCACCCCATTCCTCGCTGCTCCTGGCTGTATACTGGGCGAGGGAGGGGGGGAGCCATGCTGCATTGCCAGTGTGGTGTAGTGGTTAAGAGTGGTAGACTTGTAATCTGGGGAACCGGGTTCGCGTCTCCGCTCCTCCACATGCAGCTGCTGGGTGACCTTGGGCCAGTCACACTTCTCTGAAGTCTCTCAGCCCCACTCACCTCACAGAGTGTTTGTTGTCGGGGAGGAAGGGAAAGGAGAATGTTAGCCGCTTTGAGCCTCCTTCGGGTAGTGATAAAGCAGGATATCAAATCCAAACTCCTCCTCCTCCTCCTCCTCTTCTCCTTCTCCTTCTCCTTCTCCTTCTCCTTCTCCTTCTCCTTCTCCTCTTTCCTTGCTCCCTCTCTTCCTGGCCTTGGGTTAGAGGACGGGGGACTATGCACAGGGCGGGCACTGCTTTGCTGTGCTCCTGGAGCTGTTTGCCCCTTGCTCCTGGCTGCATACCATAAGGTTGCGAATTTAAGCCACACTTTAACTTTTCACAGTCAGAATTTGGGGGAAAAGTGAGGCTTATATTCAGGCCAATATGGTATTTATTTCCATATTTATCAATGACCCCATAGCTGTTGCAGTGCCCTCTTTATCATCTATCCTGCCATATTTCTGGAGGCCCAGAGGCCTCAGGACATGACGGTTAAACCAGGTTTAAAGTGTAGAGAATATGCACTTGCAACCTCAGTTCTTAACAATAAGGATAGGTTATTGTTGATAAATTATTTGATAGGGACTGTCTGATTCCGGTCCATCCCTCAGAGGCAAAGCATATGTTTGGCATGTGCAAAGTCTGCAGTTCAATCCCTAGTATCTCAACTTAAAAGGAGAAGATAGCTAGCAATCAGAAGGACCTTTCAGAACCCCTGGGGAGCTGTTGCCAGTCACAGTAGATAACGCTGGGCTATATCAATGAAGATTGACTCGGTGTGAGTCATCTTCCTATGTTCCTGAGGCTTTGCAAGCATTGGCTGTCCTTTGTGTAAGTCTAGCTGCTGCTGGGAGAAAATCAATGGTGAACTGGACGGACCTTGCTCAGATCTAGTAAGGCAAGACCTTCCGTTGTTCGGAGCAGAGTGCCATGCGATTGGTTTGCAGACAGAGTGGCTCTCCTGTTCTGAATGCCAGGGCAAAAATATGATTCATATGCCTTGTATGTCAAGTGCATGAACACCATTACGAAGTGATGATGTGTTTACATACCCCTTGTAAGAAGATTAAAGTTTTCCTAATTGTCCCTTTCTTGAACCCAACCTAATGTTTTTGGTGTGTCCCATAGAATAATATTGAAAGAATGAACAAATCAGTGGCGGAACCATCTGAGATTTGCCTAATTACAACTCAAATTGTTCCCATATTGGAAATTACATGCGTATAATGCCTTTTGGGGCAAAGAATAGAAGAAGTATCTAAAGGTCAGCCAACAGTGCATTGCAATGAGTTCTGTTTCCATGCTTCTTTCTTTTCTTTTTCTTTTAAATATCTTTTCATGCAGTGAGACACATTTGATTTTACTAGAAACAGATTTCAAAATGGCCTTATCCAATTTGGAAAGGATTAATTCTTCTATCCGTCATAAATCCACATTAACAGAGGGAACTTGTGATTACAGTGAATCTAGTTATCTTTGCCCAGTCAAAATGCTGTCAGTTCTGGAGTCAGATCTGACTTTGTAGCAGTATTATGGTCTTTCGAATACAAGGCTTTGATTTAGCAAATTGAAGTGGGGAACTAAAGATGTTCCAGGTCACATCCTGTTAATTTGGCACGCCCTGTGTGCATGCAGGTAATATTGCATAATGAAAGTCCAGAATTGGGCCAGGCTTAGCAGACCCATTGCAGATGCTTTTTAACACCATGACCACCTGTGGAGTAGCACCCCCTTTTCTTTACATTGTTCCATCACTGTCTTTTTGTTGGTGCAAGGGAATAAATAAATATGTGGAAAGAGAGATTTAAAACCACAAAATAGCCATCAAAGTAAAACATGAAAATATAGGCTATTAGACCTTTAAAATATGCCCTTGCGAGTTTGAAAACTTTCCCCAGGACAGGAAAAGACCACATGTATGGTAGGTTAAAAAATGGGTTTACTCACAAACACTTCAAAGTTTACGTTCATGTGCTTTCCCATACATCAATAAAAAAAGTTCCATAGGCAGTAAAACTTGGCTTAGTTATAGTGGAGAAAGTTCCTAAATTACTGGTTTAGGAACTATGGATAGCTGAGTCAGTAGAGCATGAGACTCTTAATCTCAGTTTCATGGCTTTGAGCCCCACGTTGGGCAAAAGATTCCTACATTGCAAAATTAGATGAACCTCGTGGGCCCATCCAACATTATGATTCTATGACAAGAATGGCTTATAAAAGCCATGTGGCTAACTTGGAGCAAACGGCTTAGCTTCTTCACATGCTGAGCTTCTCAGGTAGTCAAAGAGGAACAAAGGCTTGATGACACAACATACACATGACATACACACAAGAAGCAGCAGGTAGGGAATAAACAGAGGAGGACGGCTGGGTAGCCAGAGGGGTAGGTATAAGACAGTGTGCAGTTCTGAAGGAAATCATTGCTCAGTATAGCACACCACTGTTTCTCTTTGGGCTCGTCCTGCAGACAAGGCCACAGTGAATTACAGCTGGTGGGAACTCGGTAGAAGATTGGATTAGGGAAAGACTAAAATCCTTCTCTACAACAAAGTCACACTCAGAGGCAGGAAGATGTAACAGATGCAGAGGTGAAAAGACCTCCAGAAGATACGACCAGGAATGAAAGGAATCTGGGGTAAAATGTCCTTTTTTAATCCAGTTGGCCTGCCTGAAAGTAAATGGACAAGGCAGGCACTGAGTGATCACAGAAAGCCTGAAGTCCAAGGACTTAAATGGCTTTTCATTTTCCGGACAAAGTGCATTGTGGGATAAAATAGGGGTAACATGTATGGATATATGAGTTTCTGCAGGACTGACAGGACTGCCAAAAATCCACATTCACAGAACCCCCCGCTGTTGAGAATATCATAAACTCTTAGCAAAAGAAATATTAATAAGCTTGGGAGCATAGTTACTTCTGGAAACGATATAAGAAGCAATAAGTGGCATTTTTCTTCTGCTAATGATGGCAGTTTGGCAGTATTATCTGCTGAGATAATCAGCTTTGGTAGCAAAAGCATTCCTCATCACTCCTTTTTTGGCCTGGTTTGCTGCAAGGGGACGTAGGCAATGTAAGTGGAGCCCCCGCAAGTTGGTTGTAAAGAGCCACCACATCTATATGCATGTTTCTGTGTACAACTGTAATTATGAAAATTACTCCCTGTTTTGTGAAATGGTGGAGACTTTCAGGCTTTTTAAATTAGGAGGCTGTCAAAAATCTAGGTAGTTCCCCTATGCCTCCCTCCCCAGCACCCTCCTTGCCAATTGAGCTTCTAAAACAACAAGTATTATGAATGCTGGAGTCTGATGACTGCTTCTTGTGTCTAACTATCTCACTTGATGTGTACTTTTCTGTTTCCACTGCTTTCAGAGCCCAGTCGTCATTGTGCCTGAAAGAACAATGATGTGCATTAAAAAGCTAGACTGGAAAGCACAAATGAGGAGAGTTTATAGATGCTAGGCACCCCCAAATTCCAAGCCTCAAGCATTTTGGTATCCAAATAATAAGAAAAAGTCAGCTGTTCATGCTCAGGATTCCCATCTGCCCAGTATTTTAATGCCTAGGCTAGTTGCAACTCAAGGAATATAGCAAAGCGACTTGCAGTATGTTCTGCGTCACAGAGGTGAGGGAAGAAGGCACACCCTGTATGGTACCTGGGAGCCTCTTCCCCTACCAATAACCAGCAATTTGGCACAGCGAGGGCAGCAGTTGGTGGCATTGTGGTCTAAACCACTGAGCCTCCTGGGCTTGCGGTTCAAATCTCTGTGACGGGGTGAGCTCCCATTTCTCTGTCCCAGCTCCTGACAACCTAGCAGTTTGAAAGCACGCCAGTGCAAGTAGATAAATAGGTACATCTGCAGCGGGAAGGTAAACAGCATTTTAGCACTCATGACGGTGTCCCATTGCGCCAGAAGTGGTTTAGTCATGCTGGCCACATGACCTGGAAAGCTGTCTGTGGACAAACGCCCGCTCCCTTGGCCTGAAAGTGAGATGAGCGCCATGCCCCATAGTCACCTTTGACTGGATGTAACCGTCCAAGGGTCCTTTACCTTTACCTTTCTTATTTGTTGCGTTTGTGAAAAATCCCTGTGAACTTTGTTTTGCCAAAGTTCTTATTTGTTAACACAAGCAAACACCTCCTGTGTTTGTTGCAGCAGAAGCAAAACAGAAAGGGATTGCTTACTCTTTTTCCGAAAGCTAGTACTCATTGTTGTGGCAACTGAAGCCCTGCTTATGCATTCTTTGAATGGGCATGAACATAACGAGGGTCATTCAAGAACGTCTTACTCTGAGTAGGCCTATTAAAATGAATGAACATGGCTAAGCTAGGTGTATTAATTTTGGTGTACCTACTCTGAGCAAAAAGGGACATGGGTGACGTTGTGGGTTAAACCACAGAGCTTAGGACTTGCTGATCAGAAGGTCAGCGGTTCAAATCCCCGCGACAGGGTGAGCTCCCGTTGCTTGGTCCCTGCTCCTGCCAACCTAGCAGTTCAAAAGCATGTCAAAGTGCAAGTAGATAAATAAGTACCGTTCCAGCGGGAAGGTAAATGGCATTTCCTTGCACTGCTCTGGTTCGCCAGAAGCGGCTTAGTCATGCTGGCCACATGACCCAGAAGCTGTACACCGGCTCCCTTGGCCAATAAAGCGAAATGAGTGCCAGAACCGAAGAGTCGGTCAAGACTGGTCCTAATGGTCAGGGGTCCCTTTACCTTTACTCTGAGCAAAATGTGGTTGAATACTACCCAAAGCATGCAGTGGAACCATCTTCACCCAAAACATTCCTGTCCATGCCAGCTCTACAACCTCCCTCCCCCGCCCCAGCCTTCCTTCATTGAGCCGGAAAATCTGAACATGATGTCTAAGTGTGTTCAGATCAACAGGTTTGGAAAGTTCGCCACGTTCAGAGCCACTGTATTATCATAGTTCCTGAGGATGAGGAGCCCTCTCAGTGTGTATTTGGTCGAACATGTGTGAGATGTCCCCTTCAGAGCTTCCCATACAAAGCTGTGGGTCGGTTTTGGGTGGAGTTATGCGCTCTGCATCTTAAAAAGCAGAGACATCACTTGCCAACAAAGGCCCGTATAGTTAAAGCTATGGTTTTCCCAGTAGCGATGTATGGAAGTGAGAGCTGGACCATAAAGAAGGCTGATTGCCAAAGAATTGATGCTTTTGAATTATGGTGCTGGAGGAGACTCTTGAGAGTCCCATGGACTGCAAGAAGATCAAACCTCTCCATTCTTAAGGAAATCAGCCCTGAGTGCTGGGCAGATCGTGAAGCTGAGGCTCCAATACTTTGGCCACCTCATGAGAAGAGAAGACTCCCTGGAAAAGACCCTGATGCTGGGAAAGATGGAGGGCACAAGGAGAAGGGGACAACAGAGGATGAGATGGTTAGACGGTGTTATCGAAGCTACCAGCATGAGTTTGACCAAACTGCGGGAGGCAGTGGAAGACTGGCGTGCTCTGGTCCATGGGGTCACGAAGAGTCAGACACGACTAAACGACTAAACAACAACAAAATGCGCTCTGCTTATGGGTGATGGTCCCGATTGCCCTGCACACGTTGTCCCCACACACATTATTCTGAAGGCACAAAGTGGGCTTATTTCTGTAAGTTAATCATATCGAAGAACAACTTCTGCTTGTTTGTCCAAAAGCTGCCCCAATTCAACCTTTTTTTAAAAAGTGTCTCATATTTCAAGTGGTTTGGGAGGGAGGGAAGCAGACGAAGAGAGAGTCATTTCTTTCGGTCTACTCTCTCCACATTTTGCACAGTTTTTGTAAATCTCCCTTCCATGAGAGCTCTTTTCTCTCTAAGCTACAGCGTTTTTAAGCATTTAAGCCTTTTCTGAAACGGAAGATGGCAAGGGTTAGGAAAGTGTATGCCTTTGAGATTTTGCAGTGTTTGTTCCCAGCCATTTCAATAGCAATTTAAGTGTTACTCTAACACAAAAAAATGTGGGAGAATGCTTTTTCAGCTGCTTTTGTTCTAATAAACAAGATATAGGTCTTGAGGTCCCACCCCCTTTTTTAAAGGAAATATTTGTATTGGATAATTGCTGAAACTATATCAGATTGTCAATTACGCTAGAAAGACGCAGAATCCATGACAATTCAGGCTTGCCAAATCCAAATATGCAGAAACTAAATTTATCCTCTGCCATGCGAGTTGGTTTTTAAAATCTTCCTAAGTATGTAAGATTTGGATCAGACCAAGGTTCATGCAGGCCTGCGTTCTGTTTCAAGCTGTGATGAAATGCCTCTGGAAACTCACAAGCAGAGAATAAAGTCAACGCTGATCTCCTGGGTTTTTTGTCTCCATCATCTTGTATTGCAAAGAATACACATCATACAGTTAAAGCACTTTACTTTCCCCAAATAATCATGAAAACTGTAGTTTACCCCTTGATGAACTACCATTTCCAGCAACTTCAACATATACAGGCTTACATATATAGTGTGTATGCAGCCATCCCCTTTGCATGTAAGTTCCATTATCCTGGCTAATAATCACAACCACTATTACTAAAGTGTGAACTTGTCTAATCCTCCCCCCCCCAAAAAAAAAGCTCTAGCTATGCGCCATTGCCAAATTTTATGACAGGGGTTGCCAGTGGAAATGCCCCCCATATTGTGCTGGTCCCGTGGGCTAACCGAGAGGCGAGGTCAGAATCCAGTCTGAGGTCGAAGGTGCAGTATGGAGGCAGTCCGAAGAAGTTGAAGCTGGATGCAGGGCAGGTAGTCGGGTGAGGTCAACCAACAAAGTTGCTCCCACAACTTGGGACTGAGGCTGGCTGGCTTTTATCTGCCCCGAGGCACAGGGCGGCCCCGATCCTCAGGTGACTCGCCTCTCCTGGTCTGGAGGCGAGCACTCTTCCTGTGGGAACTTAGTTCCCTCCGCCTCTCTGCCCTGAGCCTCTGCAGCTCAGGAGAGGCTGGAGGGTTACTGGACCCAGAGGCAACCTCAGCTTCCCCTGACGGGGCTGAGAGTGGAGCACTTGCAGGCAATGGGTCCTCCATCCCCTCAGGAGCCAGAGCAGACTCAGCTGGTGCCTGCACCTGAGGATCCAGCACAGGTGAGGACCCTTCAGGCTCATGCCCCAGCTGGTTCTGGAGGTGGGGAATCCTGTGCAGGCTGGGATTCCTCAGGTTCAGCATCTGACTCCGAATCCCAAGCCATCACACATATGTTTGTTGGACTCCCACCATCCCCGACCATTCGCTACACCGGCTGCGGCCAATGGATCCTGGAGTCATATTTGATTTGATTTATTATATTTCTGTACCGCTTTTCATTCAAACAAATCCTTATTTGGAGGGCATCCTGCCACCTGCTTCTGTTGTACAGCAATTAATTCCTTGAGTTTCAGTGATATATTGTGTGGTCATCAGATAACAAATCTATTAGTTTAAAGCAGGGGCCAGCAAACTTTTTCAGCAGGGGGCCGGTCCACTGTCCCTCAGACCTTGTGGGAGGGCCAAACTATATATTATATTTTTTTTTTTGGGGGGGGGGGAATGAACGAATTCCTATGCCCAACAAATAACCCAGAGATGCATTTTAAATAAAAGCACACATTCTACTCATGTAAAAACAGGCTGATTCCTGGACCATCCATGGGCCGGATTTAGAAGGCAATTGGGCTGGATCTGGCCCCCAGGTCTTAGTTTGCCTACCCATGGTTTAAAGCATTTGTATCCCATCTCTCCTTGAAAACACCAAGGCTGAATCGAAAGCAGTAAACTGCAATTGTCCTACCCTTCTCCTTTCCTCTCCTCTCCTCTCCTCTCCTCTCCTCTCTCATTTTTTTTAAAAAATCTTGTTATTTCAGATTTTAGCTTTACACCATTCCATACCCCTCAAGTATCCCAATTTTTCAGGGACAGTTCCAGAATTTTGAAAGCCACCCAGGCTTCTGATTTGATCCTGGAATGTCCCTGTTTCCCCTGCCAGTGCCAACGCTGCTGAGCTTGGATGTCAGGGACCGGGCAGAGCTTGACCCTTCCAGAGAGAAGAAGACAGTTCAGAATTACAATAGGGGTTTGAGGGAGGTCACACTCAGAGGCAGATGAAGGGAAAAGCTGGGAAATAATGGGAGAGGAGGGAGAAGAAGCACCACCAGAGGGGGGACAGCTGATAGACACAGTGTCTTTAGAAAGTATTCCAGACCCCACCCCTTCCCCAGAAGCTGGCGAGCATTGAAAGTAGGAGAGCAAAGAGCTCAGAGACAGAGGGCACTTCTCAGCACCTGTGGTGATGACACATAATGGGGGAGAGGGAGGGGGTGGAGTCTCACTCAGAACAACACCATTATCCCCAAAGGCTGCATTTCCAAGCCTCTCTCTCTGAATACAGTCATACCTCAAGTTGAATGTGCTTCAGGTTGAGCACTTTCGGGTTGCGCTCCGTGGCAACCTGGAAGTAACGGAGCGTGTTACTTCTGGGTTTCGCCGCTTGCGCATGCACAGACACTCAAAATGACATCATGCGCGGAAGCGGCAAAACGCGACCCACACACATGCAGATGCACTGTCGCGTCTTACATCCCATTCAGGATGCGAACGGGGTCCCGTTCGCATCCTGAGGTACCACTGTATTGAATAAAAGGCAGTTGGTAAGAATTTTTCCTTGTCTTCTCCGTTCCTGGCAACCTGTCATGGGGGTGGGATCTTCTGCTGCCTGATATCGGGCGGCGGCGGGGACTAGCCAGCCCTTGTCCTGAGTCCCGCAGAGGCTGCAAAGCAACACCCTGTTGCATCTATATGCAGTGGCAAAGCTTCATGCTCTGCTTCCGGGGGCGGAAAGCAGGCGTGAGCCTGGCTGGTCCCCCCGGGGGCGTGGTGTGCATTCCGGGGTGTGGCACGCCACCCGCAGGGGCATGGCATGTGTTCTGGGGTAGTGACACGCCACCTGTGGGGGCGTGGTGTGCGGGGATGCACGCAACGCGTGTCTGGGGGCCCCGCCATGATGGTACACAACCGGAATAGTGGTGCTGGGGGCGGTCCGCTCCCTCCGCACTCCCGTTCCTCCGCCAGTGTCTCTATGGCCTCTCCATGGCAGCTGCTGCCAGCCTCCTCCCTTGGGCAGCTTGTAGGACCTGCTGGAGAGCAGGCGAGGAGGAAGAGAGGCTGCCACCACCAAGGAATCGATTCAGGGACCTTCTGCACACTCTGCCACTCAGCAAACACCTCCTTTCCAGGACATAGGAGACCATCCCATGCCTGCAATCACATTCAGTCTCTTCCATATAGAGGAAAAGCAAAACCAGGAGAAATGAGGGTTAGACTGGATACATGCATATGGTCAGGACCTGCAGAAGTGAAGAAGTCTGAAGGTCACATATTTATTTGAAACAACCAGCCACATTTTTGGCGGCGGGCCTCTGGTTAGGATAGAATCAGTTTGTGTACAGTGTATGGCAGCTTAAATTAATTGTGTCTTATAGCTTTTGCTTTGTTCAATTTTGGGGTCTTTCCTCTTTCAAATCTATGGATAATGCCTAACAGGTTCTGGCTTATAGCCCTCCTTACCACTGTACAAATAACACCAAATGCACAAGTCAGCCGCCATGTAATAAAAATGTTCCTTTTCATTTGAGTCTTGCATGTTTGGTGGGTTTGCTTTCAATTTTCTTTTGTTTCTCATTTCTTGAATCAGAAGTGGAAAGTAGCCAAGTATTTCCTTTTCTGCCCCATCTGTATCGCATACTGTGCAGACGAGTGAAAAGATTAAAGATGCTACAACGGTCGCCCCCCCCGCAAAAAAAATAACAAAAGCTCGGGGAGCAAAGAAAATTCTTTCCAGTTGAAATTTTGTAGTTTTGAAAGTGATTATCTTTTGTTGATTTCAATTGTCCGGGGAATGAGAGACAAATGATGACACAAATTGCTGATAGGATGTGTCAGAATTAATTCCTGCTTTCCGCCATCTTTTTTTTATTTAAAACTCATTCCAATTGAACTTCGGGCCATTTTCTCTTGGATGGATCTGATTTTATAAACTGGCTGAGATAAAGTTGGAAAATTGGGGGGGGGGAACGGGGTGCAGAGATGAACAGTACTAAAAATATGTGTAATAAAGCAATAAATGTAGAAAGGCCAGAAAAATAGTTCAGCCTTTCTCTTTTGTACAAAAACAATATTCAGCTGTGCTCTGAACTTCATGGGTATAATAGACTGGAAAGGGGATGTCATATAAAACATGCATGTGTCTTCCTGTTGGTTTTTTTCTGGGTTTCCTACTGAGGGTTAAAGAAGATTTCTTTAGTGTGGATATAAGCTTCAGAACAGAGAAATGTCATTTATTAGCACTGGGGGCTATTCTGTACTAGGGAGAGGTGTCTGTGATATGGGATGGAAATAGTCTAATACATCCATTCCCAGCTGGAGGTAGAGAGTTCCACTGGAGGCTGTTCCAACGGGAAACCCTATTATACTTCCTTGAAGTTGCAGAGGCAATTATGCCAATTTCCTGTTTGCTGGCCAATCAGCTTTCTGCACCACTCACCCAATTCTAAAACCCTCGGATGTGTGTTTAAGTGGGAAAAACCTCGGGAACCTTTCTGCCAAATTTGGCACCAATATGTCGAGAGTTGGCCAAATCTATGCCCCCAAATGGGAGAAGTCAGGCCAAAGTGATGCTTTTGTTGACCATCTTGATTCAAGATGGTGCCTGGTATCCAAATGGTCTGCTGCCCTGTCTTGGGATCCCTTGTGCTGAATTCAGCAACAATATATTTATTGAGAGGCAGAATCGGAATCAGAAGAATCTTTATTTGCACCAGCCACTAGCCATAGCAATAAAATAAAATATAATGTACTGAAGATAGAGGTAAAAAACTTAACTATACAAAATACATTCTGGAGGTTTACATCAATCATCAAATAATAGATCTTATTCTAATTGCCCCTGCTAAAAACTGTGTGCAGCTGGAAGCAAATCTCCCTCACATTTTAAAAGTTTGTGTGTGTGTAGTTTTGGGCAACAGATGTGCATGGATTCAGAAACTTGTGTCACGTAGTATAGCTTAATTTCTGTGTAAAGAGGTATGGAGTCAATCTTGTCTGAAAATTGGGCCCTCTTACACGAAATTGCTTTCCCTGTCCATATAAGTGCCCAGAAAATTATTGCTTTTCTTTAGAGAGGAGACAATGGCACTCTGCACATACGTAAAGTCACATCTTCCTAAATAAGTACTGTACGATTGTGATGAAAACAGCAAACAAAAAAATTTCGGCCCTAGCAAGTGAAAATGTTACCAGATGTCACTAGGCAGGACCACAGTCTCAGCTGCTCAAAAGCCAGCAGTAAGTCTCTTTGAAGAAAGCAAGAATCATAAACTTAAATTAAAGGGTGAGGCTGCTGAATGGGAGGTAAATTGGTTGTTGCCTTAGAGATGTTGCGCTAGACTGACAGAAACCTTTTCAGTACATATTGAACAATTCTGTTTAAAAACAAACTCACAGATAAAACAGAGAATTCTTTCTCAACTTCTCTCTGTCACCAGAATCCACGGGGCTGTTTTGAACAATACCAATCTGGCCAGCATATGGTGGGAGGTGTGAATGGGTTTCCATTTCTGCCTCTGCTATTCATGTGAGGATCAGCACAACCAATTGATGACCAAAGGCTCATAAAATTCACTATGCACAGGCCAAAATTGTTCTGTCACCTCCCAGCTAAAATCCAGGAATTTACCATGCAGTTTTCAGTGCGTCTGATTTTATGCGCTCAAGGCATCATTTGGACATGCTGTTCCATGTGTGCGCACACACCCATAGGGATGATGTGCCATGATTGGATAAGCCACATTGTTACAGTCTGAAATATTGCTTGGATATTGATTAAATAATGGCAGCTGGGGTTATTGCCTGCTATGACGTAGGACCGCTTTCTTGTTTAGGAAAACAAAAAGGTTCAGAGAACTTGCTTTAACTAGGTCAGACGGTGTTCCATCAACTATTTAGAGGAGGATTCAAAGCAACAAACATAGGCTCTTGTGTTTTATTCCTTTATATAAGTTCATAGAACTTCAATAAATAAATGCTTTGCATTTATTTTTACTTTACTTATTTTTACTTTTCTTTTCTTTCTTTTATTTACTTTACTTACTTTACTTTACTTTCTTTTACTTTCTTTACTTTTGTTGTTGTTGTTTAGTCGTTTAGTCGTGTCCGACTCTTCGTGACCCCATGGACCAGAGAACGCCAGGCACTCCTGTCCTCCACTGCCCCCCGCAGCTTGGTCAGACTCATGCTGGTAACCTCGAAAACACTATCCAGCCATCTCGTCCTCTGTCGCCCCCTTCTCCTTGTGCCCTGCATCTTTCCCAACATCAGGGTCTTCTCCAGGGAGTCTTCTCTTCTCATGAGGTGGCCAAAGTACTGGAGCCTCAGCTTCACAATCTGTCCTTCCAGTGAGCACTCAGGGCTGATTTCCTTCAGAATGGAGAGGTTTGATCTTCTTGCAGTCCATGGGACTCTCAAGAGTCTCCTCCAGCACCATAATTCAAAAGCATCAATTCTTCGGCGATCAGCCTTCTTTATGGTCCAGCTCTCACTTCCATACATCACTACTGGGAAAACCATAGCTTTTAACTATACGGACCTTTGTTGCCGGAAGAAATATCAACAACCTCAGATATGCAGATGACACAACCTTGATGGCAGAAAGTGAGGAGGAATTAAAGAACCTTTTATTGAGGGTGAAAGAGGAGAGTGCAAAATATGGTCTTGAAGCTCAACATCAAAAAAACGAAGATCATGGCTACTGGTCCCATCACCTCCTGGCAAATAGAAGGGGAAGAAATGGAGGCAGTGAGAGATTTTACTTTCTTGGGCTCCATGATCACTGCAGATGGTGACAGCAGCCACGAAATTAAAAGACGCCTGCTTCTTGGGAGAAGGGCAATGACAGGCGTAGACAGCATCTTTACTTTTACTTTACTTATATTTCTGTTTAATTAACTCTGTGAAAATCCTCAAGCTGGAACCATAAGTGGTATGGGGGCTGTAGCATACCCTGCAAGATTTCTCTGATGAAAATAGGGGTGTCCTATTTAATAATAATAATAATAATAATAATAATAATAATAATAATATCCCACCTGACTGGGTTGCCCTAGTCACTGTGAGCAGCTTACAATATATATAAAAACATAATGAAAAATTAAACATTAAAAAAACATTTCCTATACAGGGCTGCCTTCAGACCACATAACACCAGTCTTGAAAGACCTACATTGGCTCCCAGTACATTTCCAAGCACAATTCAAAGTGTTGGTGCTGACCTTTAAAGCCCTAAACGGCCTCAGCCCAGTATACCTGAAGGAGCATCTCCACCCCCATCGTTCTGCCCGGACACTGAGGTCCAGTGCCAAGGGCCTTCTGGCGGTTCCCTCACTGCGAGAAGCCAAGTTACAGGGAACCAGGCAGAGGGTCTTCTCGGTAGTGGCACCTGCCCTGTGGAACACCCTCCCACCAGATGTCATAGAGAAAAACAACTACCAGACTTTTAGAATACATCTGAAGGCAGCCCTGTTTAGGGAAGCTTTTAATGTTTAATAGACTATTGTATTTTAAAATTTTGTTGGAAGCCGTCCAGTGTGGCTGGGGAAACCCAGTCAGATGGGTGGGGTATAAATAATAAATTCTTCTTCTTCTTCTTCTTCTTCTTCTTCTTCTTCTTCTTCTTCTTCTTCTTCTTCTTCTTCTTCACAGTATGCCTGTTCGATACCTTACCTAAACACATGGCTCTTCATTTCTATTGGATACCTTACCTAAACACATGGCTCTTCATTTCTATTGGAGCTTTCACAATTGAGAACTGTCAGATATGCAGATGACCCAGTGATTAGAGAAGGTCAGTGGGACCAGGCTCACTTGCAACACTGCAGAGCATTCTGGGTTGCACCTCTGCCATCACCATTATGTGAACCAAAACTAATGCTGTAGAATGCTCAATAACATTGCAAAGCAACTTGAATTACGAGTTAGTTTCTTGGTGTGTCAAATGTCTGCGGTATAGTCCTGGTCATACCTACGCCGGAATAAAGTATTCATACTAAGTAGTTACTGAGACATGCAGCAGAGTGGCTAAATGCAAATTTGAGCATAAGCAGTATATGAGGAAATGATATTCTACTTTGCTTTTCCAGACCCTATCTGTTTAAGGTCTATTTGTACTTCCAAAGCAGATTTTCTTGCATGAGAAAGAACATAATTGTGGAGCTCTGAGTTTATTTGATCTCAGGTAGCCCCTTTTCTAGTGTTTATTGTAATAGCGCTAATCATGATGAACTCACTTGGCATTAATGAGACTGTCATCTCTGCTTGTATAAGAACATTCTCTGTAGTTAATCATTAATTAACTGGGCTATTATATTAAAGTGTTGCCAGACATGGTATGTAGAAATGGTTTACGTTATAATCTCCTAGCGTTGAAACCATGTAAGATCTTTTCAGCATGATTTCAGCACCAGCAATATATATATATATATATATATATATATATATATATATATATATATATATATACCTAGAAAGCAAAGGGCCCAGGACCAATTCACAACTGCGGCAAAACATCTCAGCCACTTAGCCCTTTCTAAGATACACAAATACTGTGTCATGTCATTGGGAGTAGGTTGGATTGTATGTTTCGCTGGAATGTGAAGGAATATAAATAGGAAATTATGGAATAATTAATCTGAGAGGAAATTGCTTAACACTTGTCACCCCGACCTCAAACTAATAAACTCCTGGGAATTCGAGGTTGATTGAAAGCTCCCTTTAATCTATCCCAGCTTGGGTGAGAACTGGGACAATATCTCTACTCCCTGCAAATACACATCTGATCTTGATATCCTTCAGAATTCAGCCAAAGCCACTTTGGGCTCTTAGTATTCTGCCTGTCCTCTTCCTGGTTCGACACGGAAAGAAAACAAAGTTTTCCATCTGTAGTCTTGCATGATTTCCCAGGCTGAGAACCTAAGGATGGAACTAGATAAGATAGCAAGAGATCTAAATAAGTTTAAAAGTGAATACAGGTGTCCTCAAATCAGATCCGAGCCACAGTCCTGGGAGAGTCGGATATTCATCTCTTTTTCCTGCTCCATTTCCCAGATCAAAATTTCTCCTGCCCAAGGGAAAAAGCAACAAGTACCCATAGGAGCCAGTATTTCTGATAACCTTTTTCCTGGTTTGCCAGAGCAAATGAGCATTAAAAATAAAATGAAATAAAATAGAGGTAGTTAGAGAAGATTGCTTCAAGGTTAGATCTCGTTTGAAAATTTACAAACAGCCAGTCCACCGGGGTTGTTTGTTGAAAAGATGCACCTTTGGGGATGTTGCGTGTGTTTTCAGAAGACGTCATTGGTTTGGGCTATTGCTCCATATAAAATCAATTGTGTCTCCTAGCACAGTGCAGACATGAAATGGGTAAAATCAGAAATGTAAAATAAAAAAGAAAATGCTAATGTGTTTGTCATTAAATCTTCTCGGATCTATTATTCATCCTTGACTCTATCCTTTGTTATATTTTCATTTTATGGATGTGAGCCAGAGAAAATAGTCTTGCTGGAAATATGGGAGGGAGAACCAACAGAGCCCAAAGGCTCTTGGTCTCTGATGGATGAGCTATAGCTAGATGCAAGCCTTCTCTTCTCTCATTGAACACGATGTTGTTAATGATAGTTTTATCAGAATTAGGGCCACAATATGAAAGGACTAAGTTCCTCTTATAGACAATATTCCTGGGCTGTGGTGCTGACTTGGGCCCCATATTGTGAGCGCCCAGCAGTGTGTGAGTGACATGACATCATGACATCACTTGCGCCATTACTTGTATGTGACATGTGATGACGCCATATTGTGCATGTGGCTCGGCCTCTTCCGCCGTCACCCGCTGCCTTGCCTCTGCTGACTCTCTGGCACCGTGGCAGTGGCAACTGGGTCAGGACCTCTGCCTCTGCTGCAGGGCATCTGTTGGGGCCTACTGCGGCCGCAGATGTGCTTGGGCCCCCAGGGCTCCCCAGAGTTGGTACCTATGCTCCTGGGCATCCCAAGTATCTCTACTTTGTACACGGCGAGGTTGAAGTCTTCCCCCTCCCCGGAATACAACCTCCCTCATCCATCCTCTGGCTCAAGGTGTGATTCGCTGCTTCAAGGCTGCACACCTGAAACTCACCTTCTCCCGGCTTATCAACACGATGGATGCCGATCCAGTTCTTGACCTCACGGCATGCTGGACGTCTTTCAGCATTGCTCATTGCAACACCGACATCAAACAGGCACTGGGTGCAACCAATCATGGGTGAAACAGTGAATGTATGCTGGCGAAACGTTTGTAAGAAGGAATGTGTGCTTAATTTCATGGGATTTCTAAGCATTGTGCTGAGGTGGAGGACATTGTGCATTAATTTATTTATTTTACAATTTTCTGAGGGTTTTTTTTTCTTTTCTTTTTAGGAAGTCAGATTAGCCTCAACCAGAGCCAGGGCCTTCTCAGTGATGGCTCTGGCCTGGTGGAACGCTCTGCCTCATGACACCAGGGCCCTGCAGATCTGATTTCTTTCCACAGAGCCTATAAGACAGAATTGTTCCACCTGGCCTTTGGCTTGGAATCAACTTGATCCCCTTCCCCTCTTTCCTTTTTCTTTCCGTGATGGAATTCCTATTTGGGGACTTCCCTGGCTTTTTTCTGGCCCATGTAGGACCAGTCTGGATAGTTGGCCTTAGTGAAGACTTGATGTTTTCATCCCCCCCAAAGTTTTTGATTTGAGTTCCTACTGAAATGAGGCTGCATTTTAATGTTTTAATGTCGTATTTTAATCTTGTTTTTAAGTTGTATTTCAATCAATTGTTTTTATACCTGATGTCAGCCTGGAGCCTGGTCCTGTCTGGTGAGGGCGGGGTATAAATAAAATAATAATAATAATAATAATAATAATAATAATAATAATAATAATAATAATAATAATTTTACAGTTTTCTTGGTGGGTGTGTTCCGGCTTTCTGCAATTTTGCTTATATGTGTGATGGCCAGGAACATCACCCCTACAGAAGTTGCAAGTTACCTGTGTATGGAGATCAACTGCAATGAAAGAGGCCTGCTTTCCCCCCTCCCTTAAGCCACGAATAACAGAATGTCGGCACATGGTTGCAGCACGAATTACTAAAACAGATACTAATCAGCCTCCAGAGTTTAGGTTTTGCTGGTAGACATTTCCTTTGACAAATGGAAAGGTCCAGAAGGAGTATTTCATCTTCACCTTGAACTCTTTATGTTTTACTTTCAACTCCTTCCCAATTAGTAATCAGTTAGAGTTGCAGAGTTCCAGATCAAGATAATTCACCTTGCATAAAATACATCAAGATTTCTTGCTTGCTCTCTCTCTTTTAAAAACATCACTATGTTATAGATTCCCCTGGCCTCTGTGCACAATTTCTAATATTTCTCGTATGGGAAAGGGGCCTGTTTCACAGTCTGGAGTGAGGAAAAGGAAGAGGTACTTCATTGCTTTTATGAAAGAGCGTGGAGCACTTGTGAGGTTCAGTTTCATGAATGTAGCTGAAACTTACCAGTAGTAATTGGGAGTGCAGTACATGATCAGGAATAATGAATACTGAGGGCTGTTTTCTGCACCATGCTTACTGCAGAAAAGCATATTATTTTGTCAAACAAGTATTTCCAAAATTATTCTGGTGTATGTAACAAATTAAAGAGCCTGGTGTTTTTTGCAGGTATATCCTGCAACATGCTGTTGAAACATGTGGGATTTATACTGGGCTGTCCACACTTAATTCCACTTTGCTAGTTGTTCTGCAATGCTTCTTCAACATTACCACATTATTGCACTCTGGAGGGGCAGTCTTGCACAGCAGATACTGACATTTAAAGCCCTAAACAGCCTCGGTCTGTATACCTGAAGGCGCATCTCCACCCCCATCGCTTAGCCCGGATAGTGAGGTCCTCCTCTGAGGGTCTTCTGCTGGTTCCCTCTGCTAGAAGCAAAGTTCCAGGGAACCAGGCAGAGGGCCTTCTCAGTAGTGGCACCCACCCTGTGGATGTCAAGGAGGTAAAGAACTATACAACTTTTAGAAGACATCTAAAGGCAGCCCTGTATCAGGAAATTTTTAACGTTTCATGCTTTTTTATGTTTTAGATATTTTGTAAGCCTCTCAGAGAGGCAAGGGAAACCCAGCCAGATGGATGGGGTATAAATAAAATAATAAAATTATTGTTATTATTTGTTGTTGTTGTTTAGTCATTTAGTCATGTCCGACTCTTGGTGACCCCATGGACCAGAGCATGCCAGGCACTCCTGTCTTCCACTGCCTCCCGCAGTTTGGTCAAACTCATGTCCGTAGCTTCGAGAACACTGTCCAACCATCTCATCCTCTATCATCACCTTCTCCTTGTGCCCTCAATCTTTCCCAACATCAGGGTCTTTTCCAGGGAATCTTCTCTTCTCATGAGGTGGCCAAAGTATTGGAGCCTCAGCTTCACGATCTGGCCTTCCAGTGAGCACTCAGGGCTGATTTCCTTAAGAATGGAGAGGTTTGATCTTCTTGCAGTCCATGGGACTCTCAAGAGTCTCCTCCAGCACCATAATTCAAAAGCATCAATTCTTCGGCGATTAGCCTTCTTTATGGTCCAGCTCTCATTTCCATACATCACTACTGGGAAAACCATAGCTTTAACTATACGGACCTTTGTCGGCAGGGTGATGTTTTTGCTTTTTAAGATGCTGTCTAGGTTTGTCATCACTTTTCTCCCAAGAAGCAGGCGTCTTTCAATTTCGTGACTGCTGTCACCAGCACAACAAAAAAGGGATAAAAAGTTGCTTGATTTTAGCAGGAAGTTTACAGGCATTCACTGATGGGAAGCAAAGAGGAACATCTACCCCAAAGCTTTTGCAGGCACAAACAGTGTTTAATGTGTGGTTGTGTATAACTGCCCATCATGAGAACACATCACCGGGAAGAGTTGATAAAGAGAATACTTGGAGGGGGCCCTGGGAAGGCATTTGACAATGAGTAGGCCTGCCAAATTTAACAAGTATCATGCTCAATGGCCAGTTGCCGGCACAGGTGCATAATGGACATGGCAGCTGAAGGGAGGGCCACAAGAATGACACAGGAGGCTGGTATTCGGTCAAATTAGGTCACAATGTAGGTCATCAGTGGGAGATCACATGAGCAAGTGCATCTCCATTTTTAGAAATCCTGGGCCAGTGAGAAGCAGATGGCGTGGTACCTGCTAAGGATGGGCTATTGTAGGAGTGGGATTGTGGCATCTTTCCTTTATTCTTCTCCAGGGAAGCCTGAAGAAGGTGGTGGTCCACCCCTCTTGCCTCACTCCCTGTTTAGGATGAATTTATTATTTCAGTCACAGACCAGTTCCAGCTCACATACAAAAGCAGGGAAGTCATGGAACACAATAGGGATACATTTAAATTAGCATTTCGGTATAACAGGGACAGAACAGATATAGCAGCAGTTGAAATATACAAATTAGATCTTTACTCACTAAAATAGAACCTGAAGTGTCATTTAATCATGATTATATCACAGCTTTTTCCCTAAGTTTTACGGTGATCACACAGAATTTGGCCACCTTTAACGTGATCTCTGGATCTTTGTCCTCTACCAGAGATTTTAAACATTGGAGTTCAGATCCATTTGAAGATTTTTGCTTAGCAGGGGTGATTAATGCCGAGCATATATCCCCGTAGAAACAGCAGCATAACAAGGTATGAGAGACTTTCTACCTCCATCAAGCCACAGGGACAAACTCATTCCGCATGTGGTTTACCCTTGAATCTACCCTGCAGTAAGACAGATGGCAGCACGTTGAATCTAGCAAGGGTGAACAACCGTCTGTATTTGGGTATCTGTAATTTTGACGAATATATTGCTGGGGTAAATCCTCTCCCATTGTCTTTTATTGCTGGGTGTTTATTCATCTCTCTCATCTTTCCTTTATTCTCCTCCAGGGAAGCCTGAAGAGGGTGATGGTCTTGCCTCATCCCCTGTTTAGGATGCTTGTGGGTAGGAACTCTTAGAGCAGGGGTCAGCAAGCTTTTTCAGCAGGGGGCCGGTCCACCGTCCCTCAGACCTTGTGGGGGGCTGGACTATATTTTGAAAAAAAATAATGAACGAATTCCTATGCCCCACAAATAACTCAGAGATGCATTTTAAATAAAAGCACACATTCTACTCATGTGAAAACACACTGATTCCTGGACTGTCCACAGGCCGGATTGAGATGGCGATTGGGCCGGATCTGGCCCCTGAGCCTTAGTTTGCCTGTCTTAGAGCAGACTTTCTCAACCTGTGGGTCCCCAGATATTGTTGAACTACAACTCCCATCACCCCTAGCTAGCAAGGCCAGAGCTCAGGGATGATGGGAGTTGTAGTCCAACAACATCTGGGGACCCACAGGTTGAGAACCGCTGTCTTAGAGGTTGATACAGTCAGAGGAGAACTCCTAAGCCTCTGGCTGAAATAATGCATGAAGTGGGCACTTCCACTTCATTGAAAGTATTACTGGGCAAGGAAACCAAACCCTGAGTGACAGCCGGAATGCCTGGAGTCTCTCGCCCTTGTGGTGTGTGCAACAGTATTGTGTAGGGTTGCCACACGTTTGGAATACTGCAGTCATAAGCAGTGTCTGGGAGGAAATCACAGAAATGTCTGAATTTAGTTAAAAATAGCTTGAAAAAAGAAAAAAAAGCTCAACAACTTTTGTATCCTGATTTTCACTTCTTGAAATACGGCAACCCTAGTATTGTGGCCAAGATGCTGTGAAATTTCTCACCTGCCATATTTGATCTGTGATGGCACTCTCGTGCATTCAAGCCATAATCGTATTTCATCAGCGCTCTTTTGAGAACAGAGCCATAGAATAACAGTAGAGTACAAGAATAGAAAGGATTCCCATATCTGTTTGAGCTTCAATTCCTGAAGCAGGCCGGCTCAGATGAAATATATTCTTGCCTATCAAGGCTTTTAAAAAGGCAACAGCAGCACAACGCACTTCCAAGAAAGGATTATACAATAAGTACTGCTTTTATTTTTAGGCTTGCTGTAGGAAGGACATGTCATCTTTCTGCGGATAAATCTCCACGTCATCCATTTGAAAAGTCAGGCAATTGGCTCCCTCTTTCTTTGAGATAATAAATATTTGAAAACTGTCAGACTATCTTTCTTCCCTAAACATTTTGCTCGCAATCGCTCCAGTATTCTGAAATTTGAAAGCTGATTGCTTCCAAAAACATATGACATTTTGGATATTATATTGGATGCAATTTTTTAAAAAAGAAGTTCAAATGCGAGATGCATGCCACAGCACCTAATTGTCTAAGGAAATTTACAACCATGTTCAGTTGAACACTTCCAACTTCAGGTTATCCTGTTCTTTGGACTAACATATGTGTTTTGTGAATCCTCATTTTGTCTATTGCACACGGGTCACAGAACTGTAGGGTTGGAAGGGACACCAAGGGTCAGCTAGTCCAACCTCTGCAATGCAGAAATCACAGCTAATACAACAACAACAACAACAACATATTTATACCCCGCCCATCTAGCTGGGTTTCTCCAGCCACTCTAGGCGGCTCCCAACAGAATATTAAAAACACAATAAAATATCAAACATTAAAAACTTCCCTAAACAGGGCTGCTTTCAGATGTCAGATAGTTGTTTATTTCCTTGACATTTGATGGGAGGGTGTTCTACAGGGTGGGCGCCACTACTACTACTACTACTACAGTGGTACCTCGGGTTACATACGCTTCAGGTTACATACGCTTCAGGTTACAGACTCTGCTAACCCAGAAATATTACCTCGGGTTAAGAACTTTGCTTCAGGATGAGAATAGAAATCGTGCTCCAGCGGCACAGCGGCAGCAGGAGGCCCCATTAGCTAAAGTGGTGCTTCAGGTTAAGAACAGTTTCAGGTTAAGAACAGACCTCCAGAACGAATTAAGTACTTAACGTGAGGTACCACTGTACTACTACTTTATTATTTATACCTTGCTCATCTGGCTGGATTTCCCCAGCCACTCTGGGCGGCTTCCAACAAACAATTAAAAATACATTAAAACATCAGTCATTAAAACTTCCCTAAACAGAGGGAAGGCCTTCTACTTGGTTATGGCTGTATGGAGATTATAATCCAGACCTCCTTTGTGATCGTCTTTAGGGCTGAGCGGAATGACTGGCAGGCGGGCATGTATCTGAAAAGTTTAAGCACCTTCTTCTGACCCCTGCCTCTCCCCCACAAAATGCAGCCAGCCCTGCTGTTTACCAGTGTTCCCATGTTCCAATCTGCCACTGAAATCTCATTTGGCCCTTCCTAGTCATAACTTTCAGACAGTAGTGACAGGGTGAGTACATTCTGTCAATGTGTTTGGTTATCTTTCAGTGATTGGTTGCCTGGATTGTGGGAGAAGTAGATTCAGAATCCTTTAATAAAGAAAGTGGAGTGAATTTGGAGGAAATTCTTCCAATTTTTCTTCTTTCTCCAATTTTTCTTCTTTCTCCAATTTTTCTTCTTTCTCCAATTTTTCTTCTTTCTCCAATTTTTTTTTCATTTCTTCCTTTTCTCTTTTTTGTTCTTTTTTATATATGTGTGCTTATCTGAAAAATATATGTATGTATGTATTTGTATGTATTTTGCTTGTATTTTGTAATAATTATGTTAAATAAAATTTAATAATAATAATAATAATAAAGTTTCAAGCTTCAAAGTATCATTTATGCTGATATTGTGGATTCTTATGTAGTCAAAACAGCACCATCTGTGGACAAGAAAGAGGTTATCAGCAGGGCCAGGGAAACTCCAAAATATAATATAAAGGGAGCGGACCCCAAAATCCAATGTGAGGCCTGAGGATTAGGCATGCACGGTGGTCAGGGAATGTTTGCAGGAGGTTTTTGGGTAGGGGGATGACTGGAAAGCTAGAGGTGATGGGATGAAATAGAGTATCTTTCAAGGCATGGCTAGCTGGTTAAGACTCTGAACAAGAAGAATGTCACATGACAATGTTATGCTGCAGGTCCAGCTTCACCTCTCTCAATGGCAAAACAAGGAGCTTCTGGCCCAGACAGAGCATAACACAAACATGAACAACAAACAGTGGCATCTAGTGTCAAAAGTCAGCATTGCTCCACTAAGGCTCTGTTTTCTGCTTTCTCTTCAAACCAGACCTATTACCCAAGCACCACGGACAGGGTCTTTTCTGCAGTGGCACCATGGCTATGGAATCCCACCACTGGAGAAGTTTGGCATGGCCTCTCTCTCCCATTGTGCTTTCGAGGGCACTTTGAAAGCCCCCGTCCCAGGAAAGCCTTTCATGATTAGTTTTCTAATCTGTATATTCCAATTGACTTTTTAATAAATAACTATTCATGTGAACAAGCTGGAACGTATGTGTTTGTTTGTGTGTGTGTGGACCATATATTTTTTTTAATAAAAATATAAGACCACAGAATTTTTTATCCATTTGAATATTCAGAGTTTCTCATGGAATACAGACAAAAGAAAAAAGCTTGCTTGGACTTCGGTATTTAAACAAAGCATAGCACAAATTCAAAAACAATTGAGTTCCTTGACTACAATTATCCAACAGAATGAACTTCTTATTCTAAAGCCAATCTTTTCAACCTGCAGGGCTTGTCCTGTTAAGTTCCAAACACATTTTTTGTTAGGAATGCTGGAATTGTAGTTGTATGAGCAACTTTTGAAAATGGGTTCCTTCCATTCCCTCAAATAATTTTGGCCACTGTAGCTTATCCCTCACAGAGTTACAAATCACAACAACTTAGGAAACTACAATGCCCAGAATTCTTTGAGGGAAAGAATGCGCTTTAAAGGTCTAGTGCAGGGCTAGGCAACCTAAGGCCCGTGGGCTGGATGCGGCCCAATTGCCTTCTCAATCTGGCCCATGGATGGTCCGGGAATCAGCATGTTTTTACATGAGTAGAATGTGTCCTTTTATTTAAAATGCATCTCTGGGTTATTTGTGAGGCACAGGAATTCATTCCCCCCCCCCAAAAAAAAATATAGTCCGGCCCACCACATGGCCTGACGGATGGTGGACCGGCCCACGGCTGAAAAAGGTTGCTGGCCCTTGGTCTAGTGTCTAGTGTATACCCAGTCTAGGACTGATGTCCTTTGGACTCAAACTCATGGGGAATTTCTAGCAAGAAAGAAGGTAAAGATTTGCTTCATGATCAAAACAAAACCCCGCGCCTCCCACTTCACAGTATCTTCATTTGCTTTGAGCAAAGTAGACTTTGGCTCAGCAAACCTTCTCACCTGAAAATTACCAAGATGGAAGAACTCTAAGCTAATTTCCCCTTGTTAGTTTTTTCTGGCTGCATTTCTCATAACCAAAATAAGTTCATCAACTAAAGTAGACTTTTCCTTTTCCTTTCTTTTTTTTGTGTGCTGGCTGTATCCAGTTAATTTACATTCAGGATTTTGAGGTTACATATTTGGATTTGAAAAGTGAACATAAAAAAAAAAAAACATTCTTAAAAGTAGACCTTAAAAAAACCCACTTATTAATGCAATGTTTTGCAGAGAATGAATTCTAGGAAACCTCGTTTTTGCGAGGTTACATTACAGCTATAAAAGATATTCAGACATGATGCCTAGACCATCAAGTCAGCTTTTTGGATAAAAGAAGAAAACAATTTTACGGACAATTTCCATTTACATTGGAAAGGATGAAGACAATAGCTGTACAGCTTTTTTCATTATTATTTCAATATTCTCGTGTTCTCCTTCCAATGATGGGAAGAATTTGGGTTGAGAAGAAGCACTGCTGATTGTGATTGAAGGAGACAAGTGACCAATATATTGCATTTGACCTTTGACCATTCTTGCCCAACTTTTTATTATGGCTGATCACACTTCCCCTCTCATTTTCAGTGGTAGTTAAGGGGGGGAAACACACCAATGAATTAAACAGAATGAAAATATCGAAGTCTTGAAGTGTTTTGGAGCTGGTTGGACAATGGCACCTGTACATTCCACCGGTTTCACCCTTGTGTTAAACCAAAGTGGGGGGAAAGGTTTGCATAAGATTGACATTGTATTTCCTTTGTTCTGCTGTATCCAGGTACCAGTTGCTTAAGTACTATATACTGTGCTTAAACACTGGAGCTTTTCCAGCCTCGTGCCTTCTCATCTGCTGTCTCCATCGATAGGGAACCCTTGCCATAGCATTCCTTCCAAATTGATAGGGACAGAACATCAAATGCATTTTAGCTCCGTGCTGCTAAATGCACTGTGACTTCTAGAAGAGCTTGATTTTGCTGCAAAAGTCCACAATCCTCTTTCTTGAGCAGCAGAGTGTTTTTCTGAGAGCGCATTGGTATTTTCTTAGGTCATAGAATGGGAAAACATTCAAAAGCAACAGAACTGTTAATCTGCTAATTGCTGGCTTGTTAAGTGATATTCCATTTCTGAGATGTTTTAGCCGTAGCCCTGATTAATGACTGTTTTAAGCAATCTTTTTAAATGCCCATTAAAAAAATAATCGTGTGAAGCACCTTTAAAAACTTCTTAAAAAGTTTCTCATACAACCGCAATTCCAGAACGTAACAGGACAAGGCTTGCAGGTTGAAAAGGCTGGTTTTACAAAGAGAATTTTATTCTGCTGGATATTGTAGCTGGGGAACTCAGTTGTTTGAGAATTTGTTCTATCAGGAACTTTGTAGTTTAGTCTCTATTTATAGAATGCTTGCGTCTTCCTTGCCTCCCCTTCACAAGTGGGCAAACTGTGGACTCATTTCTTAATTACATCAGCTAGAGGACTAAGAAGTGAATTTTTTTTTTTTTAGTGATGAGGGTATTTTATTATGATGCTGTGGAGACTTTTTCACATTGCATTTAATTATTTTATCAGTTGTTGATTTTGCGTTTTAAATATCTGCAAAAAAATGTTGCATTTTAATGTTAACGCTGTTCTTCGTCGCCAAGCAAATACTGCAGATACGATCACTACAGATGGTGACAGCAGTCACGAAATTAAAAGACTCCTGCTTCTTGGGAGAAAAGTGATGACAAACCTAGACAGCATCTTAAAAAGGAGAGACATCACCTTGCCCACAAAGGTCCGTATAACTAAAGCTATGGTTTTCTCAGAAGTGATGTATGGAAGTGAGAGCTGGACCATAAAGAAGGCTGATCGCCGAAGAATTGATGCTTTTGAATTATGGTGCTGGAGGAGACTCTTGAGAGTCCCATGGACTGCAAGAAGATCAAACCTATCCATTCTTTAGGAAATCAGCCCTGAGTGCTCACTGGAAGGACAGATCCTGAAGCTGAGGCTCCAATACTTTGGCCACCTCATGAGAAGAGAAGACTCCCTGGAAAAGACCCTGATGTTGGGAAGGATGAAGGGCACAAGGAGAAGGGGACGACAGAGGACCTGTTGACATCCAATACCCTTTTGTGTTGGGGGGGGTTATTGGGATGTTTTTGTTTTTATTATGTATTTTGTATTTGTATATTGTGATCTTATCCTGTGAACTGCCCTGAAACCAGTGGGTATAGGGCGGTATACATATTTAATTAACAACAACAACAACAATTTTAGATGGCTGTAACTTGCCCTGGAACCTGCTAGTGAAGGAGAGGAATAAAATGAATAAACATTTAAGGGGTGATTTCTGGTTTTCCACTGTTCAACAATATAGGACCAAAGAGGCAGAGAGGTAGATTAGATAGTTAATGCTAACTCGGTGCAGGAACAACGGAAGCTTGAATATAAAGGGATAAATTTCATTTTACATACTTGTAAAAAGCTGAACATGGATTAAAAGCCATATAAGGAAACTTAGTAGTGTCAGTTGAGTAGTTCAGTTGAGTGCTGGTGGTTGCTAGGTTGCGGAGGTCCTTGTGACACGCCCTTCATTGTGACACCTCCCTCTGCTGGCTCCTTGATCACTAGGGCTCTAGAGGCTTAGCGATCTCCTTTGGTTTGATCAGTCAGGGAGCGAGAGAGAAGTGGATGGAGATGTAAGTAGACTTTCTCATCAGCATCTGCATTTTGTGCTGATAATGCTCTCTAACAGTCTTAGGGAACATTTAAAATAGGGAGGTCCTCATGAGAAGAGAAGACTCCCTGGAAAAGACCCTGATGTTGGGAAAGATGGAGGGCACAAGGAGAAGGGGATGACAGAGGACGAGATGGCTGGACAGTGTTCTCAAAGCTACCAACATGAGTTTGACCAAACTGCGGGAAGCAGCGGAAGACAGGAGTGCCTGGCATGCTCTGGTCCATGGGGTCATGAAGAGTCGGACACAACTAAATGACTAAACAACAAAATGCCTGTATAGATTCTTTCCCAGCTCTTTTTGCTGGAGAGGCCAGTAAACTCTCTCCTCACTAACAGGATTCATTCCTGAATCCTGACGTGGATAGAGTCACGATTCCACTTCAGAATTCACCGTCCTGCAGATCCCTTTATGAACCAGTCTGAGGGCTGCAGAACTGCCTCTGTACCCCTAATATAGATATTTAAACTTTTAAACATAGGTTATCCGGCCACCCACAGCTTGTGCATGGGGCTCCTTCCCTGCATGTGCTTTGGGTGCAAATATAACTGGTCCCCCGGGAGTGATGGGAATGTGATGGACATGTGATATGGAAAATACTGGGGCAGAGCTGAGGAAGAAAAGGACATCAAAGGAAATGAAACAGCACCTCAGAAGCTGCTTCCGAGAGAGCAAAGGATGACCCTCTGTTGCTTTTCTCAAACACTCCTTTGTCCCTTAAAAAAGGAATGCTTGGCACTGAAGGAGGTGTGTGTTCATAGAATCATAGAGGTAGAAGGGACCCTGGGGGTCATCCAGCCCAACCCCTGCAATGCAGGAATATGCAGCTGGGATTGAACCTGCAACCTTATCAGCACCATGCTCTAACCAACGGAGCTAACCAGCTGATGTGTTGGGGTGTGCGCATAGAGACAGAAATGGGCAGAGTAGGGGAAAGATGTAGAGCAGAATACCCCCCCTCTCTCTCCCTCCCTCCCTCTCTCTCTTTCTACTTTCTACTCTCTGCCCTGCTCTTAGGATCTCTTTCTATCTCTTTCAGGATCACCACTCACACCCTAAACCACTGAGCCTCTTAGGCTTGCTGATCAGAAGGTCGGCGGTTCGAATCCCCGCGATGGGGTGAGCTCCCATTGCTCTGTCCCAGCTCCTGCCAACCTAGCAGTCCGAAAGCACAAAGTGCAAGTAGATAAATAGGTACTGCTGCAACGGGAAGGTAAATGGCATTTCTGTGTGCTCTGGTTTCTGTCACGGTGTCCTGTTGCACCAGAAGCGGTTTAGTGATGCTGGCCAAATGATCTGGAAAGTTGTCTGTGGACAAACGCCAGCTCCCTCGGCCTGAAAGTGAGATGCGTGGCGCAACCCCAAAGTCGCCTTTGACTCAACATAACCATCCAGCGGTCCTTTACCTTTTACCTTTCTACAGTGCTGCAGACTCCATCCACCTTGGGTTATGGCTCCACCCACCACCAGCTCCCAAGTGACTTTGGGATTCTCCACATACGTCTTTACTGAGGATTTGTAGCTGCTTGCATTCCCATCAAATTTGCGTAGTCCATATGACGTGACCCGCGAACAACACCAGCCTTGATGCTATGCCCCTGTAAATTCGAATTTACACAATATGGGGATAATCTAATAAACTGTACAAGTTGGACTCACAGGACTCCTGTAATAGTGCAGGTCAAGGTAGCAAGCCCTGCTATGGTTGATGGCTGTTGATGACATCTCAGCAGTCTCAATGGAAGTTTTATATATGCAATGTACATTTTATGAATTTTGCACGTAATTTCCCTTAAGACTCTAAGGTGGAATTGAAATCAAACACATAAAACATTGGTACAATATCCATTTAGAATCATGAAATGCCATCATCTAAAGGTAACCAAACCCTATAGTGTTTCCTCTCTCATCTTCTCATCATTCAGGGAACTAGATTTGAGCTATTTTCCCAACTCCATCATTTTAATAAGCATTCTTTTTAAGTAGTTGCTTTTCTCTATATATCCCTGTCGCCATTCTATGGTCAGCTGATGTTTAATGTTCATTACTTCCCTTTGCCCCTCTAATTACTCATTTTAACTAGCTACTGCCTATTTTTTAAAAAATTGCAATTCCCAGTCCTAGTTATATTTTAAAAGCTCTCTTTTCAGCTTATTGCATACACTATATATGAAGCTTTTACGTCCCTGTGTGACCACACCAGCCTCTGCTGCCGCCCCCCTACCACCCCCCCGGCTTGTTTATATTTAACCAGAATGAATTTCAGTTATGATCTCTCCATCTGGCTTTTAAGTAGCTCCCACTCCGCCCCCCCCCCCCCCGCCCTCCACAACCCCGCAAGTAGATTTCTTTTACGTTGTAGAATTCTAGTCCAAATTCCTCGGGGGCATTCGGCATTCCTTTCTCAGTCAGCTTTCCTAAGGCAAAGCCTTTGTGTGTGTTCACTTCCACAACTTCTACCCCTTTTATGAACCTTCCCAAAAATTTTTTTCGAATGTTATAATTAGAATGTTGTGAGCTCAGCAGTTTCATTTCTCAGGAGTTCCTGCAAACATTTGCTTTGGTTTCAGGCCACGGTGGGGGTCATATCCCCAGCATTTTATTTTCGTTTGTTAAAGCTTTGATTTTTCTGATTTGAAGTTATTAAAAAAAAAAAAGAAGAAGAAGAAGTCCCTGGAGTGAAATCCTGTAGAAAGAGCAGATTTTCAACACGTTCCTTTCTCAGCGTGGCCGAAAGGACTGTGCAAAGCGACTTGATAGGTCACTTAGGATACCCACATGTTTACAGAGCAAGGATGAGACACCACAACTTACCTGCAAGGATGCTAAGAGACACAACTAAGAGACACCACCTTGCGTAGTGCAGCTGAATGAGGCTGCAAAACATTTATTATACATTTTCATTGGTAAGTTGCATTTTTACCCCGCCCTTCCCCAAGGAGCCCAGGGCGACACGCATAGAATTCCAGCATAATAACAGAATAAAACGTTTATAACACTCGTATTAAATCTGCAATAAAACAACAAAACCGGTACATTCCAGTAAGCAGAAGTAATATAACAGTGGCCCTGGCCACCTCTTTCTAAAGGCTCAGATAAACAGGTATGTTTTTAGCTGTACATGGGGGAAAAAAACTGAGGGCATGGGGGTCAAAAGGTTTGTGTTAGTGATAAAATAGGAAGTAACGCCTTCTTTGCAGGCTTACATCTCAACAGGTTCCGACTTTGTTTTGGGATGCAAATATTCCTACTTTGGTCATTTTAATTGCTATATCATAAAATAAAGGTACCTAACAAATTCAGAATACAATTCGAGCTCACCTCAAGATAAGTAAATTAAAGTAGATCCTTGTGCTTCATGCTTGCTGCAGAGAGATTTTGTATTAGGCTCCAATTTAGTCAGCTTCAGTCTCAAGTCTCCTCGTTTAGTGATATCCAGTTGATTTATTTTCTTCAGTGGCAAATCATTTACAGCGCTAAAGCCACATTCAGCTAAATATGAAGATGGGACAGCAGCTAATCATTGTGAGGTGGCAAAGGGTGGTGCGTTTCCATTAATATTTCTCCAGTGCTCTCCTGCTTCACTGGCTGCCTGCACTTCCTGGTTTGGAAACGCCATCACCTCTTCCCCCAGGGCTTTAACGGAAGTGCAAGAAGCTGGTGGCAACAGGGCATTGCGTCCTATTTTAGTGCCCAGGGTTTGTGTGCATAGTGGGCAGAGGACAACAGAACCCACCATGCCAGCCTTTGCCATCAATGCTGCCAGCTGCACATATTGTTGAGGGTTCATGGAGCTCAGCACTGGCCACTGGAGCCAAGCTGTTGGAGGGCAAATCTCCCCGACACTGCAGGCAGCCATTCAGTGAGGGGGCTGGGGACTGGGGACACAGGGGCAAAGCCAGGCCAGGCTCTGGGGTTCAGAGACCCCTGGCAGCAAGCAAGGCAGGATGGGGATCCCTGCATGGGGGCACCTAAAATTTGCCCCCTAATTTTTTTGTGCCCAGGGCTTTGGCCCCCATGCTGCCCCACACTATGGCCCTGGGTGACCCTGACTACCATACACCTGAGATTGGTGCACTCGCTGATTTTGTTTTTAAGGAAAGTTCCTCCTTTTCCTTAACAAACAAACAAACAAACAAATACCTCATGGGGACAAGCAATAAACTTGTCAGGAGAACAGTAGATAACTTCTTTAGGGACACGGGTGGCACTTGGTCTAAACCACTGAGCCTCTTGGGCTTGCCGATCAGAAGGTCGTGGCTCTAATCTCGGTGACGGAGTGAGCTCCTGTTGCTCTGTCCCAGTTCCTGCCCACCTAGCTGTTTGAAAGCATGCCAGTGCAAGCAGATAAATAAGTATCACTGTGGCAGGAAGGCAAATGGTATTTCTGTGGGCTCTGGTTTCCGTCATGGTGTTCTCTTGTGCCAGAAGCAGTTTAGTCATGCTGGCCACATGACCCGGGAAGCTGTCTGTGGACAAACGCTGGCTCCCTCAGCCTGAAAGCGAGATGAGCGCCGCAACCCCATAGTCGCCTTTGACTGGACTTAACCGCCCAGGGGTCCTTTACCTTTAAAAAAAAAACTTAGATAACTTCCCCACTTCCCCTCACTCATAGGAAAGCCCAGCTGGGGATATCATGAGGCTTTCGCACATCTGAGAAGGCTGCAGAATGCCAACCACTGGAGAAACGATTTGTATAATAAAAGACAGGGCACTGGCATAATCCCTCAGTCACCTTGAAAGTAATGTACACACCCCATCATAAGAATTTCCCCAAAATGTTCTCTCTCTGGTTGTTAATTGATGAGAAAATGGGGAGGAGGGTTGATGCAGAGGAAATTTTCAGCCTGGTTTTATCATGTGTGCAGATATGTGTGTGTAACACGAAGCAGCCTTCAGAGAATAATGTACCTGAAGGAGACAGGCAGCCATCATTACAAACAGCCAGTGATGCATCTAACCTCCACAGAGTTAAAGGTAAAGGTAAAGGGACCCCTGACCATTAGGTCCAGTCGTGACCGACTGGACCGACTGGGGTTGTGGTGCTCATCTCGCTTTATTGGCCAAGGGAGCCGGTGTACTGCTTCCGGGTCATGTGGCCAGCATGACTAAGCCCCTTCTGGTGAACCAGAGCAGCGCACGGAAATGCCGTTTATCTACTTGCACTTTGAGGTGCTTTCGAACTGCTCGGTTGGCAGGAGCAGGGACCGAGCAATGGGAGCTCACCCTGTAGTGGGGATTCGAATCGCCAACCTTCTGATCGGCAAGTCCTAGGCTCTGTGGTTTAACCCACAGCGCCACCCGCATCCCTCCACAAAGTTAAAGGTAAAGGTAAAGGTACCCCTGCCCGTACGGGCCAGTCTTGACAGACTCTGGGGTTGTGCGCCCATCTCACTTAAGAGGCCAGGGGCCAGCGCTGTCCGGAGACACTTCCGGGTCACGTGGCCAGCGTGACATCGCTGCTCTGGCCAGAGCCAGAGCCAGAGCCGCACACGGAAATGCCGTTTACCTTCCCGCTGGTAAGCGGTCCCTATTTATCTACTTGCACCCGGAGGTGCTTTCGAACTGCTAGGTTGGCAGGCGCTGGGACCGAGCAGCGGGAGCGCACCCCGCCGCAGGGATTCGAACCGCCGACCTTTCGATCGGCAAGCCCTAGGCGCTGAGGCTTTAACCCACAGCGCCACCTGCGCCCCTTCCACAAAGTTACCTGTCTTTAAATGCCATCTAAGCCAGCCATTGCCACATCTTGTGGCAGTGAATTCTATCCATTATTTGTGTGTTTTTGTAAAGACTGCATTGAGCCCCATAGCCACTAAACCCCTTTGCCCTTTTTATTTCCTCTGACAGTGGCAAAACACTTGTAAAGACAAAATGAAAGAAGGATGGTGGCAGCTTAGAATTCTACCATGTGTGTATGTGGAGAGAGAGAGAGAGAGAGAGAGAGAGAGAGAGAGAGAGAGAGAAACCTAGCCGAAGCTCCATGTTTGTGATGCCTACAGTTTACTTAGAGACACGGGACTGACCTTGGGAGTGTGGCTTGTGTGTATAGTTACAGTCCATGACTCCAGAGTGCAGGTCACTCAGCTTTAGTGCTTTGGTCGCCAATCCATACCCCCTCGTTAGCACAAAGTTATGTTTTTAATTGTTTACACATGAGTTACATTTTCCATATTTCAAACCTACAGTGCTAGTTCTGAAGGATCAAGCGTTTCCCTTAGACAGCTGCACATTCTACAAGAATCAAATGAAGAAAGCTGGTGCATTAACCACTCAATTACATATTTCAACCTATTTTTGAGATTTCAGAAATTATGCAGTGGAACCGCCAACATTTGGAGACTTCGGTTCCAGACACATGATGTTGTTGCCTGTTAGAGGTTCCAAATTGTGAAACGAATAGTCCTGAACCTAATAATTCCAGACAGTTTGGATTTCCATATTCCTTGACATTTCCCCCTCTTCCAGAATCTGGAGGTTAGACATGAGCATGTTTAAATGCGAAAAGGAAAGGAATTTGCACTGAAAAAAACAGCATCAAAACAAGTCTCTTAGTTCAAGGAATGAACAACTGACCCAAAGGTGCTTTTAAAAATAGTTTCGAAAAGTTGTCCGTGTCTTTGCAACAGCAATAATGTGGCCACTATCTGTTGGAAGACCATAACAATGAAATAACTGAATAATATTATACTTTAAAAACTCTTCCAAAAGTCACCTCTTTAAATATTTTGCTGATTTGCACAGAGAACGCCAATCTAATATTAAAAGAGAGGTGCTACTTAATTGATCTGACGTCTTTAGCATATTGCCATTGTGAACAATTCTCTCTACCCCCCTCTCTCTACAGCTGTCGGAGTAGTTTAGCTTCACAACTGTTTTGCATTGATCACTAGTTATATAGACAGTCATTGCCCACTGGAGGGCAATGTAGCACTGCTCATATGACCTCCACCTGCTCTTATGAATGACCTTTCTTTGGATTCTCCATCTGAACTCTTTTAAGAGTTTACATTTCCATGTTCCTGTTAGATCTCTCATGGGCAGCTTTAAGGAGAAGCCAGTTCTGCAGCGCTTTCTCGACTATTACATCGTCTATTTATATTATGTGTGCTTTTGTAGCCCATGATGTCATAGTACAAGATTTCAGCCATGTGCATCACATGTGCAAGAGCGAGTGCAGCTGGGCTTTGCGGGTTTGGCTGATGTAATGTCAAGAAATTTCATATTCTATTTAAAATGGCACCTGTAAAAATAATCTACAATTTTGTAACTTAAATACTGTAATACTTAATTAGGCAAACTGACAGGAAGTATCCCAGTGGCTTTGGAAAATAGCTCCCTCCCCCACCCCCCGGGCCATTGACCTTTCTTTGGTACATTTCTATCAGTCACAACAGAGCAAAAGGCTTCAGTCTGAGTGGACAAAACTACATGATTGCACACTTTCCTACATAAAGTATGTATACTCTTACACTTTTGCAGACCCTCCAAATGCCCCTATTTCTCAGGGACAGCCCCAGATTTCCTTGTTGTTGTTGTTGTTTAGTCGTTTAGTCGTGTCCGACTCTTGGTGACCCCATGGACCAGAGCATGCCAGGCACTCCTGTCTTCCACTGCCTCCCACAGTTGGGTCAAACTCATGCTGGTAGCTTCGAGAACACTGTCCAACCATCTCGTCCTCTGTCATCCCCTTCTCCGTGTGCCCTCCATCTTTCCCAACACCAGGGTCTTTTCCAGGGAGTCTTCTCTTCTCATGAGGACCTCCCTATTTTAGATGTTCCCTAAAACTGTCAGAGAGCATTATCAGCACAGAATGCAGATGCTGATGAGAAAGTCTTCTTACATCTCCATCCACTTCTCTCTCACTCGCTGAATGATCAAACCAAAGGAGATCGCTAAGCCTCTAGAGCCCTAGTGACCAAGGAGCCAGCAGAGGGAGGTGTCATAATGAAGGGCAAGTCACAAGGAACTCTGCAACCTAGCAACCACCAGCACTGAACTAACACTACTCTCAACTGACACTACTAAGTTTGCTTATATGGCTTTTAATCCATGTCCAGCTTTTTACAAGTATGTAAAATGAAATTTATCCCTTTATATTCAAGCTTCCGTTGTTCCTGCACCTACTGAGCATTAGCTATCTAATCTTCCTCTCTGCCTCTTTGGTCCTATATTGTTGAACAGTGGAAAACCAGAAACCACCCCTTGCGTGTTTATTCATTTTATTACCCTCCTTCACCAGCAGGTCCCAGGGCAGGTTACAACCACATAAAATTATTGTTGTTATTAATAATTAATTTTCTATACCGCCCTATACCCACAGGTTTCAGGGGAGTTCACAGGATAAGATCACAATATAAAAATACAAAATACATAATAAAAACAAAAACAACCCAGTAACACCCACTCCAACACAAAAGGGCATTGGGTGTCAACAGGGCGAGTCTTGAAAATACAACTCTCTGGTGTCAAAGGCCAGGTAACAGGCCCCCCAAGTGCCCCTATCTCCCAGGGAGAGTCCCAGATTTACAGAAGCTGTCCCAGTTTCTGATGTGATCCTGGAATGTCCTGCTTTTTAAATGTTCCCCAAGACTGATGATCACGGACCATTACCAGCACAGAACGCAGATGCTGATGAGAAAGTCTACTTACATCTCCATCTACTTTCTCTCTCGCTGAATGATCAAACCAAAGGAGATTGCTATGCCTCTAGAGCCCTAGCGACCAAGGAGCCAGCAGAGGGAGGTGTCACAATGAAGGGCGTGTCACAAGGACCTCCGCAACCTAGAAACCACCTGCACTCAACTGACACTACTCTCAACTGACACAACCAAGTTTCCTTATATGGCTTGTAATCCATGTCTTTGAGGATTAAAGCATCCCAAGATGAGCAAGACAGGCCTCAGGATGAAGTGCTATACAACACACTACTGGCTTTTAACATAAAGAGGTAGAAGAAATGGTGGGGTGTTGTTTTGAGGCGGTTAGGGGGCAGATGAGCCCCGAGAAAGAGAGATGAATTTCAGGGGGCATTTTGGCTCTGGACCCCACAAGGGGAGCCGTTGGCTATGGGCCCAAACAGATTTTAAAAGGGCAGATCTCCCTGGTCAGAGTTTACTAGGACTAAGCATCACAGCAGACCCTCCAAGCGTCCCTATTTTCCAGGGACAGCCCTGGATTTACAGAAGCTGTCCCAGTTTCTGATGTGATCCTGGAATGTCCTGCTTTTCCTTAGGACTTCCTTATTTTCATTGGAGAAATGCTGGAGGGTATGGAGTTATGCCACCTCCGAGCCAAGGAGATAAGTAACTGTACAACCCTCTATAGGGAAGTTTTTAAATGTTTAAATGTTTAACGTTTCATATGCAAGCACATATAAGACTCCCTGTGAGCCAAGCTAACCTTTTAGCAGCAAATGCTTTGCATACGTTATGGAGCGATATACACAAGGAGTATGAAGTAATTATAAACAAATTATGGGGTGGCCCATAGTGTTTCACTGAAGCTTAGGTGATGACCTTGTATATATCCAGAGAGAATGAAAAATCTGCCAATTCAACCTCAGTTAATTGAGCGCTTTGCTTAGGAGCTGCAGCAAATCCATGTCTTTTTGGAACTGCAAGTGGGGAAACAAAGAAGATGTTCACAAAATTCCCTCCCTCAACTTCACTTCAGTAGCAATCTGATTCTATTGATGTGGGAGTGAGGTTTGTGACTTGGCCAGAAACCTAGCTCAGAACCCTCCCAGTTGTGCCAAGACGCTTTTGGAAAACTGTGGTCCTCTTTGTGAGATGTAGGGGTGTTCTGTGGTTGTTGTTGTGTTGTTGTTTGTTGTTTTCTTTGCAAGGACTGGGATGTAGGGTGCATCGCTGCAATCTTCAGATGGGATAAAGACTAGCATTCCTCTCAATGTGAATGGCGCAGATTCCATGGTGTTTCCTTGCACCGGAGTATTAAAAACAGCTTTTAGAAAGGTGACAGAACTCTTCTTAAAAGTGATATAGTTTAGCAAGGTTATACTACCTTTCTAGCTATCCAGAAGATTTTTGCAGAAGGTATTCTCAGCAGATATCCCTAGCCTAACTTTTGTAGTGCTCTGACATACACCACTCATATAAATCCTATTCTTTCAAAGCAGCCACTTGTAACCCGAAACCATGCAATAAATGCTAATAAGTTTCCTGCCGTGTAGTGCTCTTTAGACAGCTTATTTTTCATCCCTCCTTTCATGTGTGCTCTTATTGATGGCTTTGTCAGTTCCACAAGTGTTCTTAAAGAAGACAAAAAGTAAATATGAGTGAAAGATGCAGGTCTGATAAGACTCTCGAAGGTACACAGGAAATACTTTCTGAAGACTGTTTTTTCCTTTCCCAGCTTTGTCCTTTTGAAAGTTTTAAGTTACCGGCAGGCTGCTGTTTATAGTTAGCTAAATGTGAAACGCCATATTTCTTCATTAAATGGTCATTTACAGCAAAACAAATAGCTGGTAGTTACATGAGGCATAGATTCGGTCCTGTGCCATATAATGGAAACTAATACTCTCTTCCACACCACCACTGGGAACGTTGACAGTGTTCAAATATTTAAGAGGATGTCAAACAGAAAAGGGGGAACAAATAGTTCACGGTGCCTGGTACAGATTGGACAAGATTGAAACTACATGGGGAGAGGTGGAAGGTATAGAAACATATAGAGCAGTGTAGACTACCGATTCATACCGTGAACCCGTTTAACCCAAACTTCCCCAGCATGGTGCTCATCAGACTTCAGACTACAACTCCTATCATCTATTGGCCATGATAGCCAGATGGAAGTTGAGAATTCAACAGCAGCTGGAAGGCGCCAGATTGGAGAAGACTAATCTAGCCCAAAACTATCTATGCACACAGCCTTGTATGCGGAGTCTACTTCTGAACTGCTATAAAGCATCATGATGGGGTGCAATTCAAAGTTCAGAGATGGCAAGGGAGATGAACTCTCTTCCACCCATGTTTTCCCACCAGATAAATAAGAGATTTTGTTGTTGATGATGATGTGGCAGGAGTTGTCTTCTCTTACCTGTGTCCACCTGGGTTCTCAGAGCTGCATCAACATGAGCTTAATGCTTGGGAATGAGAGTTGCAGAAGCCCATAAGAATTCCATCTTCTTCTCCAGGGTCCTTGTGCAGCTGAGTCACAGTTTTGAGTGTTTCTAGTTCAGCTAAGTTTTCAGCGTTTTTAGCTAGAGCCAGCCAGGCAGTTGGAATAGATCTGGGGTACTTGATCTTTGTGTACTGATCATTTTGTTGTCCAAGAAAGCCTGAGCTCATGTACGTGAACTTGGGCTTGGTGCTGAGGAACCACAGGCTAGTGGTTTGGAGAGACCTCAACAACCACGCTGAAGCTGTCTGATCCGGGAGACTTAGAATAGGAACAGACAAATCTGTCAATTTCATTTTCATCTCACTTTCTTATTTTTCAAGTCTTACGTTCAGTTCTCCACATTCCTAAAATCACTTTGCATGTCTGTTTTTAATCCTCATGAAAATTCTTCAGCAGTTTAGTGCATGTTTCTCCAAGTTTGCATTTTCCCCCGTGCAGTTTTGCCTTATTTACAGATCTTTCCCCCCCAAGAAATTTCCTGTAATCTACTTTTAAAATAAAGTTTCGATGGTTTCAGGAAAAGGAACATCACCTGAAAGTTACAACAAAGTGTGGAGTATAAACATACTGTTGCAGCACTGTTATAAAGAGTTCCCAAATAAAAGCCATCTAGATGAGTGTGCCTCTATATATTCCCCCTCCATAAAGACACCCAGGGGCATGGAAAAGGCGAAAGAGCAGCATATCTATCGACATACATAGATGAGAAAGGGAAACAATGTTAAATCAAACTTCTCATGCTTCCCTGTATCTTGACCACTCTTCTACATTGGGTTAATTTTTCAGACAAAGCAATTCCCAAAATTTTGTCACCTGCACTGTCGAGGACCCTCCTCGCTTTTGCAGGATCTGGCCAATTCAATTCCAGATGCAGCAAAGAGGAATACTGGTTCTTTATAGATTAGGGGTAGGATTTTGTGAAATGCCAATGGATAATAAAGCTTTCTCTTAATATATGCAGTTTTGCACACATTCTCTGGGAACTCAATCACAGAACTTGGAGAAAAGTGAATTTCAAAGGATAGTGTATTGCGCATTGCTTTGGGAACTTGGAGTTAAGCAGGTTCACATTAAAATCTGAACTGAATTTCTCCTTCACCTCTAACTCCTATTTCATAAGGTAAAGGTAAAGGGACCCCTGACCATTAGGGTCCAGTCGTGACCGACTCTGGGGTTGCGGTGCTCATCTCGCTTTACTGGCCGAGGGAGCCGGCGTACAGCTTCCAGGTCATGTGGCCAGCATGACTAAGCCACTTCTTGCGAACCAGAGCAGTGCACGGAAATGCTGTTTACCTTCCCGCCGGAGCTGTACCTATTTATCTACTTGCACTTTGACGTGCTTTCGAACTGCTAGGTTGGCAGGAGCAGGGACCGAAAAACAGGAGCTCACCCTGTTGCGGGGATTCGAACCGCCGTTCTTCTGATCAGCAAGTCCTAGGCTCTGTGGTTTTCATAGCCACACGATAATGTTAGGGCTGACCCAATATGTCACCAGCCTTTGTTCCCAGAAGGTCTTCCGTCCAGGTGATGAAAAAACACGGACCCACTTAGCTTTGGCGAAGTGGTGGCCTCATATTCTACAGTTTCCTTGTTTCAATTATCCACTTTCTGGCCCTCATCTCATGACCCATGAAAATGGTTATCTAATGATACCCCAAAACACAACACAACAGGAGTCGTGTTTCTGGAGGATGGAGTGGGGTGGGGTTGGGAGGAGCACATAGAGGAGATAGACAGGATCCGTGGACAAAGCAAAATAGGGCTGAAGAATGTGATGTAGGGGAGCAGGGTTGGTGAATTGGGAAAGGACTGTTATGGAATCTACCACTTACACTCCATGTACACATCAAGTGTACCTCTTACATTATGTACTGAGAGAAGTCCACATCCTATGGAATGGATCTAGCTTGCCCTTCTGCAAAGGGAAGGAAACAACAGCTTCTCATTCTTCTTACAGCCCCCCCCACCCCCATGCCTGCACCTTTGGAGCAGCTTTTCAGGGCCAACAGAGTCTCCCAGAGGTACTGCACCTGTACGATATCCAGAATTTGCCGTCATTCAGGAGGGTCAATAGCGGACCCATTGCTTGATTATGCGTGTTTGTTTAACATTTCATAATGATGCCCTGATGCTGTTCTGTGAATACCTGTTCATTTTTGGCCTTTCTTCAAATTTTGCTTTCCCTTGCAGATGTTAAAGTCACAGGTTCCTTGTTAGCATTTGGTATTGAGAGCAGATGTGTCCATTACCTATCATGTTCTACTAAAGAATGGATGGGTTATGAAAGGTCAACTTCAGCATGCCTTTCAATCTCCATTATTATTTCCTCTACTTAGTTGCCACAGGCTCAGCAGAAAGACCATAGTCATTAGCATAGGACTGCCTGAGCTTTAAAACAGACTTTGCTCAGAAACTTCCTTTCCCTCTTCTCCCCTCACCATTGTAAATGTCTATCTGAGCTGGCATTCTGCGGGTGACCAAATGAACCTCAGTGCTCCAGTTCAGAAATATCGGCAAGTATCTAAAAATATACTTGCCTTGTATCTTCAGGGTTTGAAGAGTGTACCACTGCTGCTGTTTAACATCAATTCATTCTGGCAATGTGCAAGGCACTGGCAAAGGACATAGGAGTGTTTGTGGCTTCCACACAGGGAACTGATAAAATACAGCAGCTGAAAAAGACAAAGACAAGGGGGTGAAGGCCTAGTCCAGTGGCAGTGAACCTATGGCACAGGTGCCAGAGTGGGCACGCAGAGCCCTCTCCGTTGGCACGTGCCATCACGCCAGCAGTGCCGTTGTTTGGGGTTTTCAAATTGAGCAGCAGCTTCCCCCACGCCTCCTCGTGAGTAAACCACTCACACCCCTCTGGCAGCAGCTTAGAGGAAGTTTATCTCTGCAAAGCAGCTATATTCCTGCCTCCCCGTGCCCCCGGCGATTGGTGGGATTTTTTTTGCAGCCAGCAGGCTGTGGTGTGTGTGATTGGTGGCTTTGTCAAGGGTTTTCGTTGATTGGTTTCTGCCTGCGATCCTTGAAACTATGTTTCTGCTCCACGTGCCATAGGAAGAGTTTATAATGTGTATGAGTGTTTTTCTCCCACCCAAAAAACAACTGTGTTCCAAGGTAAAGGTAAAGGGACCCCTGACCATTAGGTCCAGTCATGGCCGACTCTGGGGTTGCAGCGCTCATCTTGCTTTATTGGCCGAGGGAGCCGGCGTACAGCTTCCGGGTCATGTGGCCAGCATGACTAAGCCGCTTCTGGCGAACCAAAGCAGCGCACGGAAACGCCGTTTACCTTCCCGCTGGAGCGGTACCTATTTATCTACTTGCACTTTGACGTGCTTTTGAACTGCTAGGTTGGCAGGAGCAGGGACCGAGCAACGGGAGCTCACCCTGTTGCAGGGATTTGAACCGCGACCTTCTGATCGGCAAGTCCTAGGCTCTGTGGTTTAACCGACAGCGCCACCTGCGTCCCAGCCCCTCCCAAAGCTCTGCAAGTCTTGGCAACCCCTTAAAAAACTCTGGGCAATGCCCCCCAAAGCTCTATATGTTGTTTCTGCTCCGCATGCCATAGGAAGCATTTATAATGTGTGTGAATGTTTTTCTCCCCCCAAAAAACAACTGTGATCCAAGCTCCCCCCAAAATACTGTGCAAGTCTTGGCAATGCCCCTCAAAAAACTCAAGGCAATGCTCCCCCAAAAGCTCCATAACTCAGGCCAGTCCCCCCCCAGCTCATTTTATTATGGTATATTAATTATTATCCCACATTAAATTGCCGTGTAGGCACTTTGTGATAAATTAGTAGGTTTTGGGTTGCAGTTTGGGCACTCGGCCTCCAAAAGGTTTGCCACCACTGGCCTAGTCAGTTGTTGTGGACCGGCTGGATTCATAGGAGTAGTGGGAGGCTGCGGCATTAACATATGAGAGTGCTGGAGGTGAAATAGTAAAACAAGTTACCCAATCAGAATCCAGGGGGTGGAGTCAGAGGGACTATAAAACCAGCTCTGGGAGGGGCGAAGGGAAGAGTTCGTTGGGAGTTGGGTGGTTGGTTGGAGTGGGAGTGAATTTGGATAGAGTCTGTGGGTAGGTTGAATTAGTGTAGCGAAATAAGCTGAGTCAGGAACAGTTAGGGGCTAGGAAGACAAGTAAATATCTGAGAGGTGGTTTAGTGAGGGAGAGCAGGTAGCGGAAGTTATAGGTCTGGATAGGCACCCCATGATTGTAATGGACCGATACCGTTTATGAAACCACACTGCAATAAATAAACAGAAGTTTATGTTCCAATTTAACCCTGACTGGACTCAGTATTGTACCAGGTAGGGCCTGGGTGGCAGCAGCGAGAAATCAAGTGGTGGCACAGGGATCCATAGATGGTGAAACGTCCGGGGACCCTGTGTGATCGCCACAGAGTCAGCAGCTGGGGAAGCCCCAAGGGAAACCCTAAGGGAAGAAGGCTCACAGCTAGGGGATTGGTGGTGGAATGATGATGAGTGGTCAGAGGGGGAAGACGGAGCAGACTGGGAGGAGGAGGTTCAGAAGCTGAATTCAGAAGGGTCTGGTGAGCAGGAAGAAGCTGTGACAGAGAGCAGTTCAGAATCAGAGGCAGAAGCAGAGGCTGGAGAGGAGCGAGGCCAAGAAGCAGACCTCCCTCTTTAATTGTTTTCATTGTTGTTCTGGTGTTTTTTTTAATGCCCCTTGTTTTATTATACCTTTCATTTGTGGATGTTTGTTTTTAACATTTTTTTATGAAATAGTGCTATTGTGTGTTTGAATTGTGTGTGTTTCATTTTTTGTAATTGGTTTTATGCTTGCAAACCTCTTAGAAGCCATCTTATAAATTAATCATTATATAAACAAAACAAAAGAAAACAAAATATAAAATACTTTGGGCCCTTGGCCCCGGCCTCCATGCATTGATGAGTTCAACACGTGGAGAGGCTACGTTTGGCCTGTACAACCAGCACACGTGAAGTCTCTCTTTGCACAATCTGATACTTTGCAGACCGTGCATATAACCTCCCAAGACATGGAATCTGAGACTAGGTTTGCTGCCATGATCCTAATTCCTCTCTGTGCTCTGGTGCAAAGTTTTGGGACTTCTGAACATATGCTGAATTATACCACGAGCCAGTTCACATCTTTCTTTCTTTTTAATAAATATTTTATTAAGTTTTAGAAGAACAACAAACATAAGAGAAAACAAGAATACACAAAAATACAAAGTTATAAAATACATAAAAAATAAAGAAAAAATAATTTCAAAAAAGAAAAGAAAAAGGACATTTCAAAGAAAAAGAAAAACACATAAATCCCTCTTTTTGCTTCTCATCTTTGATTCACTTACTTTCTTGACTTCCTCACATCCTCCTCTTTTGTATCCCTGTTACTAATTAATTCAGCAAATTCATATCAAATTTATTTGTCTAATTATCCATCCGATCTTATTTTTAACCTTGTTGCTAGAACCCCTTCAGTTCATTTCAATGCCAATAACTTTCAAAAATTTTACAATATTTCTGTAAGTAAATTTTAAATTTCTTCCAATCTTCTTCCACCAACTCTTCTCCCTGGTCTCGGATTCTGCCAGTCATTTCCGAGCCAGTTCACATCTTTGTCACCAGGAGACAATGACTCGGGTATGCACCTGCATGTGTGACTCAGCCCTGGTTTAAAACTACAGTATTTTTCACTCTATAAGATGCACCAGACGATAAGACGCACCTAGTTTTTGGAGGAGGAAAACAAGAAAAAAAAAATCTTCTGAATCCCAGAAGCCAGAACAAGAGGGATCACTGCGCAGCAAAAGCTGCGATCCCTTTTGCTGTTCTGGCTTCTGGGATAGCTGCGCAGCCTGCATTCTCCCCATAAGACGCACACACATTTCCCCTTACTTTTTAGGAGGAAAAAAGTGAGTCTTATACAGTGGTACCTCGGGTTAAGTACTTAATTTGTTCTGGAGGTCCGTTCTTAACCTGAAACTGTTCTTAACCTGAAGCACCAGTTTAGCTAATGGGGCCTCCTGCTGCTGCCGCGCCGCCGGAGCACGATTTCTGTTCTCATCCTGAAGCAAAGTTCTTAACCCGAGGTACTATTTCTGGGTTAGTGGAGTCTGTAACCTGAAGCGTATGTAACCTGAAGCGTATGTAACCCGAGGTACCACTGTAGAGCAAAAAATACAGTAAATCATGTTTGCTGTGATGAGTTTTGCAACCCCCTGTGCTGGACTCTGACATCCTTTGTCTAAACTTATCAGATTCAACTGCTACATGCAATGCATCATATGCGTGCCCGAACGTGCCCTCACCCACTGGTCTTCTCACAAAGCAAAAGGATAGGTAAATGCTACTGCAGGCTTTGGTGAGGTGAAAGGTCCTTGTTCCCCTAGAGGATTGACACATTGCAACAGCTTCATCTGATTAAAAGGGGATGTTGATCATTAGTTGACCCACGTTTCTTTCTTTCTTCCCTCCTCCTCCCTGACTTTTGGCAATCATTCAAAGTGTTCCCAGATGCCCATGAGCCTGTTGGTTACCTGCAAATAAAACATATCTTTATACCAGGACATTAATGTTAATGAGTAATATCAAAAAGTGCCATTCCCAGACCTTTTCTTTCTTTTCTTTTCTTTTTCCCCTCTTTTGGATGGGGAGGGGGGCCGGCAGCCAGAGCTGGTTGGCATTTTGATGGATTGAATGATGGAAGGGAAACATATGCTTTCCAGATTGAACGCCAAGCGTTTGCTAATTCAGAGTCCAGGTCCCTTCGAGCTGCAGCCAAATAAGAATAAATTGCGTAGTATTTGTTACCCACTAGGGATTAATTATTGTGGTTTAGGAGGTAAGTAGCTGCATCACTGAAGGTTACCAGTTTTCTTCTTTAATGCATGGTTAAGAGCTCTGAGGGAGGAGGGGAAATGGCTGAGAGCAAGGAACACAAATATTTCTATCAAAGGAAGGCCGGACAACGGCGAATGAGGTCAAAATGCTCATCTGCAAAAATAATAGGCAGTTTTGCTAATTTGCGGTATGGCTTGTATGCTCCCTTCGGGTGAAAATTAAGGAGCCCAGACAAGGCAGCAGGAACATGGCTGTTTTCTTTGTTTGTTTTTAGTTATTATGACAATTGACCTGTAGCTGGTACTGCCTTAGAAAGAAATAGTATTGTTCCCCAAAGGTCTCTTGTCAGCCTTGAGCTTACAAGCTGTAAGAAAGGAATCTTCCATCTGTCAGAAAGGACTGCATTCAAGACAGTATCCCCCTGAGCACTGTGATTTTGTGATGATGGTTTAAGGAAATTAGCTCAAGCCTGTGACAAAAGTAAGTACTTAATCTGAGTTTGAAAACCGGCCATGGTTGTTGTTGTTGTTGCTGTGTGTTTCCCTGACTCATGTAAAGTTTTGATGGGAAGCAGAAAAGCCGAGGTTACGAGAGCAAGATAGGCAGTGATGTAGCAGAGGGGAATCTTGGAAGGTGCATCATCGATGTACAAAGATGTAATCTAATGGAGTGCATGAACTGAAGATGCTATACATGACTGTGACGCACCTCACTTTATCCTCGTAAAGATAACCAGGTGAGGAAGACAGGGTTCAGACAGTGAAGGACCCTTGAACTTCTTGGTTGAACAGGGATGTGAATCCAGGTCTCCGCAGCAAAAACCCAGCATGCTAACAGAGGCACTAGCTTTTGCCAGTTTAGGGCACAATCTTAGCTTCCCTGCCTTACCCCATCTGCAGCCCTGCCATGGTAAAAATGGGGCAGGATTTTAGGGATCAATCCAGGCCAATAATTGCACCACCCCTGGGCTGTTACATTGACTGGAACCAATGTTGTTTCACGAAAGCAGTGAGACCTAGCTCAGGATCTAGTCACCAGCCAGCTCAGCCCAACCCTCTCTGCTCTTGAAATGTCCTTGTGGCGTTTGCCCTCCTAGGTGTGTGACATCATACTGGGTCATAAGGAAAAGGTTAACTAAGTGTAAAATGTTTAACCAATAGGAACCCAAGGGGAGGAGTTAGAGTTAGAATTAGAGTTGTTAAGAAGTGAGTCTGGAGTTAGAGAAGGGAGAGGGAGAATAAGTCTGTGGGTTGGGCTAGTTTGATGTGGGAGAGTGAGAGAATCTGTTAAGAGGAGTCAGTTAAACAGTTAGGATAATCAGTTAGAAGGTATTAGGAAGGTATAGGCCGGTAAAGAAACTAAGGTTAAGAAACTGACAAGAAAAATTATCTGAAACCATAAACTTGTTAATGCTTATAAAATAAGCTTGTTTATTTGGTTTAATGTTAACAACTGTCTGGACTCAGTGTGTACCTGAGAGAAACGGGTTGGTGGCAGCGGGGAAGCGATCATAGTGGTGGCACAGGGATCAATAGACCGTCAAACGTCCGGGGACCCTGTGTGATCGCCACAGTCCCATATTATGCTGGTATGGCTTGTATGTGTGTAGGCAGGTTTCTGCTAGAACTGATGCTGAGTGGGAGCTTATCTGCTTTGCATTTGACTCCATGCTGCAGAGCTTGAAAACTGAGGAAAGAAATCTGTTTCCACTCAAATAGACAGGATGCTAACCACTGGCCAGGATGATGAATAGCAAGGCAATAGCCACATGAAAACAACAACAATAATTGCTTGCTTTTGATACAAAGTGGATGGAATTGTAAGTTTGCATGCTCTGAAGAGCAAAAGTGAGCCACTTGATTCCCCACTGAATTTAGTACATTTACATTCTTTCTCTCAACACTGAACCCAAAGGCCTCCCATCCAGGCACTGACCAGACCAGCCCCCAGCCTGCTGCCTTTCAGCAAGATGGAACTGTATTAAATAATTAAACCAATGGTATTTAACACCATATAACACATTGGATGCGGGTGGCGCTGTTAAACCACAGAGCCTAGTACTGTGAGTCCCATTTCTCACCTTTTGATGGGCCTTCTCTGCAGTGACTCCCCATCTGTTGAATGCTCTTCCCAGGAAAGTTTGCCTGGCACCTTCATTATACACTTTTAGGCACCAGGCAAAAGCATTGCGTGGACAGGCGGAGTCCCCAGATCCCGCGCAGTCCCCCCCCGTCAAGTGGAATAACGACTCTAGACAACGTGCTATGGGATTAAATTGGCCACAACTTTATTAAATTTCAAATGTGGGTAGACCTTGGCTCAGGCATTGGGCGTTCTCCCTCCCCAGTCCCCAGCCGGGGACCTAGGGAGCATCAGGGTTATCCAGTGTGTGTGTGTGGGGGGGTGGGCTGGCTCTGGAGAACATATGTTCAAGCAGAGATAGCCGCCCCCGTTACGCTGCTGCCGCAGTGGAGAGCAATGATGACCTTTCGGCGTAAGGTCAAAGCCTCCCTTCAGAAACCCCTTTAACGGGGAACCCTGGTATCGTCGCCGCAAAGAGGAAGATGGACTAAAGGATTCCGCCCAAGGCCTGATACCGCCAAAGTTGTGACGTTTTGCTACGGGAAAGGCGAAACCTGCCAATGCAGGGAAATTGGCGAAACCTGCCAATGCAGGGAAATTCCTTTCTGGCCCTTTAACAGCGACCTTATCGTAGCAGCGCCCGCATACCTGTGGAGAAAGGTTAACCTGCAAAACCTATGAAGAAAAGTTAACCTGCAAAAGAAGACATTAACTGAGGGTGGGTAGGGTGGGAGAAGCTCTGGAGCCAAGTGAAGATTTCCAGGTAAGATCCACCCTCTATTGTGTGGGCAAAGCCTATGCTGATGGGGCCACTCCAGATCCAGGGCTGCACGCGTCCACGCAAAGGGTGCCCCCCGTTTTAAGTGGGGAGCGGTCATTCCTTTTTAACCAGGCCTTTGGGTGATCTGATTTACATCCTATTCCCTTTTAAAATGTGTTGGGGCTGAACACGGATTAAAAGCTATATAAGCAAACTTGGTAGTGTCAGTTGAGAGTAGTGTCAGTTGAGTGCTGGTGGTTGCTAGGTTGCGGAGGTCCTTGTGACACGCCCTTCATTGTGACACCTCCCTCTGCTGCCTCCTTGGTCCTCTAGAGGCATAGTGATCTCCTTTGGTTTGATCATGATCATTCAGCGAGTGAGAGAGAAGTGGATGGAGATGTAAGTAGACTTTCTCATCAGCATCTGCATTCTGTGCTGATAATGCTCCATGACAGTCTTAGTGAACATTTAAAATGGGGAGGTCCTAAAGAACAGCAAGGGACGTGGGTGGCGCTGTGGGTTAAACCACAGAGCCTAAGGCTTGCCGAGCAGAAGGTTGACGGTTCAAATCCCTGCAATGGGGTGAGCTCCCGTTGCTCGGTCCCTGCTCCTGCCCACCTAGCAGTTCAAAAGCACATCAAAATGCAAGTAGATAAATAGGTACCGCTCCAGCGGGAAGGTAAACGGCATTTCCGTGCTCTGCTCTGGTTTGCGAGAAGCGGCTTAGTCATGCTGGCCACATGACCCGGAAGCTGTATGCTGGCTCCCTCGGCCAATAAAGCGAGATGAACACTGCAACCCCAGAGTCGTCTGTGACTGGACCTACTGATCAGGGGTCCCTTTACCTTTACCTTGAACACATTGGACAAGTGGGGCCTGCAACAAAATGTGGCAGTGTGGAGTAGCACCCAGTCAGGATTCAAGTTGTTGTATTCCATCTGTCAGCAAACATCCCATGGAACCACTGAGCAGATTCCAGAAGGCTGTTTTGGGGTTCCCCCCAGCCTTAGGGTATTTTCCCTAAAAAAAATTGTGTACTTCTACCAACTTTGGGGTCCCTGCAAGTCTACCATCTTCTTGTGTGTTGATGGTGCCATTTTGGGTAAATGCAAAATACTGACTGACTGGAGGCACCCTTATGTTGTCAATATGTCACTTTAATGGTCAAGGATAGTAAAAAATTATTAATGGGATAGTAGAGGTTACTACTTGCTCTTCATCTTAAAATATATTTCCAGGTTACACAAAGAATTAAAGGTAGCTGTGCTGCCTCCTAAAAAACGTCCAAAATCCAAAGTAGGGTAATACTTTTACCAGGCCAACTGAAGTATCACAAATAAAAGCCAGCCAAAATTTCACAAAAATAACGGTTTTCAAGGCACGTCTATTCGCCTACATGAAATGTGCTTATAAGCAGAGAAAACAAACAACAATTTTTATTTCATACAATAAATGGTGATGATAATGATGATGATGATGATGATGATGATGATGATGATGATGAATAAATGAACAAGTTACATGTGGGTCAGGGAGGCACAACCAAAGATGAATATGCTTGAAAGAAGACAGAAAAAGTTTAAAGACAAAGAGGTGCATAAGATGAACCATTTTTTTTCTTGTAATAACTGTTCAGGATTTGAAATGTTCTTATAATTAAACATAGAACCTCTGTATGTTGAATTTTTCATTATTATTATTATTATTATTATTATTATTATTATTATTATTTTTTTTAAAGGATATGAAATGCTGCACTCTATATGGGGTGCTACCACTGAAAAGACTGACATAGAGGGTATTTGTGTCCAAGCATTTTTTACATTTTCTTGGGTATATGGAACACAATTCTAGTGTCTATTCTTCAATAAAAGAAGATATATTGCAATAAATCTTTAAATTTTCTTTCCTTTTTCCTGTGTTGGAAGCGGCCCAAAGAAACCAGGGCAACCCAGCCAGATGGGCATGGTATAGATAAAATCACTACTACCAATAAGAAAATGCCAGTTGGTTCTGGAAGCTGGTTGCTATGCAACGTAGCTAGCATTCTTTGAAAAGTGAACTATCACACATAATAGTTTTGCATCCAGTTGTTTCTGCTCCACAAAAATGAGGTTGACTGGTGTGTGTGTGTATGTGTGTGATGGGATCTGTAGTCCAACAATATCTGGAAAGCCATAGGCTTCCTATCTCTGGGACAGAACATTATTGGTGCTGGATCAGAGTGTGTAGGGCCAGGGCTTTTTTCAGCCAGAACTCACTGAAACCCAGTTCTGGCATACAAGTGGGTGCTATTGCCATTTTAAGAGAACAAGGGAGGTGTTTAGGGTGAGTTCTGACACCTCTTTTTTTTAGAAAAAATAGCACTGTGTAAGACCATCCCATACAGACTGAAATGCTCTTGAAGTGCACTTTTAACAGATAGCTGAATAATACTCAATTTCTTTGTGGAGATTAAAATCTTTCCTTGAACCTCCTAAAGGCTGATTATATTAAGGATGCAAATTCAGCAGCACTCACTCAAAGTCATCTTCAGGAAATGTTTTTTTTTTTTTAAAAAAAAGGACACAAATGTACTGGTCTCACAAAACAATCTTTCCAGACTGTAGACGGGATTTAAATTTAGGCATTGACTTTTTTTCTTTCCATTTTTAAAAATCAAATTGCAGGTGAACAGAGTTCATTGTTTCCACAAAAATAGCTTGGGCTATTATAAGAGCTATTGAAGCCCATTAACTCTTTCAGATCTTTATATTTTATAGGTAGGGCTGCAAATGGAATAGCAGGGCTTTATTTTTAATTATATAATGCTAGTCTTTTTATCCAGCTGATTTATACCAGCTTAGAATACATCCACTTTTGTTGTTATTATTAGTTTCCTGATCAATGGCTGTTAATAACTGGGATTCAAATTTCCATAAAAACTATAGCTTTTAAGTATAAATTATTTTGTTTTGCTAGGAGCCTGGTTTAAACATATTACATGGGACATAAATTTATATGCAATGGATTAATTACTGCTGTAAATTGTGGCCTAGAAAATAATATTCTAATTTCAGTTGGTTTGGCTGAATTGAGGAGAAACAAGAACTGAATGTACTGTATTTAAAGATACCATTGTGCAGCTTTCATAGCAAAGAAATGCAGTGTTGCTCTACACAGTATATATTCTTTGCCTTCTATCCTGTTGTTCCACCAAAGCGTTTAAGTTCCTCCATATGATCTCTGTTAGGGAAAAATCTAGGTGCGAGGCTGCTCAGTCACCCAGCTCATCAGGCAGAGCCCGCGGGTCCCTGCGGAATAAAGGAAGGAGTCCGGCCACAAACCGGAGCAAAGAGCTGTAGACCAAAGTTTATTGAGCAACAGGTTCAAAGAGGAATTTTGAAGCCCGAGGATGGGGTGACAATGACTTTCCTACCATATCTCAGAACACAGTTCGTACAGCATTATTGATACATCATTGATACATCACTGACATGTCACAAAAGGGGAGGGGTAGACAGGGGTTATACTAGTTTAACCTTGGCAAACATGTCCAGACAAGTCTTTGGTACAAGACCACAGAGCCTAGGACTTGTCGATCAGAAGGTCAGTGGTTCGAATCCCCGCAACGGGGTGAGCTCCCGTTGCTCGGTCCCTGCTCCTGCCAACCTAGCCGTTTGAAAGCATGTCAAAGTGCAAGTAGGTAAATAGGTACTGCTCCGGCGGAAAGGTAAACGGCGTTTCTGTGCGCTGCTCTGATTTGTCAGAAGTGGCTTAGTCATGCTGGCCACATGACCTGGAAGCTGTACGCCGGCTCCCTCGGCGAATAAAGTGAGATGAGCGCCACAACCCCAGAGTTGGCCACGACTGGACCTAATGGTCAGGGGTCCCTTTACCTTTACCTTTACCTTTACCTAGCATAAGTAGACATGTCAGGGCAAGACCCAGGTATAAGATTAGCATAGGCAAACACCCAAAGTACAATAGAACTTCCTTTGCATGTCTGGACCCCTTGGCAAGTCTGGCGATGTGATTAGGCTTTCCTTGGCCAACAATCAGCTCAGCAATTGTCACCTCTGGGCACTTCCTGGGGTAGGAGGTGTGTATACATGTGTATATATGGGAAGGTGGCAGGGAAAAGTCATTTTTCCAAGGGCAAAATAGTTTTGAAATGGAGGAAACTGTCAAAGGAGTTGATTTTATACGATTGTTAAAGCTAGGCAACTTCTCTGAGTTGTCAAGTCGAAAGGATACATTTATGCATAATATTTGTAACATTTAACAACTTTAAAGATGTGCCCCCCCCTCCTGTAATTTCTGTAACAGTCCCCAAGGCAGCCTCCCATTCAAGCAGTTTAGAATTGTAGACAAGTTCTCTTCAGTAAGAGAACTACAACCTGTACCTTTAAACTGTTGATGTTGTACCCAGCACACTCAACATGCAACAATGCAAGGGGCATTTCCTGCATCTTCTCCCCACTGCAGTGCCCCCATGCATGCCAATAAGCTACTTATGAAGGTAAGGTAAAAGGGTAAAGGGACCCCTGACCGTTAGGTCCAGTCGCAGACGACTCTGGGGTTGTGGCGCTCATCTCACTTTATTGGCCGAGGGAGCCGGCATACAGCTTCTGGGTCATGTGGTCAGCATGACTAGGCTGCTTCTGGCGAACCAGAGCAATGCAAGGAAATGCTGTTTACCTTCCCACCGGAGCGGTACCTATTTATCTACTTGCACTTTGATGTGCTTTTGAACTGCTAGGTTGGCAGGAGCAGGGACCGAGCAATGGGAGCTCATCCCGTCGTGGGGATTCAAACCGCAGACCTTCTGATCGGTAAGTCCTAGGCTCTGTGGTTTAACCCACAGTGCCACCCGCGGTAGCCTATAGCAATAAGAAAAACCTAGAGCAGTGGGGGACCTTGGGGTTTCAAATTTCAGCAGCAGCCCCTGCAACGCCACCGCCTCTCCCCTAAGTCATTGTCGAAGCTCCTCCTGCAGCAAACCAGTCACGCTCCCCTAAATTTGTCTCTGCTTAGAGTATAAATACTGGAAAGTATGGGATAAAAGTTGGAAGTCATTTCTGTATCTAGTGGTTGCGCAGAGGCAAAAAAGTTGGCTGCAGATTAAGAACATGCTGGCTAAAAATTCAGAAGTACAAATAGGTATTGCTGTGTTTTTATTAACAAACCCCCCCCCCCAACAAAAATAACAAATGTGATATACGACTGTATTTGTGAGAATATGCCATGTGAACTATTGGGGAAAGACTCAAAACCCAGCAGCAACAGAATGGGAGGGGAAATAAATGAAAATTTGGCAAAAAAACCCTGAGCTTTCAAGTTCTGTAATAATTAAAGGGGGAAAGGTAGAATAACTGGAAGGAAATAGCATGGAAATTAGCACTAATCTAATCATTTGCCTAAACATTGCAGCATCCTTTATCTTTCTTCTTCAAACATACTGTAAGCTTTCACTGAATAATTGTTGAGTCTAAACAGAATTCGCAGCGCAGGTAACCTTTTCCCAAGGGAATTATGTCCATGTGGACAGTTCCCCTCACCACACCAAAAAGCACAGATAGGACTTTCTTAGTGGTGGCACCCTGGCTATATTACTCCCTCAAGAGAAATCAGACCGTTCTCCTCTTTACATGCATGAATAAACATGTGAAGACTTCCTTACTTATCTAGCTTTTGGGCCAATTGTTTTATGATGTCTTTACACTGCTGGTTTCATCTGCTATCTGCCGTATGTTATAGAACAGCTTGTTTTAAATTGATGATGATGATGATGATGATGAATAGCCCACCCTTGAGCTGAAGGTCCCAGGGCAGGCTACAACATTAAAACACAATTTTAAAAAACAATCACTGATTGTTGGGTGTGTCATTGTACAAATGTCATTGTACTATTGTGAGCCAGCCTGGGCTCTCTCTGGAGAGGAAGATAGGGTCTGAAATAATAATAATAATAATAATAATAATAATAATAATAATGCTCAGGAAGGTTTACAATTTAAAATCCATATATTTCCAGGAATTTGATTAAATATATCAGGCTAGCAAGCACAGGATGAGAGGAAGGGGGAGAAGATATGAGGAATTTTTGGCTGATGTGATCTGCAAACCTATTATCCCTCCAGGTATGTCCTGGTCAGTTTACAACATTTTGTATAGGACAATGAGCATGCTCGTTTTTCACTCTGTCCCCAGAAAATTGGTGCATGGACCAAAAGGGGCTGTAGCATCACACAGGGGAATAAACCGTTCTCTGCATTGCTTCTGAAATAGAAATGATGGCTTTTAAAGTCAGACGTGCCAAACGTTGCTAATGTAAAATGAAAGTAGAAGTGAAAAGAAATGAACCACATAACTGTTGGAATATGGTTAATTTACTGTGGCAATGCCTTGGTTTTGGCTTTAATCCCCTGCTTGAAAATCGGAACCAGACTGCCAAACCCCACCTGCCACAGTCAATCGGCCTCATAATTCTGTGCGCATTTCTATTTTTGTTTACCTCTCTTGGCACGGGGAGCGCTGCTCTCGCCTTTGCCGATGGCCTAGTGAGAAGGTGTGACTGCAAAAACAAAAGCTCTGGTTTAGGGAGAAAATTGGCAGCCAGCTGCCCGTTTTCTTCTTCTTTAGAAACAGTAGCTTGTGATTAATCCTCTAGCACCGGTGATGCTAGAGGGAGGTGGAGGAACCACAGTATGCAGCCAAGGTGGACTTGGGGAGTTTTCCTGCAGTGTGTTTTAATGGTTTCTGTGAGAGGTGGTAAAAGGAGCGTGTGAGAGATTGAGTCATATAACCTCCTCAGGTGGCTCTTTGAGTCTTGCTGCAACGTAGAGTAAACCAATCTAATTGCCCGCTCTGTGTGTGTGTGCCACTGGCAGCCAGACAACTACCACAGTGGCTGCCACACCAGAAGTGGTTATTCTAGTTGGCTTAAGTTTCACGTGCAATGCTTACTTTATTGCAATGAGCCTTGGAATCGGACCCTTTAAAACATTCAGGAATCAAATATTCAGGGTCCTCACACCATTATTTCCCTCCCAGATGTTGAAACTGAAGGCTCTCGCAATCCCAAAATTAGAGATGCGTCTATCGAAGCGAGCGAGAACTTGGGCAATGAGTAAAACACAGCTTCTGGTTCTCGCTAACTGGAATAGCTACTACCGCTTAACATTGACAGAAAGACATACGCTCAGATAAAGTTTGATTTAAGGTCTGTCATTCCGTGAACAGCGTGGCTCCAGCGTTTTAAATGTCATGTCTCTAAGCAGGTATAAGTTGATGAGTGCGAGAAAATGTAAGAAGAGATACTATTATCCACCACTGACATATTCGTACACGGGAAATGAAGAGAAGAGAGCAGATGGGCTCACGGGGCCCAATCATGCTTCATATTACTTCACCTCTGGCTGATTTTCTTAGGCTGGGAAGCTACAGCTTCAGGGAATATTCTCTTTCGGATGGTGGTGATAAATCTGAAATCAACAACTATGATTGGTAAGCTGCTATTTTTCGCGGGGTATCTTGTCCAAGATTCAATCAGGCTACAAACCAAAACATTCCAAGAAGACGGTTCTCATAGGGTCGTCCCCCTCAGTTAAGAATGAGCACATTGGGAATGGGCTGGGTGAGGAAATATTTCTCCAACATCTCTTGACGTCTGCACTTCTTTGCTGCGTGAATGTTGGTCGATGTGGGATTCTGCTTTGTTCTTGGATTCTCTCTCTGTGCTGCTTGCGCACTGCAATTTTTCACGTTAAATCACAATCCTAGATGGAAGTAGAACTCAGCAATTGTCCGGAGTGATATCTTCAGCTAGTGTGCATTGATAAGTCTTGATTGGGGTCATATCCCTCCATTTGGTGTCTGGACAATGGAAGGAATGCTCTCACCTTAGGGGATCACATTCCCTTCGAGTTTGACTTACCATTCTAATGTTAGTTTCACACAAAACATTACTTGTTTTATGTTTCATCTCTTAGGAGATGAGTCAATGGGTGAAGGGTGATTTTGAGCAGGAGAAATGGCTGGCTTAAATAGCCGTTTCTTACTTTTTCCACTATATTCTGAGCAATACGAAACCACGTGTAGCTGCTTTCCATAATGGTGTTTTAATGGTAAAGGGTCATAGAACTACGGTGGTACCTCGGGTTAAGAACTTAATTTGTTCCGGAGGTCCATTCTTAACCGGAAACTGTTCTTAACCTGAAGCACCACTTTAGCTAATGGGGCCTCCCGCTGCCACCGTGCCGACAGAGCATGATTTCTGTTCTCATTCTGAAGCAAAGTTCTTAACCCGAGGTACTATTTCTGGGTTAGCGCAGTCTGTAACCTGAAGCATATGTAACCTGAGGTACCACTGCACTCTTAACATGTGCTTCACCACAGTATATAAATATTGTTACAAAATTCTAATGTCTCCCCCTCTCTCTACTGAGCGGTGGCAAGAGCCCATGGAGTCTGTGGTCCTTTGAAGAATTGAGACATGGTGGAGGCTGTCGTAGCTTTAAGAAATATGGTTTATTCACCCATTTACACCTTCAGTCTGCATGGAGAGAGTTCAGCTCTTCATGCATGGTCATTTCGAGAAGGGCTTGTTCCCCACAGCAATGCAGTTCTGGAGTCCAAGGCATCTCTCCTAGCCAGCCTTCAGCCAACCTGACCAAGATGGATCCCAGTCTTTCTTCTTCCCCTTTCTTCCTTCCAGAACACCTTGCTAAAACCTCTTTTTTCTTGTAACCTCACATCCAGTTACCCTGGCAACCTTCCAAACCCCCAGTCTCTGCTAATACTTGGGGGTAAGCAGGGAGGGTAGTTCTCTTGCATTTAAAATGGTTCTCAGTGGCTCCTGTATTGTTTCTTAATGGCCTTAGCTTGGCCAGGTCCTTTTGCATAGGCTAGCCCAGGAATTCTTCTTCAGTTTGCATTTTTGCCTTCACATCCCCAATAATAAAAATCCTATCATTTATTAATTTCTAGGCTTGGGGGTTCCCCCCAATCTATAACAATATACTCATAGCTGTCAACTTACAGATTTGAAAATAACGGACCAGCAGCCTTGAAAATAACGGACCAGCAGCCAAAATAAGGGACCTGCAGCCTCACCTGTTCCAGGCACTCCAGTCTTCCTGTCTTCCTGCAGTCTGGTCAAACTCATGCTGGTAGCTTCGAGAACACTGTCCAATCAACTTTGTAACCAGAGGTTCAACTGAATAGAATCTGAATCACATGCACCACAAGGCCTATGCAGCCTCAACTTAAGATGGCTCCCCGGCCTGGCTTTGCACTGCAAAGTTTGCAGCAGCATGTACAACAAAATGGCGTCCAGCATTCAAAAACCTCCTCAGCTTGCATTAACTAGCCACACACAAGGCATGCAAGCTCCACCCCCCCAGTCGTTCTTAGACTTCTTATTGGATGAGCAACACAGCCAAGCAACACAGTTGGAGCTTCCCTCCTCCCTGGCCGGCAGGGAGAGAGGGAGAGGAGCTGCTTCCTTTGAAATTTAAGGGACATCATTTAAGGGACATTTAAGGGACATCTATCAATAAGGGACAGCAGCGGGACATGGCGCTGGAATAAGGGACTGTCCCTTCAAATAAGGGACACTTGACAGCTATGAATATACTATACAAGGAATTCTGAAAAGCTTATTAAAACTTCTATTGGTTGGGCCTCTACAAGTACTTTCTTAAAAATGAAGTGCATACAAAGTGTTTGACCTGAATGTCAAGAAGAACAAGCTTTACAATGTGTCTATAAATGGTTTTGATTTGTATGTCATCTTATGTCAGGATGAAATCCAAAGGGAGCTTGATTTCAAGTTTGCTCTCATCCAAGCTATTATTTAACAACCCTTCTTGTAGTTGTCTATGACTTAACAAATGGAGTATGTGGTTGCATTCAGTAAGTGACTCTAGTAGAGGCAGCACCAATTAAGTATTTAAACATCCAAATGTCTGTAGGCTTCGGAGGTCATGGAAAAAAAATGTTTGCAATATAATATTTCAGCCAAGTATGATAGTGGAAGGTTTTTCTGTCATACAGAAGATGGAAAATGTACCAAACATGACTGCAGAACACTTGTAAAGCAAGTTTGTGTTTATATACATTTTTGGCTGGAATAAATCCGTCAGCAAGAGAGCTATTCTTCTAGAGACCGGATGGTGGGGGTTGAGTAATGAGGCTTGGGGTTGAGGAGAAAATGACCCACGGCAGCATTTATACAATCAGAAACAACAATCATCTGCCCCAACATGAAATAAAAGCTTCCTATTTCTTGCTTTGAGCCTTCACAAATAATGTTCGACCCTCTACAAAACATGTATTTTAAAGGGAATTTTAGAACAACTTTGTTCCCTTCTTCGTCCTTTCCGTGACAATAAAGTAGGTTTTCTTCACCAAGGTTTACTATACATCTGCAAGCAGACTCATGCGAAAATGTCTGCAAATGAGCAGTTAAGGGATCCAGCCAATTCCCCGCTGCTGCATAATCCTTCAACACTTGCTTTTACCCCACCCGACTTGCACTCAAATGCCATAATTAACTATGGGATTGTGGGAGCCACCGTTGCAGCTTAAAACAGTTTTTCTTCCTCCTTCGTAGCCAACTCCCATGAAACTTGCTTGCAAAGAAATAAACAAGCAAGAACCCCACCTAGGTTATGACCCGTGACGTGTAAACCTATTTCTGCTACCTCTGGGGCTGGGGGAGAACGTCCAACCGAGCCAGAAGAAAAGCGGGGGTGGGAAGGTTCAACAGACAAGCTTTGGTGTGCTTTTATTTAGGACTACTGGATAATGCACTCCCCAAGTTATTTGCAAATAACCTGATGAATGAGATTTGTATCATTAATTGTTATAAAATTCAACAAATATTCAAAAGAAAAAAGATAATGCACTTCCCAAAATTCTCACAACCAGAAACAGGGTCAAGGAAAAATAAAGTATGAAAAAATTGCAGATTTAAAAAAAAAAAATTACAGTGAAACCATTATCATATCTCCAAGTACCCTAAAAGTAAATCCATACTAGGTCAAATTCCAACATAATCCAAATACATTTCAATACAAAGGTCTGCATTGGTTGCACTAAATTTTTACGTAAACGACCTGAAATTAATGGACCTAACTTAGTCATGCTCATTCATTTTAATGGAACTTCTTCTATAAAACCCAGTTGAATGCCAGCCAAAGTTGGTGACATTGGCAGGACCGTTTTGCCAAATCTTCCCTGGGGGAAGAATGAATTTCTCCAACAGTTCAGGCAGAGCCAGGAAACAAATACAGATATGAAGAATATCAAAAATTGTCAGGAAATTGTTTTCTGAGCAATTTTGTATCAGCCCAACTTTTTGAAATCTCTCTGGTCTTTATTCACTTTGTTCTCTTCCTCCCAGGCCAGGGGTGATGGGTAGGTGAAATCCTTCTGTATGCCAATGCTTTTAATGGAGCGGGGATGTTTTCTTGCTTTTATTCTGTCTGCTGTTTTGTGCGTATGATTAATGTGATGTGGCACATGAAATATAATATTTTAATTTGTTCAGTAGCCCATGGACGTGTGGCTACTTAATTTGAATGACTGAATGTCTGTAGATTTGTCTCTTCCTGCAGAAAGATACAGGGACTGTGGCTGCTCTTTCCCGCTGTGGCTCTTGCTCAGTTGTGTTCACACCATGTATCACGGTCCAGTCTATGGGCGATCAAAGTCCCGGCTGAGGACGTCGGGACCGGGGGCAAGATGGTGGGGTGGGAGCAGGAATGAGAGTCCAGAAGTCAGGGGTCCGAGGGTCAGGAAGCAAGGAGTCACGAAGTCAAGGGTCCAAGGGGCGAGAAGCAAGTAGTCAGGAAACCGAGGTCTGAGGATCAGGAAGCAAGAAGCCACACACAGCAAGGCAGGAAACGTGTTGCTGTGGCAAAGAGCCGAAGGGAACTGCTGACCTTATATCCCTTCCTGGCTCTTGCTACCAGGTGCTTTGAGTTACCAAGCGGCCTCACCTGTGCAGCCGCACCTTGCCTCTCCTGAACAAACTGCGGAAGGCCCCAGCCCTGTGAAGCCCTACTGGTCACAGGGCCTGGCTCCAGCACGCACTCCTGACACCATGGAACACCATAGACCAGGTCCATCTGAACAGTTGCAGGAGCCAGCACAATTAGTCCCACTGACACAGACCCTCCAAGTGTCCCTATTTTCCAGGGACAGTCACGGATTTACAGAAGTCGTCCCAGTTTCTGATTTGATCCCGGACTGTCCTGCTTTCACTTAAAGGTAAAGGGACCCCTGACCATTAGGTCCAGTCGTGACCGACTGGACCGACTGGGGTTGTGGTGCTCATCTCGCTTTATTGGCTGAGGGAGTCAGCGTACAGCTTCTGGGTCATGTGGCCAGCATGACTAAACCGCTTCTGGCAAACCAGAGCAGCGCACAGAAACGCCGTTTACAGAAGACAGGAGTGCCTGGCGTGCTCTGCTCCATGGGGTCACAAAGAGTTGGACATGACTAAACGATTAAACAACAACAACAATTTTCATCAGAGAAATGTTAGAGGGTATGGTAAAGGTAAAGGGACCCCTGACCATTAGGTCCACTCATGGCTGACTCTGGGGTTGCGGTGCTCATCTCGCTTTATTGGCCGAGAGAGTCGGCGTACAGCTTCCAGGTCATGTGGCCAGCATGACTAAGCCACTTCTGGTGAACCACAACAGCACATGGAAATGTTGTTTACCTTCCTGCCAGAGTGGTGCCTATTTATCTACTTGCACTTTGACTTGCTTTCAAACTGCTAGGTTGGCAGGAGCAGGAACCGAGCAATGGGAGCTCACCCCGTTGCAGGGATTCAAACCGCCAACCTTCTGCTTGGCAAGTCCTAGGCTCTGTGGTTTAACCCACAGCGCCACCCGTGTTCCACAGAGGGTATGGTAGGATGTCCCTATTTTCGTCGGAGAAAAGTTGGAGGATATGGAATAGGATGTCCCTATTTTCAACAGAGAAATGTTGGATGGTGTGCTAACACAATGGGCCTTTTCCCTGTTTTGCCTCCATGGCATGCCCCCAATTATCTCAGGAGGGTCCAGGAGAACACCCAGAACAGCACACAGCACGAAGAAAGAGATCAGAAATGCTTGCAGTAATAGAACGATCATAAAAACAGAATATCAGATTCCTCCCTATGAGTCCAAGTACCTTAGTCTTGGAAGTATTCACATTGTACCTAGCACATGTTTTGCATAGTTGAATTGTTAATAAACTGACATAAGATGGAGGTTGGGAAGAGTGGGCAGCCCTAAGAACAACCTCCAAGTCTGAAGGTTAAATAGAATTGGTCACTAGTTAATATGCATATTACTTTTGCCATAGAGAAACATTTTACTGTGCCTTTCTCACCAGGAGGGTATAGCTCGCCCTGCAGCCAAGTTCACAGAGGGGAACAGAAAAGTATACTTTACAATAATGTTTGGGTCAAAATGTTTCTTTCAGTTACCATGTGCTCACGTAAGATCTCCTCACTGTGTTGTGCTTTTCTTCTCCTCTGGTGTGTCATTCTGAAAGGCTATAATTTAAGCAACAGCTGTAATAAAATTATTTTTTATTTGCTGGTTGCAAAACTTTTAAAACAAACTGGAGCCTGTGCCATTTCTAAAATGGTTTAAATATCCCAAAGAGGTCCTGGATGTTACTTTTCTTAAACAAATATATTGTTTTCTTGCCAAACTGCACAAAACAGCTGCAGTCACTGAAGCCTCCTTTAAATATGTTGGCTGGCTACAAATGATTAAATACAAAATTTCACCCATCTAGAAGACAGAGCCATGGGGCTCCTCTTGCAATCGCTGCAGGTAGCAAGTTGGCATATATTTTCCAGCACTGAATTCAGTCCTGTACAGTGGTACCTTGGGTTAAGTACTTAATTTGTTCTGGAGGTCCGTTCTTAGCCTGAAACTGTTCTTAACCTGAAGCACCACTTTAGCTAATGGGGCCTCCTGCTGCCGCTGTGCTGCCGGAGCACGATTTCTGTTCTCAACCCGAAGCAAAGTTCTTAACCCGAGGTACTATTTCTGAGTTAGCGGAGTCTGTAACCTGAAGCATATGTAACCCAAGGTATCAATGTATTGGGTGAACATGGAGGATTTAAAAATAAATCTATAGCAAGGCTGTGTAACCTACAACCCCCCAGGTGTTGTTGAATTTCAGTTCCCATTAGCCCCTGCATATCTGGGGTGGTGAGGGTGGTCAGAGTTTGGTCACTCTGATCCATAGAGATAGCTTGCCCAAGAAGGCAACACCATCCTTGTCTTAGCTCCCGTCTCCTCCCTAAGTACATTGTTAGGAAAAGAAAACATGGTTAGTTCCAGTTCTTTAAAAAAATCCCACTGGACTCTGTTGTGTGCCAGGATTGTAAGAGATAAGACAGCGAAAACTTGGAGCCAAGAGCAAATAAGCCAGCAGCTTAAGGAGGTTGTGTGAAAAAAAGAAGAAAAAAGCATGCTTTTTAAGACTCTTGAGTTATGCCTTTTTATTACAATATATAATAGTTAAAATATTGCTTCCTCCTGGAAGCAGTTTCTAATAGAGATTAGAGACCAGGTGAAAAGTACAATCAACTTCCAACAATTTTTGCAAAACAGCATTTTTTGGTGATTCATCTTCCTTTGGGTAGTGGATAAAAACCGGTCTCCTATAATCACAGGAGTGTCTGTCGCTTATTTCTTTGTGGACAAGATTTCAGCACCAAAAAGTTCACAAATTAATACAGTGGTACCTCGGGTTAGTCAGGATGCGGGTGGCGCTGTGGGTTAAACCACAGAGCCTAGGACTTGCCAGTCAGAAGGTCGGCGGTTCGGATCCCTGTGACGGGGTGAGCTCCTGTTGCTCGGTCCCTGCTCCTGCCAACCTAGCAGTTCGAAAGCACGTCAAAGTGCAAGTAGATAAATAGGTACTGCTCTGGCGGGAAGGTAAATGGCGTTTCCGTGTGCTGCTCTGGTTCGCCAGAAACAGCTTAGTCATGCTGGCCACATGACCTGGAAGCTGTACGCCAGCTCCCTCGGCCAATAAAGCGAGATGAGCACCACAACCCCAGAGTCGGTCACGACTGGACCTAATGGTCAGGGGTCCCTTTACCTTTACCTACCTCGGGTTAAGAACTTAATTCGTTCCGGAGGTCCGTTCTTAACCTGAAACTGTTCTTAACCTGAGGTACCACTTTAGCTAATGGGGCCTCCCACTGCCACCACACCTCTGCTGTGCAATTTCTATTCTTATCCTGAAGCAAAGTTCTTAAACTGAGGTACTATTTCTGGTTAGTGGAGTCTGTAACCTGAAGCGTATGTAACCTGAAGCATATGTAAGCAGAGATACCACTGTAAATAACCACAGAATAGGAATCTTGCACTGAACAATTTGCTCAGCTCCCAGACAGTCTATTGCTTATTATAAGGAAGTAAATGGGGGGGAAGGGGGTAAAGAGGAATGGGGCAGAGGTAGGGTTGCCATATGCCCTCTGTTTGAGGTCTGGTTGCCATATGTCCTCTTTTTATCCAGACATGTCCTCTTTTTCAGGATTAAAATTTCTGTCCAGGCGGATTTTAAAATTTTTTATTTGTTTGTTTGTTTACAGCAACCCAGTAATTTTTTTTCTAGTGCATTAGACTCAGATTGAAGGCACCCAACTAAGCTAGTCTGCAGCAGAGATTCACATCAGAGCATCATCTTAAACTAGCTACATACTATATAAACGCCTTTTCTTGTGGCTGAACCAAAATGACTCTGGCTCAGCTATAAGATCTTGGAGAAGGAGTCTGGGAGCAGTGGCGTAGTGTGGGGGTGCAGGGGGGCTGGCCGCACCGGGCGCAACATCTGGGGGGGCGCGCTCACACTTGCAGCTCTCTGCCCCTACCTGGCTCACTCAGGGTTAGGGGGCGCAAATTACTTGCCTTGCCCCGGGTGCTGACAACCCATGCTACGCTGGGAGGGCAAGAGTTAACATCCCCCTGATCTTAAGGAGAGTCCATATGTACACGTTGAACAGTTTATGTTCTGTGCACGCTTACGTTCACAAAGGTGTGAACATGAGTCCAAATACTTTCATGTGGCACGTGAGGGGCAATATGTATTATTATTATTATTTTGTTGAAAGTTAAGAACATTGCTACTAGCAATATATCACAGCTTCTATAGCCTACATATAGTAGAGGTATCGGATGCGGGTGGCGCTGTGGTCTAAACCACAGAGCCTCTTGGGTTTGCTGATTGGAAGGTCGGCAGTTCGAATCTGCATGACGGGGTGAGCTTCTGTTGCTCTGTCCCAGCTCCTGCCAACCTAGCAGTGCAATTGTATGCATGCTTCCTCAGAGATGTAAGCATCATTGAGTTCAATGGGATTTATCCCAGGTAGGTGCCTATAGACTTTTTGGTATTAAGTGGTATATTTCTATAAGAAACAAGCAGATATAGGATCATACTCTATGCTGCCATGATGTGCCACAGAGCATTCTGGGAGAAGAACCTTCAGAAAGGACTCAAGATATTGTGTAGGTAGTGGAACCAATTGTAAATAAGTGAAAAGTTGATTTTTCATCTGCCCCCTCCCCCGGGTGTTCATGTCGCTTGGAGATGTCATTCTGAGAAAAATCAAGCCAATGTCTGCTTGGGATGCCAATTAATGCAGGTCAGTTTTGCTGCTTGCAAAGTGAAATGTTTTCTTTTTTAGATATATAATATATTTTTATTAGTTTTTACAAATATTTTCCAAACAGAACAGAACATCTCCTCTTATACAACATTTTGGCTATACGCCTAAGACTTCCGTCAACCACATCTAGTGATTTTCTACCTTCATCTCTTGATCTTGCATTAAACTATCTTAACTATTACTTTTAGTAATCCTTAACTTAAAATCCACTCTCATAATTTTTTTCTGTAACATTTCATATAGTTCTCCTTACAAAACTTCTTGTAATCCTACAAGCGTAGTCAGTGTAAAGTGCAATATTTTCAAACAGATAGTAGAAAATTGCCTCAGTTAACATGCTGGCTCTCTGTAGCTCTTGGGGCCTCCATTCTATCAAGGAAGTAAATGACTCACAACTGACTTTGCACAGGTGACTAGAAATCACAGAAACGATGAACGTACAGAAATGGTGAACGGGCACCATAATAATGTCCTTTTACCACAAAAATAGCTTCCTTAATGGTTATACTGTCTGTCTGTACATACGTCAAGCACGAATCTCTTCTTCCAGCTTAAGGAAATAACTTTTTGCTTAAATAAGTAACTAACAATGCCATGGTACACAAGTTTTCAGAGGTGTATTTTTCACTGTATTCAGTGGCCTTTACTCTCAGGAGCATGTCTATAGGATTTGGAGGCTAAGACTAATCCTAAATTGCAAGCGCCATGGAACACAGGGAGACTTAAAGGTAAAGGTAAAGGGACCCCTGACCATTAGGTCCAGTCGTGACCGGCTCTGGGTTGCGGTGCTCATCTCGCTTTATTGGCCGAGGGAGCCGGCGTACAGCTTCCAGGTCATGTGGCCAGCATGACTAAGCCGCTTCTGGCAAACCAGAGAAGCGCATGGAAAGGCCGTTTACCTTCCCGCCGGAGCGGTACCTATTTATTTACTTGCACTTTGACATACTTTCGAACTGCTAGGTTGGCAGGAACAGGGACCAAGCAATGGGAGCTCACCCCGTCGTGGGGATTCGAACCGCCAACCTTCTGATCGGCAAGTCCTAGGCTCTGTGGTTTAACAGACAGTGTCACCCACGTCCCTACAGGGAGACTTACTGTGCAGTTAACATTCATATGATTGCACAGCAGGTCTTTAAGTCACCTATGTGGGTTTCCCCTGCATATTTATACCCTTGCAAGTATGATGCTACATAAGTGACTGTATTATGCACATGTTTCTGAAGAAAACTGGAGTACATATTTCATGTATGAATGTTTCATGCAGTCCTCCTAGAGCTGTATCACCCAGCAGTACCTTCTGCATATTTTAAAAGATCCCAACTTTTCTTGCCCTGGTGTTCTAATTTCCCCTCGGTCCTGTGAGTATCTCTGCTGTTCCTTGGATATCTTGATTTTTAAGGTGATTATTTAGAGATCCCCAGGGTCTGATGCTCTGTCATGTCATGCCCATCAGATTCTCTTTCAGGTGTGGAGAGTAGACAGAGTGTGTCTTTCTGGTACTCCCTGGCTTATGTTTCTTGATGTAAAAATCACCTTCAGGCATGATCCCAAACTATAAAACTTAAAATGTTACTTGTTTGTTATAGTAAAGTGTGTATACATATATACAAAGCATTGCTATGGGCAGTTTAGCTGGGCAGCAGGTGATTTTCACTGGGACCAGGAAAAAACTTACATGTGTCCCAAGTGAAACTTGCGAAAAAACTTTGGTGGCTGTTAACAGTTAAAAATGGCAGCCGTAACAATGGGATGTATTTAGTTTCATGTCTAGTTTAGCTCTATGTTAAGTTCTGGGCTTGTGTAGAAAGAGACAGTGGGGAACCAAAGCATTTTTATTCAGAACTAAGTCCCACTGAATTCAATAGGAATTACTCTCTGGTATGTTCCTGATCATTCTCACAATTTCTGTTGTTGTTGTAATAATAATAATAATAATAATAATAATAATAATAATAATAATTTATTATTTATACCCCGCCCATCTGGCTGGGCTTCCTCAGCCACTCTGGGCGGCTTCCAAACAAATATTAAAATACAGTAATACATGTTGTTATATCCCAGCTTTTTCCCTGTCAAGGACTCAAGGCAGCTTATTTCATTCCATTTATATGTTGGAGGTGTTGCACATGATCCCTTCCCTCACACTTTTTTCTTCTTTACAACAATCCTGTGAGGTACATGAGTGTCAGGCTACCGAGGATCCAACCCCCCCCCCTCCCCCATGGCAGGACGCCAGGATTGGATAAGACAAGGAAAGGTTCTTACCAACTGCTTTTTATTCAGTATTCACAGACAGTGGCTTGGAAATGCAGCCTCTGGGATTAATGGCGTTGCCCCGAGTCAATCTCCACCCCTCCCTCTCCCCCATTATGTGTCATCACCACAGGTGCTGAGAAGTGCCCTCTGCCTCTGAGCTCTTTGCTTTACTACTTTCAAGGCTGGGAGGGGGTGTCTGGAATGCTTTCTAAGGACACTGTGTCCATCAGCCATCACCCCTCCGGTGCTTCTTCTTCTTCCTCCTCCTCCTCCTCTCCCATTATTTCCCAGCTTTCCCCCTCATCTACTTCTGAGCTGTGACTTCCCTCAAACCCCTGTTGTACTTCTGAACTGTCTTCTTCTTCTCTGGAAGGGTCAGGCTGGGGAGGCGGTCTCCACCATTCCTCCTCTGCCCAGTCCCTGACAGTGAGGTTGTAATTCACTCAAGGTGACAGATGTATAGGTGTATATGACGTATATGTGTCTGGTGAGATCAAACCTGGGAGAAGCTTCCTGTTGTAGAATAGAATGTCCCTCTTTTCATCCGAGAAATGTTGGAGGCCGAACACCACATTTTCCTTACACCAACTGCAAAGCTGCTTGCGAGTCTGAGGCAAGCAGGCTGTTCCTTTGACTCATGGGCAAAGAGGAATACAAATGTGCCTGTGGCAGGCATGCCAAAGGTGCGGTTCTCCTACAAGACACAAAATGGTGACTCACCAGCAGTTTACTGCAATGTGTTTCTCTTCAGGTCTGGTGCTAAACAGAGTGACATAGGCTACCACTTTCCAATCACAGCTGTGTGGAGGGACCTGCTGATATCTGAACAGTCCCGTTGAAGTTCAGGGGGGTTGATCTTTAGCGGTTAGTGAAATATTACACCATTCACTGGAATTGCTGCTGAAAGGCTGGAGTGCAGAATCCTTGAGGAGCGTCTCTTGACTAGATGGACGGCTGGAGCGAGGGCATGCACTCCAGAGTGGAGATATGTATCAGAAACTGGAACAAGCTAACACCACAGTGCTCCTCCCAAAGGGGGAAAGAGTCTGACAAAATAAATATACTGTAAAACTGTAGATCAGCTAAAGAGTACATAGTAATCTACTTTATAAATAATTGCTGTTCTCAGAGGTTCCAAGGCTCTCTTTTCAGCAAGGGCTGCTGCCTGGGATTCCTCTCGGGAGCCATCTCTACTACTGCCGAGTCTTGATGGCTGGGTCACATCTGCTGCTGTTGTACTGGCTGCCATCTCCTCGTCTTTCCAATGGTTCCGACGTGTGCTCTGTGCAGCAAGACGGGCTTTGGCAGAAGGAGACATGACATGACTTCATAGGTCTCGTTACATCCCTAGCCTTCTGTGTTTTCTCCTCGTTGCTTTGTTTTCAGGGACTCTCCCCAATGGGAGAACCCCAAAACATGTCATAACAATGATGATGACTAACAATGATATTTCTTTCTCTCTTTTTTTTTAGCTTCACATTTTTATGGCCCCTGCCCTGAAAAGAACTCTCTAGGCAGATGCCTATGGACCCTATTAAAAACAAAGATGGAAAAGAAATGTCTGTCGAGTCCAGTAATTATTGAAGCACTTACTTATTCGCACTGGTTAACAGTTGCTTTCCTGGTTTGTCGTGTTGGACTGTGGGTATCCCAGGCAGTGTCTTCCAGATGTTGATGGACTCCAACTCCCATCAGTCCCAGTCAGCATGGACATGGACATGGACATGGATCAGGGATCATAGCATCACTGAACTGTAGAGCAGGAAGGAACCAAGTCCAACTTCCTTCAGTGCAGGAATCTCAATTAAGGATCCATGACAGATGGCCAGATAATAGGAGTTATATAGGAATAACTGAAGAGCACCAAGGTTTAACGTGTTGAATCATCATCATTGTCGCCATCAACAACAAGAACAACAACATTTATTATTTATATGCTGCCCATCTGACTCAGTTGCCCCAGCCACTCTGGGTAAAAAACACAATGCAGAAGCAAACACTAAAAACTTCCCTGAACAGGGCTGCCTTCAGATGTATTTTAAAAATCACATAGCTGTTTATCTGTTTGACATCTGATGGGAGAGCGGTCCATGGGACAGGTGTGACTACCAAAAAGGCCCTCTGCTTAGTCCCCTTGTAGCCTCAGTTCTTGCAACGAGGTAACCACCAGCAGGTTCTCGGAGCTGAATCCCAGTGTCTGGGCTGGACAATGGAGGTGGAGGTGCTCCTTCAGGTATACATGGCTGAAGCTGTTTAGGGCTTCAAAGGTTAGCACCAACACTTTGAATTGTGCTCAGAAACGTACTGGGAGCCAATGTAGTTATTTAGGAACAATGTTATATGGTCCTCGTGGCTGCTCCCAGTCACCAGTCTAACTGCTGCATTCTGGGTTAGTTGCAGTTTCTGAGTCATCTTCAGTTGTAGTTTCTGAGTCACATAGAGTGCATTGCAGTAGTCCAAGTGGGACACAAGAGGAAACTTGGTTTAGAAAGCTGCCCATGTAGCCACAGAACTCATTGGGTAATGTTGGGAAGATCATTACTTTATCTCCTGCCCTAACCTTCCTGTGCTGTGAAGAAATAAAGGTGGGAAAGGAACCCTGGACGGTTAAGTCCAGTCAAACTTGGCTATGGGGTGTGGTGCTCATCTTGCTTTCAGGCTGAGGAAGCTGGCATTTGTCTGCAGACAGCTTTCCAGGTCATGTGGCCAGCATGACTAAACCACTTCTGGCACAATGGAACACCGTGACAGACGCCAGAGCCTATGGAAACGCCATTTACCTTCCCACCACAGCGGTACATATTTATCTACTCACCCTGGTATGCTTTTGAACTGCTAGGTTGGCAGGAGCTGGGACAGAGCGAAGGAGCTCACACCTTCATGCGGATTCGATCTGCTGACCTTGTGATCGGCAAGCTCATGAGGCTTGGTGGCTTAGACCGCAGCGCCGCCTGCAATGCTTGGGGAAATGGGTATGTCCCCTTTAGCTCCTTATAGGAAAGATGGAAAATACTAAACAAACAAACAAATAAATACTTTTCCTGGAGGGCTGGCATGGTCCGTGAGCAAGTTCTGTTGCCACAGCTGCTATTTTCCCTCACATCTCATTTGACATTCAGCTGCCAACTAGAAGGCCAGTGGGATGTCTCTGCTTGGATCAGATTTGACCACTGGGTCTCCACTTACTGACCTTTGATAGTAATGTTCAATATTTCCCTTCTCTCAGTTTCAATATTTTCTAGAAGAATGACTCGGTAAAGCATTGTCAACCCTTTTGTTTCAACCTTTTTTCAAAAGAGCAAAAACTAAGCAGGTTAGAAGAACTACATGAAAGGATAAAGAATAGTCTTCTATTCCCCTACTTTGAAAGGCATGGTTGAGCATTTTGATAAGTCTCCACACAGTCATGGGGTGAGGAGCAACTTTTTAATGGAGATGGTGTGGAGATGGTCAAACACACTTTCATGAATTGAAGTGAATATGAAAGGAAGTTAGTGTCTGTTGATTTAACCTGCCTCCCAGTGACCCTAATCCAGATGTAATGTCCCCTCCTTCTGTGCCCCGCAGCTGCAAAGGAAGTTCTCATGGGCATTTACTGGACAAAAAGAGCTCATTTGGCATGTAGTCCCCACCCCCTGCAGAAGGAGAACTTCTCAAAGGAGAACTTGGCAAACAAAAATGTGCTAATCAATGCACATTTTGATTTGTTGATATTATTAACATAGATGGCTGTTGTTGCAGGATACAAATCTGGGGAAGTGATACAACGTGAATCCGAAGGACCAAACACAAACCTGATACGTTGCCAGCAGATCTGAGGAGGGGAACCCTCCAAGCTGAAATTTCAAAATGAACTTTCCGAGCCAAGCCATTAATAATCGGTGCTAATCTTCAATGAATATTTCTCCCCCTCCTCACTTTGAAACCTGGCCCTTTGCAATAACTTATGTAAAGGAATATGTGGGATGGGACAGGAGAGAAGGCAGAGAAGCAGCAGCCCAGCTGATGTTGGAGAAGAACCAAGACCAGATGGAAGGTTGTTTTCATCTCTCTCTCTCCCCATAGATTTATGGCAAACTAAAATATTGTGGAGTGCAGGGTGGACTGTCCACAACACAGGCGAGGTAATCAGATTAACATTGCAGGATACTGTGTCACACACATAAGGATGATGTCATTCATTAATTCCCTCCAAAATAAATTTGTTTGGGCTACTTCTCCCAATGTGGCATGTTGCTTTCCCTAATAATTACTCAACAGCATTGGGTGCTGATGTCCAACCAGTTCTCTGGTAATTTAGCAGGTAGATCTCTGCCAGTGTGTAAATAAATTCCATCCACAGCTACTTTCATTAGTATCTTATGTTTCAGTGTGTCTCTTGTCCTGAGCAAACCTGGTGTGTGTGTGTGTGTGTGTTGCATCCTCCAGACAAAGCCATGAGACGAAATTCAGAGTGTTAAAATAGCAGAGACCTTCTGTACCTTATATTCCCGCATGTAGTTAGACATCATAAACCAGTTTCCTAAAGCTTGCCTATAAAACTGCTGGCCTTAGTATCTCATGACAAAGGGGGCAATTTCTTGGTGCAAAGAAAGCCTTGCCTTTGATTAATGTTAAGTGCTGTGCCTTTTGGGCGGTCTCGTATTATTATATATTATATAGAGAGTAAATATATGCTATATACCTTCTTTAAATTATTGTCCTCCTGGGTTTATATTGTTTCCCTAGGCCAACTGGCAATCAATCAGGTTTGTAGGGCCTCACACCGCTCCTTTTGTGTGTTTTCCAGCTGACTCTGGTTCTGTGTGGTTTTGGTTTAGCCTCCTCTCCCTACCTATAAATACAAAATAGCTTTACTTGGAAATCTTCCAAGGAGCAATGACCTTCTGTTCTGTGAGTTCACAGACTATTTGAATTTGAAAGGTACTAGTAGATTATCTAGTCCAATTGCCCACCCTAAGGCAAGATGTCTCATGCCTAAAACATCCCAGGTAATTGCCTGTTCTACTTTTTCCCTTAAACTCTCTAAGAATGGATATTCTGGAGCCACCTTGGCATCCTGTTTAACAACAACAACAACAACAACAACAACAACAACAACAACAACGTGTTCCATCACTTCCTCTGGAATCCTAAGTGTCTTGGGTACCCCACCATTTTCTTTTTTTATAATATTAATTTATCACATTTATTTCCTGCTCTTCTATGTCATTTGTGGCCATGATTGTGTCCTCCAGCTATTGACATACTACAGTTTCCATCTTCCCTGATTGGATGGTTGAGGGTGCCACTTTAGGGCTTCTGTGAGACCAGGTTGCTGGACTAGATAGGTCTTTGGCCCTGATCTAGTATGGCTCTTTTGTTCTAAGAACCATGTTTCATTAGTCTTTTTAGAAAAAGTCATGTGGGGATTAGATAAAGACTCATGGAGAAGCCTGAGCAGTTGGCCTGAGATGGTTTACTCCTAATAAAGACACGTTGGCGGCCAGAAATCATTTCCCTCAAGATCATTCGCTGGTCTATTATAATTGTTCTGCTATCTATTATTTGCTTAGCTATCTGCCCTGATACAGAGGCCAGTGTGCAATTCCCTGGCTCATCCTTCCACTTTTCACATTACCAACCCAGGCTGTGAGCCAATTCAAGTATTAGTCACCCCACATGGAGTCTATTAAAAATGCTTGTGTATTTGTTTTGGGTATACCATATGAGTCAGCCCAATTGTGTGGGAACATTTTCACGCCAGCACTAGCTGTCACCAGGGACATGTGCTGTGGCGCCACTGATATGGAGATTTTCCATGGTGCTCAATAGACTTGTATGTGGCAAAGACCAATCCAACCATGTCCAGTTATGGGAAAGCTTGAACAAGGTTGCATTTGTAACAACCAGTCCATGGAGTGATTCAAATTTTAATTGGTCCAGCCTTTGCACCTCCAGCTCGAATTGTCTTGGAAAAAATGCCGTCGATGGATGGGATGGGCAAATCATTCTGTTTTCAACCTGTGTCACTTTTGCACATGTTCACCCATAAATCCATTCTGCCCTGTTTCCTCATCAATCTGCATAAGAAAGTTCCACATGGCAATTGACATTTAAATAGATATCTGAACATACTTTCTCTCAAAATATGCTTCAAAAGCTGTTCTTTTAATGGATGTTGAGCCATCATTCTGCCGAAACGTTCAGGAAGTGCATGTTGTGTTCTGGTCTGATGACGGAACCCACTGGGAAAGTGGCAAGGCTGTGGGACCATGGACAGCTCTGACCTGAAGATGGGCACTCCTTCATTCTATAGCCTCCCTCTTGATGAGTTCCCAGCATTCCCAGACTGGTGATGTGGAATGAGAGGCATCTAGTTCTTAAGACTCAGGGAAAGGTGTATATGGTAGCTCAGGCTCTGCTGCTATGGGCACTGTTGGTCTGGGAGGTTGCTCTGGTTCTTGTCAAATCCCCTCAGGCAAAATGGTCTCCCTATCTTCTGCAGTCAGCTCTGACACCTGGTCCTCTGGATCCCTTGACTCTTTTGTCCCGATCACAGGGGTTCATAAACCCCAGTGGGTAACTGAATTTCAGTTGGTGGATTGTCCTGGAAGATGAAAATCAAGTCAATTTGTCCTGGAAGTGTGCTAAGATCAAATTCCTGAAGCATCCCTAAGGATCTATGAACCTTTGACAGTTTGGGAGCAGAACAAGCTTGATCATATGGAGGAAACTCGTATGTCAGAATGATGACTTAGAATGGAATCTGGAAGGGTGAGGGAGAGGCAACCCATCTTGGAACATGGAATGTCTTCAAGGCAGAGCCTGATAGAGTCCTCCATGATTTTGTCTAATCCTCTGTCAGAGCCACCCAACAATAATATATCACTTGTCTTAGCTCATATATGAGAACCTTGTATTGCAAAAATGGGGTTGGGTCTGAGGTCTCATTCCTGGCTTATTAGTTAGGAGACATGTTGTCACATTAGCATCAGCATTTGTGAGAAGAGATAAGAAGAAGAAGAAGAAGAAGAAGAAGAAGAAGAAGAAGAAGAAGAAGAAGACGACGACAAAATTGTATATGAATATGTTATAAAAATACACTGCCTCTTTAAAAAAAAAAGTTCAATAAAAGCAATGAGCAGAAACACCATCTCTGCTAAATGGTCTGCAATCACCTCAGAGCTTTATGAAACGGAATACGAATCTTTCCAACAAGGCCAGTAAACTTTGTATTTTTTCCTCTTACTTTGGTTTCTCTGTCCTCCCTTAGTAGTCCTAAAGTTAAAATAATGTTCAACTGTAGCTAGTATTTTTGTCAGTGTGCTCTGTATTCTTATAAGTCTTTGGTTGTTTTTTTCTGGGCTACGTAATTTTAGAACTGTCTCAGCTCTGCATTGACCTCAAGTTTTATCTATCAAGTAGTCCTACAATTGTTCCTCTTTTGAATAATAGCATGCCATTGGTTTGTAGCTGTTCTGCTTTTATTGGTTTCTTACTTTGAATTTCTACTGACCACCATACAGAAGGGTCTGGAAAATTGAGAGCAGACCATATCAAAAATTGTGGTGAAACCTTCTACTATGTTTAGGCAGGCAGGAGTTATGAAAAGAAAGCAAATGTAATTTATACTTTAACTTCATTTATTTATTTCTGTTCCATGCCAGTTTCACATTTACTCATTCACCATGAGTCCATTCTGTCCCATTTTTGAGGATTTTTTTTAAAAAGGGGAAACTTAAAAAAAAGTTTGTGACCCTAAAATATGCATTTTTGTACATATTATTTTTGTACATATTTCCCCAACAAAATATGGATTTCTCTGCAAATTTTTTGAACTGAAATGGCATTGAAAAATTTGAGGAAATTTATAATCCAGTTGATAGCTATGTTTCCATCTGCATATAAGTTTGAGGATGGCAGATTTGGCCAGTTTGCTTTAAAATGCAGACTGAATGAATTTATTATCCATCCCTGCCAGATAGGTATGGAGACAATTTTGGGATTTCCTGCCTCAGGCATTCAAAATAACTTGGTCTTGTGAGTTGTCAGGGGGAGGAGAAGCATCATTTTTGCTCTACCTCAGGTAGTAAAATGTTCTAGGCTGGCCCGGATACTTGTGCCCTTGGAGTTTTTAGTGCATTTACTCTGGCTACCAATTGGACAGTGTCTGAAGGACTTAGAGCAACAGAACAATCTGGCCATTATAAAGAAACTCTGTCCCTGGTATGCCTTTTTCCCCCCTTCTCAGTTTGATTCCCTGGCACCATATTTGTATAAATTAACTATCCCAAAATACAGACGTGCCTTCACACTGGCCATATTGGATGTGATGCCCTCTGCCATACTTGAGGGCAGATACCAAAAGATTCCAACTGAGAAACGACTCTGCCCATGTGGAGATGGCAATCTGGAAACAGTGGCTCATGTTCTCCTGTCCTGTCCCCTTTATAAAGATCTGAGGAATGAGATCAGCACCCCACTCTTACTTACCATCCCAGGCCGCCCATCTGCGGCCACATTGTTCTTCCTTTTATCAGATCAAAATGACAGCAAAGGTTGTCCTGTTTATTGAGGGTGCAGTGAGATTAAAGGCCACTATCTGAACGATTATCTTTGTCATCTGATTGTCCTTTTTACCCATTGTTGTCTTTTTAATTGTATATATTGCTTGTTTTATGTTGCTATGGCCGTTGGCTAATACAAATAAAGTTTATCTATCTACTCTGTGTGCTGGTCCAGGGGGGAGGTTACCGTGGGGCGAGGTCCAGGACCTGAGTTGAGGGTCGGCAGACATTCCTCCTCAGGCGAAGCGGGGTCCACAGTGAGAAGCCGGGCAAGGACAGGAACTGGATGCTGGCCGAAACAGCTCTTCAATGACATTGCTCCTGCAACCTGGGACCGGGCTGACTGGCCTTTATCTTCTCTGAGGCCAGGGGTGGTCCCGGCCCCCAGGAGACACGCCTCTCCTGGCCTTAAGGCGAGCACTCCTCCTGGGAGAAACACACTCTGGCTACCAGGAATAATGGATTGCAGTGATTCAAGATGGCAGCAACAACAGCTGAGGCATTCAAGGAAGCTTTGTTATGCCATGTTCCTTGGGGATTTTTTCTATATATATCATTCATAAGAGGTTCTGTGATATGTCTTTGGACCTCTTATCTGAAATTATTGTTATGCGGCCGCAGGGCATATGTAATGTATGAAATCAGGCCAAGGTGCTTAATCATGAAGGCCAACATAGCTAATTATTCTCAAATATGATCACCAATTGTCCTAAAGAGAGGAAGCCAGGGAAGGGGAGACCAGAATAACCTGCTATTGATGTAATCTTACATATCAGGAAAGATCCCAGAGTGATTAAGGAGCAATTTCCGGCTCCATAGCCTGTTTTCAGGTCAAGTGCAAGCCAAATGGATGAGCAGGATTGGCAGCTAGCAAAAAGAGAACATATTCTGTTTCTTATAAAAGACCCCAGGGGGATACTTCATTTAATGTATGCATCTCTCATGTAATTGGCCCTACATTTTCTACTGCATTCATTATAAGCGAAATTAATGGTCAATCTTCACAAAAATAGCTGAAAATGTTTTCCCTCCACCAATGCCTTTTTATAAATATCTTAAGAGTTTCCAAAAGAAAGGTCACTAGAAGACACTGAAAATAGACAATGACAAACCGGTTTGGGGGTATTACTCTGATATTTACTGTGAAGCTCTTAAGATCACTTTGGGGCAAAAATATGAAAAATCCTTCCAGATTGCCCACTGGTGATACATAATGGGGCTTTCCTCCATTTCCTCCCTCCATGTGCCCACCACACCTCACCTAAATTTACTCTGGATAACCAGGAGAAGCCCAAAAATGGGGGTGCTGGATTGTTCCCTCCGACAAGCTGAAGAGTGAGACACTGGATTGTGAATTTCAATGTGATGAAATGTTAGGGTGAAAAACTTTACAAGAAATTGAAAAATACAGAACTATGATAAAACAACTCAATTGTCACGAGAAACCAGGAAATATCACAAAAAGCAGTAAATTTAATCTCCCCACCTGCTTTTCTCAAAAAGGCTCTGCAACTGGCTAAGCAAATTGTAACCTGAAAGACATCAGGGCTTGTAAGAAATATGCAGATTTCCATTAACCAAATGTTCATAGATCTTCAAACCTAAGGCAGAAATGGTTATGGACGATAGGAATCATAGTCCAAAACATTTGGAGGGTACAAGAAGAAGAAGAAGAGTTTGAATTTGATATCCCACTTTATCACTACCCAAAGGAGTCTCAAAGCTGCTAACAACCTCCTTTCCCTTCCTCCCCCCACAACAAACACTCTGTGAAGTGAGTGGTGCTGAGAGACTTCAAAGAAGTGTGACTAGCCCAAGGTTACCCAGCAGCTGCATGTGGAGGAGCGGGGAAGCGAACCCGGTTCACCAGATTACGAGTCTATCGCTCTTAACCACTACACCACACGTTCTAAGGTATCTCTGGTCTCTTTCAGCATTCATCTGCCTTGCGTCCCCTGCATAGGCCCTCGGTGACATCAGAACAACTAAAATAATTACTGTTCTTCCATTGGTCCATGGTGACCATATAGCTGTTGGAAAAAAATACACTCTTAACTCCTCCACTGTGATAATTGTAGAATCACTATAAAATAGAGGTGTGTTTTGGCAGTCATGTTGATAGAATAATTTGGGGAGGGAGGTGTTGAAGGAGAACTGTATTTTAAATCATGGTTTCACACACACACACACACACAGAGGTGTTCAGCAACACATGATTTATGAGATTGGCTTGAGAGCCTCCTTGTTAATATCGTAGCCTCAAATGTGCTTTCAAAGCGGTGTTAGAAAAATCAACCAATAAAAGGCATCTATAGCTCTCATCAGGGAGAAGGAGAATACAAAGGTTAGAGCAGCTAATCATCACTTTTTATTGCTGAACTGATTTCAGAGGAGGGATAAGACTCTAACCTTAACAATGCAGAAGATTCCATAAAAGAAGTCTCTCCAGTGAATATCCTAGTACCATTCCAAAAAAGATATGCCTTTTGGTTATTTTTATTTTATAACCAACAGCTAGTCCAACAATATCAAAGCAAATGTTTCTCTCAGATCAAAAATCATGTTATCAGAACAGGAGAGAAAAGATAGTCAATTTATCGCAAGCCCAGAAAAACAGAACTTTGCCAATAAGAGTTAAGGGCATGTGATGAAGCAAAGACAATAGTGCTTCAGAGCAGGATCTCATCAGTCTTTGTTCTGCTGAAAATATGAAAAATATTGTGTTACCTATCAGTTCCTGAAAACTGATGTTCTGCATTAAGATTGCTAGATTTAAAGGCTCTAAGCTTTTAAAAACTCTGCATTGAAGAGAAACCAGTCTGGTTAACTCTAAATTATAAATCTATTTACTATTTAATTATAGTTTTTATATGTGACATTAAAACTATTTGCAATAGAGACTCTGTATATTGGCTTTAGCTGCTACAATTTAAATGGCCAGAACTAATTCATTTTAAAAACGGCTTGCATTTGCAGAACTGCTCTCAGAAAAGGACATCACATTCAGGCTTTTGTGGGATGATGTGTTTCAGGGCTGGGTCATAGGCAGGTCAGAACAAAGACTCAGAAACTCAAAGTAAAGCCAACTTTTTTATTCAAGAAAATAGCATACAAGCATTTCAGTGTGAATTTCTCATAATATACACATTTTTTGTATGCCATTTGCCTATTATATGCATTTTTTTGCAAAGGAAATACTGTCCTGTCACCTTCATTACGTGTCTTTAGATGCAGGCAAAGACATTCCTCTTCTTCCATATATTTGACAAAACAATCTATGGCCTTTTAAACTTTGTGAGGTGCATTGTTTTGTTTGTTATTAAGTTGCTTTGTGCTTTTATGCTGCAAACTTAACAAATAAATAAATAAATAAAGGTAAGGTAAAGGTACCCCTGCCCGTCAGGGCCAGTCGTGACCGGCTCTAGGGTTGCGCGCTCATCTCGCTCAAGAGGCCGGGAGCCGGCGCTGTCCGAAGACACTTCCGGGTCACGTGGCCAGCATGACGAAGCTGCATCTGGCGAGCCAGCACCAGCGCCGCACACGGAAACGCCGTTTACCTTCCCGCTATAAAGCGGTACCTATTTATCTACTTGTACTTAGGGGTGCTTTCGAACTGCTAGGTTGACAGGAGCTGGGACCGAACGATGGGAGCTCACCCCGCCGCGGGGATTCGAACCGCTGACCTTACGATCAGCAAGTCCTAGGCACTGAGGTTTTACCTACAGCGCCACCTGCGTCCCTTAATAAATAAATATAAATTTAATAAACTACACACACACACACACACACACACACACACATTAAATAAATAAATAAATAAATAAATTCCTTGTGTACTGTTCACTAATAGTTGTATCTTTATGCACCCTTTGCCCAGGTATATGCATTTCTGTATATGTTACTTGTCTAGAGAACTGATGTACAAATTGCAAAATTCAGAAATGTGCAAATTTTGAAGAATGGGTTTTGGTTTGCATATCCCCCCCCCCCGAAAGTGTGAATTGCCTTTAAATACACAAATGGAATCAAATTTCTCCTCCCCTCCTGCTCCTAACTAAGGATAGACCATGCTTCTGATGCAGTGGACTGTGGCCCACCAAAACATACGGCACACTCAAATTGTTAGCCTTTAAGATACCACAAGCCTCGCTGCTCTTTTTGTGGCAGCCAACTAATATGGCTAACCTCTTGGTAGTGGTAGCATTTTTTTTTTTTAATTCAACAGTGTCTCCCAATCTCCCAATCCTCACTCCTCCTTTTTTTTTTTATAATGTTTATTAAATTTTAGTTTAACAATAAAAATACATAGATAATAACACAATCTTTTCCAATATCCACATTTCATACTCATCTTTGGACTTCCTCACAACCCTTGTTCCTGCTTTCTAAACTCATAAATTTTACCAGCAAATTATTAACTTGGTTTAATTCATATAATATAATTTTCCAATATTAATATCTCAAATTTTGGGATTTAACATACTCTTATTAAAACTTAATCATAAAATGTTACTTATCCAAAATTTATCTTTTCGTCTTCCAATTAAATTTAAATTTATATTCTTTATGACTAGTTTGTTGAAGCCATGTTTTTGCTAATCTTACATCTTTCTTAACATTCATACAATTTACAATATTTTTGTAGATAGTCCTTAAATTTCTTCCAGTCTTCCTCCACCAGTTCTTCTCCCAGGTCTCGGATTCTGCCAGTCATCTCCGCCAGTTCCATATAGTCTATCAGTTGCATCTGCCATTCTTCCAGTGTGGGTAATTCTTGAGTTTTCCAGCTTTTTGCGATGAGTATCCTTGCAGGTGGCGCTGTGGGTAAAAGCCTCAGCGCCTAGGGCTTACCGATCGAAAGGTCGGCGGTTCGAATCCCTGCGGCGGGGTGCGCTCCCGTCGTTCGGTCCCAGCGCCTGCCAACCTAGCAGTTCGAAAGCACCCTCGGGTGCAAGTAGATAAATAGGGACCGCTTACCAGCGGGAAGGTAAACGGCGTTTCCGTGTGCGGCTCTGGCTCTGGCTCTGGCTCTGGCCAGAGCAGCGATGTCACGCTGGCCATGTGACCCGGAAGTGTCTCCGGACAGCGCTGGCCCCTGGCCTCTTAAGTGAGATGGGCGCACAACCCCAGAGTCTGTCAAGACTGGCCCGTACGGGCAGGGGTACCTTCACCTTTACCTATCCTTGCTGCTGTTGTAGCATACATAAAAAAGATTCGATCCTTCTTTTGCACACTCTGACCAACAATGCCTAAGAGAAAGGCCTCTGGTTTCTTAAGGAAGGTATACTTAAATACCTTTTTCAGTTCATTATAAATCATTTCCCAGAAAACCTTCACTCTAGGGCAAGTCCACCAGAGGTGAAAGAATGTTCCTTCAGCTTCTTTACATTTCCAACACTTATTGTCTGACAGGTGATATATTTTTGCTAGCTTGACTGGGGTCATGCACCACCTGTATATCATTTTCATAATGTTTTCTTTCAAGGCATTACATGCCGTAAACTTCATACCGGTGGTCCATAACTTTTCCCAGTCAGCAAACATGATGTTATAGCCAATGTCCTGTGCCCACTTTATCATAGCTGATTTAACCGTTTCATCCTGTGTATTCCATTTTAACAGCAGGTTATACATTCTTGAAAGTATCTTAGAGCTGGGTTCTAACAGTTCTGTTTCTAACTTTGATTTTTCCACCTGGAATCCTATTTTTTTGTCCAACTTAAAAACTTCTTTAATCTGAGCATAATGCAGCCAATCTGGCACTTTATCTTTTATTTTCTCCATACTCTGCAACCTCCAGTTATCTCCATCTTTTTCTATTATTTCCCAATATTTCGGCCATTTGGCCTCCATATTGAGTTTTTTCAGGGCCTTAGCCTCCATTGGTGATAACCACCTTGGGGTCTTGTTTTCCAATAAGTCTTTATATTTCAACCAGACATTAAATACTGCTTTTCTGACAACATGGTTCTTGAAAGTCTTATGTATTTTAGCCTTGTCATACCACAGATATGCATGCCAACCAAACGCTTTGTTGAATCCTTCCAAATCTAAAACATCAGTGTTCTCAAGAAGTAGCCAGTCTTTCAACCAGCAGAAAGCTGCTGATTCATAATACAACTTTAGGTCTGGCAGGGCAAAGCCCCCTCTTTCTTTAGCATCAGTTAATATCTTAAACTTAATTCTGGGCTTTTTGCCCTGCCAGACAAATTTTGAAATATCTCTCTGCCACCTCCCAAAACACTCCATTTTGTCCACAATTTGCAAAGTTTGAAACAAAAACAACATTTTTGGCAATACATTCATCTTAATAGCAGCAATACGTCCTGTCAAGGAAAGTTTCAATCTTGACCAAACATCTAGATCCCTTTTAATTTCAGACCAACATTTTTCATAATTGTCTTTAAATAAATTCCTGTTCTTCGCTGTTATGTTTACCCCTAGGTATCTTACTTTTTTAACCACATTTAATTCTGTCTCTTTCTGAAACCTTTCTGATTCTAAAGAATCGACCAAACTCATAAATCAGTTGCAATACCCTTTTAGTACTAGGCTCTGGCTCCTGTAGGGTCAAAACTAGGTCATCTGCAAATGCTTTCAGTTTATATTGTTTCGCTCCAACCTGGATACCTTCCACCAACCGGTCTCCTCTGATCATATTCAAGAGCACTTCTAGGACCGATATAAATAACAAAGGGGATATAGGGCAACCTTGTCATGTTCCTTTTTCAATTCTAAACTCTTCTGTCACCACATTGTTAACTATCAGTTTTGCCTTTTGCTCTGAATAAATTGCCTCTATCCCATTGTAAAACCCCCGCCCCACTCCCATTCCTTCCAAATTTTTCTTCATAAACTTCCAGGAGATATTGTCAAAGGCCTTCTCCGCGTCTATAAATATCAAGACTGCTTTTGTATTAATGTTTGTTTGCAGGAGTTCCAAAATATCAATAATGTTCCTTGTGTTTGCAAACAAATGTCTACCTGGGAGAAAGCCTGCCTGGTCCTTGTGAATTACTTCATTTAAAACTTTTTTAAGTCTGCTTGCTAAAATGTCTGCAAATATTTTGTAATCCACATTTAGGAGGGAGATGGGGCGGTAATTCTTAAGTTGTGTCTTTTCAGTTTCTAGTTTGGGTATCAATGTGATGAAAGCTTCTTTCCACGACTCAGGTGCCTTCTTCCCCTCCATAATTTCATTGCAAACCTCCATTAATGGATGTATCAAATAGTCTTTCAATGTCTTATAATATTTGGAGGTAAGCCCATCTGGCCCTGGAGACTTGCCCAGTTGCATGTTCTGAATGGCCTCCTCAATCTCTAATTGTGTTATTTTATAATTCAGGATTGTTCTATTCCGCAGAGACAACATTGGTAAACCGTTCTTCTTTAGAAACTGTTCTATCTCTGATTCATTTTGCGGCCCTTGAGTATATAGTTGTTTGAAATATCTCTGGAAGCACTTTCTGATTTCCACTGGGTTCTGAATATTTCTTCCCTCAATTTCTAAATTTGTTACTGTGTTCAGCTTTTGTCTCTTTTTCAGCTGCCATGCTAGCAGCTTTCCACATTTATTTGCCAATTCAAAGGATCTTTGTTTCATTAACTTAACTTTCCATTCCACTTCCTGGTTTATCAGTTTTGAATATTGTGCTTGATAATGTTTGATTTCTCTTAATATCTCCTTTGATTTCGGTCTCGATCTTAACTTCTTCTCACCTTCTTTAATTTTCTCCAAAATCTTATCTTTCTTATCGTTCTGTACTTTTTTCTTAATAGTATTCTGTTGTATCAGAAACCCCCTCATGACCGCCTTACTTGCGTCCCAGACAGTTCTTTTTTCCACCGTAGTGTTCAGGTTTATCTCAAAATAGTCCTTCAAAGCTTTTTGGGCCTTTTTAATAATGTCCTGATCTCTAAACAAATTGTCATTCATTCTCCATCTAAAGGAGCCGGTTGGAGTTAATCTCATATCCATCTTCACCGCATTATGGTCGGAGCAAGTCTTTGGGCAGATTTCCACTTTTTTATCTTGGGTGCCAGGCCTCTGGTTATCCAAATTTGGTCGATTCTTGTCCATGTCAGTTGGGCTTCAGAAAAGAATGTTCCTTCTCTTCCTAGAGGGTTCTTTGTTCTCCAAATGTCAATCAAGTCCATATTGTCAGTCATTTCAAAGAATGTTTTCGGTAGTCTGCCGTCTTTTGTCACGTTTTGGCTATGTGACTTGTCCATATTGGTTGATACCACTCCATTCATATCTCCCATCATAATGATGTTATCATAGTCCAGATAGTCCAGCATAATCTCGTGCAGCTTCTTGTAGAATTCCGATTTTCCCTCATTTGGTGCATAAATTCCTAATAACAAAAACTTTTCTCCTTGGGTCTGGATCTCAATTGCCAAAATTCGTCCTTGTTCATCTTTAAATAAAAATTTTGGTGACAGGCTCTCTTTTGCATATATCACCACACCTCTTTTCTTTACTCGATCCGATGAGATAAATTCTTGGCCTAATCTTTTATTTATTAACACTTTTCTATGTAGCCTAGTCACATGTGTTTCTTGCAAGCAAATAACGTCCAATTGTTCTTTTTTCAAAATATGAAATATCCTCCTTTTCTCCGGGATGTTGGCGCCATTTATGTTCCAACTCAGAAGTTGCAGAGACATCCTGGTCAAATCTGTTATTGTTCTGGTGGTGGTATCTTTTCATCCTGGTCTACAGACCACAAAGGTGTAGGTGTGGGTACAAGCTGTGGTCCAGCCCCTGAGGGTCTTTCAATCCCTTTCTGAAGGTCCTCTCCGTAAGTATTCAAAAATTTATCTCTGTCTTCAGCTGTTTTAATTTTCACCTTCTTCCCCCTGAACGTAAAAGATAGTCCTTGTGGAAATTCCCACCTAAAGATAATCAAGTTGCTCCTCAACAGCTTGACTAATTCAAGGTAGGTGGATCTAAGATCCAAAAGTTGTTTAGGAATGTCCTTGTAAATCTCTGCTCTTTTGTCCAAAATTTCAAGTGACTTTCCGTAATGTAGGCCTAGTATTTTGTCCCTTTCCTCCTTGGATCTCAGGGTAATCAAACAGTCTCTGGGCTTGTCCTTCCTTGTAAATTTCCCAAGCCTGAAAGCAGTCACAATTTTAAAGTCCTTTTCCTCCTCCAAGGCCACCACTTGGAAAATTCTTTTGTTAAAAACTCAGTTAAGTTCCCTTGTTCATGTTCAAGTTCTGGTATAAACCTCAATTTTAGGTTATTTTCCCTGGCCCGAAGTTCAATCATAGACAGGTAGGCCTGTTGTTCCCCAACCTGCTTATGAAGTGGTCTCACCTCCTGCTCCAATACTGCAGTTTTCTGAATGGCTTCCTCTGCCAATTTCCGATTTTCTACAGTGGATTCAGATAAATTGCTAATTGCTTGAGCGTTCGAAGTAACTTGTTCAGTTAACTTGTTAACAGAGTCTCTGGTCTGGTCAATCTTTGCCGTTTGTTCATCCACCTTTTTATCTAGGCCTTCCAATTTTTCAAGTATTTTGTCTAATACTGAAGCAGTTCCACCTGCTGCCATATCTTCACCCAACAGTTGCTCACTTTCTTCTAGTTCCAAAACATCAGGGACAGATGATCTGCGTGGCTGGGAAAGTAAATTCAAAGTTGTTTGCTTTTTTCCTCTACCCGCTCTTGTTTGTCTCCCAGTGCCGCTCATTCCACTTCTGTCTACGAGTCAAGGTCAAACTGAGTATGTTCTCATGGGAATCCACAAGCCCATAAGATAAACAACCAAATAGGAGGAAAGGAAACCAAAAGGAAAGTCACGTATAGTTATAAATCCAAAAATCCTCTAGGGGGAGCCCACTTGTATTGTAGGGAAGAAATCAAATTAATTAATATCAGTTATTAAAATTTTCCAAACTTCAATACTTTAAAAAGAATGTCCAAACAACCTTTAATTTCTTGAAAACCTTCAGCAGTTGTATTTAGCAGAGTTGGTCTCAATAAATAACAATGTCTCAATAAGTGCAGGATGTAACAGTTCAAAGCAACAGTTCCATTTAGGCTCAGCTAATACTGGCTCCAGCAACAAAATATCAAAGTCTTGCAATCTGACAGTTCTGGTGTCTAGGCAGTCCGACTGCCTGGGATTCTTTGTCAATTTGTAAATCCAACAGTGGAGGTATCACACAGTTCATGAATTAAAATAAAGCTTTAAAAAGTTAAGTCCTAAAGTAGCTTAAATAGATGTAGGAGTTGATTGTCTTTTGACACCTCTTCAAAGGCTCCAGACATCAAAGCCTTTGCTTTAGATTTTAGGCAGTGGCAAGAGACGGACTTCCTGGTTACGTCTCTCGCTTTTAGCCGAATTAGCAAAAATTTTGGTCCCAAACCTTATATTTTCTTATCTTACTCACGAGTTGTTGGTTTCAAGCCGAATGATTCCAGGAAAAGAGCACAGCGCTCGCCGACAGCAGCTACGCGGCTTCACTCCGCAGAAAGAGCGATTGACTCACAGCACCGCGCTAACCCTTCCACGTTCCGGGACCTCTTACGGGGTCCCTTCTGCGTTTCGGGGGGCGCTCCTGGTGCCCGCCGAGTCCCACGGCCACAGGCTTACGCTACCTGTGGTTTCCCGATGTGGGTCTCCGCTGCGCCGTAGCGGACGACCCGTTCCTGCGGAGCTCCCTCTTCCCGGTTAGGAGAGGGCAGCCATTGCCGGACGCGCCGCCTCCGGAAGTCCAATCCTCACTCCTCCTTCCTTCAAGTGTGCTGTTACACACTTAGGGCAGGTGCAGAATAACATAGAGTGGAAATAAATGTAAAAAGATGCTTTTAACAACTTGGCGAAACCATAAGTTTGGCGAAACCATAAGCAAAGCTCACTCACTAATGATAAGGAACCTAGATATTCTTAACTGGGTTACTGGGTAGGAACAGCTCATTCCCGTTTGTTGCACATAATGTTAGAGGATTTTTTGAAGAAAATTCATTTATGTCCCTCCATTCACCTCCGTTATTGAACCGTGTCCACGCAGCAATGATGACTGGATCTCAAATGAAACAATTAGGCCAGTGCTGACTCAGATTGTTAGTCTGGCAACATTGCTCTACAATCTGTCTGCCAGAAAGCGATCTCTTGATGCAATGCCCTTATCAAAGGTTTTCTGTTTGTGCACTTAAGACTAAAGGCATGAGCTTCCATACCTGGAATGTATGGCTCCATGCCCTATTCTGAATGTGCTGAGGGTGACAGTTTCTGTCCTATAGATGGTACTAGCAGAATTGACATGGGACCTTTAACGCTCAATTATATTTCTAGGGTCACACATCTGACAGGCCAACAAGCCTGAGGGACTATCGAGTGAAAGCAAACATTTGGCATAAATCTTTGTAAGAAGATTTATTTTGCTGACATTAATCCAGAGGACCTTGTATGGATTTGGATTACAATGTTGAAACATGCACTCCATTAAAACCAATGAGTCATAGGGTTCTACAGCTTCGACCCGTTATAAAAGGCAGGAGGGTGCCTGGTGCGTTGATAGTTGCTGAAATTTGTTCTCAGAAATGGAAAAGAAGAAGCGTGTTTGGGGCTTTTCAAAGCAATAAACACAAAATATAAACATGGATTTCTGACAGAAATAAGACCAAATGACTCAGAGATGAATCAGTGTGAAATCTTCCTATAAACAGGGCACATATCTTTAATATTGAATCGAGGGCCTACTGGGACTCTTTAACAAAAATGCTTACAAATTTGCAATTTATAAAGATTGCCACAAAGTTTGTCCAGTACAGGACAGTGGGGTGGCAGTTCTTGGCTGACCTCCCAGCAGTGAGCCAGGAAAGTTGGTGCAGTGTAAACACGCTGGCAGGAACATCATATTAATGCCACTGGTGCGTTTGCACAATGCTGAACTTCCTGCTTCCTTGCCTCTCTTGTTCTCCCTCTCAATAAGCAGCAGAGACTCATCTGCCAGGAGATTAGCAAACTGCTACCATCCACTATTGACTGTCCTAAGGGCTGGTGTACATGTACAATATTGCTATCCGTACTGGACTTTTTCTTTTAGGGAAATGCAATTTAGAGAGCTGTTGCCCGTGGCAATATCTTGGGAAAAGGGGTCAATTAATTGCTTTTGTACCCATGAGGAAAAAAATAGCAGGTCTCTCATGGGTGGCTTAAATGGGTATAACCATGTTAAAGGCTCAAATCTTTTGCACTCCCCCCCCCCAAGGTGAGTGGGGAAGAATACCTGTTTGACCTGTTTGGTGACATTGCTAAAGTTATTATGAGATATAAACGACACAGGCTTTACATAAGCACTGAATACAGTGCTTGCTTTCAACAATTTAATTCTGAATTTATCTAAGCATGGGCCTTGGTGATTGTAAATTTTAGGTTTTTTCCATGCACCCTTCTGAAGGATCACTGCCGGCCTTTTGCTGAATGTCCTATTGCCAGCTTAAGAACAACTGGTGAAAGGCAGTAACTGAACTGGTTTACAATTAATGAAAGGTTTGTTGCACGGTTGAGGTCTTCTTCAGCTTCCTCTTAGTTTGTTTTTCTGCTGTCTCTGCTAACCAACAGACCACACTGACAATGCTATGACTGCCGTTATATGCAGTTTCTCAGAACCCTTCTAAACAATGACTTTCAATTATCTCCATATCTGCCAGCCCAGTGGCCTATAGCCATGGACTAATAAAAGTCACTAGAATATTCATTAAATAGCCTATCAAAACTTGACCTTTTGAATCCTCCTTCCTGGAACACAAACTGACCAGTCTAACTGTGAACCACTAAGACTCAACTGACAATGAGCAAACTTCATGTGACTTAATAATTAGGATTCGTCTAGAGCTGAAACTTTCACCTTTCCCTTTTACACACTGATAAACAATATTACATTCATAAGGTAAAGGTAAAGGTACCCCTGCCCGTACGGGCCAGTCGTGTCCGACTCTAGGGTTGTGCACCCATCTCAATTAAGAGGCCGGGGGCCAGCGCTGTCCGGAGACACTTCTGGGTCACATGGCTAGCGTGACGAAGCTGCTCTGGCGAGCCAGCACCAGTGCAGCACACAGAAACGCTGTTTACCTTCCCGCTATAAAGCGGTACCTATTTATCTACTTGCACTTAGGGGTGCTTTCGAACTGCTAGATGGGCAGGAGCTGGGACCGAAAGACGGGAGCTCACCCCATCGCGGGGATTTGAACCACCGACCATGCAATCGGCAAGCCCTAGGCGCTGAGGTTTTACCCACAGCGCCACCCGCGTCCCCCATTACATTCATAACCATTCTTATTTTGCATTAATTATAATTACACTATTTTCCTTAATAAATACTATAAGCCTTTTAAGATTCCCCCAGGGGTAATTGGCCTAGAAATTACTTACAAATTTGTACCCACCAATTTCACATGTATAGATTTTATGCAAAATTGTTTCCTTTATTGTGGATGGGGCACAGTGCCCGATATACATGTAGTGTACTGGAGCCAGAAACCCCTTTTGCACCCCTGCTCACCGTAACAGCTTAATTTCACATGGCAGTTATAAGAAAATATGAAGAGAGCTACTGCTCTGTCGAAATGAATTTTTCCTTCCTCTGAACTGTCTCGTCTCAGGCTGTTCAGGAAGGCGAGTTCACTACTGCTGACGGACTTGATATTGCTTGTGCTACATTGTTCCTATGGCAAGAATGTTTTAGTGGAACATTTATCTTGCTGCCGCTCCTATCAGAGCAACCAACCCAAAGAAAGCCTAAGAATGAAGATTGATTCTATGCCGTGGGATTTCTTCCAGCAGCCATTTATCTATGTGAGAACTCCAAAACGTACTGTGAAAATGAGAGGGGAAATTACATTGGTTCCATTTCTAAGCAAATATTTAATATACCATTAATTTTGTTCCTCTCTCTCGTATGTGTAAGGAGCCTCAAGTGCTATAATTCACTCTTCTCTTCAAATTGCTTCAGTAAGTGATAAGCAACGTTCCAGAAGGTGCATTTTTCATGTGAGGAATTGAAGTGGGTACAAAGTATTGTTGTGTGTTAACAACACTCCCCATATTTGTTTTATTTTTGCTGGGATGTGTGGGTAGCCACATTTTCTAAGAGTAGGGTGCCAAAACTCTCACAGCTGACTCAACTGCAGTTTGCAGTTCTGTATTATTATTATTATTATGTTGTTGTTGTTGTTGTTGTTGTTGTTGTTGTTGTTGTTGTTGTTGACCCAGTATGGGTTGGAGCAATTTAAAATACAACATGAAAGACAGTTTAAAAAACAAACAATCACAAAAATGCAATGATGAAACATAGGCTGGGTCTTGAACATTTTCTTACATTTATATTCTACCTTTCTTCCCAAGGCACCATACATATGATTCCCAAGTCGCCACCCATCCGAGGACTAAACAGACCCAGACCTGCTTAGCTTTAGCAAGGTGCCTTCACCTCATGTGCCTTCACTCCACACTGTGGGGCCATTCCCTAGAAACATTTCACTAGTGGTGACAACTGATAAATGCTTCCCAACATTATGAAACCTGTCTTTCAAATTACCTTTTTATTTTACATTTTTTATGGCTGAGCAAGGACTTATTCATGTATCTATCTCATCTATCATCTATCATCTATCTATCTATCTATCTATCTATCTATCTATCTATCTCATCTATCATCTATCTATCATCTATCTATCTAATTTGGAATAAAGGCCACCAGTAAGTTCCCCTCTGCTACAGCAACTACCTATAATTTCACAATTCCCCCCTTCACCTTTAGGAAAGAAACATGGCAAACAGCTATGCTACCTGCAGATGATCTGATCCCATCCCCTGTAGCAAAGCTACCCTCATACCCATCCAACAATAATGGGTTATTTGAGTGGTAAGAGAACTAGATCTTGGCTAGCTTGATTTTAGTGATCACACGGAAGTGTTATTTATTTAAGGCCAAGGGCCTTCTCGGTAGTGGTGCCTGCCCTATGGAACGCCCTCCCATCAGATGTCAAGGAAATAAACAACTATCTGACTTTTGGAAGACATCTGAAGGCAGCCCTGTTTAGGGAAATTTTTAATGTTTGATGTGTTATCGTGTTTTTACTATTCTGTTGGGAGCCACCCAGAGTGGCTGGGGAAACCCAGCCAGATGGGCAGGGTATAAATAATAATAATATTATTTTTATTATTTCTCCCCTGTAGAAGAGCATCAATGAAGGTGAGATGAAACTAAATTAGCAAACCTGTCATCCGGTTAGCAGCTAATCCCTTTATTTAGCCCAACACAAGAAAAAAAACTTGACATTGTCTCATCTTATGATTCTGGCCAGGAATAAAAGGAGTACTGGCCAGAATACTGAGGGTGTGATCCACCTTCCATTAAACTCAGTGACGAAATGTTCATTGACCTTACTGTAGGCGGATTGCACCCTGAGAGGCGAGCCTGCCCCTCGTAACAATGTCGTACATACGCTTTTGTTTAGACAACTAATTAAGACCATATGGCGCGATAGCTTGCATTGTTGTCTGTCAGGATCCAGACGGAGGGCATCAACTGGTCTCCCCAAAGCCACCGAACAGCTAGATAACAGCTTTCGAAGGATCCAGGACTCGGGGTTTAGATCTTAATTGATAAGCAACGGTTCAGATTACGTTTCCTTGGCTGCGCATGCTAACTGTTGTCACTGGCTTTGTTGGAATGTGACAAAAAAAAATTGCATAGAAGCCAGATTCTCTGCCCCACCCCGCTCCCTCCTTCAACAGAGAGCTGTTTTTACTCAGGCTTTTGGGTGTTTTGGCTGACACTGCACAGCACACTGGGAGACGTTGGAGGGGTGAGGGTGGAGGCAAGCATATCTGAGACCTGAGTTGCAGAGGTTAAGAAAACAGCTTTGACAATGCACCCAGCCTTCACCCGTCTCTTGTCTTGTGTGCACACGTGTGCTTCAAGGACAGCTTGACGCTGCCCTGTCCTTCTCCAAATATTTTCAGCCGACATTTCTGTGTGCGCCCTACAGTACTTTTGCAGTTTCAAAATGAAGCAGCAGTCCATGTAGAGGATATATTCTTCACACGAGTCAATGCAGTGAAACTTCTCTCTGAAGTTTCTATTGCTTTGTCAATCAGGGAGGTGTTACTGTTTCAGGTTTGTTTGTTTTGCGGTACTGAAGCTATCTGAGGATACTATCAGTGTGTGTGTGTGTGTGTGTGTGTGTAAAATGATCCTAAATGTAGGTCCTGAATGTGTTATTTGGTTATTTTATGTATGGCATATTTTACAGACCACTCTTGCAGCCAAAATTGGCCTTCCTCATTTATTTACTGATTTTTTTTGTCGACATTTTTATTGTCATTTTGTATTTTACTATATTTTTATGAAACTGCAGTCTGTAAATATTTAGAAACAATTAGTTGAAAAAAAGACCCAGACCCCAAACCTTGACTAACAACAGTTCATCAGCAACAGCTTTTAAAAACCAAACAGCTTCTTGCTGACGTGCAAGAAAATCCAGAAGTGAGACATTTCCACGGACAGATTATTTCCTGATTCAGGGTGTAGAGCAGGGGTAGGCAACCTAAGGCCCATTGGCTGGATGCGGCCCAATCGCCTTCTCAATCCGGCCCGTGGACGGTCTGGGAATCAGCGTGTTTTTACATGAGTAGAATGTGCCCTTTTATTTAAAATGCATCTCTGGGTTATTTGTGGGGCCTGCCTGGTGTTTTGACATGAGTAGAATGTGTGCTTTTATTTAAAATGCATCTCTGGGTTATTTGTGGGGCATAGGAATTCGTTCATTCCCCCCCCCCCATATAGTCCAGCCAACCACATGGTCTGAGGGCCGGTGGACTGGCCCACGGCTGAAAAAGGTTGCTGACCCCTGGTGTAGAGTCTCACTGTTCCCTTCATTTCTTTCTCTCATATCCAACCACAATCCTGGTGTGTATGCATGCATCCTTGTGTGTGTTTGTTTAAATCACTATTACAAAAACTTTCTGGGGCCCTTTTGGCTTTTCTAAATAGCTAATTGGCTCAGAAACATATAAGAATTTATTCTGGCCATTGAAAATACTTTGCAGATGTTCACTTGGAGATACATGGCTTCAATATTTAATATTATATGACCGAACACTAACCATTTTGAGATGCATCTTTTTGTGCAAGTTTGTCATTTGGAAAATCACCAAGATCTACAAAGTCAGGACTTCTGTGTGCTGGTAGTGGTGTCATCGTCACTCGGGTGGATGAAGAAGGGCTAAGAATGAGTCAAGAGTTCAAGTTCAAATATAGAATAGACTCACAGGAGTCGGCAGCTTTCATAACTTCATAGCTTGTAACTTCAAGTGGATGCATTTTTGCCTTAGTTACAGCAGGACTGTAAGTTCTGCATAGTTTTAACAACTGCAGAATACAGAGAATATAGTGTATTGTGTTATATAAAAATCCAGTATAATTTTTGACTTCCAAACTGAAAAAGGGAATTTTTGTATCATTGGTTTTCAGGAAAGCATTCGTAAGGCTATAATATCACAAACAGGCCACTAACAGAACTGCAAATGCTATGAATTTCAGCTTCATTTGACTTCTTCTTAGAGTGAAGAGAATAAAGGGGGATTGTATGCCTTAAGGATGTAGACTTAAACCAGTTTTAATAGTCACCCCCCCTCCCCAGGAACCTTGGGAACTGAAACATTTTGAAGGGAACCAATAATTTCTCATTCTCAGCATCCTCACTCATCTACAGTTCCCAAGATTCTTTGAGAGAAGCCTGGTGTACAGGAATTCATATGAGATCCTGTCTGTACACATTTGGCTCCAGATTTTCAGGTTCCCAATGACCGGAGTTTGTGAATTGCCAGTCTCCCACTTTTGATTTCCATTTTTCATTCAAAATGCTGAACAAATACATTTTGCTTCAGTTTTTGGTTTGCATGTCTCTTTTTAAAATCTGGCCACCTAGGTGCATCAACATTATTTTGTGTGGAATTTTAATTAGGAATGATGGATTCCCAAACTTCTACTCTAGTGATTTGGGGTTTCTGCTATGACTGTCCTCTAGCAAGAAAAGAGCATTGTGAAATTATTCAAAATGGAATTTGCTCTTTATCCCTCACTCATCATTGCTGCCTACATTATTCCATTGATCACTTCTTTTGCTGCTCCTTTCTACAGAAGCACACCAGAAAGTTGAGTACCAACATATAACTGACAAATGAAACAGTTTATGAAAGTAACATCCTTTCTCTAGATGGCAAAAAATGCTTTCCTTTATTGTAATTTTTAAAATTGTGGTCCAGCTCCAACACAGTGTAAATAAAGAAACTGCCTCCTGCCTCTAGAGGGTGAAGAACAAATGGAAACAGAAGAAACTGTCTTCGCCGTTCCTCGAGGAAGATTCTGGGGATCTGCACTGGGGATCCAACCCATTTTCTCAGTTTCTCCATTTCTTTCTCTTCTTAGCTGAATTTCCTGGTTCGTGTGTTGCATTAAACAACAGTTAAAAACAAACCATGGTTTACTGTGAATGAGCAGCATGCTGGTTTATGGTGCTGAAAAGTTCTTGTGGCGGTCTTCCAGTGCTCATGCTGTACTGCCAGGAATCAAGCCAGCAGCTGGCTTATCATGATGTCTGAACCTGAGATCATGGTTTCTTTCCTCCAATCAACCCAAGGACAAACCTTGTATTTTATTTGGAAAGAAGCAAATGATGAACCTGGCTTCACACACCACGAGCTGAACTCTGGCTTGTCTCATTGAGGTGCAGAAGAAGAAGGAAAAGACTACAGTGAGAACTGTCAGCACCGTACACCAGTACACTGTTCATTCTTCTTCTTCTTCTTCTTCTTCTTCTTCTTCTTCTTCTTCTTTTTCTTCTTCTTCTTCTTCTTCTACTGCCCTATACTTGGGGGTCTCAGGGTGGTTCACAAAATAAAATCAAGATATAAAACCACAAAATACACAATAAAAATAACAACAACAACCCAATAGCTCCTTGTTAGTTTGTTTCTAGCAAACCAGGCCGATGAGTCCATTCATCCTTACTTGCAGTGGAAATTCTGTAAACATAAAACTGAAAAAAATCACAAACGTTGCCATTACCAATGCCGCTCTGATCAGTGTTCATTTGAAGTAGCATTTATTACTTGCCACATTCTGTGCCACTTAAACTGAATTGTGCTTATTTCTCGCTGTTTTGCAAATGTAAGATGGGCCAAGCATGATATCTTTACGACCAAGAGCTACCAATCTCACTTTAGGGTTCTCTAATTTCATTTTGGAGAGAACGTGGTGGTGCAATGCTGAATTGGCAAGACTTGTTCTGAAACAGAATTTCAGCTCACTTTCACTCCCTCAGTGTGACTACTTCGTCAAAATGTGACTTAAGCATTCAGTAGAACATTTTTCTGTTTCATATGCGCTACCTCTTCTATATAGATACATTTGCTAAACAGAGCATTATGTTACTAAGTAAAGGCAAAAAAAAGTGTGATCAAGGAGAATTAGAGTTGCCATTCGGCCAATTTCTAAACAAGGTGGTCTGCTCTCTCTGGGTTTAAAAAATAAAATAAAATCTTTAATGTAAATTGGGCACATGCTGCCAACCTTCTTGATGTTTGTCTGGCTTTTCAGCCAAATGGCATCTCATTACTTCAGCTAGACTTCCTGCTGTAGCATACTGCAAAGGAACACAACAGATCCTTCTTGGATGGGGTTGACATAAGTGGTGTGCAAACAAGATAAGTAGCTTTGCCAGTGCATTATGACTTATTATCTCCTGGCATGGTGCTCTTCCCACCATGTGCAAGTATTGGAGGAGAAGATGATGAGTCTTCCAAGCCAGGGCTGCAAGACCACACTCAACTGTAGTTTACAATCTTAGTCTGAAGGGCTTATTCAAACCATAGCTTGCCAGTATGGATGTAACAGGATATTATGGTTTGATCAAACCCCAAACTTCTCCATGTACACGAAGAAAGGAGGAAATGGGTTGAAGGATCATGGGTAGAAGGATCAGAAATGTGATGTCTGAATGCAATTCATGTTTTACGTTGAAGCTGACTTGACATTAGCCCTGTTCTGGTGTTTTGCCAAATGTGCAGAGAGGGCAGGTGCAGTATACCTGAAGGAGCGTCTCCACCCCCATCGTTCAGCCCAGACACTGAGGTCCAGCTCCGAGGGCCTTCTGGTGGTTCCCTCACTGTGAGAAGTGAGGTTACAGGAAACCAGGCAGAGGGCCTCCTTGGTGGTGGCACCTGCTCTGTGGAATGCCCTCCCCATAAGATGTCAAGAAACTAAACAACTATCTGATTCCAAGCTAAACCCCTAGCACAGTTATTATATGGGGCTCAGATTTGGACAGGTACTCACCTTGGATCAATGGAAGCTGTCTAATCAAAGTTCTTAAGGCAACTTTTCTCTGTACCACCCTGTGTCTCAAACGCATCATTGCGCCTAGAGACTAATCGTCCATCGGTAGAATTACGGATCTGGCGTAGGACACTTAACTATTGGCTTTGCCTAAACTCAAATCCCCCCAGTGTAATATCCCTAGTGCTGCAAAATTGTCACAAGAGCACCTGGACTAAAATTGTCTATCAAAAACTTCACTCTTGTGGTTTATCACCACAGCTACTCACTTTGGGTTTTGGTAAAGCAAACAGTTTAATTTGTCAGCGCCTAAATAATATCGAGCATCAGAACAACGTGGCCACAATAAGGAAATTTTGCCCATGGTATGACTATTTTCCACCTTCCCATTTCGACTCTCTGGCACCCTATCTGCATAACCTAGCAATCCTAAAACATAGAGGCACTTTTACTCTCGCAAGATTGAATGTACTGCCCTCGGCTGTACTTGAGGGATGATTCCAACAGATTCCACACGAAAAACGCTTATTCCCCTGTGGAGATGGCAGTACCGAATCGGTGGCGCATGTCCTTCTGGCTTGCACTCTTTATAAAGACTTGAGGAATGAGATTATCACCCCTATTTTATTGTCCATTCCGGGTTGCCCAACCACTGCCACTGTGTCCTTTCTCTTGGCAGATCAAGATGAGCAGGTGACAGCAAAGGTTGCAAGGTTTTTAGCTGGGGCAATCAGAATAAGATCCACTATTTGACTACTGATTCAAAACCCTAAAATGTATTTTATATAATTGACTTTTTATTTCCATACTTTGTATATTGTATTGTTGTTTTATTGCTATGGCTGATGCAAATAAAGATTCATTCATTCATTCAAACAACTATCTGACTTTTAGAAGACATCTGAAGGCAGCCCTGTTTAGGGAAGTTTTTAATGTTTGATGTTTATTGTGCTTTTAATATTCTGTTGGGAGCCGCCCAGAATAGGCAGGGCATTAATAATAATAATAATAATAATAATAATAATAATAATTACATGCAAACCCCACCCCCAGTATCACTGAATATGCTGGCCTAACTCCATTCCTTCCCAAGTTGAGATGGGAAGCATGAAGGGAGATTGTGAGCTGATTAATCTGAATATGTTCAGCATCCTCCTCATAATAAAGAACCTGGGCCTGCAATTGGGATTCTAATTGTACTTACCTGAAAGGGTTTAGAATTCAAATCTTACCTCTCAAGATGAGAAGATCTGAAGCAGAGCTAGCATGTGCCAGGAAATTCAGTGTCGGGCTTGTCTGTGTGCTCCTTCCCCACTTTAAGCCCACCTGTATTCAGGTGAATAGGGCTATTGTTACTCCTTAAAATAGGGCGTGTATGCATTTTAAGTTTATTCAAATAAAATTAGCACCTTGCGGGAAAGGAGATGAATAGAACATCCTTTAAAAAAATGTTAAAAGGGATGGCAAATCGTATTTTAGAGCTCCCAACTGGAATGTCATCAAAGGACTCTGGAAGAGCAAACTCTTCCCTGTATTCTATTTACATAGAATTATTTTTAGCCTGAATTGCTACCAGTCAAGGTTGTAAGGTCTGGTTCTCATTAACAGCAGACAGAGTGGTAAACCCATGTCTGGGCTACAGTGAATGTTCCACCATACCAAAAGATTCCTTGCAAACAGAAAGGTAGTGTGTCAAGAAGGAAGAGTTCTAGACTAAACTTCTCCTTGAAGTTCTAGTTTTCTGTGTGCATAATTTTTCCCCTTAATAGGGAAGCATTCAATTATGTGAACCCTTGCAAAATTACTGTGCGTCTAAACCATAAGTATATGGAAAACAAAAGCATATAATGGGCTCTATTTTCATAGATTACCTTTCTCACACTAATTGAGCCACCTTTCTTATACAGTATTGTTATTCAAACATTCCAGTTATCCTTGCTTAGGAAATAGGTGTACAATTTTTTTAAATCAAATGTATACAATACATGGCTTTGTTTGCTATTGGGATTTAGTTAATATCAACAGACATTGCTAAAGGAAACAAACTTTTGATTTAAAAAGTCTTGTGTTTTAATTTCAAGCTTATTCCTTTCATAATAGGTTCATTTTTGAATTCTTTATACTCATCCCTATTACATGCCGTTGTAGGGAATGCCCTCTAAATGAGCTGGCAGCTCTTACCTGACCGGTCCCAACACTAGGAGTTAATTAGCACAAAATGTGGATGCAAAGGGATTCCATCCAATTGCATTAGGCTGGGTTGCTGAAACAAAGAAATTTATCATTTTGAAAGTTGCTAATTGTGCCTGCTTTTCTGTTTGGAGAAGGGAGTCTGTAGGTCTGGGCCAGTCGCCCTTGGGGACCTATCTGTTAACTTACTGTCACCTTCTCTTGAGATACCATCATCTTGTAACACTGAGCTATAAAATTGTAATTGCAGGTCTTTTGAAGCATACAGCAAAAGGACACAAAGTTTGTTTACACGAAGGAATTCGCAAGAAAACCAAAGTAAGTGGAACATGTGGCTACCTTAGGTATGAAGAATAAGACCTGTCAGTTGCTCAGAGTATTTTATCCAATTTATTCACCCCCTCAATTAATAGCTAGCACAACATTGCATGGAAGTCTTCCTGAAACAGTGGGGTTCTGTTAAGATAGCTATGTGTCCTCATTATCGAAGAAGGGCCACTAAAGAGAAAGAACTTACAAGAAAGGACAGCAGGGGCCTTGAAGTTACCCATCAACAGTTACTACCTCGAATGAGCAAACACATAGGGCACCTGGTCTTCCCCCTACAGTGAGATGTATTTGTATTTAAATGATAATAATTAATTCTAAATTTGCACCTGTACATATAAATCAGCATATGCAATTTTTGCACAAATCTTGCCCTCTTCTGTGGTTATGCATTTCTTCGGTTCTGGTAATAGGCAATTGGACACCACAGATTCTGTTCATTAAGTGAAGATAAAGGCCATTTCGGTAGCTTGCAGCACAAACCAATTAACCTTTAAATTAACTCAAATCCTCTTGATATTTTGCAAAGACTGTTGCTACAGTCCTATAAATACTTGATTCCAAGTATGTTCTATTGATATTAGTGACTCCATGCCTTTTGGAATTGCATACATGCAATTTTTGGAGGGGGGGGGGGATTCAATTGCATTTTGAAATTTGAGGTTTTGAATGACTTGTTGGACAGTTGACATTCTTTGTATTCTGCTTTTTGCTCAGTCAGGAAAAATACAGTAGTGCTGGAGAGTTCCTTCGCATCATCACATTGTAAGAGAAGAAGAAGAAGAAGTCTATAGAGAAAATGGAAGGTGAAACTTGAGTGGAACTTCTAAGAATTAAATATATGCTTCTGAGCACATGGTAAATACACATTTGATTGTGTATACATGGGTGTGATTCTGTGTAGGTCTGGCCTCACCCACTTTTGAATCTGCTACTGAAATGTGCCCCCCAATGGTTTTTCATCAGGGATTCCCCACTTCTGGTTTATAAAATTCTGATAAGAGCAGAATTCAGAAATATTTATAGACAGGAGTAGCTTTGGTTGGATCAACCTTCACATCATAAGATTGAAGATACTATATGTTGTATTTCATGGACAAAACGCTAGGTTATGTATTTGGTAACCCAACAGTGCTTTGGATAGGAAAAGAGACACATATTTTGAATGCAATTGCCCTATATATGGTCTGGTTTGGTTTTTTTGTTTTTTTAAGGTCATGATACAATGAAGTTTTTTTTAACTATAGTTACATTTTTGTGTGACGTTTCTGTTGTTCCTAGTTTTGCCATTTGAAAAAGAAAAAAATCTTTGATCCTACATTAGTTGATTGCTTTTGTCCATATGGCTTTCTCCTCCCCATTTTTCACACTTCCCACTGTGTGTGATAGCAGTTTAGTTTGCAGTGGGACGTCCCTCCTGCTGCTTTCGATATTTTAAGATGCTATGACCCAGGCAAGGGGAACTACATTTTTCTATGCAAAGCTAATAATTCTCCAGAATGCATGAAGGAATCGGAAATGCCACTCAGATGACTCCACAAGGAATTGCCAGATTTTTCAAAATGAGTGACAACAACAAAACAATACTATGTGAAAGTTCATTGGAGTTACCACTGATAGATATATAGTTATTCAGACATGCATCCTATTTTATTTTATTTTAGTCAATGAAACTTATTCCCATAGGACTGCATTCTTAGAAACTATCTTGCTCAAGAAGTCTCTTTTTTGCAGAACAAAAATTTCCAGTGTATCTTCATTTACGACCGTGGCAGTTTGTGTTAAAAATACATGTTATGCAGGGTTTTCCATGCAATTCTCTACATTTTCTTAATGAAAGGCAGCTTTGGGAGACTACAGTTAGGAGAGGAGTGGAGGTGGATGGAGAGGGGATGCTTAATTCTTTCCCTATCACTTGTTTTTTCCTCTCAAATTCGTTTTCCCCAAGCTGCTTTTTCCTGCAGGAGAAAAAAGTAGCAAAATGTGGCTCATTTTGAAAGGAAGGAATGATCAGCAGGGAATGTTTGAAGGAGCACATGCCATTCAGTCTTCTAACTCAGCCAACGAAAAAGCTGCAAACTTATAGACGAGAAGGAGAGAGTCTTAAAATTAGTGACAAGCGTCCTCTTCACACATTCGCTGGGGACAGCGGTTTTTTGTGGTCTCTCCACACAATTAGGAACCCGACATGTCATGTGGACAATTCTGCATAGATAGGCTCTATACTAACCTTCAGCGGGGCACATGGAGGTCAGAAGGAGGTCGACTCCAACCAACCTCTGCATTCAGTGAGTGCATGATTTGAATCAGAACAGAGTTAATGAAATTGACATTGACAAGGAGCCAGTATAAGAATGTTAGAACTGAAGGTAATTTTAAGAGAAGGAGGGGGGAATCATATACAAGAGCCTAATTACACTTAATAAAAAATACTTGAAAACTATAACACATGTACCATCTCACAGCAGCAATGGCAATTATCAGAAGCTTACATGTGAATCCCTTGTTTTATTTGCTTTTATATACTATTATGGGTTTTATATACTATTATAGGATGCAGGTGGCGCTGTGGTCTAAACCACAGAGCCTAGGGCTTGCCGATCAGAAGGTCGGCGGTTTGAATCCCCACAACGGGGTGAGCTGCCATTGCTCTGTCCCAGCTTCTGCCAACCTAGCAGTCCGAAAGCACATCAAAGTGCAAGTAGATAAATAAGTACCACTCCGGCGGGAAGGTAAACGGTATTTCTGTGCACTGCTCTGGTTTGCTGGCCACATGACCCGGAAGCTGTACGCCGGCTTCCCCGGCCAGTAAAGTGAGATGAGCGCTGCAACCCCAGAGTCATTCACAACTGGACTTAACTGTCAGGGGTCCTTTACCTTTTTTAAGGGTTTTAAATATTATTATATATATTAGTTTTAGCATATATTTCAGTTTTAATGGGTACCGTTTCTATATTGTAGATAGGGTACACCATGTAGAGATTTAAGGGAAAGAATATTAAGCAGTTTTGAAATGCTCTAAAATAAATAATAAATGATAAATTAATGTTTTTTAAAAAATGTGACTCAACCTGGTGCCCAAATGTCAGCACCAGCCATTTTCAATGGGCAAGGAATTCGAAAGCTGGGAACAACAGCATTGGCCTGAGGCTCAACGACATGTGTTTATGTGTAATGTGTAGCTACACCTTTACAGGGCAATCCTATGCATATTTACTTTGAAACAAATCCTGCTATGTTCAAAGGTGCTTGTTCCCCAATAAGGGTGCAGATAGGATTACAACCTTAGATTCATTCTGATGTAACTGAAGAGGCAGGAAATGGCAGGAGGGGAGACTGGCAAGGAGGAATTGCTGTAGTCTGGATGAGAAATGACCAGAGAATGGGCAAGAGCCTCTTTCAAAATACTGTAGTTAGAATAATACTACATTTGTAAACCTATTTAGGAAATGATTTCATTCCTGAGATCTTTACAAGTGTGTACAGGGGGTGAAGAGAAGTACATACGAAGCTTTGTAAAGCGTTATTTGCATAGATGCTGCTTTATAAACAAATGGCAGTCTATTAGGGAAAAGGAAACTGAGAGGCCTATGTTAATTTTGGGGTTTTCTGCTCCAATTTAGGGCCTGTCGTTTTAGGGGTTTTGCAAATGTCTTCAGTGAGGGGTCTTAAAAATACGTCTTTGGGTGTGAGGAACTAAATTCTGCAATTATTTTTTGATTGGACAACATTTAGCTCGGTAAGTCTACATTTGATGAAAAAGCACATAAAACTCCTTTTGGAAAACCAAAGAATTTTAATTTTGCCTTCTGATAATGTCAGAAGTAAATAATAGTCATAACAACAACAATAATATCACTATCAATATATAATTGCTAGTACTTGACAATCATTTTTAATTCTTTCTCTGTAATTTTACACACATTTTACTTACCAAGAAAAGCTAAAGTATATTAATTTGAGTAAATTTTTTTTATTTATTTCCAAAGTCATGTTACAACTTTTAGCACCGCTCATTTTTTTTTGTAATTTGAAAGTTGACAAATTCAACACGCTCTGCCAGTGCTCCATTATGTTAACACGCAATGCATCCCTGGTGGGCTCCTTTTGTGGAGCAGTTGTTTTGCTCATTCTACTAAGGCCCAGGTGAGTGTAGTTTTGCGAAAAAGGAACAATTATGTACTCCCAAACACACAGAAGCATCCGAACTCACACAGCTTGCCTTTTACAAGGGCAATAAAGTTTTATATCCATTTACGGGAGAAGCGGTGTGAAGCAAAATACCGAAAGCCACCAAAATAAACGGATGGGAAGGAAATTGGCTATATTTGGCTACGCCTTAATCATTCTGTGTTTTAACTTCATATCTTGGTAATAAACTCCCACTCTGCCACCCGGCCTGTGATTCTGCAACCTAATCCTGAAACCAAGCGCCTTCAGTTCTAGATGCTGCCCAGTGCCAGTGTTAAGAATACGCAAAAGGCTTGACATCAATTACAACATTACACACAACATAAAATTTAACAGCTCGAATCAGCCTTTCATTGCTGTTTAAAGCAACCCTGCAGGACTTTCTAAGACCTTAAAAACCAACCAGCTCCTAAAAAGGCTTAGATTTTCCAAAGAGCGCAGGAGGTGATGCTGTATCTGAAGGGATTTTGCTGTTGAGGTGCAGACTATCGTGCAATAGGCATTAAATCAAAGGCAACCTTAAATATATACATTGAGCCCATCTAGACCGCCATACTACTGTAGGAGTAAAAAAGCAACCCCTCATCCTTGGTCACCTGTGTCATCCTTCCCAGGTGGATTTCATCACATAATCCAGAATGCGGCAGCTAGACTGGTGACTGGGAATGGCTGCCAAGACTATATAACACCAGTCCTGAAAGATCTACACTGGCTCCCAGTACGTTTCCGAGCACAATTCAAAGTGTTGGTGCTGACCTTTAAAGCCCCAAAGGGCCTCAGCCTAGTATACCTGAAACGGCGCCTCCACCCCCATTTTCAGCCTGGACACTGAGGTCCTCCTCTGAGGCCCTTTTGGTGGTTCCCTCCTTGCGAGAAGTGAGGGGCCTTCTCGGTAGTGGGGCCCGTCCTATGGAACGCCCTCCCATCAGATGTCAAAGAAATAAACAACTATCAGACTTTTAGAAAACACCTGAAGGCAGCCCTGTTTAGGGAAGTTTTTAATGTTTGATGTCTTATTGTGATTTTAATATTCTGTAGGGAGCCGCCCAGAGTGGGCAGGGTATAATTAAATTATTATTATTATTATTATTATTATTAGTAGTAGTAGTAGTAGTAGGTAGGTAGGTACAGATAGGGTGGCCTATTTTACAAAGGACAGCCTTCTGTTTGAAGGGTCATAAGAAACATGAGCAAGGAACATTGAAATTGTCTATTGGCAGCTAACCGAGTAAGCACATGCGCCAACTGGTCACAGCCTTCGACACTATGCAAGTTTATTTAATTTTTAGTATTTTTCCCCTCTAAATTTGCAGCTGTACATATACATATTTGCAAATTTGCAAATTGCATGTGCAGCCACGGTGATGCATAAGCGGCCACGTTTAGTGGAGGCGTGTGGTTAAAAGTGTGGTAAGATGGCTGCCAGGATGGGCATGCTGGTAAATTCTGTGAAAGCAAAATTGTTGTGGTAAATTTACAGAAACTAGGGCTGCCATACGTCTGGGATTTCCAGGACATTACCGAGATTCATCCGTCAGAAATAGCGTCTAGGTGGAATTTCAGAAAGTTGGTAAAAATGTCCGGGCATACATGGCAAGCTTTGATGGACGTGTTGATTTTTTGGTGAATTTCCTTAAAAATAGCTCCAAAACTACTACTACTTCTTCTTCTTCTTCTTCTTCTTCTTCTTCTTCTTCTTCTTCTTCTTCTTCTTCTTCTTCATCTTCTTCTTCTTCTTTTTGGAGATTTTGCCAAAAAGGATCAACAACTTTGCTCCCTCCAAAAAAGAAAGAAAGAAAAGAAAAGGCTCAACAACTTTTGAAATACGGCAACCCTACAGAAACGTTTGCTTCTTTCTTCACTTGTTTTCCCGACCCCAGGTGAAAGTGAAGAGAGGTTGTGGTAGTTTTTCCCTCTCTAAAAGGGCATGGAACAGAGGGCTTGGGTGGCACAGGAGAAAATCCAGGCCTTCTATCTTTGTGTCAAAATTCATGTGGAGGCCGCTGGTCTGTGCTTCCCTGACATGCGATCCCCCTCATAAAAGGCCAACGGTTTCTGCTGAGGGGAGGCCCAGACAAAGCGAGGGTCGAGGCTGAATTACCTCTCACCTCTAATAAGGGTGGTCCTTGCAGGTCAGCGCTGAGGTCGTAGGAAGGGCAGCACGAGGAAGCTTCCTTGTCTCGCAGCTGTGACTTTTCTGGGACTCTGGAAAAGTAAACGGTTCGGTTTCTAATCCTTTAACCAAATAATCAGATAAAATAGACTTGTACTGAAACTGTTTTTCTTTTCAGCCTCTCAGTGACATGCTGGCTCACCCTGCTCAGTGCAGAGGAGTATAGTTAAAGGGCTTTGTTTACACCAGTGCCAAAGACTTAACACACCAATCTTTTAATGAATAACAACAAACTTTGTGGTTATTCCTTTCTCAATAGGGTTTGTGTTGGGAGAGATGGACGTATCTCTGCGCAAATAGGGGTGATGTACTGATTTCGCAGTTGAAAGTACACACAGCGGTCGTCCTTCAAGCCCTTACCTGCTTGCCAGAAGTGACTTTGCATCTGAACAGCGAAGCTTCTTTCATTCATATTGCATGAAAAGTGGTATTCAGTCTTCTAATCCCCCCTGGCTTTGTAGAACTAGCATTGAAAGCTGGGTCAAAGGGCCAGCTGGGTAATGTCTCCCCTGTAAAATAAGTGGGGTGTTCTGTCTATATTGGCTGTAAAGAAGACGCTTAAAGATCATAGAATCATAGGGACATTGGAGGTTGACTTGTTCAACCCCCTTATGAATAAAGCATCTACAGTGCAGGAGGACACGAGAGCATCCCCAACGGATGGTAATCTTCATTCTACTTGAATAGCTCCAGCGAAAGACCACCCACTGTTCCACTTTCTAATAGCTCTGACCATCAGAAAGTTTCTCCTGTTATTTAACCAACATCTGCTCCTCTGCCATTTCCACCTGTCATAAAAAAATTAAGACCTTCTATATATAATAAATGTTCATAAATGTACCAACCAAGCACGTACATAGATATGTGGACCACATGTCTGGAGCAGCACAGGAAGACCGTCCTGAAACCATTTTGACTCCCAAACTGATCAAATGTTTTCTCTGCAAGGAGGGAGGGGGTGAGGGAACCTTCCCTTTGTCTCAGGAATTGGGTAATCATCATCTCAAAGGAATGGCCAGACTACCAGGAAAGGCAATCAGATAAGGCATTATCAGATAACCTGGCAGACAGGAACAACAACATTCAAATTTTTGTTGTAGACCGCCTTTTCTGTGATGTAGGTATGATGTATCTGGGGGGTGTTCTTGTGCTACACCCCTTCTGTGATGTATGTATGATGTATGGAGGGGTAGTCTTGGACTCCAGGGCGGGCAATTAAAAATGTCTATATAAGGGCGGGCACACCTTTGTTCTGGGCCCTCCTCCGTCCTCCTGCGTGTGAGGGGAGCACCTTATTGCAACAGCTTTAGTAAAGATCAGGCTTACTAGCTGCTTTGCTTCTCAATATTCTCTGGTTGGCCTCTGTTATTTTCTCCTACCGATAGGGAATCCACTTAAGGACTCTATACGGGCTCTTGGATACCCCATAAGGGAAGAAGGGCAAATTTTGTTTACAACACACCCATTACTTATAGTCTTGCCCTCTAGAGCAGCAGAGAACAAGTCTTCATCTCCATCTTCTGCAAGATGGTCTTTCAGCTATTTTAAGATAGCTGAAGCTGGGGCAGTGTGTCAAAGGACTGCTGAAGAATCCATAGTTTTCCTCTCCTGCTGCAACAAGCTCCCCTGGTCTCCAAGAGCTCACAGAGGAATGAGAAGAGCAGGTCAGAGGTAGATGGACATGGTTGGAGACTGCTTGGGAAATATCCAAGAGAGGAGGCTTGGAAGGCAGGGACCTTCAGTCCTAGAAACTGCCCCATGTGTGCAAGATCTACTGGGAAGTGTTGCTAAGACTACTAGGACGAGGTACGTTCGTTTCCTTGAATAAAGAGTCATCTTCATTGACAACGGAGATCTGCTTCTGCCTTCAGCCCTGCTGACCAGCTGATTGGTGATGACAGAAAGCCCACCGGGATCCACTGCACAATGGAGTTCCCCATTGGGATCTCTGTCATTTTACCAACCACTGCTGAAAGGGCTGCTGTATCAGCACTGACTTGAAGCATCGTTTGAATCTGCTTGGATCTTCCTTTGAAGCATGCCTTGAACTCTAGCCATGCTACAAAGGACAGATGTCTCACCTGACATCATGGTAATGTCAGGTGACTGACTGGTGGCAGTCTGGATGTGTCTGGAATCAGTTCTTCACATCCTATACAGCCATACCTCAGGTTGAATATGCTTCATGTTGAGCGCATTTGAGTTGTGCTCCGCGGCAACCCGGAAGTAACGGAGCACGTTACTTCCGCGTTTCGCCGCTTCCACATGTGCAGACGCTCAAAATGACATCACGTGCATGCGCAGAAGCAGCAAAAAGTGACGCGCACATGCGCAGTTGTGCCGTCACTAATTACGTTTGCTTCTGGTTGAGAACGGGGCTCTGGAATAGCACTTGTCAAGTGTGCAGATATTTCAGGTGTATTTCCAGTCATTCCTACATTTGTAAAGTGGCCCAGTATTATGTCCCCCTTCTGGGGGAAACTAGGGGTGGGGTAGAGAGGTGTGGCTGAAAGATTTGTGACTTGCTTATTATTATTATTATTATTATTATTATTATTATTATTAATCCACCACAACTCAAATAAATGAATCCACCACCATTAGACATGGACATAACATAAAATAATCATAAAATAAAATAAAACAAATGACAAAATAAAAGACTTCCTTTATCCTGTACATGGCCTCCTTATTTACTTCTTATAAACTGTTTCCTTTATGAATTATTTTTATGATTTTTTTTTTCAAATTATGACTTTAACCCCCCCCCACACACAAAGATTTGTGACTTGCTTAAATTGGTGACTTTATGGCCAAAGTAAAGTGACCATTTATATAGTCTCACAAAACAGGAAATGCATCACCTTTCCCAGCCCCTCCAAAAAAAGAAAAAAGAAAACCCAAACAAGAGAGGGTATATATTTACATGCACTATATATTATTTTATGTATAGACACATTTTAACAAAAATACTAAAATTTAAACAGAAACATGACACATCTCACTTTAATGAGCAAGACTGTGACCGGTACTGTCCAGTGGCTTCTAACTTATGGTGGGCATCTTCAAAGTTCCTTGTGCTTTCCCTCCTTATGGCTCTCTGTCTTTAAGCTGGGCATGGACTTACAACAGCCTTTCGAACAGAGGACTGTCCTCAGCAAAGTAGGGCACATGGCCACCTGAGGCTGAAGTGAAACTTCAACCAGGAACTTCCAGATTCACAACTCATGCCTGTACACAAGCCAGGAAGGAGCCACAGAAACCAGAAAGAATGCAAGAAGGGGAAACTTGTTCTCAGAAGTGTCAGGAGATTTACTGCAGTTCACTGCAATTTTGGAACACGAGTTCCTTCTTTAGCAGTCATCTACAATCATAATAAAGAAGCCAATTATTGATACGCAAACAAAATTGTATCCAACATTATTTTTTTAAAAAAACTTGAAACATAACTATTATTTTAAAAGGGTAAAAATGTAACTACAGTGGTACTTTGGGTTACAGACATTTCAGGTTACAGATGCTTCAGGTTACAGACTCTGCTAATCCGGAAATAGTACCTCAGGTTAAGAACTTTGCTTCAGGATGAGAACAGAAATGGTGCAGTGGCAGCGGGAGGCCCCATTAGCTAAAGTGGTGCCTCAGGTTAAGAACAGTTTCAGGTTAAGAACGGGCCTCCAGAACGAATTAAGTTCTTAACCCAAGGTACCACGGTATCTGATACAATGGTTTTAGAATGATGGCTACTGAAAAGTAGTAAATGTGGTTGGGACAACATTGTGTGTGTGTGTGTTTGTGTGTGTGTGTGTGTGTGTGTGTTCTGAACACAGCCTGAGCATGTTCTTGCAAGGTCAGATGTTTAAGAGGAATTGGTATTCTGCTCTACACAGTACAGCTGAACATTTTATCATTTCTTAACCCCTGATATTGTTCCACCAGGCTAGAGAGACGAGTAGATTTTAAGCGTAGGAAACTTCTTGGGAGAAATGGAGGATTAGTTCTGAACTGCATAGGCAATGTGTAATGAAAAGTGCTCAGGGGAAAAAAAAATCTGTTCATTGGCAAATCCAATCCCCTAATAAAGGCTTTTCATGCACACTTTGTTTCCTTCTTCAACTTTCTCTCAATTAGAACTATGTTAATACAGTGATCGGTCTGGGGCTTAAACTCACAAGAGCCAGGAAATTCAAAATTAAGGCTCCCTTGGTAAACTTAATTCTACCCCCACTGTGCATATTACATTTTATGATGGAGCGGGATGGAGGCTGTCTTTTATTATGGGATCATATAACAGAGTGACATATTGTGAGTGATAAGAAATAGGTGTGAGACTTGCTGTGGAGGTTAAAGAAATGTCACCGTGGCTAAGTAGTCTTCACTCTGTCTTGCAAAAATGGAATTTTAATTGCTGGTTGTAGAACATTGTTAATATATGATGTCAGGCTAACTAAAGCTTGACAGCTTATCACATTGTTGGCATGCAATGAGTTCTACATTAATTGTGTCATATCTGGGGTTTCTTTTTAATGTGATATTTTGAATTCTTCTTAGGTCCCTTTGGTGCTTGCTCCTAAAGCTGTGATTTGTAAGTAGGGTTTGTAGAACCCTGTGGTTCTTTCGGAGCTTACCAGAGGTTCCTCATTGAGAAGGTAAGAGAATGATGAACAGGGCTGTCTAAAAAGTAGCTTGCAACTCACCACTGATCTATGCTCCCAATCCACAGCCACAGAGGAATATTGAATGCATTCTCTTGTAGGATTGTGGGGTGAAATCTAATGAGCCTAACTATTCCATATGGCTTGAGTGTACAGCTTAGGACTTCTCCTACCCAGAATTCTCTGTAGTGTGCACAAGTTTCCTGACAGACACTCATACCCTCCAATATTTCTCCAATGAAAATTAGGAGTGTCCTATTTAACAACAACAACAGCAACAGTTTTATTACTGCTACCCCGCCCATCTGACTTGGGTTGCCCCAGACACTCTGGGAGACTTCCAACACATAATAAGAATAATAAAACATTAAACATTAAAAAACCTTCCCTATACAAGGCTGCCTTCAGAGGTCTTCTCGGGGGTCACATAACTCCATACCCTCCAACATCTCTCCAATGAAAATAGGGACATCCTAAGGAAAAGGCAGGACATTCCAGGATCAAAACAGAAACCAGGACAGTTTCTGTAAATCTGGGACTGTCCCTGGAAAATTGGGACATTTGGAGGGTCTGGCTGCTATGAAAGGAAGGTTCCTTGAATGTAGACATTTTGAACACCAATGCTTTCAAGACTTCACGAATCAAAACCTGTTTATATATGTATCCACATAGCTACTTTATTAGACAATGCATATATACCGGTAATAGCCGGCACCAAGAGACGGAAGGGAGGCAAATAAACCAGCAAACTAGCCTCTTCTTGTTGACATCACTACTGCCACCAAGTGGATATTTTTTTATTTTTCTCTGCCTCCACTAAAGAGCCCTTCAACCTCCTGAGCTTTAACTAGCCCAACTTATTCCCAATACTGGTTAGAGCAGTGTGGCACCTAGGCATTGGGTAAACAACAAGGCCTCTGATAATCTCTCTTCCCCCCCCCCCGCCAAGATATTATACTTAAAGGTTTTATAAGGCAGCAAGTTAAACCATTTTTAAGAAAAAATATTTTAGAAAAAAATGCCAGTTGTGCAATTTGAGTAGCTAACCTATGAGAGACAACAACAACAACATCAGAAGTTAAACACATTCAGCTACAGCGGTACCTCAGGTTAAGAACTTAATTCATTCTGGAGGTCTGTTCTTAACCTGAAACTGTTCTTAACCTGAGGTACCACTTTAGCTAATGGGGCCTCCCACTGCCGCCACATGATTTCTGTTCTCATCCTGAGGTAAAGTTCTTAACCCGAGGTACTATTTCTGGGTTAGCGGAGTCTGTAATCTGAAGTGTCTGTAACCTGAAGCGTCTGTAACCCGAGGTACCACTGTATATCTATTCTGGATTCTTTCCCTAACCAAATCAATAATAATAATAATAATAATAATAATAATAATAATAAATTTTATTTATATCCCGCCCTCCCCAGCCGAAGCCGGGCTCAGGGCGGCTAACAACAATCAAATAATCCAATATTCTAAAAACATTTCATTATAAAAATTAATTAAAATCAAATTGATGGCAACTGTAAGCAAAATTCTGTGCAGTTTGCCAGAGGAGGGAGTCAGGCTGCGCCCTGACCAAAGGCCTGGCGGAACAGCTCTGTCTTGCAGGCCCTGCGGAAAGATGTCAGGTCCCACAGGGCCCTAGTCTCTTGTGACAGAGCATTCCACCAGATTGGAGCCGCAGCCGAGAGAGCCCTGGCTCTAGTTGAGGCCAGTCTAACCTCTCTGTGGCCTGGGACCTTCAGGATGTTTTTATTTGCAGACCGTAGGTTCCTCTGTGGGACATACCAGGAGAGGTGGTCCCGTAGGTACGAGGGTCCTAGGCCGTATAGGACTTTAAAGGTTAAAACCAGCACCTTAAACCTGATCCTGTACTCCACCGGGAGCCAGTGCAGCTGGTATAGTACCGGATGAATGTGATCTTGTGGCGAAGACCCCATAAGGAGTCTCGCCATGGCATTCTGCACCCGCTGGAGTTTCTGGGTCAGTCTCAAGGGCAGCCACACGTAGAGCGAGTTACAATAATCCAGTCTGGAGGTGACCGTCGCGTGGATCACAGTGGCTAGGTCAGGGCGAGAGAGATAAGGAGCCAGCTGCTTAGCTTGGCGGAGATGAAAAAATGCCGTCTTTGTTATAGCTGTAATCTGCGCCTCCATGGAGAGGGAGGTATCAAAGATTACACCCAAACTCTTAACGGACGGTGCTGGCACTAATTGCACCCCCGCAAGAGATGGGAGTTGCCCCCTCAATCCCATATCGTCCCGTCCCAGCCAGAGGACCTCTGTCTTCGAAGGATTTAACTTCAACCGGCTCCGACATAACCATCCAGCCACAGCTTCCAGACATCTGGTCAGTGTGTCTCTGGCCAAGTCAGGATGGCCATCCATCCACAGATAGAGTTGGGTGTCATTGGCATACTGATGGCAACCCAGCCCAAAACTCCAGACAAGCTGGGCGAGGGGGCACATAAAGATGTTAAAAAGCATCGGGGAGAGTATCGCACCCTGCAGCACTCCACACACCAAGGAGTGGCGCGATGACAGTTCCCCCCAAGCACCACCCTCTGTCCCCGACCAGAGAGAAACGAGCGCAGCCATTGAAGGACTGTGCTCTGGATCCCCACGTCGGCAAGGCGGTGGTCCAGGAGTTCGTGATCGACCATGTCGAAGGCTGCTGACAGGTCTAAAAGAATCAGCAGCCCCGACCCGCCTCGATCCAGCTGCCTGCGGAGATCATCTGTTAGGGCGACCAGAGCCATCTCGGTCCCATGACCAGCGCGGAAGCCGGACTGGAATGGATCCAGAGCCGATGTTTCATCCAGAAACCTGCCAAGCTGTTCAGCAACCGCTCTCTCAATCACCTTACCCAGGAATGGAAGATTCGAAACCGGGCAGTAATTGGATAGATCTAAGGGATCTAATGATGTTTTCTTTAAGAGCGGGCGCACCACTGCCTCCTTCAGTTCCCCTGGGAATATCCTGGTGCCAAGGGACAAATTGATGATATCCCCCATGGGGGCCCGCACCTCGTCTGGACACGCTCTAATCAGCCAAGACGGGCACGGGTCGAGAGGACAGGTGGTGGGCTTTCCAGCTCGGAGGAGTCTGTGCACATCAGCTGGGGATATCCGGTCAAAGTGATCCAATACTGGACCCGAGGACAGTCGAGGGGCCTCCAGTTCCTTTATTGTATCCAATAAAGGGAGGTCATGGCGGAGCAACAGGACCTTCTCCGCAAAAAAGCTCGCAAATGCCTCACAGCTCTGTGTCAAATTGTTATTTAAATTTGGCTGTCCTTCAAGGGACATTAAAGACCTAATTATACTAAATAATTGCGCCGGGCGAGAGCTAGCGGATGCAATGGACGCCGAGAAGTAAGACTTCTTAGCAGCCTTCACTGCCATCTCATAGTTTTCATAAAAACCCTATAAGATGTTCTTGAGGCTCCGTCACAGGCACCCCGCCATACTCACTCTAGCCGTCTGAGGTCCTGCTTCATTTTCCGAAGCTCCTCGGTAAACCAAGGAGCCCGGTTTCTGCGGGGTCGCAGAGGGCGCTTAGGTGCAATCTCATTGATGGCTGCCAGGAGCTGGATATTCCAGCCCTTGACAAGCTCAGTCAATGAGTCGCCAGGGGGAGCAAGGTCCCGCAAGGCTTGACGGAATCTATCAGGGTCCATCAGCCTATGCGGCGAGCCCAAATCGACTCGCCACCTAAGCAGGGTGGGCGTAGAAAGTCAATCCTGGCTTTCAGAGCATAGCGATCAGACCATGGCACCTTCATCGAAGGAGACATGATCACATCTATACCGACGCCAAAGATCAAATCCAGCGTGTGGCCTGCTTGATGTGTGGGGCCCGAAACAAACTGGGAAAGCCCTAGTTTCACCATGGAAGACAACAGGTCCAGAGCCTGTGAGGAGGGAGTGGCATCAGCATGGATGTTGAAGTCCCCCAATACCAATAGGTTAGGGAACTCCAAGGCCCAGCCGGCCACTGCCTCCAGCAGGCCTGACAGGGTGGCTGCTTGTGCGCTAGGTGGCCAGTACACCAGCCAGACAGCCAAGCTCACCTCAGAGCCCCACACTAGGCCAACAGATTCAATGCCGGGGATCGATGGCGATGGTAGAGCCCTGAAAGGACAATCTTCCCAGATTAATAATGCCACGCCTCCCCCCCGGCCCACAGGCCGTGACTGGTGGAGGACAGAGAAACCCGGGGGCGCCATCTCTCATAAGGTAACAGTTTCCCCTTCACACACCCAGGTTTCCGTCACACAAGCCAGGTCGACCCCCTGCGAGGTAAAGAAATCTTGCAGGGTGGCGGTTTTGTTGCCTATAGACCTGGCATTGCACAACACCAGTGACGGAGGTGAGTAATCCTTGCTCACCCTACCCTCGTCCCTCGGGATGGGGTGCAGATTGGAAGGGGTACGAGCATATCCGTATCTCGATCCCCTTCGCCTATAACATCTGCCCCCACCGCCATACCTCCCTCGCCCCTCCACGGTAGCAATCCCAAGCCTCATACTAACCTCCATTTACAAAATAGAAAAACAAACCAAACCAAAAACAATTATACCAAACCAAAACCAATCCCCACCCCACTCAATATCCAACCCCAAACCAAAATAAAACGGAACAAAATAAAAATACATAAATAAAAACCACTGTTCACTGTGGTACAACAAAGTAAAAAGTAAAAACACCTTTAAAACACTTTAAAATATATAAAAACATTTTTAACATTTGCTGCAGCAGCACTAGTGTCCTTAAAGCTGTGGCGGTGGTGAGTGTGGGCCCCACCCCCTAGGCCTGGTGGAATTAGCCTGAGGAGGGAGTGGCCTTCCCCAACTCTCACGGTGCAGCAATCACTTTGCATTGCTCATTTCAAATTCTGGAACATTTTGTGGACTTCTTCAGGTTCCTTCTTACTGCCGTGCCCAACTGTGCTCTTGAACTCTTCCCAGTGTTTCATCTCTTTCTCTCTCATTCAGCTCTTCAACTTCATCTCCTGAACTTCAGCTGCTCAAGATTCTGACCTCCTAACTACTCTATTTTCTAACTTGATTTATATACAATATTGCGTGGACAGGCGGAGTCCCCAGATCCCGAGCGCCCCCCCCCCCCCGTCATGTGGAATAACGACTCAAGACAACGTGCTATGGGATTAAATTGGCCACAACTTTATTAAATTTCAAATGTGGGTAGACCTTGGCTCAGGCATTGGGCGTTCTCCCTCCCCAGTCCCCAGCTGGGGATCTAGGGAACATCAGGGTTATCCAGTGTGTGTGGAGAACATATGTTCAAGCAGAGATAGCCGCCCCCGTTACGCCACCGCCGCAGGGGAGAGCAATGACGACCTTTCGGCGTACGGTCAAAGCCTCCCTTCAGAAACACCTTTAACGGGCAACCCTGGTATCGCCGCCGCAAAGAGGGAGATGGACTAAAGGATTCCGCCCAAGGCCTGATACTGCCAGAGTTGTGACGTTTTGCTACGGGAAAGGCGAAACCTGCCAATGCAGGGAAATTCCTTTCTGGCCCTTTAACAGCGACCTTAACGTAGCAGTGCCCGCATACCTGTGAAGAAAAGTTAACCTGCAAAACCTGTGAAGAAAAGTTAACCTGCAATATAAGACATTAACTGAGGGTGGGTAGGATGGGAGAAGCTCTGGAGCCAAGTGAGGATTCCCAGGTAAGATCCTCCCTCTATTGTGTGGGCAGGTAATCCCTCCCCTACCTGGCCTGGTCTCCTTGGCAATGCTTCCCCCAGGTAGGATTGGACAACTGACTGAGGTAGGCGGAGACCTCCAGGTATCCCACCTGAGGGAAGGCAAAGCCAAGCCTATGCTGATGGAGCCGCTCCAGATCCAGGGGCTGCGCGCGTCCACGCAAAGGGCGCCCCCCGTTTTAAGCAGGGAGCGGTCATTCTCACCCCCCCTTTCAACCTTTTAACTAGTCTGAAGGACAGTGGAGGCTTAGTTAGGTTTCTCTCGCCCCTTTTGTCTCCAAGTTCCTTGGATGAACCATAAGCCCACTTATGCAAAATGTCCTGAGCAAAACAACCCCCCCCCCACCCTTTTATACTTTCTTGTGAATCTTTTGCCTTCCTTTGCACAGAAGCCTTTTAAGCTTTAAAAAGCAATCATTGTGCAACACAAGTTTTGGTTTTTTTTAACCAACACAAAATGGTTGACAGAACAATAAAGATATGACTTTATTCCTATTGCAAGTTAACTCTATGGCACCTCTTTAGTGCTTTCCCATCCTTATACAGTGGTACCTTGGGTTACAGACACTTCATGTTAGATACACTTCAGGTTACAGACTCCACTAACCCAGAAATAGTACCTCGGTTTAAGAACTTTGCTTCAGGATGAGAACAGAAATCGTGCGGAGGCGGCGCGGTGGCAGTGGGAGGCCCCATTAACTAAAAGGTGCTTCAGGTTAAGAACAGTTTCAGGTTAAGAACAGACCTCCGGAACGAATTAAGTTCTTAACCTAAGGTACCACTGTATTCTTTGACCTTGCCTAAAAAAGCAACCCTGCAAAGCAAGTTATTTTGCAAATTGAGGGAATTAAGATAGATGAACAAATGGATGAAGGCACTCTAAAGAATTCATAGTTGAAACGCAATTTAGGCCCTGGTATCTTAAATCTAGGTCCAACACACTGGCCACTAGACCATAGTTATGCATCTGTGAATGAACTCAACATCAAATCCTCTGAACTTCCTGGATAGGTTTCTGGTATACCAGCTGCTGTATGAATGACATCATATGAGCCACAATTTACACAATGTTCCCATCCCCTAAGAGAGAAGTACATTTATACCTGTGGATACCTGGCTCATGACATTTTTATCAGAGTGGTAAATGTGTGCATTCCTGAGGTCCATACCACTCCCTAAACAGGAGCTTATCATTGCACAAAATATCTGAACCTGTTCTGATGCTGTGAACAATATAACTTTAAATTCAGGGAGAATTTGTAATACTGCTGTATTTGTACTTGTCTTTTAAGTGAGTTCCCTGCAGGTGAATTACTTCCTTCCTCAAATATGCCATAATTGGAAACTGCATGGAGGCCACATAATATTCTCAAATCTCTCACTGATCCCGACATCTTCCCTTTTTGTTCTTTTAAGTATCTGTCACTTCAATCAGTTTTAATCTTGAATAAGCAACTTGCGTGATTTGTAGCTAACATTCCACTTCACACCATGGCTTCGTAGACCTCTTGCCTTTACTGCTGTGTTATCCGAGAAGTCTCGTGTAAATGGGAGTTTGGGGACAAGATGTAACCAGCAACATTTGTCATACTCTTCTGGTGTTAAAAAGTCTGTTCTGGTTTCAGGCAAAAATATTAAGAGGGAAGCTTCCCCAGATAAATGAAAGGGAGGATTTAACATCACGGGCATGAAAGCTTTATATTTCTCTCTCACTGGCCCCATTCCACTGGACTACAAACTCTGGAACTCTTCAACCAGAATTATAAACTGAAATGTTTGCAGTTTTAATCTGGTTCCTTTTGATTCACCTTAAATTAGAAGGCAGTGCAAACAGACAACCCACTTACTGCACAAGGTCCACTTTAAAAAGTCCCATAATGGCTGCTCACCATGTGGGGAGTCACTCATCTGTCGGCTATGCCCCCATAATGACCTGTGCTTTGCCAAATTCCCAGAATGAGGTGGTGGGGTATTGGCAACATGGCAATGCTTTGCTCATGGATGCAGAGAGTTGGGGGCAAACTGCCCTGGGTCCTCACAACGCCCCCCCTCCCTGCTTATGGGTCCCTATTGCCTAAGCTTAGCATTACAAACAATGTTGCACCTGTAAATGTTCCCCATAGCTCTCTGCCCCACCCACTGCCTCACTGAAATCTTGTTGGTCTCTCTTAATCCCCAAAGTAAATAGGTGAGTGAACAAAGTCTGAATCATTCCCAGCATGGTTATGTAAGTGACATTAGCATGCATGTGTAATTGTTGTTCCATTCAGGGCAAAAATCAGGTGCTGGGCTGACCCAAGATTTCTCAATCATTCAATACCTACTGAATTTGTACTCCTATATGATCACTCTAATACAGCCACATTTGCTACATCCATTGCGTTAAGGGTTGTTCTGTAGGAGGAGATGCATATTGCAAAAGATTGATTATTCACTGCTAATGCTGCTTGTTGTATTATTCTTCCAACCTGTATCCCTGGCCTATCCTCTAAGGGAGTGTCAACTGGAGGGCTAGCTTTTATGTTTCAGTGTTCCTACTTTAAATTTACTCCTTGAAAGGAAGCAGGCAGAGTTTTCATATGCTACTTATGATGGGTAGATGTTAAATTCTTCTCTTTCCCATTGGAAGATCCATAGGATCAACTGTGGACACTCATATCGAGTAGGGGCCACCATGTCTCCTGATTTCATGACCTGTGCAAAAATCCAAGAATGTAATTTCTGTTTCCATTCTTTAATGCAAGAAGATGGATTTTCTGGAGATTTGTCACAGTCTGGATTAAGTTTCAGATTGGATTGGGTCTGATCCGGTTTTACAAATTGGATTGGGGGTCCATGTACAGGCCTAGTAGTAAGTCCAATTTATGTCACTGAGACATTTCTGAGTAAATAAGAACAAAAATATGGTACCTTTTTAAAGACTAGGGTAAGCACCTTCAACATATTAGTTTGGATCAATGTTCCTCTGTTATGATATTTTTCTGCCTTCCTGACACTCCAGTTGAAACCAGCTGTGCTTGTTATGCTAGGATTCCTGTAGAAAAACCTTCCCCAATTTGGTTCCCTCCATATATTTTGTAGAATAGCTTCCCCTAATCTGACATCCTCCTCTATTTTGAATTCCTGTCAGCCCCCACCAGCCTGACCATTGGTCAGGGATGATATATATTGATATTGTGCATGTCTGTAGCAACAAAACAAAAAAACGTAATTTGGAACAACTTCGTCTGAAATGGCAATCCTCGATTTTTGCCTCAGCTGCTAGGCAGAAGTTATTGGCCTTCTCGTAGAGAAGCTAAATAAATTTTCAACTGTGGAGGAAACATGATTCTTGGAGGAAAGAATGAACATAATAGAATGAAGGGAACAGTTGGCAAAACTACTGTGACTAGAGCAGAAGAGATGTAGATTTGGGCCATGTTCACAACTCAGTCTTTTAACCAGTAGCCGAGCCAGGAAACTGTGGCTTTGAGCTGTGGTGTGTTCATGCAGAGTACTTCACTGCCTGCCATGAGTTCAGATCTTCTGTTCCCACAGGCTGAAGGCCAGTTAAGGAGAAAATACCTCAAGAAATTATTTTAGGACACGAATGAGGAATCTGTGGCTCTTCAGCTTTTGTTAGACTCTCAACAGCCCCAGCTCAGCATGGCCCATGATCAGAGATGATGGGAACAGTAATCCGGCAACAACTGGAAGGCCACAAGTTCACCACCTCTGAGTTAGGAAGGCGGTGTTGAACATTGAATAAGAGATACAGTTGGATGTAGGAAAGTCAAGTTCAGAAAGTCTACTCGGTTATAGCCACTGGGCTGTAAATTACTTTTTGACTAACCTACTTAACCGAGTTATTGTAAGGACAAATGCCAGCAGGCTAAGCTCAAGGTTCTTACATTAATTTACAACACACTTTGCAACTTGGGTTCAGGATGCCTTTAGGACTGCTTGATTCTTTATACCACTGCTCCATCATTGAAGTCTTCAGATGAGTTAGTTGTTAGTGGTCACCTGTAGTTCAGGTGCGTGGCTTGTATCCACGGAGAGCTGTGTGTTTAGTATTGTGGGTCCAGCTCTGTGGAACTCTCTCTTTCTGCTGAGTTCAAATAGTCCTATCCCTGTCAAACTTCCAATGGCTTATTAAGACTGTTCTATTTCAGCAGGCATTTTAAGTAAATGTTCTGATTTTTATGGGATAGTTTGAACTGGTTTTAGTTTTCTCATGTCTTCTTAATCTTACTATACGCCACTTAGGCGTGAAATGGTATATAAATTGTTTGAAATAAATAAAAATACGCTGAGCTCTCTGGAGGAAGAACAAGATACAGATGTGTGCTGTTGTCACTGTGTGTGGCTTGTACTGGGTCATGTCTTGTCTATGAAAATTCATTATATATATACTCAGACGAGAGAGAGAGAGAGAGAGAGAGAGAAAGAGAGGACATGGTGTCCTTTGCTATTCACAACAGAAGAATGCATCTCTCTCTCTCTCTCTCTCTCTCTCTCTCTCTCTCTCTCTCTCTCTCATTCTTCTGTTGTGAATAGCAAAGGGCCGCCATCTCATTCATATATGTTTGTGTTTTATTCTTCTTTTATGAATAGCAAAGGATCGCCAAGTCCTCTTTCCACAGTTGTATTATTTCATGGGGAACTAGATAAGTGCTTGGGACCAGTGGCAGAGCTTCATGCTCCGGCACCAGGGGCAGAGAGCAGACGTGTGCTGCCTGCGGGGGGCATGGCTCCCAGTGCGTGCGGGGGGCAGCTGCGATGGAACCCCACCAGGATGTGGTCTGGGGGCAGTGCGCTCCCCTGCCCCCCTCTTCCTCCGGCAGTGTTTGGGACATGTCTATGCCACCTGGAAATAGTGGTTGCTACAGCTTCACTGAGAAGAACATTTGGGGGTGACATGGAGTGAAGGTGGGGAAAGTGATGGTGAAAGCATTGGCCTGTTTTTTTCACTGCCCCTTTGTTTTCGACTGCTGCTACAATGTACGGTGCTGGCTCTGACACACCTCCTAACAGCTGCCTACTGGAACTGCCATCCTCCCCCTGAATGCTCACGGGGAGGAGGCCACATTATCAAGTAGCAACGTTCCCAGAGGAAAGAGCTTGCAGCTATCTGACAAAGGCCGCAACAGGAGAAGAACCATAGCCTCATAGTGAGTTTTGCCCCCACCTTATTCCAGTGAAAGAGAAAGAGCGTTGAGGCTCAGTCCTAGTGTTTGCACCACAAAATGAACAGTGTGACTCCGTTCAGACATCAAATGTATTTTTTAAAAAAATTCTGAACCAATGCCAGCTGCTTCACTGTTGCATCTGGATTCACAAGCACCACTGTGGTCATTGTTCCACCTGTGGATTCTGTCCATTGTCCAGACATGGGCTAGGGCCATGCCTCAGGGTGCCCCTATTTGATGTAAGTCATAGGGCTCCCCTGTTGGTGGTTTACCCTTAGTTGGATTCCTTGTAGATGGGCAGGAGTCGAGATATAGTCTGGCTTCATCGAATGCCTAAGCCAAACCACTCACATCTGTAACCAATAAAGTCGTGGCCTATTTGAACTCCTAAACCAAAATACTTGTGTACGTGTGTTTATTTTCTACTGAGGAACTGAGGGTCGCGGGGCTTGGCACACACCACTGTGGTCATTGTTCCACCTCAAGAGGCTGTTGCACCATAGTGAAGGGAATAAATTTTGTAACTGGGGAAGCTGAGCCTGGTGCAGATGGGAAACGATAAGTGGAGCAACGTGAAGCTGTGTTGCATGTCTGCAGGCTCCAAAAGGAATGTGGGCTTTTAAATATAGTTTTGTGTGATCTTTAATGTGAACAAGCTCTTGATCCAAGGAGAGCTTAAAGGGGTTCACACACACATGCACTGAAGGCAGGTGTGGAAGGGAGAATTGAATGGCTGCCCTCATTGGACACCATGGTCAGGCTCCTGAAGTTCAGGTATGAGGGTACGAGTTCCACATACCTACAAATGTATACACATAGATGTTCTTCCTATGTGCTCAGAACATGTGGGTGTTCTGCCAGCAGCAAAGGGCAGCTCCAGTGCAGAAGAGGTTGTGTGAACTCTATTCCATTATTAGGTGTCAGGACTAGGGAAGATCCAGCCCATGGTTAGGGTTACATGCAAAACTGCAGGTGCTGAATCTGACAGAGTAGCACTTTCAGGATATGTGCTACCTTGTGGTAGCAATCCTGGCCACAAAAGGCTCCGTGGTAAACGGTGTCTGTTTCCTCAGTTGTTGAGCCTAAAATAAATTGCACTGAATCAGCTGAATCATCCTCAGGCCTCCATCAGGTCATCCATATCACAGGGTTTGGGGGAAGATGGAACTATGATTTGGAAAGTGCTCTGATCCATCAAAATGGCTTTAGATCCATCACCCCATAAATTATAATGAAGGGCAGCTGATAACCCATATTGAAGAACCCACCCATTGCTTTTTTCAGTGCCCATGTCAAAACAGAAGGAACATTTATCATTGCATATACATTTTATCATGCAGGTACATTTGCCAGGGAGCTAATATTGCCTGCCTTGAAAGATAACCAGGGTTTTCCCTGTTTAATAGGTGAAATGATCATTAATGTTTTGTTCTTGAAGACAAGCAGCACAGGAAGAAATGGTGTTGCATACCTCCCTGTGCCTGTTGACATTTCCATTCCACCTTAAGGAACAGGCATGAGATTGTTGCATGTCACTTGTCTGTTTACATTCCAGCACAGCTTGCTGGGAACTTCCGTTTGTGTATAGCTTTTGCTTTTTCTGTTCTCTCCATGATGACATGAGAGAGAGACGACATGTTTCTTTTTTCTGATTTATGTTTAATAAATCTGTAGCTGTAGCATGACTTCGCACGTCTCACGCCTACTTCTGTGTGTGCAGTACACTCTGCTAATTGGGTGCCCTGGCTTCTGAAATCCGGGTCGCTGATTTACATTGGAGCATGGGCCGATGAATGGAGACGTCATTCATCGTCTCCATTCAGCTGGCCAGCTGGCCTCCCAGCCCTCTGCATGTTGCCAGTGCCAACCTTAGCTAACCTGGTGCCCTTCAGATGTTGTTGGACTATAACTCCCATCATCCCTGACCCACCGACCATCCTGGCTGGAGTTTATGGGCTTTGGAGTCCAACAGGGTCCAGAGGGCATCAGGTTGGGGAAGGCTGCCCTGTTCTTCTTCCTTTGCAAGCTTTGATAAGCAACGAGTCCCATAGCAAGATTACCTGCCTCCCCACCCCTTTCAGTTCTGCATATGCTTGTCTAATTTAATATGGATCGAGATGATTTTAGCTAGTTTGTTTACACAGCTATCAAAACTTTCAAAAGGATCCCAGGTTGCTTGAGTAAAAACTCGGAGAAGGAAAAGAAATGGCAGTTTTCCCCAGTGTAGGATTCATCATATTTTTCTTTCTTTCTCCATCAGCCCAAACATTAAGTAATTACACTTTTTAGACTTCTGCAATGAACATAATGAACACGGTGGAACTGAAAAATAAGCATTAGGGGTTGGCGCTTGCCAATTTCCTTCCATTCCCATCCCTCTCATAATTTGTTCCTTTGCACTGGTTCCAATAGCCACTTTCCCTGGTAGCAGAAATACTGTAGCATTGATGTCTGTGTCGGCTACTCTATTTCTCTCCCTGCACGCCCCCCTCCCTTCTTCTTTTTCTTCTCTTCAAGTATATTGCTTGCTCCTCTCCTCCAAATGGCAAACACACTGAGGAGCAGTCTCTTGCTTAACATGTCAAAATGTGAGTTCTGGCTGTTGATTGCTTCAGTTTCCGTCCCTCGAGGCCTGCTGTTGCCAGAAATCAAAGTGTAATTTTGCAGATGTTGAGATCCTGCGAGCCCCCTAGGTTGCAACACAAAGCCATCCTAGCCAGCTGGCAGACTCCACTAGTGTGAAGAATGTAAAAGTATACATTTTTAGTTTTCAACCAACAACGACCGGCGATCGCTGGTAACGCCAGCAAAGGCAGGAATTAAGAGCTCTTTTGTTGTTGTTGTTGTTGTTTTTGCTGCAGAAGAATAAGTGGCCCTGCTGATTCCCGTGAGTGTTGCAGCCTTGCTGCTGCTTTGAAAGACGCTGTTCACCAGAACTATATAATGTTCCCTTGGTGCCCTTCCAGCATATCTGCTACTCTTTAAAGGGATACTGTTTTTTGACAGCAACATCAGCCCATGGCAGAAAACTTAGAGGTTATTTCAGCAAACCTTAACCTTGTCAGACATATATATATATATATATATATATATATATATATATATATTGCATACAGACTCTTATGAAAGGTGCCTTCCAAAGGAAATTCGTCTGAAGAAGAGAGGAAAGGGGTAAGGATAAGAAGGTTTTGACAATAAAGAGGTATGCAAATTTTAAAGAACAGATTCTTTAAAAATAAGATTGACAGGCATTTTAATAGGCCATTTTCCTTTTACATATGATGTATAGTTGGAACTGCTGGTTTTATGTACACCTGAGGTTGGTTTGTTTTTAGGTCAACTTGCTTTTAATTCCCGACTTTTATTGAAAAATGGAAAAATGGGCCTATGAACTTAGAACCCTCTTTACTAGTGCTGCAGATGGACGACAGTTTTAGCTAAACCATATAGAGTTTTAAAAGCCCTAATTAAGCACCCGCATCCCAATTGATTTGGGACCAAGTCCAGAACTAGTGTTCCCAAGGTCAGCTCAGATCCTTAGGTCAAAGATGTGTGTGTGTGCACACAGCTCTATCCATTTATAAATCTTAATATTTTGGGGGATTCTCAGACTTCCAGGGCAACATAAATAAACAACTGCAAATTCAAATGACAACTTTCTTGCCTTGACAACTCAAATCTCTGCTTGATATACCACTGATCTGTCACTGAAGATTTTTGGAGTCAAGGTTGACAGTAAGGTTGACAGTAAATACATGGTGAAGGGTTGACTAATTCATCATATCAAACAACCATCTCAGCCCATGTCTGAAATCTACAGCAAGCCTTTCCTTGGAGAATCAGAAGATTTAATCAAAAGCCTTACGTGATAATGCTATGATCTGTATATAATACAAAAAAATGCTTTCTATAAAGTCATAATTGTTTGCAGAATGCACATCCTACCCTTGGATCTATTCCAATCTGGGTGCTTCAGCGCTAAATGTTTTGTTTCTATGATATGCAAGTGCTTGTTTCAATTCTAAGGGTGAATGCAGATGCACATAATTTCAGCACTGAGCACACTGTGAAAGGAAATGCGTTCATTTTATTCAGACTGCCATCTTCTCTTTTGGACTGAGCTCAGAGAAAAATGGTTTTGTGCTCGTCACAGCTGTGAAGATACAACAGGCAACTTCACTAATGTCCTCCCTCCTTAGCTGGAGCAGTTATTCAACATTTAAAACATTGTGTCTCCCTTTTGTTCCAGGGAGATGAATTGAAAATTTGTATATGTGGAACCATAAATGTATATATGAAAGGCAGAAGCCAGCCACAATGACATGGGCTCACCTAAGGGAGATAATGCCAAAGGTTTTTTAAAACTACATTTACATAATCTTAAACTGACTTCTGTCAGCTCAGACACCCCTGGGTTGCCTTATTCTCACTGGGGAAATGGGTTGTCCCTTTCTTATATCATTGTGGCACTCAGTTCTGCCCTCCACAACAGGCCATTATATTCTTCTGTGTGGATCGGATGCTGTCAAGGTTGGCTAGGCCACTAGAGGGGCTGCCATTATCAGAGATAAAGATGTAGAAACACAGAATCATAGTATTGTAGAGTTGGAAGGGAAGACTAGGATGATCTAGTCCAGGCATGCCCAACTCCCACAGTGGCGTAGCGTGGGTTGTCAGCACCCGGGGCAAGGCAAGTAATTTGCACCCCCTAACCCGTGGATTTGCGCCCCCTAACCCGTGGATTTGCGCCCCCTAACCCTACCCCCCAGATGTTGCGCCCGGTGCGGCCGGGCCCCCCTGCACCCTCCACGCTATGCCACTGAACTCCTAAGAGACTGCAATCTACTCCCACTATAAAAAAAACTGGCAGTGGCCATTGGATTGACCAAAATTGTTGAGTTTTTGTGGGGAGCCTTCACTAAAGTTGTTGAGTTTTTTGGGGGGAGGAAGACCCAAAGTTGGAGTTTTTTAGGGCAATCGCAATTGGCCAGGATCCACCAGGGATGCCCCGTGATCAACCAGCGGAGCGCGATCAACCGGTTGGACATGCCTGATCTAGTCCAACCCCCTACAATTCAAGAATATTTTGCCCAAAATGGAGCTTGAACAAACCACCCTGAGATTAAGAGTCTCATTGTCTACCAGCTGAGCCCAAAGCCCAGGTAAGTTCTGTTCTGCACCTGAGGAAGCATCAGTTGGGAGCAATTGGGGTACTGGGAAGAAATTTTACTTTTCACTTGAGGAAAAGGAACAGAGATGGGTGGGCCTTTTTCACATTTCCCAAAACACCTAAGAAGCTGCCTTGGACCCATTGGTCCATCTAGGTCAGCAATGTTTGAACCGACTGCCTGTGGCTCTACTGGATTTCAACCAGGAGTAGGGATGGAAGGACCTGTCACTTTCAGTTCTCATAGTTTCTCATTTTTCTAAATTTCTCTAAATAAACATGTAGTCTTTGACTAGTTCATACATTCCCGCAAGCAATTTTTCTAATAGTAAGCCCACAACTTACACTCATTAAACTTAGGCACATTTAGTGTTATGTGCATGGCAGATATACTGTATTTTCCCGTGTATAAGACAAGGGTTGTTGTTTTTTTACCAAAAAATCAGGTTAAAAATTGGGGGTCGTCTTATACATGGGCAGTGCTGAGGGGTGTTTTCTTAATTTGGAGTCCCCAAAAATTGGGGGTGTATATATGCCATGCATGTAACACTAAATGTGCCTGTTTATATGGGATGGAAAGCAGGTTCCAGGGGAAATGATGTGAGCAATCCCCATATATATGAATTTTTGTAACACTGTTTGGGTGGGAAAGTGCATCACTAAATTCAGATAAGTGCAAATTTCAAAGCACTGCTGTGTTTCTCAAGGGTGGACTGAGTAATAGTAATAGTACACAATAAAATTAAATATCAGCAAATAATAATTAAACATAAATTCACTCTTAACGGTTACAATAGATAATTTATGAGCTATAATCAATTAAAAATAACAGCAACGCACAATGCATAAAATAGCACAATACCAATTGAGAAACAAAGACATGCAACTTCTAATGTTATTTAAACAAAAATATTCCCGAACTCCTCTTCTCAGTAGCTTTTGCTGTTCCTAAAGTCATGTTCTGGGAAAGGCACCTAGGGCTGGACGGTGGGACAAGGCAGATGGAAAACACCATTGCCTGATGGCCAGCACAAAGTCTCTCTCCCCTCACATTCACATACAAGTCTGAAAGATAAGATATGACCATAAACACATTGAAAGTGACTGAAACCTCACATGCGACAGTGTATGAAGAGTGCATATGCAGGTTATCATTACATACAAAATGGGGGGAATTGCTGGCAAATGTGTGCATATTTGTCAAAACCGTGTATACAAATGTGTTCATTAGGTGAAATATTCACTGAAGAATTATCAGAAGGATTTTTTTAAAAACACACACCCAACAATTGCAAATCGCTGCAGATGCGGAGAACAGAACCCAAGATTTGAAAAATGATAAAATTGAGAGATCCAGAAGCTGACAGGTTAATCCATCCCTATCTGGGAGAAAGCCCCATTGAACGGAATGAGAGTTACTGCTCAGCACACATTACAAGTGTGTATTGTTTCTAAACTATTCTGGGCATGGGAGGCAGCGGAACGAGCTATTTGTTACAGCAAGTATGTGGTTACAGAAATTGCATCAAAAGACTCACACATCTGATGCTGCAGTGCAGAATACACTCGTTGGAGCTACTCCCAGCTCCTCTCAGATTCTGCTCGAAGCACTTCAGGAACCTGCAAAAACACTTTGAAGAGTGATCCATTATAGGGCCGCGAAATGAATGTGCATACCACAGGCAACGACAGGCTCTTCCATTTCTCCTCCAGGTCTCTTTAAAGCTATCATCTGCACCTAGCCTGAGAGACGTTATCCCTGTAGATGCCACTGAGCTGGTGGGCTCAAGAGATGAGAAATTACTCCCAGCTCTGATGATAGCAAGGGGTAGCCATCAAGCTGCAGCAATGATCTTCCATATTAGTCCCCTGATAGGTGCATATGGGTTTCAGGAAGTGTAACATCCTCTTAAGGGTTATAAAGCTCCAAATCCCTCGAGCTCTCTTTATATAATAAATCTGAGATCCTTGTGCAGCTTCTTCTGTTATGGATGGAAAACTGGATTTTGAACAGCTGCCAGCAGGAGACTCTGAGATTCTTGCGGCTTAATGACTTGCAAATCAAAAGCATGAAACTCACTGCACCTTTTGAACCATTTTCCCATTCAACCCCGACAAGCCACATAATTTTCTCCTGTACTGGCCCTGTTATTTTTGGTACTACAATATCAGATTTTGGGATCATTCTTTCTTTTCTTTTTAGGCTGGGGAGGGTTCGGGGCAGCAGGGAAGCTGCCCAATGATCTCAAAGCATATGTTTTTGATTCTAATAAGATTATGGATGCCGAAGGAATAAAAATGGAAATCACCACTGCCAAGATATGAAAGAAAGTTTGCATAGTAAAATAATTTAAACTCTAACATTTGGACCCAATAAGGCTAACAGAACGTTTATTCCATGTTTTTGGAAAGCGTGCATTTTCTGCACACTAAGTGGTACCCATAAAAAATAATGATTCTCGGTTCATTTCTATAAATTATACTGCTTTATAGTTTTCCGGGATACAGTTGTGTATCAAATTCTACAGCAAACACCTGGGTGTAAAGTGTAATAAACTAGTTGGTTTCCCTGAGAAAAGGGAGTCTAGTTTTTTTTCTCTTTAAGAAGAAAAGAAAAATACTGAAACATCTAAAACAGCCGTAACCTAAAAAGGGAAAAAAGAGGACATCCTCAGGGAATTATTCTTTACATTTGCACTGGAGCTCTTGGTGATGTGAAATGGAAGTTACAGAAACTTGGGTACAAATATGTTCTCTTTTCTCAGTTTATGAATGGGGGCTTGATAGTCTCAGTTGAGTAGTAAATGGAAGATGACCCATGTGATCAGTCTGCCTTGATCAGTCCATACATGGATCATAAGGCAGCCTGCAGTTACAGCCCATCTCTTTATTTACTTTTTATTATCACAAATTTGTCCAGCACCAAGAAATTAGGAATGTTTACATCTGCATTCATCTTTTCGGTTTACAATAGAAAATACAATAGGTTTCAGGCATGAGTCTTCCACACCAACAACTTCCTGGTACTTCCAATCCTGCTTCTCATCTCCTCCAAGACATTGCAGAATGGGAGATTTGAAGGGAGCAAAGGATTTGAAGGTGATAGGAATGGTGGCATTGCATGGAGGAGAAAGGCCACAGCTCAGAAGAAGACAACTTGCTTGACATGCAGAAGGGGTCAAGTTGAACCTCTGGCATATTCAGGTAAGTCCTGACTACGGATGAAGGAGAAATTTGATTCAATTTTCATTTAAAGCTGAATCTATCCGATTACTTTCCAGAACAATTTGAGAACCAGAACACCAGGGCTGGCCCACCCATGAGGCAGGATGAATCGGTTGCCTCGGGCGGCAGAAACAGAAGAGGCATTGGGTAGGAAGGGAGCTTGCCCAGTGGAATGGCAAGGCTTTATGAGGTAAGGAGAAGCCCATGCAAAGCCTCGCTTTGTGTACTATTGTGTACTATTATATTCTAATGGATTATTGCATATTATTTTATTTGATATTAAACTTATGTTTTTTATTATGACATTTTTTTATTGGATCAAAATGTTAATAAGGTGTGTGACCTTCGTGGTTTCTTCAGCTTGCAAACCGCCTTGCATATAATAATATAGAAAGGCAGTACAGAAAGAAAAAGCGAAATGAAATGTGTTCCTGGACATGCTTTAGAACCACTTTCTACTTGACTGCCATAGTGCAGGGCCTGGGGTCATAGAAAACCGAATTACAACATGTAAAATCATTCAAGTGGCCAAATATACCACTGAACAACCAGTTCCTGCCTATTCCAAATTCAGGATTGCAAACATCAGGCCCTAGGTTATAGTGGCTTGGCACTTCTATTAAGAAAAAAGAAAGCCATTGACTCTAGCCCTCAAAGTGCTTTAGAAAAAAAGTCATGCTTTTCAGTTGGACTGGTACTAGGGTTGCTAGCTAACCTATAAGGCAAAAAATAAGCCTTATATTTTCTTGCACCTTCAAAACCTGTGCAATGTTCAGAAACCGGCAGGTGAAGCCCTTCATTGCAAGGTATGAAACATTATGCCAAAATGCCAAAACATTATGAACAAAATGCCAAATTTTGCACAAAAGAGCTGACAAGGACATCATTTAATTTCCTGCAGCATTTTTTCTTTAAGATACTTTTTCGTACCATTCAAAGAGATAAAGGTTTTTGCATTTTTGGCTTTCAGGGTACAGTACTTAAAAACAACAGCCCTATTTATTATTTCTTTTTTAATGGAAAAATGTCAATTAAAAAAAAAATTTAAATCAGCTCTGAAATATCCCTTTAAGGTAAGCTGGTATTATTACCTCTATTTTTGGGGTGGGCAGGTCTTGCCCCCCCACCCCAATAATGGCTTGCCTATGACTGTCTTGTGTGTTAATGATGAACACAATGTTTGGTTCTAAACTCAGTTGCTTAGCAAATACTCTCTCACACCATATTGCTGAGGTGCAGATGGTATCTGTACCTTGAAGGCTTAATAGCAGCAAGCATACAGTCAACTATAAATGAGAGGAAGGGCCCCCTTTGCAGATCAATGTCTACTCAGAAGTCAGTCCAGTTGAGTCGGTATTGGATTGAAGCCATAATGAATAAAAGGTGGAGATAGGCTTTTATAGATTCTTGAAAACGTGGAGGAAAAACACCCACTTTGCTGCAAAAGAACAACGCTGTTTCCCTGAAAAGATGCAAGGTGTGCTTTTTATTAGCGCGAACCATGGGAAATAGCACTGTGCCATTGATGCAGGCTTGACATATGATTTCTATCAAAGACACATTTCATTTACCTTAAATGTATTCAGTACTGTACAGCATTCCCTAACACAGCTGCAGCTGGCTAGCTGCTGCTGTTTGGTTTTAATGGCTTGCATGGTTTCTGGCCAGAGAAACCATCAGTGCAATCATATGCATATTTACTCGGACGAAAGTTGCACTGCCTTCAGTGGAGTTTACATCTAGAAAAGTGTGCACAGGATTGCAGCCATCTACTTATTTGATGCTGTCTATTCCATTCTTTTCCCCGTATAGGGGAGGAACGCATTGGCCGCACCCTTCTCCCCTGCAAGAAGGGGAGACATAGACTCTTCCACAGTTGGCTACCATAAGGGGCAATTTGCCCTATAGGGGAGAAATAGAGATCAGGCAATTTAAGCCCACTCCACGCTGCTCTCTGTCCTCTTCTCATTGAGACACCCACCGTCCTGCCCCCCTTTCCCAGTGTGGGCTCTGCTAGTTGCCTTCTTTGAGGAGGCTGAGTCGGAATCTTTGGGGGCGACACAAATTGGCCTGTGTCATGTCTTTTTCGCCTATTTCACACTGTTGAGTTTTGTCTGTGTGACTGGAGTGGTGTTTTGTTAGAATTTGGCTAACTGGCATTTGGTTTGTGTTATGTACTGAAGTTCTCACCCTGGGCCAGCAGGGGGATACTGTAGATAGTTTTCACTCAGGTCCACATATGCAAATAATGGACTGAAAGTGACGTTCAGTGATTGGATAGTTACAAAAAGTTGTTACAGTTGTGTTGTAGCGGAGCTCTATATATGCAGGCTGGCTAAACCCTTCAGTTCAGTTCTGTTCTGGCCTGTGAATAAACAAGAGCTGTTTGAAGAATCGCTGTGTTGTCTGATATGTTCACTCACAACTTAACAGTTTGGGTGAGTGGATTTTGGGAAATATCCAACTAATTTCGGAGGCAGAGTGGTGTTTTGGGTCTGTCAGGAGCTGTGGGGCGAATGTTGGCCAATGGGGCCTTGGTGCGCATGTCAGGTTCATTTACCCAAGGAGTGCGTAGTGAGGGGGGAAAGGAATTTTCTTGGGGCCTTGCTACATGATCACAGCATGTGGCTGGCAGCTGTCTCAGGAGAAGGGAGAGCTCAAAAGTTTCTTCCCTGTTGTTGTTGTTGTTGTTGCTGTTGTTGTTGTTATTAAAAATTGTATACCACCCCATACTCGTAGATCTCAGGGCAGTTCACCACATAAAATCACAAAATTCCCTCTAAGGCTTCATATATTTTTTTCCTGAAGCGTTTGCAAAGTGCTTTAGAATTTCGGAAGAACTTCTTTGAATTTTTGTCACAGTTCACATATTAGTTTGGGGTGTACGGGACCAGTAGCTTTGCCTTGGACTCTGCAGACATCTAACTCTTCAACTATTCCTGCTTCATAACTAACATTTTCTGCTCTCTTTCTTAGAAAACGAAACACTATACAAATAGGCTATTTAGAAGACTACACTAAATCTCAACTCTCCTGCTGGCTAGTATGTACGTGCAGAGTTCTAAACTACCCCTCAGTCCTACTGTGCAGAAAGCCATGCATCAAGCGCAGTCAAGCCTTGAAAACCAACATTATAGGCTTCTGTGTTGGCCACATGTTCTTTCTTTCTCTCACAAGCAAATCCAAGCCATTAAATTACCCCCAGAAACGGTTCTCCCATTACTAATGGTCATGTGCCTGTAGCAAACGAAGGCCCTGGAAGAGTGGTGGAATAATATATTATCCATCTGAAACCTTAGTCCCAGGGTCTCCGCGTTAATGGAAGAAATGTGCGTTTGCCTTTAGTATCCAATCACTGCAGGAAGAGTTAATACAGTAGTAGCTTTTAAAACTTTAATAGGTTTCTATATAAATAAAGCACAGCATCTGAAATCAATGGGGATTCTCTTTATGAGTTTTCGGCTTGCCATCAGGAGACTGTGTGTCCCCGTGTGGAAACTATGTGGGAGCAGGGTGCCCATGACAGAGGCACGAATTGAAGCCGTGTGGTAAATATACTGATGTTCTTGCCTGTGTTAGCGCCTTATAAACTTTTGCCTGTTGTTATTGCAACCAGCTTTCTAGTCAGCCTGGAAAAGGAGCCTTGTAGCTCAGGCCTGGACGATGGAGGGGGGGTAGGAAGGGCAAGAAGAGGAGTTCATTTCCCTCAACGTTTCGCTAATGAAAAGAGGGGTAGGGCTGTTAATGTGCAGGGCTGCAAGCATGTCCCAAATGGGGAAAAAGTGAATGCAGTAAACAGCTCAAAATAAGGCAGTTTGTCTAGCTATTAAAACAAGTTGTTCAGACCCTGAAACTATGTTGGGTGGAACCCGGCACACCAGATTCACTTGTTGGGTTTTTTTTTTAAAAAAATAATAATTTTATTTTACATAATTGTTACAAAATATAAGCAAAACACTGCAAATACATACACACATATACACTTCAAATACGCACATACAGTGGTACCTCGGGTTAAGAACTTAATTCGTTCTGGAGGTCTGTTCTTAACCTGAAACTGTTCTTAACCTGAAGCACCACTTTAGCTAATGGGGCCTCCTGCTGCTGCCGCTGCACGATATCTGTTCTCATCCTGAAGCAAAGTTCTTAACCCGAGGTACTATTTCTGGGTTAGCGGAGTCTGTAACCTGAAGCGTATGTAACCCGAGGTACCACTGTATACATGAAAAAAGGAACAAAAGAGAAAAGAAGAAGAAAAGAGAAAAGAAGAAGAAAAAATAAAAAGAAAAAGAGAAGAAGAAAAGTTGGAAGAATTTCTTCCAAATTTATTCTACAAAATCTCAATATAATAATAATAATAATAATAAAATTTCATTGATTGACTTCCATCGCTTACACTGCACTTCCTATATACATTTTAAGCAAGATTGTATCGGTTATTCTGTATTTTTCCCATACAATCTCACACAAATATTCTAATCAAGAAGTTTTCTAAATCTATTCTAAACACAACCAATACCTTACATTTAATCCTTGTCTACATAAATAATCATTTAGAGATTTTCATTGTTTCTGGATTATATTTTTTTGGTTTTTGTCTTATCAAATCAGTCAACTTTGCTAATTCCAAGTATTTGCATAATTTAATCAACCATTTTTCTTTGGTTGGAACATAATTTCCTTTCCAATTATTGGCTATCAACATTCTTGCTGCTGTTGACGCGTACAAGAAAATATAAATTTTGTCTTTCGGGATGTCTCCATTCCAAATTCCTAATAAATATGATTCTGCTCTTTTATTATGTTGGGATTGAATTTGCTGCATTGACATTCAGGATCGGCAGATCCCACATGTTTGTGTGAGCCTCCCAAACTTTGAACAGAAGAGGAGGTTTGAGCAAAAGCAAGTTGGTCATCGCTGCCCAGCAAGCTGCGCACTATCCAAACTATTGCACCATCTTTGACCATTTATGGCAATGCATCCCCTTCTTGGTTTATGTTCCGGACTGAGAAGGCAGGTGATCTGTGACTGAAGGTGCTTTCTAGCATGGTCATCCCACGTGTTGATTTTGCTTTTGAAAACAAAGCAAGGAAATTCCATTCAAGAAATAGAATAGCTTCAAGAAAGCCCAAATCCGGAAATTCCTAAGGTGAAGGTTAGACATGTAAAAATAATTCTGATACCTCTGTGCGAACACCTTAGAATGTGGTCTTTCCTTATGTCATTAGTCCGCATGTGATCTGACACATAATGAAATGCAAACTGGCATTTCGGATTGGATGTATAAGTCCATTTAGCGTTGGAATTTCCTGAGCTTTCAAGTGAACAGAGCTGTGATATCAATGGCTGCAGGAGCAGTAATGACAATTTCTTCTGTTGAAATTTAGCACAGTGTGTTGTCTAACCTAGTTTAGCCAGAACATTTCGAAAGAAGCCATGCGGCATGACACATCATTGCTTCAGAGGCAGTATGGACACAATGTGGTGTTTAATACTGAGAAGCAGGAAGATCTTGGTATACTCACAGACAGTAAAATCCATGAAGATCAACGGGTTGGCCCTGCCATGGAGAAGAGTGAGGTCACCTTCAAGCAGTCAATGGCAGATGGTGAAGAGTGGTACCAAAATGTTGGCACTGTGCACCCCCAAAGCGAGCTTGTCGCCCTCAAATGTGCTGGAGGATGCTGTCTTGTTGCTGGTGTTGCTAGCAGTCTGGCCATCTTCAGAATGGGAAATGGGGAATGCACTATTTTGCCTTTCATTGCAGGAAACAAAATAGCTTGGGTCAGCTTTTGTGTTATCAAAAGAATCAAAATTATCCATGTGGGGATTTATAAAACAATTAGTCACTGTTTATAATGGCTATATTGCTTAATGCATGGCTATTTTTTTATATAACAAGGTAAATATGAAAAATATTATTTATTAAGTCTGTGCACTGCTCTGGTTCTCCAGAAGTGTCTTAGTCATGTTGGCCACATGACCCGGAAGCTGTCTGCTGACAAATGCCGGCTCCCTCGGCCAGTAAAGCAAGATGACGCCGCAACCCCAGAGTCGTCCGCAACTGGACTTAATAGTCAGGGGTCCCTTTACCTTTACCTTTTTATACTGCCCTATACCCGCAGGTCTCAGGGCAGTTCACCAGATAAAATCTCAATATAAAAACACAGAATACGTAATCAAAATAAAAACAAGAACAACCCAATAACATCCCCCCCAACACATTTTAAAAGGTCTTTGGATATCTTCTTGGATATGTGTGAAATTTCTGAAATTTGATTGTAAGCTGCACTCCATCAGAAGTGGGCAATCTTGCACATGTGCCACATCTTGCACACAGTGTTCGGATAACACTTGCACCACCTTAGAGCTTGTCCACAATTCTGCCTATGCCTAGGAAGCATGGGTCCAAGAAGTTTCTGCTCAACCTTCCATGGAAAACCCAACTGGGATTTGCTCCGATTCAGTGGTAAGGAGAGGGTTTTCCTGGGGGAAAGCAGCAAGACAAGCTGGAGCCCCTAGTTATGCTACCTTCTCCAGATGCCCTATTCATTGAGCATTCATCCTGATTTGCTTGTACAAAGCTTATGCAGAGGTTAGATTATATCCGGTTGACTTCCTTAGTGGGTGTTAGCCATTCATACATCCCGCACTTTTCAATGCAGTTCCCTGTAAGTTTCCAAACCACAAAAAGTTTCTTTTTTTAGTGGATGCACCAGAGACATTTTACTCACTTTAACTGCATAAACCTAAAGTTCCAGTGTGCTCTTGAATCCCCCCCATGAAATAATGACAGCCGGGATTCACCCAAATCCACTTAAAATAAAATACATTTGCAGTTGACAGCGAAAGGCACTGGAAAGTGTAGGATGAACAAACAGTTAACTGGGAAGACGTATAAAAACCACTTAAACAAGTCAGAATGAAAGCTCATTGCTGTATAATCTCCCTGCAAACAAAGACCAGATATCAGTGTAAACATCACATAAGCTTCATGCGAGGAAATCAGAGCGCATGTTGAATGAGCAGATTGTCTGGAGAAGCCCTCAGTTTTTGTTTTCTTTTACCAAGTTTTGCCTTCAAACTTTTACTTTCCTCACATAATTTGTCAATGAAAGTGAATTTAAGTTATAACCTGCCCACAAGGTCTCGATCCTTGTGGCAAAAATGTTTCAAAAACAGCAAGATGCGGGGGGGCGGGGGCGGGGTAGGATTAGTAGGCAGCAGAACTGCCCTTCAGTTCATGCAGCTGTGATCCTGCAACATTATAGGTGCTCATCATTCCTTCATAATCCTCCCATGTCTCGTACATGTGACATGGAAACAATTATATTAAAATGCAGATGTAGATTCCAGCAATCTCCTCGGAATAGACAAATATACTTTGAAATAATTTACAAATGATGCACAAAAATCTGTGTGCCATCTGGTCACTGCTGGGGGAAAAAACACGTTTCTCCCGATAGGCTTCTTATGTACAATATTTCTGTTTTCACACAGAGAGGAGTGGGAAAACAATGGATTGCTAACTGGCAGTCTGGACTTTAACTCATTCAGAAACAAGCTGTTTCTCAAAGCTTAGTGTAGCTTTATGTGGTATTGCTGTGGAGGGGAGAATTGAAATCTGGAATCTTACACTTCCTGAAAGTTTGAAAGGCTTTTAGGATGCTACCCTTACCAGTTTAGTAGCTATCCCAATATGTGACAGACATCCCTACTGCTCAGACACAGACTCAGCTCCATGTGCCAGGATTAATCCAGCCACTTTCAGTTGCATTTATTGTTTACATTGATTGATTCAGATCCACGTTCAATAACATCATTTTAAAGCAATGAATCCATAGATCTTAGCAACTCTTAACTTGTACCTGCCAGATAAATAACCTGCTCAAGGAAACTTATAGGATCTCTAGGGATTTAAATTTTAGAACAGAAGTTCTGGCCAATTTTCAGTGGGCCAGCCAGTATTGGTGAGTAGCTTAGGACTCTCACAAAAGCGTGCACTCTTAAGGGTCAAAACCCACTTCACATGAAAGACATTGCTTTAGCATGAATAAACTGCTTCTGGTGCAACAGAACACTGCGACAGAAGCCAGAGCACACGGAAACACCATTTAACTTCCCACCACAGCGGTACCTATTTATCTACTTGCACTGGCGTGCTTTCGAACTGCTAGGTTGGCAGGAGCTGGGACCAAGCAACGGGAGCTCACCCCGTAATGGGGATTTGAACCGCCGACCTTCTGAGTGACAAGCCCAAGAGACTCATTGGTTTAGACCACAGTGCCACTGTCACTGTAGGCCATACTGAGCTAGGTAGACTGATGGTCTGACTCAGTATAAGATGGCTTCTTATGTTCTCATGCACCATAAAGGTAAAGTTAAAGGGACCCCTGACCATTAGGTCCAGTCGTGGCCGACACTGGGTTTGCAGTGCTCATCTCACTTTATTGGCCGAGGGAGCCGGCGTACAGCTTCCGGGTCATGTGGCCAGCATGACTAAGCCGCTTCTAGCAAACCAGAGCAGCACACGGAAACGCCGTTTACCTTCCCACCGGAGCCTATTTATCTACTTGCACTTTGACGTGCTTTCAAACTGCTAGGTTGGCAGGAGCAGGGACCGAGCAACGGGAGCTCACCCCGTCGCGGGGATTCGAACTGCTGACCTTCTGATCAGCAAGTCCTAGGCTCTGTAGTTTAACCCACAGCGCCACCCGCGTCCCATCCCTATGTACCATATTCATGTATAAATGTGAGCTTTGTTCTAACACTGTGCATGTGCTTAGTATCCTAAAGAAGCATGGCAAATGCTGCCACCAAGAATAGCAGATGTGTGAGGAAAGTTGCCCCCAGGACGACCCATAAGAGGTTGGGACTCAGCACCCTGCGTTTTATTCTGATCGGGATCTGCAAAGCTCACTTTCAAAGCAGCGAAGTTACTCATCAATCAGCATCCAGAAACCGTGACTCATTGCCCAGTGATGAGATTAAAATAATAACTGTGCTGTTATTTTTAGTTTCGGTTTTCGGAGGCACTGGAGGCAGGTTTTCCAGCTGTTGTTTGCAATCTCGAGATGCAATCCTACAGCTGCAAACAGTACACCCACCTCCTCAAGCCAGAGCAGCTCAGATAACTACAGAGCAAACAGAGAGTGGAAGAAGGAGTGGGCAGAAGCGTTCACACATGCCGCTGCGAAATGGGCCCCATCTCTGATGCTCGGAAATAGTTGCCAGGTTGTTCCAGTGCCGTCCTCATTTGTTTCCTCTTAGTGCTTTGACATTCATTGTCATCAGGCCTGTTGTCAGCCATTTTGATTTCTCACCTAGCAGTTCGAAAGCACCCCTAAGTGCAAGTAGATAAATAGGGACCGCTGTATAGCCGGAAGGTAAACGGTGTTTCTGTGTGCTGCGCTGGTGCTGGCTCGCCAGAGCAGCTTCGTCATGCTGGCCACGTGACCCAGAAGTGTCTCCGGACAGTGCTGGCTCCCGGCCTCTTAAGTGAGATGAGCGCACAACCCTAGAGTCGGACACGACTGGCCCGTACGGGCGGGGGTACCTTTACCTTTACCTGGCGGGAAGGTAAACGGCATTTCGCTGCGCTGCTCTGGTTCGCCAGAAGCGGCTTAGTCATTCTGGCCACATGACCCGGAAGCTGTACGCCAGCTCCCTCGGCCAATAAAGTGAGAAGAGTGCAGCAACCCCAGAGTCGGTCGCAACTGAACCTAATGGTAAGGGGTCCCTTTACCTTTACCTATCACTGTCAAGGTGGGGCACTTTTTCATGATACAGGTAGCCCCCACCCCAAAGCCCAGCTACCTGCAGCACCCACCCTTGAGCCCCATAACCTCATTGCCACTCCACACCCCTCAAACTCCAGCCCCCCACAGACCTGCCTGGACTTTGCCAGCTACAAAGTGCTCTTCCCAACCAATCCCACCACCTGCAAGACCTGATCCTGCCCAGAGTCTCCTCCAGCATCTGCCTTCTCTTCAGGCCTGTCCTGGCTCACTTTCTCCCTCTTTTCATTCAGCATGGCCAGCTGAAGAAGCCCAGGGACATGGAGGGTTTTTTAAAAAATATTTTGCTATATTTGTGCTGTAGCTGGTAACGGCCTTGAACATTTCTTGCCGTCAGTTTAACTTAATAATTAATAGGTTAAAGTTGTATTTCTGTTAGATCATAATGTGTATGTGTATTTTAAAGTATAGTGAATAAGATTGTTTGTCATTAGAAGGGGGAAGAGTGTTTGTTTGAAGTCAATAATGTACAGCTCATTTACTAGTTGCTATTTTGCTAATATTTGTTTTACAGATGATAAATGCCTAGTTGATTTGTTAATCATATGACATGCTGTAATTGTAATGTTTAGGTTATTTTTCAGTTGCTGCCTAGTTAATAGTGTTTCATAGATTGTAATTGTGTTACTGGTGATTTGCTAATTATATTATATGAGTTGTGCTGTGCTTGTGATGTTCTATACGTTATTGATATTTATTGTTTGTAAGCCACTTTAGGATTCATCGGAATGGAAAGTAGCACAGGAATACAATCAATCAATCAATCAATCAATCAATGAAATGCCCTTGAGCTCTACTTATTGGTGAACTTGATGCTTATCCATGCCATGTTTAAAATGTATACACTACATCTGATATGTCGCCTATTCAGAATTTTGCCTGCAAGCTTGAGGTGTGAGCATCAGGCAGCTGTGGCTATTTTCAACAAGTAAAGGAAAGTTAAAACTGTGAAAATATTTGAAAAAATAACGGATGTAAAGCCCCAAATATTATGAAAGAACAAAGAAACGGGTCCCAAAGATTAGTTTCCAGCAGCTGTTAAAAGTTCATCAGCTGCTTATATTGGTGTATAGCCTGCCATGTTAAATTCTGTTATTTTTAATTATTTGTTGATTTGCTGCTTTATGGGTTCCTCTCTCTTGCTTTCTGCCTCTCCCTGGCATGAATAATATCACTTATGCAGGGATAGATTTGAATTGTGCAGGTGCATACATTAAAGACCGCAAAGGATAAACCTCTACCGAGGGGGAAAGAAGTGCAAAACTCAGCATGTTCAACAGTTCTTTGGAGGCTCGTTCTCTTGATCTGCTAAGCAGGTGGCCTCTAAATTAAAGCCAGTCGGCACGTCTTACTTGCTGTTGGCTCCCCATTAGTTTCTCCGTCTGTAAAGTCAAACAACACTCCAGCATCCTTGGTGCTCCCCTTCTTCTTGTAGGTCTGAAAAATCCTCTCTTTGTATCTTTTGACTCTCAATTCCCATCACTCCTGGAAACAACCAAGGCCACGTTAAAACCATACGTTTAAACCACTACGATACTACTTTAAACGGTCCTGGCTTCTCCCAAAGTATTCTGGGAGCTATAGGTTGCTGACAGTTGTTTGGGGACTCCTGTTCCCCCCATAGAGCTACAATTCCCAGAGTGGTTTAAGAATCTATGCCTCTCCCCAGGGAACTCTGGGAATTGGTTGCTTTGCGAGGGAAAGAGGTGTCTCCTAACCATTCTCAGCACCCTTAACAAACTACAGCTCCCAGAATTCTTTGGGGGAGGCCGCAACTGTTGAAAGTGGTATCATAGTGCACTAAATGTATTGTGTGAATGTGTTCCAAGTCTTTTGTACAGTATTGACACAATACATTCTACTGCCTGAAACAGAGTTCAGGTGTCTCTGTTCTCCATGATCTACTTTTTAAAATTAGAAAGCTTTGCTGCAATTGAGACCAATTCCTCCCTTGATTACCCACTCCATATTTCCATCTGAAGCAGGATGTTTCAGCATGTCTCATAGCAGGGCCAGCCCTGTATCTTTGGTTGCATGGGATCAAACCAGTTAAGACTTCCAAATGTTGATGTCTACAATTAACCATGAAGTTGTTTTGGTGCAAGCTTTGTGTATAGGAAATACAGCACCCTTCTCCTCCCCAAACTCCATACTGATGCCATGACAAGGAAGAAGCCAAAACCATCTGAGGAAACACTGGCCAATGAGCCATCAATATGTCCCAGGTCCATGGAGTCACTTCCATCTGAAGCCATGGAAAGTTAAAACAGCAGCAGTACAGACTAGAGGTACGGGTGCTCAGTGAGGTGGCCATGTTTGCTGATGATATTAAGCTGTTTGAGGTCATTAGAACAAAATGGCATTGCAGAGAGCTCTGAAGGAACCTCTTCAGATGGAGAGAATGGGCAGTAAAATAGCAAATGCAAATCCAGTGAAAATAAGTGTAAGGTGATGCATATCGGAGCAAAAAGAAAGAAAAAAATCTGAATTTTATATATATGGGGTCTAAATTGGTGGTGACAAACCAGGAGTGAGACTTTGGGATCGTAATGAAAGGTTCAATGAAGAAGTCAACCGAGTGTGCGGCAGTTGTGAAAAAGGCAAAATCCATGCTAGGGATCATTAGGAAAGGAATTGAAAATGAAATTGCCAATATCTTAATGACATCATGCAAATCTATGGTGCAACCACACTTGGAATCCTTTTCTGGTTGCTTCATCTTAAAAAAGGATTTTGCCGTCTTGGAAAAGGTTCAGAAAAGGGCTGCCAAAATGATCAGTGGGATGGAGTCATCACTCTATGAGGAAAGGCGATAGCATTTGACTTGGAGAAAATAAGAGAAAGTGGTGAAAATATAAAAGTTTTTGAAAATTTCATGGCATGGAGAGCGCAGATAGAGAGAAGTTTTTCTCCCTCTCTCATGACACTAGAATTCATGGACATCCAAAGAAATTGGCTGATGGAACAGCTTACACAATGTGTAATGAGAATGTGATGAGAAGCACATCTGCACACAAATGTGAAATATCTGCTATTAAATATCAATATCTTCCATGAGGACCCCATCTTTTCCTCTCCTTTCTCTCTCTCCTTGTCTCTCTGTTTTCTCTGTCCTTCAGCCATTATGAGTTCATCAGAGTTAGGACAACACACACACAAACACACACACACACACACACACACACACACAGAGCGCTTTTCTTTAAACTCCATACGGAAACAAAACAGTTGAAGACACTTTGTCAATAAGGGATAATAACTGGGGTTATCCCCATCCTAGGACTTAGGTTAGACTTTTGGTACAAATTATTTGGAAAAGAAGTAAGATTTGGATCGTGGGCATTCCTAAACTGAGTTCTTTTTCGTTTTAGAATGACTTGATAACATATGAAATAATATTTACGTTGGCTCGCTTTGAGAGGAAAACATGAATATTTCCAGCAGCGATCCACATGTTTACTTTCCAAATCCTCTTAAGCTAGCTAATTTCTGCACTGAGTCGGTACATTAGTTTTTTGATATTGCAGCCTCCATAGAAAGCCTATATGGAAAAGAGCTAAAAGGTCTTTATGTCAATTCCCTGCTCATCTAGGATTATTTCCTGCAGGGTATTTGTTCCTAAGTGGTTTGTTTCATCTTGTTTTAAGTGGCCTATTCTAGGCAACCCCTACAGCTTCCCTTAAGAGGCTGTTCCGCCAGCACCATCAGGAAGTTCTTATTCCCTTTGCTTCCCAGCCTCATTTCCCCCGAAATTTATTCTTACTCTATATTTGCTAACTACATTGGCCCAATTCTGTTTAACTATCTTTAAAACAAAAATAAAACAATGTACCGCACCCAGAATTTTGAAAAAGGATACCAAGGAGTCATAGCTCCAGGAAGAGGCAAACAACCAAGATGACTTTTTGCTCACTGGATGACTCTAGACTTACAAAATTTGTGACACGCCTAGCCAATGCAGCACCGCAAACATGTATTGTGACAACCCTCCCCCTCCCCCCTTTTGACAGTCCCAGGAAGGTTTATTGAGCCTTTGGTGGGTGTCATACATGGCTGAGACTCTTGAGCTTGCCGATCAGAAGGTCAGCAGTTCAGATCCCCACAACGGGGTGAGCTCCCGTTGCTCTGTCCCAGCTCCTACCAACCTAGCAGTTCAAAAGCACACCAGTGCAAGTAGATAAATAGGTACCGCTGCAACAGGAAGGTAAACGGCATTTCTGAGTGCTCTGGTTTCTGTCACGGTGTTCCATTGCACCAATAGTGGTTTAGTCATGCTGGCCACATAACCCAGAAAGCTGTCTGTGGACAAACACTGGCTCCCTCAACCTGAAAGCGAGATGAGCACCACAACCCCATAGTTGCCTTTGACTGGATTTAACTGTAGAGGGGACCTTTACCTTTTTTTTTACCTTAGGTGAGTCACAGGATGTCCAGGTCTGCATTGCTGTTTATGGGATTAGCTGTGACAGGCTCTGATGATGATCACCATTCTAAGACTCAGAAAGGGAATGCCTGGAGGATAGACATGGAGAATGGACAAATGCATGGAGGATAGCTGTGTCAGTGACTGCCACCCAATGACAGCTAAATGGAACCCCCCCCCCATAGTCAAATTCCTGGAGACCCATGAATACTGTGGGACAAATGAGGATGAGTAGCAGCTTTCTTGCTCTGCTTGTGGTCTGCCTAGAGGTATCAGTTTGTTTTCTGTAGGATGCTGGTTGCAGGATGAGATGGGCCCTTATCCAGAAGTACTCTTCTAATGGCCTCATGGATCATGTCTTGGTAGATATTTATGGATGATTCAGACAGGCAGGCAGAAATGTACATTGCTTGATATCTTATTGCTGTATGACTCTTAAGTAAAATGTCAGAACGACCTTAATACCATTTGAAGGGATGCCATAGGATACAAAACCTCTTTCTGTTCAACTCTGCTCTTTTCTACATCCAAATGACTACTTCATTTTGGGAGTTATCAAGGAGAGAAGGATATTTTTATAAAGCTTTCTTTCTCACTGCCTCTTTTAAAATGTTGTGTCTCATTTTTGACACAGGGTTTCAATTGTTTTGAAATGCTATTTTGGAAGAGCGGGGGATCAGGTTCAAATATACAGTGAATTAGTGTTATGATGATGGACTTATGTTTGCGTTATTTGTGAATTATAATATTCTGATTTTGATCTTACATTGCAAATTGCAAAGAGACAGCACACTGGTCTCCAAGTTCAAAACCCTTCTGCCAATCTTTGACCCGCCACCACTTTCTTTCCAGCAACCTCCCTTTGCGTCCATCCAAAATGCAATTTACTTTTTAAAAAATCTTGCTTTTTCTGATCTGATGTGTGTAAGATGTTAAGTTTCCTTCGATGCCAACTTAATTGTTGAGCCACCCTTTATCATACTTAAGTAGGGAGAGCAGTTTATCGCCAGAGATACCTCTGCCACCTCTAGCCATTACTTTATGAAAAGTCTCAGGTTGAGATTCCAGGAGAGTATTTTAACTGCCTGTAAACCCTGATTGGTGGGAGAGCCACTTTGGATATAACATCATTTATTGCTCTTCAGCTGACAGCGCTGTAGAAGACAAGCACAGCTGGCTCTTTCAAAATGTTGCTGCCTTGAGTGGCAGCAGCTGATGCCCAGCCAGCCAGCAAGGCACCGCCCACCCTCTGATTGGCCCATTTGAAGCTAGGTTCAGCTGGGAAGTCCCACCCTAAGAACCCGCTGGCTGGGGAAATTCCCAAACAGCCTGCAAAAGTGTGATAGCTGGCTGCCGGGATGGTGTTGGAGGACGACGGGCTGCAACCGCCGCTCACTTGGAAAGGGTGCAAGTCCACTTCTACCACAGCCATGGGATAACCGCTACTGGGGATGGGAAAGAATTTTGGCTCAGTTCAGATTCTATTGCAAACTTAGCTTAGTGTTCTGCCTAAGCTTCCTGTGACTGTTATGGGGGGTATTTTGGTGCATGTGTGTTTGTTTGTTTGTTTACATGGATAGTAGGTGTTTGTATGAGGGTGCTAATGTTTTATATGAATTTTGATGTGTTTATGTTTGTGGTTTTGAATGTAAGCTGTTTGGAGATCTTAAGTGACTGATGAATATAATAATAATAATAATAATAATAATAATAATACCACCTAATCTGAACTTTCTGAAACAATATGAAGACTGAAACACAGCTATACTTCAAAAGCCAAGCTTTTCTTACATTTGTAATGCAGATCTCCAACCGATGGGTGCAAAAATGCAATGCGGTCAAAGAAAATATGCATGAAAATTCACACATTCATGAAAATATATAGAATGCACCATATTGGGGAAAATTGCATGCAAAAAATAAAATGGTGTATCAGTCAAAATTACATGGGAAAATGTGTACAGCATATTAGGAGAAATTCACTGATGAAAGTTCTTGAGAAGGTTTTTTGTTGTTGTTTGAAAAAATGAATAAATTGCAAATTGATGCAGACATGTGCAGAATTGAAGTTAAGTTTGGGAAAATGAGAAATTGACCTGAAAGAAACTGAGATGGGCAGATTTCTCCATCCCTGACTGCTATCCTTAAAGGAGTTGTCTCTTGCAGGTACAACTCCACCCCTCTTCTTCCTCCTTCTTTGTGTACCTGTTTCTAGCTGTGCTGAGTTCATGCCATGTGGAGAACTGGCCTTGTTTTCTGTTCCAGTGATGGGCCAGAGGGCTGCTTTCTCTGGCCAGACAAAGTTAATGCTGTTTTGGAATTAGTGGTTTCTTTTCTTTTTTACAACTGTAGAAACTTCATCAGATTCCTAACATGTGCTTGATATAACATATCAGGTCAAGTCAACAGTTAGAAATTGGATGTTTTGTTCTAAAAACAGAAAGACGGTTTATACAGCAGCAGCAAGAGGGAGAGAATGTGGTTTTATACAGAAGAAGCAGGTTGTGAATTTTTTCTTGGACCAGGCTTCAAGGTGAAGGCTAATAGTTATGGTGTGTGTTGTTATTTGTTTTGAAAAACAATTGCTCCCTGAGGATAGAAAAAGAACATGTTTGGGGGAAATGTGGGGCGAAGGAGGAGATGGTGAACCAGAAGAGCAGTTCAGGAGACACAGCAGTTCAGATTTACCCACGCGGGAAGAATGGCAGATGAAGTTGATGGACTATATGGAACTGGCGGAAATGACTGGCAGAATCCGAGACCAGGGAGAAGAGTCGGTGGAAGAAGATTGGAAAAAAATTAAAGATTATTTACAGAAATATTGTAAAATTAATGAAGGTTAGAAAAATGATGGAATGACGTTATATGGCTTTAGCAGAAATGTTATAAGGAACTAGGTACAGATAGATTGTTAATGTATTAAAGGGAAAAAACAAGGTTAGAATATGTTAAGATAAATTACAGGACAGAAAACAGAGGAAGATGTAAAGGAATTGCTGAAACAGTTAATTGAAGTGGAATACAAAAAGGGGAGGTGTGAGGAGGTCGCTGAAACAAGTGAACAAAAGATAAGATATTGAAGTTATTGGATGTGTTTTTAATTGTTTTTGTTTTGTTTGGTTGATTCAATGTTTTAGGGTTCGTGTGGTGTGGTGTTTTTGTTTTTGTTTTTGTATTGTATTGTATTGTATTGTCTTGTTTAATTCTTTTTCTTTTCTTTTGTAAACTTTAAACTGCTAATAAATATTATTTTTTTAAAAAAACAGAAGAGCAGTTCAGGGATATTTTTTAAAAAATAAGTTTATAAATTGTGTGTCCTTGTTTCTCAATTTGATCCTTTTACATGGTTTTGTATGTTTTGTGGTATTTTAACCATTGTGACAGGCCATTATTTTAATTGATTAAAGTTTAGTAAAAAAAATAAATGTCATTGTTTAGTGTAAACTGTTTAATTATTATTTTCTGATATTTAATTTTACGGTTTACTATTATATTCTAATGGGTTATTGAATATAAGTTGTTTATTTTATTGTGGCTTTTTGCATTGGATCAGATTATTATTAATTATGTGATCTTTGCTATCTATTTTGTTGTAAACTGCCTTGTGTGTAGTAATATAGAAAAAGGGACACGGGTGGCGCTGTGGTCTAAAGCACTGAGCCTTTTGGGCTTGCTGATCGGAAGGTTGGTGGTTCGAATCCCCATGACGGAGTGAGCTCCCGTTGCTCTGTCCCAGCTCCTGCCAACCTAGCAGTTCAAAAGCACACCAGTGCTAGTAGATAAATAGGTACCACTGCGGTGGGAAGTTAAACAGAGTTTCCATGCACTCTGGTTTCTGTCACGGTGTTCTATTGCGCCAGAAGCAGTTTAGTCATGCTGGTCACATGACCCGGAAAGCTGTCTGTGGACAAACGCTGGCTCCCTCAGCCTGAAAGGAAGATGAGCGCCGCAACCCCATAATCGCCTTTGACTGGACTTAACCATCCAGGAGTCCTTTACCTTGACTTTTATCTAATATAGAAAGGCGGTATACAAATTAAAAGTGAAATGAAAAGAAAAATGAAAATGAGCCCTTCTCATTAACTTTCTAATATAGGATGTGTTCAGTTTTTTGTTTGGTTTTTTCTCGGGAGGCATTCAAACATGGATCTGTGCTATACGCCATGCAAGTTGGTATAGTTCAGGAAAGCCATACTGTACTACTTGTTATAGCTGATTGTAGAAACGAGGCAGGATATCCTTTTGTTTTATGTTATTTTAATAACATGCTTCTTTTAGTGTACATGAATGTAGGATGGAGTGCCCCCCCCCCCCCGCCTCCACAGCATATATACCTCCATTGCATATGGGGTGTGAGATTTTTCACTAATTGCTCACTTAAAAAACCAACAACTCTCTGCAATTTGAAATTAAGACATCCCCCCCTTTCTCTCACACTTTTTTCTGTGGGTTCTCCCACCACACCCCCAAACTATTTTGTGGGATTGCAGGAAGAGGAGGAATCCCCATTTCACTAGTGGAAGTTCTTGTGTGGGCTTCCACTACTGGAACTGAATCCAGCCCTACCATTTGCTTGGATTATTCCCGTATGTCAGGGAGCGAGCAAAGCTACACTGAAGCTGTATCTCCCATGCATTTGCGTGTTCAGACCCATAAACCTCCCCCCTAAATAAATTCACACTTGTCTCAAATTTTGGTTTTGGTTTTTGGCAGAATTTAGGCCACAACTTTATTGATTACAGAAAGTGACTGGTTGCATAGGCTCTGGTTCAACTAGCTCCCTGCCATGCAGGTAGTGCTGACCCAGGGCACCAGCATAGGTCAGCCTAGGGTGAACACCTGGATAAGCGGAAAGCCGGGAATGGGCTAATTCCACCACCCAAATGTCCCCCTGGACTCAGGTATAGGCACAACCCCCTCACAGGGGTTGACCAAACCATCAAGTCCCTGGATTCCTTTAACGGAATACCCTTCACATAGGCATGGCGAGAGCATTCTCCCATCCCTATCACCTGAACCAGAGCCTATCCGCAACCTTACAAGTTGTGACGATTTTCTATGCAGCAGGCGAAAGCCAAATGGCACCAGCCAATCAGCCAAGTGAGGAAAATTCCTGCCGTGCCCCTGTCCCAACGAAAGACGACACACGAAGGCATAGCAAGCTCAAGCACAAAGCCCTTAAAGTAGGGAGAGGTTGGTGGGTGTTCCGAATGTACATGCCAAAAGAGGAAGCTCTAGGTCACATGCATGGGTATAAGTAGGTCCCTCGAACCGTTTGGACTGCATCCCATTGGCCAGACTGCACCCAGCTTCGAGGGACCTACCAATCGGGTCTTGTGGCTGACCAATCGTACCCACCCACAACAAAGGGTGTCTGTTTCCAGGTCTCACCCAATACGTGCCCTCTTTAAGGAAGGACCCAATTTGTCAAAATTTGTCAGGCACATCAGCTTGCTATTCTTCAAAGCTCTCCCTTGCCAAGTGGGTGATCAGCAACACCAGAACCAAGGATCAGGTAGGCTTCTGGTGTCACACTATAATTCATAGTGTTTCACGTGGCAGTTTTAAGGGTTCTTTTCCTGGAGATGGGCTAGATGATCCCATAGTTCCCATTTTCTTCTACAAACCTCCATTTTGATTTTGCACACAGCCCGTCCCATAATTCAGTATCCCTTTTATTAAATTTCTTCTTTTTAAAATGGTATGGAAAGAATATAGGTTCCTCTTAAAGTGATTTATTTAAATTGGTAGACTAGCATTACACTTAAAACGAAGTGTCTAAATGCACCTGTTTAAGTCAGTTTCTTGTTCTCCTAGGTATTATTTAGGCATTGAATTTTCCCCATTAGTGGCGTGATTGACACCGTGGTCCTTACAATAACACATGATTATAACTCCTGAAAATAGCAATTACATAAAATGGAAACCAGATGCTGTGTGGAATTTGACTCTCTTGGTTTCTGGTGAAGTAGGTGAATTTGTAAAGCAGAAAACCACAATCATTATTCAGATGGATTGTACATGAATCGTACATGAATTAATGACATAATAGCTAAATCATATATGGTCCAAAGTAATGCTTAACTTCAGCTATCAAGATAACCTAATGGAAAACAGATTCTTTTTTTTAAAAAAAAATCAAGCATCTGCTTTTTTTGTCTATATTTTGTGTTTGTTGTAACAACAAAACTAGACCTGTATAAAGCGCTCCTTCATATCCACAACTATGGTGAAGAAAGTTATTAAAAAAACAAAAACAAAAAAACACCAGATTACGAATGGCTCATTAAACTATACACTAAGATGAGTGATTCTGTCTCTCCTTCTACAAGTGTTGGGAGTAAGAATCCCAAATTCATTCTCTGTAAGCAAAAATAATAAAAGGAGTATAGGCTATGAAACCAGATTTGAATGGATTTCTTTAGATAATGTATGGGATCCTTTCCCCCCTAAAATGCATTGGGGTCAATATGGTGTTCCCTACAATGCTTGTATTATGGAACAGCATCCTAAGTGGTTTAATTTCTTTCTCTTTTAAATAATTCTTAGGTTTTCACATAATGCATCTTCAACAACTTCGCACATTACTTCTTCTTATTTTTTCTGTGACTTCCCATATCACTCGATAAGACGTTCTGTCTCCACTCTCTGAACTGCCCTTGATTTCTAACATTACACGTAGTGTAAAACCTGATAATAACACACTCTTGTCCTCCGGTTGCTCAAGATATAAACCCATCTCGTATTGAAAAAGAATTAAAGTATTTACTTAAGTAATCCGGAAAGGGGTTTCCATTCTTCTACAAACAGCTCGTCGTTAGAGGCTCTTAGTCTAGTTTTGCCATTTCGGAATAGTCCATTAGCTCTGTTGGTCCATTCTTCTGGTCCATTCTGTTTCCTTCCACTTCTGCACATATTAAATCCTTGCTGCAGTTGTGGCATACATAAACTAAGTGGTTAATTTTCATGCTTCGGGCCATCGCTTCCACTGTCATGTGCTCCCCGTGACATCATCGCTGTAAAATTAGGATCTTTCCTTTTTCTCCCTTTCCTGCAGATGTGGAAGTTTGAAATTGCATTCCATGGTCCTGTGCCACATTTCATCAGCGTTTTTCCTTTGCTTTCTCCAAAGACTGGCCGCATGTGGCGTGTAGATTGCTGGTGCTGCTTGGGATCTCATATCAAATGCTGCTACCTAATCCCAGGCGGGCTTTGGCGGGCCCACACCTGCAGCTGATTGAATCCTCCTGGAGTACAAAGCCTTGATTTACTGCATCAAGGATAGAGGGCCTGCTTGCAGCTGGGCTTTAGCAGGAAAAGGAAGTTGTTTATCATCTTGTGTGCATTTCATTAACAATAGTGTACCCGATATGCAGCTCGTACAATAATTTCAAATCACTGACAGAGAGCTTTATGGTATTTGGCATCACTCGGAGAAAATACTCCAGGATGGGCAAATTAAATGTGAGCGAGCTTCTCTCCCCCCCCCCCCCCTTTGTGACCCAGTGAAGCTACAACAGCTAGTGTAAACCCAGCCGGTGTAACTTGGAAACATGTTTCCTTTTCGTTTTTTAAGAATGGTTTTGGTTGGGCAGAGGAAGGGATAGCTTGACAGAATGTTTGCCAGTGGCAAAGCCAAAACACGGTTTCCCCTCTCCCCTGAACTTTCAGCACTGTCACAGCACAGTGTGGTTGTGTTTTGAAACAGTTTTCGTTAAACTCTTTCGTTTGTGTTAGTAGCATGAGCCTTTCCTCCGATCCCTTCCTAAATACCTCTGTAAGATTTAAACATGATAACGGGCAAATAAATTGACCCAGGACTTTTTGTGTGAGAGAGAAAAGTTCAGATACCCAATTTTCCTACTGTGGGGGCATTTTGGGAATCTATGTAAAGAGATCTAATGCAGAATCAATGAGGCCCAGCATATATTTAGCTCTCCAGTAATACTATTATCAGTCTTCCCCCTTGTCTGAGTTTCTTGCTTTTACCCCCCCCCCCAAAAAAAAAAAAAATCTAACTTCATCATATGTATATTTGCTCAGTTCCACTGAATTCAGTAGTATCTACCCTCAGGTACACATTATAGAGGATCACAATGTTTTAATACTGTTTTTGTTAGTTAGGTGTACTGAGTTACTTCAGGCTGGCTTGACAGTATTTGCCTTTAAGGTTCATTTTACCGTTTTCTTCTTTTGCATTGAACTATTTTGAATCCATGTCAGTGTGCACCTTCAGCAATGGTACTCAGAATTCAAACCAGGAAATCCATTTGGTATAAGGAATAAGGAAAGTATAAGGAAAGCATAAGGAATAAGCGGTGCATTATTCAGTCAATAAGGGTATATTGTTGAAGCCAGGAATGTGTGGGGCATTAAATTTGTGTGAATTCCATTGTAAACTGACTTGATACGCACTTACCAAATTTAACATGTTGATCAGAAATACTTACACTTCAGATTTCATGTTTCTCTGAAACTTGCAATACAGTTCTCAGCTCAAAAAATGCTTAGGATAAAATATGCTTAGAAGTGCATGGGTGGAGATGCAATATGCATTTTGTGATCAAACATGCAAGAATATACAAATCATCATAGAGATTTTGCCCCCAAGTACATATTGATAGACTTGTGGGAAATTAACACGGACTGAAAATAAAGCCTTTCATATCTGGTTGAAGCCAAGGTCAAAACAAGAGAAGAGTAGTACTTTTGCATTCCCAGTCTAGGCAATAAGGCTGTATTTCATGTCACCCACAATGGTCTCATACCACAGAGGGGGGGAATCACCTGACATGGGTCATCAGGACCAGAAAAGGACATGTATCTATTTTAAATGTCTTCTAATGCCCTACCCTCCAAGCTATTGAAATATATATATATATATATATATATAATTTTAAAAATTGTCCAGTAGCACCTTAGATATCAACTAAGTTTTTTCTGGGTATAAGGTTCTGTGTGCATGCACACTTCTTCAGATACGCTGAAACAGATGTCACTGGACCCTTATATATAGCGGGAGGGTGGGGTGGGTTTTTTCTCAGGAGGGTAGTAGGAGTTGGGTGATTGACTCAATGGTTATGGTAAACCTGTTGACGACTATTAACGACTGCAATTAGTCCTACAGGAAAAAAGCAAGGGATAGTATGCAGATGGTTAGCATATTTAATGAGACAGGAATGACTTCTGTTTCAGTGTATCTGAAGACGTGTGCATGCACACGAAAGCTTATACCACAAACAAACTTAGTTGGTCTCTAAGGTGCTACTAGACAATTTTTTAATTTTTATACAGTGGTGCCCCGCAAGACGAATGCCTCACAAGATGGAAAACCCACTAGACGAAAGGGTTTTCTGTTTTGGAGGCGCTTCGCAAAACGAATTTCCCTATGGGCTTGCTTCGCAAGACGAAATGTCTTGCGAGTTTTTCCGACTTTCCCCCCCTTTCCCCCCTTTTTCTAAGCTGCTAAGCCGCTTATCAGCTGATCCGCTAAGCTGATAAGCCGCTAAAAGCCGCTAAGCCACTAATAGCGCTAGTCCGCTAAGCTGTCAATGGGCTTGCTTCGCAAGACGAAAAAACCGCTAGACGAAGAGACTCGCGGAACGGATTCTTTTTGTCTTGCGAGGCACCACTGTATATATTTCAACTGCATCAGACCAACACGGCTACCTACCTGAATCTCCAAGCTATTGTTTGGGATACTGTTGCACACCTTATTGAACAATATAACAGGTCAAAAATTTCCAGGCTAATCTATATATGGCCCTTTTCACATCCCATAGATTTGAATTTGTGCAGATTGTTCAGATGACCCCTGAAATACCTCTTGGGTATCTTGATCTTTCTCAATTTCTAGTGTCCTTCCATCACCCACTTGAGAAACAACATCTGTATCAGCTGAAACAGAGCCCCATGTTCAGGGTCTCTTGCTGCTCTGGTTGATATTCCCAGCCTACATGTTTAAAGCAGAGTTATGGAATGATTCACTAACGTTGTTCTCAGTTTAAGGTGAAAGGCCTACCTCCACATAAATAATCAACAGATTTTGTATATTGGATCTGGAAATACAATGCAGTGGATGGTTGTGGCTGCTAAAACTATAACATCTGGAATGCCATCCTGGAACGCTTCCAAGTGATTTCCACAAGGAACACTTTGTAAAAGTTGTTACCCTTCTAGGCATTTCAAAATTGTGTAAGTAGAACGCGTTCCCAGGCCTGCATAGGAGCAAAGATTGGATTATAAAGTGCTAAATGTTTTTTACAACTGTATAAGCAATGATACTATATGGATAATCATTCAGGGGAAAATTATTTTTACAGACAGTTTTAATGGATTTCTTCCAGTGCTCAATTAGACTCGTATTTCAGGAATCCAGAAATACAAGACAATTTCTCTTAAGCTCATCCCCTGCTTAGAACCCCAGGAATCTAGCCTGGGAAGTGGTGGTATATCTTCTCTCTTTCCTGTTACCTCAGGCACTAAAGATGGCTCAAGAGGAAATAGACATCTAAAGGAAGATGCAATAAATGATTGCACAATAATCATCTAAGCTCGGTATAAGCTGCTTCCAATTGTAACTGTAACATTATGAGAAGCATTTAAGTAATGAAGACTACAGTTTTAGTTTAGTGGCAAGAGAGTAAGATAGGAATAGCTTGACAAGAAAATCTTTGTACTTCAATGTGTTCCCCAAGAAGACTTTACTTTTTTGCCTATATATATATATATATATATATATATATATATGGGACGCGGGTGGCGCTGTGGTCTAAACCACTGAGCCTTGGGCTTGCCAATCAAAAGGTCGATGGTTCGAATCCCTGCGATGGGGTGAGCTCCTGTTGCTTGGTCCCTGCTCCTGCCAACCTAGCAGTTTGAAAGCAGGTAAAAGTGCAAGTAGATAAATAGGTACCCGCTCCGGCAGGAAGGTAAAGAGCATTTCCGTGCTCTGGTTTCTCCAGAAGCGGCTTAGTCATGCTGGCCACATGACCCAGAAAAACTGTCTGCAAAGTGGACAAACGCTGGCTCCCTCAGCCAGTAAAGCAAGATGAGCGCCGCAACCCCAGAGTCGTTCGCAACTGGACTTAACTGCAGGGGTCCCTTTACCTTTGTGTGTGTGTGTGTGTGTGTGTGTGTGTGTGTGTGTGTGTAACAGGAATATTCACTCTACTCATCTCTCTGACTCATTTCACTTCATTCAAAGCTGGTGTACATGGATCCCAGATTGGCCCTAGGTATAGCACATTAATGAGGCTGTATGGATGGAACTTTTTCATCTGACTGTTCTGCCGTGCCCTGTGTCCAGTGTGTTGACAACAATGAAAATTCTGATCATGCACTAAGTATTGTTTAGGTCATATAAGCAACCAGGTTGCTTGATTTGCCATGCACTCTGTCAGGGACTGGGCGGAGGAGGAATGGTGGAGACCGCCTCCTCAGTCTGGCCCTTCCAGAGAAGAAGAAGACAGTTCTGAACTGCAACAGGGGTTTGTGGGAGGTCACAGCTCAGAGGAAGAGGGGGGGTTGGGAAATAATGGGTGAGGAGGAGCAGGCAGAGCTGGAGCAGCGTCTGGCTGACACGTTGTCACTAGAAAGCATTCCAGAGCCACCATTTCCCAGAACCTGGCAAGCCTTAAAAGGAGGAGAGCAAAGAGCTCAGAGACAGATGGCCCTAAGTGGCAACCATAAGGGTGGTGGTGCTGTTGATGAATGAGGAAGTGGGAGAGAAGGAGGTTGACGATTTACTAGGAGCAATGCCCTTATTCGAAGAGGCTGCATTTCTAAGCCTCTCTCTGTGAATATTGAATAAAACACAGTTGGTAAGAACTTTCCTTGTCTTATCCGTTCCTGGCAACCTACTATGAAGGTTAGATCCTCTGATGCCTGACACTAACGTTATCATGGTTTATATCAGAGGCACTGTATCGTGCCCAAGACTGCGGAGGTCCATTGTGTGTCGCGCATGTGATGTCATGCTCGTGTGTGACGCCATGCGTGTGACACATGTCACACATGCAGCATCGCAGCATCGGGAGGGGGCTGATCACAGAACCCAGCACAGTGTGGCTTCCTCTCTCATGCTCAAAAGAAACCAGCCACTGAACTGCGCCATGCTCAGCTCAGCGCTTGGCTTCCTCTATCCCCTCAACATTGAGGGGGCTCAGCTCCCTGACAGCAGTTGAGGGGACCAAAAACACAACTCTGCCCCTAGGAGTTGGCACACCTGGTTTGTACTGACTATGTGGCCAGGGTCATTTTGGCATCGCGAGAAACCAAATCTTGCTACCTCCTAGGCGGAGAAGCTGGTGTTGAATAGGATAAGCATTGCAAAGCCTGTACTGGAGAGAATGCCTTGACATAGAGTTAAATTGGTATGCTATACTTATAGCTTAGTTGCTATAAATATGTGATCTCAACAGCTTTCCATGTCATTTGAGGAAGAGTGAGGAGACGATAAACCTCTACCTCATCTGATCTACACAGATTAGCTGGAGATGGGCCAGCTCTGTATGTTTCACTATGTGTGTTTGGGGGGAAGAGACACTCTCACCGGTGGCACACAGTTCCTAGAAGTTTGGATATTGGTAAATATGGCATTTGGGCCAAAAAATGGTTAACCCCTTACCGTAGGTGTAGGGCCTCAAATAAGATGAGAATCAGTGAGAATGATTTGGTATGAAATTCTTGAAATCCTTATGTCAAGCAAACACCACCACAATACATCTCGATCTAATCTTATTTGTATAGGCAGTAATTGAGAAATATGAAAGCACACCAGGGAGAAAAAACATATCCTTTTGTTAATGGCCTCGTGTGAAAATAGTTACCCTTTGAAGATCATTCTGTAACTAATAGGATATTCCCTCTGAAGACTATTAAGAGGGTTTCTGCTGAAGAATACATCTTCATGGCATCAGGTTGTTGTCGTTCATTGTGGGGTTTTTAGCATCCGATTGACATTTCTCCAGATGGTCTTTCTTCATCCTCTCCTTCCAACCCACAGTTTTCCAGCCAAAGTTTCGTTTGCTGAAGTAGTGTCTTGGAACAGTAGGCACACATCACCAATTGCTTCTGAATGAGACTTGTGCCAGAAAGCTGAAGACTTTTAACTAGATTGGCAAAGCTGTGGTCTTAGGGTATGATATTTGGCACCCTTTCGACTGTTGGGTCAGCACTCTTGATTATGCCAGTGTATATATATATTCCTCCATGGCTGGCAGCTCTATTCTTAACTTTCTGTGGCAGAAACAATATACTTTACCAGACTCTGGTTAAATCATTCCAGCTGCAGCAAATTTCCCTCACTTTTACAAGACTTATTGAGGGGCGCCCCAAAGTTGAAAACTGGTGGTTTTGTTGTTGTTTAGTCGTTTAGTCGTGTACGACTCTTCGTGACCCCATGGATCAGAGCACGCCAGGCACTTCTGTCTTCCACTGCCTCCTGCAGTTTGGTCAGACTCATGTTTTTAGCTTCGAGAACGCTGTCCAACCATCTCGTTCTCTGTCGTCCCCTTCTCCTTGTGCCCTCCATCTTTCCCAACATCAGGGTCTTTTCCAGGGAGTCTTCTCTTCTCATGAGGTGGCCAAAGTATTGGAGCCTCAGCTTCACGATCTGTCCTTCCAGTGAGCACCCAAGGCTGATTTCCTTAAGAATGGATAGGTTTGATCTTCTTGCAGTCCATGGGACTCTCAAGAGTCTCCTCCAGCACCATAATTCAAAAGCATCAATTCTTCGGCGATCAGCCTTCTTTATGGTCCAGCTCTCACTTCCATACATCACTACTGGGAAAACCATGGCTTTAACTATACGGACCTTTGTTGACAAGGTGATGTCTCTGCTTTTTAAGATGCTGTCTAGGTTTGCCATCGCCTTTCTCCCAAGGAGGAGGCATCTTTTAATTTCGTGACTGCTGTCACCATCTGCAGTGATCATGGAGCCCAAGAAAGTAAAATCTCTCACTGCCTCCATTTCTTCCCCTTCTATTTGCCTGGAGGTGATGGGACAAGTGAGATAAGTGAGTCTGTAATGCTAGCTTCAGATATTACAGCATTATGAAAAAGTAGAAGGACATGTGTACTTGCCACAAGCAATGGCAAAATTTTGCCAAATATTTGAGGCGACATTTTCTCGGCTTTTAACAAAAAAACCCCCACTCTTTTCTGGGAAATTTCAGCTCAATGTTGAATGAAACTCTGTTGTTTGTTCGTAATGGTGGATGAAGGAAGCAGTGAGCTTAAGAGAGGAGGAATGGAAGTAGCTGGGGTCAAAAACATGGCTTTCCTTCAATGGAAATCCTTAGAACTGGATCCACAGTTGAATCCAAAACATCCACAGATGCCAAACTTGGAGAGGCCATTTTGCCACATGTTCTTCAGGAGAGGTCTGGAATTCTCCAATGGTTCAAAAGGGTGCTTGAAAAATAGGAATTTCAAAAGAGCCCAGCATTCCCTCCCACCACTGGGCAGGAAACATCTCATTCCTGGTTTATTTATTTCTTTAATAAAAGTTATACACCACTTGATTGAAAAAAACAACAACTCTCAAATGTGCAAAATAAGCACATTTTTTGCTTGTACAGTTTCATCTGCAACTTTGCCTTCCTTTTCCCAACCCTAATGCGGTCAGAGGGAGGAAAGGCTGTATTGTGATTAAAACTGAGAACCATTTAAATGGACAGAGCAGTGCTGCTCTACTCATGTCCCTGTGCAGATATCAGCTGCCACATTGAGAACCTCTGTAACCACACCAGTCTACATTGCAATGCGACTAAATTGCAGCTCATTTGGGCTATGGTTGCAATGGCACTCCTTGCTAGGGGGTAGGTATTTGTGTTTTCTGGTGCTTATGCAATATAAACCTAACTTCCAGATCTTTGCTGGTGTCGACAAAACACACACACAAACAAACATATATGGAGCAACTTTTTGGGTAGTGGTGGGTAGAATTTTGATCTAAAGTGGATCTCGCTGTCTGCCAAACACAAATTGCATTGCGAGCTCCTCTTAGAATTGCAGGAACGGGGATGCGTATTTCCATTCTTCAGCAGAGAGAAAGTATGTGAAATACTGTAAACTGGATTGTGTGATTGCTATGTGGCAATTGATCTAGAAGCTGCTGTTAGCATACAATTTTTTAAAAGGGGGGGATAGGATTATATAGAACTTTATGAGCACAAGAATATTGTAAATTTACAAAAGTGCCCATAAATCCTAGAATCTATTTCCAGAAACCTACTTGAAAATTCACCTTTTCAAGCCATTTTTGTTGCCTCTAATAGCATTGCAGCCCTTTCTTTACAATATGATTATTTGTCTATTGACATGGAACTACACAGATAAACATTTGTTCAATATAATATCTCTCCACTTTTTTAAACCAAGGGTAACGGGCTCATTTACCATAATAGCCTGGCAGAAATCCCAAATGTTTAAACTGATTGTCACTTTCTAATACTTAGGGATCAAAGAACACCATGAGGTATTTCAGTGTTCATCACTTTGTGGATGTGCCTAGTATTTACTCGGATAATAGGAAGTTTGGGAATTATCATCAAGGTTTGATTGTTGCCAAGCTTTAATCGCCCTGCCTTGACTCAGCTCTGGATATTGACCCATTTTTTCTATCATCCCTCACATCAGGTTTTATCACAATGGAAAAATGAAGTGTACTCAAGAAACAGGAAGCTGAACGTGGCAATTACAATCTCCTGCCAGACTGGCCATCCTGCCAGATTGGCCATCTATCCTCCTTCTTCTTCTTCTTCTCCTCATCCTCATCCTCCCTTCTTCTTCTTCTTCTTCTTCTTCTTCTTCTTCTTCTTCTTCTTCTTCTTCTTCTCCTCCTCCTCCTCCTCCTCCTCCTCCTCCTCCTCCCCCCCTTCTTCTTCTTCTTCTTCTTCTTCTTCTTCTTCTTCTTCTTCTTCTCCTCCTCCTCCTCCTCCTCCTCCTCCTCCTCCTCCCCTCCCCTTCTCTTTCTCCTCCTCCTCCTCCTCCTCCCCTCCCCTTCTTCTTCCCCTTCTTCTTCTTCTTCTTCTTCTTCTTCTTCTTCTTCTTCTTCTTCAGAAAAGCATTTTTAAAAGGCTCCATGCTCCAAAGACTTTACCAGCTAAATATAATTTCCCCCTTTTTCCTTCCCTTCCCTTAGGATTCTTCCTAAATGTTATGCCCCTGTACTGCTTAATCCATTTGAGGCTGCAGCCACATCCACACTTACCTGGGAGTAAGTCTTGTTAAAGTCAATGAGGCTTTCGTCTGAGCAGGTAGGCATGTATCAGATTGTACATACATCCCAAGAATGAGGCAGTTTTGTGATGAATGGCCTCCTACAATCCCAGGTTAGCGTGTGCCCATTCCATACATATTTTGGGGATTAGCTCAATGCTCATTTTAGTTATTTGAGTTCACCTTTAAATATTTAGCTTGGTTCCCATGGACAAATGCTGTTGTTGGCTCTCTCATTGCCAGGCTGATGAAAATGTTACACAGATGTCTTTTGGAGACCCAATACCATAATAAAGCTTGTAAATGACTAAATTATAAACTCCTTCATCACCGCTTCCCCATTTATTATTTATTATTTTGCTTTGCTTTGTAGATGTCCCTTGAGTTCTCCTCTTCCTGTTTCTGTTTTTCCTAATCTTCTTAACTTCGTTATTCTGATCTTAAATTGTGGTTTCAGGACAGATCTGACTTAACTACATTTAGTACTACATTATCTTCACTGATTTGCTATTTGAAAGTATAACCAAACCCTTAGAATTTTTCCAGTAGCTCAACAAGTGATGACTACATGGTGAGCGCATATTTTCAATATCCATTGTTCTGCAGCCCCCTTTCTCCCCATCTCCTCTGTCCTTTTTCTCAGGTTTTGTCACTTCCTCCATGTACACTTCCTCCAGCTTCCTGTTTTGCAGTCTACTGCTTTACAAACAAAATCCCTTTCTTCCTCTTGGGCTCTGCACCTCCTTGGGAGGTGTTCAGATAGTCAGCATCTGCATAGTCATTGGAATTGTTCTTTTAAAAACCATTTCCTCTCTCTCCAAAGTCAACCTTGCACTTCAGCCCCCAAAATTGGACTGTCATTGCTTCTGCCACTGACAACTTTCCTCAGTAGGTAGAATGCTCAAGAAAATTCTACTCTCCATGTGTGACCTATAGCTGCCAGAAACTTTGTTTCTGGTACCATAAAATCCCATAACACCTTGTGTTACTTTGTATGTTCCTCTACCCTGATACAGTCTTAGCTAAATAACATTTCTATTTAGTCAATCGGGATTTGGAGTGGCTGTTTCGGGGACCCTTTAAAATAACTTTGATAACCTTTCCTTATACTGCTTGTTCATCTATTGCGATTCGAGGACCCTCCCCCCACGCTTGTGGATAAGAAAGACACACAGACAGAGATTTAAAGGCTAATGGGCTAGAAAAGGCCACAACTTTATTGATTACAGCATGTGAGAGGTATTGGCTTAGGCATTGGAAGAACACCAATGGTCGATTCCGCCCACAGGGGTTAACCATCAGTAGGGGGAGCCTGTTGATGCAAATAAAACTGTAAGCTCTCCCCTGATGTCACCGGGGGTCGTGCCATGGCCCCCAGCCACAGCAGGGCATTGGACAGGATCCATGACCGCCGGATTCCTTTAACGGAATACCCATAAGTGAAGGGGTAGGCGATGGCCACATCCTGCCCTTCCATACACCACACACACATTCCAATCCCTAACCGCCAAATACTGGAAAGTTCTGACGAGTTGCTACGAGGTAGGCGAAAAAACCAAGAGGCCGGTGCCAATTTGCCAATTGGGAAAAAACTCCTACCAGGCCCCTCGGACAACCAAGGCAACCAACCAAAGGTCTATAGCAAGGTCAATTGCAAGGAACTAAACTAAAGGGAGGGAGGGTGGGTGACCTGTAAGAAACTGGCAGCACAATGTGGGGAAGAGTTGCCGCGGCCGCATTTAGGCGGCTAAACCCCACCCCCGAGCTTCCTGCCGATTGGAAGACTAATTGGGGGCGGGGCGCGTCAGCACTGATGACGGGCAGGGGGCTGGCATGCCCCCTGCAAAGCATGGAAAAGGCTCCCGATTGCAATCCCTCCCCTCCGGGAGGAGGGGAGAGTCTTCTGAACAAGGAAAGTGCGGAGTTTCATTCTTCCTTTTCTACCTTGTTCCCACCTCTCTCCCTACTATATTCTTTTCCTACTCAAAATTTTAATGCTGTGTTTATGCTGTGTGCAGTTGCTGTTGTATAAATAGCCACCACCATGAGTAATACTTCTGGAATTTCTAGAAAGGTATCATGAATTTTATCAGTATGCTAAAAGTCCAACAGCTATGAACCATCAGACAAATCAAAACACACTGTGCATATGTGTGTGTTTGAAAACTTCTAGGAAACCACCAAAATTGTTGAAACTCTCCCCCCCCCCCAAATTTAGTCTTTTTCAGCCATTACCTTGGTAGGCTGGCTGTTACAATGGGTGGTTTGTTATTCCATTCATTTCAGTTGCGTTGTACCTGCTTATATCAGCACTGAACTTGGCCTCGACCAACGAAAGCAATACAGTCATACCGGCAAGAGTCCATTTCCCACCTCCCACCTCCCTCTCCTATCAGCATATTAAACAAAGGATAATATTAAGTTTGGACAGTGGATCAAGTTAACCTCTACTAATGCTTAGGAACAAGGCCACTGTGTTGAAGTTAGACGCATTCCTCAGGTTTCTAGCCGTTTTGCCTGCCAAGAACATGGTGCTTGTAGCAACAAGCCAAGTTGCAGCAACAGGGCCTTGTACAAGAATGGGGGCAGCTGTCATTGTCCTACTGAAAGAATCTGCTTTTGCCTGGCGCCCTCTAGCTCTTTTGGACCACAACTCCCGTCAGTTCTAGCCAGAACAGCCCGTGTTGACCCTATCTCAAGAAGCAGGGCTGCGAATAGGGGCGCTGACTCCTAGGATTTGAACCCATTTGATCCCCTCCCATTATCTGTTATGGGGGGCCTGAGCCCCCTCAAATGTTCATCTGAGAATTGCACATGATGTCACCATCGTACGTGACACCTGGACATGGTGCTGTCACACGTGCAACGGCTGGGCTTTCTGTGTGTGCTGGTCCCGGGGGATTACTGTGCGGCGAGGTCCATGTCCAGTCCGGGGTCAAGAGTGTGGTGTGTAGGCTGTCCATCAAAGCAGAAGCGGGGTCCAAGGCATGGAGTCGGGCGAGGTCAGGAACTCTGGCAGAAGAGACAGGGTGCTGGCAGGAACAGGTTACCAACAATATTGCTCCCACAACCTGGGACTGGGGCTGACTGGCTTTTATCTGCCCCGAGGCATAGGGTGGCCCCGGTCCACAGGTGACTCACCTCTCCTGGCCTGGAGGCGAGCACTCTTCCTGTGGGAACTTAGTTCCCTCCGCCTCTCTGCCCTGAGCCTCTGCAGCTCAGGAGATGCTGGAGGGTTACCGGACCCAGAGGCAACCTCAGCTTCCTCTGACGGAGCTGAGAGTGAAGCACCTGCAGGCAATGGGTCCTCCATCCCCTCAGGAGCCAGAGCAGACTCAGCTGGTGCCTACACCTGAGGATCCAGCACAGGTGAGGACCCTTCAGGCTCAGGTCCCATCCCCGGCTCAGCTGGTTCTGGAGGCGGGGACTCCTGTGCAGGCTGGGATTCCTCAGGTTCAGCCTCTGAGTCCGAATCCCAGGCCATCACACCGTGGTTGCGCAAACCAGGAAAGCAACAGCTTCCCTGTATCCTCCTCCCCCTCCTGCCAGAGAGGGAAAGCAGCCCCCAGCTTATGGCTGTAGCAGGAGGTGAAGGAAGCTGCCCTGCAACACTGAACGTCCAGGAGTCAACATCGTGACATTGTGTGTGATGCCCAGACGTGAAGTCATGATGTTGTATGCAACATTTGCCCACCAATCTCCTTCCCAAGTAAGCATGCCTGGCAAGGAAAGACAATGAAAAGCTGCAGCCAATCAGAGTAGACCAGCCTTCTCCAATATGGTGCCCCCCCAGAGGACTACACATTCCATCATCCCTGACCATTACCCATGCTGGCTGGGGCTGATGGGAATTGGAGTCCAAAGCAGCTGAAAGGCACCAGGATGCCAGTGTGGTATGGTAGTTAGTGTTCAGTTGGGACCTGTTCAGCCATGAAACTCACTGGGTGACCTTGGGCCAATCACTGTCTCTCAGCCTAAACTTACTTCACAGGGCTGTTGTGAGGATAAAATGGGGAGGAAGAGAACCATGTTTGCTACCTTGGGCTCCTTGGAGGGAAGCTGGGATAGAAATGCAATTAGAAATTTTACTTTATTTATTTATTTATTATTAAATATGTATAGTGTCCTATACCCACAGGTCTCAGGGTGGGTCACAAGATAAAATCACAAAATATATAATTCATACAAAAACAGCCTAATAACATACACACATCCTTGCATGCATACTTCAGTGACCCAGGGACTGCTGCGCTCTGCTGCGCTCTGCTGCCCAGGAGGACTCTCCTGTATGTGAGTGTCTGAGGGCCCTGCTCCTTCCTGCCACTCACCATCTGGCCTGGGGTGGGGCCTGAAGCCTCATAAGGACTGCTGCACTCCGCTGCCCAGGAGGACTCTCCTGTGTGAGTGTATGGGGCCCTGCTCCTTCCTGCCACTTACCACCTGGCCCAGGGCAGGGCCTGACGGGCCTCACTAGGACAGTTGCTGTTACTGCTGGAGGGGTGCAGAGTGCTTTTAAAATGTTTTAAAAATTTTATTTTGAATTTTTTGTATGTGGGGGGTGGGGGTGGGGTGGATGTTTATTGGGCCTGGGAATTTGTTTGATTTTATGTTTTTGTAATTTTTATTGTTTTTTGTTTGTATTGTTTTATTTGTGTTGTTGTTGTTGTTGTTGTTGTTTTGTTGTTGTTGTTGTTTTGTTGTTGTTGTTGTTGTTGTTGTTGTTGTTTTTTAAAGTGTTATTTTGTTCTTAAGGGGAGGGGTCAGGGCTGCTGGGGAGTTGGTCCCAGCCAACAAAATGGCTGGGACATGTTTCACAGGGGGGAATGCACTGGGACAACCGATCTCAGTGATCACGGGTAGGAGGAGGAGTTACGCTAAGACCAGACCATGTCATTACAGAGGAGGCAGGTTTAGTCGTTGTCTGAGGACTATCCCTGCCTCCGGGTCTGGTCCTGACCGGATGGATACTAGAATCAGCAAGGGATACCCACATGACCTGAAAGTGTTGCTGTGCAATGCCAGGTCAATGATTCATAAGACCACTGCCATCCATGACTTGATCATGGATGGAGGACTTGACCTGGCATGTGTAACAGAGACTTGGTTGGATGAAGCAGATGGGCCTGTCCTTGCCGCTGCTTGTCCACCAGGTTTCTCTTACGCACAGCAACCCAGGTCATGTGGGCGGGGAGGGGGGGGTTGCAGTGATGTTTAGGAAGTCATTAGTTTGCACCAGGCGTCCTATTGGGAAGACCCAATTTTCCGAGTGCATGTTCTGGAAGTTGGGCAATAGGGGCAGTACAGGATTCCTTTTGGTGTACCGACCTCCCCGCTGCACCAAGGATTCCCTGCCCGAGCTGCTTCAGGTCGTGGCGGATGTTCTCCTGGAGACACCTAGCTTGGTTGTCCTAGGGGATTTTAACATCCATGCCGACACGACCTTACAAGGGGCCGCTCGGGACTTTGTGGAAAGCATGGCCTCCATGGGGCTGTCCCTGAATAAGTCTGGCCCAACCCATAGCCGCGGACATGCCTTGGACCTGGTGTTTACCTCTATGGATGTTGGTGATCTGACACTAACTAAAAGCGAAACGAAAGAAGTGCCATGGTCAGATCACTTCCTGGTGCAACTGGACTTCTCTGCGACCCATCCCCTCTGCAGGGAGGTGGGACCGATTCGGATGGTCCGCCCCCGCCACTTAATGGATCCAAATGGTTTCCAGAGAGTGGTAGGGGATGCTTTATCCCATGTTGATGGCCTTTCAGCCGATTCCCTGGTGGCCCGCTAGAATGTGGAGTTAACCAGGGCTATTGACTGTTTGGCTCCGAAGCGCCCTCTCCGATTGCATGGAGCCCGGAGAGCCCCGTGGTTTTCCACGGATCTGAGGGCAATGAAACAATTGTTGAGACGGCTAGAGCGCCGGTGGCGGATAACTCATTCCGAATCTGACCGGACACAGGTTAGAGCTCAACGTCGAGCCTACCAAGTGGCGATAGCGACGGCGAAGAAGACTTTCTTCACCGCCTCTATTGCATCTGCAGAAAACAGCAGCAGGAGACTCTTTCAGGTGGTTCACAATTTAGCGGAACCACCTGTAACATCGGGGCCCAGTACGGGCCATATGTTCTCCTGCAATGATTTTGCAAATTTTTTTGCAGATAAAATCGCTCAGATTCGGGAAGAAGTAGACTCCACCGTGGGAGCAGGGCTGGGGCGGGAGAGTGCTAGAGTCCTGTCTGGTCAAGTTGTGTGGGATCAATTCCAATCTGTTACCTCCGAGGATGTGGACAGGCTGCTTGGACGAGTGAAGCCAACCACCTGTCTTCTGGATCCTTGCCCATACTGGCTTATAAAAGCTAGCCGGGAAGGACTGGGCGATGGGCTTCGTGGGGTGGTGAATGCTTCCCTCCGTGAGGGAGCCTTCCCAGACCTGCTGAAAGAGGCGGTTATTAAACCACTTCTTAAAAAACCATCTTTAGATGCGGCCGCGATGGCCAATTATCGCCCAGTCTCAAATCTTCCATTCTTGGGCAAGGTGATTGAGCGAGCGGTTGCCGAACAACTCCAGGCACGCCTGGAAGAAGCGGACCATTTGGATCCCTTCCAGTCGGGATTCAGGCCTCATCATGGGACTGAAACTGCCTTGGTCGCACTGGTTGATGATCTCCGGCGGGCTAGGGACCAAGGTGAGAGCTGTTTCCTAGTTCTGCTGGATCTCTCAGCGGCATTTGATACCATCGACCATAACATCCTTCTGGACCGTCTTGAGGGGCTGGGAGCTGGGGGCACTGTCCTACAGTGGTTCCGCTCCTTCCTCCTGGGCCGTGTTCAGAAAGTGGTGGGGGGGGATGAGTGTTCAGACCCCTGGGCTCTCACTTGTGGGGTGCCTCAGGGTTCTGTCCTCTCCCCCATGCTTTTCAACATTTACATGCAGCCACCGGGAGAGATCATCAGGAGGTTTGGGCTGGGTGTTCATCAGTATGCAGATGATACCCAGCTCTACCTCTCTTTTAAATCAGAACCAGTGAAGGCGGTGAAGGTCCTGTGTGAGTGTCTGGAAGCGGTTGGAGGATGGATGGCGGCTAACAGATTGAGGTTGAATCCTGACAAGACAGAAGTACTGTTTTTGGGGGACAGGAGGCGGGCAGGTGTGGAGGATTCCCTGGTCCTGAATGGGGTAACTGTGCCCCTGAAGGACCAGGTGCACAGCCTGGGAGTCATTTTGGACTCACAGCTGTCCATGGAGGCACAGGTCAAATCTGTATCCAGGGCAGCTGTTTACCAGCTCCATCTGGTACGTAGGCTGAAACCCTATCTGCCTGCAGACTGTCTCGCCAGAGTGGTACATGCTCTGGTTATCTCCCGCTTGGACTACTGCAATGCGCTCTACGTGGGGCTACCTTTGAAGGTGACTCGGAAACTACAACTAATCCAGAATGCGGCAGCTAGACTGGTGACTGGGAGCGGCCGCCGAGACCATATAACACCGGTCTTGAAAGACCTACATTGGCTCCCAGTACGTTTCCGAGCACAATTCAAAGTGTTGGTGCTGACCTTTAAAGCCCTAAATGGCCTCGGTCCAGTATACCTGAAGGAGCGTCTCCACCCCCATCGTTCTGCCCGGACACTGAGGTCCAGCTCCGAGGGCCTTCTGGCGGTTCCCTCACTGCGAGAGGTCAAGTTACAGGGAACCAGGCAGAGGGCCTTCTCGGTAGTGGCGCCCACCCTGTGGAATGCCCTCCCATCAGATGTCAAAGCAATAAACAACTACCTGACATTCAGAAGACATCTGAAGGCAGCCCTGTTCAGGGAAGTTTTTAATATGTGACATTTTAGTGTATTTTTCATCCTTGTTGGAAGCCGCCCAGAGTGGCTGGGGAAACCCAGCCAGATGGGTGGGGTACAAATAATAAATTATTATTATTATTATTATTATTATTATTATTGGGAAAGCAGAAAAGTGTTGAATGCAATGGATTTATTAAAACTACGTCGGTATCCAGGCCTGTTGTTATCATGCCGACAAGAAGGATTTTGGATTGTAATCACGTCATAGCATCACTTTTATTTCATATGGAACCAGAATGGTTTATATCAACACGTGCAGGTAACATTTTGGAAAGACCCAGCCCTTCTAAGCCTTTGTGAGTAACCCTCTTTCCAACGCAAAACATGCAAGAAGCTGCAGCTCTTGGGGAAATGTGTTCACCTTCGCGCTTTTCCCATCCTGCTTAAACACAAGGTGTGTTTTCTTTTGATTTTGCATGCCTTTTCACATCGGCTGCTGTAAAAATATTGCTAGAACTCCTGTTTAATGGGGTAAAGCTGAAAAATTATTTAAGTTATGCAATGCAATGCCTGTATGCTCCAAACAGACATTCCCGAGTCACTTTGCCAACACCTAGCAATGGGCTCAGCTGGTCTGTTTCTAATACTTAAATAAGAGGAATTACCTATTTTTGGCAGTGAAGCTGGTGAAGTGCTTACTTGAAACAGAATTCGTTCGCTGGAGGGTGGGGGGCAAGAGATGTGTTTTAAAAATAAACATAAAAGTTAAGAAAGCACATCCGGATTCATAATTACCCATGCAGTCAGAAGTGAAAGGGGAACAGTAGCTGCTGTTGACCCAGCCAGTACTCCTATATGTTTTATATTAATATCCAGTATAGGTAAAGGTAAAAGGTAAAGGGACCCCTGACCATTAGGTCCAGTCGTGGCCAACTCTGGGGTTGCGGCGCTCATCTCGCTTTATTGGCTGAGAGAGCCGGCTCAGCTGGTTCTGGAGGCGGGGACTCCTGTGCAGGCTGGGATTCCTCAGGTTCAGCCTCCAGGTCATGTGGCCAGCTTGACTAAGCCGCTTCTGGCGAGCCAGGGCAGTGCACAGAAATGCTGTTTACCTTCCCGCCAGAGTGGTACCTATTTATCTACTTGCACTTTGATGTGCTTTCGAACTGCTAGGTTGGCAGGAGCAGGGACCGAGCAACGGGAGCTCACCCTGTCGTGGGGAATTGAACCGCTGACCTTCTGATCGGCAAGCCCTAGGCTCTGTGGTTTAACCCACAGCGCCACCTGCATCCCAATATCAAGTATAAAGGTAAAGATAAAGGTACCCCTGCCCGTACGGGCCAGTCTTGACAGACTCTAGGGTTGTGCGCTCATCTCACTCTAGAGGCCGGGAGCCAGCGCTGTCCGCAGACACTTCCAGGTCACGTGGCCAGCGTGACAAAGCTGCTCTGGCGAACCGGCACCAGAGCAGCACACGGAAACGCCATTTACCTTCCCGCTATAAAGAGGTACCTACTTGCACTTAAGGGTGCTTTCGAACTGCTAGGTGGGCAGGAGCTGGGACCGAACGATGGGAGCTCACCCCGCCATGGGGATTCGAACTGCCGACCATGCGATCAGCAAGTCCTAGGCGCTGAGGTTTTACCCACAGCGCCACCCGCATTAGCCAAATTCCTTATCAAGCCCGCCTGTGTGCCTGTAATCAGGGAGTACCAGATTCACTGGACCATATTTTTTTGGACTGCCCTTTGTGCAGCAGACTCCACAAACAGATGCTCAGCAAGATATTGGACCTGCGACCCACGGCTCCAAGAGAAAGCCAAATGAGGTTCCTCCTAGCAGATAGGGACAAGGACGTTACTGCCTCAATGGACTCCTTTTTAATCTCCATCTTACCCAAAGGGGTTCTTAATGAATTATCCCTCTAGAGAATAGACAGGGTGAGGTAGAACAATCGAGTACCTTGTGACCCTCGACAGCCTCACTCCTGTCCCTTTTAAACTTATCCTAGTGTTTTGAAATGTCTTAACTTATAATGCCAATAAAGGTATTTGTATTGTAAAATAAAATAAAATGTAACATTAGACAACATTATGCCTATTCCACAACTGGGTAAGAGATTCTTTTCAGAATCTTTTTCAGAATTCTTTTCAGCTCTGGAGCCGACTGAGGACTCCCAGGTAAGTTCCACCCTCTATTGTGTGTGCAGGGTGGTTCTAACCCCACCTGGTCAACTCCCCTGGCAACACCTCCCCAGCTGGGATTGGCTAGTTGTCTGAGGTTGGGTGGGAACCTCCAGGTATCCAGCTTCGGGAGGCAAAGCCAGGCTGAATTGCTGGGGATTGTGTAGGATCAAGGGGCTGTGTGCGACCACGCAAAGAAAGCCCCCCATTTGAGCCGGGGAGTGGTCATTTCAGACCAGATGGGGTGCACCTTTCTGCCAAGGGGAATAATATCTGGTTGTCAGACAATTAACTTCAGGATAGATGTGGATTGTGGCTGGTATCCTATGTGTATGGCTTCAAAAACTAATGGTGGTAGTGCCACAAATGCAGTGTAAACAATACGTACACAGCCCCAGTGTACATATCAGAGACAATACCAGTGGCAGTCAGTACATCCCTTCAGGTAAATCAAATTGGACACTGCAGATTGAGTTGCAAAATAAAAACTTACAACGATGCAACCTAAGATTTAAGGGCTGTGAGCAGAAGAGAAATCGGCTATCACTTTATTTTTCACACTTCTTCTTTCTGTGTGAGTAAACTCTACACACATCCAGAGTGGAGTCCCTAAGATGGTTGGATGGCACCTTGTATGCCACCTCCTGGCAACCCCCACAGCCAAGCTGGTGTCAAATGTATTGCTCTGCTTTCCTTTGGACCACATCAGTGAGGCCGAGAGTGGAGGGTCTTGCCATCTGGACAGCCCAGGACCTCTGTACACACTGCCCAGGCCTGCACCCCGGGAAGGTTACTTCAGTGCTGATAATGTCGCAGTTTGACTTCTCCCCTGGAGGTGCACTCCATTGTCTTCTGAGACAGACAGATGCCAACAACAACAACAATCTATAACTCCTCTTGTATTTAATTTGGACTTTAGGCCCAAATGATTCTCTAGATGTGGTCCTTTTGTAGTGAGCATCCTGACTCATTGCATCCTGACTCACACTGGGAGCCAGTGTGGTGTAGTGGTTAAGAGCGGTGGACTTATAATCTGGTGAACTGGGTTTGCTTCCCTGCTCCTCCACATGCAGCTGCTGGGTGACCTTGGGCTAGTCACACTTCTCTCTGAAGTCTCTCAGCCTCACCTCACACAGTGTTTGTTGTGGAGGAGGGGAGGGAAAGGAGAATGTTAGCCACTTTGAGACTCCTTCAGGTAGTGATAAAGTGGGATATCAAGTCCAAACTCCTCCTCCTCCTCCTCCTCTTCTTCTTCTCCTTCCTTCCTTCCTTCCTTCCTTCCTTCCTTCCTTCCTTTTCCTGCTTCCAACAGCCTACAGGATTGCTTCAAAAATGAAGGCTATTGTCCATATTCTAGCAGGTACGCAGACACAAATCTCTCTACGCCGTGTTGAAAGTAATCTGTTCCCCTGATTTATGGAGCCAGTGCTGTGCTTCCAGAGAGAGTCACAAGCCCACACGAAGTCTCCAACTGCTGGCTTTTGCATTTGGATTTTGGAGATTACTGAAAGATGCACAAGGTCACTCACAGGCAGCAAAGCCGTTCCCTGTTGACCATACACCAGAGAGAGGCTATGAGTGTGGAAAATCTTACACTAAGAAAACATGCACCAAGCACAGCCACTTAGGATGGTAAGATATGAATAATTAGGATAGTGGATGGGAATCTGTTTCTCCTCTTTTCCAGTTAGTTCCCGTTTGGGAGATTACTCTCAAGAACAGATGTCAAACTGCACTGTGGATAATGCCATGATTCTGGAGAATCATGGTTAAGCATGATCAGTGTGTAGTTTGCTTCTTGTTCCTTGAACATATGCTGCTGATCATCCTTCTTTCTGAAGAAAAACAGGCCTGCTTGCAATCAAGATCATGTTTGCCACAACCGTTTGTTAGTATTTTCAGGAATAAATTTGTTAGAGAAAATGAATTCTTAACATAATGAAATGTATCCCCTTGCTTCCTTCAACCTCATGTAAATTTCAATCTGGAAAGAGAAAGAAAGGGGGGACCCATTTGATCCAGAGAGATACTCCAGAACCTATGTCCAATGGGGACATAGAAACATACCCATTTCCCCACATTGTGTTCATATGTTAGATGTAACATCAATATCCCATGGCAGAGTCAGAATATGCATCTTCTCACACCCAGTTTGCCATCTCCTCTATCCCACCTCCTTGATGGAATACACACCAAACTTTTAAGGAGCAAGGGTGGACAAATAGAGCCCACATGTTTGGATTCTGTTTAAATCAGTGGTGGGGAACTTGTGGTCCTCCAGATCATCTTGAATTACAACATTGATCATCCATTCCCATTGGCTGTGCTGGCTGGGGTTGATGGGTGCTGGAGTGCAACAACCTACAAAGGCCACAGCTTCTCCAAATGCTACATACAAATTGGGGATCAGGGCAGGCACACAACAGGGCAGGCAGGTGAGGCAAAGGGTCAAGGGCTGTGATCTTGCTCTGCCCCAACATGTACTTCGAGCTCATAAGAACATAGGAAGCTGCCTTCTACTGAGTCTCGGACCATTGGTCCATCTAGCTCTGTACTGTCTACACCGGCAGTAGTTCTTTGGGGTTTCAAGCAGGAGAAGTTCTCAACCCAACCTGGAGATCCCAGGGATTGAATCTGGGACCTAGCTATAGCCTTTACCCAGAGATGTGCTAATATGGCTGCAGTTTATCTGTAGGAGGGTAAATGTACACCACTGCCCAACTTCCCTTGTTTTACTAAATGACTTACCTTTTCGCTCCATAAGATGCACCTGACCATAAGACGCACCTAGGTTTTAGAGGAAGAAAGGGGGAAAGCCCCATTTTGGGGGGGATCAGCTCACAGTTGTGCAGCTTCTTTTGCAAAGGGGAAAGCCCCCTTTTTGAGCTTACTTTGCAAAGGGAAAAACATCCTGTTTTTATGGGCTTCAACTCACAGTTCTGCAGCTTCTTTAGGAAAGGAAAGGGCACCATTTTCCAGACAGATAATCTAATCAATCAGTCACATGTAGCTGGGGAAACAAACAGCCAATGGAGGCTTCGGCAAGGGGGCAGGGCCAGAAAGGGAGCCAGCGATCGACCACACATTCGCTCCATAAGACGCACAGACATTTCCCCTTACTATTTTGGAGGAAAAAAGTGCGTCTTGTGGAGTGAAAAATACGGTCTATTAGTTCATCAATTTATTTACATGGTTGGATGTAAACAGTGCTAGAAAAAGCGGTGCCGGTACTCACCATGAATGCCTCCTTTGTTCTCATACAATGGCAATGGCACCTACCTGAGAGGTGCTGGAACTGAGTTTTGGCTGGAAAAAAGTGCCCTGGATGTAAGTATAGGGCAAGTTCTCAGTGTGCTAAAAAAGAAGTTGTCCCCAAAAGATTTGTCTGCACTATTTCAGTGTTCCTCATTCCTGCGATGAACTACAAGCAACAAGTAGCTCCAGCCACAGTGGTGTGCATTCCTTCCTGACTTTTCTTCATCCTGCTTGAACACCTGTAGAGGTTGTATGTATTATATTTGTGTGCTCCAAAGCTTCCCCACAATCTGGATGTTGGGTGCAGAGAATCACCAAATAGGGCTTTAGTAACCACCAGCATAGTAAAGGTCTGTATAGTATAGCATAATAAAGGTCTGTATAGTAAAAGCTATGGTTTTCCCAGTAGTGATGTATGGAAGTGAAAGCTGGACCATAAAGAAGGCTGATCACCGAAGAATTGATGCTTTTGAACTATGGTGCTGGAGGAGACTCTTGAGAGTCCCATGGACTGCAAGAAGATCAAACCTCTCCATTCTGAAGGAAATCAGCCCTGAGTGCTCACTGGAAGGACAGATCCTGAAGCTGAGGCTCCAATACTTTGGTCACCTCATGAGAAGAGAAGACTCCCTGGAAAAGACCCTGATGTTGGGAAAGATGGAGGGCACAAGGAGAAGGGGACGACAGAGGACGAGATGGTTGGACAGTGTTCTCAAAGCTACCAGCATGAGTTTGACCAAACTGCGGGAGGCAATGGAAGACAGAAGTGCCTGGCGTGCTCTGGTCCATGGGGTCACGAAGAGTCGGACACGACTAAACGACTAAACAACAACAAAACCACCAGCAAGAGGTTTCATGTTTTCATACTGCCGAAATAATGTTTCCAGGTTGAATTCCCCCTCCCCTACTACCACCAATTTTTAAATCTTTGAGGGAATAAACTTAGACAATGGCTCATTGATTTATAGTGAGTGTAGCAATGGGTTTATAACTGCATGAATCATATGGATTGCTCAATTCACCACATGCCTTAATAAAAGTTTCACTTTAATAAAACAAAGTTAAGGCAAATATTCCCAGAGTCTGGCTTGACATTCCTTATACATTACCCTGACTCAGGAAATTATTACTATATATTTTACAGCAGCTACAGTAGTTTAGGGATCAGGATTAGAAAATACTAACTACTGTGACATTTAGCAGAACTCCTGTGTATATGTGGTTAACTCTTAAAGGGGTGGAATGGAGCAAGGCATTGGGACACATAAAGGTTATAAGCGAAGCATTTTCCATTGGTTCTTTCCAAATGATGTACCTGGGCTCCTAGAAGGGAGTTTCCTACTATTCCTACTGAGTCAGACTCTCAGTGCATTTAGCTTACTATTGACTGTACAGTGGTACCTCAGGTTAAATACGCTTCAGGTTACATATGCTTCAGGTTACAGACTCCGCTAACCCAGAAATAGTGCTTCAGGTTAAGAACTTTGCTTCAGGATGAGAACAGAAATCGTGCTCCAGTGGCATGGCAGCAGCAGGAGGCCCCATTAGCTAAAGTGGTGCTTCAGGTTAAGAACAGTTTCAGGTTAAGTACGGACCTTTGGAACGAATTAAGTACTTAACCCGAGGTACTACTGTACTAAGTAGAGGCCATTCTCTAGGGTTTCATCCAGGAATCTTTTTCAGCCCTTCTACATGCTCTGCCACTCGGCTACAACTTTTCCTCCTGTCACGGCTAGAGTGGAATGCAAAGAGCCTCTTGAAATTCACCACTGTTTGTGGACAGGCCACCATTATCCTCTCGTGGAGCTCACCATCTGTCATGGCGAATGGCAGATGTCCTGACAGCTTCCTTCTCTTCCCCCCACTTCGGTTCTTCCACCGCCTTCCCCATAGCATTAGTCCCAACTTTGGTGGTTTAGGCCTTAGGTGGAACAACTAGTCTAACATCCAGTGAAGGGGTGAAGTGGTGACTCACCCCCCTTCTTGCAGCGGCGATATCAGGGTACCCCGTTAGAGGGGTCTTGAGTGATGCCTCTGTCCAAAAGGTCAAGGTACATGGCTAGAGGGCCACAGAGATTCCCTCAGCACTTTGGGGAGGGGGCATCTGCGTAGACCATGAACCCATCTTCCCCAGGAACGACCCTGTCATGCCCAGTGTTTTTTTCTGGGAGGACACAGGGGTATATGTACCCCTAAACATTGTGTGGATCTTTGTACTTTTGACCATTTACTGTATTTATTTTTCCTGATTTGAACTATATTTTAATATTTTGTTGGAAGCCACCCAGAGTGGCTGGGGAGGCCCAGCCAGATGGGTGGGGTATAATTATTATTATTATTATTATTATTATTATTATTATTAGGTGGTTTTCTTGAGTCAAAATGAGAGAACCCCCTAAACATTTTTTTAGAAAAGTGCACTGGTCAGACCAGCAGCAGGGGGTTGAGAGGGATTTATGCACAAAGCCTATGCAAACTCTTCCCTGCATCTGAAATCAGTAAAATTGTGGCCAATTTTAATCCCAGAACGTTGTGGTCTCCAGTTCTTCCCTTAGCTGGCTTTGCTTCCAGGGTGGGGGTTCTGCATCTGAGTACGCAACTGCACATAGAGAGTTTATGTTTGGTTCAAGTGACCAGCTGAATGCATTGGGTGTGTGTGTGTGGAAGGGCTTGCCACCTCAATTTTATTCTCCCCTGAACATATTCAGTCTACCCAGATCAATGGGAAATCCTTTTCTTGTGGAAAAGAGGATGGACAAGGGTCTCACCTTGCCTTAATGACCTGGTAGAAACTATTTGTGAAGTACAAATACTCCGCTATTAAAAAGTTAACACTCCAAAAATATATGCACACACTCATTTTCTGCTTAGCAGTCACATTCTTTATTGTTCCTCGATGAGATAACCACGTACGGATTACTTCAGTGAGTTTATTGTGTGTTCCCAGGTGACCTGTATAATACTGGTCTTTCCTTCTTTCCATCCTTCCTTCCTATTTCAGGAATCTGTGTTATGCATTAGATTGTTTTTTACTGGATGGAGGAAAAACAAAGCCTTCAATAAAAACAGTTTGTTTGGGATTTAAAAATAAATAAATAAATAAATAAATAAGTAGAAAGTCTTATTGGAGAGAGATTGAATATGCACATATTCCAAAATCACAAAGAACATGACGTTAAGGTGCTTATGTTGATTTCTGTCGGACCCATTATTAGTAATATATTTGAAAGTATAGCAGCACCACAAAAGTCTGCCGTGTTCTATTCAAAACATCCCTTCGGATGAAAGTGCGTAGCAAGTGACTAGTTGCATATCTGACATATCTTGCCATAAGTAAGAATGTCTAAGATTTATAGCAAAAGGGTAGCTTCCTAATGACTAAAACACTGGTCTTTGTAAAACATGGAATTCCCTCTGCATCAATAGAAATAAAATTTCATTCTAAGTGTAGAAAATGTATAAAAGGTTTGCTCACTTTTATGTGGCAATTATACTGTGCTCCTAGGACCTTTAAAAGAATGGAGGAAAATGCCCGAGAGGATACCAATCTGTATGGAATGAGGTAAGAACATCATGCAGCTAATACATGTGACTTAGGCTACAATACTATATACATTTACTAGAGAGAAACTCAGTGTGGTTTACTTCTGAGTAGTCATATGAGCCCACTTAAATAGTCACACACAAAAAATAAGAATCACATGAGGAAGAAATTGGGGGTGACCCCACTGAGGATGTCACCCATTCTCTTGGTTTCTCCTTTTTCCAATCTTATATTCAGTTTTGGAATTTACACGTGTCTTTCTTTAAAATCCTAATGAAAATTCCTCAGTATTTTAGTGTGAATTTCTCTTTGCACAATTCATATCCCTGATTGTACATGGAGAGTCTGACCAAGTATAGCAGGCTCCTCAATGCACCGTTTTGACTCAAGAGAGTAGATCAAATTCATCCTAATATATCATTACTCCTCCCCCCAGGTGCTCCCAGGTCAAGTCAGAACCCTGAGTTTGCATGCGTGTGCACAGCCAAAGTAGCCAGAGATTACAGTATCCGTTTAAAAAAAATAAATCAGAATTTTATTTTATTTCTGGACAGCACTGGGCACTCCCCACTAGTATAATTGTAAAAACAAGTAAATCAGTCCCCCTCCCCAAAAAGAGCAGAATAGCATAGATTGAACAAAGTGGGTGGCTGAGTCCTACAAAACAAAATACCTTCAATGTCAAATTCTGGGTAATAATAATAATAATAATAATAATAATAATAATAATAATTTATTATTTATACCCCGCCCATCTGGCTGGGTTTCCCCAGCCACTCTGGGCGGCTTCCAATGCAATATTAAAATACAATAATCTATTAAACATTAAAAGCTTCCCTAAACAGGGCTGCCTTCAGATGTCTTCTAAAAGTCTGGTAGTTGTTTTTCTCTTTGACATCTGATGGGAGGGGGTTCCACAGGGCGGGTGCCACTACCAAGAAGGCCCTCTGCCTGGTTCCCTGTAGCTTTGCTTCTTGCAGTGAGGGAACCGCCAGAAGGCCCTCGGCACTGGACCTCAGTGTCCGGGCAGAATGATGGGGGTGGAGACGCTCCTTCAGGTATACTGGACCGAAGCCATTTAGGACTTTAAAGGTCAGCACCAACACTTTGAATTGTGCTTGGAAACGTACTGGGAGCCAGTGTAGGTCTTTCAAGACCGGTGTTATGTGAGTAAGAGGTGCCTCTTCCGGAAACCATGGTTCCATTGCCAGGGCAACCGGGATGTTGAGTCAGAGGACTGTTTGCTGGCAAGGATGTAAATAATAATAATAATAATAATAATAATAATAATAATAATAATAATTTATTATTTATACCCCGCCCATCTGACTGGGCCTCCCCAGCCACTCTGGGCGGCTTACATAAAAACCAAAAATACAGTAAAATATCACACATTTAAAAACTTCCCTGAACAGGGCTGCCTTAAGATGTCTTCTGAATGTCAGGTAGTTGTTTATCACTTTGACATCTGCTGGAAGGACGTTCCACAGGCGGGCGCCACTACCGAGAAGGCCCTCTGCCTGGTTCCCTGTAGCTTTGCTTCTTGCAGTGAGGGAACCGCCAGAAGGCCCTCGGCACTGGACCTCAGTGTCCGGGCAGAATGATGGGGGTGGAGACGCTCCTTCAGGTATACTGGACCGAAGCCATTTAGGACTTTAAAGGTCAGCACCAACACTTTGAATTGTGCTTGGAAACGTACTGGGAGCCAGTGTAGGTCTTTCAAGACCGGTGTTATGTGAGTAAGAGGTGCCTCTTCCGGAAACCATGGTTCCATTGCCAGGGCAACCGGGATGTTGAGTCAGAGGACTGTTTGCTGGCAAGGATGTAAATAATAATAATAATAATAATAATAATAATAATAATAATAATTTATTATTTATACCCCGCCCATCTGACTGGGCCTCCCCAGCCACTCTGGGCGGCTTACATAAAAACCAAAAATACAGTAAAATATCACACATTTAAAAACTTCCCTGAACAGGGCTGCCTTAAGATGTCTTCTGAATGTCAGGTAGTTGTTTATCACTTTGACATCTGCTGGAAGGACGTTCCACAGGCGGGCGCCACTACCGAGAAGGCCCTCTGCCTGGTTCCCTGTAACTTGACCTCTCGCAGTGAGGGAACCGCCAGAAGGCCCTCGGAGCTGGACCTCAGTGTCCGGGCAGAACGATGGGGGAGGAGACGCTCCTTCAGGTATACTGGACCGAGGCCATTTAGGACTTTAAAGGTCAGCACCAACACTTTGAATTGTGCTTGGAAACGTACTGGGAGCCAGTGTAGGTCTTTCAAGACCGGTGTTATGTGAGTAAGAGGTGCCTCTTCCGGAAACCATGGTTCCATTGCCAGGGCAACCGGGATGTTGAGTCAGAGGACTGTTTGCTGGCAAGGATGTAAATAATAATAATAATAATAATAATAATAATAATAATTTATTATTTATACCCCGCCCATCTGACTGGGCCTCCCCAGCCACTCTGGGCGGCTTACATAAAAACCAAAAATACAGTAAAATATCACACATTTAAAAACTTCCCTGAACAGGGCTGCCTTAAGATGTCTTCTGAATGTCAGGTAGTTGTTTATCACTTTGACATCTGCTGGAAGGACGTTCCACAGGCGGGCGCCACTACCGAGAAGGCCCTCTGCCTGGTTCCCTGTAGCTTTGCTTCTCGCAATGAGGGAACCGCCAGAAGGCCCTCGGCGCTGGACCTCAGCGTCCGGGCAGAATGATGGGGGTGGAGACGCTCCTTCAGGTATACTGGACCGAGGCCGTTTAGGGCTTTAAAGGTCAGGACCAACACTTTGAATTGTGCTCGGAAACATACTGGGAGCCAATGTAGGTCTTTCAAGACCGGTGTTATATGGTCTCGGCGGCCGCTCCCAGTCACCAGTCTAGCTGCCGCATTCTGGATTAGTTGTAGTTTCCGAGTCACCTTCAAAGGTAGCCCCACGTAGAGTGCATTGCAGTAGTCCAAGCGGGAGATAACCAGAGCATGCACCACTCTGGCAAGACAGTCCGCAGGCAGATAGGGTCTCAGCCTACGTACCAGATGGAGCTGGTAAACAGCTGCCCTGGACACAGATTTGACCTGTGCTTCCATGGACAGCTGTGAGTCCAAAATGACTCCCAGGCTGCGCACCTGGTCCTTCAGGGGCACAGTTACCCCATTCAGGACCAGGGAATCCTCCACACCTGCCCGCCTCCTGTCCCCCAAAGACAGTACTTCTGTCTTGTCAGGATTCAACCTCAATCTGTTAGCCACCATCCATCCTCCAACCGCTTCCAGACACTCACACAGGACCTTCACCGCCTTCACTGGTTCTGATTTAAAAGAGAGGTAGAGCTGGGTATCATCCGCATACTGATGAACACCCAGCCCAAACCTCCTGATGATCTCTCCCAGCGGCTGCATGTAGATGTTGAAAAGCATGGGGGAGAGGACAGAACCCTGAGGCACCCCACAAGTGAGAGCCCAGGGGTCTGAACACTCATCCCCCCCCACCACTTTCTGAACACGGCCCAGGAGGAAGGAGCGGAACCACTGTATAACAGTGCCCCCAGCTCCCAGCCCCTCAAGACGGTCCAGAAGGATGTTATGGTTGATGGTATCAAACGCCGCTGAGAGATCCAGCAGAACTAGGAAACAGCTCTCACCTTTGTCCCTAGCCCGCCAGAGACCATCAACCAGTGCGACCAAGGCAGTTTCAGTCCCATGATGAGGCCTGAATCCCGACTGGAAGGGATCCAAATGGTCCGCTTCTTCCAGGCGTGCCTGGAGTTGTTCGGCAACCGCTCGCTCAATCACCTTGCCCAAGAATCGATGATTTGAGACTGGGCGGTAAAGGTGACTAGGGCTGGGCCCAAAAGGAAGCCTTTGTTGCTCTCCAGAGTCCATAGACAGGCTGTAGAAGGGAGCACAGGAGAGAAAGGTGCAAAACCTACCCCGTCTCCCCTGTATCTGAGACCCAGGGGAGGGGGGGGGGGAGAAAGAGGACAGGAAGGAGGCTAATTGCAAATCACACACACACACACAAATATTTGGAGGGCTTCTCAAATCCCTCCATTAATATATGGAGTGTTGCCGGCTTCTAGGTGGAGCATGTTAAAAGGTTGAGGCAGTGCCCCATGCCCTCGTCTCAAATGCTACCTCACGCTGTCCTCCATGAGAAATGTGCCTTCCCCTCCACAGTGTGCTGGTTACTGCGGTTAAGATATTGGGCAGCTGCACTGGTGGCACATTACATTATTTGTTGCCTGTAAAAGTCAGCAGATAGCCATGAAATAAGTGCGCCTTTGTGAGCGAGGGCCCTCTGCCTGGGCTTTACACCACATTGCTTAACCTGGCCTTCAGCCTATGTAAAGACACACAGATTATAAAGAAAACACTTCTTTCAGAATGCAATGTGAAAACTTGTAAAACATAGTCTTTGTCCACACAACATGTATTCATTAAGGAATGTTAAACAAACACGGTAACATTTCAAGTATTTTTCTCCTCTCTCTCTCTCTCCTTGCATAAGGTTGGGGTCCACGTCTTCATTCCCAAGTAGGGTCACTGGAGTAATGCATGTAAACCAGTCTGAGAGGTGAGCTAGTGGTGGGGGGTTAACAAAAGGGTATTGAATCCAACAACCTTCTTGAGGTGACCAAATATGAGATCCTAGTTTTGCAGAGAATTGCAAAAGAAAACATTTGTTGCATCACACCAGTCTGACTGTCCCATGTGGTTTGTTGCAACTCAGTCCCAAACAAGGTTGTCCCCTCCTGATGATGTCATCCTGGACAGGACGTTCACCTCTTTTGCTGTGCATCTAGTCCAGCATTCTTTTTCCAACAGTGCCTCTGGCCAATAAGATTACTATTTCTCCTGTGCATCATCTGGGATGATGGTACCCAAAGACCTTTAAACATGGATGTTCCCTTGAGCTACCACCACTGATGGAGACCTTCCATGGACAAATGGAAGAAGGATTCCTCTGAAGGTGATATCTCCCCTCCCACTATTCACTCATATATTTACAGCATCTGGGTAGGAAAACAGGTGCCTGCCACTCTGACACAGTGTGTCTGTAACTAGGGTCTGTGTGCAACACTCTTTCAGATACCCACCTTGTAAGATTGTCATAAAAGACATGGGTGCCTCTGTTACCCATGCCAGTGTTGGGCAAGCATTTTGGAAAGCGTGGTGTGAGTCATGCCCAATATATTAGTTAGTGACACTTGTCCTGTCCAATGCACCCCTTCCTTCCTTCCTTCCTTCCTTCCTTCCTTCCTTCCTTCCTTATCTTTACGCACCAAAAAGTGTTCTGTAAGTGACTTGTGCTATGCATGTGAAACAGTTCGGCCTGCACTGATTCATATTTACTGTCTTGACCTGTGTTTTGGTTTATAGTATAGTACAGAGGTGTCCTTTTTCACTGGTAGCACCAGTGTGATGGAATGTGCTCTGATGAGAGGCCTAATCTGCATTGACATCTCATTAGCTTTTGAAGACAGGCATTCCCTCAATCCCTCAATCTGAATCTCTCGTATTTTATCCCTATGTTGTTTTAATGGTACTCTTCTAGTCTGCATTTTAATTATGGGTATTTCTCATTTAGTGGTTTGTGTATCTTTGTTTTTATACTTAGAAGCCCATTTTGTCAGTAAGCAGTATAATAATAATAACAATAATAATAACAACTGTCTCAAAAAGCTTACAGGACTCAGCCCAAAAGACTCCTTTCCCATCTCATATATTTCACTAGAGAAACATCTCTGTTGTGTTGTTGTTTTTAATATTCTTGCATTCCTTCTTATTTTGAGTACTTCATAGATATGCCACCACCATGTTATTGCTTGTCCTTGGGGGACGTGCAACACATTTGGACTGTCAGAAGCTCAGATGGAAGAGACATTTGAGGCATGGGACCACATAGGATGCAGAGTGCATCGGGAGAATGAAGAGGTTTAGACCACTGAGGCGTCCATATGTTTCTATAAATGGACAGGAGAACATGTGTGTATGAAGTGCCCAGTTTTACTCAAAATACCTGTGGTAAATGAAATATCGTATAGGTGTCTCTTTAATACGATAGTCCACTAAGGAACACTCAACAGAAAATTATCGCCTGCTGTCCTAGTAGGTCATCTGTGTGTCCTTTTAAAGCTGGTATCCCCAAGCCATGGAAAGCTACATATTTTGAGGTGATGCTGAAGAGGGAGAAGTGATAGATAGCGCTTGCCTTTAGCAAGGCTGACAGGAAAGGGACCGGGGATTACGGGAGCTGTTACAGAAGATAGGCTGGTGATGCTGTCAAATGAAGAGTGAATGCTGGGGCCTCAGAGAGACAAAATGGAGGCGCCTCATGGAGGAGGGCATAGATTATGTTAATTTTTTTATTTTTAAAACTCCTTCTGATTTCAGCCTATGACTCACCATTTGTGTTCTCCCCCCCCCCCAACACCTCCAGCTACTGTTTGAAAGGACAGTCCATGTTCTAAACTGAATAATAATAATAATAATAATAATAATAGAGTCATACCTCTTGTTACGTTTGCTTCAGGTTGTGCAATTTCAGGTTGCGTCCTGCGGCGACCCAAAAGTACTGGAAAGGGTTACTTCCGGGTTTCGCTGCTCGCGCATGCGCAAACGTGCAAAATGATGTCACATGCATGCGCAGAAGTGGTGAATCGTGACCCGTGCACGCGCACACATGGGTTGCGTTCTGCTCATGTTGCGAACAGCGTTCCAGAACTGATCCCGTTCACAACCAGAGGTATAATAATAATAATAATAATAATAATAATAATAATAATAATATATTATTTATACCCCGTCCATCTGACTGGGTTGCCCCTGCCATTCTGGGTAGCTCCCAACAGAATATAAAAACACCATGAAGTATCATATAGGTCTCCTTTTAATAGGATAGTCCACTAAGGATTAGTCCACTAATCTTGTTTGGCCCAAAAGACACATTTACCTTTGGTCAGCCTGCCAGGGCCACATGCCATTGGTGGTTGTGGCCATTTCACACTCCCATTCTCTCAAAGACAGAAGCAACCACACAGACATCTCCCTTCCTCAGTTGATCCATGCAGATCAACTGAGGAGGGGGTTTATTGCTCTCTCTCTCTGCTCACAGAACCAGGGAGGGGGCAATTTGCATCCTTATTAGGTGCTGAGCTCCATCCACCCATAGCACTGAGGGTAATTTGGTTACTCGTTTATTTTTTGCTCTTGCTACCCACAATATCAGTGGGTAGAAGAATTTGCTTGTAGGGCATGATCAGCCCCCCCACCCCCCCGACTGAGGAATAAGCCATCTCTGTGTGAATGATTTGACTCACTCACCTTTTCCCTTACCCTGTATCCTTTCCATCTCCATCATTCTACTGACATCCAGGTGGGTCTTTGCTTTTGCATTGGTTCCCGTGGCACTGATCCATGTTTGGGGAGGTCAAGGCTGGCTGTGCTCCTTTCCCTCTCTCTCTCCCCCCTCCACTTTCCGTTATATCTAGAGCTGCTTCGAGAAGGCAAGACTGAGCAGCCAGTCTGTGTTTTTCTGGTGTATAGTTTGTTTCCTTTACCCCTGGCTTTTAGAAGGGAAAATCTGAAGCTCTCTCCCTGTGCTGACTCCCGTTACTCTTTACGGTCTCTAATCTCCTTTTATAATTTCCGCCTAACCTCCTCTTACCATGAAACTTGACAAGCGCATCTTTTACATCCCTCCTCTGGTAGTGCTTTCTATGACCTCAGCCTCCTTCTCCTTATTTACCCACCTGACTTGGCACCTGTTTCTGATTCCATAAATAAGCACCATTATGAAACAGCTTGGACCGGTGCTCAGTTGGCACAGGTGTGAAAACATTCTGTTCCTTCGCGAGCAACCTATCAGCATTTTCAATCTTTCAAAATGGAACAGCAAGTGCATACACAGACACACCGGCTCACACATCCTTCCACATGCTTTCAGTTTCTGTGTGCTTGCTCTGAACATGCGGGGAGGGAGAGTTTAAAGCTTGGGAGGCCAGGTGACCTTTTCCCACTTCATGATCCACAGAAGCTGCCTTCAGGAGAGCAATCTCCCTTTGCATAGTGTACCCCTGACAGCTTCTCCAATGGGCTTGCTTGCATTACTGCCTTGCCACAGGTTCATTTCAACCTGAAGTGGGTTTTAGAAGATTTCCTAGAAGGCAGCTCCCATTCTTGATTGTGAAAGGATATCAGATACAGTGGTACCTCAGGTTACATACGCTTCTGGTTACAGACTCCGCTAACCCAGAAATAGTGCTTCAGGTTAAGAACTTTGCTTCAGGATGAGAACAGAAATCATGTTCCAGCAGCGCAGCGGCAGCAGGAGGCCCCATTAGCTAAAGTGGTGCTTCAGGTTAAGAACAGTTTCAGGTTAAGAACGGACCTCCGGAACGAATTAAGTACTTAACCTGAGGTACCACTGTATGCAGTTTTAATTAGAGCAGCCAGCCAGAGAAACACTTACTTAAGGATCTGGTCAGGACCAGTCCAGGAATATTTTTAGCACCTGAGGTGAACCACAAAATGGTACCTCCCACCCCACCAGAGAAGAAGGGATGAGTGAAGATCTGCATCAGAAACACGGGGAAAATAAAGATATACATCAGGCTCTGCTCCACCCATGGATCCTGCCACCCAAGGCAGTTGTCTCACCTTGCCTCATGTGCAGGCCAGCCCTGGGTCTGGCTGTGTGTGTGTTCAGGTCAGGCAACAAAAGCAATGAGATGGTCACCCATCTTGTTTTTGTGCCTCTCATTTTTTTTGCCCAAGTGCAATACTTTACATTTCTCCCTGTTAAAATTCATCTTGTTTGTTTTGGCCCAGTTCTCTAATCTGTCAAGGTCATTTTGAAGTGTGATCCTGTCCTCTGGGGTGTTAGCCACCCCTCCCAGTTTGGTGTCATCTGCAAATTTGATCAGGATGCCCTTGAATCCATCATCCAAGTCGTTGATAAAGATGTTGAATAAGACCGGGCCCAAGACAGAACCCTGTGGCACCCCACTAGTCACTCTTCTCCAGGATGAAGAGGAACCATTGATGAGCACCCTTTGGGTTCGGTCAGTCAGCCAGTTACAAATCCACTGAGTGGTAGCATAGTCAATACCACATTTTACCAGCTTCTTTACAAGAATATCATGGGGCACATTGTCAAATGCCTTGCTGAAATCAAGGTAGGCTACATCCACTGCATTCCCTTCATCTACCAGGCTTGTAATTCTGTCAAAAAATGAGATCAGGTTAGTCTGACATGACTTATTTTTCAGAAATCCATGCTGACTATTGGTGATCACAGCATTCCTTTCTAGGTGCTCACAGACTGTTTGCTTAATGATCTGCTCCAGAATCTTCCCTGGTATTGATGTCAGACTGACTGGGCGGTAATTATTTGGGTCCTCTCTTTTCCCCTTTTTGAAAATAGGGACAACATTTGCCCTCCTCCAGTCTGCCGGGACTTCGCCTGTTCTCCAGGAATTCTCAAAGATGACTGCCAGTGGTTCTGAGATCACATCTGACAGTTCTTTTAATACTCTTGGATGCAGTTCATCTGGCCCTGGAGACTTGAATACATCTAAACTAGCCAAGTATTCTTGTACTATCTCCTTAGTTATTCTGGGCTGTGTTTCCTCTGCTGAATCATTTGCTCCAAATTCTTCAGGTCGGGCATTGTTTTCTTTATCGGAGAAGACTGAGGCAAAGAAGGCATTGAGGAGTTCAGCCCTTTCTGTGTCCCCTGTTTGCATTTCACCATCCTCTCCTCTGACCCCACTGTTTCTTTGTTCTTCCTTTTGCTACGAACATACCCATAATAGCCTTTTTTGTTGCTTTTAACCTCTCTAGCAAGCCTGAGTTCATTCTGTGCTTTAGCTTTTCTGACTTTGTGTCTACACGTGCTGGCTATTTGTTTGAATTCCTCTTTGGTGGTTTCCCCCCTTTTCCATTTTTTGTACACATCCTTTTTTAATCTTAACTCAGTTAAAAGTTCTTTAGATAGCCACCCTGGCTTCTTTAGGCACCTTCCATGTTTCCGTCTCATTGGTATTGCCTGAAGTTGTGCTTTTACTATCTCCCTCTTAACAAACTCCCAGCCATCATGAACTCCCTATCCTTTTAGTATTACTGTCCATGGGATCTCACCCAGCACTTCCCTAAGTTTTATGAAGTCAGCTTTCTTAAAGTCAAGAAATTGAGTCCTAGTATGCTTGGCTGCTCCTTTCCACTGTATAGTATACTTCAGAAGAGCATGATCACTCGCGTCTAATGATCCTTCCACTTCTAACCCACTAACCAGGTCATCAACATTGGTTACGACCAGATCTAAAATGGCTGTTCCTCTTGTTGCTTCTCCCACTTTCTGGACAATGAAGTTGTCTGCAAGGCCAGTGAGGAATCTGTTTGACCTTATGCTCTTGGCTGAGTTTAACATCCAACAAATATCCGGGTAATTGAAGTCCCCCATTACTACTATCTCCCTTCCTTTTGCATGCTTGGCCATCTGTTCCAGGAAGGCATCATCTATGTCCTCTGTTTGGCTTGGGGATCTATAGTAAACTCCCACAATGAGGTCACTGTTATTCTTCTCTCCCTTAATTTTGACCCAAATGCTCTCACTTTGGCTTTGAGGTTCTAAATCTTGGGTCTCTTCACAGGTATACACATCCCTGACATATAACGCCACTCCTCCTCCTTTCTTGTCTGGTCTGTTTCTCTGAAATAGATTGTATCCCTCCATTATTACATTCCAATCGTGGGACTTATCCCACCAGGTTTCAGTGATGCCTATTATGTCATATTTAGTTTGCTGTACCAAGAGCTCAAGCTCATCTTGTTTATTTCCCATGCTTTGCGCATTAGTGTACAGACATTGAAGTCCATTAATCATTCCCCCGTGTCTCTTATTTAAGGATTTTTCCTCCCACCACTAGGTCTGCGTGCTGGTTAAAAGGGAACGTTTTTGCTTGGCGCCTAAAGGTGTATAATGAAGGTGCCAAGCGAACTTCCCTGGGGAAAGCATCCCACTGACGGGGAGCCACTGCAGAGAAGGCCTGTTCTCATGTTGCCACCCTCCGGACCGCTCGTGGAGGAGGCACACGAAGAAAGGCCTCAGGGTATGGCTGGGGAGGGCGGTGGTCCATAAAGAGACCTAAGGCCAGATGGAAAGGCCTGGCCTCCAGGGCTGATCTTCCCCATTCCTGGGCTAAAATATCACAAATGGTCTGATTTAACTATGTCACAAACTGGTGAGTCGATAAAACAAGCTAGGCTTAGCCTTTGTCCCTCAGTGTGATGATTCGGGATGGTTCAGTGGAGAGAAAATATTTTGTTCACCCACTTAGTTCCTTTCTGCCAAAAAGACTGTGGTCTGATGCCTGGCCAGTGGTTAAGAATTCTGATTCAAGTTTCCATTTTCAGTTGTGCCCAATGATGAATTGGTCTTGCCAGTGCAGGCCTTCAAAGGATTTTGCAGTTGGAGGGAAGACGTGGAGAAGCCTTGAGTACCACCTGCATGCCATATGTTGGCAAAGGGGATGTTCCTCTGGTGGGAAGAGGGATTATGCGATGGCTTCTCCAACGTTAAACAGAAGCCTCCTCATGAGAATATTTGGGGATTAAAAGAGAATAAGAACAACATCTGCAGCAATCACCGCAGAATGTTATGGCCGGTTAGCTTTTACGAGCCCAATCCAATGTCCATTGAAGTCAGTAGAAAAAAACCACCTCGCTATTGACTCCAGTAAGCTCTGGCTCAGCTCCATTCATATGCAACTTAAAGTAGGAAACGGTGGATATTTTTCTGGCAGCAGCAATATTTTTTGTTGAACAAAAAATGGAAAGACCCAGTAACTTTCAAAGAAGTGGGCAGAACAAACATGGAAGATGTGGGGTAGCCTACTGATAGAAAAGCTATTCAAATAAGTCAGTACTAGAAGCAGAAATGGACAATTTTATGAATGGTGACATGACATTGCACACAGACTAGGTACGTTTATAAAAGCTAGTGAATGAAGAACTAACGTAGTATAAATAGGAGGAAATATAGTGATGACCAGAAGGTAGATCTGCCAATGTATAGATAGGTCCATCAACAAGATAAATGCAGCCACCAGCCACAGTCAACGTGACCAGTAGTCAAAATTTAAGGGAGTTGGGATCCAAGAACATCTGGAGGTCTATAAGTCAAAGGCAAATGTGTTTATTTTTTAGTCTGATTTGATTCTAGTGGTTTTCTATTACAAGAAATGAAACGCTCAACCTTAAAGGTGGCCTTTTTCTTCAAAAATGATTAACATAACTTTCGTTTATTGAATATAATTGTAAGTTATATTTTCTCTATTAAGGATTTAGTGATATGGAAATGCATTTAAATCTAATTGATTAATCAATTAACAGACTGATTAAAGAACACCTGAAACATACTTTACTGTGTGACAGCCCTGTTGTTGTTGTTGTTGTTGTTTAGTCGTTTAGTCATGTCCGACTCTTCGTGACTCTATGGACCAGAGCATGCCAGGCACTCCTGTCTTCCACAGCCTCCTGCAGTTTGGTTAAACTCATGCTGGTAGCTTCAAGAACACTGTCCAGCCATCTCGTCCTCTGTTGTCCCCTTCTCCTTGTGCCCTCCACCTTTCCCAACATGAGGGTCTTTTCCAGGGAGTCTTCTCTTCTCATGAGGTGGCCAGAGTATTGGAGCCTCATCTTCAGGATCTGTCCTTCCAGTGAGCACTCAGGGCTGATTTCCTTATCTTCTTGCAGTCCATGGGACTCTCAAGAGTCTCCTCCAGCACCATAATTCAAAAGCATCAATTCTTCGGCGATCAGCCTTCTTTACGGTCCAGCTCTCACTTCCATACATCACTACTGTGTGACAGCCATACTTTTTGCTTAAGTGCAACTTTATTCCCTCTTCCAAATTTTTAACTGTCTCAGAAATGCCCTGGGCACTTCTGGTTTGGATCCAGACTAATAGTGAAGTCATATAGAAGTAAGTGTTCCCCATTGAGCTCAGTGGGACTTCCTTCCCGATATGGGTGTGTGGCATTGCAGCCTGTTAGCTGAACTTAATTCCCTTCCAGTTTAATGGGACTTCATTTAGTTATGGCTATCCTTTCACATTGATTTAAGTGGAAACAAAGTGCAACTAATTTACCTTGAACCCATCTCAGTATATTTCTGAAATCTAGCCATTCCCAGATTTGTCCTGCCATTTCACTTAAACTCTATGTCTTTTGAGATTGCCTACCACAGTTGATAACTACAATGGATGTGATCTATGTTAAAATAATTTGGCATCCCACTGATTACTAATAATTGATTGAATATTATTAACTATTTGTCTGTCTGTAAGTATGTTTTTTTATTATGCTTTTGATTACTGATGTTCTGTAATGTGTTTTTAATCTTGTGCACTGCCCTGAGATCTTTTGATAAAGGGTGGTATATAAATTTAATAAATAGTAATAATAATTAATGCTTAATTCTCCTGCTGAAAGCAATGTTTGGGGCTCAAAGTACCTCTGGAATTCTTCTAAAGGACTCCTAAACTGAAGTTTATGAAGGAATTTGGAAGAAAACCTAAGTACACTCACACAGTAGGTATAATTTAAATGCTTTTTGAACAGGGAGGGAGGGAAAATCAACAGGAAAGCAAATGAAAAGGGCCATGTATTAAGCAATGCTATGGTTGCATAAAAGATCACAGGGTTCCCTAAGTGAGGATGTACACTTGTGTTCCAAAAAGATTTTCCATTCACATTGAAATCAGCAAAGAGAAAACTGCTTCCTGCCCACACTAGATGGTTGCCTTCCAGACTGCGTAGGTGACTAAGAAGTCTACTTCCTAGACACCACAGGTGGTTTTAGGACAACTTATGTCTACCAGCCTGTACTGCTTAGTCAGTTATATCCATCCCACCGTTAGGATGGCATTTAATCCCAGAGATTTCCCTTTGGCAACAGCAAGGCACTCTCTTTCCCAGAAGGGGGAAAAAATCCCACTGCTGTTGCTGAACTTATATGGGATATAACTTTGGCTCCAGACTGTGGCCTCAGTGCCCTTGTCTTATTTAGGCTTATTGTATTACTACTACTACTACTACTACTACTATTATAGTTGTTGTTGTTGTTATTATTATTATTATTATTATTATCATCATCATCATCATCAGTGCTTTTTGTGGGGGGGAGGGTACTCAAGCCACACACACCCCGTTAAAAGTGTGGCACTAACTGTAATATAGTCATACCTTGGAAGTCGAACGGAATCCGTTCCAGAAGTCCATTCAACTTCCAAAAGCTTCCTGCAGCCAATCAGAAGCCACGGAAGCCCCCTCGGACATTCGGGTTCCAAAAGAAGATTCACAAACTAGAACAATCACTTCTGGGTTTGCGGAGTTTGGGAGCCAAGGCGTCTGAGTTCCAGGGCGTTCAGGATCCAAGGTATGACTGTAACTTCATGGTGAGTTCTGGCACCCTTAAAAAAAGGGGGGGGAGCATTGGTTATTATTATTATTTATATGCAGTGCTTTTTCTAAAAAAAAAAGTTTAGGGGTACTCTTATTTTCCTACACATATTGAAATACTGCCCCTCAATGAGGCCAAACTTTAGATTCACAAAATGTTTAGGGGTATGTGTACCCCTGCGTCCCCCCAGGGACAAAAGCACTGTTTATATCCCACCTTTTCCCCAGAAACAGGACTCAATGTGATTTACAGAAATCAAGAACAACACAGACTAAACACAGACAGCTAAAAGCATAAAAGGGTAATAGCTAAAAAGTAATTAAACTATAATATAATTAAAACAAATTATTAAAATACAGATTGTGAAAGCAACCCACTGCCCCTCCCAGATCTGTTCTGGGTCATCATCCCCCCGACCTTCCAGGGCACATTTGAAGGGTGTAATATGGGACGAATGAAGGGAGAAGAGGAAAGTAGGAAGTTTCATAGCACGAGCCGAAGGCCTGGCTCAAATGGGATGACTGGTGTGGGACGCAAGCACAACACTTTCATTCAATTGAAACTGCTCTGTTCCATTTCGAATGGGTTTTCCTTCTTATATCACTGTAACAGTTTGATCTGTTTTCATAAGTGTCAATTACATTGTTGTAATTCACTGTGGGATTGAATGGTGAAGGGTGGGTAGGAAATTATATTAATAAAGTGTGTTCTCCCTCATGGAAAGCACGTGTTGCGGTGGGGGCTGGCAACACACCCTACTGTTGCTGGGCGGGAAAGAGTTTGGCCATTTTTAAACAGGGGGCTGGCCGTTACTGGGGAGTTTTATATGTTGCCATTTCTTGACTGACAGCCCTGGTTGATAAATACACTGCACGCAGCGTCGAGCTTCCTCTTTTCGCTGCGTGCTTCGGATCACCTGCCCTCCCTTCCTAATGTTAGGCTGTTTGCTTGACCTTGCTATGCCTGTCATGGGGTAGTCTGCTATGAGGCAGGGGCCTGGTAGGAATTTTGTCCATTTGGCTGATTGGCTGGTGCCATTTGGTTTTTGCCTATTGCGTAGCAAATCGTCACAACTTGTAAGGTTGCGGTTAGGCATTGGTTTGGGAATTGGTTGGTGGAGGGGTATGGATTTGGCGGTGCCTGCTCCTCCAAAATGCTGCTGCTGCGAGGGGGTTTTCTGTTAAAGGAACCCAGGGGCTCACCATACTTTTGTCCGAACCCCTGTCAAGGGGCTAGGGCCACGCAAAACCCCTGGGAGCATTCTGGGGAGAGGTGAGGCATGGTTCCCAGTCCCGTCTCTCTCCCCAGGTGACTTACCCTTTCTGACTTCGCAGGGTGTGTGAATGTCAGACTGACCCTGTGCGGGGTCAGATAGTTGCAACCAATGCCTAAGCAACCACTCACATTGCTGTAATTTTAATAAAAAAGCTGTGGCCAAAATTATGCCAAAAACCTTAAACAAAATTTAAGTGTCGTTGTGTTTTATTTGGGGTGTCTTGGGGACATCAACGCGCATATAGCAAACTGTACGCATGTACAGGTTTCCCCTCTTTCTTTCTTTCTTTCTTTCTTTCTTTCTTTCTTTCTTTCTTTCTAACTCGTTACTTTTCCAGTCTCTATTTTAACAGGGAAGCAGGGAAGCTCAGATGATTAAGAGTAACGGAAGTCTTGTAAAAATAGCTACCGATATAAAGGAGTTGAGGGAATACTTGGGAAATAGCAATGTACGCAGAGCAGCAAGAGAAGGCAAGTGGAAGCTGAGCGCCGGGCAGGCAGGGAACACTAGTGGACTGTGGGAAATGTAGTCAAAAGGGAAGGCCATGCTGCTTGTGACATTTAAGGCTCCTACATGGCTGGGTGGTGGTGGTGGTGGTAAGAAGCTGTTTTATGAATACACTTGAAACTTCACTAAGAAGAGGTGCCAAGTTCTTCTTTTGCAGCTTATTCCATTGCCAGACTTCCCTTGGAGTTGCTGAGAGTAGATTTTGCTTCTGGAGCAGATCAGGATGAGCTATACCTCTACTGTTTATTATTGTAGTTTTAACATGGAAAGATAACTGACATAGTGCACTGTACGCATACATCAAAGTTAATGCACTGCACAGCTGGATATCATGGCAGACTTGGGATTGCTATATTTTGTGCTTGGGGACAAACTGCCAGTTACAAAGTGCACTTAGGCAAGTAACAACCTATCTTATAACTTGTTTTGGGAAGGTATATATCCTAAACAGCAGGCTAGGATATATTAATATGCATCTGAAGAAGAAGTTGAATTCAGACTTAGTCATGCTTAGAGTAAAGGTAAAGGTAAAGGGACCCCTGACCATTAGGTCCAGTCGTGGCCGACTCTAGGGTTGCGGTGCTCATCTCGCTTTATTGGCCGAGGGAGCCGGCGTACAGCTTCTGGGTCATGTGGCCAGCATGACTAAGCTGCTTCTGGCGAACCAGAGCAGCGCATGGAAACACCATTTACCTTCCCGCTGGAGTGGTACCAGTTTATCTACTTGCACTTTGACGTGCTTTCGAACTGCTAGGTTGGCAGGAGCAGGGACCGAGCAACGGGAGCTCGCCCTGTCATGGGGATTTGAACTGGCGACCTTCTGATCGGCAAGTCCTAGGCTCTGTGGTTGTTGTTTTTTTAAATAATATTTATTCAAAGTTTAAGAATTACAAAGAGAAAAGAAGAAAAAATACAAGATACAAAAAACAAAAAATATAACAACACCAAAAAAGAAAATACACCCACTTAAAAAAAAGCAAAAAGAAACAGATTAAATCTTTACAAAACTTTCCTCCTTAACTTATTTCCTTGACCTCCTCACACCTCCCATTTTTGTATTCTAGTTCAAATCGTTATTTCTGCAAATCCTTCCAACCTTATTTTCATTTAATCAATTTGATTATTATTATTATTTTTAAAAAACCCACTTTTACTTTATACAATCTTAACTCTCATTCAAACCTATGTATCAATATTTATTCTTAACACATTTCTGTAAGGTCGAAAACGATTCCCTTCCACGAATTTCCCGATTCTCATAAAAAAACAATAAAAAACAAAAAAGCAAATTATATTGTATATCCTTTGAGTTTCCCATTTCCAATCCACCCATACCCCCTTCCCGGTTTCAGTCCCCACCATAAGTCCATCAACTCAAAAAACCATTTAGCCGGGAGATCTTACGTCCGATGCCCTTAAATCTCTCTCATGTCCCCTCTGCCAGTCTTTTTGATAGTCCTTAATATTGAAAGTCAAATCTTGGGAAGGCTCCAACCCAGCAGCTTCCACATTCCTTCCAGCCAAGCCTCTGTACTTAAAAATAAGGCCTATGGGGTATTCCAAATCTTGTTTCATTCTCCTTTCAAATCCAAATGTCCCCAAAACTTCAACTTCCAACTGAATCAAGTTTATACTCCTAGAGTCGTCTGGTCTCCCCATAAGGAGATCTCTCCATCTTTCACCTTCCAATTCAGGCCAAGCTTCCATCCTTATTGCCAACATGTCAGAGCTCAGATTACAGTTCTCCTTTCGCACCTGCAGGGTTACGTCTCCCCCTTTCTTCTCTTCAGAGGCAACATAATTCTCCTCCTCCAATTCTCCTGTTTGTTCAGTTGAATAAAATTCCTGTGCCGAGTTCTTATCAAGTTCAATGATAACACTCACACTTGTGTCCAAAGTTGTGACATTTGTAGTCAAAACACCAATTTGACCTTGCAGCTTTCCCAAGAGAAAAAATGACCTATTCAATTCAAACTGGATTTTCTTTCCCAGAGCCATTCTCTGCAGTATTCCAAAGCTCCCTCTAGGGGAATTTAGATTTCTTTTTACTCCATTCAGCACAGATCCAAAAGTCCAGTTAAATTGTAACAGTTCAGTTAAATTGTAACAGTCCTTCCTTCTTTCCAAAAGCAAACTTGTAACAAATGTAGACAACAGAAACAAAGTCCTCTTTTTGCGTCTTGACAGCTAACTTGACAGCTGTCAAATTGTTCTATACTTCCTCAACGGGCTCTCATGGACCACTCCCGGGTCCGGGGGGGTGACCCATCAATTCCCAAATTTAGCTCTTATCTTGCAGGCTCCCCTGCTTCCAAATAGAGTTTCTTATAGTGTCAATCCGTAGAATTAAAGACCTTTAAAAAAAGACAAAGGAAAAACTCTCCACGACCTTAGTTGACAGGTTCTTTGCTTTAAATTATTTACAGAAAGGGGAGGCCGACTTCCTGTTTGGACCTTCCCCGATCGTACCGAATTTAAAAATATTTTTTATAAAGTCCAATTTCCGTACTACTCACGGGTTGTTGTTTGAAATCCGAATGTCCACAAAAAGAAGTCAGCGCTCTCCGGCAATGGCTGTGCGGCTTCACTCCGCGAAAATAGCAGTCGATTCGAGACACAGCGCCACTCACCCCGCGTCCCTTCGGAGCCCCCAAAAAGGGGTTTCCATGTGGGTAGGGGGGGCACTCTTGGTGTGAGCCGGATCCCACGTTCCCAGGCTTCCTCCGCCTGGGATTTTTAAAGGGTCTCCACCTTCGCCGCGGCAGCACGACCCAATTTTAGCGGAGCAGGTTCCTCTGAGTCAGAGGAATTCCGCCATTGCTGCTGGCGCTAACCCGGAAGTCCCTAGGCTCTGTGGTTTAACCCACAGCACCACCAGCGTCCCTATGCTTAGAGTAGAACCCCTGAAATCAGCTGTACTTGCATTAATAAAAACTAGCATGTCCCACTGGTCTGAATGGGACTGCTGTAAGAAGGACATAAATCTGGAGCCGGCCCACTTATTGGGCATGCATGACAAGGTCTGGTGTTACTCTCAGATTGCAGAATGCCTTCCCTTTGGAGCCAAAATCAGTCTCCAATCTTACTGATTTGGGGAAAGGTTTCTAGACACCTTTTAAAATGGCCTTTCAGATTTTCTAGCAGCGTTGATATTATATGATATTGCTAGAGGGACGCGGGTGGTGCTGTGGTCTAAACCACTGAGCCTCTTGGGCTTGCTAATCAGAAGGTCAGTTGTTCAAATCCCTGTGATGGGGTGAGCTCCTGTTGCTCGGTCCCAGCTCCTGCCAATCTAGCAATTCGAAAGCATGCCAGTGCAAGTAGATAAATAGGTACTGCTGTGGCAGGAAGGTAAACGGTGTTTCTGTGCCCTCTGGTTTCTGTCACGGTGTTCCGTTGCACCAGAAGCAGTTTAGTCATGCTGGCCACATGACCCAGAAAACTGTCTGTGGACAAACGCCGGCTCCCTTGGACTGAAAGAAAGATGAGCGCCCAAACCCATAGTCGCCTTTGACTGGACTTAACTGTCTGGGGGTCCTTTACCTTAATGCAGCATCCCCAAATAGTGGCACCAATTGATTGGTACCCAACAAGGTAAGTGCTGTTTTGTACTGACTTTTACCTTTAACTTTTACCTATATGATATTGCTGCTCTTATATTTGACTTGTTATAAAATGCCTTGACATTTTTCAGAAAGGTGGTATAAAAATATATATTTAAAATAAATGAGATTAATAATAATAATAATAATAATAATAATAATAATAATAATGGTATCAGACCACTACTCTCAGGTATGTTGAATGGAAAGCCATGATTTGTCTACAAGGACTTCTCTCATAACTGATGTAATATATCTGTCTTTTTTCCTCTGAAATCTATTACCAAGTAAAAATGTATTCCATGCCACATTTTCATGAGTGTCTCCCAGCATCTCCAGATTTTTCCACGCAAGATAATTTTTTTTTCATAAAATGCATGCATCAGTGAAATCATATACAAAAATGGGTTACATTTAGGAAAATTGCTTGGCAAAAGACCCCCCCCCTCAAAAAAATGGATACAATAATGTGTATTTTGAAACTGCATACTAAAATGCCGATCAATTTTTGCTAGGGTTTTTATATAAAAATAAATCGCAAACTGATGTGGAAATGTGATTTCTCAATCAAATGGGTATGTATATTTGTGCATATGCATTTAAGTGTAGATAGATGCACCTGAAGAACTGACTTAAGGGATGGTTATATCAGAGTTACTAATCGTGTTAGCCAGTCCTGAGATATAAGGTAAAGGGACCCCTGACCATTAGGTCCATTAGGTGCTTTATTGGCCGAGGGAGCTGGCGTACAGCTTCCGGGTCATGTGGCCAGCATGACTAAGCCGCTTCTGGCGAACCAGAGCAGTGCATGAAAATGCTGTTTACCTTCCCGCTGGAGCAGTACCTATTTATCTACTTGCACTTTGACGTGCTTTCGAACTGCTAGGTTGGCAGGAGCAGGGACCAAGCAACGGGAGCTCACCCTGTCACGGGGATTCGAACCACCAACCTTCTGATCAGCAAGTCCTAGGCTCTGTGGTTTAACCCACAGCACCACCTGTGTCCCTAGTCCTGAGATAGCTAACACTTAAAGCTAGGATTTAGTGCAGCTATGCCCTCTTATTTGTTTCAACCATTAAACAGAAACTGGGTTGAAAGCAACTGGAAAGAATCTTAGCTTGCCTCTGTTGCCTTGTAAATACTTCTATACCTTGAGATTTAGGTGATCGTATGTAAGTTATACTGTGCAGTCAAGAGTGTTTTGCTTAGCCACGTTTCTTGTCTGCCTCACCCAAATTTCATCTCTGACTTTGTTATACAACATTACAAGCGGAGGAGCAAATGAATGTCTGCCATCTGCTCTATGCTACTTAAGGATGATTTCTCTAATTAGGTCAAATTGACTTGCTGCCAATGATTAAACGTAATAGGTAATAATAAGTTGACTTAATCATTGGCCACCATTATTGTTAGTTCATTGATTGCAATAATTTCAAAAATTACCCATTGGAATAAAATATGTTTAGCACCTGGTTTGTCCTGGGGGGGGGGGAACATCTGTGATAAATATGTAATAGATGTGGAATTTTATGTCTCTTGATCTGGAAGGAAGTAAATAATCCTCAGTTTTAAGTGTGTGAATGGGCATAGATTTATTATTGGACAAGGAGAGGATCAAATAAAAATCAGTGTAAAATTTACTGCAGGGACTTAAAGAACTGTCAAAAAGAATGAATCATGTTCTCCATACTGAGGATTCCTGACAGTGTCTCCTAACTTCAGTTTCACCAAGATTTGTGGCTCTATTGGTGATAAGAGCTGCACGTGGACAGGTTAATAGTAGACGCTCATATTCTGAGAATCTGGGTTCAACCTTTGGAAGACAACCGATCATGGACCAAATGCATTCACTTTCAACTATGGCTGTCCCTGTTTGGCCCTCTCATGAAATTCTCTCTCGCATCAAAGCCTGAATGTTAACAAAAATATGATTGATCTTCTCTCGTTCTAAGATGACTTTGACCATTACAATGAATTTCCTTTGCTCTTTTTTTATATTTGCACACTGGTCAGGACAGTGGTGTTACTTGCAAACAATTTTTACAAATCAGCTCCTGGTTTCCTACCATCATATGGAAATCTTAGGGAAGATCTACAGTCTGGGATTTTTTTTTACAGAACAATTCAGGCACCTAATGACTTCCAGCTTCTAAGGATGCCAACTAGCTTCCTGAATCCCAATCAGTCAATTTTAAGCACCATCAAGTTTAAAAAAGAAACCCCAAACAGCACTTACGCATATCCCCCAGTGGGGCATTTTAGTTAAGGGTACAGTTCTATTTTTCACTTTCTTAGATTTCTTCTCTTGACTAGTGTTTTATTTTTAATAGCACTCTTTTAAAGAAAACCCAAAGATTATGGTTCTTACAAATTTGAAGACAACCAGTGAAACGTCTGGATATTATTTATCCATGGAACTTCTTTTTCTTACTTGCCAGAATTAGCAAACACTCATTTGAGTTGCATCCTTCTGCGGCTGCAAGTGTTTGAACTACACATGTATTTTTTTAATGCCAGCCTTGGAAAAATGAGTGAGGCTTTGGCTGATTCCACCTTTTGTCTACTGTTTCATTGCCCAGTTTCCTCATATTTTTAGCATCTCTAATGTATCTTAAATAAAAGTTGTAATACCTGTATTATCAAATGTTCATTAATTGTTTATTCAACATGTCGATCAGTAAAGTTATGTTTAGGCGCTCCTGCTTTTATTCACCTGGAATTTTGCAGAATGGCTTTAGGAAATATAATAGTCCAAGTCTTCAAACCTCTGATCTTTTTTTCCTGTAGTTGCTCCTTAGCAATAGTGTACCACTAGGACTGCCTCTTAGCAATAGTGTACCACTAGGACACGGGTGGTGCTGTGGTCTAAACCACTGAGCCTCTTGGGCTTGCCGATCAGAAGGTCGGCGGTTCAAATCCCCATGACGGGGTGAGCTCCCGTTGCTCGGTCCCATCTCCTGCCAACCTAGCAGTTTGAAAGCACGTCAAAGTGCAAGTAGATAAATAGGTTCTGCTCCAGCGGGAAGGTAAACGGTGTTTCCATGCGCTGCTCTGGTTCGCCAGAAGTGGCTTAGTCATGCTGGCCACATGACCCGGAAGCTGTATGCCGGCTCCCTCGGCCAATAAAGCGAGATGAGCGCCGCAACTCCAGAGTCGGCCACGACTGGACCTAATGGTCAGGGGTCCCTTTACCTTTACCTTTTAGGACTGTCTAGCTAGTTTTTTTTGTTTTGTTTTTTTACTGTTTTCTGTAACATAAAATGTGTGCTTCTTATTTTTTTATAGCAACTGTGGGGTTGCAAGAAATTACCCACTTCCTTTGACAGATGGAGGTGATCTGGCAAAAAGATCTGGGGACTCACCCAGTGTAGTGATTCATCTTTAGTTCATTCCCATTGGTCTCAGAAGAATCAAGAACATACAGTGCTTGAAGATCATCTCAACCTCACCAAATAGTTCTATGTATTTGTTTGTTGAGTAGGGCTCAACAGAGATAAACCAGGTGTCATATATATCATGGAGGAGCAGAATGCGGGGAAGTGTGTGCATGTGAGTATGTGAGAGAGGGAATATTATGTTTGCTCCAGTGTCCTACAGCAGGGAACCTTCTAGATTCTCCTGGCTCTTGTCCAAGAACAGCAACAAGTGCACTTTCTTGAAAGTGAAGAAGCCAAGCCTCATTTTAGCAAACTGACAGTGCAAACTCAGTAACAGGAAAAGAGTGGGAATTTCTCCAGGCACTCCTAGGCACCAGCAATGTGGAAAAGATCACATCAACTCAGGAGAGAACCTTCAGTGTTCCCTAAAGGCAGTTATTATATTGTAGTAGTTGGCTGTATTTTGGTTTATGACAAATTACGTGGTATCCAGGGCTTCAGCTCCACTGGCGCAACAGATTTCTGTGCATGCAGCGGAACTTCCTCTTCCTCTCCTGTCCCTTCCAGACCCTTGCACACCTTCAAAATCAGCTCCAGAAGGTTAGGAGACCTCTGGAACAGATGTGGGGGATGCGTTGAAGGAAACAGAAGTCCCATTGCAGCAGTGGAACTAAGCAGAGGGAACATTGGATACAATCCTGCTCAGAGCCTTACATATGGGGAGAGCTACACATTCAGTTAAGTAGAATATTCTTCCATCAACCACACCAGACATAACAACTCGATCTGCCTGCTCAGGTGTACCGTATCTTTTTACAAAGCTATTGTTTACTATGCTACTTCACTACCAACTTTACTGTACACTACTGAAACATGGACCACTTATAAACACCAACTCCTCAAAAGATTCCATCAATGGTGTCTCTGAAAAATTTTACACATCACTTGAGAAGACAGGCAAACTAATTTGACATATTGAAAAGTTACAAATCTTAGTAAGAATACATTGGTGCTGATGGCCCAAGATTAGACCATGATGAACACGGTCTCTCAAACTAGCTGATTATATAAACTCACTTTTTTTTGTTCCTTATTTTGTTTTTGTGTCACTTAAACAATTTATTTTGGGTGCCTCAAAATCTGGAAATGGCCTCGACTTCTGAGGAAGTCTTGTCTGTAGTTGCCGTTTGAGTGTAAATTTGGTGACCCTTGCTGTACAATGTGTCATATAGTCCCAACAGACCTTCTTTGATGAGAATCAACAATGTCTTTCTTAAGACCAAAGTATGTCAATTGGCTTAAAAACACTCCATGGTATAAAGGAGCACTTTCAAGTGGAATCTTCTTTTGGTGGAAATGTCCTGCTTTGCTTTGCAAAAGTCTTTGTTCTCTTTTCCAAGTTTTCATTTTCTCTCCTAGGGTGGTGACTGTGAAATCTTCAAGGAAATGCAGTAGGTCAGGCATTTATAGATTCTTAAATATAAACTGCTTGATTCTGTGCTGCTTAAACTTAACTAAAATGCTTTTCCAGGTGTTCCGAGCCTTCATATGCATTACAATTTCCAAAGCTTTCCCTCCAACAGATGTGAAATGCAATGATCTCCAGTTTCCTGGTCTTTAATCTCTTGACCTTTTAAAAACTAATGGAGTTGTATTTGCCACTTTCTAATCCTCAGGAATTATGCCTCCCTGGGCACATTTTAAACTTGTCATTTTCATTTCATACCCTTTAATAAATTCCACAACATCAAATTATCTTGCACCTCAACTATGTTACTTGATCCTTGAAGCAACATGTATCTTTCCCACTTTCTGCTGTTTGCCCTGAAAAATAGAACCATTTCCTGGGGTTCCAGGTCTCACAAATATCACAAGCGTGAATCTAGAACCCTACAGGAAGGGGAACACATCTGATGTGGGAATTTTTGAAGGAGCAGGCAAGGAAAGGGTTAAGAATCCTCACACGGCTTCTGTACTGTTGGTTTTGTCCTAAGGACGATAAATGCACCAGCTTGATATATAAGCCAGGCATGATGGGAGTCCCTGAGGCAACACAAATTGAAATGACCAGAGAAGATAATGCTCCTTCAATTATTTTGGACTCTTTCCAATGCTTATCTCTGCTCTGTGCAAACAAAACAAAGAGAGAGTGTGTCTGTCAACATAGGATAGTGGTTAGAGTGACTAGGACTGGGGAGACAGAGATTCAAATCTGCACTCAGCCCATGATGCTTACTAGGCAACCCTGGGTCAGTCAGTATCTCTCCACTTAACCTAATCACAGGTTGTTGTGAGGGTAAGGTGCAAAGTGGGGGAAACCATGTATACTGCCATTAACTCCTTGGAGGTACGCAAACAAAGGACTCATTCTGCAGTTGGGTTGATAACCAGCCAATCAAACAATGACTTAAATCAGGGGTCGGCAACCTAAGGCCCATGGGCCACAAACGGCCCACGGGGGTCATTTAACTGGCCCATGAGCTGCCCCAGAACCGAGCCGCCCGCTCAGCAAGTCCTCGCATGCTGCACTAAACCGGCACAGCGCGGCACAGGGACTTGCTTTCATGGTGCCGGAAATCGCATCTGTGCAGACGCCAGAAATCGTGGGCGCGCACCCGTGATCCAGCCCATGGAGGGATCTCCACTGGAGTGAACCAGCCCAGGAAAGGTAAACCTTGCCAATCCCTGACTTAAATAATCTTGCCCTCCTATCCTCCGAACCATTGCCTGCTCTCTAATTTGCTCCCACTGTTTTCACTTCCTGCTCCACCAGCTCAATAAATTTACCCAAGTGCCCCGCAATCAGGTGGCTAGATTGGAAATAGCATTCTAGGAACCCATTGGTAGGCATCTTCCCACAGCCAGAAGAGCGGGCAGGAATATCTAGGCAGAGAATGAGTGGGCAGGGTCAAGGTTGATGGGCTGTTATGCAAGTCATAGAATAATGGACTTGTACAGTTGGAAGAGGGACGTGGGTGGCGCTGTGGGTTAAACCACAGAGCCTAGGACTTGCCGATCAAAAGGTCAGGGGTTCAAATCCCCGCGACGGGGTGAGCTCCCATTGCTCAGTCCCTGCTCCTGCCAACCTAGCAGTTCGAAAGCACATCAAAGTGCAAGTAGATAAATAGGTACCGCTCCGGCGGGAAGGTAAATGGTGTTACTGTGTGTTGCTCTGGTTTTGCCAGAAGCGGCTTAGTCATGCTGGCCACATGACCCGTAAGCTGTATGCCGGCTCCCTCGGCCAATAAAGCGATATGAGCGCTGCAACCCCAGAGTCGGCTATGACTGGACCTAATGGTCAGGGGTCCCTTTACCTTTAACTTTACAGTTGGAAGGGACCCTGAGGTCATATCACCCAATCCCCTGTCATGCAGGAATTTCAGCTAAAGCATCCATGACAGATGACCATCCAACTTCTGCTTAAAAACCTCCAAGGAAGGAGAGTTCTGTTCTGCAGATGGGCTTGGGACTCTGAGAACATATGGTGGCCTGGTTGTTTGTTTTTTATTTCGTCTGTCTTCACCCTTGGGGAAGGAGCTCATTGTTACCAAGTTTTGATTCAGCACTGTATTTGTTTTTGTCATATATTACAAAAGTGCCCCCAGATTGGACCGCCGTGGAATGCTTGCTTAATGGGATAACGTATCTCAAATAATGAGTCAACAAAGCTTTGGTGGTTCTAGGCTTACATTATTACATTATTAGCTCGTGTATAATCAGTGGCTGTGCCACCCAATGTGAAAGGAAATGTAAACACAGATGGTCAGAAATAAATGGCACCCCGGAAGTTGTTGGACTACAACTCTCAGCTTCCCTGATTGTTGGTCATCTAGCTGGGGCTGATGGGAGTTGGAGTCCAACAAAATCTGCTAGCAGAAGACTAGTTTTTATCCCTTTGCTACCTACCACAAAGAAACATGTGACACTGTAGAACAGTGGTTCGCAACCTATGGGTCCCCAAATGTTGTTGGACTACAACTCCCATCCTCCCTGAGCTCTGGCCTTGCTAGCTAGGGGTGATGGGAGTTGTAGTTCAACAACATCTGGGGACCCACAGGTTGAGAAAGGCTGCTGTAGAAGAAGTGGACAGAAAGGACATTGGGATCTACTAGTTGATCTCTGGTTGAGTTGCAGTGGACCCACATGTATTTCCGACTAGCAAAAATGAAAAGGTTTTTCCCCACCCTAAATTGAGGTATTGAGGTATTATTACTATTATTTGCAACTTTTACATTTGTATACCTTCCTTTATCCGAAGATCACAGGAACATTCAAAACATAAAATCACAAAATGAGAGCACATTTGTAGCAGCAGCCAAGTCACCAAGGTAGCATATGAATTGGACAGTGGGCTCGCTAAATTATATAATGACAACTTCAGGAGGCCTAGACTCTGAGGAGAATATTTACTCTTTCCCTTGTACTGTTGTCCCTGAATAAGGGAGGGCAGAGCAAACCTGAAAGAACTGGAGGCTGTGTTTAGACTGCCTGTCGGATTTACATCATGATCTGAGGGCTTCAGATATCAAAGTGATGTGTTTGGTGCAAATCACTAGGACAGTGTGAGATTTGTAATGTGGCCCATAATAAAAGACAACAAATTCTTTAACTACATAATCCATACCCTGGAAAATCCGTCCAGTGGCAACAATTAACGCAACACAGTAAGCAGAGGGCTTCATGTGGTTCTTGTGGTTGGGGTAATTGATGAAGCAGGTGTGTTTTCAAAAGTCCTCTGAGGGGAAAGGGTAGGGATTTAGAGGAGTGACAAGGACATCCTTAGAAGCTGTTGTACACCCTTAGATGTCAATGTTAGGAAGCCGTTCGATTGCAGTGATGAAAAAGAGTGTGCACCCAACACAGGAAACTGAAATGCAACATGAGCAGAAAAAGAACTCTAGTAATCGGGGCCAGTGGTCAAGAAGGTAGTTTCTTCACATGCCAAAAACTCAGGATGAGCCCTAAGCCAAGCTTGTACTCCGGTAAGGATGGGTGAATCTGTCAAGGTTGATTTCTCTTGACGTCTCTTTTCCCACTCTTCAGTTCTCCACATCATTTTGTGATAGATTTTTAAATCCTCGTGACAAAATTTGGATACATGCTGGTTTTGAAGGGTGGCTTTTTTTTCATTTGTGTATTGTTTCTGGAAGTCCATTTACCTTAAATGGTGGGTTTTGCAGCCAGTCCACGGGCTCTGCAGTGATCCAGTGAAGGGGTTAGGGTTTGGCTGACTGACTGCCAGGGATAGGCTAGACCAGCAGGCTTTGGGGCAGGCCTCTTTCTGGAGCCTGGTAGGATAGCTTCACCCTTAAATATGAACAGAATCAAGTTTCTCTCTCAACTGCATTAGGTAAAAGGTAAAGGACCCCTGGACGGTTAAGTCCAGTCAAAGGTGGCTATGGGGTTGTGGTGCTCTTCTCACTTTCAGGCCAAGGGAGCCAGTGTTTGTCCACAGACAGCTTTCCGGGTCATGTGGTCAGCATGACTAAACCACTTCTGGCACAATGGAACATTGTGACAGAAACCAGAGCACATAGAAATGCCGTTTACCTTCCCACTGCAGCGATACCTATTTATCTATTTGCACTGGTGTGCTTTCAAACTGCTAGGTTAGCAGGAGCTGGAACAGAGCAATGGGAGCTCATCCTGTTGTGGGGATTTGAACCGCCAACCTTCTGATCGGCAAGCCCAAGAGGCTCAGTGGTTTAGACCATAGCGCCACCCACATCTCATCTGCATACTCAGCCCATGGCAATGTGCAAAGGTACAGATGAGAGATGTTGGGTGGGTGAAAGAACCATCAGTCCCATGTCCTTGCCATTCCCTTCCCACAGGCACAGCAGCAGGTGGGATCTAAACAGCTTCTGTTGTTGGGGTTGGAGTAAGCTTGGAGGTCAGCCTGAGATTCCCCATCACTGCCCTCTTTCTTGCCCAGGCTTAAAGTAGCATTTATCCAGAGTGTCTATATTCCATGTCTCGTCTATCACTTCTGTTACACATATTAACTGCATCTGGTTTTCTAACTTTTTTTTTTTTTTACATAAAGTATATCCTCAAAAAAGGCAACCCTTAAATGGCCTTGAACCATGGTAGCCACGTGTTCCTTTCCTCTCTCCCTGCTTTTTGCAGCAACAGCTCACCACAAGTAGGAAATGAGAAATGTTGGGATATGGCAGACCGTATTGACTTAACACAAAGTCATTTAGCTCAGGTGTTCCAGGAGTAGCGGCACCCTTGGGAAATCCAGTGGTCAAGGCTCTCCAGCTCTTACTCCCCTCCCTCCTTTTCCATGTGTTCAGCTAATCACTTAACTTTACAGGTTCAGGGACAAGAGTCACCACCATACCTAAGTCTCTTGCCAAAGAGTGAAATGGAGCACATAGATGAAGCCTATTCACTTGCTTGCTTGCTTTATAACAGTGTAAGTTAAAACAGTGACAATTTTGAAAACAGTTGGGTTGCAACAATAAGCAGCCACAAGCATTTAAAAGAGTGTGGCAGTGGGGAAATGCAAACTAGTGTCACAAATAGTTTAACCATAGCAATTAAAGCCTCTAACTGCCCAAAAGTATTTATAAAGCAGAAGTTTTGGGCATATTATGGAATGCCATTAGAGAGGGGGTGAGTTAAACCTCCCTCCAGATTGAGGACCGAAGCCTGTAGACAGTTACCTTTTAATAATGGAATTCACAGTAAGTTGGTTCGGGATACAATAATACTCATGGGAGAACACAGCACAATACAGTGGTAACTTGGTTCTCGAACTTAATCCATTCTGGGAGTCCATTCAACTCCCGAAACCGCTTGAAAACCAAGGTGTGGCTTCCGATTGGCTGCAGGAGCTTCCTGCACTCAAGCGGAAGCCACGCCGGATGTTCAGCTTCGAAAAAATGTTCGCAAACCAGAACAGTCACTTCTGGTTTTGTGGTTTTCAGGAGCCGATTTGTTCGACAACTAAGCCGTTCGAGAACCAAGGTGCCACTGTATATTCTCTATGTGCTGTGTGTGTGTGTGTGTTTGAGTAATAGTCCAATAGTGTCCCTACAGCAGCCTGGGGCCCTCCAAAAATTTTCTACCAGCCCATCCGATCTGGCCAATGGTCACCTAATCCGTACTAGTCTCACCCCAACCCTAGGTCTATGTATGTGGGCATTCCTGCTTTAAGCAGCCTACCCATCTACCTGTCACCAGAGTTTCAACATATATTAGACTACTGAGTACGCACAAGCCAGAATCTTGCAAAACACGAGCTGCTATCCTGGACTTTCTTGACCTCCCCATTAAGCAAAGCTGTGATACTAATTTCTTGGCACAATCACGAGTTTTCCCTGGATGTCTCAGAGGATTCCCATCCACTGAAAGAAAGCACTCCATAATAGATGCGGAACATGCAATTTCTGGAAATATTTATCATTACTTTGTGTCAACAAAATGCCTTTTCTTTTTCTTTTTTTCTTCTTTTGAGCTCCGCATATTTTCACTCTGAGAAAACAAATTTGTTTTGCAGCTCTCCAAAGGCCCCCAAGCTCCAGAGCGAAGAAGAAGCACTATCTTTCCGTGGTCAGCCTTCCTTTCGGCATCTGGTCACAATCCTACTGGGAGAAATGTAAGTAACAGCTTACCACGTGGATCGCCGAATGTGCTGAATTGCAAGAAAGGATATTAAATGAAAATATCCATAGCACCTGCAGCTTGTCCCGGATTATTCCCCCAGAGTAGTGTGGGTGGGTTGACTTCAAACCCCCCAGCGACGTGCAAACTGCAACTGCAGCTGCTTGTTGTAGTAGCAGCTTGCAGTGTTAGCAAATGGCTTGCAGATCCCAGCCCTTGTAATGAATCAACACTGATGGAGGCTGCCAATAGGCTGGGAGGGGGGGGTGAGAGTGGGGAGTAGCAGGCCTAGTGTAATTATCCTCCTTATCAATGTTAGACGTCTCCCCATCCTTTGGGTTTGGGATGATGAACTGCCTGCTCCACAAAATAGGGCAGTCAAAGAACTCAGCTTTGCACATCCAGTCCTAAAGCAGCTTTGCACATCCCAGTCCTAAGACCTCTCTCAGTGTCCCTTGAAAATGCCTTTCACATGGTTGAATAGAGGCTGTGTGTGCAGATGGGTGTGTGAAGAAACCTCTTGTTTCTGCATGTAGCCTACTGTAAGAGTCATCTCCATTGCTCTGTACACTTTTGCCTCTGGTCCTCCCCACCATTGACACATCCATTTCCATTTCCCAAGAAGATTATCCATGAATGAATGTAGCCCTCTGGCTTAAGAATTGTCTCCCCCTGACCCTTGCACTGCTAGCCTCCAAAGGGCTTTTGAACCAGCAACAGATACACCTAGCTAGGTCCAATGGCAAACAGGAGGTTTTTCTGCCAGTATAGGAGTAGGTCAGCAATTAAAAAAACACCCGTGTCAGTGAAGTTAACTCTTTAGTCAAATAAACCAAAACAGCACAGGCCTACTGATCACAACAACTCTTCCCAGAAGGCCTTGCCCCAATGAAGCAGTTGCGAGGACTGAAGGTCCCTGCCTTCCCATGCTCTCGAAGGATCCTTCCCTAGCAGCCCAAGACTCCATTGTCTTGCCTCTTGTTGCTCCACCCTCTTTATTCCTTTGTGTTTTCTGGGAGGTGAGTTGGTTGCAGCAGGAGGGGGAGACTCCCTGGATTCTTCCACAGCCTGTCTCATCTCTGTCTCCTGGTCCCCCTCTTCTCCTGCCTCTGAGTCTGGACTGCTCTCTGCCACAGACTCTTCCTGCTCACTGAACCCAGTTGCCTCTTCAGTTTCTGACACCTCCTCCCCACCAGCCTGCTCCCTTTTCTCCCTCTGCCCATGCTGATGGGCTTTGAGGAGCAGAAAACGTAGTGTTATAAACATGCACCTCTTCAAGTACTTGCAATATTTCCTGTTGACCAAGTCAGTAGAAATTTTTTGTGCCTAATTTACCAACCATTGTAGTCTTCTTCTTACATCGCAAGAGCTGACAAAGAAAGGCAGGGAGCCATTTTTTCAAGCCCTCAGATTTGCTCAGAAAAATATTCTGTGTTTTCCCCAGATTTCAGATCATCTCCCAATTGACCTGAGTAGATTTCAGAAGTCGATCTCTAGTGAAATGTAAGAATGAGTGTGGCCAACAATCTTTGTGAAATGGCACATTGTGGAAGGTCTTTGAGGATCAGAAAACTTTTGACATCACAGCAGGGGACCTACAAGAGGGGTCAGTAATTTTTAATAATAATAATAATAATAATAATAATAATAATAATAATAATAATATTTAAAAAGACAAATTTTGGGCAGCTTGGGGCCATGAAAACATACTTTTGGCATTGCAGTGGAATACCTATAGTAGCAGTCAGTAAAACAAAACATTAAATAGTAAATTTAATTTTAAAACATTTTTATTTGATAGAAATTTTTGGATGGTTCTAGTGGAGGTGCAAAAAACCTTTGGCATCATAGTATCACAGCTGGAGAACCATAGGAAGAATGTTGTTTTTGAAAAACAAAGCAAAGCAAAACAAAACAAAAACCCATGGTTCTTAAGACAATTTTTTGAGGGTCTTGAGGACTACCAAAACCTCCCTTGGGAGCCAGCTGTGGCCTAGAAGGCTTTGACTTAGACTTGGAACAAAGTGTCTGATCCAGCCCGTTGGATTCACTCAAGCCACACCACTAATGTGCCATTTTGTTTGTGAAGCTTACCCCAGCAGTGGCTTTTAAATCCAAATACGTTAGACTAACACATTGTGAGCTCCAGGCCACTCGCTACTGGTTTTCTTGTGCAAGTGAACATCATGTGTTTGTATGAAGCAAGTGAGGTGCATGGTGAAGCATTAATGACAGTACAGATGTGCAGATCCGTGTCGATGTGGCCATAGGGCTGAGACTGCTTTTTACTAGCCAAAAGTCAGGCAATTGTGTGCATTTTGCTGACTGCGCACACACACACACACACACACACACACACACAGAGAGTATCTTAAGAGCCCTGCACATATGTGAAACTTGGATGTATTTCAAATGGTATGTTAAAAAGGATCAAACCTGAGTTTCAGCCTCTGCAGAGGCCATGCTAAGACTGGTTACAAGCATTTTATTTGTTTGTTTGTTGGTCTTTTGGTGCTTTTGGCTTCTGCCATTCCAGAACAGTTAGAGCAGGTGATGTACACTCCACTATCTAGTCAGCCCTTAGAAGGCTTAAATGTTTGGACATATTGAATGCAGACGGGAAATCAAAGACAGATCAATGCCTGGCAACACTACAAGGGAAATATAACTGGCTTCCCTTTGGGTTTTGTGATGTCAAGACAATAACAAATGTGAATGTCAAGTGGTGTTTAATATATTTATATTTGCAGTAAGATAATATAAATAATATTTTTAGCTATGAAACGATGCCAACATCTTTTCTGGAATGTGTGTGGGATCTTACTGGGGCAGGGGAGGGGAGACCCCGCATACAAATATATGCCAATCTGCTAAAATCCCCAGAGGGAAAACTAAGTAGCACCATAGACAGAAGAGAACAAAAGCAACCTTAAATGTGTATTTCCTTAAAAAGTTAGCTCTCCCCCAACCCTTTGTATGAGAATATGTGTGGACAAATTCGGTTGGCAGATGTCTTGCAGTCTCATTAAGTTGCCAGATCCTTGCCCAGGAATTGCTATAAATCAAGAAAAGGCCAATGTGGTGTTGTGAAGTACAAGTCATATCATCCAAGACCATTGGCCATGCTTGCTGAGGCTGATGGGTTTGTTGTCCACAACATCAGAAGGACATCCTGTTGCTTATCGCTGCCATAGATTCTCTAAGCCAGGGGTAGTCTACCTTTTTATACCTACCGCCCACTAATGCATCTTTCTTGATGGTAAAATTTCCTTACCACCCATCAGTGCTCGATGGAAGGAGGATTCAGCTTGTGCCATAGAACCTCCTACCGCCCACCTAGAATCCTGAAACGCCCACTAGTGGGTGGTAGGAACCAGGTTGACAACCCCTGCTCTAAGCAGACTTTAAACTACTCCAATACACTGTTGTAGATGTTTATTATGTATAATCCAAAAGTACTCTTGGAACCACACAAGTGAGGGACTTCGGGGCCAATAAGACTGTTCTGATGTTCATAAGCAGTTTGTCCCTTAAGAATATGTCTACAGTTGGTCACAAGTAGCTATCTGGTAGAACTTATCTTCTTGGATACAGCCAGTGGTTTTTTTCTAGAAAAATAGCAGCCAGTACTCACCATGAAGTTGTTACAGTAAGGGCCACACTTTTTAACAACAACAAAAAGAGGTGGTGGTACTGCATATACCCAGTGCTTTACAGTGGTACCTCAGGTTACATACGCTTCAGCTTACATACGCTTCAGGTTACAGACTCCGCTAACCCAGAAATAATGCTTCAGGTTAAGAACTTTGCTTCAGGATGAGAACAGAAATCATGCTCCGGTGGTGCGGTGGCAGCAGGAGGCCCCATTAGCTAAAGTGGTGCTTCAGGTTAAGAACAGTTTCAGGTTAGGAACAGACCTCCGGAACAAATTAAGTACTTAACCTGAGGTACCACTGTATTTCTAAAAAAATTTTTAGAGGTACTTTCATTTTCCTACTCATATTGAAATACTGCCCCTCAATGAGGGCAAACCTAGGTTCACAAAATGTACCCCTGCATACCCCATCCCCCCAGAAAAAAAGCACTGTGCGTACTCGGGGGGGGGGGGAGCTGGATATAGCTATAAGGGCTAATTCACAAATTTTGCTCATCAATTCGTGATCACAGCAGCAAATTGTGACTTGCAGGTATGAATACACAATCAGAGATAGGATTGTCATATATCACTCTGCATCCTCTTAAACACAGTGCTTTTCAGTGTCCACAGAAATGTTGGCAAGTCATCTAGTGCAGATCTACAGAAGGTGATGAATACAGCATAATGATATCATGGGCTGTCCCTTGAATCCGCTAGATGAAATCGCAAGGGATAAGGGATCGTTGCCTTAGGAGAGCGAGAAAAATTCTCAGGGATGACTCACACCCCAGCCATCACCTTTTTAATATTCTACCCTCGGGCAGGAGATATAGAAGTATAATCAGCCGTACCAACAGGCTAAAAAATAGCTGCTATCTGTGGGCTGTTAGGCTGTTGAACAGAAAATAACATAGCGCAACTGACTTGCGAGGTGGTTTGTTGTGCGATAAGCACACAGTGTGCAATGAGATTGAGTGTTGGGGGGGGCTAATTTAATTTCATTGTACACAGGTTGTAAAGGTAAAGGGACCACTGACTGTTAGGTTCAGTCACGGACTACTCTGGGGTTGCGGCACTCATCTCGCTTTATTGGCCGAGGGAGCCGGCGTACAGCTTCCGGGTCATGTGGCCAGCATGACTAAGCTGCTTCTGGTGAACCAGAGCAGTGCACAGAAATGCCGTTTACCTTCTCGCTGGAGCGGTACCTATTTATCTACTTGCACTTTGACGTGCTTTCGAACTGCTAGGTTGGCAGGAGCAGGGACCAAGCAATGGGAGCTCACCCCGTTGTGGGGATTCGAAACACCGACCTTCTGATCGGCAAGCCCTAGACTCTGTGGTTTTGGACCACAGCGCCACCCGCATCCCTCTACACAGGTTGTACATTGACAATAAAGGTATTATTAACACCATAATCTGGAGCATGATCTCTACCAAATGCTATCTGACCAAAGGAAAGGTGAGTGGCAATCCTGCAAGCTTCCTCCCCCTGTGATTGCCACTTCCATAATACTGTGTTTAGTTGGGCTATTCTTGGTTTTAGCAATATTTTCTTTATTAAACCAGAGAACACACTGCCGCAGTTTCTATGCATGGTTAAGCACGGTGGCTCCTGATCAAGCCGTAATTGACAGGACATGGAACAACTTGTCTTCAGTTTGACAGGATCATAGCAAATTGCTAATGAAGTGCTTCAATCTGCTTCCTCCTTACAGCGCAATCCTTGAAAAGCAGTTTGAGTTCTGTCAGGAGGTGTTTCTTTTATGAGGGCAGTTAAAGGGACACCTGCTTAGACTGATATACCTAATGCTGTGTCAACATTTCCATTGATTTGGTTTATAACCCAGCTGTGAAAACTCATTTTAGCCCAAGACTTGGTATAGAATATCTAAAATCCATGAGGGAGGGGGAAAGTCCATCATTACCCCACATTGAAAGGTAGAGGGGCAAAATAAAATTAGACGAGTTAAGGTAAAGCTGGCAGTTTTCTCTCAAACGTAGAGAATGATGTTTGTCCATTAAATCATTCTGCAGTAAATTAAATCCATCAACAGTGCAGTCCTATGCATGCCAAGCTAAGCAGTTGGCTCCTTACCTCTCTCACTCTGACCTAGCCACTGTGATCCACGTGACAGTCACCTCCAGGCTTGATTATTGTAACTCACTCTACGTGGGGCTGTCCTTGAGACTGACCCAGAAACTCCAGCGGGTGCAGAATGCTGCGGCAAGTCTCCTTATGGGGTCCTCACTGCGGGATCACATTCACCCAGTGCTATACCAGCTGCACTGGCGCCCGGTGGAGTACAGGATAAGGTTTAAGGTGCTGGTTTTAACCTTTAAAGCCCTATACGGCCTAGGACCCTCGTACCTACAGGACTGCCTCTCCTGGTATGTTCCACAAAGGACCTTACTGTCTTCAAATAAAAACATCTTGGAGATCCCAGGCCACAGGGAGGTTAGGCTGGCCTCGACCAGAGCCAGGGCTTTTTCACCTGTGGCTCCGATCTGGTGGAATGCTCTGTTACAAGAGACTGGGGCCCTGTGGGACTTGACATCTTTCCGCAGGGCCTGAGGTATGGAGCTGTTCCACGAGGCCTTTGGCCAAGGCAGAGTCTGATCCTTTCTCTCCTTCTGTAATCCTCATAGAACTCTAGCCCAATGGTTGCCATTAATTTGATTCTGAATTGATTTTAGAATATATTTTAATTAATTGACTCTGTGATTTTATGGACACTGTGCTATTTTTACTTATTGTTAGCCGCTCTGAGCCCGGCTTTGGCTGGGGAGGGTGAGGTAGAAAGAAAGAAAGAAAGAAAGAAAGAAAGAAAGAAAGAAAGAAAGAGGGAGGCAAGGCAACCAGAATCACACACAGTATTTTAAGGATGGTTGCACTATAGATTTGTATAATAGCATCATGATATTGGCAGTTTTTGTTTTCAATCTCAAGCATGGAATTTGCCATTTTCACAACTGTTGCGCAGCCCGGACAGGGAAGATGGAAGTTGTAGTCTACAATATTTGGAGGCTGCCATTTTGGCAACCCCTGAGGCATCAGTTAGAGCGGAAACTGAGTACTTTCCTTTCACCATGATCTACCCATGGTCCTGCAAGCATTTTTCTGCCCCTCTTGCTTGTCCCCAACGCCAGACCCAGATCAACTCCCCATCTCTGTCTGTGTGCCTCAAACAGAGGGAACTCTCATTGATCCCAGTTCTAGGTATCTTCCCCAGACTGTCAACTGGGCCCATTGTCTTCCTAGCTACCCACAAGCTTCACTGCCTCAAAACACGATGCATTTTCCAGCTGAGAGCAAAAGTCAATCTTTGCCATTAAAGTACATAGGAAAGTAAGAAGAGCTTGCTGGATCAGGCCAATGGACTATGTAGTCCAGCATCCTGTTCTTACAGTCACCAACCAGAAGACTATGGGAAACCTTCAGGCAGGACTCAAACACAGAATTAAATGACAACTTGTAGCAGCCCTCGGGTCTGAGTCAGAGGCCTTTCCTAGTACAAAATCTGGATTATTTCTTTTCAAAACAATGCACTTGCTCTACCATGGAAGTATGAGCCCTTCAAATAACAGAAGCTTCTAGCGATACAGTATGCTCTGGAGTAAAATGGAATTGGGCCTTAGTTTAAGAAAACTCAAGCAATGTGCTGATGATGGCACAGTTACCCTACTTGTGAAATTTCTCCCTCTTGGTGTTGAACTCACACCATACCTTGCGAACTGGGCTATCCCCTGTTAATCCTATTACACAGTGATCTAATGCAGGGTTGCCGTATTTCAAGAAGTCAACATCAACATCATAGTGGTTGAGCTTTTGGGGGGAAATCAACATCATAATCGTTGAGCTATTTGGGGGAATTCACCAAAATAGGCAAGGAGTCAAACACATACTTCCTTCTTCTGTTGGCAAAAACCTGGACATTTTGACAATTTTTCAAAATTCCCACCAGATGCTAATTTTGCCATTGAAATGCCGGACATGTCCAGGAAAATTCCAGAGGTATGGCAATTCTGTGTAATGGGAACTTTATGCTGTGAAATGGTTCAGGGGGTGGGGGGGTGGAGACCACACTAGCCTCCTCAGTTTATGTTTTAGTCATCAAGGTGATCTCACCTGTGAGACTCCAATCTGGTTTTTAACTCCTATTGGGGCTGCTAAATGTGTCAGTTTGCAGTGGAACAAGTATTACTGCTTCAGTGAGCAGTGAGTGATTTGAATTGTGGAAGGTATCCACTTTCCCTGACTCCAATGCCTGGGATCAAATGTGCAAAGAAAGGCAAAGGTACACCGTCTAGCTTCGAAAGAGATGAAGGTGTGCAAAAGAGTTTGATCTGCTGCTATTTGTTCAATCATTGCAATTATTTGTACCCCACCTTTCAGTGTACAAATCCTTCCAAGGCAGCTTCCACCGTACATAAAGATACAGGGGTAAAATCATATGGGGCTGCCTTTGAAGATGACTGGGAAACTACAACTAAACGGAATGCAGCAGCTAGACTGGTGACTGGGAGCAGCTGCACTTTGACATCAATTTGAGGATGGTTCTGGAAAAATTGCCCTATTTTTTCCCAGTCTTTTAAATTCCAAGTGCCATTTTGAGGATACCAGGGGCAGTGGGTGTCCAGGGCTTCTATGAGTGCCTTGAGATCGGCATCCTGGACAACAAGGTTGTTACTGGCCAGGAGGAATTTAAGTTCATCAAAAAATTTCTTCTGTGGTGCAGAGAGAGATTGCCCCATGATAGTGAGAACAGCAGAAAAAAGAGAGCAGTCGCTGGGATCCACAAAGGATGAAAAGGAGCGACAAAAGAAGGGAGCACTAACCGGGATCCAAAGGAGGATGAGTGGTACCTGGAACCCTGGCCGGGCGTGGTCAATGCTGAGAGGGCCGCAGCGCACGAAGTCCGAAATCAGTCGAAGTCCGAAAGAGACTGTCTCACAAAGGCAGAAGGAAAGCACACACCGGGATCCGAAGTGGATGAAAGACGCGTGGTGAATGCTGGACGATGAGAAACAACGTGGAGTCTGAAGTTATTCACACGGGGCACCAAATGACGAGAACCCGCTCGCCATCCGTAAATAATCACTCTCACACCATGATGGGTTGCAGAAATCTGGCCGCAGCTCTCCCAGAAGCTGCTGTAGCCCCAACCTTTATTGTGTGTCCACGAAAAGATACAAATTCAAGGAGAAAACTTTGCCTCAGTCAGCAGATAAAAGACAATACAATACATTAGTCTCATGTTCTCACACCAGACCACGTATTTGATCAGGCTATGCTTACGTAGGCCAATCATAGGGCAGCATGAGCTCTCCACGCGTTGATCATGCTTCCAAGCAATGCTTTCTGCTATGAAATCATCCTTGCAATAATGAACTTTTGCCCATGCTCTTATGGACAAATGACCATATTCCCACACTGAAGGACCTACATTGGCTCCCAGTATGTTTCTGAGCACAATTCAAAGTATTGTTGCTGACCTTTAAAGCCCTAAACAGCCTTGGCCCTGTATACAGTGGTACCTTGGGTTCAGAACTTAATTCATTCTGGAGGTCCGTTCTTAACCTGAAACTGTTCTTAACCTGAGGTACCACTTTAGCTAATGGGGCCTCCCACTGCCACTGCACCGCAACCACACAATTTCTGTTCTCATCCTGAAGCAAAATTCTTAACCCAAGATACTATTTCTGGGTTAGTGGAGTCTGTAACCTGATGCATCTGTAACCCGAGGTACCACTGTACTTGAAGGAGCGTCTCCACCCGCATTGTTCAGCCCTTCTGGCGGTTCCCTCACTGCGATAAGTAAAGCTACAGGGAACCAGGCAGAGGGCCTTCTCGGTAGTGGCGCCCACCCTGTAGAACACCCTGCCATCAGATGTCAACGAAATAAGTAACTATAGTCTTTATAAGACATCATTTAGAAGCCCTGTTGGCAGTTCGAATTCACACAACAGGGTGAGTTCCCGTTGCTCTGTCCCAGCTCCTGCCAACCGAGCAGTTTGAAAGCATATCAGTGCAAGTAGATAAATAGGTACCACTGTGGCGGGAAGGTAAACAGCGTTTCCGTGTGCTCTAGTTTCCATCACGGTGTTCTGTTGCACCAGAAGCTGTTTAGTCATGCTGGCCGCATGACCCAGAAAGCTGTCTGTCCCTTGGCCTGAAAGCGAGATGAGCACCACAACCCCATAGTCATCTTAGACTAGACTTAACCATCCAGGGGTCCTTAACCTTAGAAGCCCTGTATAGGGACGTTTTTAATGTTTGATATTTTATTATGTCCTGTATATACTGGAAGCTGCCCAGAGTATCTGGGGCAACCCAGTCAGTTGGGTGGGGCAAATAATAAAAGCATTATTGTTGTTGTTGTAATCTCGGGGTTGTGGGTTCAAAGCCCATGTTAGGCAAGATTCCTGCATTTGCAGGGGTTTGGAGTAGATGGCTTTTGTGGTCCCTTCCAACTCTAAACTTCTACGATTCTATAAAAATATAAGCATTCATCAGATCCCTTCCCACGATGGAAGAAAGCCCTGTGGAGCAAGTCAGAGGGTAGAAGCCAGCTGGAGAAGTTCCTTGGCATCTTCGTTCTACTGGAATCCACCCCACCAGGGCTGTTGTTGGTAGATGGCCCTAATCACTGCCCAACATTATGAAGTCATTCAGTGCTGCAAATTCAAGACAGCAGTTCCTTGCCCTGTCACCTATTCAGATCAATAATAATAATAATAATAATAATAATAATAATAATAATACATTCATTAACTCATTAGCTGACCTACTAAAGCTTTCCCTGCCCACTTCCCCAACAGAAATTGTTCTGAAGAAAGGAATAATTCATTTGTTTATTTTCACAGTGTCTAGCCCACCAATTTGCCAAAGCACTCTAGGAGGTGATCATAAAAGCAAGTGCAGAACAGGCAATAAAGCGAAACAATAGAACAAAATATTCTAAAAGAACAAAACCAGACATGTGCATTTAAAAGCTTGTCTAAATAATGATACAAAAAACATAAGAATTTTTCCTTGCAGACCAAGATCCACCTAATCCATATTCTGTTTCCAGCAACCATCAGTCAGATAGCCCAAGGAACTTTACACACAGGATGAGCCATGGTAGGTGTCCCTGATTGTTTGTTCCCAGTTCTTGGAATTCAGAGATAAAGGTGCAGGGTGTGGAAGTAGCCATGGTCCCTAATTGGTTATCTGGTTATCTGGTTTTCCATTTCTTCCAAAAAGAATAGGAAGAGGTGGGTTTTGGTTTAGGCCTGCTTTGAACTCCAAAGCACAAGGGACACGGGACACTTCTTCTTCTTCTTATTATTATTATTATTAATAATAATAATAATACCCCACCCATCTGGCTTGGTTTTCCCCAGCCACTCTGGGTGGCTCCCAACATCATCATCATCATCATCATCATCATCATCATCATCATCATTGCAGTGATCAAACATTAAAAACTTCCTTAAACAGGGCTGCCTTCAGATGTCTTCTAAAAGTCAGATACAGTCATACCTAGGGGTTACAGATGCTTCAGGTTGTGTTTATTTGGGTTATGGACCCGCCGAAACCTGGAAGTACAGGAACGGGTTACTTCTGGGTTTCAGGGGTCGCTCATGTGCAGAAACGCCAAATCACAACCTGCGCATGCGCAGACATACCACTGCAGGTTGCGAACACGGCGGGTTGCAAACGTGCATTCCATACAGATCACGCTCACCACCCAAGTGTCCACTGTAATTGTTTATTTCCTTGACATCTGATGGGAGGGCGTTCTACAGGGCGGGCGCCACTTCCATAAAGACCATGTAAATCTGTCCTCCTGTGGTGAAGGAAGTCTAAGCATGTTTCTATTATCTAAATCTCAGTTACTGGGGGAGCTCATGTGACCTAAGCCAAATGGGACAATATAGGTTAAGACCAAGGCCTTAAACAGAACATGGTGTTGACATTTAAAGCCCTAAACAGCCTCGGTTCTGTATACCTGAAGGAGCGTCTCCACCTCCATCGTCCAGCCCAGGCACTGAGGTCCAGCTCTGAGGGCCTTTTGGTGGTTCCCTCACTGCGAGATATGAAGCTACAGGGATCAGGCAGAGGGCCTTCTTGGTAGTGGCGCCCACCCAGTGGAACACCCTCCCATCAGTTGTCAAACAGATAAACAACTATTTGAGTTTTAGAAGACATCTGAAGGCAGCCCTTTTAATGGCTGGTGTTCTATTGTGTTTTTAATATTTTGTTGGGAGCCGCCCAGAGTAGCTGGGGCAATCCAGTCCGATGGGTGTCATATAAATAATAAAAGTCTTATTGTTGTTAATAACATGTAAACTTTATAGTAACAACATCAAAACCTCACAGAAAGCTAGTGTTTCAGGAACCAAAACCTAGCTTTTACTTGTGCTGGTTTTTTGGGTACATTGATTGACTGGTGTTTAATGTGAAGGACTATTCAAAGGTGTGAATCTTCCACACGGTATTCTGAAGTGGTACAACTCATGGGTTGTGGACTGCATACGTATGTTAAATTTTGGTCTCAGATCTGAGGGACCCCTTTACAAGGGGAGTAAGCCTAGCAGTCAAACCAGACTGACAGGGACATCTTGTTAAAACCCCACCTAAAATTATTATTTTGTAAGGAGGACCCCTCTAGGCTTCAGTTTGGGCCTTGCTCAGCTGCAGCTTGTTAACTTTTTCAAGCAAGTTTAGTAAAATTTGATTGCGGGAGCACAAATCTCTGGTGATCACTTTCTAGCTGTTCTGGTTTCCAGTAGTATATCCTTTTTATGGTGTTTGGCATGTAAATGATGCTGGCCTTGGAGAAAATAGGGAGGGGGCAGGAGAAAGATTAACATTTTAACGTCATTCCTTGGCTACTCGTGCTGTGCAGGACTGTGTTATTTATGATCATTTTTGTGACCACCAACCAATCAGCTTGGAGATTCCAGTTGAAATATGCAATGTCAATACAACCTGCACAATCCCTGGATTTATTGGCTTGGCTGGTGTTCAGGGGTTTGTGCAGTACTTGCGATCTCTCATTTGGTTCTGTCCTGCTGCTATCATTCCCAAATTACATTTCAGATCGTTATGACATCTGGAATTTCTGGCCAAAGGGGAGACATAAGTGACCCAAAGTTGAACTAAATATTCTTGATGTGATTTGAAGGAAAGAATGAACACACATCTAATGGGTTAAGAGGTTTCCAGTCATTTTGGACTCATAATAGCTGCCGATACGCAAGGAAGTTTACTTAGGAAAGCTGATCAATGAGTTTTTCCAAACTTGGCTCCTCTACGGATTATTTTAGAGACAAGAAAGCACCTCTCACTTTTGAAACTGAAGCCAAACTATACTTTCCTGTTACACCTTCCTGTTCCTCTTTTTTTTTTAAAGGCACAAGCTATTTCATTATAATATATATTTGTGCATGATTGTCATCACAGTGTAATTCATGTGGCTGCTGGCAGATGGTGCTAGCTCTGTGAACTATAGTGTGATGACAATTAGGATAAGGGAAGAAGGAGAGGAGGCTGAGGAAGATGTAAAGGATGAGGGACAGGAGGCTATGGAGGCAGAGGTAGAAGCTGAAGGGAAGCCTGAGAGGAGGGGAGAAGGACTTAAGAGGGCAGGCGCAACCAAGACCTCCTTGAAGCTGTGTGGAGCTGCTTGCAATTGCCTCAGTTTGACTGTTTATGCTGTTCCCTCCCTCCTCTCTATCAAACTTAAACCAGTTTAATTTCCACTGCTTCCGGACTTCCAGGTTGGCGCCTCCAGCAATGGCTGAATTCCTCTGATCGGGAGGAATTTGCTTCGTGGAAATTAGGATCTGGCTGCCACGGCGAAGGCGGGGACCCACCAAAAATCACAGGCGGGAGAAGCCTGTAAACGTGGGATTCGGCTGGCACCTTTTGCGCCTCCCCTACTCACGGGGAAACCCGGTTTTGGGGATCCGGAGCGGCATGGGGTGAGTGGCATGGTGCTTCAAATTGACTGCTTCTTTCACGGGTGAAGCCGCATAGCTGTTGTCAGAGAGCGCTGACTTTTTCCTGTGGACAATTTGATCTTAAAACAACTACCCGTGAGTAGAACGGAAAATTGGATTTTTAAACGTCTTAATTTGGCACTGAAACGGGGAGGTTTAAAACAGGAAGTCCGCCTTCCCCTTTTGTAAATAGACTGAAGCAAAGAGGCTGCAAGCTAAAGTCTTGGAAAGTATTCTGTAAAGGATTAAACCTCCATCGGTTAAAATCATTAAACCCCCCCTTGGAAGCAGGAGAAGATGGGGAAAATTTTGGATTGTGTAAGCCTGCAGGGGAGAGAGCGAAGAAAGATAAATTACCACCGCTTCGAACCTGGAAAAGGGCTACTAGTAAGACTGACGTTTTGGGAAAGTTCATTGACTGTGAATAAAACGTATGTGGACAGATAGCTAAATAAGAGAAATATATTGCTTCCATTGTTTCCTTCTGCGTTTAAAAAGGAGTAAAAGTAACCGAAAATTGAAACTAATTTTGTTGCTTGAACTGTGTTTAAAAGGATTGATACAAATATAAATTGTTTCCCTCTAGAGGGAGCCTTTGAAACTGTTACAGGAGTGGAGCTGGGGGGATTACCAGCTGCAGAGATAAAAAACTGTGAGAACCAGGGATTGACCTTGGATTGGTAAGAATGTTGACAGAAGAAGCCTTGGTGATTGCATTATGCAAGATAAGTGCCTCATTGGAACAGCTTCATAAGAAGACGGATGTGATGACTATCAAAATTGACAATTTGGGACAAAAAGTGACTGATTTGGGACAAAAAGTGAACATCTATACAGAAACTATTCAGGAACTGTTTCAGAAATCTACTTTGACATGGCAAATTGTTGAGAAGGCAAGGGAGAAAGTTGTTGTTGAACCTAAAGTAATATAAGTGGAGAGAGTCCCAGTCTTACAGAGGCAATTTGATGAATATAAGTTGTTGCCTTCTATGACTGAATTTAGAGAAAGACAGATTTTGAGGATTGGAACCCTGCTTGGATTTGAGAAGGAAAGTTGGATAGATTCCCTCATGCAGGGATGTACTGACCTTTGGGATTTGGACTTGGGCCAGGAGGAGATTGGAGCTGTGGGGACTTTCAGTTTTGGAGGGATTTTGAAACACGTCCTGAAACATCTTTTGGACTTTAGTGCTAACTACGGAGATTTGGCTGACCTGTCAAGAAAGAATAAAAATATTGCTAGGTTGGAGCCTCCCCGAGATCTACTCCTCGGCATCAAAGGAAGGAAATTAAGAACAAGATCAACAGAAGACAAAGTAAAGTGCATGTATAAATATGAAGAAGATCTGCAGAAGGGACTTGGAAAAGAGTTAAGAGCCTCGGACAGAAGATCACCAGGTTGATGGACCATATGGAATAGACGGAAAGGACTGGCAGAATCCGAGACCAGGGAGAAGAGACGGTGGAAGAAGATTGGAAAAAGTTTAAAGTTTATTTATAGAAATATTGTAAAATTAATGAGTGTTAGAAAAATATTGGAATGAAATTATATGGCTTTAGTAGAAATGTTATAAGGAGTTAAGTATAAATAAGTATTATGGTATTAATGGGTGATAAGGTTAAAATAAGTTAAGTTAATTATATGACAGAAAATAGAGAAAGAGGGAAATTAATTGCTGAAATAATTAATAGAAGTGGAATACAAAAAGGGAGGTGAGAGGAGGTCGATGAAACGAGGGAATGAAAGATAGGGCATTGAAACGGTATGATGTATTTTTTTAATTTTTTGATGTTTAATTAAATGTGTTAATGTTGTGTTGTGCATTGTATATTGTATTGTATTGTATTGTACTGTATTTCTTTTGCCTTTTTTCTTCTCTTTTTTCTTTTCTTCTTTTCTTTTTTTTGTAAGATTTAAAAGTAATAAATATTATTTTAAAAAATAATAATAATTTCCACTGCTTCCTTTAAAAAAAATCTCGGAAGTCATAGTTTATTGAGGTACTGAGTATGCTCTGGCTGAATCTACACACACATATTTTTAAAAATAACCACTGTGAAAATGCTTTTAAAAAAACGTTTTGAAATATATATGGAATTTGCCATTAGCTCACCACCCCATCTAGTGTCACTTTGGTATAATGCACTTAAAACGTTATATTTGCAGCTATATAGCTGAGTCCTCTGTCTAAGAGACCCAAACCCAATAAAGAGTTAGTCTTAAGTAGGCCTGTGCAACCGCTTTGAGCAAATCCTGAGTTCCAAAGTGAACTGGGCCAATTCAGTCCAAAGTAGTCCTGGCCCAAAGCCCATCTCTGAGTTGGTCTGAAGTGCATTGGACGACTCCAAATCAATCCAGAGCACTTGGGGCTGAACTGGAGCTCAAAGCACTCTCTAAGAAAACCAGACAGCCTGTCTCCAAAGTGCAAAACAACACTGTGTAAGGAGGGAGCAATGAGGGAAAGGGAGCTGGAATGGAGTCTTTGCTGTGTGGGTGTTTGTGTCTTGTGAGTATATTGTACACAGCATAAATAGTAAATGAACAGTAACTGTAGAAATGATAATGCTTAGCACTATCTAGATAGCAATTGTGCTGCTCAACAGTCTATAGGGTCTTTTTTTAAAAAAATATGGCAGGGGGGTTTTAAAGGAGGCTACCACAAAAAGCCCTTGACTTAGCTGTCTGCAATTCGCTAGGCTAAATCCCTTCTGGAGACAGCTACCAAGTCTCCAAACTTGAATACACATAAATACATGTGATGGAACAAGAAAATTACGGCCATTTTACTTTTTTAAGAGCAAATTTTAAGATGGCACACAAAACCCTGAATCTACCTGTCTGAAATTCAGCAAAGTTAATTGTCTCTTAAGGGGCTAGCTACCATGTCCTCATAGTCCATGTACCTATGTAAGGGGATGAAAGTTATGCAAGTCAATGGAAGGAATGAGAATTCAGATTTCCAAATATTTGATTTTTGTTCAGGGTATAAGCCAGGTCTGAATCAATCCAAACTAAATTGCCCCCCAATGCACATCACTAAATCTAGTCCTGAGCCGAATCACACACAGCCCTAGTCTTAACTATGGTTTGCTAAAATGAGATAACTTGAACCCATGGTTTAGAAAGCTGGCTTTTAAACAAAACATTATTGATTAACCACACTTGAAGGTTCAGATGCTACACTGTGGTGAATCAAAAATATAAGCAGAAACTGTCAGTATCATGACCATGCCAGTGGAGGAGAGGGAATCATGGTAGGGGCAAGAAGGAGGGCAGGGAAGCAGGCATCTCCAAAACAAGGAGGTTCCCCCATTGCTGGATCCCTGTCATATACTGCTATTTTTCTTTCATATATCTTAATGTGTATGACACAGCTCGCCCACCTTGACACATAAAGGTAAAGTAAAGGGACCCCTGACCATTAGGTCCGGTCATTACCAACCCTGGGGTTGCAGTGCTCCTCTCGCTTTATTGGTCGAGGAAGCCAGCGTACAGCTTCTGGGTCATGTGGCCAGCATGACTAAGCCGCTTCTGGCGAACCAGAGCAGCGCACAGAAACGCCGTTTACCTTACCGCCGGAGTGGTACCTATTTATCTACTTGCACTTTGATGTGCTTTCGAACTGCTAGGTTGGCAGGAGGAGGGACCGAGCAATGGGAGCTCACCCCGTCATGGGGATTCAAACCGCCGACCTTCTGATCGGCAAGTCCTAGGCTCTGTGGTTTAACCCACAGCGCCACCCGCGTCCCTCACCTTGACACATACTTTGCCCCTTTTGTGCCCTCCCTCAGAACTTATTTTTTTCCTGGTGCCACCACTGGAGGGAAGACAAAACGACTGAGAGTACAGCCTTGTTCTCAGGATGCTAAATGCCCAAATGCATAATGCGGAACTATAGTTTAACATGGCGTCTCCAATGCAGCCAACACAGAACGCTTGAGAGTGTTTCTGCTGGCGTGCAATGTGCGTTGATTTGTGCTGTTTTTATATCCTCTGCTCGGTTTCCTAGAGGCAGTAATATGGAAGGAATCAATCTTCATGTTCCTGGTAGAAAACAAGCGAGGCATTTCTTTTCTTTTCTTTTTGTCAGTACGAAAGAAACCAAATAAAAACACCTGTCCAAAAAATAAGAAGAGAAATTTTTTTGCACACATGCATGTGCACATACGGAGTATAATGCATTCAATTTATCATCATTGACTGCAGACTGAGTCGAGGAAAAGCATTCCAAACACTGTTCCTGCTGTGGAATGCAGCCATTCTTCATGAAATCCTTCAGGGCATAGAACATTTTAAAGCTGAAAGTGTTTCACAGCATAGTTTAAATAATCCGTCATCAATCGGAACTTTCTCAGAGTCTTCGGCCTTTCTGATTGCGAGCGGCTAAAGTTATACAAGAAACGTTGAGAGGTAAAAACCACTCTTTGGGGCCCTGATTCTACTTGGATGTAATGAGATGCTGTCAAGCCTCCTTCCTTAATATGGCTCTCGGAGGGTTTACCTACTGTGCAGAAAACTTCCCACATTGCTTCAGCGTTTCACAGAGGGAGAGCTAAGAGCAGGAGCCTATAAAGATGACCAGGCTTAGCTAGGTCTTCCTATCATCCTGTAAAGTACAATGACAATTCTGCAATGTGCTCGGTACAGATCTGTATGTCTATTGCAGGCATAGGCGAATTCGGCCCTCCAGATGTTTTGGGACTACAACTCCCATCATCCCTGACCACTGGTCCTGTTAGCTAGGGATGATGGGAGTTGTAGTCCCAAAACATCTGGAGGGCCAGGTTCGCCTATGCCTGGTCTATTGTTTTAAAAGTCTGCTTACCCTCTCTGGTGGGTGCAATTGTGGGTCAGAGTTCCCCCACGTGCCAGGATATGTAGTCTTGGACAGAGGGGAGGTTGTAGCCTCTGCCTGGCCCCTCCAAAATGGGGTATCCCGTTAAATGGATCCAGGGGACATACTTCTATCTGGACACCTATGTGTGGGTGAGGGACCACAGCACTCCCCAGGTGCAATCCAGTGGGGGACTTACTCCTTGATGTAGTTCACGGACTCTCTCATTTCTGGTTGACCCCAGAATGTAAGTTCTTCCAGCAGGCAGGCAGGCCAGAAGGGTGGGGTCTACCCAATGCCTATGCCAAACATCTTACATCTGAAGTCAAGTTGTGGCTTGATTTCACCCAAAGATTTGTCGACATGCCTCTTATTCTTGGTATTGGGGAGGACCAAAGGGCAGGAGGGATGCCTTGCCACACAAAGTCTTCTGTAACAACTCTGTGTGAGCTACAAAGTTGTTTAATGGTTAGAGCAGGTGTAGCCAATGTGAAGTCCTCTAGATGTTGTTGGATGACAAATCCCAACAGTCACAGCCAGCATGGGCAATATTCACAGGTGAGGGGAATTTTGATCCACGAAATCTGAAGTTGCTGAGCAGCATTCTACTGGAGCTCCGTGATTGCAGCTGCCCCCAAATTGAGGCCAGAATGTATGGGGAGAGACCTCCTGTAGGCCTTCCCTAAGCCTCACTTGGCCAAATCTCTTGAGACTCAGGGTCCCAACTTCTAGGTCAGCTGCTTCAGCTTTCAGTCGGTCCAGTTGGGTACTTGCATGGAGTGTCTGGCTGGGCAGCAGGCACCCCCGACTTTCTTTCCAGCTGTTGGCAATTCAGGGGGCAGCAGCAGGGGATGCAATTTGGTGCTCTGCTTCAGGTGTCAAAATGGCTTGAGCCAGGCTCTAAATACAGGGGGGAAATCTAGACTCCAAACAGCCCTATAGTGCATGTGACAGCATAACTAATCTCTAGAAAAGTGAGTGGCATCTGAGCAGGGAGATCTGCTCCAGCACTAGCACCAGGTTAAGGTCTCCCTGGTCAGAGTTCACTAGGACTAAGGATCACAGCAGACCCTCCGAGTGTCCCTATTTTCTGTGGGGATTATTAGGGAGGCAGGAGAGGATGCATTATTTAATGATATCCTTCCTAACTTGCGCTAGCAAATTCCATATTCTAGCAGAGTTCCAAACATCCCCCTTTTTAAATTATGCAGTGATCATCTTGTTGCTGGCTCATCTGAGTCTTACTATTAAAGATTCCTTCCTGGTAAAATCCCTTCTAATCCCTCTTAAAAAGAATAAACACAAGAATCTGACTAACGTTAATATAAAAGTAGTTTACTCACCGATTCATTCAGGTTCACAGACCTATCCCTGAAGGTAGGCTTAGGTTACATAACAACTAGAACTATTCCATAAAGAAGTTAGTCCCAAGTGACTGCGACTAAGCAGTCACTTCTCCAAACACACAGCAACATACAAAATGGAGAAGAGACACTGATCAGAACATGGAGGCCGTGTGCTCCTCCATGCTAGTTCAACAGACCATACCCTCTTCAAGTCACATGTAGTGGAAGTTTGCCCCAGCTCAGGAGGAAACAGGAAGTCTTCTCCTGAGTGGTACAAAACATCCCCTAACATGTCCACTGTAGGAATGTTGTACAGTGGACACTCGGGTTGCGAATGTGATCCGTGTGGGATGCACGTTCGCAACCCACAGTGTTCGCAACCCACAGTGGTGTGTCTGCACACTTGCAGGTTGCGATTCAGCGCTTCTGTGCATGCGTGGCCTCCAAAACCTGGAAGTAACCCGTTCTGGTACTTCCAGGTTTCGGCAGTCCGTAACCCAATAAAACTCAACCTGAAGCTTCTGTAACCCAAGGTATGACTGTACTTGGCTGCAGTTTTACATCCCACATTTTCCAGGGACAGCCCTGGGTTCACAGAAGCCATTCCTATTTCTGATTTGATCCTGGAATGTCCCACTTTTCCTTAGGACATCCCTATTTCTATCAGAGAAATGTTGGAGGGTATAGTAGGACATCCCTATTTTCACTGAAGAAATGTTGGGGGGTGTATGTCACAGGCTCTTTTCACCCAAGAAGCTTGCCTCCAGTTCACCCAGCTGGAAATGGATATTTAACCAGGTGATGGAGAAGTCACGCTGTGGAATTTGCCACATCACTTCTGATTGCCAGGGGTGTGGTCCAGCCACTGAGGCCCAGTGGCTGAGGAGGGACTGAGCACAAACTCTCTGAAACATACTTGATATAAGAGAGGCCCCTGCCTCTAGGAGTTTACAATTGAAATGATGGATTTCTCTGACATGGGGCTACCAGCGCATGCCTAGACTGGTGTGCTGAGTGTTTTTCAGACAAATAAAAGATACCCAGGAGAGCATTCAATCTGAACTGTTCAGGAGAAGCATTTTTCTGTGAATCGTTTTTTAGGACAAGTTCCGAGAATTTTTGATTCAACAAATGTCAGATTTTTCTATGCAACCAGAGTGAGGTGGGGGGTGGCTATGAGAAAGTGAAAATGTAACAAGGCTGGCTTTAGCAAGATTTAGAGTTGTTTGATGAACAGATTCCAGCAGGTCTTGGCTCCACAGAATAAATCAGGAAGAGGTTGCCCATAGTGTAGCCAAACACTATTGGGGGGGGGGATGGGAGCTTGGAAGTTGTACTTCAAGCAAACAAGGAATAGTTAATATGAATGGGACAATGTGGCCTGTATTTAATGTATGTCGACATCATGCGAGACCTGATTGTCTCCTTGTCTGACAAGCTGAGACCAGGTTTATCTAAAGGTTCACTAGAATCTCCCCCTTTCTGAGTGAACCTGGGCCCAGCATTGTGTAAAACCTGGCAGATTTACGTGCCACATTTTCACATGATTTTGACATAAAACCAGATAAAACTTGGCCGTTTTTCCAGTGTGCCTCACTGTGGGATTTTGCCTTTATTTGGACCTGAAACTCAGAACATACTTCATAGTCTGGGAAAAGTCGTTCTACGATACGAAAGGAAGCAATCGCCACGGAAATGAGAGCTCTGGCATAGCCTGGGTGATCTAATGTATTAGAAAATGGCAGCTGAATAATGTGAGAACTGGAGACCGTACTTTCAGGAGATTGGCAGAGAAAAGGTTTTCAGTGTGGAGAGACAACTTGAAAGAGGCTGATGTATTTGATGGTTCACAAACAAAGGAAGGCCACAATGCGCTTGTGATCAGAGGAGGCAACATTCAGCAAGCACAACAGGAATCGGTTAATAAGACTTTGCTTTTCTGAAGCTAGAGAAGGCAGCTTTAAATGATAAAGGCAGTTTTAAACGATTTTTCTGATTAGGAATCAGGAAAATGTTGTTGTTTAGTCGTTAGTCGTGTCCGACTCTTCGTGACCCCATGGACCAGAGCACGCCAGGCACTCCTGTCTTCCACTGCCTCCTGTAGTTAGATCAAACTAATGCTGGTAGCTTCGAGAACACTGTCCAACCATCTCGTCCTCTGTCGTCCCCTTCTCCTTGTGCCCTCCATCTTTCCCAACATCAGGGTCTTTTCCAGGGAGTCTTCTCTTCTCCTGAGGTGGCCAAAGTATTGGAGCCTCAGCTTCAGGATCTGTCCTTCCAGTGAGCACTCAGGGCTGATTTCCTTAAGAATGGATAGGTTTGATCTTCTTGCAGTCCATGGGACTCTCAAGAGTCTCCTCCAGCACCATAATTCAAAAGCATCAATTCTTCAGTGATCAGCCTTCTTTATGGTCCAGATATCCATAAAGAATCAGGAAAATACGAGATGGTAATGGGAAGTGGTTAAGATTCCGCCAGGAGCTTTGGTTGAATTCAGGAACATATGCAGGGAAAGTATGACACACACTCTAGATGTTGCTTGACTACAACTCCCTTCAGCCATGACCATTGGCTTTGCTGCCTGAGGAAGATGGGGTTGGGAGTCCATCAATCTCTGGAGGCCTCACTTTGGCTTCCCCTCTGAGTCTCTGTGCTTTAGAGACAATGGCTAGCCATTATAGAAGCAGCCCATCGCTCAGGATGGTTTGCATTCTGCCTGTAAAAGAGGATGCAGATTTGCATATGATACAATTCATGTGCACATGTTATGCAAACCAGTGTCCTCTTTGCGAGTAGGTCAAAGGGCCCAAATTCTGCTGAAAATTCTGCTACCAACTCTCGTTCCCAGGCTTCATACTGGAAAAGCTCTCGACCAGAGAGAATATCTACACATATGCAAAATAAGCCATGGCTATGATTCGTACTCCGCCGGTTATGTCCTTTACTTACTTACTTAATGAAATTTATATACAGCTTGATTGCGAGAAATCTCAAAACAGTTTACATACAACAGTAAAATCCAGAGAAAATTACAAGCCTACTTTAAAACATATAAAAGTTAAACTACTAAAACAGATTAAAAGTACCTCAACTTTCTAAGCACCTGGGTAGCCTTGTCTAAACAGGAATATTCCCAGCAGGTGCTAAAATGAGTACATTGATGGTGCCTGCTTGATCTCAATAGGCAGGGAATTTCAAAGTCTAGGCACTGCCACACTAAACTATCGAGTTCTTACAAACGCAGAAGCATCATGCTTCACTTCCTTGTTACTTGAAGAGATGCAACAGTAATGAGAGTTCCTTGGGATTTCTGGAATGGGGTGCCATTTCATGTTAATGGGCAAATTTGCAGCTTTTAATATTCTGTAGCCATCCAGACCTTGGTACCTAAGCACAAATGAGTTGGCTTTATGGGAACAAGACAAAGGTTTAAAAATATACAGGTGTGGGTGAAATTAGGTATCAGGAATGTGTACAAAAACAATGAAGTTTGCCTCCCACGTCTTTCCAGATGTTGAAACAAGAAAACAGTCTATTAGGCAGTTGTAATTCTTCTTTATTTGGTTTGGTGTTTGGATTAACCTTTGCCTGTTTTTTCTACCTTGGACCTCTATTGCAACATTTGTCCAGGGTTCAGAGGTGCTCTCTCCAAGGTGTTAATTTTAAATTTTCTTTATAATGTAAACATACCCACTGAGCATTCTTTCATTATTATTATTTATTATTATTCGGGGAAGGCTCGCCCCAATCACAGTTCTACTCGCTTAAGCCCACAGCCTTATAGATCCCGAGCAAAAGAAATAAAATAAAAACACATTTCAGTCAACAGGGCATGTTTCAGCCAACATGGTGGTGGTGCACGTAATTGAATTAGTGGCGGTAGCTGTCATTCCCCCACAGGGGACTGATTCAAGGCAGATGGCAATAAAAATGGCATTATACAACACATCTTATATATGTATAAATACACACAAACACACATATTTAACGGATGGAACTTTATGAATCCATGCAGATTCTGCAGCAAGAAAAATTATTACTTGGGCAGAAGTCTCTTCTCAGGGACCCATTCCATAGAAAACATGAAAAATGCATTTTATATATTCTTCTTATGTTATATATTGACATCCATTGTTCATTAGGTTCTGTGTTGTAAGCTGCCCTGTGGTCTTTCGATGAAGGGTAGTATCTAAACATTTAAAGACCAGTCAGTCGATAGTTAACTGTGAGTAAGTGCTTATTCATATGGTAAAATGTTAAGCACTTTGGTTTTCAGAACTGAAATATACAAGAAACAGCAATCACTGGTACATCTTGGTATGCAACGAGATGCTCTCTAGCAAAGGAATTTTGATGTGTGACTCCTCATTTCCCTTTTGAAGGAAGACTCAACAGGCAGCAGGGAAAAGGGACTGTCTGGATTTTTGAACAAGGGCAACAAGGGTATTATTTCACCTGAACCACTTGTCATCGCCAAGGCAGTTACACACAGCTACCTCCAAGTTCTTAAAAAAGAAATTGTCCTCCACGACCAAAGTTTTGGGTGGTGGCTTAACATGCCTAGTGGATTGGCAAGACTGTGGGACTCCATCAAGATTTTATCTCCATTTTCCTTAGCCACTGCCATCAAATACGCTGAGCTCTGTGGTCCCTAGTGGCTTCACTCTGAGTGTCTCTGGCAGGGCTCCTGACTATGATGGAGAGTCTTCATCTTCTGGGCCAAGCTTAGTGTATAGTATTTACCTCCAACTTTGCTACAATAATTAATATTCATTAACCCAAAAGGTGTTTCCATATGTGTCTCTGGCAGCCTAACAATTACTGAGGTGTAGGTTTTACAAAGAGCTCATAGCTGACTGGTCAGACTGGGAGAACGATAATACAGTCTCCTTTATTCTATTATTCTTGGCAGTGGTGCTTGCTTCATTTTTCTTTTAGCATGCATCTCTCTCAAAAAAAAACAAAAAAAAAACCTAAACATTGCTGCCCACTACAAATAATGAAAAGTAGCTGAGTATATTGAGCTGGTGACTCTTGAGTGCTATACATCAGTGGCTCCATATCTAGCTGTAACCTCATCTTAGTGTCCCTTCCTGACAGTGGCATAGCATGGGTTGCCAGCACCCAGGGCAAGGCAGGAGAAGCATGACCCCCAATACCTCCCAGACCATCACCAAGTTAGCCCTGGGACCAGTTCAGTGGGGAAAACAGATGGATGCATGCCTACCACTCACCTGGCAGAATCAGTGCTTCTCCAATGGAGCCCAGTGGTGGAGGTTTCACAGCCCAGGAGGAGAGGCATGAAGACAAGTGCTGGGTGCAGACAGATCACAAGAGGTTCCTGCATGGCTGTATGGTGGATGAAGATGCATCTCCAAAGCACCAGCAAGATGGTTCAGTCTCACCTCTTGCCTGCCTCCTGCCTCTGCCTCTGCCTCCAGCCGGCCTGCCAAGTGGGGTGAATGTGTGGCCGGCCTGTAGGCAAGCAGTGGCTTAGTGGGCAGGTTTCTCCAGCCTGAACTGGCCTAGCCTCACGGTAGAAGAAAGCCACCAAGGCCTGACCTCCACATCCATGCTCTCCCCGCCTCCCCTCCTGCCCCAAGTGGAACATGAATTCCTAGAGGACCAAAATAGATATTATTATTATTATTATTATTATTATTATTATTATTATTATTTTCTGGTCTGTCAGAGTGCATGTGACCCCACATTACATGGAGGCCTAAATTGTAGATACCAGAGATTGAACGTGAGACCATCTGCAAGCAAAGCACATTCTCTACCACTGAGCTATGATTGGGAAGAAGTTTGTTTTGGGGTCGTTGGACAATCCCTGAAAAAAATATATTCCTCTGACTGCAAGCCACTCTTTAAACTAAAGGTTAATCTAAGTTTTGTGTGGGTGAGGAATTCCCTCCTTCTTCCTCTATAAGCACAATTTCTCCCAATGACTCTTTAAGAGCATGAATGAGTTGGACGTTCTCCGCAGCTGCCATGCTTGATAACAGAACTTTTAATTAAGAGCTCCCCCGTCAAAAAAAAGTTTCTGCTGCAGCTTTGGCTGGTTTAGTTTTACCATCACTCCTCCTGACATGCTTTTCTTATGCTAACTTGTTGGTCTTGTGATGGTGGCATAGTAAATAATACTCCCAGCTGGACTGAGGAGCCTTCCAAACTGATCCTAGGTCCTGGTCTCGGTGGTATTGCTAATGATTACACAGCTGCCCACTAGGCTTCTCTAATATAGGCTCCTGGGTCCCGCTGCTTCAGAAAGTTGCAATAAAGTTTATTTTCATTTGAAACAAAATATATTGGGATCATTGTCAGAGCAACCCCAGAGGCTTGCAGAAGGGGCCTACCATGCAACGGCAGAATATTAGAAGCCCTCGGGCTATTTGTGCTGCCAGGGCAGCGGAGGTGTAATTTACCTATTCTTCCACTGTGCTTTGGAGGAAAGAAATCAAGGGGAAGGGTCAAAAGATCCCTTACAGCAACACTGTGGAGCCACAAAGCAGCCAGGCTGGGAAGAGTCAGGTTCTCAGCTAGTATAAATACGTTGGTACGGTTGCTACGTTGGTTTATAATAGCGGTGGGTAAAGCCCAGAGTTTGTCGGGTTTTGTCAGGCTGAGCCACTAAGGCAAGGAAGCAAAAGTTCAGGCGTTTTCTAAGTGTAGAAGAAGAAGAAGAGTTTGGATTTGATATCCCGCTTTATCACTACCCAAAGGAGTCTCAAAGCGGCTTACATTCTCCTTTCCCTTCCTCCCCCACAACAAACTGTGAGGTGAGTGAAGCTGAGAGACTTCAGAGAAGTGTGACTAGCCCAAGGTTACCCAGCAGCTGCATGTGGAGGAGCGGGGAAGCGAACCCGGTTCCCCAGATTACAAATCTATCGCTCTTAACCACTACACCACACTGGCTCTCAGTGTAAAAATGAAGAAGAAATGAGACGGATGGTTCACCTGACAATGCCCAGCTTTGTTCTCAGGAAGTTCAGATCATCAAGGAGATTAGCAGGAAATGGAAGATGGATCATTGCATGACAGTTGCTGCCCGATTGTTTTGTTCTGGTATACAGTAGTCCTATAAGCCGCAGAACCCGAAGCACTGCTTGCTGGGAAATGTAGTCTAACAGCAGGAAACAGGACAAGGGGACACATTTGTCCATTTTTGTTCTCTAAGTTTCTCGTTTTTCCTGTCTAAATTCAGTGCTTCACATTTGCACAATTCACAATTTTAAAAAAAAATCCTCATGAAAATACAGCAGCGTTTTGGTGCAAATTTTCTCATATACATACAGTGGTACCTCGGGTTAAGAACTTAATTCGTTCTGGGGGTCTGTTCTTAACCTGAAACTGTTCTTAACCTGAAGCACCACTTTAGCTAATGGGGCCTCCTGCTGCCGCTGCACCGCCACTGCACAATTTCTGTTCTCATCCTGAAGCAAAGTTCTTAACCTGAAGCACTGTTTCTGGGTTAGCGGAGTCTGTAACCTGAAATGTATGTAACCTGAGGTACCACTGTATATAGTTTTGACTTATACACATTTTTGCAATCTCCCTTAATATAATGCATATTTGAACGTTAATTTCACCAATACGTGCATTTTATGCACATTTTAACCCCAGTATATACATTTTTGTACACTTGCAACATTTGGAGAAGTGCAAATTTGAAAGGATGGCTATGTTTTGGTTCTTATATTGTTTCAAAAAAGTGAGAATTTGATAGATTTATCTTTAATTGAGAACTGGATTGAATGTCTTCCGCATTCCTAGCTGAGACCAATCCTAAATCTGTCTGAAGCAGCCACTTGTTTTGGGATTCATTCAGCTCTGCTGCACACCCCCAGTCATAGCTGTCAATGTTTCCCTTTTTTTAAGGGAAATTCCCTTATTCCGAATAGGATTCCTCGCAAGAAAAGGGGGAAGTTGACAGCTATGCCCCCAGTTCCTACATTGCTGTTTGTTAATGTGCAATTCTCCACAGCCCTTTCAACTCTTGGTCAGGGTAAAAGCACTTTCCTGTAAGTTGGCTACTTGCTCTGCTGTCGTCAACATGTTTTTTATATGTCAGGTTCGAAACCAGAAGTGAGAGATTTATGGATGGGGCTTTGTGTCTAGCTCTGTTGAATGTGGATCCAGAAAGGGGATAAATGTTTACCTTTGCCTTTTCCCTTCTGAATGGCAGGTACTTTTTATTAGCCTGCCCTCTGCACTTTAAGAGGAAACAAAACTCTGAGAGGTGAATTCCTTTCAATTTCAGTTACCTAATCTATAAATAAATTCTCCAGTAACCATAGGGAAGGCCAAGTTCCATACAGTTGACCAATGCCCTTTCACCTCCTTGTGGCCAAAAGCCACCTGGCTGCCGATTGGCAACTGACATGCCGTAGGAAGCAAATGTCTCACAGGCAATGGTCCCCTTTATTTTTAGCCTTCCCACAAACATTAACTTCAACACACCTATCGTCCAATGCCCATTTTATCCCAAAAAGGATACTCTTTCCACAGGTGGCTCCTGAACCTTTGACCTCGAATGGCTAATTAGCAGCCGAATACCACTCAGTTCACACCACCATAAAAAGAAAAAATCCCTCCCTTGCAAAACTTTCTTCTTTTCTAGTCCTTGCCCCGCAAATGAACTACAAAAACATAAACAGATTTTTTTAAAAAAGTGGATTCAAGCTGGGATGTGCAAAATGTTGTCTGGCCACATAGAGCAGGAAATTAACAATTGTGGGCATGTAGCATCAGACACAGAGAACTGTATTCCTTTTTCATATTATTTAAATGCCAGGCATGTGATTTTCAACCATTGCAAAATTCTGAAGCTCCTAACACTTAGCAACTTCTTTGTTCCTTCTCCTTGACTCCTACAAGCAAATCATTCCTACAGCAATTGGATACTTAAAGGTAAAGGGTAAAAGGACCCCTGACCATTAGGTCCGGTCATGACCGACTCTGGGGTTGTAGCGCTCATCTCGCTTTATTGGCTGAGGGAGCCAGCATACAGCTTCCGGGTCATGTGGCCAGCATGACTAAGCCGCTTCTGGTGAACCAGAGCAGTGCACGGAAATGCCGTTTACCTTACCGCCGGAGTGGTACCTATTTATCTACTTGCACTTTGACGTGCTTTTGAACTGCTAGGTTGGCAGGAGCAGGGACCCAGCAACGGGAGCTCACCCCGTTGCAGGGATTCAAACCGCCGACCTTCTGATAGGCAAGTCCTAGGCTCTGTGGTTTAACCCACAATGCCACCCGCGTCCCATAATTGGATACTTAGCTACTAATTAATTAAAGTTTGAATCAGAAGTGTCTCATCTTCTCAGAAATTCTGAACAAATGCTTCTTGTTTCGGGAGGAGTCCTATACACAGAAAGCTGGCGTAAAGCAAGCTGGTGTAAGTGAAGCTACTCTAGAGTTACACCAGATCCTAACTCTGTTGGGCAGCAGAGCGTCTGCTGGCTGAGGCAGCCTAAACCTGGAAGAGGGAGAACAATTATTTTTTAATAGTGCATGAGTTTTTACCTCAAGTTGCCAGGTCACATGATATAACAGGACAGACTTAGGTTCCAGTCTAAGTCCTCCCCCTCTGGTCCCACCCCTCAAACACTCCTTTTTCAGGGTTTAGACCATCTTAAGACCCACTGGGCTCAGCTATTTTCCTGGGTCCTGGCTGAACCAGGATGAAGGACATACACTGGCTATTTCTGGCTGAGCTGAGGAGGAGGGAGTTACGCTAGCATAGGCGGACTGTTCTGGGAACCTCACAGCCCAACCGGAGATCCACTGGATCCTAACCTGCTCATCCTAACCTGCTCATCCTGGCAGATCTTGCTATAGGATTGCTCCCTCTGTCATCATTGCATCAGCTTTGATCCCCATTTCAGCTCTCACATCACAGACCATGAGAATATGAGCTGCCAACTAAGAGTGTATAGAGACAGCACCATGTTTTGAGCCTATCTCTTAGTCCTCCCTCCCTCCCTCCCTCTCTCTCTCTCTCTCTCTCTCTCTCTCTCTCAAAAGAGGTATCAGTTCTGAAGTGGGGGAATCGCTACCAGAAACAAGGGAAGTCTTTTACAGTCTATAACAGGGACAGGACTGACCACTACAAAATGGGAGCAGCTGCATAGTGTGAGTTGCCAGTGCCTGGGGAGGGCAAGCCGCTACTGGTGCCACCTGAGTGCCCCCGCCCCCGCTGAAGTGAAGCAGGGCTGCACTGTGCCACCTGCCTGCCTGTGCAGGGGAGAGCCCTGCCAGGTGTGTGACCCTTGGCAGACGAATTACACCAATGCCCACAGAGAGGAGTGCCCGGGGTCATACTGGGGTCATCCTTTGCCCCCCTCTGCACCCACTCAATGTGGGCATGGGCTGCTCCACTGCCTTCACCAGGGCAGGATAGGGATCCCTGTGGAAGCTGGTGCCTGCGTGCCTTTAGAATTTTGTGCCCAAGGGCCACAGCCCCTCTGAGGGCCCCTTATGCTGTGCCACTGAATGGTAGTAATTGAGACTCTTTGCCTGTTGGATTTGGGTCTCAGCCGAGCAGTTGTTCAACACACAGAAACCCTTCTGGAGAGAAACAGTCCCGGAGTCCCAGAGTATAAGTCCCCAAAAGAAAACAACAACAACACAGCCCTCCTTTTCAAATTGGCTATTGAAAGAAGCAGCGGTGCAAGCTTTCCTTGCGTGTGATGAATGAGAAGAATGGAGAAAGGAGAGGGATATAAGCCTGGCTGATGCGCTCACCAGTAAACACTGGTGCACATATGTATTCTCAGTGAAGACACCTGCTTCAAACATTAAACTCGTGAGCTGGATCGCGGTGTCTGTATAATTGAATTAAGCTGTGTGTTTTCTTCAAGTGCCAGAGAATTACTCCTATCCAGTGATCAGGCTCCAATCGAGAGGACACGCTTTGCGAAAGGCACACACTTCACAGTCTATTTCCTGTTTTGCCATGATGTTTTAATCTCGGTGCGGGAAGACCAGAAAGCAGTCAGATGGGACAAGGGGCTTGCAAAATAGAAAAGCAGTCAGTTCTCTGCCTCAAATTGCCCAGTTCTTGAGGCAGGATAGGGCATAATCGGTGGGGGCAGCTGCGCATTTTGCTGCTGTTTGGCACCCGCCGATGGAATGGGAAGCCCACGTCACCGTTAAAACTCAAGTGTGCATTTAATGATTTCAGGGCCTGAATCAACCGTACGATGTAAATCATGCTCGAGGCGCTTGAAGGCACTTCTCTTTCTTAGCAGAGAAGTCACAAACGGGAAGAGTACATCACTTCTCCAATCAGCACCCCAGCTAATTTTTAACGCAGAACACATGGCGGCTTGAAGAGGTTACAGAATTACAGAAATGTCATTATAGAATCTCCCTGTGTTAACATGTATCATCTGTCACATAACTGTTTGTTTTACAACCCACACCTATAGCAGGCAAAGTGGGGTCTATTTATATCTGTTCACAATGAGTGCCTTTAATTAGTATTTCATGCAACTGGAACATGTTAAAAGATGTCATATATCTGGCCGGGGCTGCTACATTCCATATGAATTTAGTTAAGATGTTACTTACTAAGGTCTTAAAATTGCAGAAGTACCTGGCTCTGAGAGCGAGCTTCATGTTCAGCGAGAGCTGTAGCTGGAAAGGTGGGTGTTTCTTTAAAAGTAAAACAAAAGGGCCTAATGACAAAGGAGCCTGATACAGGCTGACAAACTGCAAAGAGAGGAGTATCAGTGCAACCACAGACCATAGACAAGTTATGTGGGAAAGCGTGTGTCACTGCAGCTTGGTGGCTCTGTTGAAACTGGGAAAACAGCTCCAGAGACCAGAAGAAGAAAAGAGTTTGGATTTGATATCACGCTTTATCACTACCCGAAGGAGCCTCAAAGCGGCTAACATTCTCCTTTCCCTTCCTCCCCCACAACAAACACTCTGTGAGGTGAGTGGGGCTGAGAGACTTCAAAGAAGTGTGACCAGCCCAAGGTCACCCAGCAGCTACGTGTGGAGGAGCAGGGAAGCGAACCCGGTTCCCCAGATTATGAGTCAATCTCTCTTAACCACTACACCACACTGGCTCTCACATTTGGAACCACACGAGGAGAAGACAGGGCCAGCCTCAATGCTATTTTTTCAAGAAAAAGAGGTGCTGGAACTCACCATGAACACCTCCCTCATTCTCTTAGAATAGCAATGGTACCCACCTGAGAGGTGCCAGAACTGAGTTCCGGTGAGTTCTCACTGGGGGGGGGGGAGTCCTGGATGGCCTTACCATGCAGCAGGGTGAAGGAGCTTGCTGAAGCCTAGGATGACCAACAGATTAAGCCAGAAACTGGCACCTGAAGGCTGCAGCAAAACCTATTAAAGTTAGGTAGAGAAGCATATTGGTTCTGCTTCAGACAGCCAAACCTCTTGGGCTGGAACTACAAGAAGGGCCACTTCAAAGTGGGACAGGGGTTTGGGAACAGGGTAAGGAAAGGTTTGGGCCTGCCTCCCCATGAGTGCTTCTCCTCTCCTCGACATTTTCACAGCAAAGGACCATCTGTCTTTGAAACCATTCTACCTTGGGCTGCAAATCCTTTTCCTACTCCCTGATGTATGGAGACTCTTGCTACTTACTCCGATAAAAGGGAACCTGTGGCCCTCAAGATGTTGTTTGACTTCAGCTCTCATCTCCAGCTGCTCAAAGTCAAAGGTTTGTGTGTGTGTGTGTGTGTGTGTGTGTGTGTGTGTGTTTGGTGAGGCACTGGAGAACAGAACAAGATGGCTAGATGGCTTTTCCTGCACCCCCTAGCTAGCCTGCTGCCCTCAGTGCAGTCCAGTTGGCTTCAGTACTTGGAACTGGGGGACGTGGGAATGCCATTTTGTTTTGTACATCAGGAAGCAAAATAACTTAGGCCAGCGCAGGATTCCCCTTGCAGTTATGAGTGGGGAACTGAGGCTGGAGCTGGCTGCGTTGTCTGGAGGAGGAGGTGCTTTTCATTCTGTAACCTGGCCTTTAATTTTACAATTGGTCGACCTATTTGTGCTCCTCCCTGGGCGCGGTGATGAGTTGCAGAGGTGAGTGAGGCATTCCAGACAAAACTTGCATCATCAGCAACAGCAGCCAACATGAATACTTTTTGCAGAGCCCAAAGCTATGAGAGTTGAGTATTGAAATCATGAGTGATAGGGTGAGATGCACATCGCTGTAGGCTTGTCACTTGTTCTCCAACTGCTTGCTTGTTGAAGCACATGTCTTCTTCTAATTGTCCTGGTACTTTTTGCCCTATGCATGAAAAACTCTGTGGTTCTTTTAGTGAAGGTGAAGACACAAGATTCTGAGTGAGCAGCTGGAGGGCACAGAGGTTATGGAAATTTGCCAGCAGGATCAAGAAGTACGAGAGATGTTTCCTCTTATAAAGTGCGTTGGGAGCCTCTAAGACCTCCAGAACAAAGAAAAGGGAAATTACAAATATATATTGGATTTGGGAGGGATTTGGGCAGCTGAAATGTGTTAGGTGCAGCCTTACAGTGACTTATTTAAGAAGGCAGGGCTCAGAAAGCAGTACTTAGCACTTTCCCCAGCTTCTGCGAAACTATTTATAAAGAGTTAACTATAATTAGAATTTTTTTTTATTAAAAAAAATGGTAAACTTCTTTTTTTGCTTTTACTTTTTTTTTAACAAATGGGCTTCGATCCAGACTGTTTTTACTGGGTAGCTCTGGAATGTTAATGTAGAACATACGCAATATGGTTGTAAACTGAAATAATGAAAAAAAAAAAATTAAAACCACATCGTACTAATATTTGAAAAGAATAATGATAATTATATTAACCACCAGTTGGGAGCCAGCCTATGCCTCTGGGAAATTGGAACCCACGAGGTGTGATATGATACATTATTGCCCCCTTTTTAGTTACTCGAAGCCAAGCAGAGAATGGATATTTCTTTTACAGAAGGACAGAATATCTCTTTAGTCAGTTAATAATTCCATTTTTTGAAATCTACTTAGATTTTATTTTGAGCATTGAATAATGTGGGATATAGAAACTAATGGTGTAAACAGAGAGACGTGCAGTCCAATGGGTTTTTGGGGGTTTTTTTTTTTACTTAATGGTGTCCCTCATGCCAGTGGAAGGCTCTTTGATCCAATGATGGTTTCCATCAGTGGAACAGGGAAGAAGGCAATTTTTGCTGATTCTCCCTCCACTGACAGAAGCCTCCACTGCATCAAAGAGCCTTTAGTCCACAAGAAGGACACCACTTGATATAATCCACTGGAATCTGCCTTATAATGAATTAGATCATTGTTCCAGCTATAGTATTGAATACACAGACTAGTAGCTGTCCTGGAAACAAGTCTTTTCCAGCCCTGCCTAGAAAATGCTGGGGATTGAACCTAGGACCTTCTGTGGAAGGAAAATAAGATCTGTGACCCACATGTGGGGACTTACTAAAAGAACCAGCTGGATGCCCGGGATCCAAACATTCGGCTCTTCAGCAGGAGAGAGCCCCCAGTTACAAAGTTAAACAGCAGTACACCTCTGGCGATGAATATAGCACACACACTATTGAGTAAGTTTAAAATGCTTTACTTACAAAGATCCAAAGGTCTGAGTCATGTGTTATTCCATGCAACAGCAAGAACACAGGTAGAATACTTTTGGGTACAAATAAAGAAAGATGGTTTCAAACATGCACAGCCTTCCTTGTTGATTACACGGTGCAAAGAAGGATGAAGGAAAGAAAAGAGAAGAAGCTTCACTTCCTCCTTCACCAGAAGTCAGTGAGTGTGATTTGAGTCTTGCAAAACAACTCTGTGGACTTAACCACTTCATGCACTAGCACACGTGCATAGTTATGTTTCAATTTTCCGACACCTTCTGCATGCAAAACATGCTCTATCACTGAGCTATGGCCCTTCCTCTTGTTAGTGCATGACTTCCTATGCAAAAGTGTAATACCTCTCTTCCAGTGGCAATCCCCCTTCACTTCAAGAGCTCAATGCAGTGAAAATATAGAAGTGGCCCTTTCATTGCAGAGAATGGAGAAAACATCATGCAGATGAATTCTGTCTGTGTGTGCATAGGTGATTTCAACATGAGGCAGGATAGCTGAGACCCCTTATTGCTTGTTAGGCTGCTATTTCACCACGTTTTTGAGAGAGCTCAGGCTTAGTTTGATCAGAATCAAGTATACACTTCCAGGGTTGACATTAATACATTACTTCTGGTAAATGAGCCACCGTAGTCGTAGATGGCCATGAAAATTTGTGTCCCAGGCTTTTTAGACTTGTCTAGCCAGGAGACTCTTGAGAGTCCTATGGACTGCAAGAAGATCAAGCCTATCCATTCTTAAGGAAATCAGCCCTGAGTGCTCACTGGAAGGACAGATCGTGAAACTGAGGCTCCAATACTTTGGCCACCTCATGAGAAGAGAAGACTCCCTGGAAAAGACCCTGATGCTGGGAAAGATGGAGGGCACAAGAAGAAGGGGACGACAGAGGACAAGATGGTTGGACAGTGTTCTCGAAGCTACAAGCATGAGTCTGACCAAACTGCAGGAGGCAGTGGAAGATAGGAGGGCCTGGCGTGCTCTGGTCCATGTGGTCACGAAGAGTTGGACACGACTAAACAACTAAACAACAACAAGCCATGTATTATAGGGATGCAGGTGGCGCTGTGGGTTAAACCAATCAGAAGGTCAGCAGTTTGAATCCCTGTGACGGGGTGAGCTCCCATTGCTCGGTCCCTGCTCCTGCCAACCTAGTAGTTCAAAAGCATGTCAAGCGCAAGTAGATAAATAGGTACCACTCCAGCAGGAAGGTAAACGGCATTTTTGTGTGCTGCTCTGGTTCACCAGAAGCAGCTTAGTCATGCTAGCCACATGACCACATGACCTATACGCCGGCACCCTCGGCCAATAAAGCGAGATGAGCACCACAACCCCAGAGTTGGTCATGACTGGACCTAATGGTCAGGGGTCCCTTTACCTTTACCTTTTAGCCATGTATTATCTGAACCCAAAGGGGTGCATTGGTTGCCAGCAGTGATTTTTTTTCCAGCTCTCCTACCTCACTATTCCAATTTCTTGTTTATTAAATATTTGAGTTGATTTGGTCGATCTGGTTACTAGGAAAGGGGCAGTTTGCATCCTTATCCACCCCAGTCCTCAGGTTTGGTTTTGTCACTACCACTAAAACAGGGGTGGGGGTCTTGTGGGGAACAAAATTGGGGGAAGGGGTTGTATAGGGATGTGGAAGAAATTTGTTCAGTTCCCCTTTTGCAGCAAACCAACCGATTCCAGTTCTGCTGAACGTGTCTAGATTGGAACCAAAGTCGGATTTTGCATTTACCTGGATTTTGCAATGCCTTTTCAGTGCCCAAAAATTGTGTGCCAAAGTACATATTTCATTTTTAGAGTGCATACAAAATGCACATTTCACAGGGAAATAAATAAGTACATTTCACACAAAAGGGGTATGTGCAATTTAAATGTGGGCTTCTCTGTGCATTAAAAAATTTTTTTTTGAAGAAAACAGAATATAACTGACCTATGACTGAGTGCCCATGAGATGGGACTGGGCTGCTCAATTCATTGCAAGGGTCAGATCAGCCCCCCACCCAACCTGAGGTTTGGCCATCACTGCTCTACAGCGTCACCAATGAGATCAGAGGAGTTCCTTTATCTAGTTGGCTTCTCCCTGAGTGTAGTTCATGACAAATGCCGAAATCAACACATGACACAAGTGGGAATGGGTTGCTATGCAACGTGAGTAAGCCTCCTTGAATGCAGCCTCCAAATACGTTCCTTCCCACTCCAGAGAGTTAATTTTTTATACATATAACGTGGGATGAAGTAGCAGAGCACGCACACATAATCTCCACTTAACTCTCTGCCCAGAAGCCAACATGTACTCATGGACTTACAAGGATTCCAGTTTATGAAAAAAACATTTAAGTGTTTCTGTTACACATTTTGGTTGCCATGTTAACTTGGCTCGCTTTGCCCTGAAACAAACCAAAAACACCTCCTTACATACTTCCTTTATGACATTTTCTCCAAATGCCAACAGAGCCATTTTATAGTGAATGTAGGATATGGCAGGAGACTAAAATAACACCATATTCTCTGAATGCTTTAATCTAGGTTGAATAATTTTATGATTTTTTAGACATTTGTAATTTAGCCCGATGGGCGTAATCTAGTGCTTACGGCACTGGGGAAGAGAAGTTATGAGCAGCGCACACTGAGATTATACTGGATCAAATAACGCTGGGCTTCCAAGGGAAACTAAATCTTTTTAAAACCCTCAAACATCAGTTTAAACTGTTAACTTTAATTTTATTTTAAATTCATGTCAAAGTAATTGCATCAAGCTGGGATTACGGTACATTTTTCTCCCATTTTTGACTTCTTCCTGGGTTTAACTGTTTCGTGGGATGGCAACTCGGCAACTTCCCTGTCAAAAGCAATGCTGCCATCTCTCACCTGTTGCTTGAGGCTCAAGACACTGTTGAAAACTTTGCCACGAGCTGACAGGGCCACAAAAGGGGTTTGTGCTGTCAGATTTAAGATGTGTCCAAATGGCTGTAATTGGTGGAATCGTATTCGCTGTTCCAGTATATCCAGAGCCCACAATCGTATACACAAAAGAAGGGATTGCAGATGCTGCTGAAACTGATCCACAGGGCCCAAGGCAAATTGTGCGGGCTGCTTTGTTGGTTCTCCCACAATAGGCCCAGTGCAACATTTTGTATGATCGTGTGTGTGAGGAGGTATCGAAGGAGGGCAGTTCTCACATACATGTACATTGTTACTCAACCCTCAATGTCTCACAGCAAAGGCCTGGTTTACATAGGTCTCAGAATGAGGTAGGTTCCGATCCGACAGAGACCTGCAGTGGTAGAATGGACTACAGTGGTGCCTCGCAAGACGAAATTAATCCGTTCCATGAGGCTCTTTGTATAGCGGTTTTTTCATCTTGCGAAGCAAGCCCATTGACAGCTTAGCGGATTAGCGCTATTAGCGGTTTAGCGGCTTTTAGCGGATCAGCTGATAAGCGGCTTAGGGCTTAGGAAAAGGTGGGGAGGGAAAAAACCCCGCAGGAACTCGCAAAACATTTTCGTCTTGCAAAGCAAGCCCATAGGGAAATTCGTTTTGCGAAGCGCCTCCAAAACGGAAAACCCTTTCGTCTAGCGGGTTTTCCGTCTTGCGAGGCGTTCATCTTGCGGGGCATCACTGTATAAGCTTGTTTACACATTATACTGAGCACAGGTACATGGTGTCTCTACACATCTGCAAGTGTTTGTGTGAAAGAGTGTACACTTGTTGATTTGTATAGCTCAATCGTTGTGTAAAAGGTAAAACAGGCATGGCCAAACTTGGCCCTCCAGATGTGTTGGGACTACAGCTCCCATCATCCCAGACCACTGGTCCTATTAGCTAGTGGTGATGGGAGTTGTAGCCACAAAACATCTGGAGGGCCGAGTTTGCCTATGCCTGAGGTAAAAGGTAAAGGACCCCTGGACGGTTAAGTCCAGTCAAATTCAACTATGGGGTGTGGTGCTCATCTCCACTTTCAGGCCAAGGGGTTCTTAATTCCCATCACCTCCAGCTACCATGGCCAATGGCCACAAGGGATTATAGGAATTTAAGTCCAATGACTATGGGAGAACTACAAGTTCCACACCCCTGTCCCAATAAATGTTTGGCATAGTCAACTTTGACAACGCAATTTACCTATGTTGTGGCACATGTTGGAGGCACGCGATCCAAGCCCTGATTCCTGCCACTTTTCCAAACAGGTGGGCTGTGTAGCCCTTACTTGGTGGGCACCTATGTGCTGAACATCATACATAGCAGCATGTATGCACTGAGCACTGTGCATGAGGATCTTTGGATTGGGGTCAATCCATTTGTGTTTTAATGGACCAAGAAAAGCAAGATCCACTGACATACCTCAAAAGATAAATTCAAGGGATCCAGGCACTGGGGAACGACAATGTCCATAGTTCTAAGATAAAAGAGTACTAAAAAATGGAAACTATGATGTGGCTATGGGGACCTAGGTAAACTAGAATGTGGTTCTAAGCTAGTTGGTGGAAGTGAAGGGTACAAATCTAATGTTGATAGTTAACATAGGAGTATTCTGGGCATCTCTGACAACTCTAGAATCATAGAGTTAATGAGGTAAGAGTTACTTTTTCCCTTCGAAGAGGTCCTGCAGGGGCAGAAAGATTAATTTTGCCCTGGCATTGTGGATTTTTTCCTCACGGAACAATCTGATGAGGAAAAGCAATGCAATTAGGTACTCCTCTCTAATGGTGAGGGAAGCAGGATAAAGTTATTCTTTTTTTCCTCTGTTCAAAGAATGAATCCAGCACATAAATACTGTCATTGCACTGATTAGCCTTGTTTTTATGCTGAATTAATGATTGTATGCATTCCTGCCAAGAGAAAAACTTTGGTGATGAGTCATTAAAGGCTGCTGGGATGTTTATCAGTGATTTTTTTTTTCAGAGGGGGAGGTTTAGCGGTGGAATTGTGGCTAACGGAATTAACAGAAGTTTTACTTGTGTGATGCGCATGTTAGAGGGGAGTGAGAAACCCCACCTTGACCTATTCACATTTGCTTGATCATCTGTATAGCCCCTAGGCATGTGCAGACTGTATGCCTGTACATGCTGATGGGAACAGTATAGAAAGCATGATCCCTGGCTGCTTGTATGATTCTGTGAGCATGCAGTTTGTACATGCCCAGGGACCACATAGATCAGGGGTGGAGAACCTCTAGCCCTCCAGACGTTGAGGACTTGAGCTCCCATCATTACCAACCATTGGCCAAACTGGTTAGAGCTAATGTGAACTGGAGTTCACACCATCTGTAGACGCACAGGTTCCACACACCTAATACAGAGAGACTGAAGTGAATTTGCCACTACATTCCTGCTCCAAGCTTTCAATTAATCTTGTGCATGTGGTGTGAATATTGTAGCCCATCCTTCCTCAGTGGTGAACCCAGGGCATGGCCTCACTCACAAATTCATGGACCTCAGAGGAGCTGGGGATCTACTGCAAAGAGGATTCCCTCACAGTGAATGCCGCCTTGGAACTTGAAGTTGGAAGGGCCTTCTGCCCAGGTAACTATGACATTTGTTCACGTTTGACTGATCTTTCTCTACAACGTTGAATAATGCTTGACAACTCTAAAAGAAAATACTAGTACAGTTGTACCTTGGGTTAAGAACTTAATTCGTTCTGGAGGTCTGTTCTTAACCTGAAACTGTTCTTAACCTGAGGTACCACTTTAGCTAATGGGGCCTCCTGCTGCCGCCGCACCGCCAGAGCACGATTTCTGTTCTCATCCTGAAGCAAAGTTCTTAACCTGAGGTACTATTTCTGGGTTAGTGGAGTCTGTAACCTGAAGTGTATGTAACCCGAGTTACCACTGTACATGACAGTTTAATAAATTCAGGCCACCTCTTACAATCTAATAATATAAAGCAGTGATATCCAACATGGAAGCCATCCAGATGTTCTGGACCAGAGCTCCCACTACCCATGGTGATGGATCATATTGGCTGGAGCTGATGGGACTTGTTGTATCACAACACTGCTGGATAGCTCAGTAGGTTAGAGTGTGGTGCTGATAACACCAAGGTTGCAGGTTTGTTCCCCATAAGGGACAGCTTGCTATTCTTGCATTGCATGAATAGATAATCTTCAGGGTTCCTTCCAACTCTATGATCCAACGAGAACATCTGAAAAGCACCACATTGGCTACTAAGGGTGCACTGAGAGTAGAAGGCGCTTTTTGCTTTCCTTCATGAGGAAACCATGCTAAGTGGCCAGCAATTACCCTCTTCCTAGCGAACATGAAAGGCGAGCAGATGAAATGATTTCAAAAATAAAACAAATTTACTGCATGTAATGCTTTAAAAGAAAATATTATGAAAATGATCTACCGGTGGTACATGACCCCAGTCAAGCTAGCAAAAATTTATCATTTGCCTAATAATAAGTGTTGGAAATGTAATGAGACTGAAGGCACTTTCTACCACCTTTGGTGGACCTGCCCAAAGGTTAAAGCTTTCTGGGAAATGATCTATAATGAAATTAAGAAGGTCCTTAAGTGGACTTTTCCTAAGAAACCAGAGGCTTTCCTCTTGGGTATGGTGGGCCAAGCGGTGTTAAGGAAGGATAGGACTTTCTTTATGTATGCCACTACAGCAGCAAGAATTCTACTGGCAAAGTATTGGAAGACGCAAGAACTACCTACTCTGGAAGAATGGCAAACAAAGGTGATTGACTTTATGGGACTGGCTGAGATGACGGGCAGAATCCGGGACCAGGGGAAAGAGACAGTGGAAGAGGACTGGAAGAGTTTCAAAATATATCTTAAAAATAATTGTAAAATTGAGGAATGTTAAGATGTCAGGGGATAAGAAGTAAAGAATTGCAGCAGTAAACAAAAAAACTTAAGAAATATTTATGAAAAGGAACTAAGACAATGGACTTAAGGGTTGCTAAAGAATTATTAAATAAGGATGCAGAGATGGGGAGGTATGGGGAAGTCAAAGAAAAAAGGCTATGAACCGATGAGTATGAAGTTATAATGTGTTACATTGTTCTTTATTTTATGTGTGGAAAATTAATAAAAATTATTATAAAAAAAAAAAAAAAATAAATAAAACAAAATCCCTCCTATGACATAGCCCTTTGCTTCATTTGTTTGCTTTGGACCAACTCAGACCTGTCTGAGTGAGTTTCTGGTAGTATGCATTCGTTGTTCGAAAACAACGCAAGACAGTCTGGTGAAGAAGGTGATCAGTTTCTCCACCAGACCTGTAGGAAAAGGCTGGGTGGATTTGAATGGAGATGACCTCAACAGGGTGAGGGCACGTTGAACGTGCAAGAGTTTGTATTCCCTGACTAGGACTGGGACTTAGGCACATCATGCATTCAAAGCTCATGACTTCTCCCCAAAGAATCATGGGAATTATACTCTACAGAGCAAAAATTCCCAGATGCCTTAACAAACTACAGTTCCCAGGATTATTTGCAAGGTGTGCTTCAAATGTTTGCAGCCTCAAACCTTAGTATCCATCTATCAAGAGTGGTTGCTCACTATTTTTGATCAGGAACAGCTGTTGGTAGGATTTTTAAGCTGCAAAGACTTATGAAGGAAAGGGGAGGAAGAGATTTAATGGGACTGATACCAGAGTAAAACTATTTTAATGGACTGACAAGCCAATAGAGTGGTACCTCGGGTTAAGAACTTAGCGTATTTTTCACTCGATAGGACACACTTTTCCCCTCCTAAAAAGTAAGGGGGAATGTGTGTGCGCCTTATGGAGCGAATGCAGGCGGGAGGCTCTGTCAGAGCTCCCTTTAAAAAGCCAAGTGGAACATGTGTGTGGCTCTTGGGGGCTTTTCCCCAAGGAGGGAGAAGGGCTGCCCTCTTGCGGGAGGAAAGCCAGTAGGCTTGCTTTCGCTGAAGCCAGGAGGGCAAGAAGGATCAGTTCGCACCGATCCCACTTGCTCTCCTGGCTTCAGGGGTAGCCCTGCAAAGTCTCCTCTTAGCTCAGCTCAGTTCCTTTCTTATTTCTTGTTTCCCACCCCCCTAAAAACTAGGTGTGTCCAATCGTCCGGTGCATCTAATAGAGCGAAAAATACGGCAATTCGTTCTGGAGTTCCGTTCTTAACCTGAAACTGTTCTTAACCTGAGGTACCACTTTAGCTAATGGGGCCTCCCGCTGCCACTGCGCAATTTCTGTTCTCATCCTGAAACAAAGTTCTTAACCCAAGGTACTGTTTCTGGGTTAGTGGAGTCTGTAACCTGAAGCGCCTGTAACCCAAGGTACCACTGTACTAAAGTAATATAAATAATGGGATAGAACAATTTACTCAGAGGTGTTTCCCAATGTGATTGGCAGCACTTACTCCCAGGTAAGGATTGCAGCTGGGCCCCCCAAAATCATGGCATATATATATATGGCAAGAAAAATATATCAGTATGCTTAAGAACAATGAGCTCAGCTGTGATTCAGAACGATTGAGTATTTTTACCCTTAAATAAATTAGGTTTGTTGAATGTGATGCTAGTACCTCGAGTATATGTTGTATGAGCATTTCATTAACAACTGTTAACAGCAATGCATTCACTCCCTTTGAAATCACTAAGACTTTGTGAGGCTCTTTTGTGAAGCTCCTCCTTTGTGATGCTCCTCCCATGATTATATGCAGCAGACCTAAGGGGGTCTAAGCCCAATGCATACATACATGCATCCGTGACGATGGCTGCAAGCAAGCGCCGTTCTGTTTTACACGTAGGAAAGGTAAGGAATCCGGAACGTGTGCAAAGGAGGGCAACCAAGGTGCTAAAGGGTCCAGAAACCAAGCCTGGAACTGTTGAGAGAGCTGGGTATTCTTAACCTGGTGAAGAGGAGACTAAGAGAAGATATGGATTTCTGAAAAATAAGTCATGTCAGACTAACCTGATCTCATTTTTTGACAGAATTACAAGCCTGGTAGATGAAGGGAATGCAGTGGATGTAGCCTACCTTGATTTCAGTAAGGCATTTGACAAGGTGCCCCATGATATTCTTGTAAAGAAGCTGGTAAAATGCGGACTTGACTATGCTACCACTCAGTGGATTTGTAACTGGCTGACTGACCGAACCCAAAGGGTGCTCATCAATGGTTCCTCTTCATCCTGGAGAAGAGTGACTAGTGGGGTGCCACAGGGTTCTGTCTTGGGCCCGGTCTTATTCAACATCTTTATCAACGACTTGGATGATGGACGCAAGGGCATCCTGATTAAATTTGCAGATGACACCAAACTGGGAGGGGTGGCTAACACCCCAGAGGACAGGATCACACTTCAAAATGACCTTGACAGATTAGAGAACTGGGCCAAAACAAACAAGATGAATTTTAACAGGGAGAAATGTAAAGTATTGCACTTGGGCAAAAAAAATGAGAGGCACAAATACAAGATGGGTGACACCTGGCTTGAGAGCAGTACATGTGAAAAGGATCTAGGAGTCTTGGTCGACCACAAACTTGACATGAGCCAACAGTGTGATGCGGCAGCTAAAAAAGCCAATGCAATTCTGGGCTGCATCAATAGGAGTATAGCATCTAGATCAAGGGAAGTAATAGTGCCACTGTATTCTGCTCTGGTCAGACCTCACCTGGAGTACTGTGTCCAGTTCTGGGCACCACAGTTCAAGAAGGACACTGATAAACTGGAACGTGTCCAGAGGAGGGCAACCAAAATGGTCAAAGGCCTTATGAGGAACGGCTAAGGGAGCTGGGCATGTTTAGCCTGGAGAAGAGGAGGTTAAGGGGTGATATGATAGCCATGTTCAAATATATAAAAGGATATCACATAGAGGAGGGAGAAAGGTTGTTTTCTGCTGCTCCAGAGAAGCGGACATGGAGCAATGGTTCCAAACTACAAGAAAAAAGATTCCACCTAAACGTTAGGAAGAACTTCCTGACAGTAAGAGCTGTTCGACAGTGGAATTTGCTGCCAAGGAGTGTGGTGGAGTCTCCTTCTTTGGAGGTCTTTAAGCAGAGGCTTGACAACCATATGTCAGGAGTGCTCTGATGGTGTTTCCTGCTTGGCAGGGGGTTGGACTCGATGGCCCTTGTGGTCTCTCCCAACTCTATGATTCTATGATTCTATGATCTCAAGGGCTGTCACATGGAAGATGAAGCAGGCTTGTTTTCTCCTACTCCGGAAGGTAGGACCGAAGCTAATGGATTCAAGTTGCAAGAAAAGAGATTCCAGCTAAGCATCAGGAAGAACTTTCTGACAGTAAGAGCTGTTTGACAGTGGAACGGACTCCTTCAGAAGGTGGTGGGCTCCCCTTCCTTGGAGGTTTTTGGGCACAGGTTGGATGGTCATCTGTCATGGATACTTTAGTTGGGATTCCTGCATTGCACTAATAGCAACATGTTAATGCTAATATTGTTTTATAGATATGAATGCTGTCGTACTTTATGACTCCTATGATTTTTGGTATAACTGTGATGTTTACCATTTCTTTTGCTCTATAAGACTCACTTTTTCCCTCCTAAAAAGTAAGGGGACATGTGTGTGCATCTTATGGAGCGAATGCAGGCTGCGCAGCTATCCCAGAAGCCAGAACAGCAAGAGGGATTGCTGCTTTCACTGCGCAGCGATCCCTCTTGCTGTTCTGGCTTCTGAGATTCAGAATTTTTTTTTTCTTGTTTTCCATCTCCAAAAACTAGGTGCGTCTTGTGGTCTGGTGCGTCTTATAGAGCGAAAAATACAGGTATCTTATTTTTTAGTTGTTTTGTTAATAGTGTTACATATATGGTAATTGTTATATATGGGATTTGGGATTGTTCTACTGATGATTTGTTAAGTATTCCATATGATTTATGCTGTATTTGCAGTGTTCCATTATGTTATTTTTATATTTTGTTTGTAAGCCGCTTTGGGATTTATTTGAATAAAAAGCAGCATAGAAATAGAATCAATCAATCAAATCAAATCAAATCAAATCATACATTTCCTGCACTGCCTACTTTTGGCATGTGACACACACACACAACACCCAGAAGGTTTGCCAGGAGCAATGGGACCCACAGGCCCAAAGATATTCCCCACCCTACGATACACACTTCGTTAGGAATGGCCTTGCAATATAAAGTACATGGTTAACTACAGTGGTACCTCGGGTTAAGAATTTAATTCATTCTGGAGGTCCATTCTTAACCTGAAACTGCCACCGCCGCACCACCGCCGCACCATTTCTGTTCTCATCCTGAAGCAAAGTTCTTAACCTGAGGTACTATTTCTGGACTAGCAGAGTCTATAACCTGAAGCGTCTGTAACCTGAAGCATATGTAACCCTAGGATCCACTGTATATGATTTACCTGCTCCCATTGAAATAAGAACATAAGAAGTGTCTGCTGGATCAGGCCCATGGCCCATCTAGTCCAGCACAGGGACCAACCAGAGGCCACCCCCGCAAGTGTCCCGATTTTCCAAGGACAGTCCCAGAATTATGAAAGCCATCCTAGTTTCTGATTTGATCCTGGAATGTCCCTATTTCCCCTACCTGCAATGCTGCCAAATCACAGTGGTCACAACGATCCAATACATTTCAAATATGTAGGTCCCCTTGGCACAAAGGAAAGAATCCTGGAAAGTGTAGTTTCTTAAGGGTGCAGGAAATTGCAGCTCTGGGATGGGCAAACTACAGTTCCCAGCATTCTTTAGAGTGGGCACCCCGAAACCCGGCCCTCCAGATGTTTGGGGACTACAGTTCCCATCATCCCTGACTGCTAGGGATGATGGGAGTTGTAGTCCCAAGAGAAGAAAAAGAGTTTGGATTTGATATCCCACTTTATCACTACCCTAAGGAGTCTCAAAGCGGCTCACAATCTCCTTTCCCTTCCTCCCCCATAACAAACACTCTGTGAGGTGAGTGAGGCTGAGAGACTTCAGAGAAGTCTGACTAGCCCAAGGTCACCCAGCAGCTGCATGTGAAGGAGCGGGGAAGTGAATCCGGTTCACCAGATTACGAGTCTACCACTCTTAACCACTACACCACACTGGCTCTCACATCTGGAGGGCCAAGTTTGGGGGTGCCTGCTTTAGAGGAAGCCATGTGCTTTAAAATATGTGACCCGGGACTTTCAAATGTTCCGTATTAATGGGATCGCACTCATGGGATGAAGACTAGGCCAGCAGATGGAAAAGGGAGTCAGCCGTACGGAACAGCAAGCAAATATTTTTTAATCACCGGCCTTTGGAAATGGGAGAGGAAAACCTATTCAAAATAAAGCCTGTGTTCAAAATAGCTGGACCTTCTCGTGCTTCCCAGCAGGACCCAGGTGCAAGTGGCTTTGTGGTTAGCGCTTTGGCTCTCCTACCCGGCACAGACATTAGAGAAGCTCTGAAAGATGCTTCGCGATCCCAAATGGTAATGTGACCTGTCCAGAAGCCCCGGCGAAGAGATTCTTGTGGTCTCCGTCTCCATTTCAGCAAAAGCGAGGCTGAGGAATTATCAGCGCCGTCTTCGTCGGTCCCTCTGTTTGATTGCCTTTCCAAGGCAAACACAAGCCAGGCACAGCCTGGCAAAGGAAGGCAAGAAAGGGGCAAGGTGGAGTGGACGGGGGGGGGGGTAGACTTCAGGGCTCGCATCCCACCAAGCAGGCCCCCTCCATGATGTGCAGTGACAAGCTGTTTTGGGAAGGCTCGGTCGGTACTAAAAATTGCTTAAATAAATAAAGCTGTGCACGCTGGAGAGGTCTCCAGTGATTGCATTGTTTCACAAGCCGCACGGTGCTGTTCTAAGGATTGTGTTCCCCGGGCGGAATTTAATTCCTCCCTTTGCATGTTTACCTGCATGACTAAATGAGTGCCAGAGGCGCGAGGCCGTGTGCGAACTCTGCGGTTGCCAGCTCATGAACAGGATTCTATGCGCTTCCACGCGTCACCAGTGGCGTCCAACCACAATGAACCCATCGTCGCAGTTCCAAATGTTGTAGGGGGGGGAGAGAGAGGCCGTGTTCTGGAATGCCCGGAACTTTTCAGAGCTCGAGTCCTTGGATGCAGCACTTCCGAAAAGCTCCAAGCTGAGGCCGCCAGCAGCGTTTGCATCCAGTTTTCCCCATAGGCTGGACTGGAATTTGTGACAGGGGGCCATCCTTCCAGCTGAATCTCTGCTGGCTGGGAAGGTAAATTAGGGGCAGCGATAGGAAGCTGCTCCTGCTTTGTCCCTCAGGGGCGTTGAAATATACTCGGAGTCAATAGTGGATTTCATGCTCTTTATTCAGCTCATAGTGGTGAGGAGGAATGAAAGTCCCCCCAAAGTATCTGCTTTATATACATTATTTACGCAATGGGCTGCACGTGATTGGCTAATTCCAGGATTCTCCTGCAGGCCAATCAGGTTGTGGATTCACTTCCATCTGGAGCTGGATTGGGTGGCTCCTGCAGACCAATCATACTGCTGCATTGTTCTAGGACCAATCAGACTGCTGCATTTTGGAGCCTATTGTTCTAGGACCAATCAGATTGCTGCATTTTGGATCCTATTCAACTCAGTACATAACAGGCGTTTTTTAGTGTGGGCAGCTCAATAAAGTCAATCGAAGGGAACATTGCAAACCCAAGATCTGCTGGGATGAGCAAGTAAGGAGCCAGCGGATCTCTGACTTAAGTTGCTCATTTGCTCGTTTATTTGTTATGGCATTTATAGAGACTCAATCATCATTTAATCCCCACCACAACCCTGTGAAGCAGGCACAGCCGGGCTATGCTGACCTAAGCCCTACAGCCAGGCAAAGCTGCAGATATATATGTTGTGATTTTATGTTGTGAACTGTGCTGAGATCTACAGGTATAGGGTGTTATACAATTTTAATAAATAAATTCATAAATGAAATGTGCCAGTTTAGCACCTCATCCCCAGCTTAGTCAGGGCTCAGATGGCTGAACCAAGAGCAAAAGAATCTTGCACCAGTGTAAGACCTGATCACCAAAGAAGAAGAAAGAAGAAGGTGTGTGTGGAGTAGTGGGATACCCTTGTAAAGCTAAGTATATACTGCAGCATTTTGTTGCAGGCTCCCATTACTTCACATATACCTTTTTCTTTCTTTTTCTTTGGCGATCACTCGTAGCTGAGTAAGATTGTCTTCCATAAACACAGTTTTAACAGTGTCCGTAAGTGACTGTGGAGGCCATTTCTGGATCCACACGTCCTTCCACAGTAGGGACATAGGTTTTCGGGTAGGAGTTGATCACAGTAAGGGTTTGCCAAACATGTCTTCCTCTTCACGTGTTCCTGAGTTCGAACATCATCAAAGTCCATGTCACCTTTGGTAAAGGCTGTTCTCCAATTGGATCATTCACAGGCCAGTGTTTCTCAGTTGTCAGTGCTTATACAGTGGTACCTCGGGTTACATACGCTTCAGGTTACATACGCTTCAGGTTACAGACCCCGCTAACCCAGAAATAGTACCTCGGGTTAAGAACTTTGCTTCAGGATGAGAACAGAAATCGTGCTCCAGCAGCGCAGCGGCAGCAGGAGGCCCCATTAGCTAAAGTGGTGCTTCAGGTTAAGAACAGTTTCAGGTTAAGAACGGACCTCTGGAACGAATTAAGTACTTAAACCGAGGTACCACTGTACTACATTTTTTTAGATTTACATTGAGAGAGTCTTTTAACCTCTTTTGTTGACCACCAGCATTACGCTTTCTATTTTTAAGTTCAGAATAGAGTACAGTGGTGCCTCACAAGACGAAATTAATCCGTTCCGTGAGGCTCTTCGTATAGCGGTTTTTTCGTCTTGCGAAGCAAGCCCATTGACAGCTTAGCGGATTAGCGCTATTAGCGGTTTAGCGGCTTTTAGCGGATCAGCTGATAAGCGGCTTATCAGCGGATCAGCTGATAAGTGGCTTAGGGCTTAGGAAAAGGGGGGAAAGGGGAAAAAAACCCCGCAGGAACTCGCAAGACATTTTCGTCTTGCGAAGCAAGCCCATAGGGAAATTCGTTTTGCGAAGCGCCTCCAAAACGGAAAACCCTTTCGTCTAGCAGGTTTTCCTTCTTGCAAGGCGTTCGTCTTGCGGGGCACCACTGTAGTTGCTTTGGAAGACGATCATCAGGCATCCGCACAACATGACAAGTCCAAGATGTTGATGTTGAAGAATCATTGCTTTGATACTGGTGATCTTTGCTTCTTCCAGTGCACTGATATTAGTTCGCCTGTCTCCCCAAGTGATATGTATCCAATGCCTCAAGATGTCTTTCACCCAGGTATCTCCAATACAACAAACATGGGTTTCATCCTCACTACAACATTGTAAGGCAATTTAGACTCAGGGATAGTGACTTGCCCAATGGAAATTTTCAGTGACATTTCAAATTGTCCAACCAGAGCCTTTGTGTGTGTGTGTGTGTGTGTGTGTGTGTGTGTGTCAAGTTAAAAAGATGAATTGACGCCTTTCTTCTCAGTGCAATACAATTTTCAACATAGAAACATTGCACCCTACAAAACATCTAAAAATAAATGATGGCCTGTGTGTTCATATTCACAGTGAGCTAGATAACTATTTCTAGCTCCTGATAGGTATCTCTTGCAAACACATGACATTCAGGAAGTTCAGAAACATTCTGAACTGTCAGTCTTTCCTTTGTCTCATGAACATACTGTTGTCACTAGATTAGCAGAGCCAAATAATCTGGTCACATGGAATTGCTCCAAGACACATACCATGGCTTTATGAGACCATTGTGATTCATGGACAGTTTGGCAATTATTAATGCAGCCTGTAGTTCTATTAATAATTTTTTTTTTCTGCTACGGTCTTTGGCAGATGTGATAATTTAGTGGTAAGGTTGCTTCCAGAATCCCGCTATTTTGCAGGTGGAATTGAGTTGCTGACTGGCAAACCCAGTTTGTGCAACTTAAGTGGATTTGGTACACAACAAGCAAGCTCCCCCCCCCCAAAAAAAAGGATTACTGTCAGAGCTGCCCAAGGTCCCAGCTCACAGAGGACCAACGCCAGGTCGTGGTTATATACAAAAGTCTTTATTGAAGTTCAGTTTCCATTCCAAAGCCGTAGCGCGCAGCTCTACGTCTTAAACCCTAGACCGCTGAAGTTCTGTCTGAATCTCCTCCCCCCTGACACCAGTTTAAGATTCTAGCCCTGCTCCACCTCTTCCTCTGCTCTCTTCTCCTCTGGGTCCTCCTGTCCGCTGGGGCATTCCCCTTTCTGGACTCTTCTGACGCTGAGTCCCCTGACTCCTCCCCCTGCCTCCGGCGGGCTTTAGGACCCGGTTCCCAATCCTCGTTCTCTGCTGCCCTGCGCGCCTGTACTTTTGAACTTGGCTCTCGCGCCAACCCAGTGACTTTCCTCCTGACCGTTACACTGCTTCTGTCACTGCTTCCCTCTTCCGGGATGCTAGCCGGACCTGACCTCCCCTCCGTTGCCTGACTCTCCGATGGAGGCGTGGTCAGCCCTGACTCCTCTTCTCTCCCTGCTGGGGGAGACGCTACCCCTGATACCTGGGACTCTTCCCCCCCACTATGCTCAGGTGGGGAAGCTGGTCCTGATCTCCAACTGCTGCTCTGGGAGTCCCCGCTGGCCCCTTGCTTCTGGAGTGTCCCCCTTGGGACCCCCCTTGCCCTGGCCACCGGCGCCCCCTTCTGTGAATCTTCCGATTCGCTGGAGAGGCTCATGGAATCTCTCGGGCCACTGTCATCTTCTCCTACGCTGCCCTCAGATTCTTCCCCTTCGCTCTCCATCTCCCCTCTTCCCTGTGCTTCTGCTCCTGAGCCCCTGACAATTACAATAAGAAGAATGGCTGGAAAATGCACTGGAAAGTGTGAGGTGATTGATAATTGCTTTGTGTTGTGTTGTATATAGCCTGCATGCAACAAAGAAGAACAAATGTTCAATAAACAACCAACGTCATCTAATCACCCTGAAAACTTTGTGCTAACAAATCAGGTTGCATGGTCAATGAACAGGTTGTCACTGGATGCAACCTACATGAATTGTGGTGTGATCGATACAGCCTGGGCAAAATAGTTGTTAGAATTTGGCCTTCAGAAAGAGTCAAAACTGCAACACTGGTTGGAAGATGTAGGGACACCAGTGTGTACCATAAGCTTCAGTCTATAAATTCAGTCTTTCGACATCAGGTCTGGAGTCAGATCAAATCATGTCTATCCAAGCTGTGCACTAGAGATGGACAAATCTGTCAATATCTGTTTCTCTTGGTTTCTTGCTTTTCCACTCTTTAGTTCTCCACTTTTCTGCATCACATTGCAATTTTCGTTTTAAGTCCTCATGAAAATTTGTCAACTTTTTAAATGTCAATTTATCCTAAGATACTTATTTTATGTGCCACTTTGCCTGATGTACACATTTTTGTAAGCAATTTCCTCTCAATAAGAATGCATTATATATTTTTCACTAATGTACGCATCTCAGTTGAATTACAAAGGTAAAAGGTAAAGGACCCCTAGATGGCTAAGCAGTCAAAGGCGACTATGGGGTTGCAGCGCTCATCTCGCTTTCAGGCCAAGAGAGTTGGCGTTTGTCCACAGACAGCTTTCTGGGTCATGTGGCCAGCATGACTAAACTGCTTTTGGCACAATGGGACACCATGACGGAAAGCAGAGCGCACGGAAACACTGTTTCCCTTCCTGCTGCAGTGGTACCTGTTTATCTACTTGCACTGGCATGTTTTCAAACTTCTAGATTGGCAGAAGCTGGGACAGAGCAATGGGATCTCACCCCGTCACACAGATTCAAACTGCCGACCTTCTGATTGGCAGGCCCAAGAGTTACAAAGGGTACATGTGCTTTGCATACTTTTTCAGAAATAAACCTACAGCACAAGCAAAAATTAACCAGAAATGTTGTTTTATTATATTTTATTATATTTTTTATTTTATTTGATCACCCTTAAAAACTATGGGGAAAATACAGGCTGTGGTTGAAATATATATCAAATATAACTGGACACAAAGAATGTTACTTGAGCCTAACTAGCTTTGCGCTGTATCTTCCCTTGCTGTGTCTTCCCTTGTTGCAAAACAAATAGGCAAGAGAAGACACCGTGCAAAGCTCGTAGCAAGACAAATCTTCTCTCCGCAGGCTGGAATTAATGGGGCAATGATCTGATATATATATATATATATATATATATATATATATATATATATATATATTCTCATTTTGAACTGCTAACTGAATGGTTCAAGTCATTAAAATGAAATTCCTCTACTTCGAGTGTAGCGTAATTGAAACAAATCTGGTTTTGTAACCAGCAGGTGGCGCATTTTCTTCAAGATTCTTGCTGTTGTGGCACTGTTTTAAAAAAACTTTTTCCATCCTTCAAGAAAACTCTTATTCAAGTACAAGTCTGTACATGACGTGTATCTTAAAGTAACCTCGAGAGTCTGACCTTGAACTGCGAAGAGCGGGTAATTCTTGCTTGGAGATTAAATGTTCTGCCAGTTGCTTAACTTCCCCCATAAGACTTGGGCATTGCATCACATTTGGTATTTCTGATCGCCGAAGGTCAGGAGGCAGAGGCAACCTCTCTTGAATGACCTTTATATGCACCACTCCAAGTATAAGGGGCTATATTAAGAGATGACTTCCTCTATGCTTTTCCAGGTTTCAGCTGGAGTCTTAGCATTATATCTGTGATTGTGTCAATGTGCATTTATTTTTACAACTTCAAAAGAAATCTATCTTTTGTGTCTTACAAAAGCAGGAAGTCTAAGGTGTGTTTAGTAAGTGAACCCAATAATTGTCGTTCGTTTGACGTGTATCACTTTGAGCTCTTGACCCGGAAGTGAAACCTCCTTAACCTTTCATGCTGCATTGTGGCTGGCTTCCATTGCTGGCATCCTGGGGACCTGTCAGTCTGAGGGTTAGAATAATAATAATACTAACAACAACAACAACAACAACAACAACAACAACAACTTATTTATACCCCACCCATCTGACTGGGTTTCGCCAGCCACTCTGAGCGGCTTCCAACCGAATATGAAAAACAATACAGCGTCAGATATTAAAAACTTTCCTAAACAGAGCCTCCTTCAGTTGTCTTTTAAAAGTAAAATAGTTGTTTATTGCCTTGACATCTGCTGGGAGGGTGTTCCGCAGAGCAGGCGCCACTACTGAGAAGGCCCTCTGCCTGGTTCCCTGTAACCTCACTTCTCGCAGCGTGGGTACCGCCAGAAGGCCCTTGGCACTGGACCTCAGTGTCTGGGTTGGATGATGGGGGTGAAAATGCTCCTTCAGGTATACAGGACTGAGGCTGTTTAGGGCTTTAAAGATCAGCACCAACACTTTGAATTGTGCTCAGAAATGTACTGGGAGTCAATGAAGATCTTTCAGGACCAGTGTTATATGGTCTTGGCGGCTGCTCCCAGTCACCAGTCTATCTGCCGCATTCTGGATTAGAGTATGCACCACTCTGGCAAGGTAGTTTGTGGGCAGGTAGGGTCTCAGCCTGTGTACATTGATGCAAGGCTTATATGACAAATGGGAAGGAGAGGAAGCTAGAGATATCTTTCAGAGTTCAAGTACTTTGCGAAATATGCAGTCACAGGTTGTACTGAAATGCTAGCCTTTGCGAAATGAAGAGTGGGTGTAGGTGTGAGTTGGGGGGGGTGTTGGGTCTGTGCAATCCTTCACCATAACAAATATCTGACAATTCTGCTGCATCTGAAAAGATGCATCTACATGGGGTGATATCCAACTAAGATTTCAAAAACCAAGGTTGGATGCCAGTCACCCTTGGAATTTTGATTTAAGGCACCAGACATTGCTCTCCTGCTGCCTTGTAAGTGGCCTGAGTGGAAGACAACCTGCAGACTGCTCTTATGCCTTTAATACTCAGGTGGGGAATCCGTGGTCCTCTACATATTTCTGTGGTCCTCTCATCATCCCTAACCACTGGCTGTGCTGACTGGGGCTGATGGGGATTAGAATCCAGCAACATCGGGAGGGCTACTGGTTCTCTATCTCTTCTTTAGCTGATGAGCAGGACAGGAGAGAAAAATGGGTGAAGCCTTCCACCTAGACATGCATTCAATCAAATCAAATGGATGCGATTTCCACATAATGGCCACAATCTGGGGATCTGTATATAGCAGATCTACATGTCCTCTGGGTTGTTCCAGCCATTTCCTCGAGGGCACTCACCTCTACTGAATCATCCAATCATTGCTACGTTTTCTTTCTGATTTCAACTTTCCCCAGAGTCGTTGAGGAGGAAATGACAGTTGGGTACACTTCTACGTGTGTGTGAGAGAAGGAAGGTGAGTCACAACATCCAGTTTAGGATCAAAGTATAAGAACCGGAAGGTTAAAATGTGAATAATCATTCTGTTGAGACTGGAAAAAATATGTTCACAATTGTCACTTCCAGATGAGTGACTGGGCTCATGTCCCTTATCTAGAACCCAATTGCAAGTCCCACCCGAGCTGACTTTTACAAAATCTTCTAGGAGGAACACTTTGTTCATATTTTCCCACATTATTACCTTGTTTTATTCATATCCATGAAGTATGGACAGGATATATGGATACATCATGCCCAGCTGCCAGTCATTGCCTAAGCAGAATGCTTAGAAAGATTGTTCATTTATTTATTACTAGTAGGGAGTTTTTGACACTGCCCTGTAATGCTTAGAAATCAAATATATGTTGTTATTTTTAAATAGATAGTATTAGATAGTCACATTTTAGTCCACCATCTTAATCCAAAAAGGTGCCTTGCATTCAAATATCAACAAAGACTGCCTCACACACCCCAGGAAACCTTGTGCACTGTTTGGCAATGATATATCAAAAGGTGACCAAACTTATGCCAAAAAAGGCAAAATCATGCCAAAGTCATGTCTTGTTCCACCATCTTGAATCAAAATGGTCCCTGGTGTCAAAACAACAGCACACACTGCCATCCCCACCTCTGGAAGCCTCATGCTGAGTTTGAGGACAATATCCCAAGAAATGGCTGAACCTGTGCCAAAAAATGGGCACAGCCATACCAAAGTCATGTTTGAGTCCACCATCTTGAATCAAAATGGCACCCGGCACCCAAACATTGATGTTGACCACCACCACAAAACCTTTGGAACCCTTGTGCTGAGTTTGGCAATATCATGTGAGGTGGACAAAATTATTGCCCCCCAAAAATGGTCAAAGTCACATTTAGGTCCACTATTTTGTCTCAAAATAGGGACCGGTGTCCAAACATTGATGAAGGCTGCCACTCCCATCTTAGGAACCTTCATGCCGAGTTTGGCAACAGTATTTTGAGAGGTGGCTGAACCTACGCCCCAAAATAGGAGAAGTCATACCAAAGTGATATTTTGGTCCACCATCTTGGTTGACAGAGGCAGTTTGTGGCCCAACATCAACAAAAATCACCAGCCCCACAGCAGAAACCTTTTTGATGAGTTTGGCAATGATATCTCACAAGGTTTCTGGACACCGGGAGAACAAACAAACAGGCAAACCACTTTCCAAAATACATACTTGATGTGCGTATCCAACCCCTCATCTAAGATGAGATGGGAAGCCTTTGACCCTGCAGATGCTGGTGGACTACAGCTGCCAGCATCCCTGACCATTGGTAAGGTTGGCTGGTCCCAGTGGAGGTTGGACGACAGCAACACCGAGGGAGCCACTGGTATCTCCATCCCAGCTGCAGTATGTTTTTCACAGCAGGGACGCAGGTAGCACTGTGGTCTTGGGCTTGCCGATTGGAAGGTTGGCAGTTCAAATCCCTGTGATGGAGTGAGCTCCCGTTGCTCTGTCCCAGCTCCTGCCAACCTAGCAGTTCGAAAGCATGCCAGTGCAAGTAGATAAATAGGTACCTCTGCAGCAGGAAGGTAAACGGTGTTTCCGTGCGCTCTGGCTTCCATCACTGTGTCCCATTGCGCCAGAAGTGGTTTAGTCCTGCTGGCCACATGACCCGGAAAGCTGTCTGTGGACAAACGCCGGCTCCCTCGGTCTGAAGGCGAGATGAGCGCCCCATCGTCACCCTTGACTGGACTTAACCGTCCAGGGGTCCTTTACCTTTTTACCTTTTTTAGGTTTTTCACAGCTATTGGACTGGCTGAGTGTTTTTAGAGCTTGACTCTATCCTTGCAACAATCAGTAGGGTTGTAGTGAAATTCTGGACATGTCTACATAGAAGTAAGCCTCTCTGAGCCCTGTGAGACTTAGTCCTAAGCAGATGTGCAGAACTGCACTCCAGGTTTTGATGCCAGATCACACTTCTAACTAATACGATTTTGAAGTCTTACTAATCCTTTAAGCTACAGTATGAAGGTGCTAAGGATTCACTGGCTTGTGTTTATACGGGGAAACTGTGAACAAGTGGCTAACCACATCTACACTAAATTGGGAGTGGGGGACAGGTACTAGATCAGAGGATTACAGAACCAGGCTACAGTTTTGAACGCCTTATCCACTAATGGTTCCTATGCCTTTTAAAGCTGTTTGGTAAGCCCAGTCTGTTCCATCACAGCTCAGCAGTGATGAGAGACATTGTGCTGGTCAGATTTCTTCCTGCCTAGCAACTCTGAGTGGCAAAGGAGTCCCAAACTGGGCCAACCATAACCCAGGTTTAAATGTTTTGTTGTTGATGACGATGATATTGTATACCTGAGGAGTGTCTCCACCCCCAGTGTCCAGCTCCAAGGGCCTTCTAGTGGTTCCCTCATTGTGAGAGGGCCTCACCTCTTACAGGGAACCAGACAGAGGGCCTTTTTTGGTAGCTGTGTCCACCCCATGGAACGTCCTCCCAGCAGATGTCAAACAATAAACAGCTATGTGATTTTTAAAAGACATCTGAAGGCAGCCCTGTGGGAAGTCCAGAGGGTGGCAACCACGAGAATGGGCCTTCTCTACAGTGGCTCCATGTCTGTGGGATGCTCTCCCCAGAGAAATTTGCCTCGCACCTTCATTACACACCTTTAGGTGCCAGACAAAAACATTCCTTTTCAACCAGGCCTTTGGTTGATCTGTTTGACATCCTATACCCTTTTAAAATGTGGCTCTTTTCCGGGGGGGGGGGGTGTTATTAAGTTGTTTTTATTCTGGTTTTATATTTTGTGATATTTTCTGTGAACCTCCCTGAAACCTCCGGGTGTAGGGCGGTAAAGTAAAGGTAAAGGGACCCCTGACCGTTAGGTCCAGTCGTGGCTGACTCTGGGATTGTGGCACTCATCTTGCTTTATTGGCTGAGGGAGCCGGCGTACAGCTTCCGGGTCATGTGGCCAGCATGACTAAGCCACTTCTGGCGAACCAGAGCAGCTCACGGAAATGCCGTTTACCTTCCCGCTGGAGTGGTACCTATTTATCTACTTGTATTTTGACGTGCTTTCAAACTGCTAGGTTGGCAGGAGCAGGGACTGAGCAACGGGAGCTCACCCCATCGCAGGGATTCGAACCACCAACCTTCTGATCGGCAAGTCCTAGGCTCTGTGGTTTAACCCACAGTGTCACCCGCATCCCTACATAGGGCGGTATATAAACTAATAACAACAACAACAACATTGTATTGTGCTTTTACCATTTTTTGCTGTGAGCCGTCCAGAGTAGCTGGGGCAACCCAGTTCTATGAGCAGCATATAAATAATAAATTGTTGTCATTGTCATTGTCGTTCCTTACAATATCAAATTTTCCTTATTTAGTTCTTAACTACCTTTCATCAAAAGGTCCCAGGACAGTGTATAAAAGCATGAATAAAATTAACTCACACAATATATAAATTTCAAAGTTAAAGTTCAAAACCGACAAATAGTCATTAAAAATGCAATAAGACAAGAATTTAAAACCCAAATGGTAATTCCAAAAAATCATTTGCCTGGGCAAGTGAGGGCAATCAAAGGCAATGAGTGATGTATGTGAACACCTGAACCTGGGCTACTGGTTTGTTGTTGTTGTTGTTGTTGTTGTTGTTGTTGTTGTTGTTGTTGTTTTGCTAGGAAGGGCAAGATCTCAAGGTGAGAATATTGTGATGAGCTAAAAAGTAGTGCTTCAAACTCTAGATAGTTATGCTAGACAGTTTTGCTATGAGGAGTGAGACAGTCCTCAATCATGGTGAAGTGTGCATTTGCAACGTGGCATGTCAGCCCCACTTCTCCATCCTTAATTTAATAATAATAAATTAAATTAAATTAAACATAATTTCATTCAATTTATTACATGCCCTTCACCATCAGATCCCAGGGCAGGTTGCAACAATTTAAAATTAAATATTAAGAATTATCAAAACAAATTACAACCACAGGAACAGGTCCTGAAAACATAATATGCAGGTGTCAAATGCTAGACTAATCACATTGGCAGTGGGGTTGCAAAGACTTCAATTCTCTCTGCAAATATTTTGCAAACCACCTGTACCCTCATTTCAGCAGGTAGCCTGACTTAAGAGTAATTCTCAGTTCAGGACATTTTTCCCCACATTAATTTTATTTAAAGTTTTCAACATATAATGCAGTAAAAACCAAACCAGTCTAAAGAGAAATAATTTAAAGAAATACAGCAAAAAAGAGAAAAAGAAAAGAAAAGAAATGTAACTAGCGCAATTATATCTTAATCTTCAATCCACATACAGAGAAGCATACAGGGGTACCTCAGGTTAAGAACTTAATTCATTCCAGAAGTCCGATCTTAACCTGAAACTGTTCTTAACCTGAAGCACAACTTTAGCTAATGGGGCCTCCTGCTGCCACCGAGCCGCCAGAGCACAATTTCTCATCCTGAAGCAAAGTTCTTAAACCGAGGTACTATTTATGGGTTAGTGGAGTTTGTAACCTGAAGTGTCCGTAACCTGAAGCGTATGTAACCTGAGGTACCACTGTATCCCCTCCCAGCTCTCACCTGGGAGCTTAGTTCACAACATTTAGATGACCACTCAAGTTCACAGAAAGATATTTCCAATATGCATTATTGGTGGTTGCTCTCAACTCTTCCAAGGCAGCAATCCCACTGATCTCCTTCAAAAGAATAAGTCATTGGATGCTATTATGTGTTTGGATGCTTAATTACCAGAGTGAAAGACAAGTTTGACCTTGCTGTGTGTGGGGTAGTCTAAACCACTGAGCCTCTTGGGCTTGCTGTTCAGAAGGTTGTTGGTTCGAATCCCCATGATGGGGCGAGCCCCTGTCACTCTGTCCCAGCTCCTGCCAGCCTAGCAGTTTGAAAGCATGCCAGTGTAAGTAGATAAATAGGTAGAGCTGAGGCGGAAAGGTAAAAGGCGCTTCCGTGCGCTCTGGCACTCGTCACGGTCCTCCGTTGCGCCAGAAGCAGTTTAGTCATGCTGACCACATGACCTGAAAAGCTGTCTGTAGACAAACACCAGCTCCCTCGGCCTGAAAAGCGAGATGAGCGCCACAACCCCAGAGTCGCCTTTGACTGGACTGAACCATCCAGGGGTCCTTTACCTCTTTTACCTTTACAATTCTCTGTGCCATTCAAGAATGTTAAAGCTGATGAACAAATTGGTGCAAGTCAAAGGAAGAAGTCCATCTAGATAGTACAGTAGCATGTTAGGTTAAGAACTTAATTCATTCTGGAGGTCCATTCTTAACCTGAAACTGTTCTTAACCTGAAGCACCACTTCAGCTAATAGGGCCTCCTGCTGCTTGCTGCCGTGCCGCCGGAGCACATTTTCTGTTCTTATCCTGAAGCAAAGTTCTTAACCCGAGGTACTATTTCTGGGTTAGCGGAGTCTGTAACCTGAAGCGTATGTAACCTGAAGCGTATGTAACCCGAGGTACCACTGTATATACCATCAGAGTCCACATCCTATGGCAAGCATAGCCTGTACTTCTGGGAAATTGGGGAAAACATTTCACTGAATTTCTCCCATTGGAGAAGTTCCCCAACAGTTACTTGGTGTGGGTCTTGACATTACCAGTATCGTAGCTTCTTCTTTTTTACCTAAACAGCTTGCATTATGCATAACATACTATTGTGATGTCTCAAGTGCAAAAACTGGAGCACTGGTATAAACATGCTCCCGCTAATCTAGCCCCCCGTTGGAGATGGCTCATGATGTTTTGCACCAGCTAAAGCTTCTAGGCGTAAACAAACAATCCCCTGTGTTGCAAAATATGACTCAGCAATATCGAAAGCAACACAATGGCCAGAAACAATTACAACATTTAAAACTTTATGGAATAATGCAAAACATCAAAACTATCAAACTGAAGTCTCTGAAAGTCCTTGAATAAGTCACAGTGCCAGACTTTGCCCGGTGGACTTGTAAAGCTTTGTATAATCGGCAAATGTCCAATTCTGATGTCCAACTACATAATCGCATGAGTATTTTTCATTCTCATGTATATTACAGTGGTACCTCGGGTTACAGATGCTTCAGGTTACATACGCTTCAGGTTACAGACTCCACTAACCCAGAAATAGTACCTCAGGTTAAGAACTTTGCTTCAGGATGAGAACAGAAATTGTGCTCCGGCTGCGTGGCGGCAGCAGGAGGCCCCATTAGCTAAAGTGGTGCTTCAGGTTAAGAACAGTTTCAGGTTAAGAACGGACCTCCAGAACGAATTAAGTTCTTAACTTAGCCTCTTTTCTCAGCAATAAACCCTAAGAGTTTCAGTAGATATTGCTATAGCTGATGTCTCATAGAATCACAGAATTGTAAGGGAACCCTGCAATGAAAGGAATCTCAACTGAAGCATCCATGACAGATGGCCATCCAACCTCTGCTTAAAAACTTCTAATGAAGGAGAGTCCACAACCTCCTGAGTGAGTCCGTTCTACTGTTGAACATATTATGGTCCATCAGGGCAAATGAGGCACTGCTCCATCAACCTCAATCTGCCTTCAGACAGCCCCCACTTGCCTGTCTGGCTACATACAACCAGCCCAAGAGGGCAACACTGCCTGGCAGCTTCCTCCTCAGTCTTAATGTACCCCTTGTAGAACTCAGCAGGGTGGAAGGTAGAGGCTAAATTGCTTTGGTTCTGCCTACCCCTGACTGCTTCCATTTAATGTTGATCACCCTGCCTTCCGCCCTACCAATCTCAGTGAGTTCCAACTACCACCAAGCCCTAGTACAATTCTTGTCACATGCAACTAGTGGGCATGGACAGGGAAGTGTGGCTCTAGTCGCGCATGCGCACACACAGAGTGGAGAGTCCATTTGGTGCATCCAAATTGCCTTGAATACAGGATTCCTACAGATGAATGATTTATTCAAAGCTGGACCATCAAGAAGGCTGATCTCTGAAGAATTGATGCTTTTGAATTATGGTGCTGGAGGAGACTCTTGAGAGTCCCATGGACTGCAAGAAGAGCAAACGCATCCATTCTTAAGGAAATCAGCCCTGAGTGCTCACTGGAAGGACAGATCATGAAGCTGAGGCTCCAATACTTTGGCCACCTCGTAAGAAGAGAAGACTCCCTGGAAAAGACCCTGATGTTGGGAAAGATGGAGGGCACAAGGAGAAGGGGATGACAGAGGACGAGATGGTTGGACAGTGTTCTCGAAGCTACAAGCATGAGTTTGACCAAACTGTGGGAGGCAGTGGAAGACAGGAGTGCCTGGCATGCTCTGGTCCATGGGGTCACGAAGAGTTGGACACGACTAAACGACTAAACAACAACAACAACATTACTATTACTCGTAGTATTCATACTTGCAACAGCTGTATGTGTGGATATCGGCTTCTGCACGTGGCTCTCTTTTTCTGGATCAGGGTATGTGGATTTAGTTTAAGATATTTAAGCTACTATCCTAGAGCTGCTTACCTGGGAGTAAGGCCCACTGAACTCAATGGGACTTGTTTCTGAGCTCTGTTGGGCCCATTTTTCAACTCCGCTGAAAATCAGAGAGATGGTGCTTGAACGATCCATGCATTGAATTCAATGGGATCTTTAAAAAAAAAAAAGTTTAATTGTGCATTTGATTGCAGCCCTTTCTGTTTGGAAAAGCTGGTATTTGACCAGAGGAGCCACTGAGTCGTTACAATCCATCATGTAAATGACTGTTCGGGGACATCTAAATCCTCAGATTATTTGACTGCTGTACAGGATGCACTAAAGGGGGCTGGAGGAAAGAGACCCAAATCTGCAGGCGAAACAGCTGCAGCCATATAAAACAGCTCATGCATATTCACGCTTATGCACAGCAGTCCGATAACTTGGTCATTTTTGATCTCAAATACCCCTGAGGTACCCCATTCACATTATGGATGAGTTACTGGCAAGTGATGGGTTTCAGATTTTTATAGAAGCATTAAAAAGTTATCTTTTGCAGACTCACGTTGATTCAGGGAGGGGAGCTCTAGATTCCAAACAGGCTGTTCAGTTTTTGTCCATTAGTAATTTTTTTCTCCTCTTCGTCTCCTCTTTTTCATATCTCAGGACGAATCTATAAAGCAGAGTGCTGTAAAATAAATGCCACAGCCCTGCACTGAATTCTTTTTGTTTCACTCTTCTTGTAAAATAAAATTCGATAGATGGCTTCGTCTTTCAAATGAAAGAACGAAAGAAAGCTGGAAGGAAGAGTCCTGGGATCTAACAGCAGTCACTAACCCTCACCTAGGGAGAGAGAAATCGGGAGAGAAAAGAAATACTTTTGCACAGCTGACTTCTGTATAAAAGCACCCAGTGAAGACTGCCTTCTGCCAGTGATTTCTGACCAACATTGTTAGTCTGTTGCAGCAGAAAACACGTACTGTGGCATCTTAAAGACACGTTTGGTATGACATAAGCTTTAATGTCTTATATGTCACAATAAATGTGCTGGTCTTTAAGGTGTCCCAAGACTCTGTGTCCTTCTCTCTCTCTCTCTCAAATAAAAAATGGTACCCTGGGTTTTGAGGAGGAAAATTAAAATTAAAAAATGGTACCCTAGGTTTCAAGGATGAAACATTTCTCTAAGAACCCCAACTTTAAAGATGATAATGTTGTGAACATCAGTTCCTTTCTGGCCATTTCGTTTTTGTTTAGTTGTTCTTTTGGAGCGAAATAAACAAGCCCCGCCCCCCTTAGGAAAAAGTATCGTTTTCGCAAATATGTCGGGAGTTGTTTGTTCCTCCCCACCCCCACCCCCCACCCCCACCCCCCACCCCAGCTTTCCCCGGAACAGTGTCAGTTGAAATCTGGGACGGTGAGGACGAGACTGGGTGGGCGTCATTTCAGATGGATCGGGCGCGTTTTCTGAGCGCGCTGCGAGGACCGCCAGCTGGGAAAGGAAGAGAGGCGTCGGGGAGGAGGATGGTGAAACGCTTGTCCAGATGGAAACGGGCCAGATCCAGAGATCTGGGGTGGACGGGTTTACAGCAAGCCTGGTACCCTCTGGGCACCTTAAATGTGTCGACGGCCGCTGGCGCTCGCTGGACCGGCCGCGGGAGATGAACAGTGTGCGCATCTGCGACTCTCGCCTTCCTTCGTTTCCTTACTGGGAGAAGTCATTTCCTCCTGGCTCCAGTCCTAGCACCCACTTCCTCAGGCGTAACCCTCCACAACTCACCGTGCCCCAGTCCCAACTGCCATGACCTCCCTTTGACCAGCGCAGTTTGCGCGGAAAGTGCGTTCTGGTGCCCAGAGCATAAGAACCAATTCCTAGGGGCCCAGATCACTTTGCCCTTCCCCAGTAAAATATTTGAGGGATCCAGCCCCGCCGCCCCCACCCCCGGTTGACGGGCATTGCCATTCAAATGTGTGCCGTGTCGTGTGATCAATTATGTGGGGTGGGGCTTAACCCCCATCAATATTCAATATTCACCCCGGGTCCAAAATCTGGAAGGCTAACCACTAAAGAGGGGCGTAGTGGATATGGCGCATTACTGATGCTGTTGGACTCCCATCAGCCCCAGCCAGGGGTCAAGGAGATGGGGGTTGTAGTAGTCCAACGATATCTGGAGGCCCCCCTCCCCATTAACGTATCTAAAGACCATTATGTAGGCAACCAATCGACTTGAGGTCAAGATATGCCCTTGGCCACGCGGAATGTCCTCTTCTGTGACCAATGTTGTTGTTGTTTAGTCGTTTAGTCATGTCCGACTCTTTGTGACCCCATGGACCAGAGCACGCCAGGCAGTCTTCCACTGCCTCCCACAGTTTGGTCAAACTCATGCTGGTAGCTTTGAGAACACTATCCAACCATGTCGTCCCCTTCTCCTTGTGCCCTCCATCTTTCCCAACATCAGGGTCTTTTCCAGAGAGTCTTCTCTTCTCATGAGGTGGCCAAAGTATTGGAGCCTCAGCTTCAAGATCTGCCCTTCCAGTGAGCACTCAGGGCTGATTTCCTTCAAAATGGATAGGTTTGACCTTCTTACGGTCCATGGGACTCTCAAGAGTCTCCTCCAGCACCATAATTCAAAAGCATCAATTCTTCGGAGATCAGCCTTCTTTATGATCCAGCTCTCACGTCCATCCATCACTACTGGGAAAACCATAGCTTTAACTATACGGACCTTTGTTGGCAAGGTGAAGTCTCTGCTTTTTAAGATGCTGTATAGGTTTGTCATTGCTTTCCTCCCAAGAAGCAGGCGTCTTTTAATTTCGTGACTGCTGTCACCATCTGCAGTGATCTGTGACCAATACGATCCTATGAACCTTCTCTAGCATTTGGTTTTCATGGAAGTCCCATCCACTGGTATTGAAGCATCCACCAGACACACACGGCCTGCAAAACTCTGTGTGTGTGTGTGTGTGTGTGTGTGTGTGTGTCCTGAGAAAAACGTTCCCTCCAGCTCCGATCTCTCGGCAGCGAAGGGATGTTTTCCTAGTCGGACCTGGAGATTCCGGTGTTGAACCTGGGACCATGGAAAGTAGATACTCTACTCATGACCTACGGTCCTTCTTCAAAGGCTCCTATGTCCCACAATGTTTAACACTCTGCCTTTAATAAGAGCGCAGAGGCTCTACATAAGGACCAAGATGACGCAGTGAGGACTAGTTAGTCCTTTTTGCACATCAATCTTATTTCTTTAATCGTGCATAAGGTGCAGGAAGCGCTAGAAGGGTGAATCTTTCATTCTGCTTCGGAAATGATACGATTTGTCGTCGTCCGCTCTCCCCCACTGCGTATGACCTCCGATCACGACCAGAGCAAAGAGTCGACCTCTAGAGAAGTGGCGGAGGAGCGGGACTTCTAGTGGTGAAACCCTTTCATTAGGTGACCTCCAATAAAGCGGACGACGAAAAACCGTATCATTTCCTTATTGTACGGAAGCAGAATGAAAAATTCACCCTTCCAGCGCTTCCTGCACCTTATGCTGAATCCGAGATTTAAAAAAATAATAATTAAGGACTGATGTGCAAAAAGGAGTAACTAATCCTCATTGCGTCATCTTGCCCCTCACGTAGAGCCTGTGCTCTCTTATTAAAGGCAGAGTGTTAAACATTGTGGGACAAGGGGGCCAACTCCTAGAGACTCATCGGCCCCCAATAAAATATTTGAGCCCCTCCTCAAGTTGATGGGCACTATTCAAATAGTGTGCATGTGCCACATCATGTGATCGATTATGCCGGACGGAGCTTGCCTCCCCTCCCCCTTCAATATTGTTGGCACCCCTGCAGTGGGCTCCCTCCCCGCTCCCCATTTTAAGAAAGCCAAACCAGCAACATCTTAGGGGCTGGTTGCAGCGGTCTTTTAATTCCCCTTTGAATAAAATAAATAAAACTGCACTCCGATCCTGCCCTTTGTTTGCTTATCAATATCCGATGGGGATTGCAACAGATTCCCTGCCCCCCCCCCAAAAAAAATGGGGATTTACGCGGGGAGTCGCTTAACACTTTACGCACGTCTACTCAGAAGCAAGCCCCGCTGTGTTTAATGAGGCTTACTCCCAGGTATAAGCGGTGACACAGCAGCTAAAATCGGTGGCGCTCTCTGAACGCCGAAGGCAATGTGTGCTCGGATCCAGGATGAGCAAGGAAGAATAGCCCTCCAGGGAGAGCGAAACAGGGCAGGAAGCGAGCTTTCATCGCGAGGCAGAGAACCTCGTTAAAAATACTCGCACGCACAGCGAAGCGCGCTTCCTGCAGCAGCGCCCGGAATGCGGCCGGAGGAGGCTCAAATCTGGATTTCAGTGCCCACGTTCAATGCCCGGTCAGTTTCTGAACCCGATCGCTTGCTCTTGTCTGACGCCCTTGCCCGGGTCTCCCTTTCCCATCAGCAAGCAGCGAAAGCAAATTGACCCTTAGAGTGGTCTGGGCTGGTCCTCCAGGTGTATCAGTGTGACAGTTATTCTAGGGGTGTGTGTGTGTGTGTGTGTGTGTGTGTGTCTGTGTCTGTGTGAAAGTCAGGTCCTTTATTCATAGCAGTGACCAGAGGAGGAATGACCACTGGGAGCAGCGCAGAGAGAAGAAACTTGACGCCTTCATCTGCCCCAGCTGCGATAAAACATGTCTCTCCTATATCGGTTTCTACAGCCACAGCAGGCGCTGTAACCTTCCAACCGTTTGACTTCACCCACAAAGGTGCACTCCTCCATGGGGCTCCCAAAACAGACAGGTGCCAACAACAATATAGCCAATATGTATAGCCAATTAGGTTAATCCGAGGCAATGATTATTGCTAATTGTAGAGAGATAAATCAGCATGGTGCTGAGAACACCAAGGTTGCAGGTTCGATCCCCAAATGCGACTGTTGCATATTCCCAGATGATGCTTCCAACACTAGATAGATAGATAGATAGATAGATAGATAGATAGATAGATAGATTATAACGGGGTTCATATGAGGACTACACAGTTAGTTACTGAAGTGGGAGTAAATCGATCTTTCTACTTCACTCCCTCCGGATTCTTGGCACCGTAAACTACGAAACTTGCCTTAATCCCTTATTGACCCTGATCTTCTCCCGCCGTTCTAAAAAGGGGTTACACAGCTCAGGTTTTCCGTTTGACTCCGGATATATGGGTTACGGGGAGGGGAAATTCTACATTGTTAAGCTGCGACTGCATAAATCTTTTGGGGAAGGGACTATCTGTGGACGCTGTGTAGTGCAGTGCGATTTCCTTTATCAGCAAACATGCTATGGTTAGCCCTGCGTAAGTGGCACTAGGATTTGAAGTGAATCGGCTGCTGTCCTGCGCACACAAGGATGTTGCAGGCATCACTAAACGGGACTCGTTCTGGAGTATTTTAGGATCAGGCTGCGAGCACCTCACAAACAAAGCTGCAGACTGTTTAAACAGAAATAATTCAGTTTTCAACATGCAGACCTCTGCTCCACAATTCTGTTAAATCCGTGATCTGAGGAGATTTATGGCCGAAATAAAATGATCCAGAACTGAGGTCAATCAACTTCCTAATAAATAGGGTCAATTGAAATACAAAGGAATCGGGTGTCTCCCCTAAAAACAGCGACTCGTGTTTACTTAGATAAATACTAGATAGATGGGACACAACGGGACCGTCTTAGCTGGGGTCCTGATCCGTTTCTGTTGGTTACTATTATGCAGCGCAATCCTAACTATGTCTACTTAGAAGGATGTTCTAGTGAAGTCAATGGAGCTTACTCCCAAGTAACTGGGGTTACCTGCGCAACCGGGTAGCAAGGACCATCGAACTCAGGGGGACTAACTTTAGAGTAAGGTTGTGCTAGCAATCCGTAAATCGGCTGAAACCCGTGTCAGCCCGAGGAACGCGTGAACCATTTTAAACCTTAGAAGCGCTCCGCTCGCCTGCCCGTGTGTACAGAAACAGATATCGCTGCTTTTCCACAAGAGAGGGTTCACACTTCCACTCGCACAGACTCTTTTGGGGCGATTCTTATTGACTTCCAAATTTGTAGCCATTACTATCATTGAAAACATTTGGGAACTGAGGAGCCCGGACCGGAGGGGGTTAAAAGCAACACAGAGGTCACTATTAAGCCTAAACGTCGCGCTTTGAAGTCCCGCTGGTGTCGATGGGGCAATGCTTAGCTCTGACAGCTGAATAAGAAAACGCGGTTAGGATTGCTTTGCGCCAGTGGCGTAGCGTGGGGGGTGCAGGGGGGCCGGCCGCACCGGGCGCAACATCTGGGGTTAGGGCAAATCCATGGGTTAGGGGGCGCAAATCCACGGGTTAGGGGGCGCAAATCCACGGGTTAGGGGGCGCAAATTACTTGCCTTGCCCCGGGTGCTGACAACCCACGCTACGCCACTGCTTTGCGCACTTAGGATCGCGCGTGCCCAGTTTGCAGGACAGGAGGGCGCGCGGATGCCATCCATACACACGCGTCCCCATTGAAAACCGTGGAAAAACATATATCTATCTCCCGTTGACTTCCGTGTTTCTGATTTTGCCCGCAGAGGATCAAAGCTCATTTGGATCGTTTCCTGCGCTCGGGTTAATGTGGCCCCGGATTATCCCCGCCTGCCGCTTGAAATAGTCAGATTTTTAAGGGGGAAATTTTCTACTCCGGTATTCTTAATTAATAGCATTATTGATTTAATCATCATCATCATCATCTCGCTCTCCAAGGATGCAACCCACTGCACACTTACATGGAAATCAATCTCACTTAATTCCGTGGCACTTATTTCTGAGTAGATTTACAGAGATCGCTCTGCAGGTTTCCTGACATTTTAGGAAGCGGATGCCTTTTTTAAAAAAAGTTTTTATGAGACTCTTTAAATCCGACTCTTCTTTCCTAATCGGGCACAGATCCTCGCTGGGGGAAAGGAAAGGATAGTCTCTCCATGTCTTAGTGGGATTAAAAAAAAAAAATCCGTTCGCGGTGTTTAAGGGAGAGAGGAAAAGAGGGGCTGTCACCTTTCTGCCTCGAGCGAGCGCGGATTTATTAATAGACGTGAACAGAACAAGGGAGGTAATAAAAACCAAAACTGAACACGCGGGAGAATTGGAGGTTTCTGGAGCGATTATTCAATCAGGAGATAGTAAGCAGGCGGCGTGTCTAAACCTCCCCGCTTCGCTTTCAAGCCCCTCCGCCGCGAGACTATTCCAAATATTTCTGTTTTAAACAAACATCGCTGTGCTCCGAGGGAGCTTTGAGCCAGAGGGAAACTCAGCTCAGTTTTTAAAGACTCAATTCCCCGCCGCAATCCGTTTTACAGCATGCCGGGTTAATTCTCTTCCACCACTTCAGTTATAAACTGGGGTAAGGAAGCCGGCCATCTGAAATGGAACCAAAACCGCTTTCTGGATTCAAACCGGTTTCCCTCTTGTTGCTTCTCTGAACAACTCCCTTCTTTTCTTCCATTCAGTTGGGAAGTAAAATCACCTTCAAATGCACAATGACTGCAGGTAGGTGCGATTAGGATCGGGATGCGTTATCTATCAACTTAAGTTCAAACACACATTTAGGTAACAGCGCATTTAGGTAACACATTTAGGTAACAGCATTTAGGTAACAGCGCTAACCTAGGCAGGTTTACGCAAAAATAAGTCCCCTTCTCTTCAATGGGGTCTACCCCGTACACGCTGCAAGTATATACTTTTCGACTCGGAAGTAAATCCCATTGGATACTAACCCCATTGGATACTAACCCCGCTTATCTAGGGGTAAGCCCCATTGAATGCAATAGGACTTCCTTCTGAGTAGACCTTTCGGTGGCATTGACTTGCAAGTAGTTTTAAACGCACTTACTAAGAAGATAACAGCTTCTTTCCAAGTAAAACTGTTTAGTGTGTCAGGGTGACTGCTCGGGATTTCAGACTTCCCGGGGAGTAAATCACTCCAAAAATTAGCTTAATGACACATAATGTCAGCGTTCCTTTATTTTCACTAGATTGTGGGACCACGCTATAAATCAAACGCAGGAAGGAATTAGACAGCACCCATGGATCTAAGGTGTCTTTTGTTGTACAGGTTTATTTGGTTGAAATAAAACGCGTTCATTATTAGTGTGTTTGGAAGAGCAAAGGAAGAAAGCGGGGGACACCCAGAGGTCAGCAGGTGAGAGGAAGGCCACATTGCTTTGTGGTTAAGCTTCTTTTTTAAAAATTAAATAAATAATTGTTGAATTCCATTTCACTTTTTTTTTTGACCAGGTGCAGAGTTCAAGGTTTTTCAAATTCCATGTTTATTTTTAAGTGGGAGAGAAAATAGGGAGGGGAAAAGCCTTGCACTGGGAGCGCAGCGCGCGATCCAATTCAGCATATGGGAACTTTGAAGCGCGCGCTTTCGCGCTCCCCCGCCGAAATCATGGCGATGCTTTGAACAGGATCGTGACCCAAATCTGCGCAAACGTGTCGAACGCTTAAAGACCCACCGCCACCAATGACAGCTACTAACAGCGGGCCGCGTTGCTTGTTGCGAAGAAGAAGCGTTTGTGCTGCTGCTTTGATTTTAGTTTTGCCGAAGTCACGGGAACCGCAGATGCGTTCCGACGATCACTGGCTGCTCTCGGGGAGCTTCGGTGTCTCCTCCCGTCGCTGTTGGTTCCCGTCGAGGTTCGTTTGTTTGATTTTCTTACCCACTTCCTACGAAAGTGATCCGCTAGCCTTCTTGCTTAACAGAAGCGATGAGCCCGATTCTGTGCCTCCTTTTCTGGAGGTAAGTGCCGCGGAATTAAGCGAGGCGCTCGCCTCGAAGGAGCAGCTGGGAGCCCCAGCTCCGAAAAAATAAAGCCTCAAGTTTGCTCCTTGGGAACTGGCTGCCAAGTTAAGAGGGCAAATGGACCGGGAGATCAGCTGGCTCGCTGAGCGCTCCGAATAAGGTGCGCTCCTGTCACTGCGCAACGAGGAGCAGCCGCGCAATTCTTCCAGTCCTCGCTTCTGTTCCTCTGACCCCGTCGGTGCCTTTGGAATCAGCCCAGCGCCCCCGCTTGTAAAATGGGCAATTTGAAGCGGTTTTCAAACGGTGGCAGGTACTAGATGACACTAAGCAGGATCTGCCGGGGCTGAAACCCCAGCTGGTCTTATCGGGACGAATCTGTCTTCACCTCCCTATTAGTTGAGAGACGCTACCTTGTTCGGAAAGGCCGTTTTGCCCTCTGCAGACGCCGAGCTAAATCGAGGCGAAAACCGGGAGCGCTGGGAGGAGGTTCACCGTTCTCCACCCCCCACGCCCGGCTGTCGGGCTTCGCCTGGATCGCCTGAAGCCTTTGCGAGTGTGGATTGAAGCCCAAATCACCCTTTTAGGAATCTGAGGTGGGTAGTTTGATTCACAGGATACTCAGTTTTCTGAACCGGGCTTGAAATCTATTGATTCTACCCAGAGAGGCAGGGATCTGTCGTGCCCACGCAGACCAGAAGATGCAGGTCGGCGATCCAGGATCACCTCCTGATCAGAATGAGCTCCGACGGTGGGGGTCATTATTATGGGGTGGAATGGGAAGTGAAGATGCCCCCTGGAATGGGATCTGCGGGGAAAAGGAAAGGGTGGGTCCTGAATGCCAGCTAGGATCCGGGGCTACTATGGATGACCCTCTTGGAGATGTGGATCCACCGGATTCCACGGGAGATCTGTAAGTGGGAGGGTGTTTTTTTTTTTAAAGCTTACTCCACAAGCATCAGTCGATTTCTGGAGCGGAGACTGTATAGCTACCGCACATATCCAGTTTACTCCAGAGTAGTCCGGTTCAAATCGAGAATACAGAAGCACGGAATCTCTGGTGTTTCCCCCCCCCCCACACACACACACCAACCAACCAAGCAGTGGATCCTGCTAAGCTTGAGCGCAGCCGCGATCCGTTGGAGAAAGCTCCGCCAAAGCTCTGAGCCTAAGATGGGAGATGGGAGCAACCACTCTCTCCATTCCCGGGAGATTACTTAAGAGCTTAGCGCCCTAGTTGTCTCCCAGACTCGGCTGCCCTGGGGCTCCTCTTGACTCTCTGCCAAGGCTTGTTCGAGGTGCGAGCGTGGTGTGGGGGCAGCGAGGGATGCCACGGGAGCGAAGGCGGAGCGCGTTGGTTGCTCCGTATCCGGGAGCCGAGCGGCCGAAGTAAGAGTTTCCCAGTTAGAAACTTCCCCCCCCCATTCCAGTGCGCATGCCCAGGGGTGGGGAAGGCGAGGGGGGGGCGGGGGAGAGGGGGTTGAAATAAGGAGGCGGCCGAGGGAAGGGATCCGCTCAGTCGGCGTTCGCCTTGCTCCAAGGCGCTTTTGCCTGCAGCCCTTCCAAGCCAGCCGAAAGAAAGAGCGCGGCGCAGAGAGGCTCTCCGCTACCTGGTGCGCTCCTCCGCTCGCTCGCCCGCCCGCCTCTCCGCCCCTTCCACCGGATCTGCCGCGGGCCAGCGGGAGAGCAGGCGAGCCGAGGGCCTGGCCCGGCGCGGGCAGCACCACTTTGCCCAACTTTGAAGCTGTGCAGTTTCGCCCACGGAGGATCTTGAACCATCTGCCGGCGGTGGAGCGGCGGAGATCGGGATTAGGTAAATATTTAGATTTGCCTGGCACTTCCACCCCCCCCCCAAAAAAAACCCCTCTTCTCTGGCTGGGTGTCCCGTGCCCCTCATTCTCCGGTCGCTTCACAAGATTCAGGTCCTGTTGTGAAGTTCGCGGAGTTCAGTTAGGCCGTCTGGTTCCGCCCCCCAGATAAACTCTTAGCTACCAAGATGCTCGGATCTTCTTGCAGACGCAGAGCACGGTCTGCCTACTTCGGCGCCAGCTGCTAAGCGGTCCGACTAAGGCAGGCGTCCCAGCAGTTAGCAGCCCACCCTGCAGTTCCTATGCCCCTTCTCCCCCTTGGCAGAATTGGTCCTCTCTAACCCCACAAGGCTGCAATCCTAAACCTGGCGGGAAGTTAGCCTCGTTGCGTTCAGAGATAGGAGTTTGTTCCTGAACTATCCACGCTTCTAGGGCGAACTGGGCAATAAAAGTCCCACGGGGAGACGGATGTCACCAGGATGCCATCCTAAACATGTGGATTAAGTGCAAGCGAGTTCCGCCTAGGCGATCGGGCTTGTTATCCGAGTTAGGCGCTCAGACAAGGGCCACGAGGCGATCCGAGCCCTCGTCCTCATCCTAAACGCGCGATATTATCAGAAGTTCCTCCCGTTGGTTCCAGGAGGAACTTATGTCTGCTGAGCTTGGCATACTTTTTGTTTTTTTAAGACCCCGATCCTTAACGTGTTTCCTCAGAAGGCAGGTCGGGAATTCGTCCTTCCAGATCTGTTTCTAGGATCGCAGTGCCAATGCGCTTATGGGTCGGGCTGCTGATTTTACTAAACCCTGGCAGTTCCACGCGCACCAGAGACCTGTATGTTTTTGCTACCAAGCGTAGTTATGCGTGGGTGGGTACGATTTTGTGTGTGTGTTTGCGCGATCACTCGCTCGCGCCTGCTATTCATAGCCCACTGAGGACTATAGCAAAACAACAACAACAAACCATCGTCTTTGGGCGTGATATGGAATGTACCTACTTGCCTGCGCATAGGTGGAGGGGGAAACGGTTGGGTCCTAAGCAGATAGCATATTTGGAAACGAGTTCAGCCGAAATCAAGGGGGCATACTTCCAAAAGGAATTTAGGACTGGTGTATATATGTGAGAGTACACAGAGATTTCTGAGCCGTTCGATAGTACAAGGGGGAATTTCTATATCCTTCGCTTTGCTTGCTATGTAAACCACAGCCACAACTCGTTGGCATTGCTGTAATTTGGGGCGATGTCTTTGCAGCAGGTATGTAGTCTCACCCTGGGCATATTTAACTGGGAAGTGTTGAGTCTTTCGGAGAATGTGCACAGGGTTGCACCCTTACTTGAAAATTCTCCACCAGATCACCTTAAAGTAGGTTCTCGTGGAGTTGCGATTTCAGAATCGCGCTCGATCCCCGCCAATTTCAGCGGAGTTTCCTTCCCAGCAAGGCTCCCTTGAAAGGGCGTGCAAGGCTGAACTTTTAAATGCAATGGCGGATCTCGCAATCGACTGGACAAATGCGTGTGTAAATTTCAGGGGTATAGCAAAGCAAGACGTTTCGGTTTCACTGGGTTCTCTTCTGCTCCATCTCAGATCAGGTCTGTCTCTGTATTAGTATTGCTCTGTGGGCCTGTCTCTTACACCTTACCTGCTTTGAAAACTTCGTAACCTTCCCGTTTTAAAGGCTTTTCATCCTAACCCACTTGAAGGGAAAGAGACTCCCATTCATTTCGAATGCAGCTCTCTTTCTTTCCAGTTTATTTAACCAGTAGCGAATCGTAAACGGATAGAAACTTCGGGTGTTGCTCTCCTTGCCACGCAAGAGATGGCTGTCCGTGTTATTCACCCGGGGTCGCCAGGCCTGCAGGAGTTTTTCAGCAGCTCTTCGGGTTTACGTGTTTTTCATATCCGTTTTCACTGCGAGATTTAGGAGAGCCGATCTAATCCGAAATACTCTGTGTTGTGAATATCAACTGGTTAAATAAACAGAAGTACTTCGAGCGAACTGGCTGATTTAAATCGACCCACAGACAGATCTCTCTTTGCGCAACGTTGGCACCGAAAGCGCCCGTCTATGTCTGTCTGCATGTTGAAAGAGGTGCAGGGGTTTTTGTTTTGTTTTGGAGGGGGAAGTAGCTTCCTTTGTAAGAATAATTCAGTCTCTTTTCAGAATTAGTGTGTAAATAATGTGTTTGGGGCTGGGGGAGACAGGCAGAAGTAGTAGATGTCCGAAAACTGTATAGATTCGTTTCCATCTCGATGACCTGAAATGATTATTTCGAGTCCGCGGGATCCACTTCCAGTGGCGCTCAGCTTCCAAGTAATGTGATCGAGGGAGGGAAAGTCAGCATCTTCAGCCTCAGGCATTATCCAGGAACAATGTATATTTTGGATCGAGGAAAGCAAAGACTGTTGAAAGACTTTGGCATTCCTTCTGCTTCCCTGCCCCCAGCCGTTATTTATTTCCTCAATCAGCTGCTATTATTATTATTATTATTATTATTATTATTATTATTTTATCAGTCGCCATTAGCTGTCCTAGAATGCGGTTCCTTATTGCAATTAGCAAAAGCGCCGTCCAGAACGGGATACTTTTTATTTCGTAGGATTTGATTACAGTTTAGCAGACCATCGGGGTTGCGATGCGCGTTTACTCCAGGGTGAATCCCGTTTAATATCGATGGGGCTTCTCTCTGAGTAAACATGAGCAATCCACAGTGCGTTATATTCCTCCAATGGAAGTTGCTGCAAAGTCATGTGGTTTAGGTCAGGGGTTGTGGTGGTGATGGGGGGGAGGGGGAGAGAATTCCCATGCATGACATCAGCAGCCCGATCCTAACCACGTTTACTCAGAAGTAAATGCAGCTGTGTTTAGGATGGCAGCCTCTAATTCCCGGTCTTCCTTCTCATTCCCCAAACCAGATTCCCCAACGTGGTAATGCTACTGGCACAGTAACTTAGGACTGACTTGCGCTTTTTTTTATTTGTCTTGTAAGCTATGCACTGCGCGCAAACAGATTATGGGATGTTGAAGAGAGGGACAGAGGTAGATCCCGCGGAGTAAAAATGACGGTCATAATTATTATCTATAGAGCCCCATCCCCTCAACAGAGTAACCAAGCAAAATCAGCCACCAAACCAAGAACTGTCCCCTCAAAAAATGGCCTCTCGTTTTCTGTCCTGCATCCCCATTCACACAAGCGGGCGAAACAGAGGGAGAGAGGCACTTTTTAGCGTCAGGTGAGAAGACCCCTCTTGCCTCCAAGGACACCGCCGCTTAATATGTGGATTCAAAAGTCCCTTGGCATCAGTCTGGTTATGCTGCTTCGGTCAGTAGTATCTTGAAGGCCTACTAAACGCGCAGGCTGACATTTTCACCAAGTGACGCTGGCACCTCCAATTTCTATGGACATCTGTATAGAACTACGTCCCATAAATCTAGCTTCGCCTTGCCTGCAAAGCCTTAGGCTCGAGCTGTTTATTTAATTTGGATTTCCAGAATTTGGGGACATCAGATGAAAAGCAGTTTGTTTGCTCTTTTGCTTTCCTCTCTCCATTAACCACAAGGATACCTTTTAAGATTTTAGCGCCCCATTATTTCCTCTGTGTAGGAGGGAGTCTCTCTCTCTCTCTCTCTCTCTCTCTCTCTCTCTGTGTGTGTGTGTGTGAGAGAGAGAGAGAGAGAGAGAGAGAGAGACCAATGTCCCAGAATTGTTTTGCAGCTCATAACTACCGCCGCTTGACAGTAGGAGCGATTTCAAACGGCTGTTGTGAACACTTGATCCTGGCGATCTGTAGCATTCAAAGCTTAGGTGGGGGGGGGGATGCAAGGAGGGGGGAAGGAGAGGGGAAGGGGTTGATTTCTGGTGTGTGAGCAAACAACTGCGAGGGCGTCCGCGGGGCTTGTCAGCACCGATTGCACGATAAAACGTGATTATTATTATTTTTTAAAAAAGGAAAGCAAGAAATTAACGAAGCCTGTTTAGCTCGACTCCGCCAGGCAAAGGCGCAGAGGCCGCTGGAGTCCTTCCAGCGCTCATTAAGGGACGCAATTAACTCGTTCACGCTCAATTAGAGCCGTACATAACTCCGTTTGAGGAGATCCCGTCGCACCCTTTGCAGAAAGCGGAATGCTCCGCGCGGCTGGAGCCAGGAGAGTCGCCCGCCCGCCGGCCACGCCAATTCCCCTTTCCTGTTTTGTTTCCTCAACACAGGTAGAGGCCACGCTCGATTTCCTCCTGCGCTGCTCGCAGCAATGGAAGGGGAGGCGGGGGAGAGAACGAACGAACGAGCAGTCCCTCCAGCTTCGGGGGTTTAAGAGGAGACGGGTTATTTTCTAGTTCTGGCCGGGTTGCTGTTCCAGGCACCCTGGCTTGGGGAAGGAAATTCGTAGGATCTCCTTCACGTGTTCGTCTGAAACGACTTTTTTATTTTTTTTAATTTAGCGCGGTGAGCGTTTTTCGTAGGTGACATAATAGAAAGGCGCACGACGCACCCCCTGCCCCGAGGATCTTACAAACTGAACGCAAGCGGGCAGGAGGAAATACGAAGGTTTCTCATAACAACCGTGTTGGATAATAAAACGACCCCAATCCTTTACAAAATGAAAAACAAAAATCTTATTTAATAGAGATTGTCCTGTGTTTTGGATGAATGGCGGGTGCTCCCAAGTGTTTGTGCTTGTTTTTTAAATAAGGTTGCAATCATTATTTAAGGCATTGCTATCCTAGACATAGCTACCCAAGACAGATCCCATTAAGATGAACTGCAAGTGGTTATAGGATCGAAGCTTTGGCTCGGCTTCAAGGGCCTAGAGGATCTGGAGCAGGAGGAGCTTTTTATTTTTCGCTTCTTGTGAAACGGTGAAAACAAAACAAAAAACTGAGCATAAATAGATTAACCCCCGCGCGCACCCCCAGACGCAGCACCTGCATAGAGTTCTGTCCACCCCCAACGCGATGAAATCCTATAGCTGAGCTGACCGTGGGCTTTGATCGCGACGCCTGTGGCATTGCGACAGGAGAGGCGAGCGCGAGTTTGGACTGCTTGGATTTTATCATTCGAAAAGCCAGCGACTTAATTTACCTCGGCCATTTCTGCATGTGTAACTAATTGGGGGGGGGGGTGTAAAAGAGCCCAACATGTTATTTATGAGTCGAGTATTTCATCTGCAAATATCCTCTCCCCTCCCCACCGCCGTTGGGGAAAAAAATAGATATGCCAGGCGCGTGGATAATTTAGGCTTAAACTTTAAAAAACAAACTAACCACAAGATGACCATAAAATTAAGGGGAGAGTTTCACTGCAGTCCTGAGACAAGAAGGGCAGCGCGAGGTTTTCGCCCTTGGGGAGAGACTTCCTCGCTGGGGCTTAGAAAAATGCGATTTCCACTACTATTTCCAAAACATAGTGCCTTAGGCTGATATGGATTGGCAGTTCCCAAAGGCCAAAGTCTTCCCGAGGCCTGAACTGATCTCAGTGCGTAAATCAGTTGAGCAGAGTATAGTTGGAGCGGAGGACACCGTGTTGAGATTCCTGCACTGCAGGGGGTTGGACTAGATGACCCCCCGGAACCCCTTCCAGCTCTACAATTCTATATGGATAGAGTGAGTTTGGAAAGGCCTTTCATGGATGTCGGCGGAACTTACCGCCACTTGAACTCCCAGCCACCTTGAAACCCTCTTTCCGCTAGGCTTTCCTTCTTTGACAAGACCTCTTGGTTTCAAGAGACAGTTTGCTTTGAAAGTCAGCGAGCTTATTGCCTCCAACGAGTAACACTCCATTGCCTGTTGCAGTCTATCTTATCTTAACTCATAAAGGATGTTACTGGCGCCTTGCGATGCTAGCGAAGAAGTAACTCCTTTTGAATTCAGCGGGACTTACTCCCAGGTAAGTGGAGTTAGGATGGACAGCCTTTAAGATGCAAACCTCGGGCCTGATTTTGAACGCCTCTTGATAGGACGGTAAGGCTGCAATGCTATGGCTGAACACAACTTCGGAGTCAGCATGCATCATAAGATCGGAGTTGCACGGGAGTAGCGCACTAAGTAAGAACCGTGGCCTGGCAGGGCACAGATAGAGCAGTATGTCGGTGGTGAAGACCGCTTCGGACCCCTCCTCCTCATTATTATTATTATTATTATTATTATTTATTATATTCTAATCCAATTGCTCCTGAAGCCGGCCCTACAGTGCCATAAAAATGCCTATGTCTGTCCCTTCTTTTTAAAGAACATTTGCCATCTTTTTTCTGTTTGCTGAAGCCTAAAATTAAGTCCCAGGCAAGCAACGTTCCAGGCAGGTGTTACTTCTCATCAGCTGCAAACCGTATGGAGACTCCAGCGCAGCCAATCTGGGTGAGAGTTAGCTCCCACCTGCCTCAGGCAGAACACCTCTGCTAGCTGCGGAGGGTGGAAATTGTAGCCCAAAGCAACAAAGTTACAGCAAAAAGGGTGGCAGGGGTGAAGAAACAAAGCTGCCAGGCTTGCTTGCTCAGCTCCCAACCCCACAGGAGGAGAGAAGGTATCTATGTCGCGCCTCCCGTGTGAGGACTAGGGCACTGAAAGAGAGATGGCCTCTCGTCTCTCAAATACAGGCAGTTACAGATCAAAGTGACGCCAATGGTCAAATGCATCGCAATTACATTTTCATGAAATAAATGGGATCGCTCAGTCGGTAGAGCATGAGACTCTCAATCTTGGGTCGAGGGTTCGAGCCCCACCTTGGGCAAAATAGTCCTGCATTTCAGGGGGGTTGGGCTAGATGACCCTTAGGGATCTATTCCGACCCTACGATTCTGTGAAGCAGTTTCCAGTCGTTCGAGTGCGCCTTTGCATCCGTCGGCGCTCTGGAAGGGGAAAGAGGGTTATGTATTACGGAGTAAAAGGGGCATCCTTCTGCACCAGCGTTCTTCTCAATTCCCCCCTCCCAAACATCGTCGCAATTTTTATTTTTATTTTAAAGCCGGAAAGTGACTTTATTTACAAAAAAGAGCTCCCCTAAAACAGCCCCCCCCCTTGTTAAGATACACCAGGGATGTTCCTCCGTTCCTCAAAAGCTTGAGGCGGGCAGAAAGCAACGGCTGAAGGGGGCTTGGGGAGGGGCGAGAAAGGAAACTCTGCCTTTCCACAGGGTTGCAGCGCAGATGTTGCGCAACAGGTTCCACTCGGCCCAAATCCGGGCTAAACTCCGAATGTAGACAAACCTTTCTTTGCCTTGGCGGGCAAAGTTCCATTGGAAGCGAAGGGATTTGGTTGCTATTGCGAGGATCAAGATGCGGGTGGACTTACAGCCCGAATTTACAGGGTAAGATTTGCACCCCTCCTTCTCTGTAGATTCCAGTGGGCTTCCTTTCGCATCCCGGTGGTGACACCCGTTTGGAAGCAAGTCCTTTGAGACAAAGCCTGCGTGGATCTGGCTTGGTTTGCAACCTGTTATATACCTATTGGGGTGGGTGTGTTTTAATAACTAAATTAAATTCAAAGGACTTACTTCCAAGTAACCCTGCTTAGGGTCCCAGCTGGAATTGGGTTGTAAGGAGAAACTCAGGCCGGTGGTCAACAAAGGAGCAAACTCCTAGAGGCCGAGGGGTTTTTGGCCTCCCCAATAAAATATTCGAGGGATATCTCCCCCACCCCAAGCTGATGGGCATTGCTATTCAAATGTGCACTGCATCATGCGATCGATTATGCGGGGCGGGGCTTACCTGGGCCCCCCAATGTTTTATTCGTTGGCCCCCCTGGGGGTCAACTGAGTCTTCATTAATTTCAGAGGGTCTGCTCTGAGTAAGGCTTGGTAGAATGCAACACTTCGGACGGCAGGCTTCGGTTTCAGTCCTATAACCGCTGCGTAGCGGGGGGGAGGGGGTGGCAGGGGGCAGCTGCCTCCTCAGATCAAGTAAAACAACAGAAATAACTAACTGACCAATCACGTGGGTCCTTCCCCCCCCCCCAAAAAAAAAAAATCCTGGCTACGCCCATGCCTGGGAATAAGCCTCATTGAACTCAAGGGGCCTCCTTAATTTTGAGCAGATACGTCTGGGATGGTGATGTTAGACCCACTTACCGGAGAGCAAACGGGACTATCGATTCTGAGTGAGCATGCATAGGTTGGATTGCGCTGCGGAACTCCGATCCTAAGCACGCTTATCTAGCAAGGTTGTAGGTGGGGGGAGCTCACGTCTAGCACTTCAGTCCGAAACTGGTCGGAAGCGATCCCACACTGAAAGCGATAGGACGGAAGGATTTCTCGGAGTAAATCAGCGCTGGGATCAAACTGTAAACATGTTTAGGATGGAGCCAATGGGTTTGTCGGTCCAGGGAAGTTTGACCATTGACTTTCGCCTGCGTTGAAATCAATGGGGCCCGTCTTCCCCTTTGGAAGGGGACTCTAGTCAGAAAAGAAGATGATGTCTTAAGCTCAGTTGAGTTGCCTAAGCCTTGGCGCATGCAAGGCTTTTAGCTGATTTTGGGCACGGGCCTATACGACAGGTTACCTAGGAAGTATGTTTCGCTTGAGTCCAGGGGAGCTTGTTCCCATGGGCCTAGCGGGGGGGGGGGAGCAGGGAGGGGCAACTGCCCCCCCATAAATAAAAATACTTAACTAACTGAAGTTCTGCCCGCCTAAGATAAATCCTGGCTACGCCCATGCTTGCCCTCCAAGCAAAGCGCCGCAGATGGGACTGCGCGACTTCAGAGTCGGTGTACTATTCCGGAGTAAGTTTCGTTGTGTCCAAAAGGGCTTACTTGCTGCTTCCAGGCGTGTTTGAGGTTGCAGTCTCAGTCGTGTGTGTGTGTGTGTGTGTAGCAGGGAAGGTTTTATTTTTGGTTAGCCTACTGCGCATTTATTTGTTTCACAAAACCTACATACTGCTTGATTGAAAACAACCAACCAACCCCCAAAGCTGTTGGTCCCCGAGTAGCTGCTTCAATTTACCCAGCGAGACGTGCCTCCTGAATTTTTTATTATTTTATTTTTAAAAGAAAGAAATATTATTTTAAACGGGACTCTGTTTATTGCCACCGAGGGCAGAGGAAAGGTGGTTGAGAACTCCCAGACTCTTCTCATTTAGGGGAAGAAGGGGGGGGGGAGCCGATAAAGATCTGTTGACATGAAGCAGAATTGAAAGGTGGAGGTGACACCGAAATAAAAGGATCAACCGGCTCTGCGGTGGGGAGGAAAGTAGAGCGCAAGGGGGGGGGTGAGTGTCACTGCAGACCTCCAGAGAATCGTTGGCTTTGATGTCCTAAAAGGGTCCCGCCACTCGCTTATTCCCCCCCCCCAAGTTACTCGTCCCCTTCTCTGTCTCTTTCCTCGGTTGTAACAGAGGAAAAGTGTAACTTACAGATCTGGACCAAGGCCAGCAAACTTGTAACAGCCTGAATCCTCTCTCTTTCTCTCTCTCCGCTCCCCTTTGTTTTTAAGCTAAACTGCTTCTAGCGACCAAAATCATTAGCACAATGGATGCTATTATGAATCACGATGTTTCTTTTCTCCCCTCTTCCTTTCAGGAGAACCGGTGAAAGGCCGCTTCTTATGCGATTGGTGTGACTTAAAACTTTGAAAGTTATCTCCCTCTCCACTCTTTCTCTCTCTCTTACACACACACACACACACACACACACACACACACACTTGCCCCAGCGCGACATTCTCTTACAGGGCTAGATTTACGAGTAACAGATCCATCCGGTTAAACCACAGTCCTTGGATTTAAAACGATTAAAAAAAATAAATTCAGTTCTGAAAACTGAAGGGTGCATGCTTAAGCACGTTGACAGTTAATAATAATAATAATAATAATAATAATATGCTGGGAAATCCGTACCTTCAACACACACACATACGGAAGCAAGGCAACTGTTTTTAGTGGAGCGCATAGTCCTAGGATTGGAGCCTTAATTCTTAGTAAAAGCATCAGGATGAATACACGCGTTTAAATAAAATACAAGGACTTTACTGGGCTGTGAATCGGATTGTAAATATTTACACATGGCAAGACTTAAAGTACATGGGGATATGCCGTAGCAGAGATTTCTCTCCACCTTCCGAATTAAATTGCATTCCATAAATCGCCCACCACCAAGCCTTCAAAATAAGCCTGTAAACCAATATACTGAGGCACGATTTCCGATCGCAGTGAATCTTCCCATTGGATCCTGCACGGATTCACATGCTCAGGAGGAGGAACGCGAACGGGTCCAACGTGTTCGTTCCTTGAAGAATATGCCATTTCTGACGCTAAAAGCACTTGTTCAGAAGTGTCCTATTGATTTCACGGGACATGGTACTTCCTTGGAAACGGTGTTTAGGAAATCTGCTTTTATCGTCTCGTCTGAAAAGAAACGAGATCCATCCCCGTGTCAGCTGCCAAGCTCTATTTCAAAAGTGGCCTAAACATAAGGAGTTTGATCAATATCTTTTGGTAATAAGCGGCTGTGGATGCGAATAATTATTTTTTTAAAAATGGAGGGGGACACCTTTTAAAAAACACAGCACCCTGGTCCTTAAACAGTTAAATTTAACTGAGGGGTGGGGGGAGGTTGCAGCGTGTGTGTTTTAATCGACCGGTATACCAAATTTATCCAATTAGAAAAGGCAAATCTTGGCCAAATGTCACACTCGTTTATTCTGGGTCAGTGCGATGGAATTTCTGTAGACTTTCCTTTTTCCTTCTCCCTCCCCCCCGCCCCGCCTTTTCTTAAGGCTGATTTATGTAAAGTGGTGTGAAAGGTGGACTCGGGGCACATCTTTGGTGAGAAGATCCGTGAACAGCAGAACCGCCAGACAAACAGCGCGTCGCCCTTTAATCCTCTCGGCTTCGCGTCTGATCCATCCCATCTCAGCTGCTCGTGAACAATCCCTGCGCTTTCGCTTCGTTCCTTTTTTGCAGCAGTTTGGTGCGCGCGCGCTTTTGTTTTGCTGTAGCTTTGTGTGTGTGTGTGTAGGGAGCAAACTTAAAAGGCAAACTTAGCAACAATATGTTTAGATCGAGAGGCTTCAAAATCCCCCCTCCACATTTCTTTTATTTTGTTTGGGAAGAGCTTTCCAAGCACCCGTGGCAGAGCATGGGCGTGACGTCACGGGGCAAGGCTACGCGTCACCGTTACGTCAAATGCAAACTATAAAAGGAACTCGTTGAGCGCTGAGCAGAGGCAAATGCTCTCTCTGGTTGCAACTTTGCGCTGCGTCGTGGGTACGCCCAGCGCGGTCCCCAGCATGTTTACTCAGAAGTAAAAGGCCCCAGCTTTGCAGCAGCCGTTAATCTGCTGCGGGCTCAGAATAAGTAGCCAGGTCTAAACCCGAACATGTGCAACGATCGTAAATAAGAACCAAGCCCCATGTAAATGCAATTATAACATATTTTGGGGGCTGTTTTATTTCCCCAAGCATGGAAAGTACAGGCACTCCCTCACAATTATCGCCGAAATGCGTTTTCGGCTGCAGCCTTAATGCATGTTTTAAATCTCGCAGAAATCTGCAGGACTTTGGTAGGGGTTGATTTTTTCTGGATCAGGCTCCAGATCTTTAAGCATCTGAACTCCGGCATAACTGGTTAAAGGACAGCTTGCCGAGGCCGTCAGCGACCTTTGCAAACCTAACCATTCCGCCGCACGGAGGACGCTTCTGAGGAGCTAGTTGACTGATGGAAATCGAAATCAACTTCTCGCTTTGAAAGCGAAGGGCAGCGTTCTGTCCTGCGAGTGCAATTCTGACCCCAGTCCCCGAATCTACCCAAGTCTTTTGCCCCTATCCTAAAACACGCTTCTGGCTTCAATCGGAGGGCCGAGGGCGCCTATTGAATTGCAGCCCGCAGGTATGTGTGTGTCAATCACATCCGTGACCATTGGGCCCTGGATTTCAACGTGCATAAAAAGTCCGATCGTTTGCAGGTTTTATTTCGTATTTTAGACAGTCATTCTCCTTCATCCCCCATCCATCTCCTTCTGCTGGAGAAAGGAGACTGAAAAGTACAGCCTTGGCTTAAAACTCCTGCTTCCCCCAGAATTGACAGAAACACACTCTAGCTTTTATAGCTGATCCGAAATCAGGGGTGCCAACCTGAGTAAAAAAAAAAATTGGGGGCAGGGATAGGTAAGTCCTGCCCGAACAATAGATCGTAAGATGTGGTACACGCACCCCATTTGAAAAGCAATGCCCATCAACTTTGGGGGGCGGCCCCCTCACATATTTTATTGGGGGGAGGCGAAGGGACCTCGCTTCTGCCCCCCTAACAAAAGTCTGCCCCCCTCAAGAAAATCCTGGCTACGCCCATGACCTTAGCCCCGGGGAGTTGACTCCTATGTCTCAAAGACAAGGGCGCACGGGTCGTTCTGCTCGCTTTGTGCACGCAGCTCGATCTCTAGGGCCGTCCAACAGCCTAGGAAACTCCTCTAAATTTCCTCTCGCTCTGGTCTAAGGCGACAGCTCTTATTTTACTATTGCTATCAACTGCCATCCCACCGACACTTAACAGGAGGTAAGGAGGCGCCTATCGAAGTAGCGGCAAGGAGCGCTGACTTCCGCCTGGGCGTGCGTTAGGGTTGCGAGGTCCCATTCCCTGCTTAGACGGCTCCTGTTCACCCCTAAGGAATGGAGTGCATAAGAGCCAACTCCTAGGGGCCATGGGCGTCTTCGCTCCCCCAGTAAAATATTTGAGGGGTCTGCCCCCCAAGTTGATGGGCATTGCCAATCAAATGGAGTGTCCCGCGTGATGTGCAATATTTAATAAAATACTGCGTGGGGGCCCGATAAACCCCGCCCCGATAATCAATCGCATGACGCAACTATTTAAATGGCAATGACCATCAACTTTGGGGAAGGCCGTCCATAGGCGTGGTCAGGGGGGCAGGGGGGCAGCTGCCCCCTAAATCAAGTAAATAAATAAAAAAACTTTACTAACTGAACAACCGCATCACAGATAACTCGGTTCTGCCCCCCCAACACAAAGCCTGCCTCTAAAACAAATCCTGACTATGGCCCAGCCCCCTCAAATATTTTATTGGGGGGTCCGGAGCCCCCTCGGCCCATAGCTGTCAACGTTTCCCTTTTTTAAAAGGGAGATTCCCTTATTCCGAGTAGGTTTCCTCGCAAGAAAAGGGAAAAGTTGACAGCTATGCCTCGGCCCCTAGCAGTTGGCTCCTATGTAATCGATTATAAAAGGGGGGCTTGCCCTCCTTTTATTCAAATTGGCACCCCTGATGGGGTGTGTGGGATTTTTGTCTCGTTTTGTAGCAGTGGACGAGGCGAGGGAAGGAGGGGGCCCCGACGCAGAGCTTTGAAGTCAGCTATGTTAAATCCTTGTACTCTGCTTTCCGAAGCAAATTGGAGGTCAGAGTTGAAGCGGAGCGGGGAGCAGAGGAGAGGGCAGAGAAGCCGCGAGCAAAGCGGGGAATTTCCTGCCTGAGTGAAGGTCCAGGTCGCCAGCAGCGGCACGGACCTCGCGCTGCCTGGTCTCCAAAACCAAACCGGACTCTCACCTTGTTGGGTGGGGCCAAGAGGCGCTGGCGGGTTTGCAGAGCATCTGTTCGGATTGCTTTGCGTCCAAAGGTCCTAGGGCCAATGGAAACACAGCCTGCGTCAAAACAAAATAAAAGAAAAAAAAATTCCTTCCAGTAGCACCTTAAAGACCAACTAAGTTAGTTCTAGAACTAACCTAGAACTAACCTAATAATACCTAGAACTACTGGAAGAAATTTTTTTTCTTTTATTTTGTTTTGACTATGGCAGACCAACACGGCTACCTATCTGTAACCACAGCCTGATGACACAATAAATAAAAAGCAGTTCCATCAACCCCTGGTATGACCAAGAAACAAGGCATTTTTGTGATGTTGCCTCTGTATCGGTGGTGTCCCTTGAGAAGCTGAGTGGCTCTTGTGTTTCGGGGGAAAAATATTTTTTATTAAAGATTTTATTGAATTACAAAAGAACGTGCAATGTCTCTCTCCCTCCCCCCAAAAATCATAGAGTCTCTTAGTTACATTCAGTGTAAGACTCGGCTCCTGTTAAATTACACAAGAGGAAGCTAATTTTGGTGGCTAAAGAGTAGCAGAAGTTCTACCATCAAGAAATCAGGGGCACAGCTATCCATCCCAACTTCCAGAAGGGGCGTTTCTTTCTATATGTAAGCTAGAAACTCCTGCCAATTATTACTGTGGCAAAAACATTTGGGGACACCAGTTCTTTGCTTCCCAAATCTCCTGTCTTTCCCTCCCCCTTCCCAATGGATAGCACAGGGTCTGATGCCCATCATGATACATTTAGTAGCAAACAGCAGATTCTTGTGAATTGGAGCCCCAGCTGAGAGTGCCAGTGGTTTCTACAAAAGATCTCATCTTGTTCATTGCCCACTGTTGAGGACTTCTCCGCCGCCTCTCTTAGTTTCTTACTTTCTACTTGGGACAGGAAACATTCTTGCATACATTGTATACTCCTTTAAATAACTCCTTTAAAATACAAATAAGAATACAGTGGTACCTCTGGTTAAAGACTTAATTCGTTCCGGAGGTCTGTTCTTAACCTGAAACTGTTCTTAACCTGAGGTACCACTTTAGTTAATGGGGCCTCCTGCTGCCGCCGTGCCGCTGGTGCGCGATTTCTATTCTCATCCTGTTCTTAACCCGAGGTACTATTTCTGGGTCAGCAGAGTCTGTAACCTGAAGCGTCTGTAACCTGAAGCGTCTGTAACCCAAGGTACCACTGTACATAATGCTTGTATAGCACTTACAAGTGTTCAGAGCACTTCCCATGCATTCATAGAATTCCAAAGTTGGGACCATGAGAGTCATCTTGTCATAGGAACCAACTCCTAGGGGGCCGAGGTCCCTTCCGCCCTCCCAATAAAATATCTGAGGGGGCCTGCCCTCCCAAAGTTGATGGGCATTGCCATTCAAATGGTGTGAGGGTGCCATGTCATAGAATATCAGAACTGTAGAGTTGGAAGAGACCCCAAAGATCATCTAGTTCCTGAAATGCAGGAATATGCATCTGCCCCATACGGGGAACGAACCTGCAACCTTGGCTTTGTCAGCACCTCGCTCTAACCCACTGAACTATCCAGGCACATGATCAATTATGCAGAATAGGGCTTACCTGGGCCTCCCAATATTTTATTCAAGTTGGCACCCCTGCATCTTGTCGAACCCCTTGCAATTCAGAAATCTTTTGCCCAATGTGGGGCTCGAACCCACATGACCCTGAGATTTAGAGTCTCATGCTCTACCAACTATAGGCTGTCTGTCCCACTGGTATCCTTGGAATCCTTACTATTACCCTGTGTTGTTGCAGGTAGGGGTGGGTGGCTGAGTCTGAGAGAGAGGCTTGTCTATGACCCCCTCTGGTGAATTCATGGTAGAGGTGAAATTTGAACAAGTGGCTTTCAGATTCGCAGCTTTATTTGTTCCAGTGTGAGAGCCAGTGTGGTGTAGTGGTTAAGAGCGGTAGACTCGTAATCTGGGGAACCGGGTTCATGTCTCCGCTCCTCCACATGCAGCTGCTGGGTGACCTTGGGCTAGTCACACTTCTCTGAAGTCTCTCAGCTTCACTCACCTCACAGTTTGTTGTGGGGGAAGAAGGGAAAGGAGAATGTTAGCCGCTTTGAGACTCCTTCAGGTAGTGATAAAGCGGGATATCAAATCCAAACTCTTCTTCTTCTGTTCCATCCAGTAATCAGACACGTTTGTGTGTGTGTTTCCCCACTCCCTTCTTTCTCTCTTTCTTACAGGCACTTGCCTTTGCTGCCAGGCTTCTCGGCTATCATGGGTAGCAAGACTTTGCCAGCTCCAGTGCCCATCCACCCCTCCCTCCAGCTCACCAACTATTCCTTCTTGCAAGCTTTCAATGGCCTGCCCGCCGTGCCTTCGGAACATCTGCCCAACCTCTATGGCTTCAGTGCCCTCCACGCCGTTCATCTTCACCAGTGGACCCTGGGCTACCCGGCCATGCATTTGCCTCGTTCGTCCTTTGCCAAAGTGCCCGGCGTGGCCAGCCTGGTGGACGCCAGGTTCCAGCTGCCCGCCTTCCCTCTCTTCCCGCATGTCATCCATCCCAAACACGAAGCTGCCAACATGCCGCTCAAAGCCAAGCCCCGATTTGACTTTGCCAATCTCGCTGTGGCAGCCACTCAGGAGGACCACTCGAAACTGGGACAGATCGATAGCCAAGGCTCCCCTCCAGGCCTTGGCTCCTTGCTCGAGGTGACCAAGCTTTCACCGGAGAAGAAACCCACGCGGGGAAGGTTACCTTCCAAAACCAAGAAGGAATTTGTGTGCAAATTCTGCGGCAGGCACTTCACCAAGTCGTACAACCTTTTGATCCATGAAAGAACCCACACGGACGAAAGGCCGTACACATGTGACATTTGCCACAAGGCCTTCAGAAGACAAGATCACCTGAGGGATCACAGGTAGGCCTGAGCATTTAATGGATCTGTTCTCCTGAAGCCCATCTTAACTGCCAACAATTACAGTGTCACATCTAGTAGCTATACCCGATTATATGTTGTGGATAACTGTTATCACAGACAAATGAGATGGAGCTACTTCAGTAAAGAATGCCCATTACACATTAGGTAACACTTGGATATGCTTAATGGTGACTCTCCATTGTGACTTTAATGCTGCTGTTAATAATAATAATAATAATAATAATAATAATAATAATAATACACTGACCATCTAGCCACTCTGGGCAGCTTCCAACACATACAAAAACATAATAAAACATCAAACATAAAAAACCTTCCCAATACAGGGCTGCCTTCAGGTGCCTTCTAAAAGTTGTGTAGTTCTTTATCTCCTTGATGGGAGGACATTCCACTGCTGAGAAGACCCTCTGCCTGGTTCCTTGTAGCTTCACTTCTCTCAGAGAGGGAACCACCAGAAGGCCCTGGGAGGTGGACCTTAGTTTCTGGGCTGAACGATGGCGGTGGAGATGCTCCTTCAGGTAGAGCTGGGAAATAAAAAAATGTTTCCTAGCTGAATTTCAGCTAAGTAACAGATCTGTAATGTGACGTATTCCATCCTCTACTGCAAGGTTGGGAACTATTTTTCACCTTGAGGGCCACACTCCATTTGGGGCAACCTATCCAGGGCCACATGCCAGCAGGGAATAGTTAGCCAGAACAAGTGTAGATACACACACCTCTCTCTACCTCCCGTCCAGGCAAGCAAGAGTTCAATGATACATTCCAGCCAGGCAAAAAACACTTGGGAGATGAAATGAAGCAAGTGAGAGGTATGACCTGGGAAAAGGGTTCATGGCCTGGAGGACCACAATCAACATCTGCTCTACTATTACACCCTGTTTCCTACTGTCATGCCCAAGCAAGTAATGATCTGTGTGAAGGATCTCATATTCTCTTTCTTATGCAGAAAATGCATTTATTGAGTTTTTTGGGTTTCGTAATTGCATAACATTATTTCACCAAAGTTCACCTGCGTCGGGGTTGTACCATTGATGTTGGCTGGAAGGCTGTTTTCTGAGCAGATGATCAGGGGTTGCATCCACAATCCCCATGGAGAATATCATGGTGGTCAACAAACATCCATTCCTTAAACTCCTCTTCCTGAGGCTCCCCGCCCTGCACAGCTAACGTTTCACTTCCTGGATCAGATCCCAGGTGAGGGAAACCCTGTCAGGGGCAGGAGGAAATGAATGCATTAGGAGAGAATTCATGCCAAAATTATATTTGATGATTGTTTTCCTTCCCAAGTGTGAGCATTGCTGATGCAGGCTGCAGTCCTATGAATCTGGGAGTAAGCCTCATCTAAACTCAATGGAATTTACCTCTGGGCAGACGTGAATCGGATTGGGCTGTTAAATGACAAGCTAGAGCTGATTCACCAGTGGATCATGCAGATAAGCATACCTCACTGATACATGTGGATCTTTTGCACCTGAATACCTGATTGATTGAATGATGTGGAGCAGGGTTAGCCAATGTTGTGTCCTCCTGATGTCATGGACTCCAGCCCCCATCAGCCCCAGCCAGCATTGCCAATGACCAGGAACGATAGAAGCTGAATAGTCCAACAATGTTTTGAGGGTGCCGTATTGGGTATCCCTGCTGTAGAGTGTGGTGGGGGACCGATGGAGATGCTAATGGGTTTGTTAGGTCCTAGGTCCTGATATCTGATGCCTTTAAGTCTTATTTGGTCATCTCCTCTAGTGACTATCACATGACATGCCATGCAATCAGGGTTCTAAACCATGTAAGGAGCCAACATGCATGGAGGGTGGGGTTAGAGCAGGGTCCACAAGCACTACCCTACTGTTTCCCACATGAGATGGTAATCTTAAGAAGGGACAATGGCCTTCCTACATATAGATGTACAGATAACTGCTTATGCAAGGGAAAACCAACAGAAGTTGATAGCAGTGGCAAAGGTCCCTATGAACATAGGAAGGGCTTTGTATGTACCAAGTCAGACCAATGGCCTACCTATCACAGTATATTGCCTACTTTGGTTGGCAGAAGCCCTCTCCACTGCCTCAGATGGAGGTCTCTCCAAGCACACCAACTTAAGATCCTTATAACAGCTGCAGATGTTGAGGGTTGAACCTCAACATTATGTGCTCTTCTATTCTCTTAGAGCCCCAACCCTTTCTATCTACTAATTATACGAGACAAAATGAGTATGCATTTACACTTTTCATGAATAACAAGCTCACTTGTATTCCAAGTCTACCCACAGCCTAAATGAAGCCACGTATTTCAGCTGAAATCCATTTTAGCTCAGTCTTGAGCACATTTTAGTGGAAGCACGTTCCATTCAGTACAATGGGATTTACTGGATTGCGAGTTTAGTCCCATTTAGGATTAAGGAATGAAGGAAGATGCTTAAATACTGATAGACTTAGATAGCTCCTTTGTGGATCAGGGCATTTATTTGTTTAGAACTCTCTGTGATGTATATGCAATGTTCTTTCCCTCTATTTTTGCACAGTGAGAATTTTTTAGGGCAACTCATGGATATTATGTGCATGAAACCCACTGAAGACACAAAACGTTTTAGCAGCCTAATGCCCAGCTAGACTCAGTTCTTGATTAGTAGGACTGCAATCTTAGTCTGCAAATAGTCTTATTTATTCAGATATTATACGTGGGTTTGGCATGCTCATCACTCGTATCAAAGCAGGTAGTGGAGAAAAATAAGCAAAAATCTCATTTATAATAAAATCAGTCCCCACCTGCTACTGATTCCATCACTTCCAGTTATTTATAATAAAAACATGTCTATGCTACCTATATAATCTGATTTCATACTGTTGCGTCTCTCAGCCAAGGAACTATGGACACAGTAGGGACATCAGAGAAAGTCTCAGCTGCAGGAGTGCCCCTGACAACTGAAAAGTCTCGGGGCAGATGGCAACAAGACTTTGTGTATGCTAGTTTCTATGCATAGGTGTACTTTTAGGTTTCTGGGCAAATAGAGTGGGTCTCACCAGAACTGCAGTTTGCCGCAGCCCTGGAAGCAAAATGTAAAATAAGGAACAAGAGGTCTGAGACCCCAGGGTAAAAGGATCAGGCCCTGAGGTCTTTTGACCTTCCCTAATAATACCCCTGATCAGCACCCTAACAAATTATGCTAACTACAGTTCTCTAGAAGAAGCTGTGAGAGTTAAACTGGTTTCAAGCCAGTTTAAATGAGCAGTGTAAATATCTGCCAAGGTACCAACCTAGATTCATGACAAACTCCTCCATGGGACAATCCCTCTGTCCTCTGAAAGGGTCATATCCCCCTAAACATCATATTCATTCTACTTTCAGTGTTTCAGGACTTTCCCAACAATTGTTTACCCCTTCTGTTTTATTGCTGACAATTATTTTGTGCAGGGAAGCATGAGTGAACTTCTGAAGAACTTAAAAAAAAGAAACTGCAACACCCAGTAATAGATCCCATAGGATTGAAGCTCCACTTATTTAATTTATAGACTGCCCTGCTACAGAAGCTCTATAACAATGCATTTAGTTAAGGTGAACTGTAAGTTTACGATGGTTCTCATCTTACACCAGGGGCAGATGCCTGTATGTTTTCTGCTGCGGAGCTAACAGTGGTTTTCAATCCCTTTCTCTCATCACTGCTGCTTTGATCAAATCTGGAGCTCTGTTTTGGGATAAAAAGAAAAGTATTTGGAGATCTGAACACAGATTTCCCATGGTTCATCTCCCTTTATCCAAGGCTAACTGGATATTCCATGTACAAACCAGGGATTTCAACTCAAGGGGCACAAACTAAAATATAGTTATAGATCGTGTGCTTTTTTAGGGTTTAACCAGACATACATTTCCCTGAAAGTAAGCCTCTCTGAACACAACAGGACTTACTTCAGTTAAATATAGGATGTACATCCCAAGTCCATTGAAATCATTGGAAGCCGTGTGCATTTATTGTGTGCTAAATTGCAGCTGAGCGTTTCAGTCCAATTTTCTCCTGTAGGCAAGGGAGCTCTGGTTGTGTTTGATCCCATTCAGTTCAATGGAGAAGATCCTCCAAAAACATCTCCCTTTGAACCTGGAGAACAACTATATATTGATGTGAATGGAAAAACTTCCATGTACTGAAATCTCCATGATATACTGAATTCTCCACGATATACAGAAGCAGACAGGAGGCTCAAAGTGGAATTTCCAGATCCATATGCCCTGCTATTAGATTTTTCTTTGCATATCATTGTTCTCCTTTGAGAACTTTCACCAAAACTTTGACCTTCCACCTGTACATTGTAGCAAGCTAAGACAGAAATGTATGTTGGTCATCTGATCAAATCTAAAATCTCTCTCTCTCTTTCTCTATTTTCTCTCCCCAGATATATCCACTCTAAAGAAAAGCCCTTTAAGTGCCAAGAATGTGGGAAAGGATTTTGCCAATCCAGGACTCTAGCTGTTCACAAGACACTTCACACACAAGTAAAGGAACTTAAACCTTCGAAAATGAAATGCTAAAGCTTCTAGCCCCCATGAACTTCACCCCACACCCGACATTCCGAAATTTAGACCAAATTCTTGACAGAGACGTTGTGGAGCACTGAAAACTATTAATTTTAAATTTGTTAAGAAAAGAAAAACTCAACCCCTCTCCGCATACAAACACAGCCAGCCTTCCCAAAAACCTGGGTGCTTCCGAGTTACACAGAGGAGTGTAAACCTTGCATGACTCTGCTAAACTTTACGTCAAAAGGTGGTGCTCAAGTATTGGAGAGAGGAATTTTCATTGTGTTACGAGGCAAACAACACCCAAAGTAGCTTCCTGAAGTTTTTGCTTTTCTTTAATTTTTAAAATTTTTATCCTTTCTGTATGCTTGTGTGTGACTGTTTAAAAGGCTTATCATTCATCATACTTCCAAAGAGAATATCCAGAAGATGGTTAAGAGAAACCGGCTTCATGTTTTAGGCACTCCTGAGATGAGAAGGAAGATCACTGATAAACTCTGTGTTTGAAAGGAAGCGAATGACCCTCCCATGTAATGGATCTTGCTGTTCCTCTACAGATTTTTAACACCCAAGTCTTCCCATCAGTGGGTTTCCTTCCTGCACACTGTGGCAAACATCCTGGGGTTTCTGTTTGTTTGTTTGTGGTCTAGTGCCTTGGGAGTGGTTTGTAGCTGGTGGATTTATTTAAACAAAGCCAAACACAAAAACACCGAAAGTGGGCAAAAGTTGACAACAATAAATCAAAGTGACTGCTGTGCCCAGTATGGTCTTAGTAGTACTTTCAAGTTATGGATGGGGAGTGAATGGAATTGATGGGGTGGGGTGGGGGGTATTTGACAAATCTCAGCCTGAGAGTTTTATCCCCAGTTGTCTTTCCCACCCTCCTTAGCAGTGTAAATAATAATAATGAGACATTCCAATATGTTTTTGGTTAAAGTTATTGCTATTTGGCACTTTATGCTGATTCTTGATAATGAACATTTATCACTGGATTTATTTGTGTGCGTGCGTGTTTTTTTTTTTAAGTATTAAAATAAATTGGCATTTTACAGGCAAACATGGCTGGGTGACCTTTTCACTCCCTCTGTTAAAAATGCTTTTAGCAAAGCCCGTGATTTCTGTCCAGACCTTACGCAGCTACTATCTGGTATTGTTTTGTAGACACTGAATCTGTTAATGACCTTGGTTTCGAGAATCACAGCTTTAATTTAAATGTGGTCTTAACTTTAACAGATAAAGGCAGCAGTCCTGTACCCATGTCCCAAGTAAGCCCCATGGAACTAAGTGGAACTTACTTCAGAGTAGAAATGTAAAGGTCTGTATTGCAAGTTAACAAACGAAGACTGTGATCCTATGCATACTTGGAGGTGACAGTGAATGCAGGGGACTAAATGCATAGGATTGGGTCCCAACATGCATAGGACTGGGCTGCCAAATCCGTACTGCAGGATTAAGATGGAGCATTATAGTATTGCAATGGGGTGTTGCAATAATTGCAGGTGGGGGGCGGGGGGGGGAGCAAAGCCCCATTCAACTGAACAGATATGCATAAGGCTGCAGTGCAAACCAATTTAATACAGAGGCTTTTGCTTGAACAGACTTAAGAATTTAGCCATGAAGCATTGACCAGTGTAATCCTATGCATGTTTGCCCAGAAGTAAAATCCCAGTATGTTCAAGGGTAAAGGTAAAGGTAAAGGGACCACTGACCGTTAAGTCCAGTTGTGGATAACTCTGGTGTTGCAGCGCTCATCTCACTTTACTGGCCGAGGGAACCAGCATTTGTCCGCAGACAGTTTTTCTGAGTCATGTGGCCAGCATGACTAAGCTGGTTCTGGTGAACCAGAGCAGTGCATGGAAACACCATTTATCTTCTCACTGGAGCAGTACCTATTTATCTACTTGCACTTGATTTGCTTTCAAACTGCTAGTTTGGCAGGAGCAAGGACTGAGCAACGGGAGCTCACCCCGTCGCGGGGATTTGAACTGCCAACCTTCTGATCGGCAAGCCCTAGGCTCAGTGGTCAGGGGTCCTTTACCTTTACAGCTTATACTGGATTGTACTGCTGAGGACCATCCATAAAGCACACAAATCTTTTAAGGACTTGCTTAAGTCTCTTTTGTCCCTTGTCACACTTTGCCTGGTTCTAATATATTAAAATTCAGGTTGTTACAATATCAGTATCTAGGGTTGCCATTCACCCGGAATTTCCTGGATATATCCAGTCGGAAGCAGTGTCCAGGCAGAAATCGCTGAAATGTACGGATTTTCACTGTTTGACATATGGCAACCCTACACAATCACTTCCAGGCATACCAATAATGTATGGATGGTGTTGTTGTTGTGAGGCTGCACTACTTAAAATCCTCAGCAATTCAGAACTATGTTCAATGTGGCTTACTCTCAGGGAAGTGCATGCCTGCAGTGGCAAGCACAGTGCCTGTGCAGGATTGCAGCCCTAAGCTACTTATTTAGAAGTTGTTTCCACAAGGGGACCACAGCTCCATCTGTCCACATCCTCAAAATGTGGATGCTCATTGTAACATCAGATCAAAACACTTCAGAAAGTGGCCTAGACTGTGGACTTTTCCCTCTCTGGCTTCTCCAAGTGTGAAAAATGAGTCTGGATAACACCATCCTGAGAGATAAGGCAGAGGTGGCACCTGGAGTGGGAGAGAGCTGCTTCCTATCAAATTGAAGCCAGAGAGGGGTCGGGCCTGGAGGATGCTCAAATCCCCGTTGTTGTTTGAGCCAGGACCGGCCTACTGTCAGAGTATGCTCAGTAATCACACAGCACATAGCTGGAGTTAACTCTTCATTAGCAAAAACACGATCTCCACAGACATGGCTGAGTGTCAGGCCTAATGAGCACATTATTCCTGATGGTTTTCATAGAATCTTAAGAGTTGAAAGGGACCTAAGAGTCATTTAGTCCAACCCCTGCAATGCAGGAATCTCAGCTAAAGCACCCATGACACATGGCCACCCAACCTCTGCTTGAAAACCTCCAACGAAGGAGAGCCCATAACATCCTGAGGGAGACTGTTTCATTGTCAAACAGCTCTTGGTGTCAGAAGGGTGGTTTTTTTGTATGTTTAGCTGGAACTTACTTTCCTGCAAGGGATGTGGGTGGCGCTGTCGGTTAAACCACAGACCCTAGGACTTGCCGATCAGAAGGTCAGCGGTTCGAATATCCTCCACGGAGTGAGCTCCCATTGCCCGGTCCCTGCTCCTGCCAACCTAGCAGTTCTAAAGCACATCCAACTGCAAGTAGATAAATAGGTACCACTCCGGTGGGAAGGTTCCCCAGAAGCGGCTTAGTCATGCTGGCCACATGACTTAGAAGCTGTACACTGGCTCCCTTGGCCAATAAAGCGAGATGAGCGCCGCAACCCCAGAGTCAGCCACGACTGGACCTAATGGTCAGGGGTCCCTTTACCTTTACTTTCCTGCAACATGAAGCCATTGGTTTGAGTCTTGCCCTCCAGAGCAGGAGAAAACAAACTTGCTCCCTCCTCCATGTGACAGCCCTTCAGATATTTGAGGAAGGCTACCTCCTCTCAGTTTCCTCTTTCCCAGGCTAAACCTACCCAGCTCCTTCAACCGTTCCTCATAAGGCTTGGCTTTTGCGCCACAAAATCAGTTGCCGAGACTGAAAGTCTTCCCACAGCTGTCTAAGTACCCTCTTCTCCAGAGCTTTCCCCAAGCAATCAGAGAGTGTGCCTCCATGAAGCCTGTCACCACTCTGCCCTTTTCAGCCCTCTTCTGGTTCTAGGAAACAAACGGAGAGGGAACTTGCTGCTTGTGTGTGTGTTTGTGGGGTGGGGGGTGGGGGGTGGGTAAACTACACTTCCCATGATTCTTTGTGGAGAAATGTACTTTAAATGTTTAGTGTGCATGCAGCCTCTAGTGAGTGTGCAAAACAAGAAGAAAACACTCCCCATATGCTCTGGACTTCACAAAAACACTAAAACAAACATCAGAAAAAATAGTAAAAATTAGTTAAAATACTAATAAATAATATAAGCACAACAGACAGAGGTTAAAAGCAACTCAGATGATTAAGGAGGTCTTTCTGTGGTCTAGAAAGGACAAGGTAGGCGTATGATGAGGATTCCTAGAGAGAGCTGCATAGATTGCATGGTTTAATCAGCTTTCAGAGAACATTTTACCCCTCATGCAATTACAATCCTGTGGAGGAGAGAGAGTCCCTCCACATGTTCCACACCAAGTAAACATGGATAGAATTGCACTATCAGATTTCCTTTGATCATATACTGACAATTGGATTTTAAAGACAGAACAGCTATTTCATGCTCCCTTCTGTATCTCACAAAGAGTATCTGAATTATTGTTCATCAGACTCCGGAATACTGTTCCTCAAAGAGTTTGTAGCTGATCATTGAATTGCAGCTGATTGTTGAATCGCTACTGTTTTAAATCTGAAAAAAAACCCCAATTAGAATTATTTTCTAAAGAGAATGAAAATCAAAGCAGCTTGCAAATCGTTTTGCAAATGCATGGAAATTTATAACAAATTGATCAGCCATCCACATTTTAATCAATTAATCAACTTATATTCTTTTGAAGCAATTCAAAGAAACACTACTTTGGATCATGGTGTCATGGAGATTCCGTTCTGTTTTAAGCTGCCCATTCATCCTTGGCTGGGGAAGTTCTCAACATTTAACCAAAATGGGATTTCTATCTCTCTCTCTCTCTCTCTCTCTCTCCCCCCCCCCCCCCCGCCTTTTGTTTTTTGAAGGTGAGGATTAGATTTTCAGTGGGATAGCCCAAGAGCACTAATTTATTTGATCAGATTAAAGCTGCATGCTTTTGTGAAACTCTCTGGGGGAACAGATTAGAGTAAACCTTGTTTGCAAATGCTCCAATACACAAACCGAGGGGAGTCACACTGCAGCCGCCTGAATCTTGCTGTTTCTGTTGTTAAATGCTTGTTGCACTTTTCAAAGGAGGTGGTAGAGATTCCGGTACATAATGCTTTACATTTTTTCTTGTTGAAACATCCTGTTGGTGCTTGTACTCTAAATTTCTGAGAATTCTTTTTCTTGTTTACAGACTAACTGTGAAGTACTTTCAGCACCTTCTCATTCTACCAAGTCCACATGGCATTGTTGTAATGTTAATAAGGATTTACCTTTTTCTGCAGAAAATCTGATGTTAAAAAAGGCTATTACCAATGACCCGTTTGAAATATCCCTACGACCCTTTTGAAAAAGCAAACTCCCTGTCTGGGAGCACCACGTGGGTCCGCCTGTTTTCTACTGACTCCACATGTGTAGTAAATGAATACATATTACAAGAACCCCAGAAGTCTCCAGTATTCTACCATAGGCTCAGTAGCTTGGAAAAGTTAACTTCCTTCACTGAAACTCTTGTTGCCTTCTGTGAGGTTCACCTGGGCACAAGGCAGGTGAGGTGGAGCACAGCATGCACCACTCCCAGCAGTGTGACTAGGGGGGTGCAGAAGGGGTTGATAGCCCCAGGCAGCACTGGGCCTGCAGGATGCCTGAGCTGCCATGTCCCTCCCGGTGTGGTGTAGTGGTTAAGAGCAGTGGACTTGTAATCTGGTGAACGGGTTCGCTTCCCTGCTCCTCCACATGCAGCTGCTGGGTGACCTTGGGCCAGTCACACTTCTCTGAAGTCTCTCAGCCTCACTCACCTCACAGAGTGTTTGCTGTGGGGGAGGAAGGGAAAGGAGAATGTTAGCTGCTTTGAGACTCCTGAAGGGGAGTGATAAAGCGGGATATCAAATCCAAACTCTTCTTCTCCTTCTCCCGGGTGTCCACCCAGGAGGGGCATGGAAGCTCGGGCACCCTGCAGGCCCAACGCTGTCCAAGAAAGCAGCGCGAGGGCAGCACAAGGCAGCAGCATTCCTCCCGGGTGCTGGTGGGGCTCGCGGTGCCTCTAGCCACACCCCAACACAGAGTTTGCTGGAATGCAAAAGTGTGAACCCCCTGGCCTCTCCAGAATGAGAAGCTTCCATCTGCTTGGACTCAAGACATAAGAATGGTTTCCGATTATTACATTGCAAATAGTGTGAACTGATATTTCCTGTCAGAAAAGGTCCCAGTGTATCTTGAGCAACAGATGATTCTTCAGGAGAGTAACTTTAAGGATGGGGGGGGGATGTGTGTGCTTCAAATAGTTAAGTTGCTGTATATAGATAGCAAAATCATAAAGCTGTTACAACAAATAGTCCATTCTGATGTTGCCTGATAATACACACATGGTTGCCGCTTTAAAGGTTGTCATGTAGGTAAATGTTAGATATGTGCAGCAACTCCCCCAAATACACCTTGTATTGGTGGCATTTGGAAGCATCCTGATCCACTTTGCATCATTCTGATTCATTATTTGGGCCGGAATCTGCTCTGTGAAATCTGAAGCTGTTTTGCCCCCTTGACAATCATGGGGAATCTATGACTCACCCATTTTTCATATAAATAAATGCATGCAAAGGAGTGATTAAATCTGCCAAATTTCAGGGGGTGGGATCATACAGGGGAACCTTTAAACCTTTTCTCCTTAAGTCTGCAACTTTTTAATTCCTGCCCCGTCAAAATAGGATGCAAATTGCAAGCATGGTCAACCCTTCTGAGCGGATGAAGCTTGACAAATTTTAGAAGGATGGGTGTAGTAGTTCTTTGTCAGCTTGGGTGGGGAAACAGAAATCACACACCCTATCAAAAGGTCTTTGGGGCAATTAACTTGAAAACTGGGACACAGAGGAGGTGCCCTGGGTAAGAATCCTGCCAAAGTCCAAACAAATATGTCCTGGGACTGTCAGGTGAGTTTGTTATTGAAAAAACTGGAAAAGTAACCATTTTTTTCTCACCAGAATTCTCCTCACTTTCTTGGAAGTACCCAGAAGAAAAGAAGAAGAGAGCTACAGTTTTGTTTGTTGGGAAATAGAATGACTGGGAAAGAATTAGGATACCCCAGTAGCCTAACTTTACCACTCATGCCCTCCTCTCCAAGCCAAAACTCAGACAATGACAACCCACCTGAAGAACAACTCTGCTTATTTGCTTTAGTAGCCCTCCCACCGATTACTGTGATTGGAATGCAATGGGGCAACCACTCACTGTCATCAAAAGTTAGGCCTGTCTGTCAATATGAAATGGCTCCTCCCACCTCTCCTTCCCTCCTTTCTCAGGTCCTCAAATGTTCCCCCAGTTGACTTGGTTTTGTTTCTCAGAAAAGAATAGGGAAATTGTGGAGAAAGGTTGTTCCTTTGGGGAAAACTGAGGCTTGAAGCATTTAATAAGAGGAAGGGCAAATAGATGTTGCTGCCTTCATGAAGGTATGCAAAGCATCTGGGAGTGCATATTTTATTCTGAAGCTGGGCACCACAACCTTTATATATAATTCTACAAAAGGAAGGAAGAGCTACAAATTTCAGAGGCGTCAAGAAAAGACAGGCCTGCACACCTCTCTGTGATCGGGTTCCCCCCGCTCCCAGCCATTGTAGCAAAGGAATACATGAGCAGGAATGTCTCCCTTATAACCCACACATGGTTGGGAGCTGAGGAGAACACAAGTTATCTCCTGGAGTGCTGTCATCTTTTTTATCTGAGTTATAAATAAAAGAGAGTTTTCTGATTCGAGTCCAAAGAGGTGATCGGTCAGGGAGGTAAGATCCCCGAGAGAATCCTGCCCACGAGTTCTTATCAGACAAGATTAGGGTCCCTTGAATTCAAAAGGGGAATTCAAGGCACGGTAAGAAATCTGTCCTGTTTTTTAAAAAACAGATCCCCCAGAAAAGGCTTTTACCCTGGAAAAAGGGCAAGCGTTGATAGTGGGGAGAAGGGAGGATTGGGATAAATGGCAGAAACATCACAGGGCGGTCCAAAAGTTTGAGAAGGGTTGCCTGAACGCTTGGCGCTGCCAGGAAACTTTCCATGCTTTAATGTGCTGCGATTTAAAGAGAAGACAAAAATTGACATCAGAATTAAAGATTAATCAAGAATATATGCCGAGTAAATATTTTCTAAAAGTGCTGGGCCGATTGCTGTGAAAACAAAACGAAATCGTTTTGGTGCTGTCAGGGAACTGCCATCAGAGCAGGTGGTGGAAGGGCTCAAGGAGGTTAGGAGAGACTTAATAGCAGAGGAAGGAACCAGCAGGGGGAGAGAAGGAGCTCCGAGGGAAAGGGAGTCGGAAGAAGGGCTCTGGGACACTTCCAGCGAAAACAGTGAGGAGGTTTCAGGACCTCCTATAGGGACACCCACACCTCGCCGGAAACTGTCACGCCGAGAGTCCAGAAGACGCGTTTCCGTTAAGGAGCTTTTATGTTGGAAGAGATTCCGCAAACGCCCACTGTCGGATTCTGCCAGCGACTGAGGGAGCCATGCTTAAGGGCTCCGCTAAAGACAGATTTTTGCTAAGCTGAGCAAACCCTGAGGGACTAAGCTTTTACGCACAAGCAGCTCATCATCACATCACAGGTGCCGTTCCTGGTTTTGCTCATGGGCTGTCCATATTCGGTCAACGTCTATTCTTAAAAATGAGTATTTAGGTTGTCCGGGGAGGGCGCATCACCCAGGGCTGGAGCACACTCTGCACATGGAACGTTTCGGGTCCAATCCTTGGCAAAGACATCTCTGAGCATAGCCAGGGGGGCAAATCCTCAAAAATTATTGAAAAGCGTTAAAAATTAACTGAGGTTCTGCCCCCCCCAGTAGACATCTGCCCCCCCTAGCAAAAGCCTGTTCCCCATAATGTCCTTTTTCGGGGGATTTTTACCTGTGATCTCCCCCCAAAAACTCAGCAACTTTTTGTCTCCCCCCAAAAAAATCCTGGCTATGCCCATGGAGCCTTCCCCAAGATTTTGGCTGGGGTTGATGGGAATTCAACAACCCCTGAATGGTCATGGGTCCCCATCCTAGTTTTATAGCATCCTCTCCCATGTGCACAAATGAAGCTAGGTTCACCCTGGAAAAGTCTGACGCAACCATTGGTTTTTCTGCACCCTTTTTTTTTACAGATTTGTTTATTATTCTTATCACATGGACTCCAGAGTTCTACATGACAGGCAAAAGAAAGGCAATGTTTTGATTTATGAGAGATGGTTTGTATCCATGTGTGCTTGTGACAGCAGGCTCTGATTGACTGTAGGAGAATCTGAGAGGGAAGACTGTATAGCATTGGTTTCTAATCTGTGTCAAGTATTAGGAGATCTTTGTAAATGTGGAATTCCACTCAGACTTGAAGCACAGTATGCCTTTCTGTCTTAACTAAATGTACTGTGGTTATAAATGGATCGAGCACCACGAGTCGAATTCATCCCTGGAGGAACCTAATTGAACTCAATAGTTTTTGCAGGAGTCTTTGTGCTGGAGTCAATTGGCTGACTTTGGGCAAATGTTTGCTGCATTCACTTGTGGATTTGGCTTGCTGCTAAAACAAAGATAGCCTTCCCTTCCTTTCATATGAAAAATGTATCCGAGCGGGGTTGGAGTCAAAGACCTCCTCCACTTGGACATAGATTAAGATGGCTCTAAACTTTTATCCAGTGTAAGTTCCTTTATAAAGATACAACATAAAAAGTGCACAAGTGAATTCAGAGCTTCATGCCTTTGACATTCGTAGGATGGGATTTCTGTTGCATGTCGGTTTGAAATCCATAAACTAGTTAAATCCAAATACTATTTGGATTGAATCCAATTTAATCATACAGTGGAATTTGCATTCCAATTCTAAATATTTGACTGGATGATTCTGGCCCAGTGTCCTTGCAGTACTAGCACCTCATATCATCATGTTTGGTATACCATATTTTTTGCTCTATAAGATGCACCAGACCACAAGACGCACCTAGTTTTTGGAGGAGGAAAACAAGAAAAAAAATATTCTGAATCCCAGAAGCCAGAACAGCAAGAGGGATCGTTGCGCAGCGAAAGCAGCGATCCCTCTTGCTTTTCTGGCTTCTGGGATAGCTGCGCAGCCTGCATTCGCTCCATAAGACGTACACACATTTCCCCTTACTTTTTAGGAGGGAAAATGTGAGTCTTATAGAGCAAAAAATACGGTACTTCATTTTAAGCAATCTAGCAAAGCAGTGAATCTTCTGACCAAAACAAAAATGAGTTAGCTCAGGAATTGGACTACTTAGGACATTTGGAAGAAAGGTATCAGTCTAATCCTCAGTGTGTCAACCTCATGGCCCCCCACCATTTATATCATACCCATCTAAGAGGGTTCAGGGCAGTGTACATGCCCTCTACTTTAATTTTGTAACAATTATATGGGGAAGTTCAGGTGGATAGTCACTGACCTAAGTCTGCCCAGTGAGCTTCATGACTTAGTATAGACTGGAACCTGGTTCTCCAGGGTTTGGGATTCTTCAGGAGAGGAAGAAAGTCTGCAATAGGACAACTTCCTGCACCCCTTTGTGTAAATGTTAAGAGGGAATGAGCCAAACGGTTGTATTGTCAATGATGGGGTACAGAGTGTTGAGGCTGAAAAACAGCAGATTGCTGGAAGCAGAGATGGACAACCTGTGGCCTTCCTGTTGTTGGACTCCAGTTCCCATCAGCTCCAGCCAATGGTCAGGGGACATGGAGGTAGTAGTCCAACAACATCTGGAAGGCCACAGGTTCCCTACCCCTGGCCTAAAGTCACCTGCATTGGTAATTGCAGATGTGGTTCACTATTAATATTGTCAGTCTACTCAACTAGCTTTCTGTAGCCATTCTTGCCTTGTTAGAATCTTCAGTAAGGCAGAAAGTGCTCACACGCATTCCCAGCTGAAATGAAAGGGAAGAAAGGCTTCCAGATATGTGGCTGTATAAATATGAAGAGTCTTCTTCTCCTGGGAATCCATCCTACCTTCCATGTCTGTACCCACCTATGGTATCATAGATGGGAAGGTAAGGGAGCAGGTGGTGCTGAGGTCTAAACCACTGAGCCTCTTTGGCCTGCTGATTGGAAGGTCGGCGGATTGAATCTGTACAACGGGGTGAGCTCCCATTGCTATGTCCCAGTTCTACCAACCTAGCAGTTCAAAAGTCCAAGTTGATTAATAGGTACCACTGTGGCGGGAAAGTAAACAGTGTTTCCATGTGCTCTGGCACTCGTTACGGTGTCCCGTCATGCCAGAAGCAATTTAGTCATGCTGGCCATATGACCCAGAAAGCTGCCTCTGGACAAACACCAGCTCCGTCAGCCTGAAGCGAGATGAGTAGGTTATGAGTAAGTGATGGTTTTGCTGTAAATTTCCTGGGCCATCTTCAAGTACCAGAGGTATCTAGTCTGACCTTCTCCAGCATGGATGGTGAAAGTTTCCCTAGGTAGTCATTCACTGGAAGGAATTACTTGTCTTTCTGAGAAGCAAGTGAATACCATTGAGTCCAACAACTCATACTTGAAGTGGAGCATATCTTTCAGAAAGCAATCCAGTCTTAAATTCAAGATTGCAAGCAATGATGAATTTACTATTTCCTTTGGTGGGCTGCTCCAGCAGTGACTTGTTCTTGCTGTCCAGACAGTTTTTGTCCTCTTTCCAGTTTCAATTTTTCTAACTTCAGACTGCAGCCATTATCTATGCACGTACCTTGTTGCTTTGCCTCGCTCCCAGACTTTTAAATAGCAAGACTTCTTTGGCCTTAATTTTTGTCTGGCATCATTTCAGTTTAGTCTTAAATGCTGTTTAGAAGAAGACGAGGATGACAACGAAGAAAGATGGAAGGAAATTGTCTTCTGACTCTGCACGTATCAATCTTGTCCTGCAAATTTTTTCATTGGCTATCTTCACATGAAGATCATTCTTTTTTCACTCCACCTCTTTTTCAAAGGCCTCACCCATCTTTTAGTGCTATCAATTTATAGGCATGCCACTACAGGGTGTGTTGTTGTTTTTTTGGGGGGGAATTTATCAAACTCCAAAGCCCATCCAGCCAAACAACAATGACCTGTAATTTTAAGTGAATTTAAGATTGTTTGCTGGGACGATCAGATGAAGGAGCAAGAAAGATGAGGTTATAATGTCTCGGGACAAAATCTGCTAAAAGAAGTGGATCTTGAGAAAACCCTTAAAAGAGCAAGGTGGCTTTAATTATTAGGTGCATGGAGATAGCTCCAAAGACAGGGAACAATATGGAAGAATATATAGTGACAGTTGTTGGAGGAGACATATTTCTGAAACAATATATTGCTACATACTTAAAATCCTTATGCAGTACAGCTCTCTCTCAGTGTGTGGGGTGTTGCAAATTTATCATTAGCTATAAAACTGTAAAACTTGCATGGATATGAAGATTATCTAGTCAAACCTTCTTGCTCCAGCATGGAGACAAGATTCTCTAAATATTCCCAGTAGATGAGCCTGTGCAACAGAAGGAATGGAATGCAGTCTATTATTAACTTAGATGACAATGTGCTACAAAGACCAAGATTCACCATGCCAGATGGAAAGAAATATTAGGTTCTAACAACAAGCCAGCTTGGCTTCAGTGGAAGTCAAAACCTCACCCCCATACAACAGAATCTGACTTTGGGGAAAATTCTGTTCCAGCTTACGACTATCAGATAGACCTGCCTGTTGGATTTTTGGAATAAATTCACGTGGGAAAGTTTGCCCCTGCTTCTTTTTCAATCATGCCCATCTTTGAGAGAAAGAAAATCTTTTCCAAATTTTAGTGTTGGGGGGGGGGGGGAGAACTTTCCCCGTCACGAAATATGATCTGTATTCTATTAGGCATTTGTGAACTGTTTCTGCTTTTGGCTTTTTGAGAAAATGTGTGTGAGCTCTAGAGATGAGTTGATATCTTATCTAGGCATGAAAGTATCTCTGAAATAATGTAAACATCAAGGTTTGCACAATAATACACTCATGTTTCTGGGCTTAGAACATACTTCCCCAGTATATTAGCTTTCCATGTTAGGTTTAAAGATTTACCTTGCTTTACCTGAGTGTTTCATTCATTAACCCACAAGCAAGCAGGAAAAGGGTAGATTGGAGTGATATATGTGTCTCATTTAAATACATTTCTATACCAGAGCATCAAGGTCTGACCAAAAGAAACAAATGCTTTCTGATAAGTAAATCCCACTGTCTCCTGTGGTGCTTTCTCCCAGGTAAGTGTGCAAAGGATTACAGTCTTTACCAAATAAAGCATTGGAATTGGCTGAAGTGATGACTAGGCTGGGTTGGGGACTAAATTTTGTGTCACCACTTCCTCAAGTGTTCTGAAGTTTTAGGGTACCCTTACTGGTCCAGTGCTCCTGGCAGAGGAGAACACTGGAGACTTCACCTACCTTGCTGTTGGTGTTTAATTATGATAAATGGCTTCTTTCTTTGGTGATCCCTCATGGCTGAGTAAGATTGCCTTCCATGAACATGGTCTTAACAGTGTGTCTGTAAGTGACTGTGGAGGCCAATTCTAGATCACACATCTTTCCACTGTGGGGACATAAGTTTCCAGGCGGGAGTTGATCACAGTGAGGATTTGCCAAATGAGCCTTCCTCTTACTGTAGCTTGTTCCTTCCTTTTGTCCTGAGTTTGCGCTTCTTCAAAGTCCATGACACCTTTGGTAAAGGCTATTCTCCAACTGGAGTGCTCAGTTTCCCCCAATTTTCCATGCTTATACAGCATTTTTTCAGATTTACCTTGAGAATGTCTTTACACCTCTTTTGTTGTCCGTCAGTATTTTGCTTTCCATTCTTAAACTGAGAATAGAGTAGTTGCTTTGGAAGATGATAGTCAGGCATCAGAACCACATGACCAGTCCAACGAAGTTGATGTTGAAGAATTATTGCTTCAACACTGGGGATCTTGGCTTGTTCCAGTACACTGACATTAGTTTCTATATATATGTAGAGCAGGTGGGAATCAGGCAGGTATACAGAGCGCTGTCTTAATTTGAAAATGAATGAATGAATGAAGTTGCTGAGTTATTGCAGAAGTTGGCCTCTCCAGTTGGGGCCAAGGTGCTTCTGCTCCATGATGACACTAGTTCCTTCCTGCTTTTGTCTCTTTTCTCTCCTTGTGCCCCCTCATGCCACTTGAAGCAGATTCCTTCACCTTGCTGCCGAACACAGCTGCCTTCAATTTGTCTAAATCCAAACTACTGCTGTTACTGTCCCTCCATCACCTTAGCTTAAAGTCCAAATCTGGCTTTCAGCTTCCACCTAGCTAAGTAGAAGCTATGTCACCCATTGTTGTTGTTGTTACAGCTTGGGGTTACACTAAGGCCTGAGGAAAGCAATTCTGTGTATTCAGAGAGCTTATCTATTTGAAACCCAACTTTGCTTACAAACCCAGACAAGCTGAGGCTGTGGGTGATGTAAGCAGAGCAGACAGGGCCACTTCTGTTTCCTGTCTAGGGCCTTCTTCCTGGCATTCCAGCCTGTCCTTTGGTATGTGTAGCCATGGCTCCAAAGGGAAAAGAGCACTGCTCATGTCAGAATGCTGGATGGGCTTGAAACAGCACTCGAGCCTTCGTGTCTCCCTAAATATTTCATCCAAACTGAGTTGCCGCTTCAGCCAGATACTGCTAAAAGGATGATTCAGACCATGCTCATTTGCTGAACTCTTCACTAAACACAGGCAAAGGAAACCCTTTGCCTTCTGCTATATAGCACAGAGCCATAGACAGCATCTGGGATCAAGCAGCTTTAGGGAAAGGTTGACTTCCAACTGCTTACTGGCCTTCATGGATTGATAAAACTGTTTTGAGATACTGCTGAAAGGGGAGTGAGGGGACAAAGGGAAGGATCACAAGATGCAAGTGATGGCTTAGAGGATTACTCATTCGACTAGGGGGAGTGCTGTTGCAGGCTTCCCATATGCATCTGGTTGGCCAATGTAGGACCAGAATGCTGGGCGAGATAGGACTTTGATCTGGCTCTTCTCCTGTTCTTAATGAGCAGCTGGGAATGTTCTCCATTTTTAGACCATAAAATGTATGATTGAACACAAATAGGAACAATTGACTCCAAAGTATTTTGCCTTTGGAGAAATGAGGAGTGGGGAAAACACCAAATAATATATTTTTTCAGGTTAGTGAAGCTAATAAACTTCCAACTGAAGCTACGGGGAAGGTCTATTTTCTTGACAAATGTATCTTCTCAAATCATTGTTTGCAGAGATAATGTGGGGAGAGCCATATCTCATTGGTAAGACACATGCTTTTCTGGAGAAGGTCCAACGTTCAGTCCTTGGCATCTCCTCACCATCACCACTGCCACTGTAGGAACCAACTCCTAGGGGCTGAGGTCCCTTTACCCCTCCATAAATTATTTGAGGGTGTCAGCTGCCCCATATTTTATTCAAGTTGGCACCCCTGCCTGCCACAACCCACCATAGCCTGCTCAGAAGGCTCCTACTGGTAGTCTGGTAGCCTCTGACTCGCCATAAGAGACTAATTATATTTGGGGACTGTCTTAAAGGTTGGGTATTAAAAGGCCAAGTGTGATTGAATGTAAGCAAATCCGAAGTTTTGCATGTTGGGGAAACAATTCCTAATTTCCCATATATGCTAATCGGACTGAACTGGTGGTGACTAACCAGGAATGGGACCTTGGGGTTGTAGTGGATAGCTTGATGAAGATGTTGACCCAGCTGTAGAGAAGGCAACTTCTGTGTTAGTGATCTTTAAGAAAAGCATTGGAAGTAAAATGGCCAGTGTTATGCACATTTACAGTTGAGACCATGCTTAGAATACAGCGTACAGTTCTGGATGCCACCCCTCAAAAAGGAAACTGTAGAATTCAGAAAGGTTCAGAAAAACAACCAACATGAGCAAGGGAGCAACTCTCCTATGAAAAAGGTTACAGCATTTGGGGTTTTCTAGTTTAGAAAAAGGATGATTAAGGAGGGGCACAACTGAGGTGCATAAAATGAGGCATGGTACAGGGGAAAGGGACAGGCAGAAGTTTCTCCCTCTCTCACACAATACTAAAATGGAGCTAAATGGTAAACAAGAGAAAAAGGTAAAGGACCCCTGGATGGTTAAGTCCAGTCAAAGGCGACTATGGGGTTGCGGTGCTCATCTGGCTTTCAGGTCAAGGGAGCCGCCATTTGTCCACAGACAACTTTCCGGGTCATGACTAAACTGCTTCTGGCACAACAGAACACCGTGACGAAAACCAGAGCACACAGGAACGCCGTTTACCTTCCCGCCACAGCGGTACCTATTTATCTACTTGCAGTGGCGTGCTTTTGAACTGCTAGGTTGGCAGGAGCTGGGACAGAGCAACGGGAGCTCACTCTGTTGTGGGGATTTGAACTGCTGACCTTCCAACTGGCAAGCCCAAGAGGCTCAGTGGTTTAGACCAGTGTTTCCCAACCTTGGGCCTCCAGCTGTTTTTGGACTACAACTCCCATCATCCCTAGCTAGGAAGACCAGTGGTCAGGGATGATGGGAATTGTAGTTCAAAAACAGCTGGAGGCCCAAGGTTGGGAAACACTGGTTTAGACCACAGCGCCACCTGCATCCCTACAAATCAATGGACGATAAGGCTATCAATTGTTACTATCCACTGACTGTTTGCCACCTCTAGTGTTGGAAGAAGTATGTGTCTGGGTGCCAGTTGTTGGGGATCCCAAGTTGGCAGAATGATGTGGTTCTTGTGTCTTTCTCATGGAGGTCTGTCCGGCATCTAGTTGGTTATTGTGAGAAAAGGATATTGGATTAAATGGACCTTTGGTCTGCCCCAGCAGTGCTCTTCTCAGTGCTATTTTTCTAGAAAAAGAAACTCACCATGAATGCCTCCATTGTTCTCTTACAATGGCAATGGCGGGCACCTGAGAGGTGCCAGAACTGAGTTTCGGCAAGTTCCAGTTGAAAAAAAGCCTTGACTCTTCTTGTTCCAAGCATCAATATTAGATTATGCTCAAATAATCATGTAATAAGACTGTAGCCATAGCTGTCTGGTCTGGACACCCAAAAAGAATTCCTTTGCTTAGTTTCCATTGGCAGTTTTCAGATGTATAATCGCTTATTGCCATTTTTTTGTATATCTAGAAAAAGGGAGAACTCAACACCCTTAAACAACAAGCTACCTTGAGTGGGGTACTTAACTGCAGGCACTGAGATAGCTCATTTATATGTGACTGAACCTGCTGTCTGGAGGTCCCCAGCAAGTTAACTGTAGGTAGATCGAACAGCCTCAGGTCAAACATCTGCAAGGAACATGTGCCTGATTTCCTCAGCAGCTCCCTTGGGATGGCAGATGGCATACGAGGCACTGCATTGTAACTGCTACTGATGGTATTGAATGCAAATACCAGGCCTCTGGGAGATGTTAGTTAATAGGAAAATGCTCTGAAACAAATTCACTCAGTTAATCTAGGCAATATAAAAAAAGGAAAGTGAAAGAACAAGGGTCCAATCATTTTGCGAACCAACATGAAAGCTTTTCAAGGCTGACTTTTTAACGTTCTTTCCAGCTCACGTTATTTTAATGAGTGACTTAGCCTGACTGTAGAATCTCATTGACCCTTTGGGAAGCTGGAACACATTGAACGAGAGAGCAAGAGAGAGAGGTGTGCTTTATATCCTTGGGATTATCCTTCATTTTGTCCCTGCAATCAGTAATTCATACAGGTGCAAGGACGCAGGATTTGGGTATGGACTGTTTTGGACTCACAGCTAATTGGGACAATGTATCAATGAATTATGGGCCTGCCACCATCACACAGGTATTTGTTCAGCTAAAAAAAGCTTACAAATGACTTTACTGTTGGAAAGAATGAACGTGATGCTATTAAATTATTCCAGAGAAATCCTGTGCATCATTTCTTAATCTTGGGGAAAACACAAGTACTCTAGAGCAGCCTTTTCCAACCCTCGGTTAAATGATGATGATGATGATGATGATGATGAACATCTTGCCTTGAGTGAATTTCCTAATAGACTAATATTTGAATTCGACCTAGTACCATATCTGTTTTTAAAAACTCTCAGATAGAATTTGAATTTTCTGTCCAACAAAACCAATTTTCTGTTTTTGCTTATGAGTTCAAAAATGTGCCGAGCCTTGTTTGTTTCACTGCAACTTAAAATATTATCCAGACTTGCCATTTAGAAACTCTTAGTGCCATTTGAATTATGTGCCATTTTGAAGCTGGATCGAGGAAAGAAAGAAAGAAAAGGCAAAATTAAGTACACTTGTCTGCAATCAGTGGAATGAACAACATGCTATGGTGAAAGCATCTGCCTAACTACTTTGTTTAATAAAGGCATGGATGAGATGATAGCCTCCAAGTAAATAGTTCAGAAGCATCCAAGTTCAGATTTCCAAGAGTCCCTTTTGGAAATGAGATGCAGGTTAAAAAGTCAGTTCTGCAACCAAAAGAAACTTCATCAAGTGCTTTTTGAGTGCCTTCTGTACATTCTGCTTTGTGTGTTCACTTTCTAATGAAATCCCACACACCGTGAACTAATCCACCTCAAGCACCACAAGCTTGTCTTGGGGAGTTTCATCTTCTTGGGCACCCACATGCTTAAAAGTATACTCCCCTTCAAATGGAATGCAAATTGGCAGGTATATAATTACAGCGGTACTTAACCTATTTTATGAGGAACAAATTTCAGAGCGTAAGATACACCCCACTACCAATTATCCCAAAATCATATTGCTAACTACCTATTATCCTTTACTGAGACAAACATAAAACCGCAAGGCTGGGTCAACCTTGTTTTATGGGACCAACATTTGGTAAACCCCTGGGTTACAACCGTGCATCATCTGAAATATCATGAGATGAAGGCACAGGGAGAAACCCATGTGCCATCACTCAGTCCTAAAAGCATTAACCCTGATTCAATTGTAACCATGGGCAGTCAGTCATATAAACAATGCATGGCCCCATGCAAGAATGCACCATGGGGAAAAAACAAACATGGTGGTGCTGGTTCCCTAGTTCTTTCTCTTTTAAAAACATTTTCTCCCAATAGTGGGGGGAAGTGGAATTAATTGATTTATATATATTAGCAACTTTGTACCAATGTAACATTTTTATACGTGACAGTGTATTTTTGTAATATTTTGTTTGAGTGGTCTGTTGTTGCTTCCGTTTTCTGTGCACTGTTTGGAGATCTTTTCTATATATTAAGCAGCAAGTTTTGCCTGCAAGAGTTAGTGTGTGATTAGTGTCACTCACTTGTGGGGAATTGGCCCCACATTTCGAGAAGAAATACTTCTGCTCAACCTGCACCCCCCACCCCTCTGGCAGCTGTTTCTTGCAATTTCTCATCTGTTTACCATTTCTGAGTATTTCAGACAGGAAATAGTTTCTTACACTGGAGACTCATAAAAATTTGTGGTGGTGCTGATTTTCTGATTCCCCTCACCTTTTTAATATTCTCTCCCAAAATTAACAGGGTATGGGGATTTGAGTGGGAAAATGGCCCCGAAGGGGAAGGGTTAAGCGCTTCCCCTTTGTGGATCTTCCACTCAGGGCCGCAATCTCTCTCAGATGCTTTTTGGAAACAGGATAAGAATGTTGCATGTGTTACCACATGTAGTTTGGCCTTCTGAGTATCAGGCAGTGCCATTTTTCTAGAGGAAAAAAAGAGGTGTCAGAGCTCACCATAAACTTCATCATGAACTTGGCAATGGTGCCCACCTGAGAGGTGCCGGAGCTGAGTTCAAGTGAGCTCCAGCTGAAAAAAAGCTCGAGTATCAGACAATGAAAATATGAAAAAGAATATGAATTGGACAAGGGTGATTTGTATGTTATACATAGAATGTGGAACATGGCTGACGATAAAATATAGGTTAGGAAATACTGAACACTGAAAGTTAAATGCCATTGGATGTTGAGTGTTAGACATTTAGGGTTAACAGCTTTTCAGCTGGCCCTGATCCTGTGGCCTTTTAACAGAAGTTAGTCACCCAGAATTGCAGGAAGAATCCAATAAGGAGCCGCCTAATCTTTAGACTTCAGCAAAGCATTGGTAAGAGAGCTTTTGATTTATAGGTCGGGACAACTGAAAATATTTTCCCGATTGAGAAACACGCTTCTCTGTCAGCTAATTTTAGCAGGAATAGTCGCACTAAAGTTGTTGGTTTTTTCCAATTAGTTACACACACATATATTTATTATTGCAACCTAGTGTTCCCAGAAGAGGAATCAATTTCTATAAACATGCTAAAAGTGACCTATTCCCCCCCCCCCCCCGAAATGTTACGGACAGCTGAGAAAGGAACTGCAACTGATCTTTATCTCATGTTCAATGTTCCAAAATTCGGCAGTGGGGTGAAAGCTTAGGCCAGCTATCACATGTGTTTTAAACATGAACGTTAGGGTCATTTTAAAACCACTTGCCAAACCCCGCATGACTGCAAGCAAATGCAAAATAATGTTCCATGGTCCTCATTATATGCTTAATATGAATATGCTTCCTTTTCCATATAAATCATCCTGTGTGGAGCAACCAATCATTCACTGGAAACTCACTAAATTTAAGTGCAGATGACAAGTTGGAAGCTCTCAAGATACCATCCTGTACTGCTGATTTAGATCCTGAAGAAGCAATTTATAACAAAACAAAACAAAAAAGACCTGGGGAATTCTTCCTCTGTGTGGTGGTGGTAGGGCAATATAGTGTTGTTGTTTAGTCGTTTAGTCGTGTCCGACTCTTCGTGACCCCATGGACCAGAGCACGCCAGGCATTCCTGTCTTCCACTGCCTCCTGCAGTTTGGTCAGAATCATGTTGGTAGCTTTGAGAACACTGTCCAACCATCTCATCCTCTGTCGTCCCCTTCTCCTTGGGCCCTCCATCTTTCCCAACATCAGGGTCTTTTCCAGGGAGTCTTCTCTTCTCCTGAGGTGGCCAAAGTATTGGAGCCTCAGCTTCAGGATCTGTCCTTCCAGTGAGCACTCAGGGCTGATTTCCTTCCGAATGGATAGGTTTGATCTTCTTGCAGTCCATGGGACTCTCAAGAGTCTCCTCCAGCACCATAATTCAAAAGCATCAATTCTTCGGCAATCAGCCTTATTTATGGTCCAGCTCTCACTTCCATACACCACTACTGGGAAAACCATAGCTTTAACTATACAGACCTTTGTTGGCAAGGTGATGTCTCTGCTTTTTAAGATGCTGTCTAGGTTTGTCATTGCTTTTTTCCCAAGAAGCAGGCGTCTTTTAATTTTGTGACTGCTGTCACCATCTGCAGTGATCATGGAACCCAAGAAAGTAAAATCTCTCACTGCCTCCATTTCTTCCCCTTCTATTTGCCAGGAGGTGATGGGACCAGTGGCCATGATCTTCGTTTTTTTGATGTTGAGCTTCAGGCCATATTTTGCGCTCTCCTCTTCCACCCTCATTAAAAGGTTTTTTAATTCCTCCTCACTTTCTGCCATGAAGGTTGTGTCATCTGCATATCTGAGGTTGTTGATATTCCTCCGGCAATCTTAATTCCAGTTTGGGATTCATTCAGCTCAGCCTTTTGCATTATGAATTGTGCATATAAGTTTCTGAATGGCCTTATGAAACTCCTCAAATCTTCAGGAAACCCAAAGTCCCTACCAGTTAAAAGGTACAAGCTTCTGGTCACCCTATCCTATGCCCAAAACTGTGATCAGGAGCTTGAAGTCCTGCACAATGTTTTGCAAAAAGAAAAGTTGGCGTTTAGGATTTTCAAATCTGTTCCTTCTCATTTTCTTCTTCAGCAGAAGAGTGTTTTAACTCCGCCACCCCCATTTTAATCTCCCCCTCCCTCTAGTTTGGATGTCATTTACACCAGTTGTAAATCACTGAAAGATTTGGAGCCAAACATGCAGAGCTGGTGTAAGTGAGATGTGCATAAGAGCAAAAAATCCAGGCTCATTCATTTCTTCCTGTTCCTGGTAATCTGTAAAGAGACAGTATAAATTGACCTCTGGCTACCAACCAAACTGGAGAACACAGAAGAGATCAAAGGATGGCCAGCACATTTCTATACTTCACAGAATATTGTGCATTTGGCTCGCAAACCTTTCTGATAAGCATAAAAAACATCCTTTTAATGGATATTTTATTTTCTCGACAAAGGCTGCTTGGGATTTGAAAGTGACACAAACCTAATTTACCCTTGTGTTAAAATATAAGCAGTAGATAGGGAACAAACATTAATTTGATTCATTTGCGTTACACTCTCCAGGCTAATCTTTGCGTCCCACCCTCTTGGAGGTTGTACAAAAATAAAAAAGAACTGGCTTAAAATGAGGTGGGAAAGGAACTGGGAGTTAAATGCTTAGTGCCTGGCCTGGTCTTTTCAGGTTTATCCATTTATCTTGTTTTCAGCAAAGCAGGGGGAATTTCTTTCTTTCTTTCTTTTAAAAAAATAGCCTTTAATACTGCCTTGAAATGATCCTTTAGAAAAATTTTCATAGCAGTGAAAGCATACAAGGCTCATGGATGCGAAGTAACCAAGAAACAGCCTTGCAGGCACTGAAGGTTGAAGCAGGAGTCTTTTTTTTACTGCTGGTAAGTTTCAGCATGAAAGGTAAGTGAGCAGTACGGAGGGCTTTTAGAGGAATCAGGACTAACTGAATTATGGTGAAGATAAAGGTAAAGGGACCACTGACCGTTAGGTCCAGTTGTGGCCGACTCTGGGGTTGTGGCACTCATCTTCCTTTACTGGCCAAGGGAGCCGGTGTACAGCTTCCAGGTCATGTGGCCAGCATGACTAAGCCACTTCTGGCGAACCAGAGCAGCTCATGGAAACGGCATTTACCTTTCCCCCAGAGCAGTACCTATATATCTACTTGCACTTTGACGTGCTTTCAAACTGCTAAGCTGGCAGGAGCTGGGACTGAGCAATGGGAGCTCACCCCGTCGCGGGGATTCGAACTGCCGATCTTCTGATCAGCAAGCCCTAGGCTCAGTGGTTTAGACCACAGCGCCACCCATGTCCCTTTAAATGAATTATTAGTGGAGCCAAAATATCGGAGAAGTCTTGACGTTCTGTCCTAGAGTGGCTTACAGTGGTACCTTGGGTTAAGTACTTAATTCGTTCCAGAGGTCCGTTCTTAACCTGAAACTGTTCTTAACCTGAAGCACCACTAATGGGGCCTCCTGCTGCTGCTGTGCCGCTGGAGCACAATTTCTGTTCTCATCCTGAAGCAAAGTTCTTAACCAGAGGTTCTATTTCTGGGTTAGCGGAGTCTGTAACCTGAAGCGTCTGTAACCAGAAGCGTCTGTAACCCGAGGTACCACTGTATTTACTTATGTATTTATTAAATTTGCATACTGCTCTTCATTTGAAGCTCACAGGGTGATTCACAACATAAAAAAATGCAAAATGAGAACACAAAATACATTTAAAAAGAAAATGAACAAATAATTCCCCTCTCACAAACAGATATTTATGATCGCAACTCAGATGTCTGCAGAATTGAACCACAAGACTTGCCCCAAATATCTGTCTGCCTTTTGAAATGCTATTAAATCGGAAGCAAAGTCTCAGGTTGGTGAGTTTTTGTTACTCGTTCCTACTGATTTTTCCTGCTGAGTTTGCCTCCCTGAAAAGCTGTCCCTTCCCCCTCTTTTTTCACTTGCACAAACCTTTCGCCGAAAAGCAGAATCGCAGTATTCGCTTGCGTATGGAAGCAGTGAAACAACCCCTGCTGCAGATTTGGACAGCTGCACAAACAACAATGGCCAAAATTAAAACAGAAAAGAAGGCAGTAAGCAGGTGGATAAACAGGCTCACCTGGGTATGTAGTCACCTATTGTGTGGGATGCAATTGATAATATCACCAGGAAGAAAAACAGAAAGGGAAACAAGACAAAGCCAACCTGGTCCATTTGCAGCAAACTGGATTTCTGTTTTTCTATCTTTGTACTATCTTACTTTTTAATTAGGATCACTTGCCCCTCAGCCTTCAGAGCACTGCAAGCTGAACTATGCAGCAATGACTTCCAGTGAAATCTAAACTGATTCCCAGAATGTTCAGTGTTGATTCTGCTAGTTAAGAATAGCTTAATGAATGTCCCTGATATGTCTAGGAATGGAAACATAGGAAGCTGCCTTTTCTGGTATTGCCTGCTTTAACTAGTGAACTTGCTAGCTGATCCTTTGGTTTAAGCTAGAGATGTCAGAGGTTGCACTTGGGATCACCTGCAAACAAGGAATATTTTTTTCATAGCAACGAAAGGTGCGTGTTGTGTTGTAAAACAAACAGATAACCTTTGCCATAATAACGACTTTCGTTTATTTTACAAGATCCTGGAGAATGAAATTTTGTAAAAAAAACTCTTCCACTGACTTGTTACTTATGTGCTTGCTAGGGCTGTGTGATAAATTGCCATATTGTTGAATACAGGTACAGTGGTACCTCGGGTTACATACGCTTCAGGTTACAGACTCCGCTAACCCAGAAATAGTACCTCGGGTTAAGAACTTTGCTTCACGATGAGAACAGAAATCGTGCTCCGGTGGCGCGGCGGCAGCAGGAGGCCCCATTAGCTAAAGTGCTGCTTCAGGTTAAGAACAGTTTCAGGTTAAGTACGGACCTCCGGAACGAATTAAGTACTTAACCTGAGGTACCACTATATTGAAATAATATTGTGATAAGTGTTTCAACAAGGCAATAAACCGGTGAAAGAAAGGTGGAGACTTGATAGCTTCTCAGGAGGTAGCTCAGCTGAACCGAGGAGGTAGCTCATGGTGTTTTTCAGCAAGCAGTGCAAGCAAATGCGTGTCTACTCACAAGCAAGCCCTACTAAATTCAAAGAAGCTTACTTCCAGGAAAGTAGAAGTAAGTTTAGTTGAACTCAGTGGGCATTATGCTTGCATAGATTCCATTTAGACCTCTGTGTGGGGAAGCAGATGCAACTTGACTAGTAAATCACTTAGATTAGTTGAAAATATATTATATGGAAGTTTATATAATATTTTTTTTAATTAAATCTACTACTTCCTTACCTTTTAAGGCCCCCCCCCACCACCGCAGTGAGCCTCATCAAGACCTTCTGCTGCTGCAGGGAAGCACGGCGGACCCTCCATTACTGCAGGAAGGTATGGTGGGACCTTTTGGCATCACAGGGAGGCCCAGCAAGGCCTTCCACCACCACATCTCAACATATATGGTGACACATTGAGATATTGTGATGTTAAGCTGGTGATATCTGGTTTTCAACATCATGATGTATCACCCAGCCCTAGTGCTTACCTAATGGATAGCAATAGGTGCTATGGTACCTTTATGGTCTTCCTTTGGTGCCCATGAAACTTCTGAGCCACCCCGTCCATTGCTTACTTGGTCAAGTGGCAAAGGCGGTTTTGCTCCCATGGGGCAAGGTGGGTTCAGGAGTTGCAGGACCATGGATAGCTCCGAGCCAGCAACTTAGTCCAGCAAAGGCTTAGAGCAGGGTTTCCCAAACTTGGGTCTCCAGCTGCTGTTGGACTACATCTCCCATCATCCTTACTCTGCAGGACCAGTGGTCATGGATTATGAGAATTGTAGTCCATAAGCAGCTGGAGACCCAAGTTTGGGAAACCCTGGTTTAGAGCAAATGAAGTGTTTTTTAACACCCCAGACTATTTTTGGGTTCCACCCCTTTGTGGGTAACTTTTGATTCTTCAAGGGTGAACCCTCTGGCCAAAAGGCACTCATCCTTCATTTCCTAGCCTCCAACCTGGTGTTCTCTGCAACACTGGACCAGTAAGGAACCATGGAAGACATTGGGTTCCTCAGCCTACAGGCCCTGGTTCTTCTGGAGGTTCTTGTCTGCCAGTCTCAGTGTCCTGCCAATCTCCAGCAACATGTACATAGCCCTGAACCTGTTCTAGCGACTGAGCTCTGGGGTCATGAGAGGTTACATTTCTCTCTCTTGAAATGTACATAGAGATGAAGAAAGAAGTTGGAAGAGCGACACCCTTTCCCATTTCCGCTTTCGGATCTTTTAACCTAAGAATGTCATGAGAGCTCATAATTCATTTTTAACTTTTTAGGTTGATAGGTCTCCAAAATTTGCTGTAGATATGAAAAATCCTGCTATCTCAGGTAAAAGTATCAGGGTGTTTTCTGGAAGAGGTTCAGATTCTTTACACAGGCTCTGTATAAATTTCTCACTATTTCTTGCCAGGGTTCAGTTGAAGCCAGATATTATGTTTAGGATCAGCCCAATACATTTTGTTGCCCGAGGCAGTGGACAAGATGACACCTTCTCATTCCTGGTAGGTGGATCTTTCTTTGACCTTGGTGATGGGATAGCAGCTTACACGGCACCTGAGGACAGCAGGCTTGCTTAGGGGGTGTAGGATATATATAACCATGTCCTTCAGCATCCTGCCAATGGTCTCTCACGCCTCTCACCTACACCTGCTGCCAAAGATGGCTTTCTCACTCTGCCTACTGCTAGGGTCAGCGCTGGTTGTCTGACTAGGTTGTGTGAGACTAGAAACTGGTGGATCTCCCCATTTTCCTTTAACCTCTTCTCACAGAGCTGTTACTTTTTTAAAAAAAAAAAGATATTCCATGTTCCTACTTCGGTAAGTGTCTGAAACAGGAAATCCTGCAAGATCACAGCTGTTGCTTCCACGAAACAATGCATCTTGGGATATACCTAATCACAGGAGTAGTCACTGCTATCTATCAAGAGTCCCCATTTCAGACAGCACACTGTTGGCTCACACTCATGTGTGCTTCAAAATAAGCAGAAGTAACATTCAATAGAGGATCACAGAAGTGACACTTTGTTGTTGTTTAGTCGTTTAGTCATGCCCGACTCTTCATGACCCCATGGACCAGAGCACGCCAGGCACTTCTGTCTTCTACTGCCTCCTGCAGTTTGGTCAAACGCATGCTGGTAGTTTCGAGAACACTGTCCAACCATCTCATCCTCTGTTGTCCCCTTCTCCTTGTGCCCTCCATCTTTCCCAACATCAGGGTCTTTTCCAGGGAGTCTTCTCTTCTCCTGAGGTGGCCAAAGTATTGGAGCCTCAGCTTCAGGATCTGTCCTTTCAGTGAGCACTCAGGGCTGATTTCCTTAAGAATGGAGAGGTTTGATCTTCTTGCAGTCCATGGGACTCTCAAGAATCTCCTCCAGCACCATAATTCAAAAGCATCAATTCTTTGGCGATCAGCCTTCTTTATGGTCCAGCTCTCACTTCCATACATCACTACTGGGAAAACCATAGCTTTTACTACACGGACCTTTGTTGGCAAGGTGATGTCTCTACTTTTTAAGATGCTGTCTAGGTTTGTCATTGCTTTTCTCCCAAGAAGCAGGCGTCTTTTAATTTCATGGCTGCTGTCACAAGTGACACGTAGGACCAATAAATTAAAAGAAGCAATGAATAAAGAAGTGTATGTTACAGTGACAGAACACAGTGGGGGAGATTGCGCAAGAAAAAAACCAGGAGGATACATGCCCCATCTTGCTCTTCCATGCTTGTTCTCACACATCACATAATCTGCTCAGGAGCATCTATGTTGTGTCAGAGCTTAATGCCACACAATGCCACATTCAGAATGAAATGAATTCTGTGATTCAAAGGGGGAAAGATGAGACTTTTGTACCATATTCCTTTAATAGCCATCACTATGCCCCACTACTCTGCTTCTCAGCATTTCTCCTTTCCTCTGATAGACTGGATAGACAATCCAAAGCAGGTCTTAATCCCTTCATGATTAGTCCCAAACCTGAGTTTATAAAATCTTTTTTTATTTTCCCAATGCATAAATGGCCCTCCTGTGTGAACTTCTCAACTAGAGATTAATAGGCTACTGGGACCTTTGCCCAATCACTTCTGCCAGCACAGGAGCCATTCCAGGAGACATGTTAGTCTCCAAACTCTTGGTAAGATTTCAATATTTTTCAATTTTCCATTTGTAGGTTGTAATTTTTCCAGTCCGTGGCTTTTGGGTAATGCACTGGGCCCTACAGGAAAATGGAATCTGCAGCAGTTCCTCATGCTAATTCATTGACCGAGATGGCAGCACCTAATTGTCCCCTCAAAAGCCTGGTAGACAAATAAATCATCCCAGTTGCTTGGTAGGGTGTAGTAGTTAAAAGTCTGTTCTTTGCATCATTCCTCTTGATTCTGACTGGCTGAAGGAAATCCTTACCACCACAGTTAGTTTGAACTGAAATGCTGCTCTGGTTGTTAGAGAATGGGATGCATACCTACCCCAAGATAGCAAGTTATTTCACAGTGGCAAAATCCTAAGTGTAATAATAATAATAATAATAATAATAATAATAATAATAATAATTTATTTATACCCCACCCTCCCTGGCCAAAACTGGGCTCAGAACAGCTAACATCAATTATATAACACATCAAGATAAAATCAAGCAATCAATTAAAATACATTGTAGAATCAAATCAGAATCAGAGTAAAATCTAATCAGATGGCAACCCACAGATTAGGGTTGGGGACTTTAAATGCTCACCTTAAATGTGTACAGGGCTACATAGGCAGCAGCTGCCATAGAGCACAGCATAGATGCTGACATTTGAACGTTTGTAAGGCTTGGGTCTCTAAGTCATAGAGGAAACTGACATAACCTTTATTCCAGGGCTGGTTTTGGGTATGCATTGTCAGGCAACTGGCCAGGCCAACTCTTCAGCAAAGGGCCCACTGCAACTCACTAATCTTCTTGCTTCTCCCATTGCCACTTGCTCTTCTGCCCTTTCTGAGCAAGTGGTAAAGAGAAGGAGCAGCAGCGCTTGTCTCTCTCGGGCAGTGGTGGGACTAGGCCCAGGAGATGATGGTGAGTGAATGGGTGGTAATAAGAAAGGAGGGTTCCCATTGACAATGTCCTTCCTAATGGCTCCACAAAACCTGAAATCAATGCTGCTTGTTCTAATACAGCGGTACCTCAGGTTAAGAACTTAATTCGTTCTGGAGGTCCGTTCTTAACCTGAAACTGTTCTTAACCTGAAGCACCACCTTAGCTAATGGGGCCTCCTGCTGCATGATTTCTGTTCTCATCCTGAGGCAAAGTTCTTAACCCAAGGTACTATTTCTGGGTTAGCAGAGTCTGTAGCTTGAAGCATCTGTAACCTGAAGCGTCTGTAACCTGAGGTACCACTGTATTTTGGAGTGTTTTCTGTTTCCCTCTTCTCCTTTCATGTGCATGTGACAATTACCTCTGCTGTCCGGTTGGGCCGGATACCAAACACACTTTCATCCAGCCTTGCCTGCTAGTGTGTCTGACCCAAAGCCTGGTTAAATATGAAAGCAGTCAACATCAAGTGCAAGATCGGACTTTTGCAGCAATGAAAATGGCAGGAAAATGCAGCTGAAACCAGTGGAGGACTCTCATCTCTTTGCAAAGGGCAAGTTTGCTAAGGGGCTTTAAAGGAAAAGGAATGATGTCTAGCTGAAGTTCTTCATTTCTTAAGGAGGCAGGGAGTCCGTGAATGTTTCTTGAAAGAACTATGAAGCAGCGTAGTGACATGGGGTCTAAGCCTAACTGCAGATCTTTGTTCCCATGCCCCCAGCTATCTTTTTGAGCACGATAAAAGCTGGCTTTCGGCAGGCTATTCCTTGTATATACATGTGTATATATTAAGAAAAGAAAAGACAGTCCATGTCAAAAGAGAGAAAGGGGAGGGAGAAGAGGAAGGGGAGCCAATGGTAATTCCGGAATGTCTCCTCAGCTTCGAAGTAGTCCAAGCCAGGGTCTTGGCTATTGTTAATGAACCTTTGGCCCTGCCCCACATCTCAGCATCTCCTTCTTTTGTACTCACACCCTACTGCTGTTTCTCAGTCAGAGACCCTTGGATTCTCAGAAGCAACAACACTCCTCATGATCAAAAGCATGGAAACAGGGGGGGTTGGGAGGGGGTTAGGATCTCATGCTGATTATCATGGACACATCTGGGCTCGCAGTGTTTGTCCATCATATCCAATGTTTGCTTTGAGCAGCACGGCGGAGAGTTTGGCACAGCGTGTATGAGTGCGAGCATGTGGGAGAGGAGCCCAAGTGGCAGTCAGCTTGCAGGGACTTACCTAAAGCCCCGCTAAGCTAATTCTCCTGCCCCTTCGTCCCACCAACATTATATCCATCACAATTTGCTTTGTAGTCAGATGAATGAAACGGTTTGAAAGAGGAATGTTACTCCCGATGATCGTTGTTTTTACTACATCATAAATCTGCTGACGGTTTGTGGAGGGGTTTTTTTTGGACAGTAACTATGCAGGCAACCCTTGGTGAGACTTGATCTTCTATAGGAGCCTACATAGTTCTGCTTTTAGGGTGAACTATTTAGCTAGAGGGACCAAATGCTGGAAAGCAAAGAATCCTTTTTAGATCCAGATCTCTCCCCCCCCCCCACTTCCTCACCATCAGTATCTGTTAATAGCTTCACATTAGCTTGTTCCCTATATATCAAATCAGTGGGACTTTCACACTTTCTGCTTTCAGGGAATTGTTCCCACAACGACTTGTCTGCTAAGGAACCTCTCCACATCTGTCATGAAACCCCAGCTTACTGTAAAGGATTCCAAATAGTACATGTATTCTACAGTAAACAGACAATTCACAAGGAGGGTTGGTTGGGCCACGGTCTACTTTGCCCTGCATGAACAGGGTGGCATATCATCATTGGTGGTGTGAGATGAGGGTGTACTCTGCTTCCTGAAAGAGCCCCCCCCCCAAAGCAGACCAGCAGACACAATGCAATGCAATACAAAACAAAACGCCCTGAAATTGAATACCATGAGCAAAACATTTTATTGTACCTGCACTCAAGAATTCAGCCTATGACTCAACTGGATTCAGCCCATGGTTTTTCATTTGGCCATCTCAGTGTAAGATATCTGGAGAAAGTACCATATTTTCCCGTGTCTAACACTAGGTTTCCCCCCCTAAAAAATAATGTCAAAAATTAGGGGGTGTCTTATATATGGATACAACTCCCCCCATTTTCTCAAATCTGAGTCCCCCAAAATAGGGGATGTCTTATACATGGGGGCATCTTATAGATGGAAAAATACGGTATATCTTGAAATCAGTACAGTCATACCTTGGAAGCCGAATGCTTTGGCACTCTTATGTTTTGGCTCCCGAACGCCACAAACCCGGAAGTGAGTGTTCCAGTTTGTGAATGTTCTTTGGAACTTCTTTGGCTTCTGTGCCTTCGAATAGGTGCAGGAGCCTCCTGCAGCCAATCGGAAGCCGCACCTTGGTTTCCAAACATTTTGAAAGTTGAATGGACTTCCGGAACAGATTCCGTTTGGCTTCCAAGGTATGACTGTATTTCAAGAATTCCAGAAAAGGTTCTATCAGCTGCAAGGCCTTGCTCATTTGCCTTCTTTTCACACCACGTTGAGAAACGCCTTTTTATTAATTGTATAACAAGCATTCTTGTTTGCTCTGGAGGACCTGAACTAATTTGGACAGGATGTAAAAATGTAGCATCATAAAACTAAACACAGTCACACTCCTATATGTGTCACCGGGACACTGTGTCCATAGCTTTTTATGAGTTTGGGATGTTTGGAAATGGAGTATTAGTATTAGTATTAGTATTATTCCTTGCCTGTAAACATGCACAAACCATAGATTGTGTAAAATGACTGTCTATGGAGAGCATTAAGCATCAATTAAAACAAAGTGCCAGTGTTTGAACTATCTGAGACTCTGCTGCTGCTTTCTCTGGCGCTGCTGCTCTCTGCGAGACCACCCTGTGACCAGCAAAGAAATTAGAAATGTGGACGGCTGCTGAGCACTAAATTTTCACAGCAGATCAGCACACAAAGTTATTGAAGCACAGATGTTTCTGTAATTGTGATACACTGGGAAAGTTTGAAGCTCAGTGTTCAGACTTCAATGGCTCCCAGACTAACACTTCCACCTGCAACTTGCGGTGGTCTAAAAAGCCTTAATACACTGGGCTGTAATGTAAACCATGTGGTAAGACGTGTTTGGCTCAGAAACTTGTTAAACCTCCCCGCCTCCTTCCCCCTGTTCTTTCTACACATCTTTAAGGTACGTTTCTTTGTTTCCATTTTTATGCTTAAAAGATTTGCAAAATGCACAGGAGAGGGGGAGTTAAAGGACTTTATAGCCCTTGGGATAAGGCTGCAGGGCAGCAGGGGCAGGGGAAAGGATGAAGAGGGCTGAGTCTCCTCAGTGATGGATGTTCACTGCTCTGTGAGAAATGTGTACAGTAATCCCAATTAGGCCTTGAGGAACTCTCTGTGGAGAGCAAATTATCTAATGCACTTAGCATCCTGCTTCTCCTAGCAAATTATCTGTGTAAGGTATTCGTGCTTTTGCAAATGTGTTTGTTATTAGATAAATGGCCTGTGTCTGTAGACTAAAGCCAATGGGACACTTGGACCAGGGACTGTGACGATTATTTTGGATCATGGATCCTTTGTAATCAATCTTTCTGTGCTTCAGGACTGTCTACATTGCATAAGACTGTTCCTGACGGGGTAGCCTTGGAACACACAGTCTGCTTAGCGTATTATCCCATTTTAGCTATCTGGCTCCCTAAGGTTCTTGTCTTCCAGTGTTTCAGCCATGCAGTTTCATTGCTCAACACGTTTAGAAAGACATCCAAAATGTTTGGAGCATCAGGGCCACCAGCAAATGGAGCAGATGAAGAAGGGGTTAGCCTACCCATAACAGGAGTGGATTTGATCTCCAGTGACTCTGCAGGACAAAATAATCAGGCTGCAATTTGGGACTCTGTTGGCAAGGAGCTAAAATACTTCTTTACACCAGTCACTGGGAGTAGAGACCAAGTGGTGCTGCTAGGTGATTTTAGACTCTGGACTTACCAATAGCAATAAAGTATTTATTAATCAAACACTGCATGTGCCCCTATTTTCCAGGGACAGTCCCAGATTTACAGAAGCCACACCCCTTTCTGATTTGATCCCAGAATGTCCCACTTATGATAGCTAAAGGTAAAGGTAAAGGTACCCCTGACCATTAGGTCCAGTCACAGACCACTCAGGTTGTGCACTCATCTCGCTCTATAGGCCGAGGGAGCCGGCGTTTGTCTGCAGACAGCTTCCGGGTCATGTGGCCAGCATGACTAAGCTGCTTCTGGCGAACCAGAGCCATTTACCTTCCTGCCGGGGCGGTACCTATTTATCTACTTGCACTTGATGTGCTTTTGACCTGCTAGGTGGGCAGGAGCTGGGACCGAACAACAGGAGCTCACCCCCTCGCGGGGATTCGAACCGCCGACCTTCCGATCGGCAAGCCCTAGGCTCTGTGGTTTAGGGATGTCCGCTTATGATAGGACATCCCTATTTTCATCAGAGAAATGTTGGAGAGCATGGACGAAGGTATGCTATTTATTTACTTACACAAACATTTCCCTTTAACCACAAGGCTCCTGGAGCAGCTTACAGATCAATAAAAACAAGACAGTCCCTTTTCTGGGGATTGCAATCTAAAAGTGAAGAAAGGCATTCTGGCTCCCGGCTGGTTTCTTGCCACTCCTGCTACAACAGGTAAGGCTCAGGGGGGGCCTAGTTAACACCACATCCTGAAGGTATTTCTGCTCTTCCTCACAGGGCAGTTGTCTCTTGACAGCCTTGGTGAGGGGCTGTAGTGAAGAGGGCCCCAATCCTTGCTTTCTGCTGGTGCTTCTTTTCCTCACTTGGTAGTTAGAACTAATGACCCCTGTAAGGTGGCAGTGGAACGTTTCCTCCCAGAATTGAGACACTTCCGCACATGTCCACTACATATGTTCATTAGAATCTAAGAGTCCACACCCTCGTTTGCTGATTGGGAGAAGCTCAAATGGACTAGCTGGAAAACTATGAGATGCCATTTTTGCACTATTTTTAACTTCTACCTCTCTCATTGAGGCACAGACCATTTTGAAAGGAAATTTCCTCCACATCTGAGATCTACACCTCTTGAAGACCCACATTGTACCCTCTGTAGGACCCCTGCAATATATAGGCCTCATGGGTTATCATTTGCTAAACTGTGATCACTGAAATCAGTGGGACTTAAAGACACCATTAATATCCTTCATGTCATGCAAGTTCTTTTTAATTTCAATTAAAGTTCTATGAAAAAGCCATGAAACCCCAAGTATACGTAGATCCACAGATAACTTGAACGAAATGAGCTAACACTTTAGCATCTAAACCATAACAATTAATTAAAGAATAAATTAATGAAGAAAGTCACTATAAAAGTAAATCAATACTTCCCTGTGTCTCTCTTTTTTACAAGCGTTACTTACATTTACAAGGCTATACACACCCTTCCCTTCTTTAAAAGGGACTTTTGCAAAAACATTCTAACAAGAGGAAGCTGGATTCAATCCATGTGGCTGGTCTTTGTTTCTTGGGATACTTTTGCAAGTATCTTGAACATCTCTCTAATTGCCACCTCCTCAGTTCAATCACATTGCCTCTGTTCACAACTAAGGTGTGTCTCTTGCTGCGAAACATGCCGCGATCCGAATTTTGGCCCTATTGCTTCTCTCTTTCTGAACGCACTGTTCCCAGCAAAACCACCAGAAGTTAGTGAGACCTCAGTATCTTCCAAAGCTGGGACTCAACATCCGCTCCTTTGCATTGCCCTACCATTTGAATTACCAGAGAGCTCACAGTACTTCCTGCTTGTTGCTGTCACTTCTGCTATTTCCCGTGCAAATAGCCCCACATTCCCTCCTTCCTGGGAAATCCCATTTCCCCTTAGCAACACAAACATATTGGGTGTGAGGTTATGACATTTATGTGCCCTGCTGCCATAGCAGTTACTAAACCTCCACCTAAGACAGCTTTGGGATTCCCATTTAAGCTTTCCTACTTGCATCACTCTGGAGGTTTGTGCAAGGGGAAAGCGTTGTTGACTCTTTGGTTATTCATTCAGTGCAGAGGGTGTATGAGCATTAGGTTGGGTGCCATGGAGTCATACAGTGATCGTGATGCATTGATTACCCATGCATGGGTATTGTGAGAGCTTTGTCTTTGTGCAACATTGTGAGGGCAGGAAGTGGTGGAGTTGCTGTGCGATGCCAATCTGCACAGAAGTGGGATGGGGGCAGACTTAGTCCCCACTCCTTGCAGAAATGGCATGCCCTGGAAAGGGTCCATTCATCCCTATGATGCACCTTGTCATGTTCAGGGGTACCTCCTGCCCACCTAGCAGTTCGAAAGCACGCCAGTGGAAGTAGATAAATAGGTACTGCTGTGGCGGGAAGGTAAACGGCGTTTCTGTGCACTCTGGTTTTCATCACGGTGTTCCGTTGTGCCAGAAGTCGTTTAATCACACTGGCCACATGACCCAGAAAGCCGTCTGTGGACAAACACTGGCTCCCTTAGCCTGAAAGCGCGACGAGAGCTGCAACCCCATAGTCACCTTTGACTGGACTTAACCATCCAGGGGTCCTTTACCTTTATGATTCAGGGGTACCATTTGCTACTCCACCTCAGCCAGCACAACATCTTGGCCCATCCCTGCTCTCAACCGTGCTGATGGCCCCAAGTTCTGAAGCCTCACAGGTGGTGCTATTTTTTTTCTAGAAAAAGAGGTGCCAGAACTCACCTTGAATGCCTCCCTCGTTCTCTTATAATGGCAATGGCGCCCACCCAAGAGGTGCCAGAACTGAGTTCCAGTGAGTTCCGACTGGGGGGCGGGGAGCCCTGCTCCCAGGACTGTTGTTTATTTTGGGTTGCCATATTTCAAAAAGTGAAAATCCGGAAAGAAAAGTTGTAGAGCTTTTTAAAGTTGTTTCAAACAAACAATTGCCAGCTATGTTTGGGAAATTCCGGACATTTGGCAACCCTAGTTTATTCCACCTCTTCTCTCTTGCTCTGTGTTATACTGGTTCTCACATGGTTTCTATAAAATACTGCTCATCTCAGACTTGACCTGCAGCAAATCTTTGCGCTGCTTCCCTGTAGTTAAACGTTATCATCCTTTGTCATCAGACTTCACTGAAACCTTGCAGGCAAGGACTACAGTTTTATCTGTAGCGTGGCCAAACACTGGCGATATTTACATACTGTACAAAGATACTCAAGATATCATTGCATGCTTCCGGCTTGTGGTTGTTGGCCAAAGGAAAATAGAGACTTGAAATCTGTTTTACTACACTTCTTGACAAGTGGTTCAACAATGCTTTTAAAACCCTCATGTACCTTCAAGCACATTTTTTCTGCTTTCTCCCTCACTTTTTCATTCACTCCTCAGAACTTTGAAAGGTTTCTTTTACTCAGTGGGTATTGTTCCCCCCCCTAAACTCTTCAAAATGGTACACTTTCCTCATTATTATAGTAGTCAATGACCAGTGCTCAAATAAAAGTTTAAAATAAGAGTTTCATTACTGTTCAATGCAGAATTTTCAGGGCAAGTGTTTTAGGAAAGGAGGAGTTTGACGAGGGCCTGTTTCTGGTATTCGAATGCATCATTTTCCTTGTGCATTAATGAGCATTTGTGCTCATGATGCCATCGGAGGGGGTGCATGCGATTCTGCTTTCAAACCAGATTGCGTTTTCAAAAAAAGGAGGGGGGGGGCAGCCACATTGCTTCATTTCTAATCAGTGCATATCCTGTAACTTCCTGTTGAAATCCCCTGACCTTTATTATTTTATTAAAAACATATATTTATATACCGCTGTATCATAAATATATATTAGAGTGGTTTACAAGAATATAAAAACTATAAACCATAAAAAGTTAAAAGCAAAAGAATAATGATTGAAAAAACACCAATAGACCATTGTGGGGGATTTATTCTTATTTGCCTGCATTGGCCTGGCAGAATAGAAAAGTTTTCAGCAGGCATTTATTTAAATGTCAGCACAGAAGTCTCTGGCTCACCTTTGCCCTCTGAACCTCTGTCAGAGGGGAGACCTCTGATGGATGGCTTCATAAAAATCATAGAGTTGGAAGGGGCCCTGAGGATCGTCTAGTCCAGGCTTCCTCAAATTTGGTCCTCCAGATGTTTTTGGCCTACAACTCCCATGATCCCTAGCTAGCAGGACCAGTGGTCAGGGATGAAGGGATTTGTAGTCTCAAAACATCTGGAGGGCTGAGTTTGAGGAAGCCTGGTCTAGTCCAACTCTCTGCAATGCAGGAATGTGTTGCTGTCCCATATGGGAATCGAACCTGCAACCTTGGCATTATCAGCATTATGCTCCAACCAACTGAGCTATCCAGGCTGATCAAAGATCAAAGTGTCTGGGTAAGTTTATTTTGTGAGAGGGGCTCCAGAATATAGTGGAATCCTAAGCCGTGAAGAGCTTTATACAGTGGTACCTCTGTATACAGAGGGAGGCCCCATTAGCTAAAGTGGTACCTCGGGTTACAGACACTTCAGGTTACAGACGCTTCAGGTTACAGACTCCGCTAACCCAGAAATAGTACCTTGGGTTAAGAACTTTGCTCCACGATGAGAACAGAAATCGCACGGTGGCGGCGCGGCAGCAGAGGGAGGCCCCATTAGCTAAAGTGGTCCCTCAGGTTAAGAACAGTTTCAGGTTAAGAACGGACCTCCAACACGAATTAAGTTCTTAACCTGAGGTACCACAGGAGTAGGGTTGCCATGTGTCCAGAGGTTCCTGGACATAACCAGGATTCAACTTTTGGAAACAGTTTCCGGGCAGAAACCGGGTAAATGCATGGGAAATCTGCAACCTACATCCTCAGAATTATATCAAAATATAGCGATACACTGGTACCTCGGGTTAAGTACTTAATTCGTTCCGGAGGTCCGTTCTTAACCTGAAACTGTTCTTAACCTGAAGCACCCCTTTAGCTAATGGGGCCTCCTGCTGCCGCCGCGCCGCCGGAGCATGATTTCTGTTCTTATCCTGAAGCAAAGTTCTTAACCTGAAGCACTATTTCTGGGTTAGCGGAGTCTGTAACCTGAAGCATATGTAACCCGAGGTACCACTGTATTACAAAAAAAGCTCAAGAAATGTGGATAAAGCTAAAAATAACTTTGGCAAAATAAGAATAACAATTCAGTAACTTTGCCCAAAAATCCTTTACATCTTTTGCGTCCGAACTGAAATATGGCAACCCTACTTTCTAGGTCAAACCCAGCACTTGGGTGGATCAGAAATCGAGTGATCTGTCCATCCCTACCTTTTGTGCTACAGTTTCCTGTGGCAGGGGAGGGCTAGTTCTGATACTAAATAACTTACATGAACCATGTCCCTCTTTGGAGCTTCTGACATACAGTTCTCTCAAAACGTTTTGCTTAAAGAGCTGTGACTAAAATTAAACTTTCTTTTCTCTGAACTTCCAGGCACTATATTACCATGTTTCCCATGAAAGTATCTGCCTTTATTTTGCCATATATAACTAGTCCTCACAATTTAGTGACTTTAAAGCATTGTTCATAGTTTCCGTGGCTACATTTTCTTTGTTTATTTTTGGCTCCCCTTCTGCTCCCATGCTCTTTTCTCATAGCGGCGCTCGCTACTTTTCATTTACCTTCGGGATAAATTCATAATAATATTTGGAAACAATGTTCATTTTATAATTAAAGCTTTGCCCACTCCTTCTCCGCAAATATGTTGGCAGCTGAGCCAAATCCAAACTCTCAAGTGGTATTTACTTAATTGTGATTTGCTGTAGTGTTATTTAAAGGGGGTCACTAGGTTAAAGCTATTTAAGCCTATCTGCGCTGAACAGAATAGCCTTTGTGCTGGCTATCAAAATTGTGTTGCTCATTATATGAGGTGAACATGGAAACATTCACAGTATATTTAGAGCTTTTTTTGTTGTTGTTCCTCAAGGGGAATAGGCTTGCGCTAGGAGGCAAAGCTCGAAAGCACCTCCGGGTGCAAGTAGATAAATAGGGACCGCTTACCAGCGGGAAGGTAAACGGCGTTTCCGTGTGCGGCTCTGGCTCGCCAGAGCAGCGATGTCACGCTGGCCACGTGCAGTTCGAAAGCACCTCCGGGTGCAAGTAGATAAATAGGGACCGCTTACCAGCGGGAAGGTAAACGGCGTTTCCGTGTGCGGCTCTGGCTCGCCAGAGCAGCGATGTCACGCTGGCCACGTGACCCGGAAGTGTCTCCGGACAGCGCTGGCCCCTGGCCTCTTAAGTGAGATGGGCGCACAACCCCAGAGTCTGTCAAGACTGGCCCGTACGGGCAGGGGTACCTTTACCTTTACCTTTTAGGAGGCAAAGCAATGATGATTATCTGCAAGAGGCTGAACACGGAAGCTATTGGAACCCAAGTCTGTGAGATCCACAATCTGAGCAGGCTTCTGGCTAATGTTCAACATGTGGTGCTCTCTTGGTTTATGATGTTGGTGAAGATACACCTCACTTATTATTTTTAAAACAGAAAACTGCATGGCTAGTTTTGCAGTTTTCAACTTTGCAATTCTACGATTCTGTGAATGCACTAAGTAGGGTTCAGCTCATCCTCTCTGTGTGTTGTGAGAGACACTGCCATGCAGTTTAAGCAATTCTGAACTAGATCAAAATGGCAGCCATTTGTGTCCCTGTGCTTCCTAAGGGTAGATAATACATTACAGTGGTACCTCGGGTTACATATGCTTCAGGTTACAGACACCGCTAACCCAGAAATAGTACCTCGGATTAAGAACTTTGCTTCAGGATGAGAACAGAAATCGTGCTCCAGCAGCGCAGCGGCAGCAGCACGAGGCCCCATTAGCTAAAGTGGTGCTTCAGGTTAAGAACAGTTTCAGGTTAAGTACTTAACCTGAGGTACCACTGTATCTTTTTCTGGGGAAAAATTGGTGTAGGCTTCAAAGTGCTCTTCACCAGGCCTTGTGAAGCAAATCAAGTTGTGCATAGATGTCAGCATAAACTACTGCTGTAAATGCATTTTTTAAATACAGTGGTACCTCGGGTTAAACACGCTTCAGGTTACATATGCTTCAGGTTACAGACTCTGCTAACCCAGAAATAGTACCTCGGGTTAAGAACTTTGCTTCAGGATGAGAACAGAAATTGTGCTCCGGCGGCGCGACAGCAGTGGGAGACCCCATTAGCTAAAGTGGTGCTTCAGATTAAGAACAATTTCAGGTTAAGAACGGACCTCCAGAACGAATTAAGTATTTAACCCGAGGTACCACTATAGTTCAGTTTTTTTGCTTCCACTTACAACAAAATGCCTGAATTTTCTCACTGAAATAGCTATTAGCTATAAAGTACAGGGCTTTTTTCAAAGTTCTCAGGTGGTAGTTTGTTTAAAATTCTTTGGGGTGAGAGTGGGGAAAATTGGGTGATTTTTCAAAGTATTTCTCAAGGAAATACTTTATTATATTGATCTTTATTTTCCTTATTTCCTGTCATGTAGCACACCATGCCATCTGTCAGTGCTACAGTACAACCAATCAGTGTTCAGCAAGTCTGCTCTCTCCACACAAACTGGTCTTCTCCGCTGCCAGTCATGGCTACATTTTCCATCTCCTGAAGTTCTATTTCTGGCGTTTGTGTCATCACAACTGATAAAATTTTACAGTCTGTCCTTTAGGTATACAGGGAAACATTGCTTGAGGAGTTTGTAGTACAGTGGTACCTCGGGTTAAGTACTTAATTCATTCCAGAGGTCTGTACTTAACCTGAAACTGTTCTTAACCTGAAGCACCACCTTAGCTAATGGGCCCTCCTGCTGCAGCTGCGCCGCTGGAGCACGATTTCTGTTCTCACCCTGAAGCAAAGTTCTTAACCTGAAGCACTATTTCTGGGTTAGCGGAGTCTGTAACCTGAAGCGTATGTAACCCGAGGTACCACTGTATTGGACAGTTATTGGAATATAGTTTGGGGGCCCATTCAGAACCACAAAATTGTACCATGACAAATTACACTCATTCAGCTACATGTTTTGATGCTAGTTGGACTCAGATCAACAGTTTAAATGTTATTTTGGTATAGTAGAGCTTCTTCTTCTTCTTCTTCTTCTTCTTCTTCTTCTTCTTCTTCTCCTCCTCCTCCTCCTCCTCCTCCTCCTCCTCCTCCTCTTTTCCATTTCAACAGTGGCATAACTTTGCGTTCTGTAGACTCCAACCCCCCCATCCACCCCCACCCAAAAATAAGGAATTATTTGTGAATATTTATTTTCCAACCCCACACCCACCCCAGTGTGTTGCAATTCACTTTTAGAAAATGGCAAAAGTCCATTTGCCTGAATGTGAAGGAAGACAGATGGGTGAAGGGAGGGCTGAATTTCCAACTTGAAATGGAGCAAGACGGATTATCTCCACCTCAGCATGACACCTGGGCCATGTCCTTATCTTAGAGGTAAATGGATCAAAATGTTGCTGCCTGTTTATTTTTCCACCTTCTGTTTGGAGACATTCCCTGATTAATTGCTCTCCAGTAATTGCTGCTGTTAACTAATGTCAGATCTAATTAACCTGTAAGGTCTTCATCTAATACCTCAGCCATCCTATTGACCAAGAAGAGGAGGTCATTGACTAGGAGGGTGCTGAAGATGGCCGCCTTTTGCCTATTCGTTTATTTGTTTTGGGTCCTGTTTGCTATTCTTGCTTCAATGCCTGGCGACAAGCTTTCTAGAATTTCCCATCACATCTAGTTGGCTTTCTGAAGCAGCAGCAGACACACAAATTAAGAAGTGTTTTCTTTAAGAACTTCTGGTCATTCAGACACTTGGAGATCAGGTTTCATGTTGCTAAAATATCACACAGTTCTTTGCAGTCCCCATCCCACACCCTAGGTAGAACATATTGAAAAAGAAACACTTTTGTAGGGTTTAGAGGGACCAGCGCCCAGGAGGTGGGGGCAAGTGTGGGGAGAAGTTGAAGAGTAGATGGCAGAGGTGGTAGTAACATCGCAAGGCATCTACAGAATCTTTCGCAGTTGCCAAAATTAACACATATGAGGTATTTGGTATCAAAGTTCTCTACATTTGGCTCCACAAACACAATACCAATTGCAAAAACAAAGCTAAGGATTTCATGCTGATTAGTTCAATAAAATCTATTTCATTACAAGCATTTGGGAAATGAAGCTATGATGGGCTGACTGATATTTCTGCGGCTTCCTAGTGTTCGTACAAGACTGTGAACACTGTGCCAGCATCCTACTGTTCGCTGTGCTGCGGGGATGCTGTGGCAAACACACTGCGGGCTTAATGAAGAAAGCTGTGTTCAGAAATAAAACATCACCTTAGATTTTAACATTAAACAGCTGTTGCCAGTTGTTTTTTTATGTGCTCAGTCATGAATACCCCTTTGAACAATACTTGGAAGAGGAGTTGTTTTTGCTTCCCCCTGTTGGTGAGACACAAATACCACTTGCTTATTTGAGATGTTTGTGCTACCACATGCCAGGTGCACACTTCAGGGGAGTTTTATGGACACGGGGACCACCGTCCCAGAATTCCTGGTTTGCTTACTGGTTCCCCGAGCCCCTTACAAAATAGGAGAAGAGAACAGCTATTCCTAAGAAAGCTGCACATCTAGCTAGGAAATTATGTAATACTGCAGAGCCAATTATATTATTACAGTGGTACCTCAGGTTACAGACACTTCAGGTTGCAGACGCTACAGGTTACAGACTCCGCTAACCCAGAAATAGTACCTCGGGTTAAGAACTTTGCTTCAGGATGAGAACAGAAATCGTGCAGTGGCAGCGCAGCGGCAGCAGAAGGCCCCATTAGCTAAAGTGGTACCTCAGGTTAAGAACAGTTTCAGGTTAAGAACGGACCTCTGGAATGAATTAAGTTCTTAACCCGAGGTACCACTGTATATGGGTGCCTCTCTTTCCCCAGATTGAGAATCTCTAATTTTCTTGCAATCCAACCTAACATGCTTCTTTTCAGGAAAGTGTAAAAAAGGGGAAGATGAACCTTTGTTTCTAGTAAATACTCTTCCACCTTCTCATTTTCTTTAGTGATGGTTTCCTGAGACATGTTTAGGATACAGTGGTACCTCTAGTTACGAACGTAATTCATTCCGGAGGTCCGTTCATAACCTGAAACTGTTCTTAACTAGAGGCGTGCTTTCGCTAATGGGGTCTCTTGCTGCCACTGCACTGCAGGCACACGATTTCCATTCTCATCCTGGGGCAAAGTTCTCAACACAAGGTAACTCTTTCAGGTTAGCGGAATTTGTAACCTGAAGTGTTTGGAACCTGAGGCATTTGCAACTCAAGGTACCACTGTACTATTCTGGGTTACCTTCACTCAGTGGTGGAGCTTCATGCTCTGGCACTGGGGGGGGGGGGTGGAGAGCAGGTGGGGGCGGGGTTGGCATGTATCCTGGGGGCATGGCGTGCCGCCTGTGGGGGTGTGGCACCCAGCGCGGGTGGGGGGGAGGGAAGCCGCGATGGCACCCTGCTGGAATCACGCTGCCGGGGGCGGTGAGCTCCCCCCCGCACTCCTCTTCCTCCGCCAGTGCCTTCACCTTGCTGACACACACATAAATATATATAATATAAATAATATAAATAATATAAATATACGTACACACACACCAAAAAAATGACTGAATTGCCTGGATAGCACTGCTCAGAGGTACAATGGTGCATTGCAGTGTGGGTATGTTGTGATGATAAGGACAGCCATTTTGTTGTATGTGCACAATGGCCAAATGTGCATGGAATTGCACCTGAAACAATGTGTGACCACTTCCTGTGCCACTTATAAAAGCATTTTTTATGTGACGTGATGGAAGTGCCATGCTTCAAAGCTGCTTTAAGCAGATTTACACTGTTAAAAAGCAAGAAAAAAGAGAGAACAGCTCTTGGTATACCATGTAAGTACTACTCCTTAATTTGGGTGAGTGCGCACGCAGATATGTTCTAGGATTTCATTGTAATTATTCTGAACAACTTGCACAGAATTGGAATGTGATTTACTTTATGGAAACACGATGGAATTGGCTGGGGTAGATCCATCCATCCCTAGTTCACATTAAGCTTTGAGGCATGTTAAAGCAGTGTTTATCAATGCGAGATAACACTGCCTTGCCATGTTTATAAACCCTGTCTCTATAGCCATCTTCTGCTCTGTTGATTGGCCAGAATCAGTGGGCAAGTAGCTGATTGCATTGATCAGTTTGATGATCCCTCTGACAGATCCTTTCAACAGGATTGCACATTTATATCAGGATAACTCCCTTTCCTCAAGCCTCAACTGAAGAGTTCTAAAGACCTTTCTTCTCCACCTTCGTAGCCAAGAATAGTGTGAGATGGACATGGTTTCGGCTGCAGTCTTATACCTGGAAGTAAGCCCTGTTGAACTTGATGGAGAACATAAACACATTTGTACCGCTAATCATTGCAATTGGAGCTCAGATTATTGTTGCCTGGTGCACACTCTTGGTATGGATTTCAAAATAGAGAATAGAGTACCAACAGAAAATGTAACTGAGCACAACAAACCTAAAGGTATTGGCCAATATTTCGGTGCCAGTGTGTTCTGTAGAGAAAGCAACTTCTTTTAATAAAAAGGAAAATCCAAGTCTTGAAAGAGACATGTTCTCGGCTTCCTGCACTAGGACTAGGAGGAGGAAACAGCCTCTATTGTTTTATCATCTGAAAGCTTGAACAATGAGTTGTGTTGTACTGAGGAAGGAGTGCGGGCAGTTCTTCACTGTGTGTCTTTGTCTGTCTTCCTTTGGGGCCTAAGGGTATGTGTGGCTGCCAAGCAAGCTACACAGTAGTGTTATCCATTACAAACAAATATATCATTTGTGTTGTCTTTTTATTCTGTGTATGTGTGTCTTGTTATGACAGATTCATCTCCATGGCTGAAGGTTCATATCACTGGTGAATTATCTCAGGTAACTCAGCGCCTCTTCTCATTACATTTTTCAGTATTTGGTTATTTCTTTGTATATGCAGATATTAATGTTATCCTGAAATTATATCTAGTTCTCCACTGATTCCGAACTTAAAAATGGAAAGTGTAATGCAGGTGGTCAACAAAAGAGGTTTAAAGACTCTCTCAGGGCAAATCTAAAAAAAATGTAGTATAAACACTGACAACTGGGAAACACTGGCCTGCGAGTGCTCCAATTGGAGAACAGCCTTTATCAATGGTGTCATGGACTTTGAAGACGCTCGAACTCAGGACGAAAGGGAGAAACGTGCTAAGAGGAAGGCACGCTTGGCAAACCCTCACCATGATCAACTCCCACCCGGAAACCTATGTCCCCACTGTGGAAGGACATGTGGATCCAGAATTGGCCTTCAGTCACTTACGGACTCACTGTTAAAACCGTGTTTATGGAAGACAATCTTACTCAGCTATGAGTGATCACCAAAGAAGAAGATATTTAGTTCTCTCACTGATGGGCAGGTAAAGCCAAAGCCAAGATTTTTTAAAAAAACAGGTTTGTTTACACTGTGCCAGAGTTTGCAGTGACTTCCTCACTCATTCACCTCTATTTTGATATATTCTTTCTGTGAACATTGGTCAGCCACTGGTGAGCAGGGCTGAAAAGGAATTTTACTCTCTGCATAAACTGGCAACCATGTAGTGAGGTTTTCTTCTTCTATATAGCAAAAGCAGCCATGCTAAATTGGCCTTGAGACTATCACAGTCTTCCCTAACATGATGCTAGTGGTGAAAGGTTTGCAGTCAAACACAGCTATGTGGCCCTCTCTGTGCCAAGCTTGTTGGCTGCCTTCAGGTGAAGTGGATAATTAATACTGAAGAAATATTCAGTTGCTAGTTTAGTTGGCTTCTGTACATTGAGTGTGCACGTACCAGTACATATTGTCCGTATTGTACATAAAGAGCCAGTGTGGTGTAGTGGTTAAGAGCGATAGACTCGTAATCTGATGAACTGGGTTCGCGTTTCCGCTCCTCCACATGCAGCTGCTGGGTGACCTTGGGCTAGTCACACTTCTTAAAGTCTCTCAGCCTCACTCACCTCACAGAGTGTTTGTTGTGGGGGAGGAAGGGAAAGGAGAATGTTAGCTGCTTTGAGACTCCTTTGGGTAGTGATAAAGCGGGATATCATATCCAAACTCTTCTTCCTCCTTTGTCTCAGGCAGCAAAATATATTTAGTTGGTCTTGAAGATGATACTACTAGACTTGATAGCAACAGATAGTATACTAGAGTGAAATCATTTTGGTTGTACACGTTTAGAAAGCACACAGGTTGCTGTTTAGCATTGCTCTTGGAGAAGTTTACAGTATAATAATGAAATCACAGTTTAAAACATTGACTCATGAAAACAGCAAGACACAGTACAGTGGTGCCTCGCAAGACAAAAAGAATCCGTTCCGCGAGTCTCTTCATCTAGCGGTTTTTTCGTCTTGCGAAGCAAGCCCATTGACGGCTTAGCGGATTAGCGCTATTAGCGGTTTAGCAGCTTTTAGCGGCTTTTAGCGGCTTAGCGGCTTAGCGGATAAGCGGATGAGCGGATAAGCGGCTTAGAAAAAGGGGGGGGGAACCCGCAGGAACTCACAAGACATTTTCGTCTTGCGAAGCAAGCCCATAGGAAATTCGTTTTGTGAAGCACCTCCAAAACGGAAAGCTCTTTCGTCTAGCGAGTTTTCCGTCTTGCGAGGCATTCGTCTTGTGGGGCACCACTTGTGCAATAAAGACACAAATGCCAGCATAACAACAAGTGCCAGCTCAGACACTTAAAATACCTGGAAGGCTTTCACCAAGCACTAGCAAAAAGCAAAGAGGGATAGCACCTCTTGAGGAAGGCAGTTCAATAGATGGGGTGCTACAAGAGACAAGGCCTTGTCTATTGTCACCATCCACTTCACCTAGAAAGATGGTAGGATCTGGAGCAAGGCCTCAGAAACAGCCTCATGTGGTTACAGGCAATCCTTTAACGAATCTGGTTCAAAGCTCTTTAGGGCTTTGTAGGTCAAAACCAGCACTTTGAATTGTGGTCAGGAACAGACCAGAAAGTAGTGCAACTGTTAAAAGAACTGGCATTTTGGCAAGATGCGTACCATATGTCCCATTTAATTAATAGTCCCTGTAACAAAGCTGTTACTGTTAGCAAGGGTTGGCGCTAAAACCAGTGCTCACATTTCTGTTTCTTAGCAGAGAGGTTCATTAAATGATAACATGTATCTGTTGGACAAAGTAGATAATTTTGTCTCTAATGAGCACTGGGATGTTTTTGGAGCACAATGTTTCTTTAATGATTTAGCTATGTTGCATAAGTGTTGTAGGATTTTAGGTATGAAACTATTCTGTTGCAGGAGAAGAAATTGCAACTTTAATTCTGCAAAAACAGGAAGAAGGAGGCAGAAGGAGAAGGGAAAAGGCAGTGGTGAGGAGGAGACAGTGGCTGGGTCAATCTCAGGCGGTGAAGTGTCATGTGGTTGTTCATCCCTGGCCATTGGCCATGCTGCCTGGGGCTGATGAGAGTCTACATGGAAGGACCACGGTTGTCTCATCCTCAACCTAAGATATAGCATTTCTGCATCTTAACCATGTACTTATCAAAGAGATATGATCACTGCAGCTGATCGACCAAACAGTGACCTGCAAGACAGGCTATGAAAACCTTGTCCCCAGAGCTTTTATTTTCTGCCTCTGTTTCTTCTGCCAGTTGTAAGTTTTCATTTCGTGTGTGTGTGTGTGTGTGTGTGTGTGTGTGTGCCATCTGTGCTAAACCGCAGACCCAAACGTCTTCATCTGGTAAAACATTTCTTCCATGACCAATTCCTAAATCATCTTTGATGTGATGTTTGTATCTCACTGCCCTCCTTTCTGGAAATCCAGACCACTCGTTTAATGGCATTTCCAAACATCTCTACTTGTCATCTCTTTTCCCCTTTCCATCACAACCCTATCAGTAATCAAAAGCAATGTGAAGAATTAGTCAACCTCAAGAGAAGAAGTAAAATGCAGTGTCACTATTTTTTGGACAACGGCACACTGTGAATCTGACTGCTTCCGCTTTCTCTTTGCCTTCTCCCCAGGTGGTTGAGAGGACCCATCCCGTCTTGGCTATGATATTTCCCCTCTTGCTACTGTTGTTGACGTTGCTGCTGGCTTTCCATTGACTTGATTGATTTCTTGCTGACAGGCACATAAATCATGTCCGTTCATAATGGATAATGTCAGGCTTTGCCTGTACTAACTATGCTCTTGCTGTAAGGCACTTAGTGTGTGTGCTATGTTACATTATCAACTCTTTTTGGGGGCGGCAGTGGCAGCAATCAGTGGCGGTGGTGGTGGTGTTGAGGATTTACGGCTTTATAGATGTACTTTGTTTTGGTCAATTTGTGTGAATAGAAGCATTAGGTCTCCCTGGAGCAGTTGTGGGAAGAAAGAATCTCATTGGTTTTGCAACACAGTGGGATACGTTTATGAAGGATATTTTATGGTTTTCTTCCCGGTACCTCAGTTGTGATTCAAGGCAGCTTCATCAGTCACTTCTGTGTCTGAAAAAGAACAGAAATACAGTGTTGGGCCTATAATATGTAACTGTCTATGTGAAAAGATGTGTGAGAAACAGTTCTGCATTTTAGGTATGCGTAGCAGAAAAAGCAAACCTGTTCTTCATATAGTTTAATACTGAAATTTGATCCCATTATTATCTACAACCTATTTTTCTAGAAAAAGAGGTGCCAGAACTCACAATGAATGTCTCCCTTATTCTCTTATAATGGCAATGACGCCCACCTGAAAGGTGCCGGAACTGAGTTCAGGCTTTAAAAAAGCCCTGCCTTTAACATGGATGGGCAGTTTCACCATCCTTGACCATTGACTATGATGACTGAGGCTGATGGGAGTTGGAATCCAACAATATCTCTAGGACAACAGGTTCCCCATTCCTGATTTATAAGTAAACAACCAAATTTCAGATGGGGGAATCTAGATTTGAATTTGGACTGAGCTAAAATGGCACCCCATGCTGGAGTGGGGTGATACTGGGGTGGAGGTAGGGTGTATTTTGCTGAATATCCTTGTGAGGGAGGAAGGATTATTCAACAGTCCTCCTTGAAAATTCTCTTTTGATAAATTCCAGCTCACGTAACATTGAACAAATCTGTATTTTTAGTTCCTTTTGGTTGGTGAAGAAAGCAACAGACCAAGAGAGGATGACAAGAAGGAGTTAAGGGCCAAGTGAATGGCTTCATTTAAGGATATTAAACAATACTCAAACTGAATTCCTAGTTTCACCAAAAAGAAGCCATAGATGGTGAACCTGGGGAGGCTATTTTAGGAAATATTCTCCAGGGGAGGACTGAAATTATCCAACAGGACAGAGAGAGCTCCCATGCATGTCATAGGAAGGCCTCAGATGAGAGGTAATCATTCCAGCATAGGACTCTAGATATCTAGGTGTGGAGATTGTTTTTCATGGGACAAGGGACATGTCACCGTCTGCCAGTCATGTAATGAGCTACCTGCCTGGATCAGGTCTCCATGCTGTGCTCTACACCTCCACTTGTACAGGCTTTGTAGGTTCTGACCTTGGTAGGGATGGGGGAAAAATTCAATTCAGTTTGCATTTAAAGGTATGTTTACCCAATTCACAGCTTCTGAAGCAATACACAAACTGAAACATGGCCATCCTTTGAAATTTGCACTTCTCTGCAATGTAGCTCTCAAGCCAAGTAACATGTACAAAAATGCCTATAGCAGGGTTAAGTTTGCATTAAAATGCACATACCAGGGAAAATAACATGCAAAAAGTGCCTTATATTAGGGGAAATTGGGGGGTGGGGGGTGGATGTTTGGTTGGGCTTGGGGAATTTTTTTGATTTTGTTGTTTTTGTAATTTTTACAGTTTTTTGTTTGTATTGTTTTATTGGTTTTGTTTGTTTGTTTGTTTAAGGTGTTATTTTGTTCTTAAGGGGAGGGGTCAGGGCTGCCAGGGAGTGGGCCCCAGCCCACAAAATGGCTGGGGCATGTTCCACGGGGGGGGGGGGATGCACTGGGACAACCGATCTCAGTGATCACGGGTAGGAGGAGGAGTTATGCTAAGACTAAACCATGTCATTACAGAGGGGGCAGGTTTAGTCGTTGTCTGAGGACTATTCCTGCCTCCGGGTCTGGTCCTGACCGGATGGATACTAGAATCAGCAAGGGATACCCACATGACCTGAAGGTGTTGCTGTGCAATGCCAGGTCAATGATTCATAAGACCACTGCCATCCATGACTTGATCATGGATGGAGGATTTGACCTGGCATGTGTAACAGAGACTTGGTTGGATGAAGCAGATGGGCCTGTCCTTGCCGCCGCTTGTCCACCAGGTTTCTCTTACGCACAGCAACCCAGGTCATGTGGGCGGGGAGGGGGGGTTGCAGTGATTTTTAGGAAGTCATTAGTTTGCACCAGGCGTCCTATTGGGAAGACCCAGTTTTCCGAGTGCATGTTCTGGAAGTTGGGCAATAGGGGCAGTACAGGATTCCTTTTGGTGTACCGACCTCCCCGCTGCACCAAGGATTCCCTGCCTGAGCTGCTTCAGGTCGTGGCGGATGTTCTCCTGGAGACACCTAGTTTGGTCATCCTAGGGGATTTTAACATCCATGCCGACACGACCTTACAAGGGGCTGCTCGGGACTTCGTGGAAAGCATGGCCTCCACGGGGCTGTCCCTGAATAAGTCTGGGCCAACCCATAGTCGCGGATATGCCTTGGACCTGGTGTTTACCTCTACGGATGTTGGTGATCTGACACTAAGTAAAAGCGAAACGAAAGAAGTGCCATGGTCAGATCACTTCCTGGTGCAACTGGACTTCTCTGCGACCCATCCCCTCTGCAGGGAGGTGCGACCAATTCGGATGGTTCGCCCCCGCCACTTAATGGATCCAAATGGTTTCCAGAGAGTGGTAGGGGATGCTTTATCCCATGTTGATGGCCTTTCAGCTGATTCCCTGGTGGCCCGCTGGAATGTGGAGTTAACCAGGGCTATTGACTGTTTGGCTCCGAAGCACCCTCTCCGATTGCATGGAGCCTGGACAGCCCCGTGGTTTTCCACGGATCTGAGGGCAATGAAACAATCGTTGAGACGGCTAGAGCGCCGGTGGTGGATAACACCCCAGAGGACAGGATCACACTTCAAAACGACCTTGACAGATTAGAGAACTGGGCCAAAACAAACAAGATGAATTTTAACAGGAAGAAATGTAAAGTATTGCACTTGGGCAAAAAAAATGAGAGGCACAAATACAAGATGGGTGACACCTGGCTTGAGAGCAGTACATGTGAAAAGAATCTAGGAGTCTTGGTTGACCACAAACTTGACATGAGCCAACAGTGTGACGCGGCAGCTAAAAAAGCCAATGCAATTCTGGGATGCATCAATAGGAGTATAGCATCTAGATCAAGGGAAGTAATAGTGCCACTGTATTCTGCTCTGGTCAGACCTCACCTGGAGTACTGTGTCCAGTTCTGGGCACCACAGTTCAAGAAGGACACTGACAAACTGGAACGTGTCCAGAGGAGGGCAACCAGAATGGTCAAAGGCCTGGAAACGATGCCTTATGAGAAACGGCTAAGGGAGCTGGGCACGTTTAGCCTGGAGAAGAGGAGGTTAAGGGGTGATATGATAGCCATGTTCAAATATATAAAAGGATGTCAGAGGAGGGAGAAAGGTTCTTTTCTGCTGCTCCAAAGAAGCGGACACGGAGCAATGGTTCCAAGCTACAAGAAAGAAGATTCCACCTAAATATTAGGAAGAACTTTCTGACAGTAAGAGCTGTTTGACAGTGGAATTTGCTGCCAAGGAGTGTGGTGGAGTCTCCTTCTTTGGAGGTCTTTAAGCAGAGGCTTGACAACCATATGTCAGGAGTGCTCTGATGGTGTTTCCTGCTTGGCAGGGGGTTGGACTCGATGGCCCTTGTGGTCTCTTCCAACTCTATGATTCTATGATTCTATGAACTCATTCCGAATCTGACCAGACACAGGTTAGAGCTCAACGTCGAGCCTACCAAGTGGCGATAGCAACGGCGAAGAAGAATTTCCTCACCGCCTCTATTGCATCTGCAGAAAACAGCAGCAGGAGACTTTTTCAGGTGGTTCACAATTTAGTGGAACCACCTGCAACACTGGGGCCCACTACGGGCCACATGTTCTCCTGCAATGATTTTGTAAAGTTTTTTGCAAATAAAATCGCTCAGATTCGGGAAGAAGTAGACTCCACCGTGGGAGCAGGGCCGGGGTGGGAGAGTGCTAGAGTCCTGTCTAGTCAAGTTGCGTGGGATCAATTCCAATCTGTTACCTCCGAGGATGTGGACAGGCTGCTTGGACGAGTGAAGCCAACCACCTGTCTCCTGGATCCTTGCCCATCCTGGCTTATAAAAGCTAGCCGGGAAGGACTGGGCGATGGGCTTCGTGGGGTGGTGAATGCTTCCCTCCGTGAGGGAGCCTTCCCAGACCCGCTGAAAGAGGCGGTTATTAAACTGCTTCTTAAAAAACCATCGTTAGATGTGGCCACGATGGCCAACTATCGCCCAGTCTCAAATCTTCCATTCTTGGGCAAGGTGATTGAGCGAGTGGTTGCTGAACAACTCCAGGCACGCCTGGAAGAAGCAGACCATTTGGATTCCTTCCACTTGGGATTCAGGCCTCATCATGGGACTGAAACTGCCTTGGTCGCACTGGTTGATGATCTCCGGCGGGCTAGGGACAAAGGTGAGAGCTGTTTCCTAGTTCTGCTGGATCTCTCAGCGGCGTTTGATACCATCGACCATAACATCCTTCTGGACCGTCTTGAGGGGCTGGGAGCTGGGGGCACTGTCATACAGTGGTTCCGCTCCTTCCTCCTGGACCATGTTCAGAAAGTGGTGGTGGGGGATGACTGTTCAGACCCCTGGGCTCTCACTTGTGGGGTGCCTCAGGGTTCTGTCCTCTCCCCCATGCTTTTCAACATTTACATGCAGCCGCTGGGAGAGATCATCAGGAGGTTTGGGCTGGGTGTTCATCAGTATGCAGATGATACCCAGCTCTACCTCTCTTTTAAATCAGAACCAGTGAAGGCGGTGAAGGTCCTGTGTGAGCGTCTGGAGGTGGTTGGAGGATGGATGGCGGCTAACAGATTGAGGCTGAATCCTGACAAGACAGAAGTACTATTTTTGGGGGACAGGAGGCGGGCAGGTGTGCAGGATTCCTTGGTCCTGAATGGGGTAACTGTGCTCCTGAAGGACCAGGTGCGCAGCCTGGGAGTCATTTTGGACTCACAGCTGTCCATGGAGGCACAGGTCAAATCTGTGTCCAGGGCAGCTGTTTACCAGCTCCATCTGGTACGTAGGCTGAGACCCTATCTGCCTGCGGACTGTCTCGCCAGAGTGGTGCATGCTCTGGTTATCTCCCGCTTGGACTACTGCAATGCACTCTACGTGGGGCTACCTTTGAAGGTGACTCGGAAACTACAACTAATCCAGAATGCGGCAGCTAGACTGGTGACTGGGGGCGGCCGCCGAGACCATATAACACCGGTGTTGAAAGACCTACATTGGCTCCCAGTACGTTTCCGAGCACAATTCAAAGTGTTGGTGCTGACCTTTAAAGCCCTAAATGGCCTCGGTCCAGTATACCTGAAGGAGCGTCTCCACCCCCATCGTTCTGCCTGGACGCTGAGGACCAGCGCTGAGGGCCTTCTGGTGGTTCCCTCATTGCGAGAAGCAAAGCTACAGGGAACCAGGCAGAGGGCCTTCTCGGTAGTGGCGCCCACCCTGTGGAATGCCCTTCCAGCAGGTGTCAAAGCGATAAACAACTACCTGACATTCAGAAGACATCTTAAGGCAGCCCTGTTCAGGGAAGTTTTTAAATGTGTGATATTTTGGGGTAGTTTTGGTTACTATGGAAGCCGCCCAGAGTGGCTGGGGAGGCCCAGCCAGATGGGCGGGGTATAAATAATAAATTATTATTATTATTACATATTAGGAGAAAATAACACTAAATGTTGATGAATTTCCACAAGAACATCCTTCCTTCCTTCCTTCCTTCCTTCTTTCCTTCCTTCTTTCCTTCCTTCCTTCCTTCCTTCCTTCCTTCCTTCCTTCCTTCCTTCCTTCCTCTTTCTTTCTTTCTTTCTTTCTTTCTTTCTTTCTTTCTCATTTCTGATGGAGGAATATGGAGAACTGCTTAAGATTGGAAGAATGAGATAGACTGTAACAGATTGATTTGCCTGTTCTCCAGTGACTTACCCTTTTAATAGGCATGGAGGGCAGGCAAAAAATGTGAATACAGAATACAGAAAACATTACATCTTGAAGCACATCATTCTTTCATTTTACTTTGGTGTTCCGGAGTATCAGCACCTTACTTTGCTCCCCTATAATTTCATTGCAGCCTTATAGGCTTACCTGGGAGTAAGTTCCACTGAACTCAGCAGTGCTCACTTCTGAGTAGAAATGGGTAAGGCTGCACTGTGAAATGCCACCAATATTTCAGAACCCTTGAGATAAAATCACCATGCTAGTGCACAGGTCTGATCAAGCTAAGCTAGCTGTTATTGTGCAAGCTTATTTCAATGGGCAAAATGCTGTAGAACAATGGGCATTGTTCCTGGTTATGTAAGACAAAGACAACCCTGTACAATTATTATAATGATCAGATGTTAAGTTGATGAGACTTGCTCATCCAAAGTCCTTTCAGCACTTAAATGTCTATGTATTGCATGGGGACATAGGGAATTGCATTAAACTGAGTCAGACCATTGGTCTATCTGATGGGTAGGCAAACTAAGGCCCGGGGGCCGAATCCGGCACAAACCCCTTCTAAATCCGGCCTGCGGACAGTCTGGGAATCAGTGTGTTTTTACATAAGTACAATGTATCCTTTGATTTAAAATGCATCTCTGGGTTATTTGTGGGGCATAGGAATTAGTTCAATTTTTTTCCAAAATATAGTCTGGCCCCCCACAAGGTTTGAGGGACAGTGGACCGGGCCCCTGCTGAAAAAGTTTGCTGACCCCTGGTCTATCTAGCCCACTATGCTCAACTCAACATTGGCAATGACTCTCCAGATTTTGAGGCAAAAGCCATTCCCTGTTCTACTGGGAGATGCCAAGGTCTGAACCTTTGCATACAGAGCACATTCTCTGCCCTGAGGTAAAAACACACACCCTTCCCAAATATCCATTGTTCAGATATACAAGATACCTCTAAAGCATGTTTGACACACTTTCACTCCACAAATTATTCTGGGCACTGTAGATTATAATGGGAAGTGTAACTCTGTGAGGGGTAAAATACAGTTCTTGGAATTCCTTGAGGGGAAAATGTCCTTTTAAGGTATAGTGTGTATGCAAGTGGCAGTGAGTTGTTTTGCTCTGGCTAAATTTCAGCTTCAGCCATGAAATGACTAGGTGGCCTTATGCATATGTAGGCAGAGGGGGAGAAGTGGTGGAGACGGCCTCCCCACCCTGACCCTTCCAGGGAGGAGGAAGAGGAAGACAGCATAGGTTTACAACAGGGGTTTGAGGTAGGTCGCAGCTCAGAGGCAGATGAGGGAAAAGTTGGAAAATAATGGGAGAGCCAGAGCAGCACCTGGCTGACACATTGTCATTAGAAAGCATTCCGGACCCTCTATCTCCCAGAACCCGGCGAGCCTTAAAAGTAGGAGAGCAAAGAGCTTAAAGACAGAGGGCACGTAGCAGCACCCATGGAGGAGATGAGGAGGAGGATGAATGAGGAAGTGGGAGAGATGGGGGGTGGAGATTCACTTGGGACAACGCCATTATCCAATAGACTGGCTTCTATAGTCTCTCTCTGTAAAGTTTGAAATAAAAAGGGACTGTCAGAAACTTTTCCTTGTCTTTATACTTTCCTGGGCAACCAGCCGGGAGACGCTGACAGCATCCTGACAGCATGACTCCATTGTCTCTGTCTCATCCCTGCCACCTGAATCTATGATATGGTCTTCCATTCAGAACGGGTCTATAAGAACTCTCAGGTGACACCAGGCGGGAGGATAAATTCCCAGGCAGGCAGGAAGGCCTCCGTTCTGCATCCCCACTGCAAAGCAGGAAAATTTTTTTGTTACCAGCTTTCTGCCTTACATTGCTACTGCTCCCCCCTGAAAGGGTACGAGAGAAGCCAGACCATCCCTGGAAGACACTGGATCCAACCACCACTGATTGTAACAGCGGGCCTTGAGGCCAGACTTTTGGGTTGAGTGGGAGGTTAAATGGAAAAATTATTTTTGGACTGGGAGTGGTTGCTGTTTATTTGCTAATTAATAGGTCAGAGTATTGCTTTGTTTATTACTTGAGAATTGTTAACGTTGTTCACTACTATACAACTGGTATGTTCCTCCCTCCAAATGTTATGTTATGTGAAATATTTACATATTATATGATTCCTCCCTTCCCCCCCATGGCATTATATATTGTATATCTTTGTGTGATGTAGGCCATTCGGAGACCTTTGGGTGACAAGTGACTAATAAGTTTAGTTAGTTAGTTAGTTAGTTAGTTAATTAATTAATTAATTAATTGTAAGTGTTCAAAACATTCTGCACTGATTGATTAATAAGGGTGCAGAACACTTACAAAACTGCTAAATAAAGAATAAGAGTAAGAGTAAGAATTTTATTATTTATATGCCACCTATTTGACTGGGTTGCCCCAGCCACTCTGGGTGGCTCCCAACAAAATATTAAAAACACACAAAAAACACAACAACGCAAAAAACCACAACAAAAATACAGAATGTTAATAAATTAAAGCATTTCCCAGACCCTGCTGTTTGAAAACTGTCCAGAATTGTGAACAAACTCGTTTTTCATATATGTCTAAGAGCATCTGCTTAGGATAAGAATGGCTGGCCAAACAGCATGGGTCATTGTTCAAAAATAGCCAGGATAACTTGCCATTTTTACAAGCTCCCTGCACTGTTGACTTAGAATTGTAGTGGGGCACCAGGGAACATTGGCTGGATTTTGTGTTTGTTGTTGCTAAGGTCCTTTGGCCTATGTGTGGAGGAGTTTGTTCAGTACCCTTATTTGTTTTTCCTAATTCCCTTGCATGCTCACTGTTCCCTATTCCCATTGATTTCCCCACAATAATGTTTGTTTACCCTTTATAACCAGTGGTCTGTGGCTTTCCCCTTAAGGGTCATTAGGGCTGGCTGTTAATTTAAGCAACTAGGACGGTAGGTGAAAGTGTTGAGTGCTCAATCACACTGGGTTCCCAGGCCCCCGAAGTCGGAGACCTAAGAAATACCATCCACAAGAAGAATTCATTTGCTTCAAAAGGAACAGGAACTGGAGGCCTGAAGTCTACATGCCACTGATGCCAATGTCCAAACTCCTCTTGATTTTAACAGATGATAATTGCACAGGATAGAAATCCATTAAATGTTAGGATCATTATCCAAGGGATTCTTAGTGTTTCATGGAATTGTTTGGAAATGCAGTGGCACCTCTGGATGTGAACGGGATCCATTCCGGAGCCCTGTTCGCATCCTGAGTAGAACGTAACACGCGACTGCACGTCTGCGCATGCGTGGGTCGCGTTTCGCTGCTTCAGCGCATGCGCGTGGCGTCATTTTGAGCGTCTGTGCATGTGCGAGTGACGAAACCCAGAAGTAATGCACTCCATTATTTCCGGGTCACCGTGGAGTGTAACTTGAAAACGCTCAACCTGAAGCATATTTAACCCGAGGTATGACTGTATAAGCAAATTTGTCTAAAGTTATTAATGAGGAAAAATAATGGGTACTAAGGATCAACCAGCAACTGAAGTTTCTCTTTCAGTTTGCAAGACATGTTTCTTACATAGGTTAAAGCAACTCTTGAGAGGGGCATTGTGTCTTTGTATAACCCTCCCCTATCAGTGGGTTCCAGCCACTGAGAGCCATGACATCAAGTATTAGCTTTTGCTAATCATTGCAACAGTGTCCTTGTTAGGCTGGGGTTGGTTTTTTTGTTGTTGGTTCATTTCATTTTTAAAAAACACCCTTTTCTTTTTATTTACAAACACATATATTTCTGAGCAGTGTGAGAGTTTCTGTAGTACGTGGAGGGCATTTTTGGGTGACCCCATGCTTGTGTTCAGACGGATAGGCACTTGACCACCCGAGTTTTCTACTTCAAGGGATGATTGATAGCAGCATGCTTAGAGGAAGCTAAGGTGTGCTTTAGCTTAAAGGATTCCCGGTGTTCTAAACAAACTCCTTAGGTTTCCTCCATCAAGTTCCCTATTGATCCATTAATCTTTCTCACGTGCATTAACAAATCCTAGAGGCCTTGTACTTTTAATCTGTTGGATGTCCCTGAATGTATGGTGAAACAGGTGGATAGCTTTGAAGCCCCTGTTTTTTTAAAAAATATATATTTATACCCCACCCTCCCTGGCCAGAGCCGGGCTCAGGGTGGCTAACACCAGTAAAATTACAATAAAAACATAAAAGGTGGGAAAGACCAATTTAAAATACAGGTTAAAATATAATTTAAAATGCAGCCTCATTTTAAAAGTAGCCCATAGATCAAAACCATAAGGGAAGGGAAACATAAGGGTCAGACTGAGTCCAAACCAAAGGCCAGGCAGAACAGCTTTGTCTTGCAGGCCCTGCGGAAAGATGTCAAGTCCCGCAGGACCCTAGTCTCTTGTGACAGAGCGTTCTACCAAGTCAGAGACAGTACTGAAAAGGCCCTGGCCCTAGTTGAGACCAATCAGTTGAGACAGACTTGGGACCTCCAAAGTGTTGTCATTTGTGGACCTTAAGGTCCTCTGCGGGGCATACCAGGAGAGGTGGTCCTGTAGGTACGTGGGTCCTAGGTCACATAGGGCTTTAAAGGTCAAAACCAGCACCTTAAATCTGACCCTGCACTCCACTGGGAGCCAATGCAGCTGGAAAAGCACTGGGTGAATGTGATTCTGCTGCAAGGATTCTGCAAGGAGCCTCGCCACAGCATTCTGCTAACCCAGAAATGGTGCTTCAGGTTAAGAACTTTGCTTCATAATGAGAACAGAAATCGTGCTCCGGCGGCGTGGCGGCAGCAGGAGGCCCCATTAGCTAAAGTGGTGCTTCAGGTTAAGAACAGTTTCAGGTTAAGTACAGACCTCCGGAACAAATTGGAGTTTCTGGGTCAGCTTCAAGGGCAGCCCCACGTAGAGCGAGTTACAATAATCAAGCCTGGAGGTGACAGTCACATGGATCACTGTGGCCAGATCAGGGTGAGAAAGGTAAGGGACCAACTGCTTAATACGGTGGAGATGGAAAAATGCCACCTTTGCTGTGGCTGCAACCTGCGCCTCTATGCGTTGAAGGTTACACTCAAGCACTTGACAGAAGGCACTGGCACTAATTGAACACATGTTACAGGTGTGACCTGTCAGTAGTTAGGGTGGCCTTTTGTGCATCTCCAAAAAAAAAAAAAAAAAGGACACATATATATCTGTGCTGATTTATCTGTAAAGATGAAAATATAGAAATGATTGTTATCATTTAAATAGAGATACAGTACATCATTCCACAGCAGGGAAGACTGTGACCTGTCGTTATGGGTCTGCTCAGTAAGTGTTGATGGGCCACTTCAAGCCCCAGCTCTCCCTTCCTAAGCTTCTTTATATTTAAACAGAACTTGGACCAGTCAACTCTTCAATCAGAAGACTCCTTTAAGTCAAGAACTTCTCCTCTAACAGTCTTGGATGAGAGAACTGCCCTGTGTAAGGTAGAGCGCATAGCTATCCTATCAGCAGTTAAAGGGTTAATTCATTCATTCTCTCTCTCTCTCTCTCTCTCTCTCTCTCTCTCTCTCTCTCTCTCTCTCTCCACCCCCATCCCCACTGTCCACAGAAGTTCCTAAACAAGACAACACTGTTGCCGCATCCTTCGCATCTTCCATTGCATCTTCCTGCATTCTTCAGCTGTATCCATTACAACAGTTTTGCAATTCTTGAGAGCAACAATGTGCACACTATTTTCTGTAAACAGAGCAATGAATCAAAAAATGCAACAATTTGCACTCAATGCAAAAAAAAGAAGTGCACGTGATTTCAGTGAAGTGAGCAGTGGTGCTTTGATCATTTCCAAGATTGAGCTAGGCTCAACAGACAAGGTGGAATGGAATACTTTTGGCTATTAGGTCCTAAAAACCTGTGCTTTTTGCCCTAGCACAGTGCTGTAAATAGGTTATTGTTAAACCCTGGACTGCTTCATATTATTCTGCTGTTTCCACAACACAATATCCTTTTTAATCACTTCTGAGTGACATACATGGAATATTATTATTATATATTTTTTAAAAAATAATCTTTTGGAGAAAGCTTCCTTTGAACATCAGAATATATTTGCTTGATCAGCAACTCCCCAGCCCAAAAGCCATTAATGTTCTGGGTGTAATTCTTTGCTATCCCACTTAAAACAGCTAATACCTGATTCTTCCCTGCCCACAGATGATGAGTATGACATGAAACACAGAATTTTCCAGCAGCAAGTAATGGGAAATTCCCATTTCCTGAATTTGACATTTGCATGGCCATCTAATTTTTGTACACAAGCACTGTCATGCCTATATGTTTAGGTGAAATGAAATCTGTTGAGCTGGAAATCCCCACACTTGCCCACAAATCTCGAGGAGATTAAACCCCCATTCCTGCCTGCCTGCCTTTATAATAAATCATGAGTTAAATATAAAACTTGATGGCAACACCTTCTGAGCTGCAGCAGTAGGCATGACACAGTTACTGCTACACCTTAACCCTGGCAAGTTGTGCAGAGCAGGAAACTATTATAGCTGGGCCCTAAAACAACCTCCATAACTGAGCTTAACAGTCATAGAATCATAGAACGGTAGAGTTGGAAGCGACCCTGTGAGTCATAGAATCATAGAATCATAGAGTTGGAAGAGACCACAAGGGCCATCGAGTCCAACCCCCTGCCAAGCAGGAAACACCATCAGAGCACTCCTGACATATGGTTGTCAAGCCTCTGCTTAAAGACCTCCAAAGAAGGAGACTCCACCACACTCCTTGGCAGCAAATTCCACTGTCGAACAGCTCTTACTGTCAGGAAGTTCTTCCTAATGTTTAGGTGGAATCTTCTTTCTTGTAGTTTGGCACCATTGCTCCGTGTCCGCTTCTCTGGAGCAGCAGAAAACAGCCTTTCTCCCTCCTCTATGTGACATCCTTTTATATATTTGAACATGGCTATCATATCACCCCTTAACCTCCTCTTCTCCAGGCTAAACATGCCCATCTCCCTTAGCCGTTCATGCCCAGCTCCCTTAGTCCAACCCTCTGCAATGCAGAAATCTCAACTAAAGCATCCATGACAGGTAGCCATCCAACCTTTGCTTAAAAACCTCCAAGGAACAAGAGTCCATAAGCTCCCGAAGGAGACAGTTCCACTGTTGAGCAGCTCTTACCACCAGAAGGTTCTTCCTAATGTTTATTCGGAATCTCCTTTCTTGTAACTTGAAGCCCTGTTTTCAACTCCTCCCCTCCAGGGTAGGAGAAAAGCTTTCTCCATCTTCCATGCAACAGTCCTTTAGATCTTTGAAGAGGGCTATCATATCTCCTTTCAGTTTCCGCTTCTCCAACTCCCATAACTGTTCCTCATACATAATGTTTGGTTTCCAGGCCTTTGATCCTCTTGGTTGCCCTCCTCTGCACATATTCCAGCTTGTTAATATTGTTCTTAAATTGTGGTGCCTGGAACTGGACACAGGACTCCAAAACTCCTGTTGAATGAAGACCCACTGGCAATATATAGTATCAGAGGTCCTAGAACAGTGTGGGCCCTCCTAGTGTCAGTTCTAATAGGCGTATCCATTTGGCTACATACTGCTAAAGCTGAACTTTGACTTGTCATTACACTGTGTGCTGTTATGTATGGGAATGAAAAACTCAGGGATTTCTGTTCTTTATTTGGAAAGAAACTTTTGTTGATACCTGTGGAAAATGGTCCGAGGACAGTGTGTAGTTCAATTTTGTTTTTGTTTTTCAAAAATTTTATTAGTTTTTACAATATCAATTTTGGTTGCATATCTTTTTAAACCCCAAACTATCTAAACAGGGATAGGGACGCGGGTGGCACTGTGGGTTAAACCACAGAACCTAGGACTTGCCAATCAGAAAGTTGGCGGTTCGAATCCCTGCGACGGGGTAAGCTCCCGTTGCTCGGTCCCTGCTCCTGCCAACCTAGCAGTTCGAAAGCACATCAATTGCATGTAGATAAATAGGTACCACTCCGGCGGGAAGCTAAACGGCATTTCCGTGTGCTGCTCTGGTTCACCAGAAGCGGTTTAGTCATGCCGGCCACATGACCCGGAAGCTGTATGCTGGCTCCCTTGGCCAATAAAGCAAGATGAGCGCCGCAACCCCAGAGTCAGCCATGACTGGACCTAATGGTCAAGGGGTCCCTTTACCTTTATCTAAACAGGGGTGCATTGCCTTTAGCCCTCCAGATGTTGTTGGACTACAGCTCACATCACTCCCAGCCAGTATAGTCAGTGTTTGATGGGAACTGCAGTCCAGCATCACTGGGAGAGCCACCGTTTCCCCATCCCTGATCTAAAGCTTTAAGTGACCATATTCTCCTTACTTTTAAAATTCAGCCAAGTAGCTCTAAACGAGACTTCTTTGCTGTACAACAGGAACTGTTTCTTAAACCAGGGCACATTACTTATACAAACAGGAGCCCTGCAATATTTCAGTTTAATTTTCTTGGCAATCATGAGGAACTTTCTAGACTGAAATGATATTGTATGAGTCTAAACTGGGAGTCTGGCTCACCTGAACATTTCCCCCCTCGCATTTGACTGTCTGGATCAATTCTTTCACTGAGTTCACTGAGTGGGCAGCAGTATAAAATAATATGAAAATTGTTTTAATTTATTCAAGTACCTTTGCATATTCGTGAGCATGACATCACAGCTGATCCAATCCCTTCTGGGGTATGGCAATCACAGATCAGATATAATTGGACACATGCAGTCTCTACCATTGCTGCTATTCTAGAGTAATTTCCTTGACTTCATTGGTGTTGTTTTGGAGTAGTCTAATTTCAAACTGTAGTGGTGATCCTGAAGCTACTTAATCCAGTGCAGTTACATATGTCTATCTCCTGCAAGACCCAGTCCCTGCTCCCTTTCCAGCCCATTCTCACCTGCAAAGGCAGGACCATGGTTCACACCATCTACAAAGGCTCTTTTTTCTGCTCAAGAAGTCTAGAGGTCATCAGAATGGAGTACTGCTTAAGGGTTGTTGCTGGGGTCAAGATTTACCGTATTTTTCGCTCTTTAAGACGCACCAGACCACAAGACGCACCTAGTTTTTGGAGGAGGAAAACAAGAAAAAAAATATTCTGAATCTCAGAAGCCAGAACAACAAGAGGGATCGCTGTGCAGCGAAAGCAGCGATCCCTCTTGCTGTTATGGCTTCTGGGATAGCTGCGCAGCCTGCATTTGCTCCATAAGATGCACACACATTTCCCCTTACTTTTTAGGAGGGAAAAAGTGAGTCTTATAGAGCAAAAAATACGGTAGCTTTGGAGATTGTACAGTGGTACCTTGGTTCTCGAACTTAATCCATTCCAGGAGTCTGTTTGAGTCCTGAAACTGTTCGAAAACCAAGGCGCAGCTTCCGATTCGCTGCAGGAGCTTCCTGCACTCAAGCGGAAGCCACGGAAACCGAGTCAGACATTCGGCTTCCAAAAAACTGGAGCACTCACTTCGTTCAGGTGCCGATTTGTTCAGCAACTAAGCGGTTCGGGAACCAAGGTTCCACTGTATTATGTTTGCTGCTGCTTGGATTATATTCTTTTTCTTTTTATTGTTACACCTTATTATGGATGCTCAGCTGATTGTTTAATTTTATTGCATATCTCTTAATAGGAGACGTTTTCATTAGCCTATTGTTTATGACTATTTAAATTTTACTGTGCATTGTTATTGTTAGTGAGCTATGCTATGGAAATGATGCTCTGAGTCACTTTGACTATGGCTTAATAATGTGGGGAAATGGCACACTGCGATGGTGATGTGTGTGCCTCTAAAATGTAACAGCCTAAATTAAAGTTTCACATCACTGTCCTACTTTTATCTCAGTTTGCCCTCAAAAATATCTGCAGTATAATTAATGAACGATAAACAAAAACAATTCCATGAAATGAGTGTTCTGTTCTTGAATGTTCTTCATACTTAAAAAGAGAGAGAGAGAGCGTTGAAACCATCTGTAACATTGTTTGTCCCCATAAACGGCATTGGCAGACATATGTTCAGCATCATTTTGGGTGCAGTTTCTGTGGCGATGGACCAAGGTAAACACATTCCTTCTGATGTAATTGTTGATGTTAGCTGAGTAGAGCAAAGCAGCCTTAGTCATGTGAAGCATTTGGATTGGACCTGTTCTTAGCAGAGCTGGGACAACTTTGGATGTTCACCTGGCAGACTGGCTACACTACCCTGTTTTTACAGTGCTATCCAATTTCATCAGCGTTCTGACTAAAGCAGACCTTCAAAATGTTCTCATTTGCCTGGAGAGCTGGGCAGAATGTAGGAAGGGCAGAATGCATATGTAACACACAGGAAGAAACCCAATGTACAAATATAAGATGGGGAATACCTGATTAAGCACTTCAAATACAGATTTCCTGATTAGAGTTCCTAGCAAATGAATATTGTTTTTAAAATAGTAGCATTGCTATGCTCTGCATTCATTTCATATGGTATGTTCAGCTCAAGGAGAACAACAAAATTCGAGACAGTTGGAATTGTACTTCCCTCATAACTGCACATAATTTCATGTTCTTAGAAAATTTTAACTTGGGTCTAAACATTTTTTTCTTCGCTATGATTGTGACTTTGACAAGAATGTTTTTTTTTGCTGGGTTATCTGGTGTTGGATATTAGCAAGTGAAGGAAATGGGAGCTGAGAAATCTACATCTCTCTAATTTCACCTCAGCTGTAAACTCTCTAGGTGGTCTTTAGCAGGCCACTGCCCCTCAATCTTGCCTCCTCTCCTCCATAACAAGAATAACAGTGAATTACCGCATATCAGTGTTGCAAAGATTACAGAAATAAAGTAGGTGAAGCATCTTGGACACTCAAAAGACCTATATAAATGTGAAGTGTTATTATTGCTGCACAAGGAGAGGTCATACAACAATTGCATGTTCCATTTTAAAGCTAATGGAATAATGCCAGGATAAACACTATGGGTGTTGCTCCATAAGAGCTGGAAAACAAATAACAAATACACACAGTTCCTCTTTTCTAGGAATAGTCCAACAGATATGTAAGGTTTCCCCTCCATGTCAAAGAACAAGCAGAAGATGAACCACCCTGTTCAGATGTTATTGGGAACAGAGCTGGCACCAGATGTGAGGAGACCCGTGGCATGGTGCTGTTTATGCTACCACCCTCCAGATGTGGCTGCAATTAGCCCACCACTGCTCAGCTCCCATCTGCTGTTGCTGCTCACCATCTTAAGTTCTCCAATATGCAATGCTCTGGCCCAGAGGTCTGGGAATTCTATAGCAAATTTAAACACATTTAAGCCCATTGATTTTGATGGAGAGTTAAATGCATGTTTAAATCTTGCACTGGAATTAATGTGACCAAAAGTGCTTAGTTTTAGCTGGATCTTCTGTTTCTGTTTAGGGTTCTTAGGATTAAGAACCCTAAATGTAAACACTCAGAAAGGGAAGGGACACAGAGAAATATAGACTGAAGGTATAGGTAAAGGAGCCCTGGATGGTTAAGTCCAGACAAAAGTGACTATGGGGTTTTGGCGCTCATCTCGCTTTCAGGCCGAGGGAGCAGGCATTTGTCCCCAGACAGCTTTCCAGGTCATGTGGCTAGCATGACAAAACTGCTTCTGGTGCCATGGAACACCGTGGTGGAAATCAGAGTGCACGGAAACACCCTTTACCTTCCCGCCACAATGGTACCTATTTATCTACTTGCACTGGTGTGCTTTCAAACTGCTTGGTTGGCAGGAACTGGGACAGAGCAACGGGGACTCACCCCGTTACTGGGATTTGAACCACTGATCTTCTGATTTGCAAGCCCAAGAGGCTCAGTGGTTTAGACCACAGTGCCACCCATGTCCTATAGACAGAAATAAACAATCGATAGACATCCTATCACATGTCTATCCTTGTATGCTCCCTCAGACACATGTCCTCATTAAATTCAGCAGGGCTTTTTAGTGAAAGTGCTTAGGATTGCCATGTCAACAATGTACCAAAGTACATTCCTTGATGGACGGAATGAAACTGAGTCCAAGTCTTTCTTGAATCACACCTGAACTGTGGAGGCAGGCTCACATAAAATCTAGCTGAACATCGCTTCGACTCACTACGAAAAGAACATTGCAGTCCTTCCATCCAACATACCCAAGTTATTTTCAGACAATACGGTCTAATTTTAGACATTGTGTATGAGACATAAACACACTTTTAAAGAACGCTGGCCAAAAATAGCTAACCACCCCATGTTCTCTTTTGTTTTAAAGTCCTTTAACATTTTATAGGTGCTTCAGTCATAGGACAGTCTCTCTGTGAAGGTGATAATGAAACCATACAGTAATACTGACTTTTGTTAAGTAGAGAGAAAGAACCTGTCCCAAACAATTATATTTTTGTGTTTTCTTTTGTTCAAATCTTCTTGTGATTTAAGAGGACAGTCATTTGCCATCTAATTCTGCACATCTGGAAAGAGATGAGCTGAGTCTAAATGTGCAACAGGATTTTCTGAATTACATGGCAATTGCAGATCTTCCTGGAAAGTGGTCATTGTGAGCCAAGGCTCAGGATGACATCAGAGGGTCTCTCTTCTCCTTCTGTGTCTCACTTATTAATGGGTTTTTGTAACAATGAAAGATGAATGAATTAAAATTATACTTCGACAAATCTAAAACCCAGGTAGTTTTGAGAATGTGAAGACAAATAGCCAAATTATATATACATCAATCAATGCCATGGATTTTACCTTAACCCCCTCCAAAAAAAATCTGTGTTACAGATTTAAATTGTTTAAGCAATCATTCCTTCTTACCAGGGAATTCTGGGAATTGTGTTTCTTTTTGAGTGTGTATACATATTCTTAGCGCTATCACCAAACAACATTTCCCAGGATTCTTGGGGGAAGAAGAGTCTGTCAAACAGGTACAATATATTTTAAAGTCTGTAGTGTAGATATATAGCCTCTTCTTTCTTATTAGATATATACTACAGTAGTTCCACAGTTCTAAGTTTTATTATTCTTCTGGGGTAATAATTTCTGCACTCCTACAAACTGTAACTGCCATAATCCCTGACCATAGGTTGACTGGGAATTATGGGAGTTGGAGAAAAAAGCTCTTGGTTAGGGAAGGCTGATTTGAGGGATCTGGGTTCTGTATTGTTTCCTATATTCATTTATCTTGAGATTGTTGACATTCTATGCTTAGTTGACTGTAAAAGTGTTTCAGACCATGGAGAAAAGCTCCTTTTTCTAAACCCCAACACAATCACCACTCATTTTGAGATTTCGGCACATTGCTAACTCTGCCTATCTGGGAAGATGGGACAATGTGGGAAATTTTCTTGAGCTGAAACTTTGGATGCATCACTCTTGCTGTCGAGGGCATCATGCCCATCCTTGTAGGATTCATATCATTGTATACAGTCATACCTTGGTTTTCAAACAGCTTAGTTCTCGAATGTTTTTGTTCCTGAACACTGCAAACCCGGAAGTGAGTGTTCTGGTTTGCGAACTATTTTTGGAAGCCGAACATCCAATGGGGCTTCTGCGGCTTCCAACTGGCTGCCAATCCTGCAGCCAATCAGAAGCCGTGCTTTGGTTTTCGAACGTTTTGGAAGTCGAACGGACTTCTGGAATGGATTCTGTTCGAATTCCAAGGTACAATTGTATATGCTATTAGCCTGATTCAGGTGTACATTTACTAGCTTGTTACAGTATAGTTAACCATAGTTTAGCAGTCAAGAAAGGGCTTTGGGATCGTGTACTCGCCTCCCCACACCATTTGCTATCTCCCTTCATCTGTGAGCTTAAACTACAGCTGTCTGTTGTGTGTGAAATGAGGAACTGTGATTTAATGTCACAAATTTAAATCACAAATGGGATTTTCAACTGACATTAAACCTCAGTTCCTCATTTTGGACATGTAGCTTCAGCGAACCTGGATTCCTGTGTTGAGGAAAGGAAATGGGGTGTGTGTGGCTATATGGTCCTGACTACCGTTCCCAGCTGCTAAATTATGGTTTAGCAAGGCAGGGAATCTGCATCAGAATCAACTGACCTTCACAAGAAATAGAAACATCTACAAGGGATCTAAATGCATCCATTTCTTTTTTATATCCATACTTTTTTTATATTCATGCAAAGTAAGGGATTAGTGCTTTATCAACCGGTCCAACACAGTTTATTTAATTGATCAATCACACCTGTATCCTATCTCTATACTAAGGAGATCAGGAGTTATTCCATTCTGGTCCCGATAACAGCCTATACAGTAGGCTAGGTATGGGGTAGCACCACTCCAAGAAGCATGCCCAATAAGAATTGGTAGGCCAACTGCACAAATATAAGATGGAGGAAAACCTGCTTTGCCAGTAGAACATGTGAAAAGAATCTAGGGGTCTCAGTAGACAGCAAGCTTAATATGAGTCAGCACTAGCAATGTGAATATGCACTAGCAATAAGGGGTGATGGTATTCTAGGCTGTATCAACAGAAGTAATAGCATTTCGATCAAGGGAAGTAATAGCACCACTCTATTTTGTATTGGTCAGACCATGACTGGAGTACTGTGTCCAGTTCTGGGCACTGCAAGTTAAGAAGATTATTGACAAGCTGGAATGTGGGCAGAGGTGGGTGACCAAGATGGCCAAGGGTCTGGAAATCAAGCCTTATGAGGAAGTGTTGGGGGAGTTGGGTATGTTTAGACAGGTAATGAGGAAACTGACAGGAGAGATGATAGCCATCTTCAAATATCCAAAGGGCTGTCACATGGAGGATGGAGCAAGCTTGTTTTCTCCTACTCTGGAGGGTAGAACCTGAACCAATGGCTTCAAGTTACAAGAAAGGAGATTCTGACTAAACACCAGGAAGAACTTTGTGATGGTAGGAGCTGTCTGACAGTGAACAGACTCCCCCAGAGTGTTGTGGGTTCTCCTTCACTGGAGATTTTTAAGCAGAGTTTGGATGGTACTCTGTTATGGATTGCTTCAGTTGAGATTCCTACATTGTAGGGCGTTGGACTAGATGACCCTCAGGGACCCTTCCAACTCTACCAATCTATGATTCTATCTATGATCAACAACTGGAGAACACCATATTGACTGCCCCCTAAGCTAAGAAATAAAAAATGACAATGTCAACTCTGCGAACTTCACAGTTAACAAGAGATTTGAATCCAGGTGTGCCTCCCAAATTTCTACATTATTATTCCACTGAATATAATGCTGAATATTTTTAAAAAGAAGTATCTCTTTTTTTTTATTTTGTCACTTGCTAAGAATGTTAGTAAAAGAAGCCCTTGCTTTCATTCTTTGGACATTTTATATCCTATATCCCAAGCACATTGCGATAGATCTTAACGTATGAATTTGATGTCCAAAAATGCATTCTCCCTACTGAGCTTTACGATGTCATTATATGTGTGCCAGGTGGATAAATGCTTTTATTCAATGACTCCTGCAGTTGTGTTTCTGCAATTGTTTTCCTGCTGGATTTAAATTGCACATACCAATCTTTATTAATGGAGAGAGAGAGAGAGAGAGAGAGAGAGAGAGAGAGAGGGAATCTATATATGAAAAGAGTGGCTCTAGAATGGTCTTTTGAAAGCTCATTTTAAAGTTGTCTCACCGGGTTGTACCGAATGACCTTGTTCGCAGCCCTGAACTTATAAACTGATGATTTTGAAATCCAACCTTCTCTGTTATTACGATATAATCTTCTTTCACTTCATCACTCATTTCTCTGTGAAGTTGGGCTTTCCTTCACTTCCTGTTGTGGAGACCTGCAGATGCACACTTAGCTCCGTCCATCCTGCAGGAAGCATATGCAACAGCTGAATGGGAGCAACTCCCACTGAATGTAATGAGAGTTCATGCACTGCAGCTGTATAATGGGATGGAGGGATGACAATTTATTCGGCCCCTCACCTGCTTCCTGACAGCTCGATGTAAATCTGGGCCATTATCTTCTTTAATCTTATGACTTAGAAAAGCAGAGAAAGAAGCAAGTTGGAGATCTATCTGCATTTCTCAGAACAGGAGGAATTCGAAGGATCCGCAACAATTCAAGGAACAAATAACACATGCTGTAACAAATTCAAACTTGGTATATTTATGGGGTGGCCCTCCTCAGGCATCAGGTGAGGAGGCAATCAATGGGAAGCAAATTCTCAATCATTCAGCTTCCTTTTGAAAGCAAGAAATACTGCTACTAATGATAATTTTATTATTTGTATCCCACCCATCTGATAGGATTGCCCCAGCCAGCCTGGGTGGTTTCCAACACATATAAAAACATAACAAAACATTACACATGAAAAAGCTTCCTTGTACAGGGCTGCCTTCAGATGTCTTCTAAATGTTATATCTCCTTGACATCTGATGGGAGGCCCTTCCAGTGTGGGTGCTGCTGCCAAGAAGTCCCTCTGCCTGGTTCCCTGTATCTTCACTTCTCGCAGTGAAGGAAATTGCAGAAGGCCCTTGGAACTGGACCTCTGTGTCTGGGCTGAACAATGGGGGTGGCCATACCTTCAGACATACAGGTCTGAGGCCATTTAGGGCTTTAAAGCTCAGTACCAACACATTGAATTGTGCCCGGAAACATACTGGGAGCCAATGATGGTCTTTCAAACCTCCAGTAGGGTGGTATTTGAATTTTCTGCATTGGGCACTGATATGAAGAGCAAGTCTGAAAAACAGAGCAACCCATCCTTCTGTGAATAAGCTAGTAGCCTTTTGAATTGTGTGTGTGGAACTGCCTTAATATGTCCTGTCCTCTGTTGAAGGCATCCAATTCCATCTGCCTCACCTTCTTCCTCAACCACTGCTCCACCTTTTAGATTGTGACAACAAATCAAAATCACATTAGCCACATCAGGAATTCATGCTCCCTACTTCCATTCTTAGTGATGTATGGAAGTGAGAGCTGGACCATAAAGAAGGCTGATCGCCGAAGAATGGATGCTTTTGAATTATGGTGCTGGAGGAGACTCTTGAGAGTCCCATGGACTGCAAGAAGATCAAACCTCTCCATTCTGAAGGAAATCAGCCCTGAGTGCTCACTGGAAGGACAGATCGTGAAGCTGAGGCTCCAGTACTTTGGCCACCTCATGAGAAGAGAAGACTCCCTGGAGAAGACCCTGATGTTGGGAAAGATGGAGGGCACAAGGAGAAGGGGGCGACAGAGGACGAGATGGTTGGATAGTGTTTTCGAGGTTACCAGCATGAGTCTGACCAAGCTGCGGGGGGCAGTGGAGGACAGGAGTGCCTGGCATTCTCTGGTCCATGGGGTCACGAAGAGTCGGACACGACTAAACGACTAAACAACAACAACAACAACTTCCATTCTGTCCCTTGGGGAAGGTGGAAAATGTGTGTCTCACTTGCCAACCTTGTGAGGTACACAAAAATTTATTCCCAGCATCAGAAATGGCCAGATAACCTGCGGAAATTTACCCAACAGTTAGGGGGTGGGGGGTGTGTTCTTCCTGCTGACAGCACTGGATCCTCCTTGCAGAGTGGGACAGGCTTGAAGAGGTCTCACAACACAAGTCTACTCTAACAGCATCACAAAGTGTACACTCACCCACACAGTGCACATTGCACAGTCAGAATGAAGGGCCCTTCTTTCTTTTTTAACTTGGCCTCAGTCCAAGAGGATAAACATATTTAAATCACACATTTTGGTTAATTGACAACCGCACAAATGAATAATAGCTCTCTGGGGGGTTTCTCTTGGCCGTTGGGAGAATTGGAAAGACTGTATATTGAGCGTTGATTTCCCATAGTGGGCATGACCCTCCTGGTGATTAAATCTTATTAGAATGAAAGTAATTCATTGGCACCATTGCAGGCACTTATACATTATTATTATTACTTAAAAAAGACGCATCACTTTTGTCATAACAGAACCCTGTAGCAGCCAAAGCTTTCTCTTGTTGAAATCACAAATCCCGTTGACTTCAGTTGACTAGACCCAAAGCTTGTATTCAAGAAAAATTCCCAGTGAGTCCATAATATTTTTTATTGCTCATGCAAATGGAATATTTTTCCGATTACACTGTATATCATATTGAGATTGCTTGTAAAATATATTTTATGGTTTCTCTGCAAGTATTGTTTCTGTATATGTGAGGATGTGGCTGTTATAGCAATAACACATTTGGTTATATAGCACATAAAATATATTATAGAATATAGGATTATAGGAAATCAGTTACAGTTGGATGTGTTATGCATATAGTTAGTTTACATGTAACCTTTCTTTTATAGAAATATGTAATACATTTTTTGAAATAAAAAAGGAATTCATGAGAACTGTCTAATCCACTGGTTTTCCAACTGTGCTCCATGAAAGTTTATCAAGAGTTTCTATTAGGGTTGTCAGTGGCAGCTGTCAGAAAAGTGAACCAGGAGTCTAATCTAATCTAATGTACTTTTATACTGTGCATATAAAACTGTATTTGTGTGTGTGTGTACATATTGTAATAGGAAAAAAATGAGTTGTTGAATACAAGTCTGGATTTGTGTATTATGCACATTTCTTGGGGATATAGACATGAACATTCATGATGAATATTGAAAGTAGTTTTACTTCCTCCACAACTGATTTGTTATTGAATAATGCTTTTTCTATTGGTGCACTTTTTATAAATAAATTAGATAAAAACCCAAAATAAACCCACTGTGTTCCTTCTACAGTCTTTTGTCATCACTCCTTTCCCTGTGCCTGATGTTGCTAATACATGCTTTACAGTAAGAAAAGATAAATTCACAGATGTAGTCTGAACAGGTGATAAAATAATTGACTCCTAGGTTGGACTTCTGGAGAATGCTCTACGATAACTGATTCATGACAGCTCTTTCCGGTATTTAAATAATAAAAATATTAATATATGAAATTACTCATAACTATTTGCTTAAACTCTTTGCCCAGAAAAGGGGGAAGACAAAAATTCAAAACCATTTCCATTAATCTTCCAGTCACGTTTAGTTATTGATCACTGTGAAAAGAGCAGCAGCATCAGAAGAAGAAGAAAGTAGCTGATTCCTCACTTATATTTGAAAATAAATAAACCCAGGATCAAAACTCCCTGAAAATAGGGCTATTTGAAAGCATATTGACCTCCAGAGAGGTCAGTGCTCATGGGTATGGTCTGATTGCAGGTTTCTGTGTGCGAGAGAGTATAGGTGAAGACATTTTGTCAAGAGAGACAAGTCAAACAATGTGGATTTTAATTCAAATCATATCCTAAGCGTTTTAGTTTTCAGAAATGGTTAGTATGATAGAGGTTACCTTTTCTCGGTGACTACTATTATTATTGTCAGATTGTCTGCTCTGGGTAGGGGCTGAAGGTTACATATGGGATAGAGGAATATAAAGCTGTGTGGGAGGGGTGAGCGCACAGGACTGGAGTCTTGGAATGCTCTCATTGGCGAAAGTTCTGTAGCTGTCTTGTCTACAGCTGTGCAAAAGACCCCACAGGACATTTTGTATAGCCCTTGACGGTGACTGTGATGCTATAAACTGCAGGTGGCTCTTAGTCCAGTCCAACTTGTCTTCCTTGAACAGCGCACATATTTATCACTGTAGCATGTCTGCTGCCAAGGAAAACAGCAATGATAACTTATAGGGATTGTGTGACACAGTTGCCTTAGAATCCACATATGAAATGGCCCTTAAAAGCATAATGAGATACAAAGCGAAGCCCAAGAGCTCTAGCTTCATGAAACCACGCTTCAAGGACCGAAAATCCAATCGGAAAATGGGCTCCTGGTAACGAGGGTGTCGTTTCACTTGACGAGAGACGCGCTTTCAGCAAATACACTTTTGCAGCGGGGCTTGCAGTAAAAGTTCAGGACATTTGCTATGGATATATCAAGCCACTCTGGTAACAAAAAAAGAAAAAGAAAAAAGGATTGTGATACACACTGGAAATCCAGGCGTATTCCAAAGCATAGAAATTTGGATAGAGACTATATTAGACTTGGCTATTAAGGGACGGTTATACATAAAGACGTAATGTCTCAAACATATATGAAAACATTTTAGGTGACATTCCACTGAAATGTATGCAAATCATGAAGGATTAAAGAGTTTGACTTTATTCTGCAGGTGCTGTTGTAAGACAGCATACTCATCCGCTCCCCATCTTCTGATCTACGTTGTTGCTTCTTCTCCCCCAGTCGCTCATTTTGAGGGTATGTTTGTTTCTTCTTGGGACATGGGTGGCACTGTGGTATAAACCACTGAGCCTAGGGCTTGCCGATCAGAAGGCCGGTGGTTTGAGGCCCCGCGACGGGGTGAGCTCCCATTGCTCAGTCCCTGCTCCTGCCAACCTAGCAGTTCAAAAGCACGTCAAAGTGCAAGTAGATAAATAGGTACTACTCCGGCAGGAAGGTAAACGGCATTTCCGTGCACTGCTCTGGTTCGCCAGAACCGGCTTAGTCATGCTGGCCACATGACTCGGAAGCTGTACACCGGCTCCCTCTGCCAATAAAGCGAGATGAGGCCGCAACCCCAGAGTCGGCCATGACTGGACATAATGGTCAGGGGTCCCTTTACCTTTACCTTAGGATCCTATTTATTTGGAGGCTATTGGCTTATTTTAATCTTTATGTAATCAAATTATTTTAATCTGTACAAAGTCTAAATTTGATCTAGATTTTGCCTTGCCTTGCCTTGCCTTGCCTGTGAGCCTCTAGTAGCCCAAACTGCTGGCTACCCTTTGCTCTAAAAAACTTGCCTTCTCCTGTGTCATCACTGTTCTTTCCTTCCATGCACATGTGTGTTAAAATCAAAATATTGTGCATGTGTGAATGTTAAACCTAAAGCATGGCAGGAGGCATGAATAACATCCACAGCAGCAACAGACAAGGGAGAGTCCTGTTGTGTAGAGCACCATAAATCATAGTGTGTTGGCTATTATCATTCTGGATTTCCCCACAGTTTAGATACAGAGCAAGGCATCCTCATCAATTTCTATGATAAATCCCTGCGGCCTCCAGTGTTGAAGCTGGGGTTCCTTTTTCGTTTTGATAAGGTGGGTCAAAGAGATTTTACTAAGTGCATGGGAAAATGAGTGGCAGAATTCCGCAGAGGAGACCTCTTGTAGGTAGCCAACGTTAAGTTTGCGAAAGTGGTGTATTTTAAGCAGTGATGTGGGTTTTCCAGAAAATTAAGAATTTGTGAGAGTTTCTGTCCTCCTGTAATTAGACCGTGATCTAATTTAGCTCATTTGACTTATATTTAGCAAACCAAACTAAAAACACCTGTAGCCTGAAATGAAATAAGCAGCACTTTTCCCCTGTAAAAAATGAGGTGACGGTACTCACATACTGATAAAGGCACTGTGAGTGCCAGTCATGGGCAGCAAAAAGATGTGTTTTTACTCAGTACCAGTGAATGTTGTTGATGATGTTGTTGGCATCTGCCTGTCTCAAGAGATAATGGAGTATGTCTTGAATGAAGTCAAACCGCTGCGCTAGCAGCACTGAATACTGTCACAGAAAAAGCCCTGGAAGTAAGAATAAACTTTGGTTTTCATTTCACCTATGTAGCCTGTCAGAAGAATTTATAACTTGCTTTGGCTTTGGGTGTGTATTTATGGTTTTATTTCATCCCCACTCCCTCTTTACAAATCAGGAAAACATTTATGTATTCTCTCACACATTTGCTAGGGATAACCGCCTGGGAAAACAAACAAACAAACAAAGAATTATGGGTTTGAAATTTCCAAGGACATCCAGTATTGTATTGGCAACCATGCATTGTTACTAATGAATCTTATGAAACCATTTTTTAATGGACATTTTCTGTAGAAAAATGAAAGCACTGAGAAAATTTCCATCCCAGGCCAGAGACATTGGTCATAATATACAATTTAATGATTGGATAAAACTATGGAATGAAAGTATTAAATTTACTGCATGTACTGCATTAAAAGAAAATGTTATGAAAATGATATATAGATGGTATATTACACCAGTAAAACTAGCAAAAATGTATAAAACATGTAAGAAGTGTTGGAAATGTAAAGAAAAGGATGGTACATTTTACCATATGTGGTGGGAATGTAAGAAAGTGAAAAGCTTCTGGGAGTTGATATATAATGAACTGAAAAAAATGTTGAAATATACATTTGTTAAGAAACCAGAGGCCTTTCTCTTAGGAATTGTCGGAAATGAGATAAATAGAAAGGATCATAAACTTTTCCAATATGCAGTAACTGCGGCAAGAATATTACTGGCCCAGAAATGGAAACAAGAACAAATACCAACGCTGGAGGAGTGGAGAATGAAGCTGATGGACTATGCAGAACTTGATAAACTGACTGGGAAGATCAGATATCTACGAGATCAAAAGTTCATCGAGGACTGGGGAAAGTTAGTTGAGTATTGGGAGTGTATAAGTGATAATGGAATAACGTTAGTGGCATTTAAAGAAGCTCTGTAATAACTTAAGAAATATTGTAAAAAGGGAAAATAGAAGTGGGGGTAGGCATAAAGGCAATAGCAAAATTTGGAAATGTGTAATTAAAGAAGATATAATTCGGATGATTGGCAGAGCGGCTGAAGGAAGTCAAAAATGGAAAAATGTATAGAAGTTGTAATGTGGTGTGATTTGTATTTTCTTTTGATGGAAAATTAATAAAATATAATCATTAAAAAGAGAAAATTTCCATCCCCGCAAAAGTGATCTTAAGAACATGTCAAATAACCAAAAGCAGCTGCTCCCAAGGAATAATCACCATGGACTGAAATGTATGGGCAAGGATAAGGGGGCGACTTGCCCCCCATCTTTCCCCAGTGGTGTCCCTGAGTGGATGATTTCAAAAGAGCTTTGTGCATGAAGCAAGGACCTCAGTGTTGCTCCCTGATATAGTTGGGAAGAGTGTGTGTGTGTGTGAATTCTATAGTGCTTAGTTTGCTTTCGGTTGCTAGTTTGTTAATGTTGTTAATAGTGTTTAGTCAGGGTTGCCATACCTCCGGAATTTCTCGGACTTAGACAGAATTCACCCCACCCCCTTAAGCAGCATTCGGGCAGAAATCACTGAAATGTCCAGGAAAATCCAGACGTATGGCAAGCCCATGTCGGCAGTGTAGATTTTGGCGATTTCCATTGGCCAAAACTAAAAAACAGCTCAACAACTTTTGTGTCCGGATTTTTGAAATATGGCAACCCTAGTTTTGTGGATTGTGAGTGCTGCAGTGCCTCTGTGAATCTTACATTATAAGATTTTGTTGTGGACTTTTGTTGTGGTCGTGCTGCTTAGGTTATTTTTTAAGTTGTTTTGTTAATACAATGTGGTTGTTTTACTGATGCTTTGAAATTGTTTTACGGATTATTTGTTAATTGTTCCATTTGATTTATGTTGTATTTGCGATGTCCTATTATGTTATTGCCATTTATTGTTTGTGAGCCATTTTGTGATTCATGCGAATGAAAAGCATCATAGAAATTAAAGAAATGAAAAGGAATGAATGAATGAATGACAGACCACAGAGGAACCTATAATTACGAGCACCAACCTAATGCATTACATAGCATAAATGGTAAGTTACCCCAAATATTAGGGCTCCAGAAAGCAGCAGAAATTTTAAAAGAAAGGGGAGAGAAAATAAGAAATTTGGGCAAGAAAAGCAATTATTTCATAGTTCCAACACATCACTTTGGAATGCATGTTGGTGGTTATCAGATTAAAAACCCTGAGAACAGCGACAGAATGGCAAAGTGTGTGCATGTGAGTCATCTTTCTATTTTAATGGACCTTTTGGAACATGTTTGAGTGGGCCCTGAGATGTTGCTTTTCTGTCATGCTCTTCTGTAAATATTTGAAGACTAAAATTGGCTTTTAATAAAATTCATCTAGGAGTTCATAATGTTTAATGGACTCCATGGCAGTAAAATTAAAAAGTATGAGTATTTTTATTTTATTTTATTTTATTTGGTCTGGTTAACATGCCTCTTCCCCACCCTCCGCCACAAAGGAGGAAAAAAACCAAAACATTATTGCCATGAATTCTTGCCATGAATTGTTGGGTTCCCGGCCCCCAAAGCACAGGACTTGGCAGGTGTGTAACATGACTCCTGATAGCAGGATGGCAGATTACGTTCTCCCATAAAACCATTTCTAAGGGACTTGGCTTCGAAACTGTTATTGCATGTCTGCAGGTGTTTAATAATTGGATTAATGCAGAGCAGAAGGAATGTCTGCTGCCCAAACGCTGAGCAAACGCCGAGGAAAGCCGCATTCATTTTGGAGAGCGACCTGGAATGTCTGATGACAGGCCTGTTCACACACACAAAGCCTGATCTAAGCCTGTGAGTTTAAAATGAACTGCTGTGAGCAATCACCTTCCAGGGAAAAGTTTATCCAAATCTAAATTCAATAACAGCAGCGCCACAGAGGAGGAGGAAGAAGAGGAGGGATTGGGTGTGTGGGAGGCAGGGTCACAGAGCATTGGCTGGGCATTTTGATCCCATTCCAAAAGCAACTTGTGCTAACCTCTGCGAAAGTCTTTATATCATGCATATTGCCAATCCCTAAAATCCTAGGTGTCTAATAAAAATGCCTTTGATAAACACAATAGATTCTTGAAAACACTGGAAAAAGGTGTACAGAGTTTATCCTAATCTCAGATCAAGGACGTTCAAAGCAAACTGCTGTTCTTTTAAATATCTGGATCTCACAATTGATAAGGTTTTTTATTATGGTAAGGAAACCATATGGCTCACCGGTGAAAACTTTAAACAAAGAGATCCTTTTAACTGAATCGTCAGTGGTGACCATATTTTTGATCATGTCTATGCCTACACCTCATTTGAATCAATCTTGTGGAACACACATCCGTGGCCATGAGCAATGGTTCCCCCCCCCCATCACATTCAGAAAACAAGTTTTTGTTTGTAAAAGAAATAGGCTAAAAGTTCCTCATGTTTAAGCATCTGTTCTCTGAGAATCAAGTCCCATTCATGTCAGATCTGACAGACTTCTATAAGAAATAAGAAGGGGACAGTTTAAGGAACAAACCATGGGCTGTGTTTTCATTAGAAATATTGCAAAAGGAGTGACTGGATAAGGAATCTCTGAAGAGGCGGAATTAATTGATGTTCACCATTGTCTTCTAAGGAAGGCCAACTACTACTGTTCATGGAGATTGAGCAGGGGTCATTAAATGTCCTTAAATTTGCCATGGACTTCTACATACATATTATCCCTCCTGACGCATTGTTGAGGAATCCTGACCACCTTTTTTTGGCCACCTTTTGGTTTGTAGCCTCCCTTCACCTTGCCTCCTCTCATTCCTTGCTCCATATGGGAACAAAGCTGTATTACCCTTTGGGTACTTTTTCATGTCCTAACCCTTCTCTTCCCTTCCCTTCCCTCTCCACACCAACCCCACTAGCAGTTTGGTGTGAGGAATCTTGTGTGCTGATTTGTGACACATAAAGTACTCAAGGGAAGGCCTTGGTCCAAAATTGCTCTCGAACAACGATGTCCATCGGTATTTGGCACGGTGTCGAGTTTTACGGCTGCGTTGGTCCCAGAAAATTAAAGGCCTTGCTGTAGATAAAGCGTGTCTCTGGTGCATATTTAGGCTCGCCACTTTTTGCCATCTGTCGTTGGCTAGTTTTCTTTTCCCATGGAAGCAAAAACACAATGTCCTGGATAAAAGAATCCAGTAAAACCGTGCAGGCATTTTTAGTAGTTGAGCAGTTCTCATAAACCCCCAGGGTTGTTTGTTCGCATTGGACTCGGTGCGCTTTTAAAGACAAGATGAGCACAAATGGTGATCTTTTAAAAAGTGCTTATGTGTGCACATGGAAGAAGAGATTCGTAACTTACTCCAAGAGGGGACAAAGACAAAGTCTTCCTTATTCACTTGCTGAGAAATGGGGGGAAAGGAGGAGGGATGTCATAGATAGATTCTCCTGCTGTGGTGGTTTGGGATTGCTGTTTTGAGCTTGTTGTTTTTCTAAAATGTTAACTGCTTAGATGTAGCTGTACCCCTTTTCTAAGAGGGGGTGTTTGAAAACCCTACTGTGCATTTGTTTGCTTTAGTTTCCATACAAATGCACAGTATATAGATATATGAGGCCTGTTGACTGGGAGTGGAGATATGTTCAGGCCTGTAACCTCACAGATTTCATGAAGACTTCAAAGTGGAAACTGGTGAGATCTGATTACATTTCATCACAGAGAGTAAATTTATGCCTCTAAGACATAACCTTTGGTTGCACTTCTCTGCTTCTAGCTGCTGACTGGAAGAGTTGGCTGTGTTGATCATTCATTATGCAGTCATTGTGAATGAACGTCCACCTCTTTTTCTGGCAGTCTCCATGGTGCTTACATCTTCAGCTGAGATGGAGAGACAGGAACACTACTTTTCACTCACTCGTATCCCCATAAGAACTGCTAAGATGAAGTTAGGCTACTAGAACTGAACGCCCTGGGAACTGAATCTCAATGAATGGTCAGAGAAGTCTATCATCATAATTTTGGGGTGGCCAGATAAGCAAAGGAATAGGGCCTCTGTCCATTTTAAGAGGTGTTAATCAGAGGCTAGCATATGTTTTCCAAATATTGTTATGGGGGAAGCAAGAGTTCATCTTACACTTGCCACGGGGCTTACTTTTGAGTAGACACACAAAGGATTGTACTGGAAATATTTACCCTGCTTGGCTGGTTCGTCCTCCTGAATTTAACAGGTGATATAATAAGCGAAAGGGGTGATGTTCTGAGGCATTCTTATTCCTACTAGTATTAGGAGAATACATCAATGATAGTATAAATAACACATAAACACCTTGGGAATATGTACACAAGATTCCCCAGCTTCTAATCGCTAAGTAACATTACACTATCTGCATAGGTCTTCCTCAGCAGTATCCTTCTACCCAGCATGTGTTGGTTTCATGAGTCTTTCAAATGGAAACATTCCATAGTTCGTAGAAAATTTATGATTAAAAGATGTTCTGGAGATGAGAAACCTCCTGCCATTAGAAATCAAAATGAACACATGTACAAACCTAGTGCAGGGCTGTGTGTAATGAGCGATGCTTCCAGAAATAGTAAAAAATGAAATAAATGATTTTTTTTTAAAAAAAAAAACAGAGATGGTGAACTTTGCTTTTTTTTAGATTACATGCAATAAAATTGTAAGTACTAGCAGTGACATGACATCATTTCTATTGATAGGTCAGCTTCAAGAACACAGAATCCCAAAATCGTATTGTTGGGAGGGACGCTGAGGGTCATCTAGTCCAACTGTGTGCAATGCAGCATCCATGACAGATGGCCATCCAATCTCTGCTTAAAAACCTGGAATGAAAGAGGGTCCACAACCTTCCGAGGAAATTCATTATACTGCTGAGCAACTCTTGCTGTCAGAATGGTCTTCCTGATGTTTAGCTGAAATCTCATTTCTTGTAACTTGAATCCATTGCTTTGGGTCACTTTCACGGCCTAGGACCCTCGTACCTACGGGACCGCCTCTCCCGGTATGCCCCACGGAGAGCCTCAAGGTCCATAAATAGCAACACCCTAGTGGTCCCGGGCCCTAAGGAAGTTAGATTGGCTTCAACCAGAGCCAGGGCCTTTTCAACTCTGGCTCCGGCTTGGTGGAACGCTCTGCCTCATGAGACCAGGGCCCTGCAGGATCTGATTTCTTTCTGCAGGGCCTGTAAGACAGAGCTGTTCCAGCGGACCTGGCCTTTGGCTTGGAGCCAATTTGATTCCCTCCCCCTCTTTCTTTTTTCTTTTCCTTTCTTCTCCTGCGATGATGCTACATTTTAATATTTTAATGTTTCAATATTTTAATGTTGTATTTTAATTTTGTTTTTAAGTTGTATTCATTCAACTTGTTTTTATTATTGCTTGTTAGCCACCCTGAGCCCAGCCTTGGCTGGGGAGGGCAGGGTATAAATAATAATAATAATAATAATAATAATAATAATAATAATTATTATTATTATTATTATTATTATTATTATTTAATAAAGTGGATGTGTTGTGCTGGAGTGACAGAGCACTTCAGTCCACTCCAATTGTGCAAACCCAGATTTTTTGGTTTGTGCTTGGATCCCTCCCGCAAACTACAGTGGTACCTCTGGTTAAGAACTTAATTCATTCTGGAGGTCCGTTCTTAACCTGAAACCGTCCTTAACCTGAGACACCACTTTAGCTAATGGGGCTTCCCGTTGCCGCCGCGCCACCAGAGCATGGTTTCTGTTCTCATCCTGAAGCAAAGTTCTTAACCCGAGGTACTATTTCTGGGTTAGCAGAGTCTGTAACCTGAAGCGTCTGTAACCTGAAGTGTCTGTAACCAGAGATACCATTGTACTGGCAGTCTGGATGCAACTTCTCTAGCATTCTGAGGTCATACAATTCAGTTGGTGACTCATTAATGGAATCAGCAATCCAAGGAGGAGAAGGAAACAGCAGGTGAGAAATGGTATGGAAGCAGCAGCAGCAGACAGGAAGTGACACTGAGAAGGATGAAAATGTCTGTATATATCTGTATATGAGAATATTTGCCTCAACCTTACACCCTTCCTTGTTTGCAGGACCTGAAGATTACCCTTTTCACCACTGTGCCCTTTGAAGTTTCTCCTTCCCACAATTCTGCTAAAAAGTTCTCTTCAACCACACTCCATCCAGAATCAACAACAGAATTCAGCCCATTTCCAGTGCGAAAAGGCCAAGAATATGAGGATAATTCTTGGCTACTGCAGAAGGAAGATTAGAACTAAGATTCATCCTAGTGTTCTTTTCTATTTTTATTGATAAGCCTTTTTGATGAAAGGGCAGGCCCAGGAAATTGTGCTCTAGTTAAAGCCAGCAGAAATAATGTTTTATAGACTTTCTAACTACACAACAGTGTTTTAGCTGGTTTTTATCATATATCAATTAATTTCTAAGTACTTCAACTTGTCTACTTTCAGGTGTCCTTCCTCTACACATCTCAAATTTAAGGCCAGCTGCATCTTCATTTGATCGGTTTCCAGCGGGATCTTGCAAGAATGCCTATTTAATCTTGCTTATACTAACGAAAATGGTGAATTGTTCTCTTGGATATGGGAAGGTTCCAAAATAATGTTAAAGCAAGCTACAATAATTCATTTGTTTGATTTTGTGTGTGTCTGTGAATAGCTTTTCTAGTAAGTAATCAGGTCATATTTTACAGTTTTGTTAAGAAGATGGAAACGTTTATTTAAAGTCTTTCTTTTTTTTAACATATCTCATAACACTGGAATGGTACTGTGAAAAGTTCATAGTATTGTTAATTTGTAGAGTTGAACAGACTAAGTATATCTACCCTGTGGAGAAATTAAATGGGTGGTTTCCAATATCAGCCATACTCAGAGTAAACCTATAAAAATAAATGGATATAAGTAATGTAAGACCATTGATATTTATGGCTCTACTCTGCCTGTAACACATGTTGGATATCACCCCCTCATTTTTGCACATTTCGTATACAGTTAAGAAGAACTAGAGGTGTTTTTAGCAAATCTGAATTGTGCAATTGAGGTGGAAATTATACATGATGGAGGTGAGATATATTTGACATTCTGCAAATCAATCTGTATACAGAAGAGGCTTCAGACCTCACCCATGTGGTGATCATAATATGCAGACCAGTTTTAACTTCTATGTTATTTATTACAACTGATCCACATCTGCTTCAAACATTACAAGTTGTGAAAACTGCAGGAGGAAGCAGTAACTTCTTCTGATGAAAAGTGTGAAGGGGGAATGCGTGCATCTTGCTTAGAATGGATATGATTTCTAAAGACAAATGGAATGTGCATTTCTCTCCAAAGGAAAGATGCCCGTGTTCTCCCTTGGGCTGTTGTTATACCACATGTTGCATTGTTTCATGTCATGTGCAAAACTCTGCTCACACAACCCAGAAGATGGGCTGAAACAGGGTGTCCCTAACTTGGGTCTCCCGCTGTTTTTGGACTACAGTTCCCACCATCCCTAACCACTGGTCCTGCCAGCTAGGGATGATGGGAGTTGCAGTCCAAAAGCAGTTGGAGATTCAAGTTTGGGAAACCCTGGGCTGAAATGAAGATCAAAGGAAAGTAAACTACAAATTGGGCCTTAAAAGTAAAGGGACCCCTGACCATTAGGTCCGGTCGTGACCGACTCTGGGGTTGCAGCACTTATCTCACTTTATTGGTTGAGGGAGCCGGCGTACAGGTTCCGGGTCATGTGGCCAGCATGACTAAGCCGCTTCTGGCTAAACAGAGCAGTGCATGTAAACACCGTTTACCTTCCCGCCGGAGCGGTACCTATTTATCTACTTGCACTTGATGTGCTTTCGAACTGCTAGGTTGGCAGGAGCAGGGACCGAGCAATGGGAGCTCACCCCACCATGGGGATTTGAACCGCCGACCTTCTGATCAGCAAGTCCTAGGCTCTGTGGTTTAACCCACGGCGCCACCCGTGTCCCAATAATTTGGGCCTTGGATTGGTGTAATTTAGCCTGTGTATCGCAACAAAGTTTGACCAAATGAGGAAACTGTATGGAGACAAGCCACATGAGCCAATGAAGTCTCCTCACAGCAATGGCTAAGATGGATCAGGTGACATATCTTAACTCCTGCTTCAAAGACAGGCTACCTTTCCAGTCTGAGCAGCTAGTCAATGCTTACAATATTGCACTCAAACTGAAGCCGCATTCATTCAATCCGTATTACCAGCTTTGTGGAAATTGACCTAAATCGATTTGCCATTTGCTTATAATTTTGGTAGAAAACAATTCATTCCCAGCTTTCGTGCTTTAACCCCCTCCGAACAAGGTTGATCAAAATAACAAAAAATAGAATCACACACACACAATTTACACTGTGAGAGCTAGAGGACTGTACTGGCTAGCTGACTTGAGCTGTAAACAAGGAGGGTCTCCAGTGCAGGTAATTCCTCTGTCATGAATTCAATGTAATCTTATGTAAGTGACAACCATTCCCCCCAGCCCTCCATCTCTTCTGCAGTATGGGGTTAATAACCTGCTTTGTGGGTCTGCCATAATGTATGTAAGGCCACACAGTTATCTGGGAATAGAGATCGGTGGAGAATTGATTCCGTTCCCATTAAAAGCCAAATCTATCCAATTTGAAATTTCCGAAACAATATGAGAACCAGAATACTGGCACCCTTAGAAATTCACACTTAATTGAATTTTAGTTCTCCAACCAACCAATGCCTAATTAGATAAAAGTATGCATTAAAATGAAATTCTTAGTAAAAATAACACAGAGAGGCATTATAATATGAAAATTGCCTGCAAAAATGTGTATGCTTGTCAAAACAGCATATAAACATGTGTTTACTGGGAGAAATTCACATTATAATCCTGTTGAATTTTCATGAGCATTTTTTAAAAAGAAAATTTGCAGCTGGCTGAAGAAATGTAGAGAACTGAATTCAAATTTGGAAAAATGAGGAACTCAAAGAACCATAACTGACAAATCCATCCTAGGGATGGGGATTGGGGAATTCCAATCTATCAAATCTGAACTTTCTAAAACAATATGAGAACCAAAAGACAACCACCATTTGACATTTACACACCTGAATTTTGCAATGTAACCCTCCATCCAAATGGTGTTTTAAAAATGTCTCTGTTAAGGGAAATAACATGCAAAATTTAATTATAGCTGGGAAATTGCTTCCAGAAATGTGTACTTATTATTATTATTATTATTATTATTATTATTATTAATGAAAAGCAGATTGGGTTACTGTCTTTCCAAGGGCCACTCACTGTAGTCATTGCACACCTGAAGATTGAAGTTCCAGTCTAGTCTACACCTAGCATCCTGTTTAGGATTTTTGAAATCAAGTGTCATTCCACAATTTAAGATTGTGAACCTGTGCAATGAGGGGTCCATTGCTATTATAATGATAGGTGTATTTTGTCTCTAACATAATTTACTGTAGCATCATTCCAGCATTGTGTCATTCAGACAGTTGAGAATCTCTGCAAAGGTAGTTCTCTCAGAAAGTATACCACCAGGTAGCATTAAATAAACCACAATTCACACAGTGCTGTAGAGCGTCTATGTTCAATTTTGTCAGCAATCCTTACAACTGTAGTGGATGCCAGTATTATTATTATTGTTCCCATATGTTTCTGGGGGGCTGCAGCTATGAGATTGTGGCTTGATAAAACCCACAGCAGATGGTCATGGCAGAGATGAGATCTGAACCTGGGACTCGATGGTCAGTCTCTTAGCTAATTATTTGTCAATTTTGCAGCCCCAACATTCCTATTAATAATAGTGGGGCTTCAACCATATGGAAAACTCGTAGGTGAATAAATTAGTGGAAATCTAGGGAAGGAGTAAACGTCTATTTTGCTCAAGAAAATGGTTTTCCATTTACTTTCCCTGTGCTATGGATTGGTCCCTTTGTGCTTCAGAATCCAACGGAAAGCTATGACTTTAAATGCTCAATGGAGATTTATTAAAATGCTTCAGTTATATAAACTCAACTGGGCAATATGTATTTTAAGCCAGAATTCCATCCTTACTGGATTTTACACACATGATCAACTTATAACCTTTCATTAAGGAAGCTGGGTTAAATCACTGAACCACAATTTTTATAAGCTTTGTCTCCTTCAAATCTTATAAAACGAACTTTAAGTGGCTTACATATCCCTAAATGAACTATAACAAATGCATAGCAAAGTTCAGTTAATTAGCATTTGGGGGTGGAGAAGGGTGAGAGAGAAGGGCTTCTTTGCTGGTTTTTGAAATGTTTTGAGATTGACCATATATGCCATTAGTACAAAGTGGATGCTGACTTTGGGAGGCCATAAACCAAATGAAGCCGCTAAAATAATCCGAAACAAATAGAAAGGTAATTTGATAGCACTGTGCCCTCTACCTTTGGTTAAAATGACTTGTTCTAACGTTTGCTTTCATCTTACTAAAGAGATTTTTAAAGTCTAAAAAATGTGATTAATAAATTACCCTGCATAAATCTTATGATAACGATGATAGTCTTTGGAGAATTATGAAGCCACATCTGGAAAAAGTATATACTTTCCCGTAAAAGAGAATGCTTTGCATTTCACTAACACACACACACTGGTAAGCAAGAGATGGTGGATAACTTTTTGCAGTCATCTGTATGAGTATGAACCATCATTTTCTTCTCCCCACAAGCCCTGAGGTTTATTTCACAATAAAATACTAAGTTGTAAAGTTTATAAGGAACTTTCCGACAGTGATTCCTCAGTTATTTCGCTTTTGTGCGTTATCCCATAATGCAAGTTTCATGGGATTAATGCAAATAGCCTACGTAGGGAACAGAGGTAAGCAAAGAGCATATTGTAATAAGGTTCATTTGCTGTTATTACAGCAGCAGGAATTAAACAGTCTGATAAAAGTTACAAAAGAAAAGCCAAAGTTCTTAGAAAAAGAGCACGAGGCCTCCACAAAGAAGCTAATTTTTCATCTGTCTAATCTAACAATAGTTATCATTTTATGCTCTTTAAAAAATTGGCAAGTTTGACAGTCGATCAGATCTTTAAAGGTGACTTGCTGCAATGTTTTTGGAACTAAATACTTGATTAGACTTAAGTTTTGTTAAATAACACGAGCGAGGGAGAGTTCTTTGAGCCAAAGCTGTCCCTTGGAAATTTTAAAACCTGCTTTTTAAATTTCCTAGCAGATGTTTGTAATAATAAAAAAAGCACGGTGACTGAAAGGGAAGAGCACCGCTGAGCTAAGGGTAACTCCCGAAAGATTCTTATATTTAGTTCTGATCAATGATACATATCACAATCACAGTTGCAACGCACCTGGCTGTATTAATGCATATTAATGTATGTGCTTTACCTTTGCATACATGCAGTTTGCCAACACTGTTACTTGGAAGTCAGTTTCCTTCCAGCTAAGCACTTTTAGGGGTACAGCTTAAACAACTAAAGGGAAGCTATATTTTGATGTAACAGTGGAATGTCTCCTAGCCACTTTTGCCTCAATTGGATTCTTAATATAAATTGCTGTAGAGCAGGATAGTCATTTTAAAAAGCCCAGTAAGGACTAGGATCTTAGATAACCCAATCTGCCATGCTGTGAACATGGGCTGAACACATTCATGAAGTGTTTAGTACAAGGTGGAGGAGTTTGGTAGTTGCTCTGTGCTGCATCTCCTTCCATCTTCCTTGCCATAAAATCTAGTTCAGTGTATCCTGACATCAAAGCAGCCTTTAATTTCCTGTTCTGCCTGTGGAAGTCAATGATATGTAATAGGAAAGGGTGCCAACTTAAATGAAATATTGGTGGCGGAGGCATGTAATCCCCACCCCACATAATTGATCGCAATACATGGCATACACACACCATTTGAATGGCAATGCCCATCAACTTGGGGGTCCCTGACCCCTCAAGTATTTTATTGGGGATCTGAAGGGATTTTGGCCCCTAGGCATTGGCTCCTATGGTAATAGGGATGAGGAAACCTACATTGCAATGACTTCAGAAGGTAGGGTAAGTTGAGTAAGGCTGCCATCTTATCTCCTTGAAGAAGAAGAAGAAGAAGAAGAAGAAGAAGAAGAAGAAGAAGAGGAGGAGGAGAAGGAGGAGGAAGAAGAAAAAGAAGAGTTTGGATTTGATATCCTGCTTTATCACTACCCTAAGGAGTCTCAAAACAGCTAACAGCCTCCTTTCCCTTCCTCCCCCACAGCAAACACTCTGTGAGGTGAGTGGGGCTGAGAGACTTCAAAGAAGTGTAACTAGCCCAAGGTCACCCAGCAGCAGCAGCTGGGAATCGAACCCGGTTCACCAGATTACAAGTCCACTGCTCTTAACCGCTATACCTCAGGGTAGGGATGAGCGAATCTGTCAATTTGGGTTTCCCAATCCAGTTGTGTTATTTAATATAATCACCCATGCAAACTTTTCCAGGACAATATAACTTACATCATCCATATAAAACTATCCTCTTGCTTCAAACTCAAAGCATTTCTGGTGAGTATGTCTAAAACTTAAGTGTTTGTTTCAAATATATGTGCTTGTGGGGATGGTGGAAAGGATTTGCATTGTATTCAAATGCTAGTACTGCTCTTGGGGAATGCGTGTGTGAGTGAGAGAGGACATAGTTATGAAATAATTGTATGATGATGATTCCCACCGAAAGAAACACAAGAAAGTAAATAGTTATTATAATCTTGCTTTTGTTTGTCTAGATTGCTAGTCCACCAGCAATTTTCATTTTATGAATTCAACCCTGAACAGCTATAACAGCCAAAAACAATGAGGAAGAGTGTTTATATAACTACACTGAAGAACAGTTGTAATGTCGATGTTGCATCCAGAAAGATATCCTTGATTCTATGCCTGAAGAAACTGTCAGATTCTATTAAACTAAATGTCACAAATGAAAAATTAAAATATATGTGTGTGTTTTAAGGGGGTGGGAAGCATGCTTGAAAAATTAAGGACTGTTTATCAACTCTACTTTTTTTTTACTTTAAGAGCCAATTTAAATATTGGCGTCTCCAGTTGTAGATGAAGGACTGATCTGCACCAGGTTACTTCATTTCATTTTGGTTGCAACCCTATAAACCCCGTTCCGTGCCCAATAAGCAGGGGCGCCTTTGCCCAGTAGTGCTGTGGTCCATGGATTGCAGCAAAATACCATATAAGGTTTTCCCCAGTATCTTGTTTGTGCGGTGGGCTCATGGGAAAAAGCTGTCCCATGAGCCCTCACAAGAGGGCTATTCTGGGCTGCATCAATAGGATGCAATTCTGGGCTGCATCAATAGGAGTATAGCATCTAGATCAAGGGAAGTAATAGTGCCACTGTATTCTGCTCTGGTCAGACCTCACCTGGAGTACTGTGTCCAGTTCTGGGCACCACAGTTCAAGAAGGACACTGACAAACTGGAACGTGTCCAGAGGAGGACAACCAAAATGGTCAAAGGCCTGGAAACGATGCCTTATGAGGAACGGCTAAGGGAGCTGGGCATGTTTAGCCTGGAGAAGAGGAGGTTAAGGGGTGATATGATAGCCATGTTCAAATATATAAAAGGATGTCACATAGGGAGAAAGGTTGTTTTCTGCTGCTCCAGAGAAGCGGACACGGAGCAATGGTTCCAAACTACAAGAAAGAAGATTCCACCTAAACATTAGGAAGAACTTCCTGACAGTAAGAGCTGTTTGACAGTGGAATTTGCTGCCAAGGAGTGTGGTGGAGTCTCCTTCTTTGCAGGTCTTTAAGCAGAGGCTTGACAACCATATGTCAGGAGTGCTCTGATGGTGTTTCCTGCTTGGCAGGGGGTTGGACTCGATGGCCCTTGTGGTCTCTTCCAACTCTATGATTCTATGATTCTGTGATTCTATGATTCTACAAAGGGTAAGGGGAAGTTGCTTCCCCCAGAGCTCACGGCCATTTTGTTTTGAGCGCTTCCTGCCCACCCACCCTCGGGTTAGACCTTTCACTGAGCAATTTTGGGTCACTGGTTGACAGGGCCAGAAAGGATTTTTCTCTCTCAATCTGATTGGCACTTGGTTGGGTTCCCCCCAACCCCACGCCTTTCCCTCAGTGAAACTATGGCTATCCTTTGTTAGGAGGAAGAACATTGAGTGTATGAGGGCGGAAATGGCCTTGGGCAGGATCAACATAGTATAGGGGGCCCTGAGGGGAGGATTGCCCACGGCAAACACAAGCGTGGGTTCAGTATCTGCCTGCTTGGAATCTGCACTCTGGTCTCCGAGTGTGAACTTGCTTGCTTGGCTAGCACCATGCAAGGTTCAACACTGGCTGACTCCAAAGGAACAGGTTTGGAGCGGTCCAAACCCAGCGGATCCATTCCATGAACATGGGGCTTGTGGAAGGATGTCCTGATCCTGGGACCCAATGCCGTTCTCCTGCCTGCTGCTGTCAATAAAGATTTGGCTTGATTTTATCCCATCACTGTTGTATAGTCTTACAGTCTGGTTATTTTGCTGCTCTCATGGGTCACTTAATGTGCTTGCCTGGGCAACACTTCTCTGGATACAGTGGTACCTCAGGTTACATACGCTTCAGGTTACAGAATCTGCTAACCCAGAAATAATGCTTCAGGTTAAGAACTTTGCTTCAGGATGAGAACAGAAATCGTGCTCCGGTGGCACGGCGGCAACAGGAAGCCCCATTAGCTAAAGTGGTGCTTTAGGTTAAGAACAGTTTCAGGTTAAGAACGGACCTCCAGAACGAATTAAGTACTTAACCCGAGGTACAACTGTACTTCAAAATACTCTTACTTCAGAATAGTCATGCATAGGGTTGCTCAGTTAACTGTTGTAATAAATTTGCTCTTTAGTTTCCTCTCCTTAAGAGTGCCAGGTTGTATCTGTTGTTATTGTTACACCATCAGAGTGCATGGAATTTTACAGAGTGCATAATGGCAGGTCCTTGTACCAAGGAGCTAACAGTCTGAAATCTGATCCAGAGTGGGGCATGGTGGAGCATAGAGGGAACAGATGTGTGGTTGTTTTTGTTGTCATGGCCTAGAGTGTTTCCTAGATGCAAAATGTACTTTAGTGACTCAGCAGCCTGTAGTGACTTAGTGACGCGGGTGGCACTGTGATCTAAACCACTGAGCCTCTTGGGCTTGCTGATCAGAAGGTCAGCAGTTCGAATCTGCACAATGGGGTGAGCTCCCATTGCTCTGTCCCAGCTTCTGCCAACCTAGCAGTTTGAAAGTATACCAGTGCAAGTAGACAAATAGGTACCTCTGTGGCAGGAAGGTAAACAGCGTTCCAGTGCTCTCTGGCTTCTGTCATGGTGTCCTGCTGCACCAGAAGCAGTTTAGTCATGCTGGCCATATGACCCGGAAAGCAGTCTGTGGACAAATGCCGGCTCCCTCAGCCTGAAAGAAAGATGAGCAACCCGTAGTCGCCTTTGACTGGACTTAACCATCCAGGGGTCCTTTACCTTTACCTTAGTGACTCATAGGTCCTTCCTTATTAGTATTCATTGTTGACCAGAAGGTTCCAGGCTGTCTGAGCCCTCCTTGCAGGTGTGAGAGTCAGTCAGTCAGTCAGTCTTTCAGTCTTTTGTTTTCAAGCTATGCAGTTCACTGGCGTCTCTCTGTGACTGTTTTTTGAAGCTATGCATCCAGCCAGGTATCTGGCTGAGGAGTTGTAACCACTATGCTTATTGAAATTCTTCAGTAAAGCATATTAGCTGATGGATTGAACTGTTTGTGTGATTCATTTGCGGTCAACACTCTGCTGAGTTACTCTGCTGAACTCTTTACATGCCCCGGGGTCTGAGTGACCAGGCCTGCATACAGGAAAGTCCTGGAGGTGTCAGAACCCTAATCCTGACATTAGTTGCAAGTACTTAAGCTTGGCTGTTTAAGTATGTGCAACTAATGTGCAACTTAAGCATACACTCCCTGGAGGAGCATGTCTGTAGTTGTAGGGTGTTCCCACATCCATCTCTGTAGTTTGAGGCCCAGGTGAGTTCAGTAGCTAAGAATGCCTTTTCCAATCTTTTACCGCTAAGACTGCTGCAGATGTTTCTGTCCTCAGATAGCCCTATCATGGTTGTTCATTGGGTTACTGAAATACGCTCTGTGTGGGGTTGCCCTTGGACAGGGGTCAGTAAAATTTTTCAGTAGGGGGCAGGTCCAATGTCCCTCAGACCTTGTGGGGGGCCGGACTATTATTATTATTATTTTAAAAAAAGAACAAATTCCTATGCCCCACAAATAACCCAGAGATCCATTTTAAATAAAAGGACACATTCTACTCATGTAAAAACATGCTGATTCCTGGACCGTCCACAAGCTGTGATTGGGCTGGATTCGGCCCCTGGGCCTTAGTTTGCCTACCCATGCCATTGAAGCTGACCTAGAAATGCAGCTAGGGCAAAATGTAGCCGTTTGACTATTCATTGGGGCAGAATATCTCAGGAAGAATTGTACTGGCTGCCAATTAGCTGTCTGGCTAAGTTCAAGCTGGTACCAGTGTATACAGCCCTTTGTAGCCTGGCACAGCTTGGAACCAGGATACCTGAAACATCATCTTATCCCCTATGTACTCAATCAACCACTGTGTGCTGCGGGAGAGAGTACCCTGCAGATATCCTCTTATCAGCAGGCCCATTCTGTACAATGTTGGAACTGGGCCTTAGTGTCATGTTGCATCAACCCTTTAGAACGCCATCTCATTTTATATCAGTCAAGCCCCATCTCTGTTGCCTTTTAGGCACTTGTTGAAGAGTTTGCTCATCTGTAATCCTCATAGAACTCTAGCCCAATGGTTGCCATTAATTTGACTTTGAATTGATTTTAGAATGAATTGATTTTAGAATGTATTTCAATTAATTGATTGTGATTTTATGTAAACTGTGTTGTTTTTACTGTTGTTAGCCGCTCTGAGCCCGGCTTCGGCTGGGGAGGGCGGGATATAAATAAATTATTATTATTATTATTATTATTATTATTATTATTATTATTCAACAAGCCTTCCGAGTGGAGTTGGATATGGTTGATGTCCGTACTGTACTGGATTTGAAACTGGTTTTATATATGGTTGTGTGGTTTTTTTTAATTATAAAAAGTGTTAAATGTAATTGGCTTTAATTGTTTTAATATATGTACTTATTTCATGTGGGTGGTATTCCATGGAGGTTTACTCAAAGTAGACCTATTGAAATTAATGACCGAACTTAGTTGTGCTCATTAGTTTCAGTGGGTCTACTTTAACACTTAGTTGAATACAAGTCTAATGGTTTTTCTCGTACTGTAAATCACCAGAATGCCCCCTAGGAAGCAATTCATAAATGAAATGGCATACTAGTCACAGTACATACCGTTTAGTGTGAACTGGGTTACATAGTGTAGGGCCATTGCGAGCCGAATGTTTTGGTGTGCCAGAAGCCAATCTGGCCTAAATCCAACCCATGGCGCTGATATGTGCATGGGTCTGACATCGTCTGGAATGTGGGTGTGGGTTGGACATTTTCTTGGGACCACCCCATCATCATCATCATTATTATTATTATTATTATTATTATTATTATTATTATTAAAGATTTCCTTGGTTTACAAAAGTATGTGCAATCTCTCTCTCCCCCCCCCCCAGTAACATTTTTTACAGATCAGTTTCATTTGTTGAAACATTAGGAAGAAAAGGGGGAAAGAGGTGGAGGGGGGAAAGTTGAGTGAGGGTGGGGTCAGGTGGTGATGTTTCTATTTATAATAATAAATAATAAAAAAATTAATTTATACCCCGCCTTCCCCAACCAAGACCGGGCTCAGGGCAGCTAACAACCGATATAAAAACAAGTTGATTGAAATACAACTTAAAAAACAAGATTAAAATAAAACATTAAAAATTAAAAAATCACAGGAGGAGAAAGGAAAAAATATTTTACTTAATATATGTGGGGTTTTGTGTCAGCGTTGCTTGTGCAGGTTCTCTGCTATTCACTTGTGTTTCTTTGGTGGTCAGAGAGGTTGGGGTTGGCCTAGGGTGTGGTTGTTTGTTTGTGATTGGCTGTGGTGATCTTTGTTTTCATGTGTGAGTGGGGTGGGTGGGTGTTTTGGATCAGGTTAGCCATATTGATTTGTATGTTCTTGTTGGATTATTGTCATTGTCTTGTTGGGCTGTGTATGTGATAAAGGGGAGCCATACCGGGGTGAAGGCATCCTCTTCTATTTGGGGACCACCCCATGTTGAGATGGTCATGAGAACAGGCTTCCCGTTAACTCTGAGCGCAGTTCATAGGATTACGTTATGAGAATCCAACTTTGTGGCTGATACAAACAGCATCGCCCTGACTTGTGACTGAACACATTGTGCATTTTCTTTAACCAACAATTTGGTTTCAATCTAGCACCTCATAAGTGGTCACAGGGTTCCGTACTTCATGGGACTTCGTTCATATTTAAATCACTTCATTTCTTTAATCCTGTTTGCTATTGTAAAATTCAGTTGAGGTTGAGTTTTGGCCTTTTCAAACAGCAGCAACCCCAACTCACTATGCCAGGATAAGGGCATTTTTGCAGACGAACTTCCACCCCACAACATGAAAGGCTTCAGATGTGTGAGCAAAGTAAGTCAAGACTTCTGACCTACTTTTTCAGGGCTCGGCATTTCCAGCGAACCTTCTGTTGCACAGATAGCCACCAGAGGGCATAAATATCACCTTCCGAACCCTGCGGCAATAAAAAGAAATTGAAATAACAAAATTAATAATTATTAAATGAGGTTGACAGATGTCAAACAAGGCATGCTAGCTGCTCCCTGCCAGTGCTTACATGTGTCCAGCATTAAAACAATGCCTCAGGACCTAAACAGGAAAACTCTGGGACAAATCACAAATCCCACACTCATTTCTTAGTTATGAAGTAATCCCATTCACCAAAATCTGAGGACATAAATATTTTAACACTTTCCATATTTTTGCATAGACATCCACAGAAGCTTGACTGAGGGAAAATGGTGGGAAAGCTGAGGCTGGAATCTTAAACACAGTAGCTTGAAAGTAAGGCTGGGTCAAACCTCTCCAGTCTCAGTTTCCTGGAAATGTTCTTCCCCTGCGAAAACGAGGGCTCATTTTCTTCTTTCTTTCTTTCAAGGGAGGGAAGAGGGAACTGGAAATTTCTGTAAACCTTTTGAAGGTGGGTTGCCACTAACTTTATTGTGCTCACCAAGAAGCTCAGGGAACTGAGGAGAGGGCCTCAGTTCCTGCGATGCCTTGGGAGCAACATGATATGATGTGAGATGCTGCCGCTCCCAAAGCATTAAATGAGGTGTGGCTGATGGGAATTTGTGGTGAGAAGCCTGTGGCACTGTGGGTGGTGTTGGGCTTTAAAAAAAAGGTTCCTTAATATCTGTATTGCAGTGAGAATAGGTGGGCTTTTGTTTTTTATGCTTGTCATTTTCCATATGTGTGTGTGTATATATTTACAAGGAAGAAAAAAAAAGTAAAAGCTTTGACCGTTTCATAAAGTTAAGAGGCAATCTCATTCCAAAAACGTCTCACTCTGCCGCCAATGATTTTTCAGGAAAGTTTTATTTTACTCCCCCATCTATTCAACAAATATTTTTTCATGATTTTTGGCACAGCTCTGCTTCGAAGTTAGTCACAAGCAGTGCTTTTTTCTGGGGGTACGCATACCCCTAAATATTTGGGGAATCTAAGTTTGGCCTCATTGAGGGGCAGTATTTCAATATGAGTCAGAAAATGAGAGTACCCCTAAACATTCTTTTTAAAATAGAAAAAAAGCACTGGTCCCAAGCAGTGAGGCTTAGGAGAGCTTCATAGCTTACATAGCCAATGTTTTTCTTGCATGTTTGCACATCAGTGTTTACCACTGCAAGCATGTGAAGTGTAGAAGATGTACACACTTGACGCACACATTTCACTTTCATATCATGAGACCTTAGTGAGACACTGCAGGTACATTTTGTGATGCTTGCATGCTATATAGCCCGTTCCATGCCCAAGAAGCACAGGATGCCTTTGCCCGGTGGTGCTGTGGCCCATAGATTGCAGCAGAATACTGGGCAAGGTTTTATTCAGTATCCTCTCTGTGCAATGGACTCATGGCAAAAAGCTGTTCCGTGAGCCCTTGCTGCAGAGTGGAGGGGAGAGCCTATATAAGGCTGCTTCCCCGGAGTTTACAGCCATTTTGCTTAGAGAGCTTCCCGCCCACCCATCCTCGGGTTAGACCCTTCACTGAGCAATTTTGGGTCACTGGTTGACAGGCCCAGAAAGGATTTTTTCTCTCTCAACCTGACTGGCACTTGGCTGGGGGTTTTTCCGCCTTCCCCTTAGTGATATTATGGCTTTCCTTTGTTAGTCAGAAGAATATTATGTGTATGAGGGCGGAAATGGCCTTGGGCAGGATCAACATAGTATTGAGGGGAGGACTGACCATGGCAAACCCAACCCAAGTGTGGGTTCGGTATCTGCCTGCTTGGAATCTGCACTCTGGTGCCCCAGTGAAGCCTCGCTTGGTTGGTTTGCACCAAGGCAAGGTTCAACACTGGCTGACACCCAAGGAACAGGTTTGGAGTGGTCCAAACCTGGCGGATCCATTCCATCAACATGGGATAGTGGAATGATGTCCTGATCCTGGGACCCAATGCCGTGTCAACTCTTGCCCTGCCTGCTGCTGTCAATAAAGATTTGGCCTGATTTATCCCATCACCAGGGATGTGGGTGGCACTTTGGGTTAAACCACAGAGCCTAGGACTTGCCGATCAGAAGGTCGGTGATTCGAATCCCCGTGATGAGGTGAGCTGCCGTTGCTCGGTCCCTGCTCCTGCCAACCTAGCAGTTCGAAAGCACGTCAAAGTGCAAGTAGATAAATAGGTACCACTCTGGCAGGAAGGTAAACGGTGTTTCCATGCGCTGCTCTGGTTTGCCAGAAGTGGCTTAGTCATGCTGGCCACATGACCCGGAAGCTGTACGCCGGCTCCCTCAGCCAATAAAGCGAGATGAGCGCTGCAACCTCAGAGTTGGTCACGACTGGACCTAAAGGTCAGTGGTCCCTTTACCTTTACCTTTACCTTTACCCCATCACCATTGTACAATCTGGTTATTTTGTTGCTCTCATGGATCATATAATGCGCCTGCCTGGCCAATGCGTGCCATGCCTCTTCTCATGTTTATTTCACTGGTGTTTCATTTGACAGTCTGAAGTTGTTCCTTTGTTACAGATGAGTAGGTGAGAATCCGCCTTCCCCCAGTAAAACAGTCCCATAACAACATGTTTTGAATCTGCTCCATGAAAAATGGACCACCCTAATAAGACACATCAGGAAAGACAAGTCCGTTACAAGAGGTAATTATCATTGTTTTTGCACTGCAGTGTATGGACCCCTCCCCCCCAAACAAACTCCATGCTTTCCCAGATAAATACTTAGTAGCAGCAACAGCAGTGGTGATATGTCTTCTAACAAGTAATTAGTTTAACTGATGTGGGGTCACGGTAACCCCAACACTTCAGCAATTGTTTAAAGATTTATGTTTCACTGTTGGTTGCATAAGCCAGAAGAGTTGGAAGCTTGGTTTGTGGCTGAGCTGTGAAAGTTAGCAGGGCTTTTGTCAAAATCCACATAACAAAATAGGAAAGGAAAACCAAAGTCGAACTCTGCATGTAAAGGGATGGTGTGAAGGCACTCTCAGTGCAGTTCTATATGTGTCTTCAAAAAAGTAAGCCCCATTGCTGAGGGCTGCATTCTCTTGGGGGGTCAGAGCAGCTGCTGGCAAGTGGGCAGGGCTGAAGCAGTTCATAGCCTGAACTTCATTCAGCATTGCAGGACAGACTGTCATCATACCCCACAAAGAACACCATTATCGTGATGCTTCCCTAGGCCATGTTGCATTCTAGGACTATGTGTGTTGTTAGGATCAGGATTTAAAGTGCCATCTAAACAAGATACTATAACAATATCACACATCCAGAATGTAGGCATATTTTAATATTTAATTCAGGGGTGAGACACGGTTCAAAATATATAGAGGAAAAGTAATGGAACACCCAAACTTCCTTTACTTCAAATAGGAACTGGGCTTCTCTGAGGCCCTGAAATGTTTAGAGTGTTTTTTGACTTTTATGCTTCCAATCTGTATCCAGGGCTGGAGCCATAACTTCACAAAGTGATGTTTCTGGCTTGGATCCTAGGAGACAAGAGCCAGAAATCTCACACGAAATGCTTGTTTTTATGAAGGTGCCAGGCTCTTTCAGAGCCCCAAGGGATTGAGAGCCGTTCGAATGAGCAGCTAGGGTTTTTGGATGCAGCTCTCAAAAATCAAACATGATCTCAGAACTGCTTTGGAGGAGCTGTTTTAAAGTACAAGAAAACATTAATATCAATCTGATGGACAAAAATTATATTGAGTTAAGCATGGACATTATTTTGCCTCCCATCAGTTGGATTTTGCAGGCAGCAAGATGGCCTTTGGAGAATCCAGAACCAAGAGACCCCTCGCATAAATATTTAGAAAACACAATTAAACTGTTTTTAGACATTGATTTGTTTTTGGGGGGAGGAAGAGGAGATTCTCTCTGAAGAGTCTCTGATAAGATTTTGTATATTATTATACAACATTTTAGCCATTCCTACTCTGTCCTCTGGGCTTGTGTTGAGCTGCTGACCTCCCTTATATCCCAACTTCACTTCAGATTTGTTTGAACAAGATTTCCACCTGCACAACTGGCCCCTTTTAGTGCCCAGTGTAATGCACCCGTCCCCAAGGAAGCAGGTATTATAAATCACTATAATGTGCATGTTGCTGCTACCAGCAGACAAGGGGCCTAGCATCGTGGATTTTAGATGGAATGAAATAGTACGGCCCACCCACATAAAGACAGGAGAAAACAGAACCTAGCTTTAAACTGCATTGGAGTCGAATGTACAGTGGTACCTTGGGTTAAGTACTTAATTCGTTCCAGAGGTCCGTTCTTAACCTGAAACTGTTCTTAACCTGAAGCACCATTTTAGCTCATGGGGCCTCCTGCTGCCGCCGTGCCACCGGAGCACGATTTCTGTTCTCATCCTGAAGCAAAGTTCTTAACCCAAGGTATTATTTCTGAGTTAGAGGCGTGTGTAACCTGAAGCGTCCATAACCTGAAGCGTATGTAACCCGAGGTACCATTGTATATGACTCTGGGCGTGATCCAACCAAACACCTTGAAGTCCCGTCAAGTAGAACAGAAGAGACTGAAGCTTGATTTAAAGCTCTCTCCTTAAAATTCATGTGAATCAAAAACCAGCTCAGTTTAGCTGGGCTGTTCCCTTCAGACACCAAGAGGATAGACTGCAGCTCGGTGGCAGAACAGTTTTCAGTTTTCTTTCATTAGGTTTAACTGACTAATACTTCAACAGTCATGGCATTCATCCTTCAGGTATTCATCCCAGGAGATCAGGCACAAAACACAGCATCCATATCCTGCCATTTTGATTCTCCTTCTTCAGGAACACGTCACACACCACGTCTGGCAGGCATGCTTACATATGGCATGAGGACTCTAGCAAATCTTAGATCCCTAACATGCACCTCTGGCTGATACATGCACTTGCAAACATTGTTGCTCTGTGTGAGCATTGCATTTTCATGCACACACATGCAGCTTTTTATATGTATCTATTAAAAAAAAAAGCAATGTGCAGAGTGGCTCTGAGTATCATTCCATATCTGATGGAAGCTGCTCGGAATTTCTCTTTTCACCATTTCCAGCTGTACGTTGCTATGCATCATTTATGTTGAAAACCTTTCCATTTCGGCTGTTATTCCCTTCCCCTCTTTTATTTGGGAATCGTATTTTTGATTGATTGCTCGACCACTGCTCTGTTTTTGTTTTTAACATCTCATCTTGTTCCATTGTTTATTCCCTGAACACCCATTGGCTGGTCCACCTGTTGTGGACTGAGGAAGCCAAGACTGACAAAGACCAGTTCTATAGAGCTGCTCAAACAGAGTTGCATGGAAATCCCAAGGTAAACACTGTGTGGAAGTCAATGAACAGGGCTCCCAGAGTTGGCAAGTTGTAGGTTTTTTTCATTTAAGTAATGGATAACCCTACGTTTAACTCTGTAGTTTTACTTCTATGAAGTAATAATGAAGAGGAAGCAGAGATCATATCTGGACTTAAGCAGAGCCAAGTGCGAGGGCACAGATATTATTCAAGGAGTACAAACAAAACAGGCCGGCACAACTAAGATGTTATGCCTAAAGATTTAAATTTCGTTTCCTGTAGAAGTGAGGAGTGTCTGCCAAGAGACAAATTGGTTTCTAGGGCAATATTTGAAAAGAGTGATCACATATCCCTTTGAGTCAAAGTACAGAAGAGTTGTGCAGCTGATATCCTTGAGCATGCATGTGTTCAAATTTCCAAGAGCTTTGGCATGGGATCCGCAATGTGAGATCACAATGGCACATGGCATGGGGTGTTATAGATGGAGGGTGGGTTTCTGCTCATTTATTTTGACTATTTTGAAGGATAGCTCCGGTGCTGCACTGCACTGTAGGCCACAAAAGGCTTCCACATCTACTTGAGTCAAGAATGGATAGATGACCACAGGTCTTGCTAACAATCTTGTGGCATTCCAGAATATTTAATAAAGTCCCCCAAAGTCCCTCCAGGATAAATAGTAATAGTAATACCCTGTTCCTTTAAGTTGCAGTCTTGATTCCAACTGTGTACATGGACATCTGTTGATGTCATTAGAATGTATGCATGCCTAATTGGAACACGGTCTACAGTGAATTGCTTTATTTATTTTGAAATGTTTTTATTTGACTTTACAAATGTAGAGTTATAACAATACAAAATGCATATCCATATTTAGAGTTTTCTCCTAATCTCTAGACTTCCCACTTCCCCTCCATGTGTCCTATTATAAACCTGTTCAACTGCATATTATATCATCATCCAAATTTGATGTTTCTCCATTTTGTCCATAATATCTTCTACATTACAAGTGTTATTGTAATCCTGCTAATGTTTTCATCTGCTTACAGTGGTCTCTCAAGTAAATTATAAATTTCCCCTATTCTTTATTGAAGTTTTGGTCTTCTTGGTTACTGAGCTTTCTGGTCAGTTTTGCCATTTCGGCATATAGTGAATTGCTTTAAGCCTTACTGTTTAATGTTATCAGTGCCATCATTTTGATATCTCTGTACTTTTCTGTTCAGCATGGTATTATATATTTAACATGTGCCATAACTGTTTTCCAGCTTTCAGTCACAGGTGGTGTGTGAATAGGTCCTATTGAGGCAATAACGGGAGAGAGAAGGGCCACAGGGAGGAGGAAGCAGTAGTGGTAAGGTCTATGGGTTTGAACAGCTGACATTTTCCATACAGCTCTTTTGCTCTTTGGGTCCATTGTTTCAAGAGCTACAATTCAGACAGTCAAATTCTTCCTCAGTCTGTGACTGTCATGTCACCCCCTAAAATGGTGCCATCATAAAGCCACAGGTATAGCAGCTAATTTTTTTATCTCCAGATGTCACTGGATTACAGCTCTCATCAATCCCAATGGCAATATAATAATAATAATAATAATAATAATAATAATAATTTATTATTTGTACCCTGCCCATCTGGCTGGGCTTCCCCAGCCACTCTGGGCGGCTTCAAAACTTCCCTGAACAGGGCAGCCTTCAGATGTCTTCTAAATGTCAGGTAGTTGTTAATCTCTTTGACATCTGATGGGAGGGCGTTCCACAGGGCGGGTGCCACTACCGAAAAGGCCCTCTGCCTGGTTCCCTGTAGCTTTGCTTCTCACAGTGAGGGAACCGCCAGAAGGCCCTTGGCGCTGGACCTCAGCGTCCGGGCTGAACGATGGGGTTGGAGATGCTCCTTCAGGTATACTGGGCCAAGGTCTCTAGGTGTATTCCCAAGCTATGCACCTGTTCCTTCAGGGGAAATGCAACTCCATCAAGAACATGTCATCTATCTGATTCCCAGTCAAGGGCAATATTCTATTTTAAGGTTTTCATACTGCTTCGGGAGTTCTTGTCTTGAAAGGCAGTTTAAAAATGTAATAAATAGACAGATTTTCATGTTCTGTACTTAATTTTGTTGAGTATATTTATTTTATTACATTTTTATCCTGTGTTTCCTCCAAAGAGGTCAAGGTGGCATATAATGGAGTTTCCAGGTGATCTCCCATTGAATCTAAGGCCTCCTCAGTTTCAGAGGTGGAACTAGGTTGGGTGTCTGAAGAACAGAGGTGGCAAGTAACAGGCTCCATCAGTTTCTAGACCTTCCCTAATCTGGTTCCCCCTCCCCCGCCAAAAAATCCCAACAACTTTGCATGCTAACATCAGAAAAAATGTGGGAGCCTTTCATTTCGAACCAAACACAAAACGTATCTTGAAACTCTGGCTGAGGGTGGAGTTGGAGCCTTCTGATTGAGACTGGAATGACTGTTCTTGGCAACTGGCTAATCATTTGCATTCAGATGCCAAAAAGACCAGACATTTCTGTCCTGCAAGAAGTTGTCAAACATGTAGTCATTTTCTCGGCTCTTCATACCAGCTTTCATCTTTTCCTCTCCCAGATGTTACAAGAGAGAGAGAGAGAGAGAGAGAGAGAGAGAGAGAGAAAGCTGCGTTAATCTAAGAAAGCAAAATACGATGGTTACAGAATTATCTGTTAAATATAGAAGCTGGAGTTCTGTTTTGTGATAGCTCATTACTTGTTCTTCATGTCAGTTAAAAGCACACTCAACTTAGTTTTATGTTGTTGGTAGGGCTGCTCCCTTTCTTTTTCTCTGTGCATGTGTTACGTGCAGTCGCTTGGCTCTGAGTAGAGCTGCATCTGTTAGCAATGAAAAAAGAAAAGAGAGAGAAATTCGAAGCATAAAACATGTTTTCTCACACACACATAAAAGTCTGGGCCACTAAAAGGTGAATATCTTCACCAGGCCTCTCCCAAATACCATAATTTATAATCGCCAAACAAGTGACTCCGTAAAACAGATATATAAAATTACAGTTAGAAATGGGGAAGTTATAATGTTTGCCAGATGAGAATCATGCAGGTTTATGTGCTCAGAATTCAGATCAGTGACCTCTGTTACATTCCCCCCGCATCACAAGATGGAAGGGGATAATAAGATTATTCCACTCTACAGTACGAGTATGCCGAGTGCATTCGAATTAATACTCTGGGCTTTTAATCCTCAAGACATACACCTGCACAATCCTGAAAGGGTAAAAAGTGAGCACCTTTCACTTGTCCTATACACAAGCACAATGTATACCTTATCTCCCAATGATTATCAAGTTCTGTGTTATTTCTACTATCACTATGGATGTCTGAAAAACTGATGAAAACAGAGCAGAAATTGCCAGTGTTCACTGATATCTACGTCTGGAATGAAAATCAACTCAGCAAATATGATCAGTATTCATTGTTGCTGTTGCTTTCAGTCCACAAACAATCGCTTACATTCCCTTACCCCGTTTGTATTGTGGTTCCTCTGGAGTGAAATGAATAGCGCTGAATGAATGAATGAATAAATAAATAAATAAATAAATAGTACATCAGGTTGTGGACACAACTCATGGCCAAAGCTGACATCTGAGCCTCTGTCAGCAAGGTCAGTTCCAAGTGTAAACAAAAACAATGCACCTGCAATGCACTCTACGTAGGGCTACCTTTGAAGGTGACTCGGAAACTACAACTAATCCAGAATGCGGCAGCTAGACTGGTGACTGGGGGCGGCCGCCAAGACCATATAACACCGGTCTTGAAAGACCTACATTGGCTCCCAGTACATTTCCGAGCACAATTCAAAGTGTTGGTGCTGACCTTTAAAGCCCTAAACGGCCTCGGTCCAGTATACCTGAAGGAGCGTCTCCACCCCCATCATTCTGCCCGGACGCTGAGGGCCTTCTGGCGGTTCCCTCATTGCGAGAAGCAAAGCTACAGGGAACCAGGCAGAGGGCCTTCTCGGTAGTGGCGCCTGCCCTGTGGAACGCCCTTCCAGCAGATGTCAAAGCGATAAACAACTACCTGACATTCAGAAGACATCTTAAGGCAGCCCTGTTCAGGGAAGTTTTTAACATGTGATTTTACTGTATTTTTGGTTTTTATGGAAGCCACCCAGAGTGGCTGGGGAGGCCCAGCCAGATGGGCGGGGTATAAATAATAAATTATTATTATTATTATTATTATTATTATTATTATTATTATTATTATTAGTGCAGCCCCATGTAGAACATCATATCCCTGGACTGGTAGGTTTCCACACTTCTAGATTTACTTTCAGATTATCTTCTTCCAACATATCAGATGCTGATTTAGCAACCCCACAGGCTCCATAGGACATGATAGCAGAGAGATATGGAGCTTAGTATCACCAACATACCATCCCATGGTCATCATTCCTGTTCCCAATGATTTCTTCCAGTGGTTTTATGTAAATGTTGAATAGCATAGGAAACAACATCAAATCTTGTGGGACCCTATAGACCACAGGTATCAAGGGGTTGAGCACAAGTCCAATACTGCTTTTTGAGATTCACCTACAAAGAAAGGCAAGAGGCAACACAAAATAGTACCCTCACCCCTTTTCTCTGTCAAAGTGGGGAGAACCATCTGGATTTGACTGCTCATTTTTGAGCACCCTAAATTCTCATTTTAAAAGTAAAATTAAATTTAATGTTCCTTCCCACCACCACAGTTTACTTGACTTATAATTAAACTGTCCCTCCCTGATGCCTGAGTGAGGGAAATAAAGGAGGGTGACAACTGGAGGGCTATGAACTATGAAATCAAGGTAGCAAGAGTGGCTGGAATTGTATCGTGGGAGCAAGCCCCATTCAATTAATGTGACGTACTTCTGGTTAGACATAGTTATGCTTGAAGACATATATGACTTTGAGATGGACCGTTAGCCATTCCATTCACTTTGAAAAGTTAAAACATAGGAAAAGTATAGTAATTGGTTTGCAAATATCTGTTGATTGCATATATTTTAATGGAAAATACCAGATGGAAATGCAACAGAATATTGGAATGCATTGAGGCATGCTCATAAATCCCTAATTGCCTCTAAATGCTCAAGCACCATACTCAAAAGTGGAATATTGGGCACTGACCAATAATTATAATGGGTTCTTTGATAGGGAATGTACCACTGTCATTTCATTGATGGGCACAAGTTTCTAAGCACATTCAGTTGCATGTGGTTGGAAATCAGGTATGCTGGTTAGTTGGGGCTTCAGATCATAGGGAGACTTCTATGTGCATGTGCATGTGGGATGAGGTGGGTGCCCTTATGTGCATGCCTGTGCCCTCTTCGTCTGTTTTCAACACTGCTTTCAACACAACAGCTTTTCTCAGGTTAATATATGTCAGAATGGAAATGGCAGTCACATTGTGTTGTATATGAACCTCTGGAGCAGCTGTTTTTTAAAAAATCTTTTTTAAAGCATCTATTTTAAGGGGAAAGGAAAAGCCATTTCTTGAAATCAAAAACAGGTAGCAAGCCTAGGTGAGCGACAAAAATGGGCATTTCTTCAGAACATTTGTCAAACAAAAAGCGTTTGGATTCACTGAACTTGGTTCAAGCACTCTGAGGTTTCCTTTTCCCTACATGTTGCAAACACATTGGACACTTTGGAACCTTACAGTCCCGAGTGCATTTTATGTTCTCAGCATGTGGCATGTTATGTTATTTGAGTACTTTGTAATGACATTGAGTAACTAGAGATGGGTGAAGCAGTTCAGTCTAAATAGGAACCAGCCCACACCTTTGCCCACCCAAAAGTGACCTCAACCCAGGCCTTCCTTTTTGCAGTCAGGATTGGTTCAGAGAGGTCAGCTGTTGAATTGTCAGCTGGTGGCCAGACATGAGAACAGACAAACCCAATTACTGCCTTCCTCCCTCATCTGGAGGTTAAATATACTTTGTGTGCTCCTTCCATATTATTGCGGTTAAGACTTGAATTGAGACCCTTCTGCTCTGAAGGTAGCAGTTTCTGCCAAAGAGAGCCAAATGGTGGCTTCCATTTAGCTGAACCGGTAGCAAACACCTGGTCACTTCTCGGGTGAAAGCTTCCTTCAGATCCTCTGCATCAACATAGCTTATCAGCATCTTTCCCTTGTCTAAAGTGCTTTCAAGACTTATTTCTGTGGCTTGACTAATATGATTTTTCTCACCAAGGGGCAATGGCTGCAGAGGGGAGATCCATTTCCAGACAATTTTCAGTTGTGGGTCCCTCAACTACTGTAGTAGATTTATGTAGAAAATGAAGCTGGTTTGAAGCCTTCTTCACTTACAGGTTTGCTACACTGAGAAGATTCCTGCTTGCCATTCAAGCCTGGACTCTTTCCCAAATGGAACCAGGAAAAACCCAGGACTTGGAAATTAAAAACCTCTCCCCCTTGCCCATGGCCTCTTAAAGCCACAAGGGAAGGAAATGTCATTTTCTGCCTCTTGGGAGTTTTGCTGTGGTCATGATGATTTTTGCTCGAGTGAGGCAATGGATTGGCAACTTGTCCTGAAGAGCTGCAGGATCCAGTCTGCTCAGTCAGAAGAATTTATTGTGGTTCCAATGGAGGTTTCATTGCTGATTGATATGGTCAGTTGAGATGTTGTTGTTTAGTCATTTAGTCATGTCTGACTCTTCATGACCCCATGGAACAGAGCACGCCAGGCACTCCTGTCTTCCACTGCCTCCCACAGTTTGGTTAAACTCATGCTGGTAGCTTCGAGAACACTGTCCAACCATCTCGTCCTCTGTCGTCCCCTTCTCCTTGTGCCCTCCATCTTTCTGAACATCAGGGTCTTTTCCAGGGAGTCTTCTCTTCTCATGAGGTGGCCAAAGTATTGGAGCCTCAGCTTCACGATCTGTCCTTCCAGTGAGCACTCAGGGCTGATTTCCTTCAGAATGGATAGGATTGATCTTCTTGCATTCCATGGGACTCTCAAGAGTCTCCTCCAGCACCATAATTCAAAAGCATCAATTCTTTGGTGATCAGCCTTCTTTAGGGTCCAGCTCTCACTTCCATACACCACTACTGGGAAAACCATAGCTTTAACTATACGGACCTTTGTTGGCAAGGTGATGTCTCTTTTGAGATACTTCCTTGTAATTCATATCCTTCACTTTGTGTGTATGGGCTACAAAAACACAACAAGCAGCATAGGAACTCTTCCAAGAGACCTCCTCCCCTTTCCCAAAATAATTTCAGGAGGTGAACTGATGTGACACAACCTTATAGCCATTGTGATGTTCCCAGATTCTCCCACAAGGGCCTGTCCCCAGGTAGTCAGTAAGTTAACTCCCTCACCTACTCTGCTGAGGCCCAACTTCCCTCAAAATACCTGCTGCATCAGCCTACAGACTTAGAGCAAGAAAACAGTATGATTCTCCATTTTTATTCTTACTCAAATACTTCTACAGAAGATACATGGGGTGAGCTATATTTATGTTAGAATCTATCCAGGCCAGAACACAGATACTTAAAATATAAACATATATTTAATTAGGGAACACATCACCCAGAGCAAGTAGTCATTGTATAACAAATTCTTTAAGAGCACTATTTTCTTGCCCTGCCATAATTTTCAATCATTTTTCTATTTACTCTTCTGTCACTTCCAAGGATGTCTATTTTGTTCTAGGTTAAGCTATGTAATTGATTGCCCTTAGGTATAGAAACCACATAAACTTCCAGGGCCGAACCCAGAATTTTGTAACGTAGTTCTCCAACCAACCAATGTGTTTTAAAAAATGTGACTCCTAAAGTAGAGCGTGCATTAATATATATATATTAGTGAAAAGAACACCCCAAAATGCATTATATTGCAGGAAACTGCTGTCACTAATTAGGGAGAATTGCATTTTAAAAATGTGAATATTAGGAGAGATTCACACAACAGTGCTGATGAATTTTCATGGGAACTTAAAAAACAGCAACCCTCAAACTTATATGGAAATGTGGAGAAATGAATTTAAGATTGGAAAAATGAGAAACTGGGAGAGTCAGAAATCGACAGATTTCCACGTCCCGAATAGAAACTTCTGACCTTTATGTGTTGTAGTGGTTAAGAGCGGTAGTCTCATAATCTGCGGAACCGTGTTCGCATCTCCGCTTCTCCACATGCAGCTGCTGGGTGACCTTGGGCCAGTCACACTTCTGTGGAGTCTCTCAGCGTCACTCACCTCACAGAGTGTTTGTTGTGGGGGAGGGAGGGAAAGGAGAATGTTAGCCACTCTGAGACTCCTTGGGGTAGTAATAAAGCGGGATATCAAATCCAAACTCCTCCTCCTCCTCCTCCTCCTCTTCTCCTTCTTCTGCTCGAATCCAAGGTCTTGTATGATTTAGAATCACTTCTGTTGATTTGCCCCACTTTTGACTGCGGCCACACTCACCAACAGCATACAGGCCCTGAAAGTTTGCCAATGATGGACTAGGTCCCTTTGGGCTGAAAAAGTCCTGCCCCTCTTTTTTGGAATACGGACTCACATATGCAACTGAAGCTTTGTTTAACTTCCTTGGCAGGCCCAACAAACAGCAAAACATAACCAATTCTTATGTAACACACAATATAATCATTTCAAGCAGTCCTACCTCCCCACCCCAGCTTACTGTGCCTAACAAGCTTCAGAAATAATTCTCACCAAAGCATTTTACCTAAGAAACCCCATGAACCGCTTTGCATTTAATCCCTTATATAAATGAATGTCTTCTGTGTTCACGCCATTGCTGTTTTATGGAACGTAGATGCCAGTGAAGTGGCCCTTGAAATGAACAAGGTTCATTGTTGATCAATGTGCAGTAGAGGATCCAACTGGTTTCCCCCCCCCCCTTTCCATTAACACATGCTTGATAATTTGATTAAAGCTGATAAACAGCATGAAGCATCTGATCTGTAAAAGGTTAAGGAAGAGTACATGGCTAAATATGTGCTTAATTTTTATCTACGTCAGATATTCAAGCTGTTCTAATGAAAATATTTATAATGCATTCTGTAAAGATTTAATCCGATCTCTTTCCTGATGGATGAACTCTCGCTTCAAGAAAGATACACACAGCCACTCTCTCCTTTTAGCGCAGTTTCAATGATGATAAAATCACCACAACGAAGTTGAACTCAGTTGCATTAAGACTGGTGTGTTTACCTGCAGAAAAATTTCTCAGGTGTAGACTTTACCTGTAAGAACCTTTCTCAAGAATAGACTTTCATTACAAAATCTGGAAAACTGAGAATTTTCAAATCAAATCCGTTTATTGTGAGGACCATGCCTGTGCACAAAAATCAACACTGAAATCAGTAGTTAAAAATATTAAAATTCATTACATACTATGCCAACAAAACCTTCTTCCTACAAAGTAGAAAAGGAGGGAAAACGAACAGCGAGTTAAGCAGACGATGAAGGGGTCTTTACATTGTCGTTCATAAATCTTTCCCTGGCTTTCATGGCCTTCATCACAAAGACCGCTACCACATGGGTAATGCGTGGGTTTGCATCAACTAACAAAAAATTTACTCTATCTTCAGGACTGGTTATAGAGATGGGTATAATTTGCAGCAATGCGTCTCTAAAACCCGAGTAAATGGGGCAATAGAGGAAATAATGTGTAAGATCCTCTTTAATTTTCATAAGGCAAGGACATAAACGGTGTTCAACTGGGGTTTTTGTATATCTACCAGTCAGATAAGCAGTTGGCAATGTTTGAAACCGTGCCATGGTGAAAGCTCTCCGAAGGGTGGGATCAGTGATCTCCACCAAGTAGTTGGCACAGATTTTGACTGCTTTTACTCGTGGGAACCAGTAGGAAAACCCAGAGTTTTTTATCTTGGTGGAGTCCAAAGAGGCGTCTTTTTCAAAGATCCATTCCCGAACTTTATCAGGGCTCCACAATTTAATTGAACTAGAATACAAAAAAGGGAGGTGTGAGGAGGTCAAGGAAATAAGCAAAGGAAAGAAAGTTTTGTACATCTAGCTGGTTTGCCCACCTCAAGACTGTAGCCCTTCTAACACGTAGAACAACTGGTGCTCTGCTCAGCTTTTTTTATTCGAGGGGTGGGCAACTGGTGACCCCGGCACTAAAAGCTTTTGTTGGAAAAGTGATTCCACAGATGTTATACGGAGTAGAACTCTGGGGATGGAATCAGAAGCTGTTAGAACGGCTTGAAACCTTCCAAATTTTTTATCTCAGAAGAATTCTAGGCCTCCCTCAGAGTACTCCGGCAGCTCTCCTAAGAGTGAACTGAGAATTTTGAAGGATGGCTGTTTCAGTTTTCGTATTGTTTTGGAATGTGCGGATTAGGTTAGGTTCGCCTTTAAATGTGAAGTGAATCAAATTCTCCAAACTCTCCAAACCACTGTGGAGCCCCCTGGTGCGTCTGACAAAAACGGCTCATGGTAGACAGCAAAAAGACCCCAAATAAGATATCCCATGGGGGCAATATCCCATTTAGTTCATCTTTTAATGCACTGAATATGTGTAATGCCATCTGAATATAATCCAAGTTTGAGCCTAAGAGCTTCCCTGCAGGCTCATCTGCCCTGACATTCTGTTCTCAACAGTGACTAACCAGATATGTACGGGAATCACACAAACAGGACCTGAGCACTCTTCTCACCTGTGCTCCACTTTGCCATCTCCTCCCAACATACATCATTATGTAGCCACTGAGCATGCTCAGTCACCACTGCGCTGTCTTGGGAATCTCGCCCACATTAGGATCTTTTTAATAATAATAATAATAATAATAATAATAATAAATTGTAGCATTTCTGCAAACTTTGAGGTTTCTCCAAGCCTGTGAGACTTCTCTCTTCTGTATAGATGGTGCCAATTTGCTTACCCACACTTGGAGAATGAGTTTGCTATTAATATGTAGAATTTTGCATTCAACAATGGATATACTGTGACACAAATCATCTTTCAGGTAGGTAGCCGTGTTGCTCTGACACAGTCGAAATAAATAAATAAAAGTTAAAAAGTTGTCCCTTAGCACCTTAGAGACCAACTAAGTTTGTTCTTGTTGTGATACTGCCGGGGAGATGGGGCATCAGGCAGGCCCCCAGCTGGCTCCGGACGATCACCCGTCTCCCATGGAACAGCATCAGTCAGCCAGCGACACGAGCCTCAGATACGTTCCGAGACCTGTGCACACTGTCAGCAGAGTGTATAAATCATCCACAACAAAAGAGGTGGACAGAGAGAGATGTGCAAGCATATTTACAGCATTTATTCAGCGTAGTTCAGGAACAAAGGAAACCATAACTGCTTGCCTTCGTGTCTAGCAAAACAGCCCTAACACAAAAGCTACATACAACGGAAGATCCCAGCAGACAGTGCTGGGAGTAAACAGGCATATGATACACAAACGTCATGCCTGTACCCTTTTAAGGTGGAATGGAACTATATCCTAACAGTTCTGGGTATAAGCTTTCGTGTGCATGCACACTTCTTCAGATACATAAATCATCTTTGACATTTTAGAACGAGAACCTGGGAAGCTTTGTTCATTTGGGAATGTTCTAATCCACAGATTCTTTTGAAAACATGCAAATTCGTTAACCTCGAGTGATTAAGCTGGGGTTGCTGTCCTCTATGGACCAGGGATGACATTTGAAATTTGGAGAAAATGTTGTAGGTAGGTGCTAGTCACCAAATGGCTGCTGCAAGTTGTGTGACGTAACGCAAAAATGGCCACCACATCTAAAAAAAAAGGGCAGAAAAAGAGAGAGGAACACAAGATGCTGTAGGCTTGCAATATTTCAAAAAGTAATATGCCTGATACCCACAAAATTGTTGAGCCAGTTTCATATACAGGTTGAAGATCAGCGCATGAACAGTGGCTGGGACAACAGAGAGCGAGAGGATCTTTGGCCTAGTAGCCAAAAGAAGATAGCTGTGTTAGTTTTATGAGTTAATGTGAACAAGTGAAGAGAGATGCTTGTCCCTCAATATCTGTCTGGATTCTCACAGATTTATGAAGGCTCATAATTGCTGTCTATGGAGTGGCACAATAACAGTTATTTATATTACTTGCTAAATAAATTTCCATACGAAATTAATTTCCAGGAATAGATGTAGTAGTCAGTTTTCTCTGTCCTAATCCTTTTCTCTGAATCGTCTTATTATGGCAAGCTTGGGATCTGGCCCACATTTACGACATTCTTAGCTAATGTAGACACTGCATTCCTATCTTGATATTCGCCATGTGTTGGGCTCAACATGAAATTCATAATCCTGTTCCCCCCTACACACACACACACACACACACACACACACACTAATTAGTTCATACCATATGCAGCACAATCCTATGCATGTTTACTCAGAAGTAAGTCCTGCTGTGCCCAATGGGATTTATTCCAAGGGCAGTGCCAAAGAATGCTCCAACTATTGCACAATTGCACTAATTTCTCACGCTAGCAAGGTTATGCTTAAAATTCTACAAGGAAGGCTCAAGCAGTATGTGGACCGAGAACTCCCACAAGTGCAAGCTGGATTTAGAAGAGGCAGAGGAACCGGAGACCAAATTGCAAACATGCGCTGGATTATGGAGAAAGCTAGAGAGTTCCAGAAAGACATTTACTTCTGCTTCATTGACTATGCAAAAGCCTTTGACTGTGTCGACCATGGCAAACTATGGCAAGTTCTTAAAGAAATGGGAGTGCCTGATCACCTCATCTGTCTCCTGAGAAATCTCTATGTGGGACAAGAAGCTACAGTTAGAACTGGATATGGAACAACTGATTGGTTCAAAATTGGGAAAGGAGTACGACAAGGCTGCATTTTGTCTCCCTGCTTATTTAACTTATATGCAGAATTCATCATGTCAAAGGCTGGGCTGGATGAATCCCTAGCCAGAATTAAGATTGCCGGAAGAAATATCAACAACCTCAGATATGCAGATGACACAACCTTGATGGCAGAAAGTGAGGAGGAATTAAAGAACCTTTTATTGAGGGTGAAAGAGGAGAGTGCAAAATATGGTCTGAAGCTCAACATCAAAAAAACGAAGATCATGGCTACTGGTCCCATCACCTCCTTGCAAATAGAAGGGGAAGAAATGGAGGCAGTGAGAGATTTTACTTTCTTGGGCTCCATGATCACTGCAGATGGTGACAGCAGCCACGAAATTAAAAGACGCCTGCTTCTTGGGAGAAGGGCAATGACAGGCCTAGACAGCATCTTGAGAAGTAGAGACATCACCTTGCCAACAAAGGTCCATGTAGTTAAAGCTATGGTTTTCCCAGTAGTGATGTATGGAAGTGAGAGCTGGACCATAAAGAAGGCTGATCGCCGAAGAATTGATGCTTTTGAATTATGGTGCTGGAGGAGACTCTTGAGAGTCCCATGGACTGCAAGAAGATCAAACCTCTCCATTCTCAAGGAAATCAGCCCTGAGTGCTCACTGGAAGGACAGATTGTGAAGCTGAGGCTCCAGTACTTTGGGCACCTCATGAGAAGAGAAGACTCCCTGGAGAAGACCCTGATGTTGGGAAAGATGGAGGGCACAAGGAGAAGGGGGCGACAGAGGACGAGATGGTGAGATGGTTGGATAGTGTTTTCGAGGTTACCAGCATGGGTCTGACCAAGCTGCGGGAGGCAGTGGAGGACAGGAGTGCCTGGCGTTCTCTGGTCCATGGGGTCACGAAGAGTCGGACACGACTAAACGACTAAACAACAACAACAAAAGTGTGCATTGCAGCCTTAGTCAATATGGTGAACTTGACTTCAGACTAGCAGCAGCAAAGGCAACATTTAAAAATGAGAATTGTTTAAATACAATCGTAATGTCTTGCATGGAGAAAGATGCTTTTATTAACTGATTTCTAATTTGTTACTGCTTTTTTCCCATTTACCATTAAATACATCTCTTTACAAAATGCTAGGAAGTTACATCTATCCATTAAATGGCCCTTTACTGAAATAATCTATCCTCGTTCGTTTTAGCTATTTTTAGCTTTCAGCCCCAGATCTGGAGACTATGATTTCTGGAAGCGAGTCCACTTCTCTTATGTTGCAGCAATGCATGTTTACGGATTTTGGTATCTGGGTCTTGTTCAACATTACAGAGGAGATTTCATGCAGAAATATAGACATTGTTTAAATAATAATGGTGGAGATTCTCAAAATGTTGGGCTCAGCTAAGGAGACACAGGGCTTCTCCACACTTACCTTTTCTCTTTTCACAGTCACGGTCTGTACTTTAAAGCTCCATCTCAGTCTCTACCACTGGAATGAATGGGATTTTGGCAGAACCATGACCCATCCCGTAAATGTCAAAGTGGCCTGCACCTGACTGAGGAGTGGAATATAGGTAGGCAGGGGGATAAATTGCATGTTTGTGCTCTGATTGCCAAATAACGAGCAAGTTTCCAAACGTCCCTGGTCCAAACGTTTCTGGAGAACACCTGTACACCTTCACTGGTTAATGTCTGCTGTATGAAAGGAGGCCTGTTCAGCATCCAAACAGGTAAAATGAAGGATTGTCTTGCTGCCTGTTTGAAAGGCAGTAGGTAGAAAGCTGACGCAAAGCAGGCGTCCTGCTGCACCTGATGTGTGTCTGCTTCATGTCTGTAGTCCTCATACATTTCGTTTAGCTTTGGGACCTGCTTCCCTTTTATGGCGGGGAGGGAACTCGAAGGACTATAAGGACAATGTCACCATTGAAATATTAAGGATATGCCAAAGAGGTATAAATACTGCCTTGGTGTGTCAAATCCAAAGAGGCCTTCGGAGATCATAAGAGTACTAACAGAGATCCCAAGCCACCGTATGAGACCATATTTATGGAGTTTTGCTTGATGTATTAATGACCTAGATAAAGATGTGTGTTTTTCCACAATTAGTTTGGACTTTGCTTAGATATGTAACATCAATAGGGCTTGCCAGGTAGTTCATTGAAGATGACAGTAAATCTCTCTTTCTATGGCTTACAGTCATCCTATAAATATAGCCTGGAAAAGAAAGAAGAATTGGGATGAAGCAGAACTAGTTTTGGGAAACACTGAAACAGAAAGACAGTTTTCACAACCCAGGGGTAGGATGTGTGTGTGTGTGTGTGTGTAGATATAGATTTAGATGATATAGATATATAAAGTTTGAATATATATATATATATATATATATATATATATATATATATATATTTATATATAGTTTGAATATATGCAGTGTTCAGACTCTACATTCAAGACGTTTACTTTCATAAACATATAATTGAGAAGAACATATCTCATGCTTATTCGCTTTGTTCCTTATAGACAGCACAGGTTTCTCCCAATTAACATTTAGGCATCTTCCTCGGTCTGCTTCACCCTAGACAGACCACACTGACACACACTGTACTCTGCAGCATCCAGGGAAACCTCTCTCATCAGTCATTCTTCTTCATAGACAGAGAGAGAAAGAACAGAAAACAGTTAAAAATGACAGTTACTTGAATAACAGTCACAACAGAATTGAATGCTTCTCTCATGTGACTCACAGTCAGCCAATCACACGAGAGAGCTACTGCCAAAGGAAAAAACCCATGCTAGAAATACACAGCAATTCAACATAAGCAAACATTCCCATTCCAGAAAGCCAAACCCTTATCCTTAACATAGGGAACCTGTGGTCCTCCAAAGGTTGTTCAGCTCCCACCAACCACAGCCAGCATGGCCAATGGTCAGGGATGATGAGGGCATTGTAATCCAACAACATGTGGCAGGTCACTGATTTACTGCCCCTGTTATAACCATATTGACTTTTCTGCTTATGTTGGGCCAAGAGTGACAGAGCTGATGTAACAGTGCTGCATGATCCAAGCCAAATACTTGTATAAGCACATTCTACATTCCTTCATTTCAAGAGGAGGGAGTTTAGCCTATGCTTATGTATTGTTTGTGTGCATATTACTTCTACTTATACACCACTTTTTGAGGTGTAAGGAGAAAGAAAGGGGCTCTGTGGGAGACAGCAAATGAGGAGGGACTTTCCCTCAACTCACAGATACAAGACCCTTTTTGAATGTTGATGCTCTGAACTCCTCCATCGTAGGCTCAGGATGTATATATGTGTGAATAAACCATATATCACAAAGACACCATAGTCTCTGCTGTGCCTCATTCCCAGAAGGAAACATGAACCCTGGTGAAATATACTCAGAGTCGAGTGTGGATTTCATGCTCTTTATTCAGCTCATAGTAGTGAGGAATGAGAGTTCCCCCCAAATATCTGCTTTATATACATTATTTACACAATGGGCCACACGTGATTGGCTAATGCTGGGATTCTCCTGTAGGCCAATCAGGTTGTGGATTCACTTCCACCTGGAGCTGGATTGGGTGGCTTCTGCAGACCAATCATACTGCTGCATTCTGGACCCTATTGTTCTAGGGTCCAATCAGACTGCTGCCTTTTGGATCCTATTCAACTCAGTATATAACACTTGGGTAACTGTTTGGAACCCCTGGAATCACACACCGCTCAGAGATAGGGGTGGCATGCAACAATATGTTTCTGGTCTATATTGAGAAGGTATCTCAGGGCTGTTTTCTATTAAGCCATAAAACTCTCTTCTCTGTACTTAGTTTCTTGTAAACAATGTGTCACAGTGGCGTAGTGTGGGTTGCCAGCACCTGGGGCCACGTGAATGGCAGGGAGGGAGACGGAGTACACCTTGTCTGGAGAAGTCACTTCCTGGTTCACACAGAGAAGCCGTTTTCAATGGAGCCCAGATACAGTGCACAGCTGTACTGAGTCAGCACTGGGTGTTGAAATTTTGCACCCCTGACAATTTTGAACCTGGGGCAACTGTCCCTGTGTGGCCCACCCAGTGGGTGGAAAAGAAGGAGAGGGTGTTTAGAGGGGAGTAGGTATCAGGGTGAGGGAGGCGGGGCTTCTGATTTGGATCAGATTAAAATCTGAACTGGATAAGAGCTTGCTTATAATTTGAGACAAGTGTTGTGAGCTGCTGAGATTCATATTACTGATCTAAGAAATGTAGGACACAGTACTGTCACTAATGATTACACTAGATCATTAATGACTGCTTTAGTTCTCTTTGAAAGCAGCCAAAGACTAGGCACCCTTTTTCTCTCAAAGCGTCAAGGAGTCAAGCATTTGCACCAGAATTTTATCACTAGTTTCCTGCTGATGTTTGCCACTGGCAGTGTCTCAACTCCAGCGGCTTCCTTAGGAATAGTTCAGAACTAAATCCAATTTAGTTGTTGAAGGAAGATCCAACGCGCCAATAGAATCATGCTTTAGTGCTCAAATTAAATGGTTTCTGGATTCAGAGCAACACTTTACAAAAATAGTTGAGTAATGTGTCATTCTTGAATACATTTCCTTCCTCCCCCCCCCATTTAATTTAAAAGCAGTATTTCCTATCGTTCCATTGTAAACACAGTGTTCAGGGTGGCTCTTTTCGATTTTTACACTATTGCATGAAAGGGTGGGAGCAAGCATTTTGTGCAAATTGGAAATGCAAGGGTTATTAGCTGTCAATGAAAGGGCATGTATACACCTCCAAAATGAATAGCTGAATTCTTCATGAGAGAAGAACAAGGAGCCCAATAATAAGGCAAAAGGAGCATCTCCACACCCATCATTCAGCCCGGACACTGAGGTCCAGCTCCAAGGGCCTTCTGGTGGTTCTCTCACTGTGAGAAGTGAGATTGCAGGGAACTAGGCAGAGGGCCTTCTTGGTAGTGGTGCCCACACTGTGGAATGCCCTCACATCAGATGTCAAGGAAGTAAACAACTATCTGACTTTTAGAAGACATCTGAAGGCAGCTCTGTTTAGGGAAGTTTTTAATATTCAATGTTTTATTGTGTTTTTAGTCCTCTGTTGGGAGCTGCCCAGAGTGGCTGGGGAAACCCAGCCAGATGGGTCGGGTATAAATAATAAATTATTATTATTATTATTATTATTGAAGTGTGCTGCAAGAAAATAAAAGTAGAGTAATACATTATCACCTTTGTAACTTGAGGTAATGGCTTCCAGTCTTTCTATCTTCAGGCAATTCTTTCCATTCCAGTTTGTCTGCTGAAGAACAGGTTAATGTCTGTCACAAAATCACCTATATATTGCAAAGGATTCTGGTGTTTATTATAGGGTGCAAAGTTGGTCGAACCAGTTGGCTGGGTCTGGCCTGGTACATCCTTTATGAGGTGCATGTTATGATAAGTTGCCATGGGAACCAGTTCTTCAGTTGCTTCACTGTTGTTCTAGGTAAACTGAGAATACACCTTAGATTGTGTGTTATCTTCTCTAGTGGCTGCCCAATGTCGGGGGACAATGGGTGGTGGAGAAACCCAAGAAAGCTCCTTATCAACCCAAAGTTCCCTAGAAGAAATTTGCTCCCTTTGTTCTGTGCAAACCATACTTTGCTCACATTCAGTATTTCTCCTGTTAACCTGGTTCACCTCTCAGCAATGGTTGAGAATTTTGAAACCTGATTTTTTAATATTTGCCTTTAAGATATGGGGCAGTAGGAAGAATGGGAAGAACAGCTTCCTTAGTGCTATGGATGTCTCATATGCTTCAGGGAAATCTATTTCTTGGATTAAAAAATGGTTGGTCTCCCTTCTAACACTGTCCTCTTCAAAGATTTTCCCTGTAAGACACAGCTCATTGCCACTTGTGATGCTACTGGCTATGTCAACCCATTTGCTTTCATGTTCGACATCAAACTGTTATTTGATTCAAAGCAGGCTTGAATCTTTAAGACATATATGTAAATCAAATCCTACCAGCATACTGAACGCACAAATCTCTCCCCCCCCCTCTCTCTCTTTTTATAGCTGTAAATCTTGCAAATCCTAAAATTGGGATTCATTATTACAAGCAAATATTACTATAGTTATTACCTAAAATATATATCTTCGCACAGTATGAAGCATTCTATTGTTCTTGCTGAAAGTTTGTAAAATAATTGTTATGAATTCCAGAGCATTTAAAAATTCCCAAATTGAATTAATTTAACATTTGGCAAAGTGTTTCACTTTAGGAGCATATCAGCTTTAAGAATGATTATGACTATGGGTTTTTCCTCCCTCCAACAGAGAATTATGGACTGGATAGCAACCTAATTATTCTGGCTGAGATATATCAATATGGACATAGTTTTCTCTGCGTTGTCATGATCATATCAACATTACATAATATGAATGAGCTCATTCTAATCAGGTTAGTTGGGGCTTCTTGGAAGTGATTTTTAAAAAAATACCTGGAGCATAAAAGGAAGCCAGACTTCTCAGACCATGTTTTCTGAAGTAATCTCACTGATTTGCAGGAAATGTTATGCGCAAGTTATTTGAGACAACAGGCCTACATGTCCCCAATGTTACATTTAATGTTGCTGTAGATCAATTTAAATCACAACATTGCCAAAACTTCTCATCAGTTAAGTGTGCAGTTGCAATGAGATATGTCTGCTTGTCTAGCGAGGGCAACCTACGTCCACAGAGCAGGTGTGATATGAGGTAAAGAACTCCAGAAGCCAAGGCTGCGATGAGCAATGCGAATCTCACTGGAAGAAGTCCAGATAGGCTTTCCTTAACAGATGGTAAATACTGTTAGGTTTTGACTGCTCTAAACACCTCTTGGGGGAGATTTGAGGACCGAATCCAAGGTCCTTGTTGGCCGCCACCCCAATGGCTGATTGGTAATGTCAAGCAAATAGTTCGATGCTATAGCAATGCTATTGTGTTGGCTCTAATGAAAAGATGATGGTTTCTCTAGGCTTTCCTATACCTCAGCTGTTTGCTTGGCAGCCTTTTTTATGGCTTTGGGATACTCAAAGCTATTACAGGTCATATTCCACACCTTTTTCATGTGTGTGTGTGTATGTGACTGACAGCAGTGGAGGAAAACAATCAGTTGATTTAAACCTGCTTGGCTAAAAGCATCGTCTTGCAAGTACTGGCTCAGCTTGGACAATGGTGAAAGTGAGCATCAAAAAGAATGCAATATATTGAAAGTTATTCAAATACAGTCATATCTCATGTTACGGCTGCTTCAGGTTATGTGTTTTTTGGCTTGTGGACTGTGGGAAACTTGAAAGTACCAGAACGGGTTACTTCCGGGTTTCGCCACTTGCGCATGCGCAGAAACGCTAAATCATGCTTCACGCATGCACAGAGGCGCCAAATCACGCCTGTGCCTGCACGGCGCTTCAGGATGCGAACGCTGCGGGTTGCAAACGTGCCTCTGTCACGGATTATGTCTGCAACCCGAGGTTCCACTGTAAAAGAAAACTGTCCAGTGATTCATCTTCTGTCTAGCATAGTTACATGTTTTCAGAGTGGCAGATTAAAAAGTCACTCATTTGCATGCTCAAAGTGTTCGGGATGGCAGCTGGCCGGGAAGAGTGGCACTGCTATTGCATTTTCTCATTGGCTCTCGGCCTCTGTAACTTAACACAGCCAATCGCATCCAGCTATTATACATTGCCAGCAGTGTGGGCAGACAGGAGAAACATCAAAGACACATGGCTTTGGAGAGAGCCTGATACTTATTGGACAGAAGCAGCCATGAGGTTTTTATGTAACTTCTGAGCTGGCTGGTTGACTGGAGAACAGCAGGAGCAGGGTGTGTAGGCCCTGAGCAGTACAAACTTGACATTTGAGAGCTAGTTCATGTTTCATTCTTCTAGCTTATAGTACCCCAGATTCTTTAAAAGTGTGAACAGTTCACCTTCCCACTCTCTCTCTGTCTTAGGAGTCTTGGGCACAGAAATGGCTAGTTGTGAGACTGAGCGGGGAAGACTCTGGTGGAGAAATAGAAGAAGACTGTGGGGTTAATTTTGCTTAACACTTTCCTTTCTAATCTGGAAGGTCGAAGCAGCGTGTAAGGACGAAGTAGCATTTTAATGAGTTACCCATACAAATCTAAGCAGGAAGGGGACATCGACACCAACAGAATAGTTTGGAAAGCTGGGATGTGAACTAAGATTTATATTGACTTCAGCAGGCTTTGAATCAGAATACCAGAGAACTTAAAACTACAGGCAGAAAATAAGAGAAGGAAGGCACCCTTTTTCATATGTGGTGGAAGTCTAAGATAGCAAAAGCGTTCTGCGAAATGATATATAATGAATTTTAAAAATGTTGAAAATAAGCTTTTCTTTTAGGTATAATTGCAGAAGAACTACTTAAAGATCAGAAAAAAAGTTATTTATGGATGCCACCATGGCTGACCAAGTGGCATGTGTCCAAAGATAGAAAGAAGAAGCAGTTCCAATGAAAGATGATTGGCAATTAAAACAGATGGAGTACGCAGAGATGGTGAAACTTACGGGAAGAATATATGAAAACAAATGGTAAAGCGTGTTCTCCATAACAGAGAGCACGTGTTGCGGTTGGGGGAACAGGCCACTGTGTCATGACTAGGCAAATTGGAAGAACCCAAGCCTTAAAGGGTTAATTGGGTTGCTGGGGATTTTTGAGTGTTGCTAATTTGGAGGAGGGGTCAGAGGCTATAAATATAGGAGCCAGAGGTTGGGACGGCCTCTTGGTCGTTTTGCAACGGATCACCCACCCCCCTCCCTTTTTATAGGGTGGTTCTTTGGTTTACTTGACCTTGCTATGCCTGTCATGGGGTCGTTCGCCTTTGAGTGGGGGCCTGGTAGGAATTTTGCCATTTGGCTGATTGGCTGGTGCCATTTGGTTTTTGCCTACTGCGTAGCAAATCGTCACAACTTGTAAGGTTGGCGGTTAGGCATTGGTTAAATTGGTTCTTGGAGGGGTAAGTGCCTATACCTCCAAATGATGCGGAAAGGGAATTCCGTTAAAGGAATCCAGGGGCTTGCCATTCTTTCGTCCTTGTCCGTGGAGCCAGACTTGGGCCGTGCAAGCCCCACCGGAACATGAGGGTGAGAGGTGTTGAACTGATTCCCAGCCTCATTTCTCCCCAATATTTGTTTCCCATGCTGGCTTCCGGTGGTGTCCGGAAGTGCCAGCTCTGTCCTTGGGGGGCAAGGACAGATAGTCAACCAATGCCTAAGCAACCACTCACATTTTTTGTATTTGAATAAAGTTGTGGCCAAAATTATGCCAAAAACCTTAAACAAAAATTGACGCGTGATGTGTGAATTTTTGGGGGGTGGCACTGTGGGACTCAACACGCAAACAATTAAAAACATTAGCAGGATTCACAAGAACACGAGCAGGAAGAAATAAATTAAAGGGAGTAAAAAGGTTAAACTTGTAAATAGGTTTGAATTGGTTATGCAGTAAGATTACGATATAAAATAAGGAACTGCAGAGGGGGAGGGGAGGCGAAGAAAAGGCAGGTTGAATTTGCTTTAATTTTTGTTGTTAAAATATTGTAAATGGAAAAATAAAATATATATTTTTTAAAAAAACTGCAGACAGAAAACAACAAATTGGAATTTGGCTTAGAAATATTCAAACAAACAAAAAATGTTAGTGTATGTAAGATATTCAGTATATATAGGCGACCAGAAGAGCAGTAATACTAAAATAAACAAGAAAGTAACAATTGGCAGGGATCAAGGTTATTGTCTACCTGCAATCCAGAAACAAAACGACATTTCATTTTGGATTTCTTGGGGAAAATTTGGCGCCTCTGTAATAATAATAATAATAATTTATTTTTTATTTATACCCCGCCCACCTGGCTGGGTTTCCCCAGCGACTCTGGGTGGCTCCCAACTGAATATTAAAAACATGATACAGCATTAAACATTAAAAACATCTCTAAACAGGGTTACTCCTAAAAGTAAGATAGTTGTTTATTTCCTTGACATCTGGTGGGAGGGCATTTCACAGGGTAGACACCACTACTGAGAAGGCCCTCTGCGTGGTTCCCTGTAACTTCGCTTCTCGCCGTGAGGGTATCACCAGAAGGCCCTCGGAGCTGGACCTCAGTGTCTGGGCTGAACGATGGGGGTGGAGACACTACTTCAGGTATACTGGGTCGAGGCCATTTAGGACTTTAAAGGTCATATGGTATATATATAAAGTTTTCATATATTAATCAGGTAGAGGCATGCCTCAGAATCATCTGCAAAAAGGGAGGGGTTTCCCCATTGTGGTAGGAGGGGATCCCATGCAGCTTTGCATGGGAACCTCAGCAAAAATAATGTGGGGAATCTCTGTTTCAGCAGCGAGTCATAATGCAACCCCCTTCCTAACTCAGGAGCACGGGTGAAATCCTGTTTAGTTTGGCTGTGTACTTTTGTTCACTGCTGGGAGCAAGGGCGTGCAGCTACTGCAAATGCAGGATTTAACTTCACCACAACACCCATCAGCTGATGTCATGAGTGGTGTCAACTCATGGGTTGGTGGGCATGGTTTGGGGGGAAAACGGCAACTTGGACCTCCTGGCAGGCCAGAATTAGCCTACAGGACAGATATTCCCCGCCTCTGAGATGGAAACACTTCCTGTGGAGGTTATGCAGAACAACCAATAGCAAATGGACATAAAATGGATGTCAGTCACTCACGAAAACGATTGTAAGCACCCTAAGCTCCTCCCAAATCCTGCACAAAGGAGAGTAGCTGGGAAAACCCAGTCAGATGGATGGGGTGATGACAACAACAACAACAACAACGTGGAAAGGCCCATGGCTGAGAATCTCTGTAGGACTTTACGTATCGCTGAGGTTTGAAGCAGGCCAGAGTTGGCCTGTATCCCAACTCTGTATAGATATGGTTTGCAATTATATGGGAAAGTTCATTTATTGACTTTCTAACCCATTTTTCTTAGTTGTGACATTCTTTAAATACCTTACCCAAGTGTTAATATCCAGGAAAGAAGGGACAAAGTTATTACCACAAAAGCAATTACATGAGGAATTACAGAATGGCAATAAATAAGAGGAAATGACTGCAGTTATAACAGTTGCTGTGAAGCTCAAAAGGAACTTTAGCAGATCCAGCAAGTATGTGTTAGATAGTTATCAGTCCTATGCTTTACAATGCCTAGAATTCCAGTAGGTTTGTATTTTCTAGTCACATAAAAAGGCTCTTTCTTTTCTTGGTGTAAAAAGAAGTGTGTTGATTCTACTGTAAATGCTAGCTCCAGCATGAATATCTAGGGAAGTCCATGGAAGAGGCAAGAATGGAGCTTCAATAGACCGACCTAGATTTTGTATTTTCCTAGTGCACAAACTGTGCAGTCAAGCCATTGTTTCTGGGTGTTACCTACTTGCATAGTAGCTTCTGGGGGGGAAAGCTTTCCTGCCTCAATTTGCAGATTTCAGCAAACACCGAAACGTTGTCAAGACCCAGCTGCAGTTCAGCTTTGGGTGCACCACAAATCTACCAGATTTGCACAAAACAGCAGACACGTGTGTGTGTGTGTGTTGCTCCAGGACAGGAAAGCTGGGATCCATGATTATTTGTCTATATGTGCACATACACCTTTTGTGATCTACCACGCTTGCACAAAAGAGCAGTCCAAAAATAAAAGTTAGTGATGCCTCACTCCAAACTAGGTAAGTATTTGGAGTTGTTCACATGAAAGGCTCCTTGTTGTTTCGTTTCCTCATGCAGCCCTGGGCAGATTGCAGGCCGTCTTGCAAGACTTTGATGAGATCCCACAAGATCTTGCAGGAAACCAGCAGGAAATCAGCACCTATCCTGGCACCGCTTCTCTGGCAGAGATGGAGGACTGGCAGGAGGCATCCATGAGGGTGGTCCCTTGGGGTCTTCTGCTGCCCGAGGCAGCTACTTCACGCCACTTCATGGGTGGGCTGGCCTTCCCTGAGGTCATTATGGGCATGCACACTGGTATCTGTTTACCTGTAAGCACACACCTTTATTTTATTTTAATACTAGTTTCTCACAAACTGTTCTATGTGTTACTCAGTGATGGTGGATCAAAAAGCTCAATTCAGTACACGACAGATGCACCTAACCTGTGTGGAACAACTCTAGAGAGTGACATGGTAGATGGCGGAAGTTTTTGTCCCTTATGAACATGGGCTATTCATAAAGCAGAAAAAGGGAGCCTATATCCTGGGAATGAAACTGCAAACTAACTTTCCAATTTGATTTCATGAAATATGTGGCTTTTCCAACTTCTCTATTTGCTTGACGATTCTCTTCAAGAATGTTAAATGAGTACTATTTTAATACCCAAAGCCCAGTTGTTTTATATATATATAACAATTGGGCTTTTGGAATTAAAACAGTGCTTCATCTAACACACACGCAGGCCATCGATTAAAAAGAAACGGAGGAAACATCTATTGTAAGCACCTTTCTGTTTAGATTCTTCGCAAAGGTTTGGTATTATAAGTATTTTCAGGAATTGTTCCTAGCCCCGAGAGCTAAGTTCATGAAATAATCCTTTGGCCTGTTTTCACTTATGTTCATGTGTCATTTATATTTCTGAAAAATATTTCCATTGAAAGGATAATTTGAATGTGCTCAGGACTCTCCCTTCCTTCTTGAAATGCAGGAATATTTACATATTGTATTTTCATTTCTCCCCACTCGCCAGTCTGAAAATGTTATGGAGTTCTATCAGCACAGAAAAATAGCGGATGTTAAGATGACAGTTGTAAAAATAGTTTCAATGTATATTATGTTCTTTTTACAATATGATGATCCACAGGGATTTAGAGTCAAGCTTGCCAGGGAATGTAAGGGTAAAGAGTTACTGAGGTCTCATTGGTGCCAAGCCTGTGCTAGCAACACATATTTTGAATTAGAAAGCAGCAGAAATCTGAAAGTCCTGTTAGAGGTCTACTACAGGAATGGAAGGAAGTGCACAACAAGAGCAGTTCTTAATCAAAATTCTGAAGATGAGTTTCACACATAACTTTGAAAAGCAGCAACTTCAATTAACAGAAATATTTCGGCCTGCATCACAGCAGAGGTTTGAAGATACTCCCCTGGGCATACTAACATCCAGCAATGAACTGCGCTGAGGCAACTGTACTGCCTTGTAAACACATGCACTTTGTTTGTTTAAAGATGAGCTCTTAATTTTTCTAAAAAATGATTGCTCAGTTTTTCAATGCAGAGTGGACCATTAATGGTAAATATACACTTGTGGAGAGAGCTTATTGTTTTATGTTTTTTGATGCAGACCCTCCGAGTGTCCCTATTTTCCAGGGACAGTCCCAGATTTACAGAAGCCGTTCCGGTTTCTGATTTGATCCTGGAATGTCCTGCTTTCCCATAGGATGTCCATCTTTTCCTCAGAGAAATGTTGGAGGTTATGGAGTTATCTGACCCTCGAGCCATCTGAAGACAGCCCTCTATAGGGAAATTTTGAAATGTTTATTGATGTATTGTGTTTTTATATATGTTGGAAGCCTCCCAGAGTGGCTGGGGCAACCCAGTCAGATGGGTGGAGTATAAATAGTATTACAACAACAACAACAACAACAACAACAACAACAACAACAGCAGCAGCAGAAGAAGAAGAAGAAGAAGGAGGAGGAGGAGGAGGAGGAGGAGGAGGAGGAGGTGGAGGACATCCCTATTTTCATTGGAAAAATATGCCTACACTGGTGTCTTTTCCAAGCTATGACTGGTTTGCTACTTTCTGGACAGAGACAGCCTGGCCACAGTACTCCACATTTTGATAACTTTGTGTTTGAATTATTGCAAAGCACTCTAAGTTGGGCTGCCATCGATGACAGCTTGGTTTTTAAATGAAGTAGCTGGTCTGAGCCATGTTACATCTTTAATTCAAAATATTTCTGTTCCGTTCAATTAAAAAGCAGCTTTTAAAGCTCATTTGAACACAACCAGAGAGGGAGCCACAGCCAGATACACATCCCACAGGAGGGAGTTCAACAGTGACTGGGCCACCATGGAAAAGCCCCTGTCTCTTGTGCCTGCTAATCCCTGCAGCTGATCTCAAGGCCTCAGCAGATTCATACAGGCGCAAGTGCTCCTTCAGATAACCTGTTTCCAAACCCTTTAGGGTCTCAAAAGCAGTCTCTAGCACTTTAAATTGGGCCCCAAAACATACTAGCAACTGGTACAGGTGATATGCTCTGACTTGGGTCCCACAAGAAATCTGATGTCTGCATCCTGCAGCAGCTGATGTTTCATCTTGGTTCTGTGACTTGATCTTGGGTTTATGAATTGGGGAAGACTAGGACCGAAATGATCCTGGGACATTTAGTTTCTCTGCACTAAGCCTACACAGAACACCGACAGGAAGCATGCAGGATTCTCTTCCATTCTACGATTACTGTCTGCCAGATGATCATGCGTTTGCTGTGAAAATAAGAACCATATTATGTAAATGTGATCACATGTTGGTTCATTTAATTTACCGTTACCATCAGAATAGCACATTTAACTCGAGGGAATGCAGTCCTCAACAAGGGAGTGAATTAACTGCCCGCAAATTGTTCTCTAACTACAAAGTTTTCCAAGAGAAGTCTCTAAGGTATATCTGTACCAAGGGCATGGTATTAGAACTCTAATACCACATGTTTCCATTTGAACAGATGGAAGGGGAAAGCTTTCCTGCAATGTGTTATTACTTAAAGAAGGGGGGGGGATCTTCCTGATAGAGATCAAGGGTGCTGTTTAAATTTACTTAGAGGAATGATGGTTTTGCAATCCATTCATGCTTGCAAGAGTAATTACTTCATAATTAGTTGTAAGTGGCCAGAAAGCTAAAAGGCTCGTTTGTCTTTTGTGGTCCGGAAAGTAGAATTCATCCAATATTCAAATATTTTATTTAACTTGTTAAAAGATGTATCTATCTAATGCCAGCTGCTGCTCAACTGATATACAGTCATACCTTGGAAGCTGAATGGAATCCGTTCTGGAAGTCCGTTCGACTTCCAAAACGTTCGACAACCAAGGTGCGGATTCCAATTGGCTGCAGGAGCTTCCTGTATGTAATTGGTAGCTGTGGAAGTCGTGTCAGATGATAGGCTTCCAAAGAACGTTTGCAAACTGAAACACTCACTTCTGGGTTTGTGGCGTTCGGGAGCCAAAATGTACAAATGCCAAGGCGTTCGGCTTCCAAGATACGACTGTATCAGCATTTCCTAGATCAGAGTATAGATATCACACTCAGCGTATTGATGGACTGTGCAATCCTACTGATGTTTAGCCAATTGGAGGTTTCATTACAATCAAGCAGTATATAAATTTTGTTAAATAAAAGTAAGATCCACTGAGTTCAGCTGTGTCTGAGTTCAGCTGTGCCAGAAAATCAATCAAATTAGCAGTTATAGGTGCATCTACCAGATTCACAATTCCAAAACAATACACAGAGCAATACACAGACTAAAATCTGCACTTATCTAAATTTGCAGTGGAGTTCTTGAAACAATGTTTCCAAAAAATGCATATGTTAGGGGAAAGTGTGCATGAAAATGAATACATTAGGGAAAATAGCATGCAAAATGTATTATACAGTGGATGCTCGGATTGCGAACTTGATCAGCGCGGTAGGCATATTTGCAACCCGCAGTGCTGCCTCTGTGCATGCGCGGGTCACGATTTGGCACTTCTGCGCATGCACAAAGTGTGATTTAGCGCTTCTGTACATGCGCAAAGCGTGATTTAGTGGTTTTGCGCATGCGCGAGTGCCGAAACCCGGAAGTAACCCATTCCGGTGCTTCTGGGTTCGGTGTGGTGTGCAACTTGAAAATGCGCAACTTGAAGCGTCTGTAACCCAAGGTATGACTGTATTGGGGAAAATTGCTTGCAAAACTATACATTAGTCAAAACTACAGAATGGTTGGCTGGCAATCATTTGTCCTGGGAAACTATGGAGGAGTGTGCCTTAGGGAGTGAAGTCGAACTGTCGCCAGCAGTGTAGGAAAGGGGGTGCGGGGGTGCAGTTTGCCCCGGGTGTCATCCTTGGGGGGGGTGTGTGACAAAATGGCACACTGCAAGGGACAGCACTTACCACAGCGCCTGGCCTGCAGCGCACCTGAGCCACACGTCTCTCCTGGGAGAGACACAGTGGCTCGGGGCTCCACACTGCCTGAAATGGATCACTGCGGCATCCCCGTGCACGGATCCCCATGACGCCCCTGTGGCTGGATCGCCCCGCCCCTGCTAGAGCAGCTAGTTACGCCCCTGACTGTCAGAGAGTTACGGCACCTGCTGTGGCTGTAAAGACCAATATGGGAGAGACATGTTTTGTTGCAGCTGGGGCAGATGAAGGAGCCCCGGTTGTGCTGATGCAGTTGTGCCATGGCGTTTCTTCCTTCTGCGCTCCTCCCTGTTGTCATTCCTCCTCTAGTCACTGCTGTGGATACACAACCGCATTGATTATCACCAGGCACTGTGGCCCCCTGCAATGGATTCCCGCACGGTGGGATTATTGCCGTCAGCCTTCCTGTCACATTTGCAGGCATCTTTGTGCTTCGAGCCCCAAAACCTGTCCCCCATGGAAATAAAGACACAGTGGAGACAGAATTTAGTTTAAATGTTAATGGGCAAATTTTGGCCACAAATTTATTAAAATACACAAATGTGATTGGTATTGGTTTAGGCATTGGTATCAAAATTGGTATCAAAGTTTGGACACTGACAAACTGGAACGTGTCCAGAGGAGGGCAACCAAAATGGTCAAAGGCCTGGAAACGATGCCTTATGAGGAACGGCTAAGGGAGCTGGGCATGTTTAGCCTGGAGAAGAGGAGGTTAAGGGGTGATATGATAGCCATGTTCAAATATATAAAAGGATGTCACATAGAGGAGGGAGAAAGGTTGTTTTCTGCTGCTCCAGAGAAGTGGACACGGAGCAATGGTTCCAAACTACAAGAAAGAAGATTCCACCTAAACATTAGGAAGAACTTCCTGACAGTAAGAGCTGTTCGACAGTGGAATTTGCTGCCAAGGAGTGTGGTGGAGTCTCCTTCTTTGGAGGTCTTTAAGCAGAGGCTTGACAACCATATGTCAGGAGTGCTCTGATGGTGTTTCCTGCTTGGCAGGGGGTTGGACTCGATGGCCCTTGTGGTCTCTTCCAACTCTATGATTCTATGATTCTATGAAACTATATCTGATTCCTGCCCCACCCTGCAGGAAGCCTGGAAGGGTAAACAACCAGCAGGGGGAACTCCATCAATGTATATATACTGGTGCTCACCCCTGGGGTTCCCAGGGGTCCTGGCATGGCCCTAGCCCATCTCCGGGCTTCGGACAAGATCCAGACCCCCGGATTCCTTTAACTGAATACCCTATTCATTGGAGGGGCAAGTGATGCCGCACCTCCCCTCTCCACATTCCCCTAAACCAATGCCTAACCCCCAAACCTTACAAAGTTGTGACGATTGCTAAGAGGTAGGCAAAAACCAAGTGGCCACAGCCAATCTGCCACATTGGGAAAAATTCCTACCTGGCCCCCATTCCAAAACAGGCAAGCAACCGAAGTCCAAAGCAAGGCCAAACACAACCTAATTAACGGGTGGGTGGGTGGGCGGGTGTTCAGCAGCGCGAAGCAAAAGGAGGTCCCTACATCGTGCTGCCAAATAAATACCCCCAACCTTGCCACGCTGCTGATTGGCTAAAGGCTATTGGCACAACTGTGGCAAGCCCCGCCCACAAGCTGGTTAGGGAAGAGTTTCAGGGCTGAACACAACATGGACCCTCTGTTAGGAGGATCCAACTTGTAACACAGCGTTGGTCTGCCAATAGGCCTGGTGCCTGAAGCCAGCTCCCCACATATCACAACCCTGGGGATCCTGCCACCCTCCATTATGTGTATCAAAAGCAACACAATGACCAGAAACAATTACAATGTGAAAAACTTTATGGACTAATTTAAAACATCAAAACTAACCAACTGAAGTCTCTGAAAATCTCTGAAAGTCCTTAAATGAATCACAGTGCCAGACTTTACCCAGCAGAGAAAAGCTGTGAAGCTTTGTATAATCAGCAAATGTCCAATTCTGATGTCCAACTCTGAACTCTGCTGAACAGTGTTTCCAGATAACAACTATTGTTTCATTGAATTCTTCATCAGCCAATTAGTTCAACACTCATGAGTAGAGAGATATGTAATTTCTTCATTAACTGAAAATAAAATATTCAAACGATGACCTGCACATGCATAACAACAACTTCAAATAGCGTAGAAATTATAAACTGTAATATAAAAAAGTTACATACCCAATCTTTTCTCGAATAGATATAATATACATGAGAATGAAAAATACTTTGGAACAGTACTCATGCGATTATGTAGTCACTGTTACTAACAACATTTTTTTTGAAAAATATATATAGCCAAGCCCAGGTGATACTAATAACAAGGAGACTGAGTTGAAAGACACAGTACAAAGTAACAGCAAAGATACAGATAATCAAATAAAACAATTGAGGTCTAATTCAGAGTTAAGTCCCCCTGGATGAATAGTTTTAAACATAAAAATAAATACTTGACCAAGCCAGCATAGACATCGCTGAGACAGGAGTGCAAATATGGACTTGGAAGAGCACTTCTTTGTTTGCGACTGCCCTGCCATACGATGCCCAAAATCTTTCTCTCCCAGTGCATGTGGAAGGTGTTGAGGAGTTGCTCCAAGCGGGTGTAAGTTGCCCATGACACCTTGGCATTAACCGATCCATCCCTAATGTCAAGTAAGTGTGCATAGAATTGCAGGCTTAAGGTTGTGTCCAGTAGCATCCATCGTTTGTGGGCTTTTGAAGGCAATTTCATCCATCCTGCCATTCTGACTTTCATTGCGATGGTGAGGATGCCATGGGGGTGGCTGAGAATGTATGAAAATCACCTCCTCCGTTTCATTAGTGGAGGCCTCTACTGGATCAAACCCCCTTCTTCAAATGGAAGGACACCATTGGGTTCAACCTTCAGTCTTCTAGGACTCAACAAGCTCTTGCTCTGAGAGGGGAATGGTTTATTCTTTAAAAAAAAAAAAAAGAGAGAGAGAGAGAGAGAGAGAGAGAGAGAGAGAGAATGACTGTTGTACAGTGGTTTGTGTAGGACCGGTGGGGAATTATATCAATGGCCACATTCTGCAGGGGACAATTTATTGGAGGCATATAGCAAAGGTGGGTGGGACTAAAGCTGAAGGAGGCAACCATAGCTCAGTTGGTTAGAGCTTGGTGCTGATAATGCCCAGGTTGCAGGTTCGATTCCCACATAGGACAGCTGCATATTCCTGTCTTTCAGGGGGTTAGACTTGATGATCCCCAGCGTCCTTTCCAACTCTACAGTTCTGTGACTCATTTCCACCATTCCTTATCATTCTCTCTTATTTTCCTCTCTCTCTCCTCCCCCTTCTCTCTCCCTCTCATCTGTTTCTCCTCTTCCTTCTCTTCTTCCTCCCATCACACCCCCTGTTAGAGTGTCTGACTAAGACTAGGGAGTCCTCGATTCAGATTCCCTCTCAGCCCTAAAGCTCACTGCTGGGTGACTTAGGGACAGTGACTGACAGAATTGCTTTGAGAATAAAATGAGGAAAGGAAGACAGCTATGTACACTGCTCAGAGCTCCCTGGAGGAAGGCCGAGACAAAAATGTAATAAATAAATAAACTGTGAAGATAATATTAATCTCTAAGAAGTGAAAGCGAATAGTTTCCTTAGAAAACTCCCATATAACTAAACTGCAGCGGAGACCCCCGTTTATCTAGAGCCTTGCTTCGTAGCATAGTTAGCATACCAATTAATCCAGCCGTGGCACTTGCCAGCTATTCAAGCACATGAGTGTTCCTGGCCCCAGCTGCAGACATAGTTCCCCTAAGAGAAATATGAATTGTCTTGATCCTATATTACTTTTCATTCCAGAATTTAAACAGAGACATACTTAAACGTTTATTACAGAAAGTAACCGATAAAAGTACAAATTGCTAACATGAAATTGCTTTTTGTTAATTTTGAAGTTTTAATAGTTTCTATGAGGCACGGAGACAGGCACATGACTCAGGCCTTAGCTTTTTTGACACATGTTGTCTAGTCTGAAAAGGGAATTAGCCCATCTCCCCTGTGAGATGTAGACATTTTTCTTTATTTCCCTCTTTCTTTCTTTTTGGGATGACACCACGCCACTTATAGCAAAAAGCAGACATGGGAAGCACTCACATGCCGTAACGTACCAAAAAGTCCTCAGCGTACCAAAAACATGCTATAGTTTCAGCTAAGCTTACTCCGCCTTGATTTAAAATGAATGTATGAAAATAACTTCCATTTGGCATATACAGTGGAACCTCAGTTTTTGAACGTCTCAACTGTCGAACGTTTCAGAAGCCAAATGGCGAAAACCTGGAAGAGAATGCTTCCGATTTTGAATGTTTTTTGGAACTCAAATGGCTTCCAAGGCACATTTCTCTTTCACCCCCATTGAAATTGCTGAGAGCCCTTTGGTTTTCAGTTTTCAAACATTTCAGAGTGGTAGTCTCGTAATCTGGGGAACCGGGTTCGCTTCCCCACTCCTCCACATGCAGCTGCTGGGTGACCTTGGGCTAGTCCCACTTCTCTGAAGTCTCTCAGCCCCACTCACCTCACAGAGTGTTTGTTGTGGGGGAGGAAGGGAAAGGAGAATGTTAGCCACTTTGAGACTCCTTTGGGTTGTGATAAAGCGGGATATCAAATCCAAACTCTTCTTCTTCTTCAGAAGTCAAACGGTCTTCCGGAATGGATTACGTTCAAAAACCAAGGTTCCATTGTATTTACAATCAGATTTTTAGAACTCTGTGATTCAGAATTCAAATATATGGTGCTTCTTGGCCAAATTCAGGTGAGTTACATTTCTAAGAGCAACTTGTACTTGGAATGTTGCTGTTACAGAATTCATTGGGTCTAAAAGAGAGAGGAAAAGAGCAGAAATGGAAGGAAGAGAGAGAGGGAGATATATTCTTTGCTGGCTGCTGATGCTACTGCTACTACCATCAGTACCTTACTGCATTACAAAGAAAATTTGGGACAAAACAATGGGGCAACAGGGAGGGCTAGAAGTCAGCAGTAGTGGTTGTGAGCAAATCCTAATATGAGGTAGTACAAGTACAACCTCAGGTCTAGACTGACCTCCTAGTCATACTTGGTGAGGCTTTTCCAGTTGGGAGGCTCAGATTCCTCTATTCACTATTTTTAAGTACATAAACTATCATAAGATTTTTAAGTACATAAACTATCATAAGATAGTTCTCAACTCTGCTAGTGAGTGTCAAGAGAAATGGAGCCAAAACAAGTTTGCAAGAGGGGAAGAAACAACATTCCCAGGGGAATACCAAGGTTTGCAGAAGATTGCCATAAAAAAAGAAATCTCAAGAGAACAACACACCGCTTCCATACACACACACACACACACACACACACAAACGGAGAGAGAGGGAGAGAGGGAGAGGGAGAGGGAGAGGAGAGAGAGAGAGAGAGAGAGAGAGAGAGAGAGAGAGAGAGAACAACCCAATGAGAACTGAACATGCCCAGTCCAGTGCAATTTTTCTAGAAAATAGAATTGCCGGAACTCACCTTTATTCTCTTATAATGGCAATGTTGCCCACTTGGAACATGCCAGAACTGAGTTCCCGTGAGTTCCAGCTGAAAACGTTCTCCCACCTCTGTTTTACATGGTACTTTCTAGGTGCAAAAGCCCCCAGAATCTACAAATGTCTTTGCAGACTTTAGCCCACCAGTCCCATCAAAGCAAATGTTGCTCACTGCCAACAACGGATGTGCCTCACTGTGGCTAGGCACACATTTCATGGAACGTATTCAGGCTATGGATAAGCCTCTCTGAAATTCAAGGTTCTAGATTGTCTCAGCTCACTTTGAAGATAAAGGGCTAGACATAGCAAGATTCACTTCCAGCCTTCTTGACTTAAGATCAACACCAAGGCAACAGAAATGGCTTGCCCAGAGGCTCTGCTAAGAAAGCCAATATAGGGAGGATATGCTAGAGAGCTCTGTAGCTGTTACTATTAATGTTTTGTCTGCCATTACTGGGACTTCTCAACTAGCTGCATTTCAAAGATGCAGCCCTGCTTTCTAATAGTCATTGGGACGCGGGTGGCGCTGCGGGTTAAACCACAGAGCCTAGGACTTGCCGATCAGAAGGTTGGTGGTTCGAATCCCCGCAACAGGGTGAGCTCCCGTTGCTTGGTCCCTGCTCCTGCCAACCTAGCAGTTTGAAAGCACGTCAAAGTGCAAGTAGATAAATAGGTACCGCTCCGGCGGGAAGGTAAATGGCGTTTCTGTGTGCTGCTCTGATTCGCCAGAAGCGGCTTAGTCATGCTGGCCACATGACCCGGAAGCTGTACGCCGGCTCCCTTGCCCAATAAAGCGAGATGAGCGCCGCAACCCCAGAATTGGCCACGACTGGACCTAATGGTCAGGGGTCCCTTTACCTTTACCTTTAAGAGCCATTGAGGCTGGACTGCGGAGCCGAACAGAAGAAGATTGTCCTTCTGCTATGATCAACGAAGAAAGGCAGAGCAACATATCCTCTCGAAAAAGGAATGGCATTTTCCATTTATAAAGCAGCTTTTGCAAACAGTTGCTTGCTGCTGCTTCCTGACTGGTTTTCTCAATTGTTGGGGCCTTCCTTGTGTATGGGGCTTGTTATTTTTAGCAAAGTTAACAGTGACCCACGTAGCTGGGCATACTAGGTGGGCTTCCTTGATGCTATGCGGATCTCAGGGCAAGTGTGGATGTTACTCGGCTTACACAGCTGCAATGCCCAGGCACACTATTGCATGTGCTACCACAAAACGTTAAAACATCCAGAACTCAAACGTCCTTTTGTTCCTTTTCCTCCTTGTGTATGTTTTACTCAGTAGCTTTGTTTATTTTATTTTTTAAAATATTTCCTTTTTGTTTGCATTTCTTGGCAAAGGACTCTTGATGGCCCACACCCCTCCCCTCCTCCTCTTCCTCCTCCTCCTCCTCCTCCTCCTCCTCCTCCTCCTTCTTCAAAATGTGAACTCTTCTTCTGGTCCCTCTGCCAGAAATATTGCTGTATAGCTTAACCACAAGTGAGTTCTGAGGATTTCCATTTCTCCATAGCTCCAGGGATGTTACTGTAGGGCCAAAAATAGTTTGATTGTTTGCATTCAGTTCTTAATCACTCTGCCTGGATGCCTTCCCAAAGAAGGAAACTATTTCTGCCCCACCCCAGCTTCCTTATTCATTCTTGCTGACACTATCCTCTCCAGTACAGTTTGACTAAAGAGTATTGTTGAATGGTATGGTTGGAGAGACCGTATGAAAACGGTCCATTCATACACATAAAGCTTTCCCTCTTCTCTCCCACTCAGCTACGTTAGTAAGAAACAACAGTATTTTGAATGCGTTATAAGCAAGCAACACCAGATGGTGCTGGAGAGCAATAAATTTCTTTGTGATTTTCCATAGAGTTTTCCCCCCCCTTTTGTTATAAATATTACATTTCTAACTTGTTTGTAGCATTCCCCCCCCCCCTGTGTGTGGATCCAAGGACAGTGTACAGTGAATCATCTCATTTTATCCTCAACACCAACCTGCTTGTCCCTCGCTTTCCCTCTGGAGAAACCTGCTTCTTACCACTGAATCTGAGGAAATGGCAAATGGGTTTTCTGTGGATTCAGTGGTAAAGAGCAGGTTTTCCCTGGGAAAGCATGAGACAAGCAGAAAACTGCTCAGACCCGTGTTTTATAGGCATGGGAGAAGTGGACGTGTGGCCAAGAGTGAAAACATACATATCCAGTGCTTTTTTTCTTAAAAAAAAAAAAAAATGTTTAAGGGTACTCTCATTTTCTGACTCTTATCGAAATACTGCCCCTCAATGAGACCAAACTTAGATTCACAAAATCTTTAGGGGTATGCGTGCCCCTGTATACCCCCAGAAAAAAGCACTGTGCATATCAGTCACAATTACAGTCACATATACTTTAGCTTTAAGTCTCACCTGAGTATACTGGGACTTCCTTCTGAGCAAAGTAGCAAGCATGGGACCAGGCTACAAGCCATTTCTACTCTCTACACAATAATCTAGAGTTTACATTTATATTAAATGGGTGACCTATTTAATATAAATGGGGTTTCCTGGGCGCCAAGCCTGTGCTAGCAACATATATTTTGAATCAGAAAGCAGCAGAAATCTGAAAGCCCTGTTTGAGAAATGGAAGGAAATGCACAACAAGAGCAGTTTTTAATCAAAATCAAAATTCTGAAGATGAGTTTCACACATAACTATAAAAGGCTGCAACTTCAATTAGCGGACATATTCCAGCCTGCATCACAGCAGAGGTTTGAAGATACTCCACTGGGCATACTAACATCCAGCAGTGAGCTGCACCGAGGCAACTGTACTGCCTTGAAAACACATGCATTTTGTTTGTTTAAAGATGAGCTCTTAACTTTTATTTTTAATGACTGCTCAGTTTTTCAGTGCAGAGTGGATGATTAACGGTAAAGATCCACTTGTGGAGACAGCTTATTGTTTTGTGTGGAGACAGCTTATTGTTTTGTGTTTTTTGATGCAGATCCTCCAATTGTCCTTATTTTCCAGGGACAGTCTTGGATTTACAGAAGTTGTCTCGGTTTCTGATTTGGTCCCAGAATGTCCCGCTTTTCCTGAAGTCGTCCCTATTTTCATCTGATAAATGTGAGAGAGTATGGTTGGACGCCCAGTTTCCATCGGAGAAATGTTGGGGGCTATGGAGTTACGCAACCCCTGAGCCAATGAGACAAGTAACTATATGACCTTTAGAATACATCTGAAGGCTGTCCTGTATAAGGAAGTTTTTTAAATGTTTAATGTTCTATTATGTTTTTATATATGTTGGAAACTGCCCAGAGTAGCTAGGGCAACTCAATCAGATGGGTGGGGTAAAAATGATATTATTATTATTATTATTATTATTATTATTATTATTATTATATAGGTTGTCCCTATTTTCATCAGAGAAATGTTGGTGGGCATGTGATCTGGAGTACCATTACAATTAATAATTGTTTTCATTCAGCTGCATCTGTTAGAAAAATTCTTCTTATGCTTGTAGTGAGAGAGTGAAACAATCTGCTAAGTTGGCCTGTGACCCTTTTGCGAAGGAACATCAGACTAACCTCCTGTATTTTTTACGAAAATACATCTACCAGTAGGCTTTAAGCTGTTGGCCTGTCAGAAGTCTCCTTCAAAGAGCTGAATACCAGCACCTCCTGAACTAACAATAAGACATGTTTTACTAGTAGTGATGAAACATCTTCTATAAACACTCCCTACCTTACCAGCCGCCTCCCCCCCAGTATTGATTCACCACTGAAATATTTGTTTCACTGGAGTTCAAGTACATGAAACCCAACCTTCCGTTGCTCCGAGTTGTACAAGCGCCACGAAAAGCAGTGTGCACTTCGGCAGTTAGTGAATTAAATAAGCAAAAGCATCCTAATGGTCTCCGTGAGACTGGCGCAGCTGACCTTAGCAGAGAGAATGATAATAAAATGAAGAATACAAACAAAAGATAGAACAGTGTGCCTTTTATGGTTCATATCGATGCGGCATGCTGGGACTTAATCTTATAATGTTTTAGTTGTCAGGTCCCCAAAAGGCATGAGGCTTATGCTAGCCATAATAATAAGTGCTTCCTGCCAACGTAGCAAGACTAGAGGCCATAGAACCCCAAAAGTAATTATCCCCACTGCATTAAGCTAGGCATAGATTTTGGGAAATACTTCCCTCCTGTATTTTGCTTTAGTTTATTTTAGTTATTTCAAGCTGGAACACGTGCAGAGGAGGGCAACTAAGATGATCAAGGGTCTAGAAACCAAGCCTTATGAGGAGTGGTTGAAGGAGCTGGGTATGCTTAACACTAGTACAGTGGTACCTCGGGATAAGTACAAAATTCGTTCCAGAGGTCCGTACTTAACCTGAAACTGTTCTTAACCTGAAGCACCACTTTAGCTAATGGGGCCTCCTGCTGCCGCTGCGCCGCCGGAGCATGATTTCTGTTCTCTTCCTGAAGCAAAGTTCTTAACCTGAAGCACTATTTCTGGGTTAGCGGAGTCTGTAACCCGAAGCATATGTAACCCGAGGTACTACTGTAATGTGAGTATGCAATAGCAATAAAGGCTGTTGCTATTCTAGGCTGTATCAACAGAAGTAATAGCGTTCCGATCAAGGGAAGTAATAGCACCACTCTACAGTGGTATCTCAGGTTAAGAACTTAATTCATTCTGGAGGTCCGTTCTTAACCTGAAACTGTTCTTAACCTGAGGTACCACTTTAGCTCATGGGGCCTCCCGCTGCTGCTGCGCCGCTGCTGCACGATTTCTGTTCTCATCCTGAAGCAAAGTTCTTAAGCTGAGGGACTATTTCTGGGTTAGCGGAGTCTGTAACCTGAAGCGTCTGTAACGTGAGGTACCACTGTAATAGCATCACTCTATTCTGTATTGGTCAGACCATGCCTAGAGTACTGTGTCCAGTTCTGGGCACTGTGAGTTAAGAAGGATATTGACAAGCTGGAATGTGAGCAGAGGTGGGTGACCAAGACTATCAAGAGTCTAGAAATCAAGCCTTATGAGTTGGGAGAGTTGGGTATGTTTAGACAGGTAATGAGGAAACTGAGAGGAGAGATGATAGCCATCTTCAAATATCCAAAGGGCTGTCACATGGAGGATGGAGCAAGTTTGTATTCTCCTACTCTGGAGGGTAGAACCTGAACCAATTTCTTCAAGTTACAAGAAAGGAGATTCTGACTAAGCATCAGGAAGAACTTTCTAACAGCAAGAGCTGTTTGATTTGGGAGGTTCTGGATGCTCCTTCCTTGGAGGTTTCTAAGCAGAGGTTGGATGGCCATCTGTCATGGATGCTTTAGCTGAAATTCCTGCGTTGTAAATCACCTTTCGGGGTCCCTTCGAATTCTACAGTTCTATGATTCTATTATTCCTCTTGCATGCAACAGATGGCACAATGTATAGGCTGCATTATAGCCAACGTGCTCTGGGGTGGCTTACGGGGATTAGAAAGAACAAAAATGCACAATAAGGTAACCAATTTATTGTTAAATTTCAAGTCCTTTGCAACGGAAGTCCTGTTTATTTATTCACCTTGAATGTTAAGGAAACAGGTAATGTGGCCAGCTAGCACCATTCCCCTTCGCTGCTCCAATGGCCTTCTACAAATTGGAGAGCAACTTCTGGAAGTGGAGGGCCTCTTACACTTGTGGAGGCTTTCTGCACATTTGCATAAGCGCACAAGGAGCCTCTACAACTACAGGAAGCTTTCTGCTGCAAACAGTTACTATTCAACTTATGGAGGGTTACAAGCCTGGGGACAGGGCAGAGTGAGCATGCTCACTGAACGTTGACTAAACAGACAGTGTGGACCTCTGAAGAAGAGGGCTAAAGAACAGAGGAAATGAAACTTGGCAGAAACAAATGAGTCAAAAAGTGAGGGCAGAGGCCTACATTTTGCCCATTAACATTAACCTAAATTCTGTGTCCTTGTGTCGTTATTCTCCTGGGCTAGACTTGCAGGGTCTTGAAGCGCAAATGCGTAGCCAGGACAAGGCTAGGTAGAGATGCAAGGAGAAATCTGAAGGAAGCATACAGAGAAAGAGACTTGAGAAGGAGCAGTGAGGAAGGACAGAAAACAGCTGCAAACAAAGTCAACAGGGGAGAAGAGAACTTGTTATGTCCCAAATTACTATTAGTTTTCATTTCGTTTGTTTTTTAATGTGGACTTTTTCCTAGACTAAGAGAGTATTGAAGGTAGACATCTCTTTTGATGAAGGGCGGTATATAAATTTAAAAAATGATAAAATAGGGACGCGGGTGACTCTGTGGGTTAAACCACAGAGCCTAGGACTTGTCGATCAGAAGGTTGGCGGTTCGAATCCCCACGGCAGGGTGAGCTCCCATTGCTCGGTCCCTGCTCCTGCCAACCTAGCAGTTCGAAAGCACGTCATGTGCAAGTAGATAAATAGGGACCGCTCCGGCGGGAAGGTAAATGGCATTTCCGTGTGCTGCTCTGGTTCGCCAGAAGCGGCTTAGTCATGCTGGCCACATGACCCGGAAGCTGTCTGCGGACAAACGCTGGCTCCCTCGGCCTATAGAACGAGATGAGCGCGCAACCCCAGAGTCGGGCACGACTGGACCTAATGGTCAGGGGTCCCTTTACCTTTACCTTTAAATGATAAAATAAATGATAAAATAAATAAGAGGCTGACCATCTGTGCTTCCCCTCTGCACCCCTGCAATGGGATATCTGAATTTCAAGTGCCTAAAATCATTTGAAACCCTGCTGAACACCATTCGCCAAGACTCTGAATGTGGACCAAGAATCTGGGGGTGGGGGAAAACAAATAATGGTCCGCTTTCAAACTTTGACTGGGGCTTGAGCTGTTTTGTCTTGATGGAAGCAAAGTTTGGCAAAGCGAGCCATTTGGCAGGGGCAAGATTATGCTGATACTTTTTACAGTAAGTCACAGGAGGGGAAGAACAACGCTTGAAGCCAGGCTGGAGGGGACGCATAGCCCAACATACCTCCAATGTATACACACACACAGGCTTCAGCGTTACAAAGGCTGCTACTTTCTCTTTCTCCATATCAGGGAATGTTCCACCTGTGTATCTTCACTATGCAGGTAGAGTACATGGCGCACCACCCCGTTTCCACAGATGTTAATGTCACATTGGACCAATTCACGTGTAATGTCCGGAACTTCTGAGCCAGGGTGAATATGTTTTCAGTGGAAGTTTTAAAACTCTCTGGTCCTAGACATTTACGCCAATATATCCACCTGTATTTTCATATACATCTGGACCATCTCTCTGAGGTGGCCCTTGGCAAAGTTTATTCTGATGGCCCCACTGCTATCTCAGTGGTGGCAACCGGGAACTTCCATTTCAATGTCCCTCAATGCCTATGATGTAGCATAGCTCTGGAGCATCATGGGAAATTAAAGTGGTGGTTCCCAACCTCCCAGCATTTTTTAAGTCACCACATCAGCTTTGGCCCCAGGAACTCAACTGCCCATGTAACTCACCTGCTGACACCTGATAGAGTAGTCTTGTGGGCTTCCACAAAAGCTTATGTTGTTATATATTGATTGGTAGGTAGGAACGTGGATGGCTTTCTTGGGTTAAACCACAGAGCCTAGGACTTGCCTATCAGAAGGTCGGCGGTTCAAATCCCCGCGATGGGGTGAGCTCCCATTGCTCGGTCCCTGCTCCTGCCAACCTAGCAGTTTGAAAGCACGTTAAAGTACAAGTAGATAAATAGGTACCGCTCCAACAGGAAGGTAAACGGTGTTTCTGTGCGCTGCTCTGGTTTGCCAGAAGCAGCATAGTCATTCTGGCCACATGACTCGGAAGCTGTACGCCGGCTCCCTCAGCCAATAAAGCGAGATGAGCGCCACAACCCCAGAGTCGGCCACGACTGGACCTAATAGTCAGGGGTCCCTTTACCTTTAAGGTGCTGCAAGACTCTTTGTTGTATGTATTAACACAGGACCTCATAGCAGTGTTTCTGTATACTACTAGGACATTCTCTTATGAAAGCCCCTTTGGAATAATCAGGAGGTGCAGAACAGCACCGATAACAGTTAATATTTCTATAGCACTGCAGTTTGTGCAAAGCATTTCCCATGTATTACTTGAATCTTGGTCACCCTTCCAACAACCTTGTAAGGTATACTGATATTATTCTCCTGGAATTAACAGAGAGTGGCTTGCCTAAGGCTAACTCATGAGCTCATAGCAGAGGCTAGATTTGACCGGGAGCAGCCTGTTGCACAAATCCAGTATCTGAACCACTAGGCTATACTAACTCAGAGTGGTCTGTGTGCCCCATCTCAGGCCTGCACAAATTGTGCCACATCAGTATTAATGAATCCCACCAGCTATTGCATGTCAGCCTATCAAAGACTTTCTCTTTCCCTGCTTCTACCCCATTTCTGGAATAGCTTGTCTTCTGAGCATAAGGTTGTAATTGAGATGATGCAAATATATGACAATGAGAATAGACGGTTTTCTTCTTTCTTCCATGCCCATTTTTCCTTTTTGAGTTGTGCCCATTAGAATGAAAGCATGAGGGCAGGGCCTCTGTAGAGTTTTTCGTTTTCTTTTTACATTTTTGTGCAGAGAAGCAAATTTATTTTTAGGTGCATTATAAATAATAATAATACTAAAATTTTAAAATGCAGAAGAAATCTGCATGAGAGCGCATGATTTGCAAGTTGACAGCGCTCTGTTGTCTTTCCACATAATAAACCAAACACCCTCTTTTCTTTCTTCAAATGGCACCCATCTTATCAGGTTTGAAATGTACCTAGAAGGGCAAATAATTGGGTCGGTGTGTAACCATACTACAGGCAAAAAAGAGAGAAGACAATAAAATCTAGGGAGTTAGGAATAAATCTGTTTATGTCCTGGATAATTGATGCCTCTTTTAACTCCACGATTAAATGATAAATTTTATACAGTGATGCTGTATGGATGCGGCCATTAAAAAGGCTTGTTAAAATAGCCTAGCGTTTCCTTCTAACTACTGTTCCTTTCAAGCAATCCCACTCACCATTGTGCAAGGTCAGTAAGTCAGCATAAGACCACCCTGGTCGGGGGGAATATGCATTGGGATATTCAACTGACACAGACTTGGGCTGAATCCCTCAGCTGAGAAATGTCATGTAACACCTTTCGTATTTATGGTGACTCATAAACAGGAAGCTCAGTCCTGTCCATGACACTGTAGCTTTCCCCCCCTTTTCATATCCTAACTCTTGTTATGAAGGGGAGGGGTTGGGGGAGAGAGGGAAAAAAAAAAACGCTATCCCCCATCTCTCCCCCAAAAAACAAAACACAACAAAGAACTCTGCAGGACATTTAGAGCAGCTGCCCTGTGCATTCCCTGCCAAAATAAATATTGCCAAATTAGTAAGCCATGCTGAACAACTTAAGCGCTAAGCGCAAATTTATCAACTGAAATAAAACGGTAGAGTAGGCAAGGAGACAGCAATGGTATAGTTCATCTTTTGTAAGGAGGTGTTTTTGTTGGCCTATCACGGCAAAGTGACATGGGAACAGTAATAGAAAGAGAAAGAATGTCTGTTACACCCATGATAAAAGAGCTTGTGTTACAGAACCCAAGCAAATCCATTCATATTTACATTCAGCTTCTCGTCTGCTACTGTCCAAGATGGGTGAACAACTGGGGAGAAGAGGTGGTTTTCTACAGGACCCATTTAAACAAGGGGCTGGGGAATCAAAAGTCACTGGGTAGAATTCTGAGCTTTCTTGGGAAGCTTCACATAAGGCCCCAGTATCAGGAAGAAGGATATTTTTGCTCATATTTCACCATAGGGCTCCCACACCCACACAGAAGCAGGGCATTTGGCTATGTATCTTAGCACGTGTTTTTAACTCAGAATACATTTTTATAATAATAGTAATTTATTATTTATACCCCGCCCATCTAGCTGGGTTTCCCCATCCACTCTAGGTGGCTCCAAACAGAATATTAAAAACACAATAAAACATCAAATATTAAAAACTTCCCTAAACAGGGCTGCCTTCAGATGTCTTCTAAAAGGTGTATAGTTCTTTATCTCCTTGACATCCACAGCGCAGGTGCCACTACTGAGAAGGCTCTCTGCCTGGTTCCCTGTAATCTCACTTCTCACAGGGGGGAAACTGCCAGAAGGCCCTTGGAGCTGGACCTCAGTGTCCGGGCTGGATGATGGGGGTGGAGATGCTCCTTCAGGTATAAAAGGTAAAGGGACCCCTGACCATTAGGTCCAGTCATGGCCAACTCTGGGGTTGTGGCGCTCATCTCGCTTTATTGGCCGAGGGAGCGGGCGTACAGCTTCCGGGTCATGTGGCCAGCATGACAAAGCCGCTTCTGGCGAATCAGAGCAGCACACGGAAACGCCGTTTACCTTCCCGCCAGAGCGGTACCTATTTATCTACTTGCACTTTGAGGGGCTTTCGAACTGCTAGGTTGGCAGAAGCAGGGACCAAGCAACGGGAGCTCACCCCGTCACGGGGATTCGAACCGCCGACCTTCTGATCGGCAAGTCCTAGGCTCTGTGGTTTAACCCACAGCGCCACCTGCATCCCTAGTCCTTCAGGTATACTGGGCATTTATACATTTTCTCTCAAAGTACACGTTTTAAAATATATATTGATAAAAGTGTGAGAGCCAGTGGATAACTTGAGTTCTATCTGCACATTGATTCCGATGTGCTTTGTTTGTTTTTGCAGTGCTATATCTACGTGTATATAATCACTGGCAGTGTAGAAAAGACATGAAAAATGTAAAAGAGCTGTGCATGTAGAGTGCTTGTACATTTTGTGGGGGGGGGAATAAAAGGAAGCTGAGGAGAATTACTAATGCACCATTTTTTGCAATGGAAACAATCCCAGTTAATTTAGAACTCTGCAAATGAGAGTGACATTTGGATAGGGACAGTTTCTGGAAGCATATGTGGATGAAGGGTTTAAAATGACTGTCTAAAAAGGCAAACACTTTCTTCTTAAGTGTTCCTTGTATGCTAAACAGAATGTGATAAACTCACACACCAAAGCTTCACTCTTCTTGAACGTAGACTTGTGATTTGGTCCATTAAAGTTAATGCCTACTGTATATAGTTCAGAAGTGGGAAAAAGCTCCCTACAGTTTGGGGAGGGCCCAGAGGCAATATATTCTACATCCATGGTAGACGCCTCAAAAATGATACAGTTAGGAAAAAAAGATGAGGAGTTTAGACTGCTCCTTCCAAGCTTTACCTCAAGCATTAAGATATACTGCTGTATATCTTTGTTTCTTTCATGAAATTTATATGAAAAAGAAGAGTTTGGATTTGATATCCTGCTTTATCACTACCCGAAGGAGTCTCAAAGCAGCTAACATTCTCCTTTCCCTTCCCTTCCTCCCCCACAACAAACACTCTGTGAGGTGAGTGGGGCTGAGAGACTTCAGAGAAGTGTGACTGGCCCAAGGTCACCCAGCAGCTGCATGTGGAGGAGCGGAGACGCGAACCCGGTTCACCAGATTACGAGTCTACCGCTCCTAACCACTAGACCACACTGGCTCTGTAATGTAATATGCCATTACATTACAAATAGAACCAAGAACAGAATCTCAAAATGCTGTTTCTTTCCCTTGACCCTATAGATTGGGGCAAGTATTGACTTGCGCTAAGATACTGTTCAGTGATTTTTTTCTTTTAAAAAAAATGTTTAGGGGTACTCTCATTTTGACTCAAGAAAATCACCACTTTATAGTTCAAATCAGGAAAAATAAATGGACAAAAGTACAAAGAACATGCTTCTGCCTGAGACTCAGGAAATCGGGTCCTCCCTTAAAGAGTTTTGTGGTGAGACCTGGACAACCGACTCCCTGTGTTGTGGGTGGATACGATTAGTCAGCCACAACACCCAATTGGTAGGTCCCTCGTAGCTGGGTGCAATCTGCCCAATGGGACGCAGACGAAACAGGTTCGAGGGACCTATTTATGGCCATGCATGTGACCCAGAGCTTCCTCTTTCGGCGCGTGCATTCGGAACACCAACAGCGTGTCCTCTGCGAGCCGAGAGAGAGCCTCTGATTCACCTGGTAATATCTTTCCTTTACCCCTTCTTTTTAAAATTCCATTCATCCTCTTCCTTTCCCTTATTTTAGTTTTAATTTAATCCTCCCCATTCTTGCCCTTCCCTTCCTAAGAGGGGCTTTTGCACCACAGGGCTTGCAGCCCCTTAGCACTCCGTTTTAGAGCTTTTTAGAGCTTTTCGTTCTTTTCTTTTCTTTTAGGTGTTTGTGATGTTGACAATGTTTCAACTACTGCTATCTTACTTTAATCTATTTTAATTAGATGTGCTTTTAAAAAAATGTTTTGCATTATCATATTGCATCTCTTTTTGTCATCTGCTTTGCTTGTTATTTTAAATAGAACAGCAGGATAGAAATAATAAACTAAACTAAACACTGCTGGACTCTTTCTTTCTCCTTGCCAGTGTCTAGCCGTAACCTTAGTCATCACAAGTAAAAAGTTCTCTGCCTTTAGTAATCTGTCACATCTGAGATAATCGCTACTCTTTCTCTCTGATGTGAAAGTTTACTATATACAAAGAATTTTGTGTGTGTGGTTTCTTTTACTACTTTTGTTCAAAAGAAATAGTCCAGCATTTGCAATCTAAATAGGTTGTTTCCCCTTAGCCCAGTCCTTATGCATTGTGTATAGAAAGGCTGCTATTACTGGTAGTAGATTATATGTTTGCAACCTGCTCGTCGATTCTGGACAGGGTTTTGTTTTTTAAGAAACAGAAGCCACATTTGGTGATGGTTGTGGGATCCTGATTGTGACCTGTGTCGGATTTACATATAAGCTAAAGAAGCTATAAGCTTAGGGCCCCGCTCTCTTGCCCCCCCCCCCCCAAAAAAAAAATTAAAGAAAAAGAAACTGGATGTACATTTCCAAAATTTTAATAATTATTTCACTATTAATATACTTCTTAATTGTATTTCACTATTAATGTACTTCTTAATTGTATTCCAGTTCAACAATTACTTTGCTAAAATACATATTTTGTTATGTGCAAATGGCTTTAGATACTGATTAGGTCCATAAATTACCATATAGCATATATTCAACCCCAAAAAAAAACAGCGACAATTTGTTGTTGACAAAGGACAGCTGGACATATAAAGGGCCCCATTACCTTCAGTAGCTTGGGGCTTCATCAAACCTAAATCTGACCCTGATCGTGACAATGGCTTACTGGAAGAGGAGGTCTGATATTTGGGGCAGGAAAATGAGGGAGGTTCCTCATGAACCACAGTCCCAGTTTGGTTCTCCCTTGATGCGACTCCTATTTCTTTGTAACACATGTACCTATAAGCCCCATGAAACACAGTGTCTAAAAGATAAGATATATCATGGCCTTCAACTGCATTTGTTTTTAAGTTTTTACTTGGGGGAGTAGGTCGCGGGGAGAGTTCCTCTTTGTTCATCCCCGAAGTCTGAATGTTCAGAAGACGTCACTAACATTGTTTTTCTTACATTTATCCATGTTTATCTTCTTTATTGAAGTAAATGGATCCAGCTTTCTTTTGAATAATATGAAGCACATGGGGAAGGGCCATGCTAAGTTATAGGCTGACAAGAACAAAAACCCTTTGGTGCTTCTTCCCAGTCCATTTGATCTTACAGAATCTATAACTTTGCCCTTGAACCTTTGCATTGGCAACGAGAAATGCATGTTTCCAGGTAGCTTCTCGTTTGTGCTAAAATAAGCGAGGCCGTGGCAAGAGAGTTGTGACAGAAATAATGTGCGCCCTTGACATTTCTTTCAGATAAATTATTTTCCGAGGCATGTCATGTGAACGGCACAACTCTGCCAAGAGACTCGTTCTTTGTCCAAGTCACACTCTCATATGGAGCGCCAGCAACGAAAAATGTGGCAATAAAATCAGGAGTTCAACACATCTGGACCTATGAATGAATATTCAGCGTTCAGCATTACCGAATCATTCGTGCAGCAAAGCAAACATTGAACCCCCTGAAGCAAATCCCATGATCTATTTTGCGCACTGGTAAGTGCGATGGAATATATATACATCTTTCATCTGATATCATGATCCTTAGTATGTTTACTTTTCAGCACAGCATCTAATCAGTGGCAGCTTACGCCACAGTGGCTAGACTGTGGCATTATGACCTCACACAGGAAATGACCATGGAACTTCCTGTGTGTGAATATGAACCCACTGTTGCCTGCTATGCTCCCACTTTGCCAGGGTACAGCTTTCCCTTCATAAGAAGAATCCTTCTGGATCAAGCCAAAGATCTATCTCTTCCCTTGTCCTTGCCAGGAACTGGTATTCAGAGGAGTATTGACTCTGATAGTGGAGGAAGACTATAGTCATAATGGCTAGCAGCCACAAATAGACTGATCCTCCATTAATTTCTCCAATCCTCTTTTAAAGCCATCAAAGCTGCTGGCCATCAATACATCCTGTAGGAGCAAATTCTGTGGGATGTGAAACACGTAGCAGTCAAGTACAGTGGTACCTTGGGTTACAGACACTTCAGATTACAGACGCTTCAGGTAACAGACTCCGCTAACCCAGAAATAGTACCTCAGGTTAAGAACTTTGCTTCAGGATGAGAACAGAAATCGCACGACGGCGGCACAGCGGCAGCAGGAGGCCCCATTAGCTAAAGTGGTACATCAGGTTAAGAACAGTTTCAGGTTAAGAACGGACCTCCGGAACAAATTAAGTTCTTAACCCGAGGTACCACTGTACAACATTCCTAGAATGAACATGCTAGGGGATACTTTGTATGCAGTTGGGAGAAAACTTCCTGTTTCCTCGTGAGCTGTGACAAACTTCCTCTGCATGTGACTAGAGGCTTGTCTGTGTGAGGCCTAACCTGGGCAAGGGAGCACAGCTCCTTCCTTTGTTCTCTTCTCCATTTTGCTTATCTATGTATGAGGAGAAGTGACTGCCTGTTCGCAGTCACTTAGGAACTAACTCCCTTATGGGATAGTTCCACAAGTGTATATAGTTTTCTAACCTAAGTCTGCCTTCAGGGATCCAACTGTGAACTGAATGATTGTGAGTAAACTACTTTTATATTGACTTTAATAAGACTGCCATGTCTATTCTTTTATGAGGGAGTAGAAGGGATCTTACCAGGAATCTTATATTGAGAGGCTCAGTCGAGCCTGCAACAAGCAAACCGCTGTGCGTTTAAAGGGCAATGTTACTCTGCTAAGATATAGTATCTGAAGAAGTGTGCATGCACACGAAAGCTCATACCTATAACAAACTTAGTTGGTCTCTAAGGAATTTTTTTATTTTGCTGAGATATAGAACTTGCTAACACAAGTTAGGAAGGATATCATTAAACAATATATCCTCTCCTGCATCCCTGAACATTCCCACAAATTCCACATTTGTGAGGAAGTACTTCTTTTGGGCTAATCTGAATCATCCAACATTCATTGGGCGGCCAAGGCTCATAGAGAAGCCCTGTTGCAGTGGCTCCCACATCACTAAGATCAAGCGAGAAAGGGGTTCTCAGGATCCTGTTATGAAATCTAATTTTGGATGCTCATTAAAAGGTTCAGAACATTCTTTACAGCAGCAAAATCAGTAGGAATCTACATAGCTGCTGGTCCTGGGTTGTGTGCTTGTGTGATCATGGTCTTCTGTCCCACACAGCAGAGGTTAGCTTATGAACAGGAAACAACAGTGGTCACGGAGGGACAAAAAGCTGAAAGTCATTAGGGCTGTCCTTGTTATATGAATAGTTTGAGCAGAGCTGGAGTACAAGCTCTGTGGAGCCAATTATGTTTTATGGACCTTACACTGCTGTATCTGATGTCTTATCATCCATTTTTTGACTTGAAAATCTGAAGAACTGCTACATATAGAGACACCGTTTGGGGGGGGGGAGAATAATATTTTCAAAGAGACCCTTCCCATCAATAATAGCATATGGTTCTGTTTTATTTAATTGTTCCTCTCAGTAAGGAAACTGGAGATAAAAGTGAGTTTCTGCAATGTCACAGCTGCATTGCCAGCTGCAATACTGGCCAAAGCAGTCATTTTCCTCTTTCAGTTTCTTTCCTTTTTATAGGCATGATGTATAGCTCTGAACTGAATCTATGGTGCCGATTCAGTTGCGTAAGCTACAGCCGTTGAAAGTCAGGCCTGCCCCTCAGACTCCATTCATGAATTGATATCCCAGTTAGTGAAACTTTCTAAGGACTGGAGACCACAGAGGCAAAGGATACCTTCATTTACACCATTGCGATTATCTCCCGATCCCTGCAATAATAAGGTGCAAAACCACTGCACAGTTTAGCTTACAGACTACCTTAAAAAAAACCCCACATATTTATACTCTCCCCATTGCATGCCTCAAGCCAGCTTTTTTAACAATGTCTAATTGTGTTAGGTACAATTCAAAGACTAGCTGATCCGCTTGACAATATTTCAGGATTAGTGTCCCCAGCAACCTGGGACAATCTTGCCATTGTATGCATAGCTCCCGGTCTTCTTGGTTCACCTTAGAGGAAGTTTATTCCTAGATAGCAATCTTCATAACATGGATTTGAGAATGGAGACATTGACAGCTGCTGAATGGAACTCTAGACTTTCTTTTGATAGAAAAAAACCCCCACTGTTTATCTGAGGTGGCTGTGTGAGTCGGCAAATGTTTTGGCTGTCGTCGTCGTCAGCTAGCTGCTAACTTGGAAGTGTCTTCTTTTATAGCTTTAGGAGATAGAAAGTAGTATATTCTTAAGATTTGCACATGGGCTATAATCCCGCACAGAGTGAAGCCTGTTTAAGCCAATTGATTCTGTGGGCTTAAGTATTGCTCCTCTCTTGGACTGAGGCCATGATGCCTAACAAATACTTTGTTCAAGGTATAACTTTTAGAGGTGTGCTATCAAAAAGTAGGGGCGCGGGTGGCGCTGTGCGTTAAACCACAGAGCCTAGGACTTGCTGATCAGAAGGTTGGTGGTTCGAATCCCCATGATGGGGTGAGCTCCCGTTGCTCGGTCCCTGCTCCTCCCAACCTAGCAGTTCGAAAGTATGAAGTGCAAGTAGATAAATAGGTACCGCTCCGGCGGGAAGGTAAACGGCATTTCTGTGCACTGCTCTGGTTCACCAGAAGCAGCTTAGTCATGCTGGCCACATGACCCGGAAGCTGTACGCTGGCTCCCTCGGCCAATAAAGCGAGATGAGCGCCACAACCCCAGAGTCGGTCACGACTGGACCTAATGGTCAGGGGTCCCTTTACCTTTATCAACCAGTAACAGTGTTCATCTTACAAAGGCATGCCAACTGCAGAAAGATGTATTCTCAAGCATAACAATGCCTCCCATGCTTTAAGAATTCCTGTTCTTTCTCTTCCCTGGGCATCTGTTTCCCTTTGTGGTCTATTCTATGAATGCTTGCGGTAGGAGCAGTCAGAAAGCAGCAGGGACATTGCTAGGCGTGGTCCGGGAGGCCCAAATCCTGGGTCCGTTGTGCTGAGTCTCTGGCCCTCATCCCATTGTAAAGCTCTTTTTAAAAAAAGTTTTTATTTTGTATACAGGGCAGCTGGGCACACTGCAGAGTGCAGCACTGGCGATACCCTCACCACCATCCATTAATTTGCCCAGATTAATACCGTAATGCAGATTTGTGCTGTGCCCTGAGTCCTTTAAGTATCGAGGAACACCTCTGGTACATAGGTACACACCTACAAGCTCTATCCTCAAGCTCAGCTGAACACCAGGAAGCTCATGTGTGTGTACATTTGTTCCCAGTCACTGGAGAGAACTCTACCTGAGTTCAATTGCATATATGTAGGTGCCATGTTGGGGGAGGACTTGCCGATCACATGGTCGGCGGTTCGAATCCCCGTGGCAGGGTGAGCTCCTGTTGTTCGGTCCCAGCTCCTGCCCACCTAGCAGTTCGAAAGCACCCCCGGGTGCAAGTAGATAAATAGGGACCGCTTACCAGCGGGAAGGTAAACGGCGTTCCGTGTGCTGCACTGGCTCGCCCGATGCAGCTTGTCACGCTGGCCACGTGACCCGGAAGTGTCTGCGGACAGCGCTGGCTCCCGGCCTCTAGAGTGAGATGAGCGCACAACCCCAGAGTCTGTCAAGACTGGCCCGTACGGGCAGGGGTACCTTTACCTTTACCTAGGTGCCACGTTTATGCTTATTGAAAGACTCTCTCTTTCTTTCTCTCTCTCTCTCTCTCTCAATCAATCAATCAATCAAGGAAGGACAGTTGGATGGTAATACCTATTATCCGCAGAAGTCCATGCAAGGGTCTGCATACACACGGAATGACACTTTTCCCTTCTTTGAACATCAGCACTATTGCAAACTCCTATGATTTGCAGAAGCAGCATTCCATGTTGCCAATGGCTGCTGCTGAAAAATAAAGTCAAAGGTTAACTGGAGCTGGCTGGCTGGCTGGTTCTCTGTAGACATGGGAAGTAAGAGGAGGAGCATATGACGTTGCCTTATGCCAGGTCAGAACATTGGTCCATTTTCTACACCAATTATCAGTAGTTCTCCACATTTCATCAAGGGGCCAGTCCTAGTCCTACCTGGCAGAGATGGAGCCTGGGACCTTAATGATGCAAAATATGCACTCTCTGCCCTTCCCCAGCTACAAACAACAAACTCCACCAGCAAACAGCCAGCATGGCCAATGGTCTGGGGTGATGGGAGTTGTAACCCAATAACATCTAGGGGGCACAGGCTGGAGAAAGCTGCTCTAAGCTGAGCAAGTAGCCAATTGCTTTCTTTATTAGTCTTCTGTATATGGATCTAGCAAGAAATGGTTTGGCATGAGACATGAATTCATACACCCACATGGTCAGGAATTTGACATCATAGCTGAGCAGGCATGACCGACCTCTTCCTGTCTGTCATGGAAGTAATATCACATAGGAGATTCATTTGTACCCAATTCCAACTGGAGTGACTTTTCTTTTGGAAGAGCAGTGGGTCCAATGAATCAAGTCACGTGGCTCTACCACCTCTCATGTGATACTATGTGTGTTATGAACAGGACAAGAAAAGGACTGCTTCCTTGTTAAGTGTGTCAGCTTGGCCTAAATGCCTTGCAGTGTGTATCTGTTGTGGGGAAATAACAACAACAACAACAACAATAATAACAACAACAATAATAATAATTCAATTTATATACCGACCTTTATCAAAAAATACCAGGGCAGTGCACAACATTATAAAAACACATTACAGAACATCAATGATAGAAACATAATAAAATGCATAATGACACACAGCCTAATAGTAAAATAATCATCATAATAGCAGTCCTTTCACAGGCCATAGATTATTTAATAGCTATAGGCCTGGGTAAAGAGGAATGCTTTTGCCTGGCACTTAAAGAAATGTAGTGATGGTGCCAGGAGAACCTCTCTGGGGAGAGCATTCAACTGAAAATGCTTTCTATATGGGAGTCAGTTGCCAACAGACACATTGTATTAGGTGTGTGAAAAGCAGGCCCTCAGAAAGTGGGTCTGATGTGAGAAGGGTCATAAATGTTGAAATATGCATCAAGAGGGATTTCCCCCCATCTTAGACAGAAGATTGCTTAAAACTTGTAGCTGTGAGCATTTACATGAAATCATATTACCTAATGTGACCTGGTCTAAATAGTACACAATTCAAGGTCACAACACGCCCTCTCCCCTACAAGTTGAAGAATCAGTCTCATTTTTCCTGTTGCACATTATCAAACTTGTTCATTCTAGTATGCAATTGAACCCAATGCTTGGCCAGTGTGAAAACACACTTTCACACACGCCTATATTTATTGTTTTAAGAATTTACCAGTGGTGTCTTCAAACATCTTCCTGATTCTGCTGTCAAAATACATACCACATAACTTCACGACAAGGTCTCCCTATCCTGGAAATGTTATTCTCCAGCTATCCCTAGGGCAACTGTACCACATTCCAGGACCTCAGTCAGCCGGATGAATGAAAACTATTTTCATTTTATTGTTAGCTGGCTTCGAGAAATGGGAAGCAGTAAGTTGCTTTCTGTCCCACAATGGTGCTGTTTAGGTTTTAGCATTCAGCGGCTTGATCAGAACAGTCCACGTTGGAAATTCAATATCCTTTCTCATTAAAAAGCAATCGAGGCGGGTGCGGCACTGTCCTGCAGACATGTTGATGCAACGCTCCTCATTCAAAGCTTTTTCTGTAAATCTCAACTATGCTATTCAACAGCATCTGTTCTGACACAATAGCTCTCTATGCTGCTCCCAGCAATGTTACTATAACCCGGCGTTGTGTAACTTTTTTTTTTACACACAGAACAATGCAAGTGTATGCTTAGCCTGTTTTTTAAAAAAGGAAAAGACTCAGTTGCCTCCAGCGATAAATACTTCCTAAAGTCTGCCTTCTCCCCAAACCTCATTGTTTCTGCTAAGAAACTTGCAATAATAGTCATATGGTAGTTCGACCCAAAAAGTAGGGGACATTGCTGGCATCAGAAGAGCCATACTGGCCCAAGATCATGAGAGAGGAATTCGAAGAATGGACTGGAGGACAGTACCCTGACTCTTTTAGATCAATAGGTGTGGCCTGATTCTTGCCAGGTTTGGTTCATAAACTGATTGTCATATGGTATTATTCAGTGCTGTTTTTTTAGAAAAAGAGGTGCCGGAACTCACCATGAACTTCTCCCCTGTTCTCTTGGAATGACAATGGTACCCATCTGAGAGCTGCTGGGGCTGGGCTCTGGTGAGCTCCAGCTGAAAAAAAGCCCTGGTGTTACTTTATCTAGCCTTTTCTTTATTTGATAAAGCAAAGAATCATTTGCTACTAACTAGCTCAGTGGTAGATTGGCTTGACTTCACAGTCTCAGGTTAAATCCTTAGCTGTGTTGCCCAAATGCATTCAACAAGCTCGATGGACTTATAACTGGCTCAGTACAAGGGAGCTTCCATTGTTCATATTATCTAAATGTCAGACTCTAGCTATCGGAGTACTCTCTTTGTCCTCTTTTGTCCAAGAATTGCCTTCTGCCTGTTGAAAGGAGGTTTCATCCATCTTGTCAAACATTTGTGTCAAGTGAGACAGAGCATCACTTTCGACAATTATTGGAAAGAAGTTTTTTCAGAGTTATAGCTGGATTTGATGTGCTCTTATAAAAATCCAGAATTATGGTGACAACCTAGTCCAATATTTGCCTTCACCAGGAAGAATTCTGTACGCTTGTATATTTATATAGTGCTGATTATCAGGTGATATTTATGCAGTGGTGCTGTCTGGACATTAAAGACTTGCAGGGATAATCTTTAGATTGTTGTTGTTGTTGCTGTTTAGTCGTTTAGTCGTGTCCGACTCTTCGTGACCCCATGGACCAGAGCACGCCAGGCACTTCTGGCTTCCACTGCCTCCCGCAGTTTGGTCAAACTCATGCTGGTAGCTTCGCGAACACTGTCCAACCATCTTGTCCTCTGTCGTCCCCTTCTCCTTGTGCCCTCCATCTTTGCCAACATCAGTGTTTTTTCCAGGGAGTCTTCTCTTTTCATGAGGTGGCCAAAGTACTGGAGCCTCAGCTTCACGATCTGTCCTTCCAGTGAGCACTCAGGGCTGATTTCCTTAAGAATGGATCCGTTTGATCTTCTTTAGATTACTTCACTTCAAAATGTGGTAAGTTTGTAGGCCCTTTTGTTTGCTCTGCTAAGCAGGGTACTGGACTTATTCCCCCAAATCCTGTCCTGACAGCAGCACTATACCTCTGAGTAGCTCTCACGTGGCTGGGAGAATTTTAAAATGACCCACCCTTGTGGAAAAGCCCATCAATTAGCTCATTCCCAGCAAGTCAACACATGCCAGGGGGTCGTGTGTGTGCTTATTCCATAGGAAAGACTGACATCGTAGGCTCCCCTCATCTGACTGGATCATTTGAGAACATCAAAAAGGCATCATAACTGAAGATGGTAGCAAGGTTTTCTAAGCATTTCTTCGCCCAATATCTGCCATATAGTTAAGAAGTTTTTGCTAACTGTTTCATTAGAATCAGTCTTCTGCTACCCATTCCTTTTCAGCCTTCAACAGCATCACAGAACCATTTATTGGTTTTTTACCATTACTAAGTAGTAATATTTTGTTGTTGTTGTTTAGTCCTTTAGTCGTGTCCGACTCTTCGTGACCCCATGGACCAGAGCACGCCAGGCACTCCTGTCTTCCATTGCCTCCCGCAGTTTGGTCAAACTCATGCTGGTAGCTTCGAGAACACTATCCAACCATCTCGTCCTCTGTTGTCCCCCTCTCCTTGTGCCCTCCATCTTTCCCAACATCAGGGTCTTTTCCAGGGAGTCTTCTCTTCTCATGAGGTGGCCAAAGTATTGGAGTCTCAGCTTCAGGATCTGTCCTTCCAGTGAGCACTCAGGGCTGATTTCCTTCAGAATGGATAGGTTTGATCTTCTTGCAGTCCATGGGACTCTCAAGAGTCTCCTCCAGCACCATAATTCAAAAGCATCAATTCTTTGGTGATCAGCCTTCTTTATGGTCCAGCTCTCACCTCCATACATCACTATTGGGAAAACCATAGCTTTAACTATACGGACCTTTGTTGGCAAGGTGATGTCTCTGCTTTTTAAGATGCTATCTAGGTTTGTCATTGCAAGTAGTAATATTACAGTTTGTATATAATGCTTCTGTAGCTCCCCTCCCCACGTAGCATCGTTTCTCTGATCTCCTATATCTTCATGTTAGATTTTTCTTTTCATTTTTGTGATCTAATATTAAATTATATTAGAACTAGAAGTGGCTGCCCAGGGTCTCTGGCACAGCTCATTTCCATACCTCCTGCCTGACATCCCTTTCAACTGAAGATACAAGAAACTGAACCTGGGACCTTCTGCTTGCAAACCACATGCCTTACCCAGTACTTAAAATACTGGGGCAGTTGTGATTGTCCCCTTACCGTAAGCAATGGCCCTCTGTGTTTTAGGCAACTACAAGGTCATTATTCCCCTTCATGGATCACTGCCTTGCCATGGCGAAGGGGCTTGAATATCTCAGAGAAGCTATGAACTATGCTGAGCAGGACACCCAAGATAGACAGGTCATAGTGGAGAGTTTTGACCAAACGTGATCCACCTGGAGCAGGAACCAGCAAGCCACTCCAGTATCCCTGCCAAGAAAACTCCATGGACAAAGACAACAAGCATATAAAAGTAATGACGCTGGAAGATGAGCCCCTCAGGTCAGAAGGCGTTCAACATGCTACCGAGGAAGAGCGGAGGACAAGTACAAGTAGATTCAGAGCTGATGAAGCGGCTGGTCCAAAGCCGAAAGGACGCTCAGTTGTCGTAATGGTAAGAATTGATGCTTTTGAATTATGGTCTGGAGGAGACTCTTGAGAGTCCCATGGACTGCAAGAAGATCAAAACCTTTCCATTCTTAAGGAAATCAGCCCTGAATGCTCACTGGAAGGACAGATCCTGAAGCTGAGGCTCCAATACTTTGGCCACCTCATGAGAAGACTCCCTGAAAAAGACCCTGATGTTGGGAAAGATGGAGGGCACAAGGAGAAGGGGGTGACAGAGGATGAGATGGTTGGATAGTGTTCTCGAAGCTACCAGCATGAGTTTGACCAAACTGCGGGAGGCAGTGGGAAGACAGGAGTGCCTAGCGTGCTCTGGTCCATGGGGTCATGAAGAGTCGGACACGACTAAACGACTAAACAACAACAAGGTCATTATCTGGCTGAAACTGGGGTAGTCAAAGGTGGATCTTAGGAGCCCCTCATAATTCAAGAGCTGACTCTACCACTGAACTATGGTCATCCCGAAATAGGCTACTAAAGTAATTCATTGTTTCTTTAGCAAGCAAAAACATACTCATCCCCCAAAGACCTTACAGTCTATAAAGCTGTTTATCCAAAGGAAGATCAGCCAGAGTTCATTTCTCTGTCCACAACTTTTCTGAATACAGAAAGGAGATTGAACACAATAGTCAGAATGGACCCATCCGTATTGCCTGCGCCAGTGCAAGTCCAAAGATGATTACAGGTAGCCAATTAATTCAGTGTGGAGTTGGACCTGGAGCAAGGAAGAACAGGCTTTATAATCCAGTTTTGTGCCTTGCACGGTCTTTGTGAGAATGGTAAAGTACAGCACATACTGCCTGACAAAAAGCAAGACTGCAACTGGTGTCTCTCCCCATCTCCAGATTTTATCATTGGCCTTGTAAAGATTATTATGGGCCAAGGCCAGTAATTCTTCTACTGATGATGTTAATGAAAAGCAGGAAACAGGGCGATATTATTGCTTCTTTCCTTCTGGAACAAATGGTCCCAGCAGAATACCATGTAACATTACTCAGTTCCAAAGTGAGTACTTATAGTGGTTAGACAAGGGCATCTGCTTCTCTTTTCGGAGGATGAAGTTGTAGCCAAATGAAAAGCAATATTCCAGCACATGACAGGTACCTGTCAAATACACTGAAAAGTCAAATCGTTTGCAACAAACGCACAAATCCTCTTCTTTCTCTTCTTAAAATCTTGCTTCATTCTTCATTGTTTGCTTTTTCTTATCTTGTTTGTTTTTTCTTTCTTTCGCAGGAAGGGGGCTTAGAGTTTTTACAGGCCAACACACAATGCACAGAAATTCCAGGGGAAAGTATAAATCTATAAATTCTCTCCCTCCCTTCAGACTTAAAAGATCACAATTATTATTAATTAATCTCAGGGTTGTGGGTTTGAGCCCCATGTTGGGTAAAATATTCCTGCATTGTAAGGGGTTAGACTAGATGACTCTCAGGGTCCCTTCCACCTCTACAATTCTATGATTCTTTTGCAAAGTGGAGATATGAGAGTCACATCAAATAGGATATGGTTTATTTCATTTTATTTATTTTACAAAAGTTATATGCTGCTTGATTGTAATGAAGCCTCTAAGCAGTTCACAATAAATATTAAAATTATCTGTGAAACTGTTTCAAATATTTATAATAATTGAAAATAGTCATGAGTCCAAAATGTTCATATATTGTATAAAACTGTGCCCCCCACCCTGAAAGCTGTAAAAACTTTCACTGAAAGGTGAAATTGAATACAAATTGAAGCAACAGATCTGTTATTCATCTAATTCAGTAGTAGTTTATTGCTGTGTGTTCCTTTTCCATTAATACGCTTACAGCTTAACTACGAGCAAGTTTACCAGAAATAAGTTCCCACTAATCGTGCTTAGGACTGTAGATTTAATTTGACCACATGTTCTCCATCTCCACTGAATACTCCCTGTACACTTTTTTTCTTTGTCTGGGTGCCTCACATCTGAGATTAGTATTGCCAATGAATTCTGCTAAAGCCAGGTACTGAATCTAGGAGAACATTATTGAGTAGACTCCCCTGTAAATGTGTCTTGTCTCTAGAATCATTATTCAAAAGACTGGTTTTTGAAATCTATATTTTGAGGTCATCGAAATGGAGAGATAATCTTAGAAATAAAAAACGCTAAAAATGTATAGTCCTCTTTCCTTCTTAGCTACACACAATGCTGTCTTTTTAGTGTTGAGGGTTCCATTACCAAGTTTTCTTGCTTAGTCTGGAAAGCTGGACACATGAACACTTCCACATGGGTCTGGGGTTTACACATTTAAAGAAGTCCTAAAAATCAGAATTGTAAGATTCATAATAAATACATCTGTAACTCTACCACTCTGCCACTTACGCTATTGCAAGTCCAGCAGCAAAGCCAGTTAGAATATAACTTGGTTTTGAAAAGATTCTAAAGCCTGCATGAACAATATTTCATGTAGGCTTCCAACATCTGGATGTGAATACTGAAAAATCTGCATCTGGGGCAGGAGGAAAGGGGGGAAAATTGCCCCTTGAAAGTCTTCATCATTTAGCAGTTTTTCCAATATGCAGTCATGGTTTGATTTTCAAAGATTCCCACATGTCAGGGATATTGTGTTCAAGGGTTTCAGCCTTTCCCTTTAATTTAGAATGTTCTTTGCCTTCAACGAAAATAGCCCAGCTTGTGAAATGGATACTCTCCTTGGTGCAAAATCAAATTCAGCACACAAATCTGATGGAGCTTTTCTTTTCTCTCCTTCTTTGCAATTACTTTTGCAAATGTTCCCTTCCGAGCAGGTTCCGTAACGGCAGGTACAAGTTTCCAGCCTTGTTAAGCGGATGCTTGGAATTGGCTCGTCGATGGAGGCGATTGGACAGTTTTCAGTAGCAGCATCTCAAATGAGACATTTTAATGGGTATCTTATATTGGAGAAAGTAGAGGAAGGAAAAGGTTAACACTGTCGTATTCATATTTTACCACATAATCGAGTGTTCCTTAGCCCTGGGATTTATCCAGCTTTGCAAGATTTATGGGCTGCTCATGTTCTGAGGTAGAAGGACAATCTTTGAACCCAATAAGGTCAGTCAACTTTGCCCCATTTGTGATCAAGGGATTAACATATGTCACAGAACTCTTGATATCTTTGTTGCTGATAGTAGTGCATTTTAATGTCTTCCTCTAAAAAAAAAAAGGCAACAAGCAATTTGAAACAGGCAGCAGCAAGGATTATTCAATTGGCTCAAAGTCAATGTAAACCTCTTTCGATCAGATTCTACACTATCTTATAAAGTGTGAAAACATAGAATCACAGGAGTTGGAAGAGACCTTGAGGATAATCGAGTCCAACTCGTGCAATGCAGGAATAGGCTGCTGTCCCGTATGGAAATCAAACCGGCATTATCAGCGCCACACTCTCACCAACTGAGCTATCTGTTTGGATAATGAGCACCAATGGCTAAAGTCACCCGGTTTTCAGAATCAGTTAAATGTCCAGGTATCAATTTCTAGAGAAATTATAAAGGAATTTGTAAAGGATGAAGCAAGGAGGAGCCCATAGCTATGCAATCTTTTGCATCTTCAGCAAAAAGGGAATCCGATAATCACCTGATTCTTCATTACTGGATCAAGTACAATTTGTAATCAATGGGTAGATATATTTCAGTGTTTTCAGGTAACAACTATCTGACTTTTAGGTGACATCTGAAAGCAGCCCTGTTTAGGGAAGTTTTTAATGTCTGATGTTCTATTGTGTTTTTAATATTCTGTTGGAAACCACCTACAGTTGCTGGGGAGGCCTGGCAAGTAATAAATTATTATTGTTATTATTGTTATTGTTGTTGTTGTTGTTGTTGTTGTTATATTGTATATATTCATAGGAAGTTGCCTCATCTTTGCACAGTTTTCTCTGACTCTCAGTGGCTTTCCAGGGTCTTGGGCAGGATGTTTTTATTTGTTTATTTAGAAAATACAGTATATACTATTTCTGGGTTAGCGGAGTCTGTAACCTGAAGCGCCTGTAACCCGAAGTACCACTGTACTGCTATATCACACACACACACACACAAACATACACACACCTGGTTTTTGGCAATAAAAACATTAAACTATATAATAAAAGCAGAACATTGCATCAAAGAAGGCTGGAACATACAACGATAACAAAGAGAAATGCTTGGTGGCTTTTCCAATCAACTGCTCAATAACTTGCCAAGTGTGAAGAGAAGTAGATCAGGTGGACCAAAAAAAAAGTTTATCTCCAGCTTTAATCCTTTATGAACTGCCAAATGTCCCAACATTCCTCTTTAGGGCTGAGATGGAGGACAGAGGGGATTCACTTTATCAAAAGGTATATATTGGAAAATGGTCAAGAAATTGTGCTTCACCTTATAACTGCTGCTAAGATTATAATAACTAAAAATTGAGGAGGGAGTATATTCCCATCTATATTAAATTATATAATTAAGCTGACTTATCACAAAAGAATCAGCCTAGCAGGTAGGTGTGTGTATATATATATATATATATATATATGGAATGTTTTGGAATAAGCAAGTTCAATGATAATGTCTAAATGAATGCTGCTTTCAACCAGCTGTAACAGCATTTATTTACGATCTTTATCTTTGGTTTATTTTATTAATAAGTAAATAAATAATCACACTCTGCTTCCTCTAACAACAACGGAAAAGTTGCTATCTGAAAAACGCACAGCTCCTGGCAGGAGAGTTTCATACATGGAACATTTCCCTCTTCATAACATGTAGTTATCTCAATGCAGTAGCTCCCTGGCGGGGCAGGCAAAAACACATGGGAAATGACATTACAGGGCCATTTCACAACATAGCCAATCTCTCTCTCTCTCTCCTCTTAACTTGGCCCATGCTCTACTTCCTGGCTTTTTCCTTCTGACCCCGCTCAGTCCCTCTTTCTCATCCATTTCCCATAATCATCTCCAACTGCAGCCCAGCATTTGCTGGTGCACATTAACAGCAGTGAGAATATGGCATATCTAAAGTTATCGATGAATGAGCCTGTGCTGGTAAGATATGAAGAGAAGGAGCGGTGAAGTTTTTATGGCTTTCCGTCTTTGCTGGGATGTTTCAAAGTCCATAAAAATGATTGTAAATGTCCCTCTTTACAAATCTCTCTGGAAGCTCGGAAAAGATTAAGATCTATTCTGCATTCCTCTTTGGTATCCCACACTCAGATCGCGCATAGCTGTCTCACAAACAGTACTAAGGTTGCACAAGCAAAACTGGGCCTCTGACCACCCACATAATGCCTGTCTGGGCATGCTGAAGCTTTTGCAACACAATGGCTTCTCAGAGGACTATGTAAAAGGGGCACTTCATTCAGCTTCTAGTTCCCTCATGTCCCTGGGACTCAGAGAGATCTTGGGTCCATTAATGCATTGTCAAAAAAGTGCATCTTTTTTGGCAAAAGAACATACAGATTTGCATTAAAACTTAGAATTATTTATCATTAAAAGGTAAAGAGACCGCTGACCATTAGGTCCAGTCGTGACCGACTCTGGGGTTGCGGCGCTCATCTCGCTCTATAGGCCGAGGGAGCCAGTGTTTGTCCGCAGACAGCTTCCGGGTCATGTGGCCAGCATGACTAAGCCGCTTCTGGCGAACCAGAGCAGTGCACGGAAATGCCGTTTCCCTTCCCGCCGGAGCAGTACCTATTTATCTACTTGCACTTTGACGTGCTTTTGAACTGCTAGGTTGGCAGGAGCAGGGACCGAGCAACAGGAGCTCACCCTGTCATGGGGATTCAAACCACCAACCTTCTGATTGGCAAGTCCTAGGCTCTGTGGTTTAACCCACAGCGCCACCCGTGTCCCTTTATTTATCACCCGCATCCCTTTATTTATCATTACTGAAATAGAAATAAAATGTCTCAAAATGGATAGCTCAGTCAGTAGAGAATGAGACTCAATCTCTGGGTTCTGGGTTTGAGCCCCGCATTGGGTGAAAGATTCCTGCAAGGGGTTGGACTAGATGATCCTCACAGGCCCTTCCATCTCTACAACTCTATACAGTGGTACCTCAAGTAACATACGCTTCAGGTTACATACGCTTCAGGTTACAGACTCCGCTAACCCAGAAATAGTACCTCAGGTTAAGAACTTTGATTCAGGATGAGAACAGAAATTGTGCTCTGGCGGTGCGGCGGCAGCGGGAGGCCCCATTAGCTAAAGTGGTACCTCAGGTTAAGAACAGTTTCAGGTTAAGAACGGACCTCCGGAATGAATTAAGTACTTAACCCGAGGTGCCACTGTAATTCTATAGCAGAGAAGACTTGTGAACAAGTGATATGTCAGCAAACAGAAGGCCCCTGCTCTCCCTTTTTAGGGTATTTTGAACCAGACTTGGACTGGACAGCTCTTCAAACAGAAGATCATCTTCTGTAAAGTACGGCCCAAGATAACCTAAAGCACAGTGATTAAGAGCATGAACTATGATCCAGAAGCTCCTCAGTTCAGCAATAGACTTGTATTCTTATGTTACTGTGCATGTCATTGGATGAAGGCACCTGTATATTTCAATAGTACAGTGGTACCTCAGGTTATAGACGCTTCAGGTTACAAACTCCGCTAACCCAGAAATAGTACCTCCGGTTAAGAACTTTGCTTCAGGGTGAGAACAGAAATCGTGCACCGGCGGTGCAGCAGCAGCAGCGGGAGGCCCCATTAGCTAAAATGGTACCTCAGGTTAAGAACAGTTTCAGGTTAAGAACGGACCTCCAGAACGAATTAAGTTCTTAACCCGAGGTACCACTGTATGCTGGTTTGTCTGCATTTGTAACCTTCACTTAAGTATGTCATTTGCTTCAGGCAAACAAGCTAAGGTATCAAAACTACCTTGGTTCCCGAATGGATTAGTTGTCAAACAAATCAGCTCCCGAACGCCACAAACCCGGAAGTAAGTGTTCCTGTTTGCAGACATTTTTCAGAAACTGAACGTCCAACACAGCTTCCGTGGCTTCTGATTGAGTACAGGAAGCTCCTGCAGCCAATCAGAAGCTGCGCCTTGGTTTTTGAACGGTTTTGGGAGTCAAACGGACTCCTGGAACAGATTAAGTTTGAGAACCAAGGTACCACTGTACTGAAATGCAGAAGTAGACACCCTCACAAAGGCAATGGAATCTTCTGCCCTGTGAAGATGTGTGACCAAACACGCACCAGATTGATAGCACCAAGTATTTATCTTTTTCTTAAGCGCTTCACAACATTACAGCCTTAGTGCAAGTCTGACTGTTGCATGTCAAGGTCCCCAAGACACCCCCCAATAAAACACAATTGACCCATGATTTTTAGTTTAAGGTTTTTGGCATAATTTTGGCCACAACTTTATTAAAATTACAAGCAATGTGAGTGGTTGCTTAGGCATTGGTTGCGACTATCTGACCCCGCATGGGGACAGACTGACATTCGCACGCCCGCGAGTCAGAAAGGGAAAACATTTTGGGGAGAGAGACGGGACTGGGTACCATGCCTCACCTCTCCCCAAATGCTCCCAGGGGCTTTTGCGTGGCCCTAGCCCCTTGACAGGGGTACGGACAGAAGCATGGTGAGCCCCTGGGTTCCTTTACTGGAAAACCCTTGCAGCAGCAGCATTTTAGAGGAGCAGGCACAGCCAAATCCATACCCCTCCACCAACCAATTCCTAAACCAATGCCTAACTGCAACCTTACAAGTTGTGACGATTTGCTACGCAGTAGGCGAAAACCAAATGGCACCAACCAATCAGCCAAATGGACAAAATTCCTACTGGGCCCCTGCCCCAAAAGCAGACAACCCCATGACAGGCATAGCAAGATCAATTGAACAACCTGAAAATACGGATGGAGGGCGGGTGATCTGATGCAAGCAGCGAAAAGAGGAAGCTCAAGGCTGCGTGCAAGGTATTTAAAGGCTATGGCTGTCAATCACGAAATGGCAACATTTAACTCTCCCCAGCAACAGGAAGCTCAATGATAATGGGGGCCAAACTCTTTTCCCGCCCAGCAACAGTGGGTGTCTTGTTAGCCCCCACCGCAACACGTGCTCTCCATGAAGGAGAACACGCTTTGCATGAAAACAGGAAGAGCGACAGAGCTGTCTAGCGTTTCCTGTTTTCTTGTACTTGCATGAACAAACAATGCAAGAACATGACAAGCCTGTTACCAGAGGTGAGATGCACAGATGTTCACCAGAAAAGTATGTCAATAAGGAGACATCATTTGGAGCTCTCATGTGTCTAAGTCCTCAAATGGTATGGTGCCTCTCCCTATATGGAATTGCAGCAATTTAGATTGGACAGGAAGCAGTCCTTTTTTCTGGGGGTACGCATACCCCTAAACATTTTGTGAATCTAAGTTTGGCCTCATTGAGGGGCACTATTTCAATATGAGTAGGAAAATGAGAGTACCTCTAAACATATTTTTTTTAAGGGAAAAAAAAGCACTGGCAGGAAGTACAAAAAAAAGTAGCACCCTTGTTACATGAAATATCCACCTTCAATGAAGGTAGAGCATTAATCCCTTTGCAGTTCACCTTCTCTGAAGAAGCCTCTTTAGCTGTCCCTCACTCCTCTGGAGCTCTCTAGATCTTTGAAGCTGAGACTTCCATGCTTGTTACATACTGAGAGCTGAATAAAGTCCTAATATACCGTATTTTTCGCTCCATAAGATGCACTTTTTCCCTCCTAAAAAGTAAGGGGAAATGTGTGTGTGTGTGTGTGTTATGGAGCGAATGCAGGCGGGATGCTCTGCTCAGTGCTCCCTTTAAAGATTTTTTTTTCCCTTGCATTCCCCCTCTAAAAACTAGGTGCGTCTTATGGTCAGGTGCATCTTATGGAGTGAAAAATACGGTAGCTTACTGGCGTTATGGGAAATACATTTACTTATACAGTTCCAGAATAGCTGATGCATTAACATTTTGAAGGACAGCATTAGCCAAATAGGAATAGTGTACTGGTGTTAAAAATAGTTTGATCCTGCCCCTGCTAGTTGTTGCTCATTAGAAGTTGTTGATTTTTATGCCAGTTTCTCTCTTTGTCTCTCTTTCTCTCTCTCTTTCTCTACACACACACACACACACTTAACACACGTGTCCATCCCTGCAAAATCTTCTCTGGAACAATGAGAGACTTCCAAGAACAAGTGGGTGGTAGCACAGGGGGCAAGGAAGAACTGGTGTGAATCCACCAGCCATTTGGAGCTTCTGTCGAATCAGCCACCCTTCCATGAACAACCCAAACCTTTCAGTTGGCAGGACAACTCAGGACCCAAGCCAGCAATGGTAATTTACACCCAGAACCCCTTTTGGATCATCTGGGCACACCAGAAAGAAAAATTAAGCTTTTCAAGCTGTGTCGGTTCATGTTCACTGAGCTAATTCTTGCTTTTGCAATATTTTAGTTATGGTCAAACTGATACACACAAACCCACCTCCAACTTTGCTAATAATGTGGGGACCGTATTTTGGATTGTAACAAGATGCTGATGCACTTAGGTTTCTCATCATTTTAACCACTTTGGAATCGTGGCCCTGCATTAGAACACGTCTTCTGACTTTTTCCTTGCGCATTATCTTACAGCCAAGCAGTTGGTAAACAATATAAACCCCTCTTTGGGAAAACAAGGTAGGGAATAAAATTCCTTGGCTGATGACTTCATCTCCCATTAATGGCTGTAAATCTTCAGTAAATGTGTAAGTGGGAATGTATACCTCAGGAGGTGCCAGATTTCACACTTACCTATTCATGGTTGGAAATCCATTCGTTGGAGGACATACAGCATTTTTCAAAAGTAACATTGAATCCCAACATTAAAGGAGAGAGGAAAAGGTCCTGCAATAAATGGGTGTGACTTTATATCAGATTTCAATTCCATGTCACTGTTTATGGACCACTGGACTATGTATACTGAGACCTGCAGCTTTGTAGATATTAGAATCATAGAATCATAGAATTGTAGAGTTGGAAGGGGTCTACAGAGTCATCTAGTTCAACCACCTGCGATTCAGGAATTTCAGCCAAAGCATCCATGACAGATGGCCATCCAACCTCTGCTTAAAAACCTCCAAGGAAGGAGAGCCCACCAGCTCTCGAGGGAGTCTGTTCCACTGTCAAACAGCTCTTACTGTCAGAAATCAGGTCCTCCCTTAAAGAGGGCACGTATTGTGGTGAGACCTGGACAACCGACATCCTGTGTTGTGGGTGGGTTCAACTGGTAAGCCACAGCACCCGATTGTTAGGTCCCTCGAAGCTGGGTGCAATCTGGCCAATGACCAGAAATAGGTTCGAGGGACCTATTTATGCCCATGCATGTGACCCAGGGCTTCCTCTTTCAGCGCATACATTCGGAACACCCGCCCACCTCTCCCTACTTTTAGGGCTTGTTGCGCTTGACCTTGTTATACTGTCGTGTGTCATCTGTCGTTAGGACAGGGGCACGGCAGGAATTTCCCCCACTTGGCTGATTGGCTGTTGCCATTGGGGTTTCGCCTGCCACGTAGCAAATCATCACAACTTGTAAGATTGTGGATAGGCTCTAGTTCAGGTGATAGGGATGGGTGAACGCTCTTGCCATCCCTATGTGAAGGGTATTCCATTAAAGGAATCCAGGGACTCAATGGTTTGGTCAACCCCTGAGAGGGGGTTGGGCCCATGCCTGAGTCCAGGGGGACATTTGGGTGGTGGAGTTAGCCCATCCCTGGCTTTCCGCTTATCCAGGTGTTCACCCTTGGCTGACCTATGCTGGTGCCCTGGGTCAGCACTACCTGCATGGCAGGGAGCTAGTCGAACCAGAGCCTATGCAACCAGTCACTTTCTGTAATCAATAAAGTTGTGGCCAAAATTCTGCCAAAAACCAAACCTAAAATTTGAGTCAAGTGTGAATTTATTTAGAGGGGAGGTTTCTGGTTCTGAACACGCAAAGTTCTTCCTGATATTTAGTTGGAATCTCCTTTCTTGAAGCCACTGGCTTGAGTCCTACCCTCTAGAGCAGGAGAGAAAAAAGCTTGCTCCCTCTTCCATGTGACAGTCCTTGAAATATTTGAAGATGGCTATCATATCTCCTCTCAGTCTCTCCTTATCTTTTTTTTAATACTGTTTTTATTTATTTTCATGGTACAGCAGATACATTTTGGAAAAAAAGATTGTTATAACAGTAAACAACAAATAACTTGTCCTGGCTTTTATCACACCATGTGTTAAAGTTTCGTTTGATTATTCTAACAGATTTGGTATCCTCTTATCCAGGCTAAACATACCCAGCTCCTTCAACTGTTCTTCATAAGGCTTGATTTCCAGACCCTTGGTCATCTTTTTGCTGTTATCATGTTGTTAGACGCCAGCTCCCATCAGCCTCAGCCAGCCTGGCCAGTGGTCAAGGATGCTGGAAGTTGCAAACCAGCAACATCTGTTGGGCCACAAGTCATCCACTCGCTTTGGTGCAATCGGGTTATTACAGAACCGTTGCGAAAAGCCTTGTTGAATATGCATTGCTGCATAAGTGAGTGTTAACAAAGCGCTAATGCCATTTGGACAGGATAATTCTATCCAAAGCTCTGAAAAAAGCAGGCTGGAGCTCCTATATCGCCAGTTAGGCAGTAAGGTGGAAAATTGTCCTCATTGCATTGGCATGGAAAAGGAGCTCCTTATTTCCCCCCTCCTTCTGACTGTGGTGCATGTTGTTAATAAGATAACCAGGGAAAGGTTTGCATCTGCATTTGGCAAAAAAAAATTTAAAAAATATTCGCACTTGTAGAGGCGATTTCAGTTACCCATAGCTATTTTTACTAAAAAATAAATAAATCACCGAGGGTGTAACCAGAAACCTTGAGGCAGCTTGAAAGAAGACATCCCCAGCTGTAAGGCCCAGCACTCAGCTCTGCTTTCTTTCCAGTTCAGGTCACAGTTACAGAAAGTTCTCGCTGGAGACATGCCCAAGCTACCAAACCTCAGATCCTGGTCCAACCTCCCTAAATTACAGATGTTTGAAACAGTGTGTTTTATTCTAGTTTGCTTTCTGTGCTGTGCGAAAGGAATTGCAGCTTGTACCTGTGTAGGTTCCCTCTGCAGGCAGGCTGGCCAAACATCAGGCAAACCAGGGCTGAAACGGATGCAGACCCAAACATACCGGAGCTTTTTTCTCCAGCTGGAACTTGCCGGAACTCAGTTAAGGCACCTCGTGGCGGGCGCCATTGCCGTTCTAAGAAAAACGAGGAAGGCGTTCATAGTGAGTTCTGGCACCTCTCTTTCTAGAAAAACAGGACTGCTAGGATGTAAAATCATCTCCATCAAATCCGATTCTGAGTAAACATGCATAGGAGAGAGATGTTAATTTTTAAAATATCACCTTCTTACATAATGTTATTAATTTTTTTAGTACTCCATTCATTTGCTTTGTAAAATTTGAACACTGCTTGATTGTTGTTTTTCTAAAAAAGAAACCCTGTCAAAGCAGTTCAAAAATGGTAAAACAATAGACTTCCGGGTTGGCGCCTCCGGCAATGGCTGAATTCCTCTGATCGGGAGGAATTTGCCTCGTGGAAATCTGGGTCTGGCCGCCACGGCGAAGGCGGAGACCCACTAAAAATCACAGGCGGGTGAAGCCTGTGAATGTGGGATTCGGCTGGCACCTTTTGCGCCTCCCCTACTCGCGGGGAAACCCGGTTTCGGGGATCCGGAGCGACGTGGGGTGAGCGGCGCGGTGCTTCGAATTGACTGCTTCTTCCACGGAGCGAAGCCGCATAGCTGTTGCCGGAGAGCGCTGACTTTTTCCTGTGGACAATTTGATCTTAAAGCAACTACCCATGAGTAGAGCGGAGAATTGGATTTTTAAACGTCTTAATTTGGTGTCGAAATGGGGAGGTCTAAAACAGGAAGTCCACCTTCCCCTTTTGTAAATAGATTGAAGCAATGAGGATGCAAGCTGATGCCTCGGAAAGCCTATTGTAAAGGACTAAATTTCCATCAGTAAAAAATACTAAACCCCCCTTGGTGGCAGGAGAAGAGGGGGGAAAGTTTTGGACTGAGTATACCTGCAGGAGAGAGCGAACAGAGTTAAAATACCACCGCTCCGATCCTGGAAACGGGCTGCCAACAGGACTGACGTGTTCTGGAATGCTTATTGATCATGATTAGAACGTACACTGACAGTTAGTTAAATAAGGAATACATTGTTTCCACTGTCTCCGTCTGCGTTTAAAAAGGAGTAAAAGTAACAGAAAATTGAAACTAACTTTATTGTTTGAATTGGGTTTAAAAGGACTAATATAAATAGAAACTGTTTCCCTCTAGAGGAAGCCTTTGAAACTGTTACAAGAGTTGAGCTGGGGGGATTTCCAGCTGCAAATAAAAAGCTGTGAGATTCTGGGGACCTTGAATCGGTTGAGAATGTCGACAGAAGAGGCCTTAGTGGTTTTATTATGTAAGATAAGTGACTCACTGGAACAGCTTCACAAAAAGGTGGATGTGGTAACTACCAAAATCGATAATTTGGGACAAAAAGTGAACACAAATACAGAAACTATTCAGAAATCGATACAGGAATCTACTTTGACATGGCAAACTGCGGAGAAGGCTAGGGAGAAAGTTACTGCTGTTGAACCTAAAGTAACACAATCGGGGAGAGAGAGAGTCCCAGCCTTACAGATGCAATTTGATGACCATAAGTTGATGCCTGCTATGATTGAATCTAAAGAAAATCAGATTTTGAGGATCAGAGCCCTACCTGAACTCGAGAAGGAAAGTTTGATAGATTTCCCCACACAGGAATTTGATGATTTTTGGGACCGGGACTTGGGTCAAGAAGAGATTAAAACTGTGAGGGCCTTTGGACTTGGAAGAGGAGGGAAAAAAGAGAAGAACAAAATAAGAGACTGTTAGAACTACCAGAAGAACTTAGAAGAACAACAGTTAAGAGTGGAAATTTTGAAAGACGTTCTGAAACACCTTTTGGATTTTAGATTTAACTATGGAGATTTGGTTGCCCTGTCGAGAAGGAATAAAATCATCTTTAGTTGGGAGTTTCCCCGAGATTTACTCTTTAGCTTCAAAGGAAGGAAAATAAAAATAAGATCAGTGGAAGACAAAGTAAAATTCAAGTATAAATATGAAGAAGACTCGCAGAAGGTACTTGGAAAAGAGTTAAGAGCATTGGACAGAAGATCACCAGGTTGATGGACTATATGGAATTGGCGGATATGACTGGCAGAATCCAAGACCAGGGAGAAGAGTCGGTGGAAGAAGATTGGAAAAAGTTTAAAGACTATTTATAAAAATATTGTAAAATTAATGAGTGTTAGAAAAATGTTGGAAATGAGTTATATGGCTTTAGTAGAGATGTTATAAGGAATTAAGTACAAATAGATTATTAGAGTATTAAAGGGAAAATAAGGTTAAAATATGTTAAGACAATTATATATTAAAGGGAAAAAATAAGGTTAGAATATGTTAAGATAAATTACAGGACAGAAAACAGAGGAAGATGGAAAGGAATTGCTGAAACAGTTAATTAAAGTGGAATACAAAAAGGGAGGTGTGAGGAGGTCGCTGAAACAAGGGAATGAAAGACAAGATAATGAAATTATTGGATGTGTCTTAAATTGTGTTTATTTTGTTTTGTTAATATTATGGTGTTGGTGTTGTGTGGTGTTTTTGTTTTTGTATTGTATTGTATTGTATTGTTTTGTTTAACTCTTTTTCTTTCTTTTGTAGTTAATAAATGTAATGTTTTGTAAATGTTAATAAATATTATTTTTTAAAAAACAAAAGTGGTAAAACAATAAAATAAAGGGGGGATCAAACAAAACTTCAAAACATACAAGGAGGTAAAATACTCAAACAGATTAAAATTTGCCTCAGCTTTCTAAGTATCAGGGTAGGCTTATCTAAACAAGAGCATTCTTGAAAAGAGTACTGCTTGATATCAATAGGCAGGGAATTCCAAAGTACAGATGGTGCCACACTTAAAGATGGCTTCTTACCAACGTGGAAGAGGTATTATGTGGCACCTGTTCCAATTCCACCAATCAAAGAGCTGCGTCTTCTGCTAAATAAACAACTCACCACACATCCCATCAGTCCCTTCGGTTGCAATTCAGACTCCTCAGTCCCCATTTAATGGTGAATACGGCTAACAACAGCTAGAGGTAAAACTCGATAATTGTGTATTCCCATGTGAAAAAATGAGATGATGATGATGATGATGATGATGATGATGATGATGATGATTACTCTGCCCATCTGGCTGGGTTTCCCTGGCCACCCTGGGCGGCTCCCAACAGAGTATTAAAAACACAATAAAACATCAAACATTAAAAACTTCCCTAAAAAGAGTTGCCGTCAGATGTCTTCTAAAAGTCAATTGCTTATTTCCTTGACATCTGATGGGAGGGCATTCCACAGCGTGGGTGCTACTACCGAGAAGACCCTTTGCCTGGTTCCCTGTAACCTCACTTCTCGCAGGGAGGGAACCGCCAAAAGGCCCTCAGAGCTGGACCCCAGTGTCCGGGCTGAACGATAGGGATAGAGATGCTCCTTCAGGTATAAACAATAAAAATGATGGAAAATGTTGGTGGTGTGTTGGTCAATGCAGATCATGATGATGATAAATAAATAAAGGAGTAATAATAATAATAATTAATAATTCATTGTTGTTGTTTTTGTTGTTTAATTGTTTATAGCCCACTCACCTGGCTAGGTTTCCCCAGCTACTCCGGGCGGCTTCTGGCAATATATATATATATTTTTAAATGTCAAACATTAAAAACTTCCCTAAAATGGCTGCCTTCAGATGTTTTCTAAAAGTTGTGTAATTCTTTATCTCCTTGACATCTGATGGGAGGGCGTTCCACAGAGAGGGTGCCGCTGCCTAGAAGGCCCTCTGCCTGCCTGCTTTTGGACCGTGTGTGATATGTACACAACACATAGCTGTAGAGTTTCATTTCACCATTACATATAATGAAAATAGACCATTTTAAAGGAATTCCACTTTGGGAATATCCCAGCCAAAGTTAAGGACTTTTAAGATGGATTTCAAAGGAAAGATTTAAAGGCATACTTAAGCCTCCCATTGAATTCAATAGGATTTAAAACGCTTAGCTATGGCTGGATAGTATCAAAGCTCTTTATGCCTCAGTAAGCTGAATTTCCTTGCCATGTTACTCAATTCCCCACACCCTGCTATTAACATGTTATTTGGTTTAATAATATTTATCCTGCTAATAGCCTACTGCTTGTTCTGATGTTGAAAAGGGAGAACGGGGCTAAAATGTCTGCAGTTTAATATGTGCCAATTGGGGCTCTCTACATTTTAGACTATCGGCTTTCAATTGGGAGGGCCGAATCTATCACAGAATTACTAAAGTTCATCAGCCAACAAAATCTAGGAGGGGAGAGGATTTCTATCATTCTTCCATTATGTGTGTAGAAAGAAGAGATGCTAGATCGAATCCCAGGCTAACCACCAATCCTAGGCATGTAGTTTGTTTAGGATTGCAACCTGAATTAGTCTCGATATGGAGCCCATCAGAATTATTGTGAAAAGTTAGTAATTACTCACTTAAGCAGACGCCCCAAGTGTTCCCAGTTTCCAGGGACAGTCCTGGATTTACAGAAGCCATCCTGGTTTCTGATTTGATCCATAATGTCCCACTTTGCCTTAGGCCATTGGAGAAATAGGGGAGGGGATGGAGTTATCCGACCCCCGAGCCATCTATACAGCCATGTATAGAATTTTTTTTTAATGTTTAATGTTTTATTATGTTTTTATATATGCTGGAAGCCACACAGAGTGGTTGGGGTAACCTAGCCAGATAAGTGGGGTATATAATAATAATAATAATAATAATAATAATAATAATAATAGTAAAGGACGTCCCTATTTTTATTGGAGAAATGTATGCTTAAGCTCCATTGATTTCACTGGGACAACCACCACCTTTTGCTTCTGTAGCCTTCTGAGGTACTTTGGCTAAAGAGGCACAAGTGTGGAATTAAATCTTTTGCCTATTAGCCCCACTCAGTGACATAGACTGCAAATCAGGAATGCCCTAATAATAAAACATAAATATTTTACAACCAAATGTGCAAATGTAATTTTCTTCACCAGCATTTAAGTACTTGCGCAGGTTTGTCGATTAGGAACAGTTTTCTGGAAAGAGCTTGCCTGGATTTTCCACTCTTCATGGCAATCAGCAGCCCTCTGAAAACATCTCGGATTTCAGAAGTCCTCGCTGCGTTTACCACGGACCCTACTGAGAATATATATGTGGTCTACCAAGGTGAAACCTATTTGACAGCTACTTAAGTTTGTGCAATTTGAAAATCAAATTCCTACATGGCTGGGACACGAGGAGAGTAGCTTCTCTCTTAAGCTGATTAATGAAACCGATAGGAATATCAAATGATACCAAAATGGCTGCCTGCCATTTTCTTTCTCGTTTTTATAGGTACTGGACAAAGGCCAACTACTGACCCTTCATGAGCTCTGTGGTGACAGCACTCTATCTACCTCCTCAGAATAGAGGACCACCCACGCTTCCTCGTTAGTTTTTAATGATAATTTCTACTAACTGCCGCAGCTGATGTCTTCCCTCCAAAGTCTCCAGTAGCTGTGTGAATCGACTACACATATCAGCAAAAGGGAGGATTTAGAAATGAAGGCATACCCTTCAGCATTTCTCACATTCCAAGGTAGCTTCTTCGTGTTTGATCTCCCAGACACATCTATGTCCGATGCGCATATACAACTGTCACCTTAAGCCAATCGCAATCTCTCAGCCACACCTACTTCACAGGATTGTTGTAAATAATTTTTTTTTAGCTGTAAGCTGCCTTGAGTCACTGTCAGAGTGGGAAACAACAACAACAACAACAACAACAACAACAACAATAACAACAACAATAATAATAATACAGTGGTACCTTGGTTTTTGAACGTCTTGGAAGTCGAATGTTTCAGTTCTCAAACACCAAAAACATGGAAGTAACTGCTTCGGTTTTTGAACGTTCTGGAACTTGAACCGTCTTCCAGAACAGATTACGTTCAAAAACCGAGGCACTACTGTAATGATAATACTGGAAACTGAAAACAATCGGGAACACACCGGAGAATCAATCCTGTTGAACTCATTGGGACATAGTTTTGATGATAATTGCTTAGGATTGCAGTGTAAAGCAGCCATCTTTACCCAGTTACCTGGGAGTAAGCTCCATTGAATACAGCAGGACTTACTTTTGAGTAGACAGTGTGCAATAAAGGGATAAGCACTGCACTCGTTTCCTAAAAAGTAGCTGTCTGCTGAAGCACTGCAATTGAAGAATGTAAGGTGGATGGATTCTATTTTCCTTCAAAGTTATAGGAGGGGTTTCTTCCTATGTCAGCTTCACCATTTCCTTCGTTTGGTGCAGGTATTTTATTTTCAGTATAAACAGGACTCCGTTTTTGCAAATACATCCACCCACACCAGTTTTTATTGTTCTCTGAGACATGTGGGGTGGAAAAAGGAAAAAAGGGACATTCCGGGATCAAATCAGAAACTGGGATGGCTTCAGTAATACTGGGACTGTTCCCAGAACATCAGAACACTTGGAAGGTATGTGGTGATACAAATATAAGAGGCAATCTAAGGTCTCCCAGTCCAGTCTGAAGTGTGGAAAGGAAGAAGACTGGGATCAGGCTGATATTTCGGGGGGGACAACTTTCAAAACCCAGGTGAAACGCCTTGCATTAGCACTAATCTTGGAGTTGTTTTATAACTTGAATGTTGTTGTTGTTGTTTCATAATGAAACCATCAACAAAATATCACTTGTAAATATTAAAACAACCAGAAACTATTATAAGCCATAAAGGAGAGACAGAAGAGCCAGAAAAAAATTTATTTAGTCAAACTATATTTAACCCAACCCCCTGCAATATCAATAAACAATATATTTCCCATTTACAACACTGGACCTCTAAATTTTTCAGAGTACGCTGCTTTGGAGACATTTTTGTGTTTGAAAGTAGGATGTATATCGTTGAAATGAATAAATGAATCCAATAATAAAGGAGAAATCACCGAGCAAAAGTTACAGTATTGTGCTTTACTACCCTGTTTAATGGGGACGCGGGTGGCGCTGTGGGTTAAACCACAGAGCCTAGGACTTGCCTATCAGAAGGTCGGCGGTTCGAATCCCTGCGACGGGTGAGCTCCCATTGCTCAGTCCTTGCTCCTCCCAACCTAGCAGTTCGAAAGCATGTCAAAGTGCAAGTAGATAAATAGGTACCGCTCCAGCGGGAAGGTAAACAGCATTTCCATGCGCTGCTCTGGTTCGCCAGAAGTGGCTTAGTCATGCTGGTCACATGACCCAGAAGCTGTACGCTGGCTCCCTCGGCCAATAAAGTGAGATGAGCACTGCAAGCCCAGAGTCGGTCACAACTGGACCTAATGGTCAGGGGTTCCTTTACCTTTACCCTGTTTAATATAGCCTCTCCTTTAAAAAAAAAAAAATCTAGATAAGGAGCTTCTGTGTATTATCCAGGCATGTTATTTCACTAGATCAATGTTCTGTAATTTTAAGTTGGACTTGTCTGAAATGCAGTTTTAAGCTGTTTGCTTTTCCATCCTCTACTGGATGACAACCAGGTAAACTGTGACTTCATCGGAGACTGTGTTAATGTCTCACAGGATTCTCTGATTATTATGTTTTAAGCCCTTAAAGATCCTTCAAAACTATTTGCAAATAACATTATGAAATATTGTTATGTAAGAGCAAACAGAGTTATAATTAGAGCAAATCTGAACTTAACCAGAAAATCTCAGGGAGGGGTGGATGAGAGGAGAAAGGGTGCAATTTAAGCAGCTGCAGGTATTTTTATTTGGTCAGAAAAACTGACCTTACAAACCCTGCTGTTTTATTTCCTGAAATGAAAAATCTGTTCATCTGCTGAACTGACTGGTACAAAATAAATGTGCAAAACACAAACCATCTATAAATAATGAGGTAGATTTATGTTGTTCATACTTGAAATTTAATTTTTGAAAACACTATAAATAATAAGGGATTGAATGCTACTAAGTCCTACTAAGAGTAGGCCCTTTGGAATTAATGAACCTAAGTAAATCATGTCCATTAACGTCAGTGGATCTACTCTGAGTAGGACTAATGTGGCATACCACCCAAGGTTTTTATAGGATTTTTTAAAGTGAAGCATTATTATGCCTAATTTCTGTTTACATGTTAGAGAAGGAAGTTGATCACTGGTTTTAATTAGGAGAATCACTGGAGAATTTGGGTTTCATTTTAGTTTGGAGCTTGACCAACCTTCTATAGACTCCAAGCTCCTAAACCATAATAATAATAATAAGATTTTTTTTAAAAAAACCCACACCAATAAAACAAGAAAACAATGATGAAATGTCTCGGTTCTGCATTTGATGGTGAGTTATATGATTTATGGGCATTCTAAAATGGTGTAAATGTTGAAAGGGATTTGCTATATCATAAGGAGCCATAAATCATCCATACGGGAAACTGAGACAACAGCAAAGTCCAGGACCTTTTAGTCCCCTTTTTTATTGAAGCACTGACATCTTTTGGGCTCCTGTGTCCACGTTGTGAAATGTGGTATGACTGGGTAAGTCACATCCTGGTCAATACCGGAGCCTGGGAAATATGAGGAGACTGTTGTTTCTGAAAACAGAAAAGTGCTGTAAAAATTTTATTCTCTTCAACAAAACAAACAAACAAAAATTCCAGGCCCCTGTAAAACATCACCGCTCAAATATTTTCTCGAGTAGCCAGCATGCTAGGTATGAAATTGTCAGGCTTCTTTCACCCACATCTGTCAATGCTTTTTTTTCTTTCAAGAACAGTATTTGGAGCATGTTGGCAAACGTTATCTCTGTGTAAACTGTCTTGTGAGCTGGTTTAACATCACCTTCGTCATCCCCTTAATAGGAAGGGAAACAAATACATTGCAAAGTTATATGACTTCCCTATTGGCATATAACTCTCTTGCAAAGCTAACATTCAAATACTGCGACTTAACCACAAGGCAATATCTCTTTTCCCCGCTCTGCTTTGAAGCCCATCTCATATTCTAATGTGCTATTTTAGAATTGTCACAGATTTGTAAAAAAAGAAAAAAGACATTGGCCTAAATCCAGAGAGCATACTCTCCAACATTTCTCTGATGAAAACAGGGAATCATATTACTATTATTATTATTATTATTATTATTATTATTATTATATTTCATTTAAACCCCGCTCATCTGACTGGGTTGCCCCAGCCATTCTATGCGGCTTCCAACATATATAAAAACATAACAAAACATTAAACACTAAAAAGCTTCCATATCCAGAGTTGTCTTCATATGCGTTCTAAAGATTGTAGAGCTACCTATCTCCTTGGCTTGGGGGGGGGGGGGTCACATAACTCCATACCCCCAACATTTCTCTGATGAAAATAGGGATGTCCTAAGGAAAAGTGAGGGACACGGGTGATGCTGTGGTCTAAACCACTGAGCCGTGGGCTTGCCAATCGGAAGGTCGGCGGTTCGAATCCCTGCGACGGGGTGAGCTCCCGTTGCTCGGTCCCTGCTCCTGCCAGCCTAGCAGTTCGAAAGCATATCAAAGTGCAAGTAGATAAATAGGTACTGCTCCAGCGGGAAGGTAAATGGTGTTTCTGTGTGCTGCTCTGCTTCGCCAGAAGCGGCTTAGTCATGCTGGCCACATGACCCAGAAGCTGTACACTGGCTCCCTTGGCCAATAAAGCGAGAGGAGCGCCACAACCCCAGAGTCGGCCACAACTGGATCTAATGGTCAGGGGTCCCTTTACCCTTTACCTTTAGATATTCTACAATGCAGTTCTCCAGTCAAGTAACAAAGATACAAAATTGCACATACTGTGGCAAAGTGTGCAGAGATATGTGTGCAATCCTGGAAATAATATACAAAGCCGTATTACATCAGGGGGAAATTGCTTTGCAAAAATCTTCATGTCAGACAGCAGCAACGGGCATAGGGGGCAGAGGGGGCTTCAGCTCCCCCAATATTTTTGGGCAGGGGACAGCATCCCCCATCAACATGTGGGGGGCAAGTCAGTGCCCCTGACGTCGGGCAAGGTTGTATTCAAAAATGTGCATGCTGGGAGAAAATTGCACAAAAATGTCAGTGAATTTTCATGTGAGCTTTTTTTAAAAAAAGAAGAAGAAGCAAACTGATGTGGAGACATGGAGAACCGAACTGAAGCCTGGAAAAACGAGAAACGGAGAGAAACCAAAGTGGTCAGATGTGCTCACCCATAACTGTTATGCACAGAAAACCAAATCCAAAGGCAATTCTTCCATCTATGCTGTGGTTTGGGCAGCAGAAGCAATAGCTTGAGAACTGCTATGGAGCTTGAGCAGTCATAGCTTGATGCAAACCCTTGCACAATTCTGGGACCCCCCCCCCCCCCCAGTTTCCTAATTCCCATCATGTTCAACCAGCTCTTAGTGCTTATCCACACTTACATTTGCTGTGCATTTATAGGTACGGTCCTGTGATTTCCTGGTCTGCGTCTGAGCGTTGTTCAGTTGTTTACGACTGAATCAGAGCAAACGGCAGCCTGTGGAAAAGACCTGCTTAGAAAGGACAGGGCAAAAGGTAAATACAGATAAACCTTGAATTTGAACCCATGCTCAGCCCTAAGATTCGAGGGCAAGTGTTGAGCTTTGGGGCATAAATAATAATGAAACAACAGTGCATGTGACTGATGCTTCAGAGTCATTCATTTTCATCTCAAGGAATAACCATAGGTAGCTCCATTTTGGTAGGCTTAGCCCTTAGACAGAGTGCCTGATACTTCTCATTTTCTAAATTACATTATATACCTAGTGTCCTCCATGCTCGCTACTGTAATAATAATAATAATAATAATAATAATAATAATAATAATAATTTATTATTTGTACCCCGCCCATCTGGCTGGGTATCCCCAGCCACTCTGGGCGGCTTCCACAAAGACCAAAAATACACTAAGATGATACACATTAAAAACTTCCCTGAACAGGGCTGCCTTAAGATGTCTTCTGAATGTCAGGTAGTTGTTTATCTCTTTGACATCTGATGGGAGGGCGTTCCACAGGGCGGGCGCCACTACCGAGAAGGCCCTCTGCCTGGTTCCCTGTAGCTTTGCTTCTCGCAATGAGGGAACCGCGAGAAGGCCCTCGGAGCTGGACCTCAGCGTCTGGGCAGAACGATGGGGGTGGTGACGCTCCTTCAGGTATTGGGAGCCAATGTAGGTCTTTCAAGACTGGTGTTATGTGGTCTTGGCGGCCGCAGTAGTCCAAGCAGGAGATAACCAAGAACACTGTCCACTAGCTTAGGATTACGAAAGAGAGAGGAAGGGAAGTCTCCTATTGTTAAGTGTATTCCATCTGGCTACTGACTTGCTGTTCCTGACTTACCTAGAGCAGCCTTCTGCTACACAGAAATCTCAAGCAAAAACGCCCCAATGGTGCTGTCTCCAATCTGAACATAAGTCTCTGTCAAGAGAACCAAAGGATTACGAAGTCAGTAGAAGCAGCTCTGGGACTAATTAGCTCCCCATTGAAATTCTGTCATTTAAAGCTGTTAAGAATGAAGTAATCATGAATGCTGTGGGGGGATTGGCTTCCTCGAAAAGAATGCTGCTCATGTTCAAGAAACGCACACACGACTCCTGAGTGCCACAGATTCTGCACGCTCCTCTGTGGTCCCCCTTTGAGTGAAACTTCAATGGGTTTCTTTGGAGCATAGCGTGTGGCACGCGCTCCATCTGGAGGCTGGATGCCGGCCATTTTCTGGGTTGCACATTTTGTTCTGGGGACACACTGCATCTGGAAACTTCCATGCTTCTTAGAGGGAGAGACTTGATAATGAATGTGGTGGAAGATTGCAAATGGCACCGAATCTTACATAAGCTTATTTAGCTACGAGACTGCCTGATCTTTTGCATTCCTTCAAGGCCAAGCTAACTCTATCTTTAAACAATGTTTTAAGGTCCACAAAGGAATTATTTTTAACGTTTCCCCCCGCCCAAGCCATGGGTGCAGCAGGATGGCTGGGCATATCAGCCTTCAGTTAAGGATGTTCTTAAGTATTGCACCCCCATTAAGGTAAAAGGTAAAGGTAAAAGACCCCAGGATGGTTAAATCTAGTCAAAGGCGACTATGGGGTGTGACACTCATCTCACTTTTCAGGCTGAGGGAGCCGGCATTTGTCCACAGACAGCTTTCTGGGTCATGTGGCCAGCATGTGACCAGCATGACTAAACCGCTTCTGGCACAACAGGGTGTCAAACCCTAGTTAAACACGCTGTTGGTGGTGAGGAGAAAGGAGGGAGAAGGGGGTGAATTGCCTCCTTCCAACCACCTCTCCTCCCTGCCTGCCTGCCTGGCTGCCTCCCTATTTGGACCACCCTGGATTGCTCCAAGTGGACCCAATCCAGGGCAATCTGGGGTTGCCTCAACCCACTCTGGACAAACCTTGGATTGACCCAGTTGGCTCAACCCAGTTGGCTCAACCCACTCTGGACAAACATTGGATTGACCCAGTTGGCTCAGAATCTGGGGTTTGTCCACAGCCCTATTATGAACACCAGTTATGGAGAGCTAACTGTGGACTTTTGTATCCAGGGAAGCATGCATGAGATACCAACCATCACTTGCATTTATTCTGTGCAGACAAGCCTCTTGTTCCCTCCTGCCATAATTTGGATATGTCTGAATGTTTATGCCGTGGATATCAATGATTTTCTTTTCATTTTAAAAAATCTCATTTTCAGTGTTAGAGCCGAGCATTGGAGATGTGTGAAGGAACAAACCACTAAACTCTGAGCTGCTGTATACAGTTGTACCTCAGCTTACAGACTCTTCAGGTTACAGACACTTCAGGTTACAAACTCCGCTAACCCAGAAATTGTACCTCGGGTTAAGAACTTTGCTTCAGGATGAGAACAGAAATTGTGCAGCGGTGGCGTGGCAAGCAGCAGGAGGCCCCATTAGCTAAAGTGGTACCTCAGGTTATGAACAGTTTCAGGTTAAGAATGAACCTGCAGAACAAATTAAGTTCTTAACCCGAGGTACCACTGTACTTTCTCCAAAGCATCCTTACCCATCAAAAGTGGTTGTATTAGGGATGTCAATGGCTACAGCTGGAATGGCTAACCAGTGGCCTTCTAGATGTTGCTGGACCAATTTCCACCATCCCAGTAGCATAGCCAATGGTCAGGGATGATGGGAGCTGTGCTCCTGCAACACTTGTAGGGCCAAAGGTTCGTTCATACCTTGGGGGCACGTATGTGGTTTCATGAAAGATGCACAATGTCTCTGCAACCTTTTTGCTTTCCTTCAGATCCCATCCTTTGAGAGGCAAATTCCTTGATAATATAATGGGTACGTTAAAGCAAAATAAAGCAAAGTAGCCCACCAGCAGCCTGGCTAGGAAACAGTCCCACAGGTTGTTCTGAGCTGGCCCAGAAGCAGGTATAAGAGATTCAGCCAAGAGTACATGCCAACTCATTTTCCAACTGCTGAATTTTTTCATTCCAGCGCTCACATGTGTATGAAGCAGCTGCCAAACATGTCCTATAAGTGGGGCCAGGAGTAGAGTCAACAGAGGAAGAAGAAACCAAAAGGAGGCCGCCTATATCCCACATTGCCTTAAAATCCTCCTGGGGCAGCCAGCTCCATGACATCACCCTTGGTTATTAATGGCTTCGTATTTGTTTATTTCAGCACTCTGTGCCAGGGAGGGATTAAAATAATAGCATTTTTACCCAGAGAAAATTAATGTTGTGCCTGTGCACAACACAAACTGCTGAAAAGCAGTGGAGTCTCTTGATACCATCTTCTTGAACAGTGAGCGGTGTAATTAATTACAGAGAAGAGGCGGGGAGGGGGGAGTCAGTTTCTGCAAATTTAAGCTCTTTGAAATGTTAGATAGATGAAATTGGTTTGGAGCAGAGCTTAAATAAATGTGACTTAAAGTTTGATCCTATAGGTGATTCCGTAGAAGTATAAGCACCTAAGACTACAACTTTTAAGTTTCCTTCTGTCAACGTGTTCTGGCTTAACTTGTCTGAGAATCGCAATTGTTCAGTGCAATCCTGTAGATGCTGGCTTTCTGTGCACACACATTGCTTGGAGAGTTTCATGGTTAAGCAGTCTATAAATCTTCTAAATAAATAAGTCAAGTGAGCCAATCCCTTGATGATCACTATAATACACACCAGGCAAGTGTGCTTAGGAGTGAAGCTTCATATATATATTTTCAACTCACATAAATGAGTTGGGGGAAAAATGTTTAAATAACTTTTTCTTTAAAACTTGAAGCCTTTCTTTTAGGAATTCTAGGTACCAAAATCCCAATGGAGTAGTAAAGACTATTTATGTACACGGCCATGGCTGCGTGGATGTTATTGGCCCAGAGATGGAAAGAAGATGAAGTCCCTACCAGAGAAGAATGGCAGATTATGTTGATGGATTATGCCGAAATGGCCAAAATGACGGGAAGAATCAGAAATCAGGAAGACCAAAATTTTAATAAGGAGTGGGGGAAATTTATAATTTATCTTAAAAACCATTGTAGACAGCTAAGATCGTTAGTTGGATTGGAACAACACTTGTAGTTTAATGGTGAATTTTGGACACAATGGAGATGTAAAAGACTTGGATTATTATGAAAGATGCAGGTGGAAATGATTAACAATAGGACCCACAAAGGGAAGGAGGGAAGTCCAGTAGATTCTTTGGAATCTTGTTTTTATGATGTATGCTGGATATGTGATTGGTTTTTCAGATTAAAGTTTTACAAATAAATAAATTTATAAAAAAATGAGTGAAGCCCTAGCCCGCTATGCTATACCGACTTACATGGGAGCAAGGTCCATTCCACTCAATTGGACTGACTTCTGGGTGAACATATCTAGGCTTGCAAAGAAAGTAAATTCAGTACATTGGTTAGCTCCGCCAATAGTATGTACCATTATTGAAAAATCTTGGTGCAAAGGCTTATCTGGGATTTAATGCAGGCTTCCTCAACCTTGGCCCTCCAGATGTTTCTGGTCTACAACTCCCATGATCCCTAGCTAGCAGGACCAGTGGTCAGGGATGATGGGAATTGTAGTCTCAAAACATCTGGAGGGCTAAGGTTGAGGAAGCCTGATTTAATGGGATACCTCTGAGTAAACATGGTTGGGATTCAGGCAGATGAAGGCTTTGTTCCACCTTCACAGAACTCCTCTAAAGTCAATACAAAAGGAAAACATTATTTACTCATGGAAAGAACTGTTATTGTATTATTTTCTTTCTCAGCTGCTTTGAGTGTCCCGATAGAAGAGACAGGATATAAATAATAAATTGAACTGGACCGAACTAAAACCAATCAAAACAGACTGGAGAACTGGGCCCAAACTAACAGAATTAATTTCAATAGGGATAAATGTAAAGTTCCTCCCTTAGGCAGAAAGAACCAGATGCAGAAATATAAAGTGAGGGACACCTGGCTTGGCCATTGTACATGTGAAAAGGATCAAAGAGTTTTGGTAGACCACAAGCTCAATGTCAGTCAACAGTATGATGTAGCACCAAAACAACAACAACAACAACCCCTAATCTATTCTAGGCTGCATCAACAGAAGTACAATGTTCACATCAACGGAAGTAATAGTACCACTCTATTCCACCTCAGTCAGACCACATCTGAAACAGTGTGTTCTGGGTGCCACAATTTAAGAAGGATATTGACAAGCTGGAACATGTGTAGAGGAGGGCGATCAAGATGATCAAAGTTCTGGAAACCAAGCTTTAAGAGGAATGGTTGAAGGTGCTGGGTATGTTTAGCCTGGAAAAGAGGAGACCGAGAGGAGATATGATAGCCATCTTCAAATATCTAAAGGGCTGTCACATGGAAGATGGAGCAAACTTGCTTTCTCCTCCTCTGGAGGGCTGGACTCGAACCAATGGATTCAAGAAAGGAGATCCCGACTAAACACCAGGAAGAACTTTCTAACAGTAAGAGCTGTTTGATAGTGGAAAGGACTTCTTCAGAAGGTGGTGGCTTCTTCTTCCTTTGAGGTTTTCAAGCAGAGGTTGGATGGCCACCTGTCATGAATGCTTTAGCTGAGATTCCTGCATTTCAGGGGCCTTAGATGACCCTCAGTGTCCCTTCCAACTCTACAATTCTACGATTCTATGAAATAATGGTGATATTTCTGGGAATTGGAGTTGCATTGAGGGATCTGCTTGCTTTCTTAGGGTGGCGCCATTGATCGCAGCAACTTCACAGTGAAACAAATACTGTACATCAGAGCAGGAATAAACACTAAAATGCAGTACACACTTATTGGCAGAGAAAGGGGGGTTTACTATATCCTATGGGGCTTGAGTACTTTAAGGGGCTTGGAATGGTGGGTTAGAGCCAAGATGGTTGCTTGATTTTTCAAGGCACATTTCTTCTCCTTAGGCAGCATTCCTGAGTACCCCAGCAGCACACAGTTTTGGAATCAGTGGGTTAGAGGGATGCTAAAGACTACAGCAGCATCGATCACCATAAATGCCTCACTCAAATTGTGTGTGTTTTCTGTCTCGGCCATAATATTTCATTCAACCCTAACCATTTGTTAAACACACATCCTGAAAGCAAATTACCTTTTTTTTTATTTAAAAAAATGTAAATACACTTTTCGAAGCATTGTTCCATCTGTTGAAAATGTGCAGTAGTAGTTTTGACCCTTGTCTAAACCAGGCAGGCTACTTTCAGGCAAGTTTGGGAGGTAAATGAACTGTCTGGCTGCTTTTCTTGGCAACATCTCTTATTAGTGGGAGGTGGCAGTAAAGAGAACATGAGGAAGACTGAAAGTGTTTACTTAAAACTTTAGCCAAATGGCTAGGGAGAGTTAAGATAAATCATAACTGTCAATGATGACAACTTTAGACTGCTACTAGTTCAACTCCTGTTTATGCACTTTTAAAAAGTTGCACTTTGGAGAGGGGGTAGAGAGAGATTAAAATTAGAAACAGGCTGCCTTTTAATTGACATATGCCATCAGAAGTTTCTATGCGAATAGTTTGGACTCCATTCTGAGGGCGACATGGAAGACTTGCAGGAAGAAGGCTGTAAAGCTTCACACAACACTTGAGAGATAATATTTTTAAGAGTGTCTCCAAAATATGCATCTCTGACTCATATTTCCCCGAAGAATGAAATCCATAGATCAGTGCAAAGTTATTACACATACTCTCTCTTTCTCTGTCTCTCTCCCTCACTCGTTCTCAGATACACACAAACAGGCCAAAAAGTTATAGCAATTGGCCATATGGGACTACTAAGCTGAGTCCATTTTTTCCCCTTCTCCACTTTTGTCTTGCTTGCCTTAAAATAAAATAAACTGGGATCTAATGCTATAATTTAACCTGTGTCTAAGATCTGATCATTTAATACTGAAAACCACAGACATTCATTAACCATCAGGAAAGCTGCTGCAAATGCACTGCACTAATTCTCTCTTGTTAAGATAGTGGCACAGGTTTAAAAGTCTATTTCGCATCCTATTTCACCAGCGCATTTGAAACACATACCTGTATCTATTTCACTGCACGCTGTCTGCACACCAGGATGCTTCAGTCAATCACAGCTCCTATTGCGTGTAACCACTGTGAACACACTGGTATAGTACGCATATGCATGCTGTGTACACTCACAGTGTACAAGTAAGATGGATTTTTATCTCAAAGTCAAAATTTGCACGTTCAGCAAGGGAGAACCATTGGTCAAACAACTAAGTAAATCGTGTGGAAATGACAAGTGTTTCCCTGCTCTTCTTCTGAGTCCCAGACACCAGTTACGACGGAGACAGAGTTGACCAAAAGCAAACAAAGGATGTTTTTTAAGACTCCCAGTACCTGAGCCAGTAAGAAAAGTGCCAGCTATTCTGTAGCTCAGAACTACTGAGCGGCATTCAGACGATGCTAACTTCTGTCTGGGCATCCCTGGCCTTGCCAATTAAAAGGTTTCAAGTGCAGGTTACAAACTTAATTCATTCTGGACATCCATTCTTAACCCGAAACCATTCTTAACCTGAGGCGTGATTTCCCTAATGGGGCCTCCAACTGCTGCGCGATTTCCGTTCTCATCCTGGGGCAAAGTTCTCAACCTGAGGTACTACTTCTGGGTTAGCAGAGTTTGTAACCCGAAGTGTTTGTAACCCAAGGTACCACTGTATCAGATTTGGAAAAAGAGCTCTGCTAGAGACCACAGAGAGTCACTTTGGTACTGCCAAGACAGTGGTTTGCCTCCCCCCCCCCACCATGGCACACTCCATTGTCTCTTGATGTTATCTCTGTTGTACACCACCCTTGTATTTTATATGAGGAGTGACCTATACATTTTTTATAATCAATCCAACAAACATATATATATATGCCTGTTGTCTTTGTCCATGGAGTTTTCGAAGCTACCAGCATGTTCCCTCCCTTCTGAATTTCCTTGTATCTGAATGTAACAGCTTTCCAATATCATTATTAAACAACAATATTCCAATTATAATCAAATTTATTCACTTTTCCTACTGTTCTAAATCCCATTTATTTAATTAAAACCTAATTTAATCCTAGGCCTATTTGGTACTTTCAAGTAATTTCTAATTTTTATATTACAATAGTTATTCAAATAGTCCTTAAATTTCTTCCAATCTTCTTGATATTCCTCTTCTCTCTGGTCGCGGATTCTTCCAGTCAGGTCAGCTAGCTCCGAAAAGTCCATCATCTTCATCTGTGGTTAGCCTTTACCTATACCCCCTACTGAGAATGCAAATGTAAGAAACCAGTGTAAGTAAGTGAAGAAAAAGAAAAAGATCAGTTTGAGTGTATGAAGGCAGCTGGGGTATCTATGGAAAAAATTGTGCTGTCCTGCGAAGATACAAGACTGAAATCCATGAGTCATCTAGTGCCGTTATGCTCAGAGTTGAAAAGGGCATTCTCGAGGAACTGTAGCTCCATCCGTTTGGTATTTAGTATGAACTACAGTAAAAGGACATTTTTATGCAAGCAAATACATAGTGCTAAACTAACACGAGATAATGAGAATGATTTAGAAAGGGAAGGTCTTGGCTAACTAGATGCTTCAGGAGGTTACAGACAAAGCTGATAAGAAGTAGACACAATTTATTTGGGTTTTCAGAAGGTTTTTGACTAAGTTCCATACTACTGGTCTCCATTTAAGCTCCAGTTGCCAGGAACGTAGCAACTACAAGGGAGTGACTCAAGCGATGATGGGGAAAGGCAGTTGGGGTGGAGGGTAAGTAGGGGGAACCAGAGAAGCTATGCTAGATTGCAGCAAGCCAGATTTACAGGGGCCTGGTAGAGGTCAGCGTTTTAGGCATCTACCATTCACGATCTATAAAAATGATATAGGCTAGTAAAAGTTGCTGACAGTACACTGTTGGATGAGCTGCGGACCTTCGGGAGTAGAGCACAGAAAGGCTGGGATTTTTCTGTCCTTAACTCGCTTCTTTTCCCCTGTTCAGAAATTAACTTGATGCTAGTTCATCAGCCGAAACGTTAAGAATGCTTAAGCTTGGCGATAAACAGGGTGAAGCTAACAAAACATTACCTTAAGGTAGCTACATCAAAAGAGTGCCAAATATCAGACATGACCAACCTCAGTTAAAACACCTCAAGTTTGTGTCTAAGCATGAGAAAGGGGCTGTGCGACTACTAGATTGAATTATTATTGTTGTTTTATTTAGTTACTTTCCTTACAAAGTAATTCAGAGCAACTTACATTCATAAAAGGTAAAGGCAAAGGTACCCCTGAATGTTAGGTCCAGTCATGGATGACTCTGGGGTTGCGCGCTCATCTCACTCTGTAGGCCGAGGGAGCCGACGTTTGTCCACAGACAGCTTCCGGGTCATGTGGCTGGCATGGCTAAACCGCTTCTGGCGAACCAGAGCAGCGCACGGAAACGCCGTTTACCTTCCTGCCGGAGCGGTACCTATTTATCTACTTGATGTGCTTTTGAACTGCTAGGTGGGCAGGAGCTGGGACCAAACAAAGGGAGCTCACCCTGTCACGGGGATTCGAACTGCCAACCTTCCGATCGGCAAGCCCTAGGCTCTGTGGTTTAGACCACAGTGCCACCTGCGCCCCTACTTAGATTCATAGGACAACATTATCATCATTCTCCAGCCTGTTGTTGGAGTATATCTCCCATCACCCCTGAACTTGCTGCCTTGGGGAAGATATGGGGAAGAAATTCAACATTGTATTTTAATGAGAAATTTTCTGAATTCGCACACATTGAACCAATATGCCAACTAAAACACAGCTATCCTTTGTGGTGCAGTTCTCCAACCCGTGTGCGCATAAATGCATTTCTGAGGGGAAAGCATGTATTGTAAAAAAAAAAAAAGTAAATTAATGAAAGCTGCATATTAAAATGTGTTTGGGATATTTGCACTAAAATGCTGACAAATTTTCATGAGGATGTTTTTAAAAATACAAATTGCTGCAGAAATGTACAGAAAGCTTAAGATTGGGAAAATGAGAGAGAAAAACCAGAATTGGCAGATTAGTCAGGGTGTGTGTGTGTGTGTGTGTGTGTGATGGGAGATGGAATTGTTGGTGGGGTACAGTAAAAAACACACCACTCTCAATGAATAGCAAAGAAAAAGAGCAGAGCCAAACCACAAATTCAACCATCAGTCTTTAAGCTACAGAGGGACTACCCATTCCAGACTGAACAACTAACAGTCTGTGAAAGCTTGAGATAACAATCATCATTGCATAGAAAGAGTTGGACCCCATTCCACATAATGCTATGGGTTCAATCCTGACTCTTCTTCCCACCACCTCAGCAATAGAAGCACATGTCACCAAACTATGCATTTAATTTTTTTTCCTCCTTCCTGAAATACCATATTAGATTTCTTTGTTTAAATTTTCAAAGCAGATTGGGGGGGGGGGGGGAGGAGGTTTTTTTGGTAGTTGGAAAGGCCATGAAGTGCTATCTCATAATATTTTTACTGGGCATGAGGAGCCTGAAAAGATTCATAATATAGTTTTCAATGGAGCTGGGTTCACTCAGGGAATCAAATGTGGTTCTAATTAAAATCTGCAAGCGGCTGAAGCTTGGCCAGGGACAAGTGAGGCAGCTGCCATGGGAAGAGCAGTGCAGGGAAGGTGGGAGTAGGCAGTAGCCATCTTTGGTCCTGCTGCAAGTCTCACAGCTCTCTTTAAATGTGAACATCTGCCAAATAACTTTTGTCTGTTTGAAAAATAAGGAAAACATCCCTGAGAGTATCTTTTTTCGTTTTCTGTGAGGAGGGGAGAGGAATTGCGTGGACAGGCGGAGTCCCCAGATCCCGAGTGGTCCCCCCCGTCATGTGGAATAACGACTCTAGACAACGTGCTATGGGATTAAATTGGCCACAACTTTATTAAATTTCAAATGTGGGTAGACCTTGGCTCAGGCATTGGGCGTTCTCCCTCCCCAGTCCCCAGCCGGGGACCTAGGGAGCATCAGGGTTATCCAGTGTGGGGGGGGGGATGGGCTGGCTCTGGAGAACATATGTTCAAGCAGAGATAGCCGCCCCCGTTACGCCGCTGCAGGGGAGAGCAATGACGACCTTTCGGCGTACGGCCAAAGCCTCCCTTCAAAAACCCCTTTAACGGGGAACCCTGGTATCGCCGCCGCAAAGAGGAAGATGGACTAAAGGATTCCGCCCAAGGCCTGATACTGCCAAAGTTGTGACGTTTTGCTACGGGAAAGGCGAAACCTGCCAATGCAGGGAAATTCCTTTCCGGCCCTTTAACAGCGACCTTATCGTAGCAGCGCCCGCATACCTGTGGAGACAGGTTAACCTGCAAAACCTATGAAGAAAAGATAACCTGCAAAAGAAGGCATTAACTGAGGGTGGGTAGGGTGGGAGAAGCCCTGGAGCCAAGTGAGGATTAACAATTAAGATCCACCCTCTATTGTGTGGGCAGGTAATCCCTCCCCCTACCTGGCCTGGTTTCCCTGGCAACGCTTCCCCCAGGTGGGATTGGACAACTCACTGGGGTAGGCGGGGACCTCCAGGTATCCCACCTGAGGGAAGCCAAAGCGTATGCTGATGGGGCCACTCCAGATCCAGGGCTGCACGCGTCCCCGCAAAGGGCGCCCCCCGTTTTAAGTGGGGAGCGGTCATTGTCTTGGCTGTTGACAACCAATGGTTTGTTTTCATATATTTTTTAAAGAAAAAAGGTCAGTGCAGTCTTCACCATAAGGGACGTGGGTGGCGCTGTGGGTTAAACCACAGAGGCTAGGACTTGCCGATCAGAAGGTCAGCAGTTCGAATCCCCGCGATGGGGTGAGCTCCCATTGCTCGGTCCCTGCTCCTGCCAACCTAGCAGTTCGAAAGCACGTCAAAGTGCAAGTAGATAAATAGGTACCGCTCTGGAGGGAAGGTAAATGGCGTTTCTGTGCGCTGCTCTGGTTCGCCAGAAGCGGCTTAGTCATGCTGGCCACATGACTCGGAAGCTGTACACCGGCTCCCTCGGCCAATAAAGTGAGATGAGCGCCGCAACCCCAGAGTCAGCCACGACTGGACCTAAGGGTCAGGGGTCCCTTTACCTTTACCTTTAGTCTTCACCAACCTGGTGCCCCCGGTTGCTTGAGACTACAATACCCATCAGGCCCAGAAAGCTGGCTGTTCTGTCTATGGCTCATGGGAATTGTAGTCCAAAAGAGCTGGAGGGTAACGGCTTGGCAAAAGCTGGATCAGAGAAGGTGGTTTAATCAAGTTAATGCTAGTATGAGAAGTTGATGGAGAAAAAGCAGGCACTTATTTATTTATTTCATAAAATGTATACCACTGGATTGCCAACAACAACAACAGGCCCTACTAAACATCTTGCAAGATAATAATGCCCACGCACAATATAAAGAGCTCATCGCCCACCTACTCTCAGGAGCCAGACACATCATAGCCATACACTGGAGAGACCTGTCAGGAGTAAGCATGGACCAGTATGGGAAGCAGCCTAACCAATACAGCGGTACCTTGGGTTAAGTACTTAATTCGTTCTGGAGGTCCATTCTTGACCTGAAACTGTTCTTAACCTGAAGCACCACTTCCTGCTGTCGCCACGCCACCAGAGCACGATTTCTGTTCTCATCCTGAAGCAAAATTCTTAACCTGAAGCACTATTTCTGGGTTAGCGGAGTCTGTAACCTGAAGCGTATGTAACCTGAAGCATATGTAACCCGAGGTACCACTGTAAACTGAAACTGATATGGGGACAAATAGAAGAAGATGCCTTCACCCCTGTATGGTTCCCCTTCATCACATACATAGCCCAACAAGACAACAACAAAAATATGCCAACAGCATACAAATCAATCTGGCTAACCTGTTCCAAAAACACACAGACACCCACCCCACTCACACACAAAAACAAATCTCACTACAGCCAACCAAAGACAACCAACCACACCCCAGACCACCAGCAACCTCTCTCACCACCAAGGAAATACAACAAGTGATGCTGACACAAAACCCCACACATACACTAAGCAGGAATAACCACCCGACCCGACCCCCACTCACCATTCCCCCTCCCCCTCTCACCTAATATTGCATGCAACACCAACGTCTCACAACAAATGAAACTGATTTGTAGAAAACAAAACTTGAAAAGAGAGACAATGCATGTATTTTTGTAAACTAAGAAATCTTAAATAAAAATATATTTAAAAAAACTACCTCAAAGTGGATTACAAAAAGATATAAGATACAGAAGGTTACCTCAGCTTCACAAGCACTGTCCTTCATGCTCTGTTCCCTATTAATTAAGAACATTCATGTTTGCTGCATTAAAAAAATAGCTTAGCTTTCTGTTTGCCATGACTCGAAAGGAAAATTTCAAGTCATCGCAACAGTTCCGTCTTTAGACTTCAATTCAGGTCATATGTGAAAGATGGCTACTGCTTACTCCCACCTTCCCTATGTATCATTTATGAAGTTTTGCATATGTTCACCCATAAGCCTTTTCTGTCCCATTTCCACATTAATCTGCAATTTTAAATGGAATCCCTCAATGTGAAGCCTTATTGATCAAAACTTTTCTTGAAATCCTAGGGCAAATGACCATCCCAGGGCAATTTTGTTCCACTTGTGATTTGTAATTACAGTTAGAAATTTGTTCCTAATGTTTCATCTAAGCTGGCATCTCTGTAATCAAAGCCCTCTGCTTCTTATCCTAGCCCTCGGTGATAATGAGAACGATTGCCCCCACTTCTATCTGAGATGCTTTTAAATACATGAAAATTATTTGATAAACTAACCTATCTTTTCCTGTACCACGTTCTTTCAGATGGTCATCACAGGCTTTCATTCTTGACATTTTCTCAGCGCTTCAAGCTCTCTTCTGAATCCTTCTTTTGTCCAAAATGAAGCGCTGCAGACTTCGGCCTTTCAAAGTTCAGTGGTACTCTGTGCGAGGACATCTCACCTTCTGTTCTGCACATGTCCTGCATCATAGTTGTGGCACCCTATGGCACTATTCTAGGTTTGGTACCCAGTGCAGGAAAACTAGTTGTGCTGTCCTAAATCTGTCTCTGCACCAGGAAATATGTTTGGCTCTGAAACTATCACAGTAGCCCAACCTCTGCTCTCCTGAAATGCCACTGAGTTGCAACTTCAACTCTTCAGTCCAGCCAAGCTCATGTGACTCGAGAAACCAAGAGGTACCTGACTGGTTCCATATTACTCTGAGTAACTCATGAGATGGTATATTAGCACAGGCTGCCTTGTCTTGCCTCTCTTCCTGACCTTTATTCTTTGAATGCATCATTTCCTGTGGCTCTTTAGTCCTTGTCTGCTGAACCCAGCACAGAATCCCTACCTCATCTTAGGACTACGTTTCTGCTGTGGCCCTTGGTCCTCCATGCAGGACCCTGTTTTCCTTCCATTTGCCTCTTGCCTCTCTGTGCCAGGAGAACTTAGTCCCTGGTGCAGCTTGCCACCAAGCTAGATTGTAGGCCTAACAAGTACTGAGAAGAACCGTAGTGCCTCACCTTAGATTTTGGAAACAATGTTTTGGTAGACCGAACCCACAACAGCACTGTGATTCAAAATAAACTGCAGGTCTGTGCTCGTTCCGACTCCTAAATCTTTATCCAACGTGTTGGTTCTATCTTCATATGCATAACGCTGTTTTGTTTTGTGGTTATCTGGACCACTGTCTAGTTTGCTATTTTAAAATTCTTACATATAAGGAATGTTTCAAAGAAAGAAAGAAGTGACTGGAGACCAAAAACAAAAAAACAATCCAGGAGAAACAAGGCTCCTCTGAAGAGCAAAAGGTTGAAGGATAACTGGGCCATTAGCCAAGCATAGAGAGTCCACTGGCAGTTCTGTTTATTCTCTGCACCCCCACTTCCAATCCCACCTTCCCACGCTAAGCCACATTTTATTTTCTTTGACATGAAATAGGCTACATAACTCTTGTCATTTCTGCCAATACCCAAGAGGTCCGATCCTGTTTATGGGCCCCCTTTCTCCTAACTGGAACGCTTCTGGCTACAGTTCTGGCGATGACGACAGGATATAACAAAAACGAATCTGTGTAGCCTGGAGGTTGATGGATCAGAAAGTATGCAGCTGCAGCACTTAAAACTTTAAATGGGAGAGACAAGGTCAACCAAAGTTATTATTTTAGCCCAACATAGGTGATAACTCCCTCTCCTCTCCATGGAAATGAAACAGAATCTACTTGGGGGAGAATGGGAGCTGTTGGGAAGCATAAGCTCAGAAAGCCAAAACGCATCTGGTACGTACGACAGTTACTGCCTTCACCATGCAATCTCGCAGAATTCACAGTCATAGAATTTATGTCCCAACTGTGGTCATTTAGGACTTGTTGACACAATCGCTTATGCAGAGAAAACTATCCTTTAACTCACATCACCTGAGGGTTGTATATGCTGCTGTTCAAGAGTAAATCTCAGATTGAAGTAATTTTTGCAAATGAGGAAAGTAGAGGCCAGATTACCATTGCCCCGCTCAGCATCTCTGGCAAGAGTTTAATGAATCCAATTTCCACAGACTCAGATGTGAACTGACTTGATTGTTTTGTTTTGTTTTGTTTTTTTAAGTCTCTGAATTTTGTAGTTCATACCCCCCCCCCAACACACCGTGAACCAAAATGCATTTTAAGTTGTGTGTTTGGGGGATAAAGTATGTTCAGAATTTAAAGAAAGTGCATATTTAAATGCATGTTTCACAATGAAAACTATCTTTAATATGACATGCTTTGTGGAGCTTTATTTTATTTTTTTTAAGTTTCAGATGAACATGGTGAAACTATGGTGAGAGTGACATAATCTAATGGAGAAGTGAGGAAGGGGTAAAATGAAGAAGAAGTCAATGGGGTGTTGCCAGTTAGTCATACGCAGAGCAGAAATGAAAATTAATTGGCACGACTAATTCAGACCCATCAATTTCAATGGGGCTATTTCCGAGTCAAACTTAGTTGGAAGCATCCCATTGCTTTAAAATACTTGACCAATCAATTCACTTGATTTGTCTTTCTTTTTTGCCATCCAAATTATCATCTGGGCAAATTATCATCTCCATACACACTGCCCAGACTTGCTCCCCTGGGAGGTCACTGTGGCCACTAATGTGGTGGTTTGTTTGACTGGCACATTCCATTGTCTCTTGAGACAGACAGATGCCAACAACCAACCAAATGGCCAACATTTCTTTGAGGTGCCTCACCTGTGTTAGGTGCTGCGGCTCTAATGAGAAAGAGGGTATATATCCTGGGTATGAACAGGGAGAGAGAAACCTTTAAAGGAGAGGGCAAAAAGAGGGGGGAAAGGTAAAGGACCCCTTTATAAAGAAATGTTGGGCATTTGGTTGATTGCTGGCATCTGTCTGTCTCAAGAGACAATGGAATGTGCCAGTCAAACCATCACAACAACCTTGATGGCAGAAAGTGAGGAGGAATTAAAGAACCTTTTAATGAGGGTGAAAGAGGAGAGCACAAAATATGGTTTGAAGCTCAACATCAAAAAAACGAAGATCATGGCCACTGGTCCCATCACCTCCTGGCAAATAGAAGGGGAAGAAATGGAGGCAGTGAGAGATTTTACCTTCTTGGGCTCCATGATCACTGCAGATGGTGACAGCAGCCACGAAATTAAAAGACACCTGCTTCTTGGGAGAAAAGCAATGACAAACCTAGACAGCATCTTAAAAAGCAGAGACATCACCTTGCCAACAAAGGTCCGTATAGTTAAAGCTATGGTTTTCCCAGTAGTGATGTATGGAACTGAGAGCTGGACCATAAAGAAGGCTGATCACCGAAGAATTGATGCTTTTGAATTATGGTGCTGGAGGAGACTCTTGAGAGTCCCATGGACTGCAAGAAGATAAAATCCATTCTTAAGGAAATCAGCCCTGAGTGCTCACTGGAAGGCCAGATCCTGAAGCTGAGACTCCAATACTTTGGCCACCTCATGAGAAGAGAAGACTCCCTGGAAAAGACCCTGATGTTGGGAAAGATGGAGGGCACAAGGAGAAGGGGACGACAGAGGATGAGATGGTTGGACTGTGTTGTCGAAGCTACCAACATGAGTTTGACCAAACTGCGGGAGACAGGAGTGCCTGGCATGCTCTGGTCCATGGTGTCACAAAGAGTCGGACACGACTAAACGACTAAACAACAACAACAACAATCAACCAGGTTCTAACTCAATTCCAGTCGTAATCCCAATCTTTCCCACAGAAATTTGAAGCCCATTTCAGGTTACTGGAATCAGCGGAAGCCTACAGATGAGAACTCCCAAAACGTCCTGAATGCATTTAGCATAATGATGGAACATGTCGTCTTTTCTGCAAGGTCTCGAGTGTTTTCCTGCTCATCATTCCTCATCCTTTTCACAGATGTATCGCTGCCGTTATTCTTGTGTGGGCTTTGGCTTTGAAAGGCATCTAAATTCAGAAATATAAAAAATTAACGGCCACGAGGCAGTAATTGCTCAGTTGGCCTTGACTTTACAAACCAGAAAGAGAATGTACTGCTTAAAGACAACATTTGCTTCAGAACCATTTCTAGTCTCTCTTACGAGTGTGTAAAGAGTGCATTTATCACCAGATTCCTATGCCACTGATTAGATTCTATATAACTGAAAACAAATGCCTGCAAATGCACACTGCAATAACAGAAACTTTGTTAGCTTGTTGCTCCACATTACAAAAGCATGTCAGAGTTGCTGACAGTCTCCTTCTTTTTAAAAAAAACATAAAAAATGTATATTTTGCTATAAATGCTGAACTTCCCCAGATTGACTTGGCTTTGTGTTGCAAGCCCATGGACGGCTTTTTGTGCTTTATGCTGTAAATATTTCTGTTAAGATAAAATGCTGAGAATATTTTCAGGAGAACTTTGTTATTTAATCCCAACCATAAAAAAATATCCCGGAGACTGCACACGGCCCTTTACAATGTTACAGCTTGTAATGCTTTCACTAGCTTTATTTTATTTAGCTCCTTTTACAGTTGCTCTAAGTTGGGAAATCTGACCTCAGACAGACCTTTTCTGCATCCCAAAATCACACACGCTGCCCATGAATAACCATGTCCAAACACACTAGCCACTTCAGAAGGATAACCAGAACTCCTGAGAGGAAGCCAAATAGGTCCAGACTTCAGTAAGAAATCATCTGTTTGGTTCATGGGCAACCTCTAGCCGTAGAAGTCCACAAAGCTCTCAGACTAATTTTCATGCAGGCTTTGGCTTAATTTCATGTGGTTGGAAAGAAGGGGGAAATGAGGATAAAGGGGCAGTATAAAATGAGAGAGTGAGAGAGAAGGGGAGGCAGAAACCAGGGCAGGGAATGTAGAATGCAAAGAAGGACCTCAGAAGGTGACTTTAACTGATGGGCAAGTACATGGTCTGTCAGGTGTCCAGATGCCAAGTCATGTAGAATATTAATGTTGAAGAAAGACCCCATGCGTGTATTTTTGTAAACCAAGAATATCTTTAATAAATATTTTTTTAAAAAAAAAAAATGTTGAACACTAGCGCTTTGTAGCGTGCTCATAACTAAACCAGAAACCAGTGATGTTATTTAAGAACCAGCAATGTGTTTGGTCAATCCTGGTCAACAGTCCTGCAGCAATGTTTTGAACTAACTGAAGCTTCTCAGATGTTTTCAGAGCCAGCCCCACAGGCAATGTATTGCAGTAGTCTAATCGGGATACCACCAGAGCATGGATTGCAATGGGCAAGCTATCTTTGGTCCAGAAGAAGTTGTGGCTGACATCCAAGCCTTGGTTGGTGAAAGCTGGTTTGGGCCATAGATGCAGAAAAGGATGGGTCTAAAAGCCCCCCCCCATGTGATTCTTCAAAGGGAATGTAAAACCCTTTGAGACACAGCTATGTAAGCGCTGTAGTGATTGATAAATAAGCAAGCCGAGAGGCCCATTTAAAATGTCTACTTTGCTGGAAAGGTCTCTTTTGTTTGTATTATTAAGCTTTATAAGCAGGGGGGGGGGGAAAGGTCTCACTTGATATTTCTAACTGCATCCACTGCTGAGCCTATACACCTTCACGTTTCCCAATAAATTTCATTCATAGCCAACCACACAGATTGGTGGATGTTGGCCATCATCTTTATGAACTGATTCTTGAAATTTGAGAAAAATGCACCGAACATACACAGTTTTCATTTGCTTTTTGTTTATTGAGAAATAAATGTGAAGCCTAGGATCTGGAATACTCATTTGATATCAGTATTAGAGCCAGCCATTACTGCTCACTTGTAAAGATCTTTTTTATACAAAAAATAAAAAACAAACAAAAAATCAGACTGGGCCACACACAGTAAGCACTGTGAGTTATTGGCAATGTTCCTGTAGCTGTGATAGTTAAGAACGCAATAAACATGCTGCTGGATCTGCCAAAAGGATAGCCTATTTGCACCAATATTCTATTCCTACAGTGGCCAACCAGTTGGCTCTGGGAAGCCAACAAACAGAGCGTGGGTACAATAGCCATGTCTTATAACCATGTAACATGCTGTTGTTGTGTTTACAACTGCTGTACAATGGCTTTCCACTTGGTTCCAAGTTACAACCCAAATGTGCCTCATATGCATGACGACATATAATTCCAATTAACATGCACAGGTCTTGGAAATAACCTGTATCTAGGAAGAAGAAGAAGGGTTTGGATTTCATATCCCGCTTTATCACTACCCTAAGGAGTCTCAAAGCAGCTAACATTCTCCTTTCCTTTCCTAGCCCACAACAAACACTCTGTGAGGTGAGTGAGGCTGATAGACTTCAGAGAAGTGTGACTAGCCCAAGGTCACCCAGCAGCTGCATGTGTAGGAGCGGGAAATTGAACCCGGTTCACCAGATTACGAGTCCACCGCTCTGAACCACTACACCACATTGGCTCACATGGAATCTTGTTCTATAAGCAGTGGCGTAGCGTGGGTTGTCAGCACCCGGGGCAAGGCAAGTAATTTGTGCCACCTAACCCCTGGATTTGCGCCCGCTAACCTGTGGATTTGCGCCCCCTAACCCTAACCCCCAGATGTTGTGCCCGGTGCGGCCGGCCCCCCCTGCACCCCCCACGCTACGCCACTGTCTATAAGTATTTTAATATTATCATGGAGCAGTGGTGGTTTTAGGGGTGGGCAAACTGGGCAACCACCCAGGTTTCCAGACTTTAGTGGAGTCCAAAATATTGTACAAAATCCCTGCCTAGTCCCTTTATATTTAGTCAGTCTCAGCCTTCCTTGTGTTTAACTCAACAGCATGGCAGGCTGGCAAGCATGTCCCTTCCTCTGCTTTGATCTGTGCTCCTGTTTCTGAGCCACTCTGGGTTAAACAAAGTTCACCCCTCACTATAATGGGGAAACCAACAATGGCTATAGCTTTCCCCCCTCTTGGCCAAAATGGATGGAATTTACCGGCACAGGAAGACCTCCAGATGGCAATAAATTGCAGACAATTAGGTCTAAGGGCTTTTTGTGAGGGAAATAAAAGGGATCCCCTTTCCCAATAATCTGGCTGGGGCAGTTTCATTATTAGACCAAGTAAAACCTCAACATCCTTCATATTTCTGATTTTCAAAGGAGGAAGCAGGAGCTGTCTCTTGCTCTTTCCTACCTTAACATGTTTAAAAGATATCTAAATGGTGTGTATGTTTGCTTGTTGCTTCTTCTTCTTTTTACTTTGCATTTTTGCACCTTTCCAGTGCTTCTTTGTGTCTTCCAAGAGGCATTACAGGCCTTACAATGTGAGTCTAGCTGCTTGTGTAGTTCTGAAGAGCTCTGGGTTATGTTTTTGTCTTTTGTTAAAGCAGGACAATGTGATTAAAAAAAAAAAAAACTTAAGTGAAACTGCTGTGCTTTAATAAAGGAAAAACAAACACCTCAGTCAACATTTTGGACAGCTTCATTTCTTGCAAAACCCATGGGCCTAGAGAAACATAGAGAAACATAAAACAAACAGAGCTATAAGTTTCAGAAATGTGTGGAAACAACAGAGCGGCACGTGTGTGTGTTTTCCCAGGTACCATAACATGCAGCATGGTTCTGAGACTTGCATCTTCAGCAATAACCTCTGCTACCAGCCATGGAAGAAACTCTACCAGCATAACTGGAATTATGAAAGCTATTTTGCTATCTATAGAGCGTAACCACTGTTCTGCTCTGTTTCTTTAAACAGAGAAGAGAGTGGTCAGCGTACACTAGGACTTCAGTATCCTAACCTGGAACATGCTATAGCTATGGTGCAGAGCCAGCAAAACACACTTCAAGAGGCTTCAGTTGGGAATGCTTGCCAAGTACAGCAACACGATGAGAGGTTCAGCTGAATCTGCACAGTGTAGTGCCTCTCAGCCAGCAATTATATGTCATAGCTTTCACTAGAATTCACTATCATTCTATTTATTAAAGACACCGCAAGCTGGGATCTTATGGGTCACCCAAAGGCTATGTTACAAAGAGGTAGCTTCTTCGCAGAAAAAGCAGACTCTCTTAATGTATTGCTCAATTATTTTCCTTCTCTCTCGACTGGCCACACAAAGGTGTAGGAATGGATATTTAGATTCTAAATTCTTTCTTTTTCTCTATGTACTTCACATTTTCATGGGTCATCTGTTCCTAGAAAAGTCTTTTCTCAAAATTTGGATTTGCTGGTGAGCCTTGCAATACAATAAGGGGATTTCCTCCTTTAAAAAATTTAAATTAAAAAATCTAGTCTGTGAGGGGTGCATTTACTTAGACTGTTCACTCTCCACAAGATTTGACTACCATCTGTACTCTGGGAAGCAGCCCTTTCTGTTTCGGAACCATTCTGCATCTTTCCAATTTAACTCTTTATTCAAGACCAAAGTAGATCTGTTAAAAGCAAAGCTCTTTTCTTTCCCTGTTTAGTATAATGGGTGATCTAAAAATAGTTACAACTTCCTTTACTTTTCACAGAAATTTGTTACATTTGTAGGTGGATCAGCCACTTCAGGCTAGATTAAGCAAGCCAGATTGTAAGCAGATACACCAAGGGTGTGCAGAGACAACTTTAAAATGTGCTCTTTTTAAAAAAATACAAAGGAAAATCCTATAACTGCTTCATATTTCTAAAATCTCCAAGCTGTGTACAATCTAAATAAACCAACAATTTGCCGTTAAAACATTAAGCAAAAACAAAACAGATGGAGCTCTTTGTTTAGTCCGAATCTCCAGATTGAATCTGAAAACAGGAGTTTTCAAAACGCAGCATAGAATTAGACTCGGATTTGAAGTTCCTATGAGCAAACCTCTGCTCACAGGATGCTCTTGTTGGAGGCAGATAGGGGAGGCAATTTTGCTGATTCTGATTCTCCCCTGCAGTCTCCATTGTCCTCTGGAAGGATGCTCTGGAGCCATCCAGCACAATGTGGGAAGTAGAACTGGCATAAAGACCTATGGATCAAACCACATGTTAATCAACTCAGATGAACCCTACATGTGTGAGTAATGGAGTTGAAATACAGCCTGGCTTAATTTTAATCTCAATGCCTTTAAAAGCATCTGGATAACCTAATATTAGAATCAACAGCAGCCTTTATGGAGAGACATTTTGACACAGAAATACATGAGACACAATATAAATTCAAATCTGAATGTCTAAAAAGTGCAGTTAATTTCAACGGAAATTTCACATGTTCCACAAATCACACCAATAAACTACTGAAAATCCTTAACAGTGTACTCCTATGTCTACTCACAGGTAAGTCCATTGAGTTTAATGAGAGTCACTCCTAGGACAGTGCATATAGGGAAAGCAAAATGCTTGTTTACAAAGTTATTATACTACAAACTTTACTGTATGCTTGTGAAACATGGACTACTTATAAATGCCACCTCCAACTCCTTGAAAGATTCCACCAGTGGTGTCTCCAAAATGTGTTACATATCCCTTGGGAAGACAGGTGAACTAATGTCAGTGCAATGATTCTTCAACATCAACTTCAATGGACTGGTCATGGTTTTTGGATGCCTGATTATCATCTTCCAAAGCAACTACTCTATTCCCAGCTCAAGAATGGAAAGCGTAATGCCGGTGGACAACAAAAGAGGTTTAAAGATGCTCTCAAGTCAAATCTTTTAAAATGCAGTATCTTTAAAAATGCAGAAACATTTTAACACTGGCCAGTGAGCATTCCAATGGGAGAATAAAGGTAAAGGGACTCCTGACTATTAGGTCCCGTCGTGGGCGACTCTGGGGTTGCGGCGCTCATCTCGCTTTATTGGCTGAGGGAGCTGGCGTTTGTTCGCAGACAGTTTTTCCGGGTCAATAGCCTTTACCAAAGGTGTTGTGGACTTTGAAGAAACATGAACTCAGGACGAAAGCTAAGAAAGAGGCACGTTTGGCAAATCCTTACCATGATCAGCTCCAGCCCAGACACCTATATCCCCACTGTGGAAGGACAAGTGGATCCAGAATTTGTCTCCATAGTCACCTTCAGATGCACTGTTAAAACTGCATTCATGGAAGACAATCTTACTCGGCTACTAGTCATCACCAAAGAGAAAGACATTCCAAGAAGAATAGTTGAGTGTAAAGAAATGACCCCTTTACCCAGCCTTACACAAGTATGAGGAGAAGTGATTGCAGTTTATTGGCATTTGACACTTTTACAATAGAAGTTATAGGTAGGTATATTAGTTTTGGACCTGATGCAGCAACAATCCTTATTAATTTTGTATCAGAATTGTGTTGGCTTCAGAGCATTGACCCCTTCTCTCACTTTCTCCTTTTAAATAGGTGTGCCAACTTCCTCCTATTGTCACATATTAATAGTAGCTTTTTGTGGCAAACCAAATCTTTTCTATGCCCTTGTATTCTTGGTGCATACTAAGTGGGAGTTTTGCAAATGCTAATAAACACACAATAAAAAAATGAAGAAAATATAAACTCCAAGCCCACCTACCGCTTACAACGGCAAGGCTGAAAACACCCATTTCAACTGATGGAATATGGACTTAATTATAAAATGAACCCAAAGGCACACATGTGCAAATGCATGCCAATAGTTTACCCATTGGGGCAACAGAAATAGTAGAGGACAACTGTTTTAACAAAATTATACTCCAATTCTAAACATCAGGAATGGCTCCACACAGCTACCTGTGTGACTACGTGATCTTCTTCCTCATGGCAGATTATGTTCACAGGAAATTGGTTATCTGAATCACTCCTGAGAGTGTAGGCTCTTAGTTTGTGTCACCTCAAACCCTCCAAAGTAGATTGCAAACTTTTGGCTCCTGCTTATATGGCTGCTTCAGCAGCCATACCTTTATATTTCTCACACCCATACATCATTCCATCAGGGTTCCTGACAAATATATATTAAAGATAGATTAACTGTACTGATGGATGATGGTTGAAATCTCAGTGTTGATGCCATGGCCCCTCAATTAGAAAGAGAAAAGGTTCATGGGTAAAAATAACCCTACTTTTGTATTCTGAGAGATGTACATATGGAAATGTGCTTGAAGCTGCAAATTGCTGAGTTTACCCTCAGTTTCTTATTGATATTCCATATAAGATCCAAATCTCTTTCTGCTTTGTTCAGTGCCAGCTCTTGTGTGGATGTTGAATTAATTGATAATGCATTACATAAGATTCAGTAATCAAAAACACTGGCATTCATGGGCTATATAACTCTCTCTCATATATATATATATATATATATATATATATATATATATATATGATATTTACTTTGTGTTGGGACTCAGATTTCATGTTCCTTTCCAGTATTTTACAGCCACATTATTATTTTTTTGAAGCCCATGCTAATGAAGAGTGTTTGTGGCCAAAACACAGGATAAAATAAAATTTTATGATCTAAGTTGTGAGTTGGTGTAAGGTCATTGAATTTGGCAGCAAAATTGTACTTACTCGTAGTTTGATATGCTGCCTTTGTTTTCAGTTCTAGCCACTTGGGCATTTAATGCAATAAATAATAAGCCTTAAGATATTACAAGAGAATTGATTCCAGTTAAGTCTGAAACGAAATATAGGCCCAGTATATACATCCCAAGAATGTTCCATAGTTAGCCCTTTTGTATTGTTTCATTAGTTACATTGTATCATGGTAGCAAAGTTAAGTTTCTCGAGTCTGAAATTACCTATTCTGGGTTGAATCCAAATTTCGCTCCCATGGCTAGGAACATCTCTTGAGTTGAGTTCTGCTTAGAGGATGCTGCCATGCCAAATCCTGCTTTATTTTGGAGGACTGACGCACCCTCCAAAGCTGTGGGGTGGTGGAGCTTGAAGTCAGAGGAATCCATAAAAGTCGTATTCATTCAATCTTCCTGTTTTGTGGGGTGTGGATTTTAAGCAATGGTTATCTCCTGCTTGGACTACTGCAATGCACTCTACGTGGGGCTACCTTTGAAGGTGACCCGGAAACTACAACTAATCCAGAATGCGGCAGTTAGACTGGTGACTGGGAGCGGCTGCCGAAACCACATAACACCAGTCTTGAAAGACCGACACTGGCTCCCAGTACGTTTCCAAGCACAATTCAAAGCGTTGGTGCTGACCTTTAAAGCCCTAAACAGCCTCGGTCCAGTATATCTGAAGGAGCGTCTCCACCCCCATTGTTCTACCCAGACACTGATGTCCAGCACCGAGGGCCTTCTGGTGGTTCCCTCACTGCGAGAAGCCAAGTTACAGGGAACCAGGCAGAGGGCCTTCTCAGTAGTGGCGCCCTCCCTGTGGAATGCCCTCCCACCAGATGTCGAAGAGAACAATTACCAGACTTTTAGAAGACATCTGAAGGCAGCCCTGTTTAGGGAAGCTTTTAATGTTTGATGTATTACAGTATTTTAATATTTTTTTGGAAGCTGCCCAGAGTGGCTGGGGAAGCCTAGCCAGATGGGCGGGGTATAAATAATAAATTGTTGTTGTTGTTGTTGTTGTTGTTGTTGTTGTTAGCAATCAACATAGCAACTGCCAGCTTGTACCAGAATTGATTTTATTTGCAGGTTATATGCATTGAGCTCAAAGCACAAAGATTAGGGGGAATCACATGGGCTAACAGACAATTGCAGCTTCTGATTTCCAGGAAGCTTGGAATGACATTGTTCTGTTGTGAGAGAAGGAAGAAGAGGCTGGCAGGAGATGTTATCCTTTTTACCTGCAGTAGCCAAAATGCCAGGGTCAGCTCTGCCCCAGTTACACTGTTTTGGTGCTTCAAGTGTCGTGCACAAAATGGATTATGAGATGGGCCAAGGGTCTGTGATAAAACACACACTTTGATCAGCAAAAAGCCTGGCTTCTCCAGGCAGGCTGGCAATAAACCTGAAACTCTGGAGCAGTGGCATAGCGTGGGTTGCCAGTTCCTGGGGCTGCACGGAGGGAGGGAAACAGAAGGAGTACGCATGGTCATTCCATTGCCTAATGGCATCTGCATCACCCAGGAGCTTGCAGCTGCAGAGATAAGAAAAGAAGAAACATTCTGTTGTCTGGAGATGTCACTTCCTGGTTCACATGGAGAAGCTGTTTTCAACGGAACCCAGCAATGGAAGCGTGCTGGGCAGCACCGGGTGTTGAGATTTTGTGCCCCTAACAATTTTGTGTCTGAGGCAACCACCCCTGCCCCCCCCCCATACGCCACTGCTCTGGAGAGATGATGGCAGTCATTGTAGGCAATACTGGACCAATGATCTGTCTCAGTATACGGCACCTTTCTATGTTTCCAAGGCTTCAAACTAGGCTGGTTCCTCATCAGTCCATGGGGATGACTTGGAATATTGCATGGCCAGGGTGGGCCAAGCTGGCTCCTTGCTGTGAGACTAGGCAAGCATCGAGGGAAAGGTAACTTTAGCCTTTTCTTAGAGTACTTCCCATGCTCCCAGGTGTGCACTAAAGCACCCAAGCAAGAGCGCAGCTCACTGTTATCTAGACAGGCCTTTCGGCTGCAAGTAGTCGCAAATGAATTATCGATGTGCGTAACAGGATGTGCTCGCATCCCCTTTAAAATATGAGAAACCAGCTGTGTTATGTGGGTTATATAAGCTTTCACAGAGCCCTGTTTTCCCCATTCTCTTCTGAATGTAAAAGTGCATGTTTAGGCCATTATTATTTATGTGGGAGAGCAGAGGGATCCTCTGAAATTATTCTTTCTTTGATGTCGGAATAAGGCTGTCCTGCAGTGATCAGGTTAACATGCCAAATGACCACAGCTTTGAAGAGGAGCTGCATGTTTAATGCATACTGTGAGCCACTGACTTCATCGGATAAAAGTTTAGTAGAGCTGAATAGACTTAAAAAATGGATCATGAGCTCAGCAGACAACGAGTAAAGAGCGATGCTTATGTCTGTCTTTCTTCATGGCAGTCTTCCTTTTAGATTCACACCTGAATCCCTCTAAATATATTGAGGAGGAAGTGTCCACTTCTGATTGAAAAGCAGATGTGCTTAGGACTGAGGTATTTGGGATCTAATAGACTTTGGTGCAGTATTGTGGAAAAGTGCAAGAATGGACCCTTGCAGTACTTTTCAGCACTGGCAGAGGAAGAGGAGTGTGGGGGCTTAACATATATACATAATAACCAAAATTCCCAATGATTCCCTCACATAAAATAGAATATCTAAATTACAACAGCTACTTAATTATACACTTAATTATACAGTTGTCTCTGTTTGCCTGAGCTTGAGTCTGGACTAAGGATTCTTAACCCCGTGTTCTGATTTGATACATGGTATCCAATCACATAGTATTACCAGGTCTGGGCTACTGGCATTGGCTCTTAAGCTCTGAGTTATGATTCACAGCTTGGAGGTTTAGACAGCCAATCACGTTGCGAGGAGCCCAGACCTTCAGAAATACATATAAGCAGTTGCTTTGCCCCTGCTGTTCAGTTCTGTTAGCTCAATAAATTCTACTGCTGTTATCACTGTGTCTCGCTTTGTAGAAACCCACATTGACTTCCCTTTGCGCAGGTGGAGGAAGAGGGGTGCGGGATGAGCGCACCACCCCCGGCAGCATGATACCGGTGGGGTGCCATCGTAGCTGATCCCCCTGCCCGCGCTGAGCGCCACGGCCCCACAGACAGTGCACTACACCACCGGGACACGCGGCAGTCTCGCCCCCGCCTGCTCTCCACCCCCCAGTACTGGAGCATGAAGCTCCACCACTGCCCTTTTGTATAGTATTTCTACTGGTTGACATGTCAACCACGCCTTTCCCTTGCCAGCATTAGTTTAGCCGATGATTCATGTGCTGGTAATCTCACAATTGGACTACTGCAATGTTCTCTACCTTGGGATTGTTCTGGAGGCTACAGATCATGCAGAATGCTTCAGCCAGGTTGCTGACTGGAACACATTCTACACTTGTGCTGAGAGAACTGCATTGGCAGCCCATCAACTACCAGGCCATGTTCAAATTCCTGTTTGCATCTAAAGCCCTGAACAACTTAGCACTACCTTAGCTGAAAGTCTGCCTGCCCCTGTAGACCTGTGAGATTATTTGGGGGAATTCTACTCATGATGCTGCACCCTACAGACTATCATAGAGTGACAACCTAAAAAAGGTGTTTTGTTTCTGTGCCCCCATACTGTGGAATGCCCTTCCCTCTGCCACGCCTAAAACAGCAATCATCAGTTCCTCTGGAAATCTTGTGAAAACTTACCTTTTCCCTTAGGCACATTTAAATACTCAGATTTTCTGTTTTATTTGCATTTATATGATTTTATGTGTTTCTATATTGCTTTTTTATTCATTTTAGGCCATGTTGTCCTGTTTTAATGAGATTTTGTTTGTTTTTCAGTCCGTACACTGCTTAGCTATTTTTGAAATATTAAGCAGTTTATGAATGCTTTTGTTTATTATTTTTAAAAAATCATTTTCAAGCCTTCACAGTGCTTTGCATGCATTATCTAGTTTTGTCCTTGCTCCAATCCTGCAAGGTAAGTCTTTGTGGCATTGTGGCTAGGTGTCCAATTTTACAGACTACATTCCTCTGCCTGAGGCCTGTCTGGTTCCAGGTTTAAAACTAAAGAACCCTAAAAAAGGAAAAGCAAGACCCTTAGATGATGCCTATCAACAATGAGTACCTGGGCTGAGGAGGTGCACAGGTGACCCAGCCACCATTGTCTCCACTCCAGTGAGATGCTCTGTTTAAATCACCGTAATTAATTCTAAACCATAATTAATTCTCTACAGATGAATGGGTAAGAGAAGGAGCAAATGGTATGTAAATTGGTGTCCTGTTGGGTCCTCTGTTTTGGCGTTGCTTAAGTGATCATTCTAATCAAAGGAACCCAAGGGTGACTGTTTTCAAAAGAAACCAAGAGACAATGGAAAAGAAAAGAAAATTGACAAGGGACGCACATCAGCTTAAATGAATCTTAAGGCAGAGTTTGCCAAAATGTGCACCTGGTCTGAACATACAGCCCTTTGCTTACCTGCTATAGTGAAATGTGTTTGTATTTCTGTTTAAATGTTAGTAAATCTATATATATATATATAATTTTTTAAAAAAGAAACACACTAAAAAAATGAAACACATTACACAGTGCAAGCTTTCTGTCATTAGGATTTAGTTTATGACCAATCAACAGATACATTATGGAGTGGTAACCAAAGAACTTTTTTGGGATGTACCCAAGGATTGTGCATTCCCAGTGGAAGTTGGTTTGTTTTAACATCTTTATTGAAAGTTCAAAAAGTACATAATTATATGTGCACTAGACATGGTGAGATGTAAATAAAAGAGAGAAAAAGAAAAATAGAAAGAGAACCCGTGTCGAAGGGAAAATGAGGGGTGAGGGGGGAAACCCAAAACTGTATACTTTACAAGGTTGTTATTGTACTTTACCAGATCTTAACCTATTGCAGTATTTGTAAGAATGGATTCCAAATATCATTGAATTTGTCCATGGCAAGTCTGCGTTTATATGCAAGTTGTTCATATGTTGCGAGTTTGTATAAATCTTCAATCCAATCGTAGAAGGGAGATGCATTTTTATTTTTCCAGTTCATCAGTATCAGTCTTCTTCCTTGTAAGCTTCCATGTGCTGGGGATATAATTCAAGAGGATATTTTGCTCTGTAAATGTAAGGTTGTTCCGTACATCTGTGTTGATGGTCCCAGTGGAAGTTTTGACATTTTCTTTTAAAATGGCAGACTCACATTAGGTATCCCAAACAGCTTTGAAAATCCCCCTCCGTTTCAGAAGAGGTTTGCCATGTGATATTGCCCTACTGTTTGAGAAACATGAATCCCTTTGGTGTATGGACCAGACACTGAATTCTTTGGATTCAGTTCTTTAGATCCCTAATCTCATTTTCATGCTGAGCCAGGACCCATGAGGTGGATTGTTCCAGCTCTGTAGAATCCATGCCTCCAGGAATGAAGAAGACATGTTCTAGCATGTCTCTCCAAGTGAATGCAACAAAAGTCTTTCATGAGAGCCATCCAGTCTCATTCCCTCCTCCAAAAAGAAATTTATTTTTTTTTGTAACTTCAGGAACAAACCCCTGATGCCCATTTCTAAGGTAGATGGAGGCAGAGGGCCTTTCAACAGTGATGTCCTCCCATCAGATGCCAATGAGATAAAGAACTACACAACTTTTAGAAGACTCCTGAAGGCAGCCCTGTATCAGGAAGTTTTTAAAGTTTGATGTTTTATTATGTTTTTATATTTGTTGGAGGCAGGGCTTTTTTTTTCAGTGGAAACTTGTCGGCACCCAGTTCACCTCTCAGGTGGGCGCCATTGCCTTCTAAGAGAACTATGGAGGTATTCATGGTGAGCTCTGGAACCTCTTTTTCTAGAAAAATAACACTGGTTGGAGGCCACTCAGAGTGGCTGGGGCAATCCAGCCAGAAGGGCGAGGTATACATAATAAAATTATTATTATTATTATTACAATTGCATAGCCCTGAAAGGCAATAAAGAATGTTCCTTAGTCGTGTCACACAAGGGGATTACCGTTCTAGCAGGACATGTGAGGAAAGAAGCCAGAAGACACCCATAGGCTGCTCTGAACATTTAACATCCAAACTTCTTCTAGGTCATTCCTACTGGTCTTCTTGAAATGCGTTACATTTCCATAGGCACAATCCCATAACTACTGCACCTATGAGGTGTGATTCCTTGAACAGTAACCAGGATCTCTGCCACTGGGTGTGCCATAAAATTCACAGAAGCTCATGTGGCCATCTATGCTAGAATGTGAAGAATGTTTTACATGTCGAGGTCCTCCAAACCACCCCCAAATGATTCACACTTCACACATAATTTTTGTTTAAGGTTTTTGGCATAATTTTGGCCACAAGTTTATTAAAATACATAAATGTGAGTGGTTGCTTAGGCATTGGTTATGACTATCTGTCCCCACGCCCAGGGACAGAAGTCACTTCTGGATTCCAGTGAAAGCAAGTAAGGGAAAACAATATTGGGGAGAGCATGGAGCCGGGCACCAGACCCTCACCCCCCATGCTCCCTGGGGTTTGCATGGCCCTAAGCCCCCTTCAGGGGTACGGACGAAAGCATGGCAATCCCCTGGATTCCTTTAACGGAATTCCCTTGCAGCAGCAGCATTGGAGGGGCAGGCACTGCCAATCCTTACCCCTCCACCAACCAATTTTTTAACCAATGCCTAACCGCAACCTTACAAGTTGTGACGATTTGCTACGCAGTAGGCAAAAACCAAATGGCAAAAGCCAATCAGCCAATTGGACAAAATTCCTACCAGGCCCCTGCCCCAAAAGCAAGCAACCCCTTGACAGGCATAGCAAGGTCAACCAAGATTCCTAAAATTAGGGAGGGGGGCGGGTGATCCGATGCACACAGCAAAAGTGCCTAGTCAGAGTTGCGTGACTTCATTTTATAACCTTTGGCCCAACCCCCTAAATGGCAACACCAAAATTTGCCCAACAACCCAACTGCCCAATCACAGCGGATGGTCATCCAAATTAACCCGCCCAGCAGCAGAAGGGTGGCCTTCCAGACCCCACCTCAACATGTGCTATTAATGAGAACACACTCTCCTGGAAAGAGTTAAGCACCAGTCATGAAGTTAGTCCTTGCCTTTACACACTCTCTCTCTCTCTCTCTCTCTGTCCTTTAAACAGCACATTCTCTGTTTCTTAATATCATACATTTGCCCGTTAGATTCCACACGGTCCTCTTGAAGACAATGTTGAAACTGGAGTCTCAGAGACAGCGGGCAGTGTTTGCAAGCTGTGCAAGGTCCAACAGAGCCACTCAAAGCAAAACATCATGTTTCAAAGGAGAGCACTTCATGCTGATCCCTTCTGAACAGGACTCCCACCACTGCCACCGCCACCGTTACGGCTAAAGATTATAGAGGAAAGGCTCGCATGGAACATAAATAAAGAAGAACAATTGTAAAAGCTTTTTTTCCTAGAAGAAAATGAAAGGAATGTGGGCAGACATTTGAATCATGCAAAACTACATCTTTGCACTACGGTTGCACTTCGCTCCCTAGGACACCACCCAAAAAAAAGTCATTGCAGTGCTGAGCTGGGGTTCAACTGGCATTGATGCTGATAGGCATGTCCCGTACTAAGTACTAATGCAAAAAGTTTCAGAATCAAGATTTAAGATGTATATGTCAACTGAGGCAGTGTGTCATGATGGCTACAGGACTGAAGGTGACTTGGAATGCGGCAGCTAGACTGGTGACTGGGAGTGGCTGCTGAGATCATATAACTCTGGTCCTGAAAGATCTACATTGGCTCTCAGTACATTTCCAAGCGCAATTCAAAGTGTTGGTGCTGACCTTTAAAGCCCTAAATGGCCTTGGCCCAGTATACCCGAAGGAGCATCTCCACCCCCATCATTCAGTCTGGACACTGAGTTCTAGCACTGAGGGCCTTCTGGTGGTTCCCTCGCTGCGAGAAGTGAGGTTACAAGGAACCAAGCAGAGGGCCTTCTCGGTAGTGGCGCCTGCCCTGTGGAATGCCTTCCCATCAGATGTCAGGGAAATAAACAACTATCTGACTTTTAAATGACAACTGAAGGCGGCCCTGTTTAGGGAAGTTTTTAATGTCTGATGCTGTATTGTTTTTAATATTCAGTTGGAAGCCACCCAGAGTGGCTGGGGAAACCCATCCAGATGGGGGGCGGGGTATAAATAATAAATTATTATTATTATATTATTATAATATTGGATGGTGATGTGGGGCAGATTTCTCCATAAAGCAGGCACAGCCGCCAATGGGACCTTGAGATGGGGCTCCCACAGACACTGGAGGACTTGGCAGATATGGGGAGAGCTCCAAAAATCAAGAGATGTATGACAAAGAGAAATGGATGATGGATTGGGGCAGTAGCATTCACCCGATCTCTGGTCACCTGCACCACTGGGATGGAGACAGGGAGGGGCTAGGCAAGACCAGCATATCTCACTTCATTGTCTTGTCCCCCTCCCTCCTGGCATACAACAGCAGGGCAGGCAACTGGAGGTCGGGGAGCACCTCCATCCACTACTGCTGATTAAGAAAAGCCTAAGATGCAGCCGACTCTTCAAGTTAGTAGCATAGATAAAGACTGTACTCTAAAGCCTCATAGACAAGAGTCAACTCGGGCCTTGGGAATGCCTGATATTGAGTTTCTTTTTTTAAAACACACACACACAAAACAAATGTTGTATGGTAGTGTGAGAAGGTTCTGCAGCAACATGAAATGCAAAGAATATTTATGAGATCAGTCTTACTGCTTAGAGCATGTTGCAAAAATATAGCAATAAAGATAAGCTAGGGACTAATCCAGGATGGTGCAATAGCTCTTATCCTCTTATCGTATCATCCACTCTAGTAAATGTCTAATGCTGCTCTCATTTTAACCACATTTATTTTCACATAAATTCCTTTACCTTGTAATTGCTTCATAAAAAAAAATGACTAATTGATTTAGATATTTGCTAACTCTTTGAAAGCCAGCCTTTTTCATGGCTGCTGGTGTGCTGCGCAGCCCAAATTCTGTTGACTCTGTTGTTTATAATGACGGCCAGGAAGTAGTTAGAGTAATAAAATTCTGCAAACTGGTCTTACTCCTCCTTCGCCAAATCACTCCAAATGTTCTCAATATGTGCGAATATTTTTCACATGAATTCACTGCATCACATTGTTCTGGTGATCTATACCAGATACTTGGCTACTTGAGCAAGATGGGAATATGGAAGCATATATGGGAAAATCATGTACGCTGCCTTCCTCCACGAACAAAGGTGTGCAGCGGATTGTAAAAGTATGTGGGAACTGGTCAGGCCAATCATCACTTCAGTTTTATGAGCTAGCTTGGGAAACTGGGATAGTCTACTCATGATTGGCTGCAGCTTTCCACAGTCTCAGGCAAAGGGCTTTCATGTTGCCTGCTACCTAATCCTATCACTGGAGGTGCTAGCTAAAGTTCTGCCTTCAAAGCTTGTGTTCTGCTACTGAACACTTGGTAGATTATTTTGGATCAGTCTTCATGCCACCTATGTTTATCCTGTGCTCTCATAACAATAGAGAGGAGGAGGAGGAGGAGGAGGAGGAGTTTAGATTTGCTATCCCGCTTTATCACTACCCGAAGGAGTCTCAAAGCGGCTAACATTCTCCTTTCCCTTCCTCCCCCACAACAAACACTCTGTGAGGTGAGTGGGGCTGAGAGACTTCAAAGAAGTGTGACTAGCCCAAGGTCACCCAGCAGCTGCATGTGGAGGAGCGGGGAAGCGAACCCAGTTCACCAGATTACGAGACTACTGCTCTTAACCACTACACCACACTGACTCCCGAGAATTTGAATGAGAATTTGGTGCTGACTATCTTAGAGGCTTTACTCAGCTACAGACAGTCAACAACTCCTCCTTAGATTCTCTCTGTCTCACCAGAGTGGTGCATGCCCTGGTTATCGCCCGCTTGGACTACTGCAATGAGCTCTATGTGGGGCTACCTTTGAAGGTGACTTGGAAACTACAACTAATCCAGAATGTGGCAGCTAGACTGGTGACTGGGAGTGGCTGCCGAGACCATATAACAAGACTGGTCCTGAAAGATCTACATTGGTTCCCAGTATGTTTCTGAGCACAATTCAAAGTGTTGGTGCTGACCTTAAAGCCTTAAACAGTCTCGGCCCAGTATACCTGAAGGAGTGTCTCCACCCCCATCCTTCAGCCTGGACACTGAGGTCCAGCTCCAAGGGCGTTCTGGTGGTTTCCTCACTGCAAGAAGTGAGGTTACAGCAACCAGGCAGAGGGCCTTCTCGGTAGTGGCACCCACCCTGTGGAACGCCCTCCTATCAGATGTCAATGAAATTAACAACTATCTGACTTTCAGGAGAGATCTGAAGGCAGCCCTGTTTAGGGAAGTTTTTAATGTCTGATCTTTTATCGTTTTATTTTTATTATTATTATCATTAATTATATTGGGAGCCACCCAGAGTGGCTGGGGAAACCCAGCCAGATGGTTGGGCTATAAATAATAAACTTATTTATGATTATTATGATTATTATTATGATGATTATTATTATATACATAATTTTATTTGCATGCCACCTTTCCATAGTTCAATCCATGCTCAAGGTGGCTTACAACAGGAAACAAACACATAACTACAACATAACAAAAGTAGCCATCATCAATAAATAAAACATTAAAGAAATGCAAAACCAAACGGAACGACTTCCACATAAATCACAACAAAATTTAAAAGAAAAGTACAAAAAAAAAACCAGCAACAACCCCTGCCCAACCAAAAACCCCAAAACAAAACCCCAGCCCAAGAGACTTTTCAGCAACCTCAGCTTTTGTAGCTGGAGTCAGTCCAAGCCCTCCCCTCCCAGGCCAGGTAGAAAAGGCCAGCAAGGCAGGGAACAGGTTTTCCAGGACTCACAGCCAATATGGTTTCTGGCTTCTTCAGCTAAAGCACTAACCAGGGTGGTGCCTTTTCTCCTCCTGCTGCAGAGCTACAGTGAGAAGGAAGCAATGGGATGCTCAGCAACAGCTCAGGCTCCACCAGCGAATGTACTCCACACACCTTCGACAGATACCAGTCACCTCTCCCAACCAATGAGAACCAGCCATTGAGCCTCTTCCCAACAGGCTTCCTGTAAATGAGTCCCAGCGTTCCTGGATTGATGGAGCAAGCCATATACCTTTCAGAAGGGAATTCTACAAGGTAGGAGACATTTTTTATTTTTTAAAAAAAAATGGTTCCCTTGAAAAGACTAAGAAGCTGGCTGGCTGCTGCTGAGCGTGACTGCTGAAAAATAAAGGATAGGCCAGAAAACCCTTTTTCTTTATAGTCTATCATAAACCCTGAAATAAAGATGATTGTGTGTGTGTGTATTCACTTAGTATTACCTACCTAGACTCCTATTAGTCCCAGCCAGTATGGTCCATGGTCAAAGATGGTGGACATTGTAGTTTAGCAACAAGGCCAGGCATTCCTCACTGTCGGGTTGGAGGGTTCACCCTCCTATTCCATCCTCTATACCAGGAAATAAATCTTTTTGGCTCCCTCCCCTGCTTTGCCTTCCAGATCTTTGCATCACAATAAAAGCTATTCCCTCCCATGTTTCAGTGTTCATGCTAAGGAAATTCAGAAGGCACAGCGCTCAACTTGTTATGCATGCCATATCCACACAACCGCACCGTTGTCAGGTTCCAAACATTGCATGGCGGAAAATCGTTTCCCCCCTCCCCTCCTCTCTGCGCTCTGTCCAACTCTTGCACTGTGGCTGTGCCTCTGCATAATCTTTACTCACATTAACTCATGTGTATAATGTTACACAGATGCCTAAAATATGTGTAGGATTGCAGCCTGATTGCTTGACAGAGCATTTCCTGCATAATTTAAGATGTGAGGGTGCAGGGTGGGGGGACGAGATGTATAGATAAAGATAAGTGTGAACGCTTGTGCTGCGTTTGCACAAAATTCACACTGCGCTTAAGGGGGCAGAGCCACGATGGTGTCTTGTCTTCTCCCAACACTCCTGGGTAAGTATTATTATGCGTACTGACCCTCCCCATCCAACCTCTGTTTTATATACAGTGTTTGAAGGCTATCGCAGGATTTCAATAAGAGATCTCAGTGTTTTTATTAAGTTCATATGGAAAGCATAACTATGCATTCTTGCATGTTTACTGTACTTTCCATAACACTCTGGCTGTCAGGGGAAAGGGGGGGGGGGACCCAGCAGAGCCAGAGAAAAGTATTTAAGATAAAAGAACAAACCCTCCATGGATGTCGCCAAAGCCATGGGATTCCTCTGTGAACCATTTGCCTCCTGGGAACCGGGAACAGCATCCACTCTGCTGGCGAGCAAAGCAAGAGAGAGAGAGAGAGATTGCCCTGTTGTGAACTCCTTCTGTTGACCAGCTCTGGCTCTGATCATGACTTTGTGAATGCGTTAGGGGGACTCTGTCAAGCAAAGCGAATGCTGCCTGAAAGGAGGAAGGTAACTGACAGCACAGGGAGCCTGAAATCTCATTTCAACAACAACCATGATTTCTCCAACTTCCCACGGACAATTGTGGGGTGTGGTGGTGAAGGTTAGCAGTAATATAGGACTACATAATGAGGGTTTTGCAAGGACTACTGAGAGGACCTATAGTTTCAGCATTCCATAGTAAGCGGAAATATTTATCTCTGGAAGAATATTCAGAATCATATACAGTGGTACCTCAGGTTAAGAACTTAATTCGTTCTGGAGGTCCGTTCTTAACCTGAAACTGTGGATGGTGGAAATTGGCCCAACAACATCTAGAAGGCCACGGGTTAGCCATTCCAGCTGTAGCCATTGACATCCCTAATACAACCACTTTTGATGGGTAAGGATGCTTTGGAGAAAGTATAGTGGTATCTCGGGTTAAGCACTTAATTTGTTCTGGAGGTCCGTTCTTAAGCTGAAACTGTTCTTAACCTGAGGTACCACTTTAGCTAATGGGGCCTCCTGCTGCTGTCACACAATTTCTGTTCTCATCCTGAAGCAAAGTTCTTAACCCGAGGTACTATTTCTGGGTTAGTGGAGTCTGTAACCTGAAGCGTCTGTAACCCAAGGTACCACTGTATGGTTTAGGTGCAAGCTATCCAAAAGACCGTATTCCCTCCTACGAGACCACCCAGGTTCTGGGATCTTCAGGGAAGGCACTGCTCTTGGTCCCACCACCTTTGATGGGGATGCAGGAGAGGGCCTTATCGGTGGTTGCTCCCAGGCATTGGAACTCCCTCCCTAGAGAAGTTTGACAGGCTCCCTCCTTGTTGTCCTTCTACCAGCAGATGAAGACCTTCTCATTCCAACAGGCTTTTGGGAACTGGCAGTTTTTAATGAAAGGGATGCTGCCCTGTTGATTTGTGATTGTCTGTATGTTTTCATTTGTTCTTTTTTTAGATGATTAAAGGTAAAGGTAAAGGTACCCCTGCCCGTACGGGCCAGTCTTGACAGACTCTGGGGTTGTGCGCCCATCTCACTTAAGAGGCCAGGGGCCAGCGCTGTCCGGAGACACTTCCGGGTCACGTGGCCAGCGTGACATCGCTGCTCTGGCGAGCCAGAGCCGCACACGGAAACGCCGTTTACCTTCCCGCTGGTAAGCGGTCCCTATTTATCTACTTGCACCCGGAGGTGCTTTCGAACTGCTAGGTTGGCAGGCGCTGGGACCGAGCAGCGGGAGCGCACCCCGCCGCAGGGATTCGAACCGCCGACCTTTCGATCGGCAAGCCCTAGGCGCTGAGGCTTTAACCCACAGCGCCACCTGCGTCCCGTTTTAGATGATTACTTACTTTTAATTCTATTACTGGTTAATTGTATTTTAACTGTTGTTTCTCTCTCCCCCCTGCCCATGTAGTTCTTATTTTATCTGTAAGCCAGCTTGAGTCCTGGTAAGGGGGGAAAGCAGGGTATAAATAAACATATCATCATCATCATCTCCTCATTCAGAAGCAGACATTACAGAAGAAGAACAAGGTGGGGGAAATCATAGAATCATAGAGTTGGAAGAGACCACAAGGGCCATCGAGTCCAACCCCCTGCCAAGCAGGAAACACCATCAGAGCACTCCTGACATATGGTTGTCAAGCCTCTGCTTAAAGACCTCCAAAGAAGGAGACTCCACCACACTCCTTGGCAGCAAATTCCACTGTCAAACAGCTCTTACTGTCAGGAAGTTCTTCCTAATGTTTAGGTGGAATCTTCTTTCTTGTAGTTTGGAACCATTGCTCCGTGTACACTTCTCCGTGTCCTCCCTTCATAGCAGAAATCTGCACATATATATGTTAACATGTGCAAATCTGTGCCCTATTTTTCGGTGATGCATTTCCACATTTCTGGAGGCATGTAAGTGGCCAGTAGCCAAATTCCAATTGACTTTGAACTAAGCCCAATTATTTCCTGATTTTGGAGGGGCTCATCCATAATTACTTCTCCTCAGATGCTCAGATGCAGGCTGTCTGCAGACAAGTGAACTGACATAGCTACTCTCTTCCTAGATGTATTTGCTTTAAGCACACAAGAACAATAACAGGAATAGTTATCCTAGGCTGTACACACCTATACCTTTCAAGCACATTTGAAGCACATTATTTTCCTCAAAGAATTGTGAGTAATGTAGTTTACCCCTCAGCCCTCACACAACTAAAATTCCCAGCAACCCTTAACAAACTCCGGTGCCCAGGATTCTTAAAATGTGTTTTATAGGTGCCACAGGTCAGTTTAATCCTTTTGAGATCAAAGCTACCATTCACTGTATTTCTCGTTTACTAATCTCCATAACTTTCTTCATGTTACTATTATCGGAAGGGGGCAGGTTTTTATTTTATTTTATGAGAGTCAAGCATTCTTAAGGAAGGAAGTAATCTGACCAGTTTCAACATTCTGAGGTAAATTCATTATTTGCTGGATTGAAGTAAATGGGCTAATATAAAACAAGGTTCACCTGTGGTGAGAGCCTTGCTTCTTGTTCCTGAGGTAAAGCTTTATTACCAAGGTTTTCCACATTAAAAGGCAAACATGGAGGTTGGGAAAGAGCTGGAAGGTAAAGATTCACTTTTAAAGTTTTTTTTTTATCATGTCTGTAAAACGAGCTTCAAATTGAAGTTACTGTCCTTCCTTTTACAATAATAATCTCTTCAATTTTACAAGCTCTGTATTATTTTTACATTTTAAAAAAATGCTATAAAGTTCATGTTTTATTGTTCCTTCCAGTTATATAAATTACTTTTGGCCAACATAAATGTAATTCCTACTGTGTGAACTGGGAACCCTGAATGTTGGTTTTCCTCAAGTTATAAACAATGTGAAGATATGTTATACTGGGTCACAATTTTCCACTGTACAGCAAAATATATAACTCACTTTTAATAACAAAACTGCATATATCATTAAAGTTTCCTGCTCCATGGAGCACATATTATGTTACGCTGCACAGCAAGGGATATCCTTTCCATACACCACAATTTCTACAATATTGTTTGACTCAATGAAAAATATTTCACTGATTCATTAGCAAAACAGCTGTCATTTTGAAAAATTATTCAAATTTATCTGTGCTTTTATTAGCAGTGTTATTAAATATGGAGTTTTTCACAAGCTTTCAATTATTATTATTTTTTTAGTAGCTCCAACATCACCACAAATATCTTTCTTGGGGCACTTTCTTGATTATGTACAAATCACGCTGCAGGTTTTTTGTTGTGTTTTTTTAAAACCAAGTAAATTGTTTATTATTGGTGAGAATCCTACCCAAAGGTAGGGTAGGGCAATTTGTCTCCACAGCTCCTTTGCATATGCTTGTTTTTTCACACACCTCATAGCATCTAAAACAGGCAGAGGCAAACTCAGCCCTCCAGATGTTTTGGGACTACAATTCCCATCATCCCTGACCACTGGTCCTGTTAGCTGGAGATTATGGGAGTTGTCATCCCAAAACATCTGGAGGGCCAAGTTTGCCTATGCCTGATCTAAAACAAGCCTCTCCTGTCCATGCTCTTCATTCAGAGCTGCTCAAATGACACACTTATTGCCTGCCCAATAAAATCTCCCCTATGCTTCTGGGGCTGAATGTGAGTGTGGCTAATGTAGCCACCCAAGTCATTTTGCCGCCTGAAGCAAAGGCCAATGGCACTGCCCATTCCATGTATGGAAGCTGATTGGGAAGGCAGTTGAACCTTGTGTGCCAAGGCCCATGCCCCGCTGTTCCCCATTGATAAATAAACACACTGACACAAGTATTTAGGATTATGGGCTAAAACAAGCCACAACAACAAAAAATTATTCGAGTTTGGGATTTTTACATACATATATTATCTCCTTCCAATTTTAAAATTTCCCATACAATTTTTTCCTTTCCCTCCCCCCCCCCCCCATTCTCATTGGAAGGGTTCAAAAAATTATCCTCAGCCATGGGCATAGCGTCTTTAGTTTCCACCGAATGTCTTTTGTTCCAGTTGTTTTTATCCATTGAAGATAAGGGTTCCATGTGTTCCTTATTGTGGTGGACTTGACCTTCCACATTGTTTCCTGTGACATGACTGTGACAATGTCCAACTGAATAAGTTCAAATAACTATTCCATGCCTCTACTGTCCATTTTTCTCTAACTTTCCAACCTAAACCTATCGTTGTCTTTCCCGCTAATATCATAGCTTTGAGGGTAAACTGGTCACCTTTCTTTATAGCTGTGTTTCCAAGTATACCCATTGTCATGAAATCAAAATCTATTGAAAGCTTCACTTTAAATATTTCATTAATAACCTTTAGAATTTCCCCCCAGAATTCCTTTACCTCTGGCCATTCCCATTACATATGGGAAAACCATCCCTTGACTTGTTTACAGAGCCAACAGTTAGAATTCAATCCTGTTAACCTCCCCTCCCTTAAACAAAGGTGAGAGAGGGAAGCCCCTGGCCATGCCGTGCTTTAAAATACCCATGGCCCCACCCCCCTGGCCGCAACGCTGTCCACCGTAAAAGGTGAGCAGTCTTACTTCTGCACTGGTGACAGGACAAATTTACATCATTATGAGACCTTGGCTTAAGAATGTTGTTGTTGTTGTTTAGTCGTTTAGTTGTGTCCGACTCTTCGTGACCCCATGGACCAGAGCACGCCAGGCACTCCTGTCTTCCACTGCCTCCCGCAGTTTGGTCAAACTCATGCTAGTAGCTTTGAGAACACTGTCCAACCATCTTGTCCTCTGTCATCCCCTTCTCCTTGTGCCCTCAATCTTTCCCAACATCAGGGTCTTTTCCAGGGAGTCTTCTCTTCTCATGACTATTGGAGCCTCAGCTTCAGGATCTGTCCTTCCAGTGAGCACTCAGGGCTGATTTCCTTCAGAATGGATAGGGTGGATGTTCTTGCAGTCCATGGGACTCTCAAGAGTCTACTCCAGTACCATAATTCAAAAGCATCAATTCTTCGGCGATCAGCCTTCTGTATGGTCCAGCTCTCACTTCCATACATCACTACTGGGAAAACCATAGCTTTCAAAAGAGGGACCTTGCTAGTTTAACCCTACCTCATGTAGGGTTGCCATATTTCAAAAAGTAAAACCCAGTTCTCCTCAAAAGTGGTCAAGCTTTTTTAATCGTCTAGTCACCATCCTGTTCTCATGATGGCAAATCAGATGTCTGTGGGAAGCACGGAAGCAGAAAAACATGGCTTTTCCTATTTGTGATTCTCAGCAATTGGAATTCAGAGGGTACCGGCTGCTAATTTGCTACTGTGCCAACTCCAGGGTGTTGGTATTAACACAGAAGTTCCTATGCAGGTCGGGACCAGATTATTTGAGAGACCACCTATCTGTTATACACGCAGTCTGCTAGAGAGGCTCTCCTGCAAGTTCCCAAAGATCTCAGAAGCCCACTCCATGGCTTTTAGTATGGCTGCCCCCCTTCTGTGGAGTAGCTTTCCTGTCAAGACATGACAGGTGCCCACTATCTGTCCTTTCCAGAAACAGCTGAAGATGGTTTTTGTTCCAACAGGCTTCCCCAGCTGAATTAATAGGTCTTTATCAAGAGACTTCATGTCTTAGGGTTTTGGTCTTGTTTTTTTTTAAAAAAAAAAATGTTGTTTTTGTGGGGCGGGGGTTACTGTTTTCAATTATTTTATGTGGAAATCACCTTGAGGCAGTGGTTTAGAAAGTGATTAATAAATTGACTGTAAAAGTAATGATGATGTTCTTGATACCATAATTGGCCCCAGAAAAGTAAAAATGACACTATTAAAATATACTTCCATAATACGTTTGGACTCTGATATTAGTTATAATGAAGATTATGATAATTTTTATGCAATGACATTTATATGAAATCTACTGGGAGGGGAATCTACTGGCAAATATGCAACCAGGTTTTGAGCAAAACTGCTATAAGACCTTATGCAATGCCCTGAAATATCAGTCTATTGCAGCCTAACAGGAAGACCCCTCTGGCATCTCTCTCTCTCTCTCTCTCTCTCTCTCTCTCTCTCTCTCTCTCTCTTTTTAAAAAATCTGTCTGTGCATTGCTACCCAGACCTTAAATACATGACCTTTCATACACCCTTTCAACACATACATTTGGAGAGGATCCCTAACTTGGCAGAGAGACAGAGAAAGAGAGAAAGAGAGAAAGAGAGAAAAAGAAGAAAGAAAGAAAGAAAGAAAGAAAGAAAGAAAGAAAGAAGACCTGACAAAACTGTATCAATGCAGGATGTGGCATTTTACACTGAAATATGGGACAATCCTGTATTATACAGGACAGGTGCCAATCCTAAGAGGAAACCACAGTTCTACCTTTTGAAGAGAGAGCAAGCAATCTCTCTTCCATGAACCCACAGCCTCCCTTTCCCTTCCAAGCTTAGACATGTGCCGGATATACAACAGAAACAGCCGGCCTTGCGCCTCAATTGCCACTTCGACGGAAAGCGCTTGAAAGGCTTTGCACCTTGCTCCAAGTGTAATGTTGAGTATTAAGTTACTATAAACTACCATTTACATTTCTTGCAATGGCTTGTGCCCAGCTCATTTCGCGGGGAGGAGCAAACTGTCAGGGGCAGGAGGCACAAAATGTGCAACAATAATCCTTAAGGCAACACAGTATAATTTGCCTTCTTCTGTTTAATGCCATGTCAAACAGAAGGATTTCTACACATTTCAGATGGTGAATGTGCTCCCCTAGCCTTAACTTGAGTAAAATTTGATTTACTTCAGAGCACCGTGAGAGATGAAGGATATGACAGGTTCTGAGCATGCCTAGTTCTATATCCATGCCAAAAAATTCCCAGAAGGATAAATCTCGTTTCCTGCCTTACTTCACAGACATTAATTTTTTAAACAAGTCATGTTCTGTGGTTTGGATACTGTGTTTATATCAGGGTTTTGTTTCCAGTCTCATGGATGATAACGGCATGCTGGCCTGTAATCCTAAATGTTTTCTTGAGGGAGAAATCACTGCGTCTTAATCTCACTTTTACTTTTTATTATTTGCATGAATTTGCCTTTAAAGATAAGCTACAGTGAGCTGCTGACATTCTCCAGGTATAACCAGGAAAATATGTGAACTTGAGCCTTGCCTCACTATAAACTATATGTCCATGATTTCAGGTCACCCTTACATATTTATACTTGGTACAATTGCATTTATTTTAGAATATATATAAATACAAATTAAGATTTAATTTTTAAAAGATGGTCTGCATTTAAAATGGGTTAGGTAATACATATTTTAAAAATTTCTCATTCAGAGTATGTCGCTCCATTCTTGTTTGTAGCCTTGGCCATTAAGGGACATTTTAGCCCCACAGAACTATAGATTTCTTTCAGTAGCTTTGTTGGCATATCCTGGGGGAAAATGTATCCAAAATTAGATCATTATTTCTTAAGAATATTGGATATTTTTTCTTTGACTATGGATTTCCGAGTCTGGATTTTCTTATTTAAAAATCTCCTTGGCACTCCTAGAATATAAAGCAACACTAAAGAATGGCTCTTTAAACTAGCCAGAACAGTTTATTTACCTCTCCTAACTTTTTAAGAATCTACCATCTCCCCTCAAAAAGACCTTCAAAGGACCTAAACATCATTTACTGTGAAAACAGTTCTTTAAAAATTCAGAGAGAAATCTTTGAGCTAACTTAAGCATAGACCTGCCTCCTAAAATAAGTGAACTTGGGTTGCAATCCTATGGTTCTTAGGAGAGATTGAGGATGATGATGACGATGGCTTATTTCTTTATTTATTTGTCACTTACTACAAAAAAAAGAGGGACGCCAGTGGCGCTGTGTGTTAAACCACAGAGCCTAGGACTTGCCGATCAGAAGGTCGGCAGTTCGAATCCCCATGACGGGGTGAACTCCCATTGCTTAGTCCCTGCTCCTGCCAACCTAGCAGTTCGAAAGCACGTCAAAGTGCAAGTAGATAAATAGGTACCGCTCCGGCAGGAAGGTAAACGGCGTTTCCGTGCACTGCTCTGGTTCGCCAGAAGCAGCTAAGTCATGCTGGCCACATGACCCGGAAGCTGTACGCCAGCTCCCTCGGTCAGTAAAGCAAGATGAGTGCCACAACCCCAGAGTCTGTCATGACTGGATCTAATGGTCACGCGTCCCTTTACCTTTACCTTTACAAAAAAAGAAAAGAAAAGTGGTTTGGCCCAAAGCAACTTACAATTTTAAAAGAGCTATTTGGGCATGCTTCTGAGCATCATATCCGATGTGAGGCAAAATATGTAGTTGTTTTAAAATCCACCAGGAAACTGATGGCGGGATGACTGCAAGAGTATGTGGGCATGTCCCTTTTTAGATGGCCTTTTAGCTTGCTGAGCCGAGCTGTTCCAGCTGATCTCTTGTCTATCTGCTGCAGCTTGACTCTTATCTAACATTTTGAAGATTGGATTTAGATATTACTTTTAATTGTGACCTTATTTGAGGGTGTTTGGTTTTGGTTTTCAATAAAATGAAGGTCGGAAGACATTTCTAACAACAAATAATGGTGGTGATGGTGATGGGTTAAGAAGTTAAGAAACATCCCGTTACAAATCACAGAAATTGCCCCTAGAAAGTTGTGACTTTATCCATGAAAAGGGCAGCCTGGCTCAAGCGTTGCATTCTCCTCACAAAAGCACCCTGAGGGACATTTAGGGCCCATTGTGGGGAGAGGTTTTTGGACTGTTTAAACCAGTCCTGGGAGAGTATCTCTGTTTGTTTCTGAAGATTTACAAGAATATTTTCACAAGACAAGCACGATTTGCCGCCACACAAGTGACTCAGTCTGCAAACATCCGTCCAATTGCATGGCCTTTACAGCTTTTTCTTCTCTAGTAGAAAACTTGCCTTTGCTCCAGTCAAAAGATTTCCAATGACTAAATTGTGCATGAAAATATTTACTGTACGGTAGTCATTTTGCTACTCAAAATATATATCTGTATACACATGCATAATGAAAACAAAAAAAGAGATTAATTAAAGGGGTAAGGGAGGGTAGTCCAGTTTCTATTTCTCTGAAATCTTAAAAAGGAGGTGGAAGGTGTCTCTCCAAGCTGCTTGGCTGAAAGAGGTGGGGGATACACAGAACAGCTGCCTTTTGCCCCATGTGACAGTTCAATGCGCAATTGTTTGTTTCTACTGAATGAACAGAGCGAAAGAGGATTGTCAGTGGATAAGTACCAGATAAACATGCAGTGCAAATTTTGCCTTTCAAAGAGGGCTGATTTTGTAGCTGATGTGAGTATTCTGCTGTTTTTGCAATGAGATGGGGGTTTTGGAAACCTTGTCTTTTAATCACACACACATACACACATGATTTAATAACAAAATTCAGTTGGTAGAGACGGTTTGTAAAAGCTGTACAATAGGGATGTACAGTAGAGTTAGAAGTTTTTGACTCCCCCCCCCGCAAAAAAACAGATTTCCTATATCATAAAGGGATGAACCTTTGCTTAGAAACACTGAAAAAGGGAGTAATTCTTCTCAGTTGTGAAAAAGGTCACCCTGAAATGAAAAGTTGGAATCACCGTATATGTAATGTTACTACTCATAAGTATTAGCACTTTAAAAAACTTTAGCGAACTGTTTAGAACTTTTACAGCTGTCTGGAACTTCCTAAAACTGTTTAGAACATTATAGAAGAATCCAAATATTGGTCTATTGAAAGAACGCACAAACCAAGTGATGCGAGAACTTTATGGTGCTTGCAACAGAAACAAAGACAAACTGCAGCCTCAATTTATTCTAAGCAATAAGAAGTGATGCACAAATTTGCAAACTCTGTTTTTCCTGTGCAGTGGTACCTCAGAAGTTGACCAGAATCCATTCTGGAAGTCCGTTCAACTTCCAAAATGTTTGCAAACCAAGGCGTGGCTTCTGATTGGCTGCAGGACGCTCCTACAGCCAATCAGAAGCTGCGGAAGCAGCATCTGACGTTTGGGTTCCAAAGAACGTTCGCAAAATGGAACACTCCCAGGTCTGCGGAGTTTGGGAGGCAAAACATTTGACTCGCAAGGAATTTGGGATCCAAGGTATGACCATATTATAATGCGTGCTATGCACATTACATAATACATGATATAGTTACATATACAAAAATCTATTTATTAGTTTTTGGGTTGACCTTTTTTCAAAAGATTTGGAAATGGCAATTGATTCCTCTGCTTTTAGACAAAAGTTCATCTAACTAAGCTACAGGTAGTAATAAAAGTTATAACCCTAATGTCCAGACATCCTCCCCTCTACTTTCAGATCAAACATATTGGGGGAAATAGAGGTATCCCGCCAAATGCTGGTGCATTCTTCAAGCTTATATCCCCAGGGCATATGAGAAAGAGCCCTGTGCACTTAAATGTATAGGTAAGTACAAAGAGCTCTTCAATCAAATTGGGAGCCTTGATTAGCTCAGGGTTTGGACTAGTAGACTAGTGATCATGGTCCCACTCCTCAATCATAGGCAGGGATTGTCTGCATGTTTATCTTCTTCTTCTTTGGCAATCACTCGTAGCCAGATAAGGTTGTCTTCCATAAACACGCTTTTAACAGTGGGTCCATAAGTGACTGTGGAGGCCAATTCTGGATCCACACGTCCTTCCACAGTGGAGACATAGGTTTCCAGGCGGGAGTTGGTCATGGTAAGGGTTTGCCAAGTGTGCCTTCCTCTTAGCATGTGTCTCCATTGCGTTCTGAATTCTAGCATCTTCAAAGCCCATTACTCCTTTGGTAAAGGCTGTTCTCCAGTTGGAGCGCTCGCAGGCCAGTTGTCGGTGTTTATACTACATTTTAGATTTGCCTTGAGGGAGTCTTTGAACCTCTTGTGTTGACCACCAGCATTACACTTTCCATTTTTAAGTTCAGAATAGAGTAGTTGCCTTGGAAGACAATAATCAGGCATCCGCACAACATGACCAGTCCAACAAAGTTGACATTGAAGAGTGTATATAACATCTGTTTGTCAATGATGCTCTACCCTACCAGTTCCGCTGAGTTAGTAGATCGGTCACCATGACCTTTAGATGTTTTCCCTTGTCTCATCTTCTAGACAAAAGGTTTAGGAGATAGCAGTCCATCTGCCTATCTTTAAAGTGAGACTTAAATGCTTTTATTAAGCATTCAGATGGTGATTTCCCTCTCCTCAAAGCTCGTTTCTCAGATTAGCTGAAGGACACTGCTAAATGAAAGTTTTGTGGCTTCAATAAGGACTGTTTCCCCCACCCCACCCCCAGAAGGCTTGGAAACTGCAGGTGCTTCTGCAGCTTGTTTTAATCCAAGCAACGTTATCTCTTCCTGTTGCACCTCTAGGAATTAATATGAGATCTTGCCAACAATTCACAGCCTTCTACATGTGTACGCCATGTTCTGTTGCAGCACACCTGAGTTAAAATAGCACCACCACACTACTTGTATTTAGCCGATCATTACAAACCTCTCTTTCAAAATTGAAGATATTTATGAATCCAGTATTTTTCTAAATGGAGTACTTAAGCACACAGCTATCCTTAAGCATCTTCTGTGCAAGGGCTTTCCAGACAAAGGGCATTTTTTTTGCGCTCGTGAAAAGATTAGTGTTGTGCAATGGCATTCCTCTTTCTCCTCCCCTGTACCATCTCCATATCTGCTCTGTATTATTATTATTATTATTATTATTATTATTATTATTATTATACAATTTCTAAACTACCCTTCATTAAGATCCCTGAGCAATTAACTAGACATGCATTAAAACAGTAAAATTAAAATCATAATTAAAAACTCAGTCTGCTTTGAGTGTTCCTTGGCAAGAAGATAAATAACAATGTTTGTTCACCATCATTGATCTTCTCACTGAGGAACACCCAATGGATTGTAGCCAACTAAGCATGGCCAGCAGCAAGGTTGAGCCAGGTCAGAGCCTCAGGAGGACCAACAGCGCCTGGGACTAGAGACTGCTGCTGCCATCCCTGCTTTGCTTTTTTAAAAAAGTAAGCTGTTTCAACTCCAGAACGGAAAGAGCGAAATCAAAACATTTCTGTGTCGCTTTGATCAGATAGATGATTCACTAATGCAGACCCTTTAAGTCTCTCTATTTTCCAGGGACAGTCCCGGATTTACAAAAGCTGTCACTGTTTCTGATTTGATCCTGGAATGTCCCACTTTTCCTTAGGACGTCCCTATTTTCATCAGAGAAATAGTGGAGGGTATGCAGTTATCCAACCCACAAGCCATATGAAGGCAGCCCTGAATAGGGAAGTTTTTAAAAAATGTTTAATGTTTTATTATGCTTATGTATATGTTGGAAGGACACGGGTGGTGCTGTGGGTTAAACCACAGAGCCTAGGGCTTGCTGATTGGAAGGTCAGTGGTTCGAATCCCCATAACAGGGTGAGCTCCTGTTGCTTGGTCTCTGCTCCTGCCAACCTAGCAGTTTGAAAGCACATCAAAATGCAAGTAGATAAATAGGTACCGCTCCAGCGGGAAGGTAAACGGCATTTCCGTGCGCTGCTCTGGTTCACCAGAAGCGGCTTAGTCATGCTGGCCACATGACCCGGAAGCTGTACGCCAGCTCCCTGGGCCAATAAAGTGAGATGAGCGCCGCAACCCCAGAGTCGGCCACAACTGGACCTAATGGTCAGGGGTCCCTTTACCTATATGTGGGAAGCTGCTCAGTGACTGGGGTATAAATAGTAAAATTATTATTAATAATATTATTGTAGACTAGGACGTCCCTGTTTTCACTGGAGAAATGTTGGAGAGTATGCTAATGTTCTTAACACTCCAGTGTCACATACACAGAACTATTTGTGGCCGTGTTAATAACTTCCACCTTATACTACTTTCCATTGCTATCCCTGCGTATTATTCTTCAGTGGCAAAATATCTCTGGCATTAACTGAGCCACAAAATGCCTTTGATATTAGCACGGCTTTCATGTTCAGCCCTAAAGAACAGTGTGATTCCTGAAGATGGTTGGATTGCATTCCTTTAGTTCACGGTGTGTCGCAGTGGGTAGAGTGCTTAACCCAGACCAAGGGAACTTGGGGTTCAAATCTCAACTCATCCATGAAACATAATGCGTGGCATTGGGGCAGCCCAGCATAACCTGTGTGGATAAAGGGGGAGGGGAACATCATGTGCTCTATCCTGAGTCCTTTGGCAGAAGGGGAAATTAAACATGTAATTAATTGCAACATCTGGTGCGGATGGGAGGTGATGCAATAAAGACACTTCTCTTTCTCTCCTGCTTGCTGTATCTCTTGAGCTTGAGATATCTGCTATTGCAGAAGTGAATCCGAGAGATATTGCAGGGACGACGACAATTACCCTAATTTGCAGACTTACTTAAATCTTATGCCTGAAAATTGAATCTGGGCTTTTAAAAACTATATCCCATGCTTCAATGACAGAGCTATCCTTTCTCCTTAAATTTTCCACGGCTCCCTTCTATTAGGTAGACCACGTTTCACTGTTCTGCTAGCCAAAAGCAGACAGCCAGGATGAAGAAAAATCATCGCAGAAGGCGTTTGTTTATATCAGTTTCATTCGAGGTCATAAAAAAAAGAGAGTCAGTATTAACAGTGTGCAATTACCGTGTTAACATTGACTGTTTCTGAACAAAGCTAAACATTTGGGCAAAGTCTTTTGCAACACATATTTGTTGCCTTTAACTGCAATGCAGCAGCGATCTTTATCTGGGGTATGATGCATTAGCTTCCCAAACTTTTCCACAATTACACAGAGGGTGTTTATTCAAAATGTATACCCATTCTGTGGGACCCTTCGTACAAACTGCACTTTCCTGAGTTTTTAATGGCTTAGTGAAGTTGAAAGTCAATAAAAAACCACGCCTAGTCATGCACAGCTTATTCATTACGTAGAGAGCTATGGTTATATGGGGTGACTAATGCAATAAATAAATATATGGGGCGACTAATAAATCTAATAAATAAATAGAAATAGCAGTATACAACAACAAATGGCAACAGATGGAGATGCATACATTTATGCGTTTGTAGCAAAAGACAAATCCAGCCAGTCCCAAAGACAACTCTAGCCAATGGGACTTAGACAACCATGGTGATCCATCTGTATCCACATTGATGAAGCATGTCAAAGACTGCTTCCATAAACATGCTTCCCTTTAAGGGACCAATGAAGACATATTGTGTGGATAAACTGTAAAGACAATGCTTCCCACGTGTGTGTTTTTTACCACAAGGGCAGCTGTCTACCAGCTCTTTCTGGCTGGCTGAGACCCTACCCGCCTGCACCCTGTCTTGCCAGAGTGGTACATGCTCTGGTTATTTCCTGTTTGGATGACTGCAATGCGCTCCACGTGGAGCTACCTTTGAAGGTGACTTGGAAACCACAACTAATGCAGAATGTGGCAGCTAAGCTGGTGACTGGAAGCAGCCACCAGACCATATAACACCAGTCTTAAAGGACCCACATTGGCTCCCAGTACATTTCTGAGCAGAATTCAGAGTGTTGGTGTTGACCTTTAAAGCCCTAAATGGCCTCCGTCATGTATGCCTGAAGGAGCATCTCCACCCCCATCATTCACTGAGGTCCAGCTCCGAGGGCCTTCTGGCAGTTCCCTCACTGCAAGAAGTGAAGTTACAGGGAACCAGGCAGGGGGCCTTCTCTGTAGTGGCGCCCACCCTGTGGAACACCCTTCCATCAGATGTCAAGGAGATAAAGAACTACACAAGATTTAGAAGACATCTGAAAGCAGCCCTGTATCAGGAAGTTTTTAATGTTTGACATTTTATTACTCACTGAGGCAGCCAGTGAGTCACCTTGTGAGTCAAAGCACATAGTACCATGGCCATGCGAATTATTCTGGTACCTGAGGCATCATATCCCACTTACACCTTTCCCTGACAGTTAAAAGACAAAAAATATAAATTTTTCTCTCTATAAGATGCCCCAGACCATAAGACGCACCTAATTTTTGGAGGAGGAAAACAAGAAAAAAAATATTCTGAATCCCAGAAGCCATCCGCTGTGCAGCGAAAGCAGTGATTCCTCTTGCTGTTCTGGCTTCTGGGATAGCTGCGCAGCCTGCATTCGCTCCATAAGACGCACACACATTTCCCCTTTTTAGGAGGGAAAAAGTGAGTCTTATAGAGCAAAAAATACGGTAAATATCGAACAATTAGATGTCCTTTCATGATGCCCCAAAACAGCTGCCTGAGGTGGCAGCCTCGCTTTAATTGAGACCAGCCCTGAATCCTATAGAGTATTATTTCCCTTGTGGCTAAAATGCTGCCTATGTTAAGAATGTAAGGAAAACCCAGCAAAGGCCCATCTAGTTCAACATCCTGTTCTCACAGTGGCCAACCAGATGTCAGGGAGCAGGAAGGAAGAACAGGTCATTCACGGAACAGAGAAAGATGGTGACATGCCAGTTGGCTTACAATTAGTTTCTTTATTATGGAAGCAGAACAGAGGACCTATGGAGATTTCTCAGGGTTGTTCCTGTCTAGATGAAGAAGTTGCCTGGACTGGCTTTTAACTTCCCCCCTTCACTCTCTAAAGGGAAGTGGGTAGCACTGTGGGTTACCACAGAGCTTAGAACTTGTCGATCAGAGGGTTGGCAGTTCAAATCCCCACGATGGGGTGAGCTCCCATTGCTCGGTCCCTGCTCCTGCCAACCTAGCAGTTTGAAAGCACGTCAAAGTGCAAGTAGATAAATAGGTACCGCTCCGGCGGGAAGGTAAACAGCGTTTCTGTGCGCTGCTCTGGTTCGCCAGAAGCGGCTTAGTCATGCTGGCCACATGACCTGGAAGCTGTACGCCGGCTCCCTCGGCCAATAAAGCGAGATGAGCACCACAACCCCAGAGTCGGCCACAACTGGACATAACGGTCAGGGGTCCCTTTACCTTTACCTTTCACTCTCTAACCCTTGTGTCAGGCCCATCCCTCTGTCTATGGGGAGCCCCAAGGGACCTTCTCTGTTTCTGCCTATCTCGGTGACATCCAGGAAACGCCTTGTTTTGGGAGTGGGGGGCAGCTTGCAGGCTGCCAGCAGAGAAGCGGTCAGGATGGCTCTGTGGTGGAGCTGTCAAGTCTGATTCCTGTGGGCTGCTCCCAGCCTCCAGCGCTTCCTAGCTTTCCCCCTCCTCTGGGGTGTGGCTGGTTTCCCACCACCAGGAGCCAAGTCCTCTCGCTCTGGGGAGCTCCTCCTCATCCACCCAGTCCTTGACACCCGATGCCTATTGAAAGCCCCCCAACAGGACCTTGCTAAGAAAGCTCAGAAAAACCAAAGTGCACACATGTAGATTCATATGGATGCTGGCTTCTGCATATATATCCCAGCTGTGTAGAAGTTGTCTTTAAATATATATATATGCACATATTTATTTTTTAAAAAATTGGGGTGGGGGAATGATATTAGAAGCATGCATATCAAGGAAAGATTAGTTGAGGACGATATATAAAAGCAGAAGTTCAAAGGGAAAGGGTACTGTCTCCTTCCTTCCTTCCTAAGATACACTGCAACTGGAAGCAGTGTGGAGCCAGAGGTCAGGGTCAAGAGTAATAGAATCCTGGCTCTGTTCACTAGTTTATCTTCTACAAGATGAACTCCTGCCAAGCCATATACACACAACATCTTCCTCCAGCGGAAAGTGTCTGATGCTTCTCCAGAGTATTTATGAGGGCTTCTGTTTTGAAGATAGTTTCTTAGGTAACAGAAGAATAACATAACGTGACCCTTTCTCGTCCATTACAACTCTTCTCTCTTCCACACAGCCCGTTAAGCCGCACGATTATTTTATTTCTCTCCTCCCGATGCACTTACTTTTGGTGTTAATAATTGACATTTTTACTTTATACCCACGGTACTCCTGAGGGAGGGAGATGGTTCTCGATGAGCATCGTGGAGGCCTAAGCCCTGATCCGTGAGCCATGAAAGGACGTCATGCAAATTCTTCTCATGATTCAGAACCCCATTTCATCAAGGATTTTCATGGATCACAAAGGCCTCATGCACACAGAAGCACTCCAGCATTTCAGAGTGCAATTTCAGGCTTCATTGTGTGGCCTAGGTCAGTTTCAAGTGAATGGAGGCAATATTTAGCATAGTAAAATTGAGCAGATGTGCTTTGAGACGTAAGGGCCCAATTCTTTCCTGATCACATCTTCTGAGTATTTTTAAGAGAACATATACTACATGTTGCCCTTCTGAAATATGATTGGATGCATGTGTACTATTTTGTACTATTTGGACATCTAAACTTTTGCAAAAAAAAAAAAAAAGGCACATAGGCAACATAATCCAAGGGCAATGCAAGCTTAGGGTTTTTTAGACAGCTGTTTTTTCTCTTCCGTTATCCATCTCTTATATGGGATATGAATGGGGAAAACAGATGAGGAAAGATCCCTTCGCTGCTTGTTTGGTTGGCACTTTAGAAGACGTTAGCCACAATTACAGGGAAATTCAGAAGGCTTTAGGCACATTCAGGAAATGCCCGGGGTGCAATAAGTGAACAGGGACAACTAAAGAACAAAACAGTCAGAGAATATGCTGGATATTAGAGGGGTAGGATGATGGAAACAGTATTGTACCCCCAGGCTGCAATCCTATATGCAATGCTTCCTTTGGAGTAGGCATCACTGAACTCAATGGAACTTATTTCTGAACAGGTTTGCATAGGCTTCCTAAACGAGGTAGGTCTGGATTTCGCATAACATCGTGACATTTTACAAACTACTCTTCCTCCCTTTGATTTAAGCCATTTCTTCTCATGGGTATTTGAATAAATCACCCCATTACTCATCCTGCTTTTTGAAAAATAGACCTATCTCTGTCAAGTAGTATATCTGTCAAAAAAATAATTTTACTATGCACATTGTACTGGGATAAAAATCAAAGTAACAGTGCAGTTGATCTAAATTCACATTATGGTAGGACCAGAATACAAAGTCTGGGTATGTACATATGTGCGTGTGCATGCGCGTGCATGCACACACACACAAATGCACACACACTCACTTCCAGGAAGAAATGTCCTTCCTTTTATTATCCTTGTCATGTTGTTTTGTGAAAAACAGGTTTGGAATAGAAACTTCTGCAGCTGCATCTACTGCCATATTTGATCAGAGACAAAATTCTGGCCTGGTTGATTTTTCTAATCAGCTGCCTGTGTGGTGTCATTACCATTTGAAGTTCAGTTCTACAGCTGTTAATATGAATAGCAAGTTGAAAATTCAGCAAGAAGATACAACTGTAAAGAACATTTTTGGGCAAGGGTGAAGATGAGAACATAGGAGCCCTTCTGGATCTAGTCCAACATCCTATTCTCACAGTGGCCAACCAGAAGTCTTCAAGCAGGACATGAGCGCAATAGTCCTCTCCCTAACTGCACTATCCAGGGTGGTGGTAGCATAAACAGGCTTTTTTCATTTTAAAAGAGGTGGTAGACAGTCGGACATTTTACCCCATTGGTAAACCAGTTTTCCAGGATGCCTTAGAACAGCGGATCTCAATCTGTGGGTCCCCAGATGTTGTTGGACCACAACTCCCATAATCCCTGAGCTCTGGCCTTGCTAGCTAGGGGAGATGGGAGTTGTAGTTCAACAACATCTGGGGACCCACAAGTTGAGAAAGGCTGCCTTAGAATGACTAAGAAGCTACGTATCCCAGGACTTCTTTTACTATGATACCGAAGAACATGCTTCATCCTAAGGAGTCAGATACCCTGCAAAACTGCATCTCCCAAAGTCCTGGGAGCCCAGAATTCTCACAGTGTTCATAAGACAAATGAAGGAGGGAGCATAGAAGGGAACAAGTAATAGAGGTCTTTACAAGAGGGGTTCATCCAGGTCTCTCACTGCTGCAATATAATTGGGAAGAGAAGGAGTGGTAGAACAGGGGCTCACAGGGGATGAGTAAAGACCCCCATCATGCTCCTGAGAGGTGCACAAGAAGTTCAAATGCCAGAATTGGGTTTTGCACCGAAAAATCTTCCAGCAACAAAAAGAAGAAACACCTTCCAGTTTTCACCACTTCAAATTACCTGCTCCTAAAGCTGTTTTGCAGAGTGTTTCCCCAACTTGGGTCTCCAGCTGTTTTTTGGACTACAACTTCCACCATTCCTAGCTAGGGCCAGTGGTCAGGGATGATGGGAACTGTAGTCCCAAAACAGCTAGGATCCAGGTTTGGGAAACCCTGCCTTAGAGGAAGGAGCCATCAGGCTTTAATCAAATGTGTTCATATTGACCATGTTGCTTGGCTCATGGCCGCTAGCCTGCATTGGTTCTCATGCAGCCCAACCTGAATAAGATTCCAAAGTTGTGGAGGTAAGGTTGGGTCATAAGGCTGCTTAGAAAAGAGACAATTTCCCTGTTTGGACAATAAAGGAGGCACACTGGAGACATGGAGGTGGGGGGATAGTGTGGTGGTGGTAAGGTTCACTCCAGCTTATGTACAGAGCCTAAGTATGTATACATCTAGAACCTTAAATGTGTAGGGTCAGGCTAGGTGCCATGTGGCGCTGTGGTCTAAACCACTGAGCCTCTTGGCCTTGCCAATGAGAAGGTCTGCGATTCAAATCCCCGCAACGGGGTGAGCTCCCGTTGCTCTGTCCCAGCTCCTGCCAACCTAGCAGTTCAAAAGCATGCCAGTGCAAGTAGATAAATAGGTACAGCTGCAGTGGGAAAGTAAACAGCGTTTCCGTGTGCTCTGGTTTCCGTCATGGTGTTGTTGCTCTAAAAGCAGTTTAGTCATGCTGGCCACATGACCCGGAAACCTGTGTGTGGACAAATGCCAGCTCCCTCAGCCTGAAAAGCCAGATGAGTGCCGCACCCCATAGTCGCCTTTGACTGGAGTTAACAGTCCAGGGGTCCGTTATCTTTTTATCTATCCATGCATTTAATTCACCCTGCTTTGATGGCTGAACAAGACCTTCCACTTGGGAGTTCTGGATACATATAAGCAAGTAAAATGTGTGGAAGACCAGCAGAGTGAAGTTGTTGGGTTGCCCAATTCAGGTGTGACTTGTGACAGGAGGCCATAGTTGCAGAAGCTGATGCTAAAAACTCATTTTGTTTTATTTTCAAGAAATGAAAGGACACTGTATGTGATTTATAACAAATAAGAGGTTAGTGCAGTTTTACTCACAGTACACCTTGCAGTCATGTTTATTAAGTGGTGTGTTGTTACAAAAAAATGCCAACAGGGATACTATACTTGATCTTAGCCAAAAAGGCTGAGAAGTAGCCTCTGAACCATGGGTAGGCAAACTCAGGCCCAGGGGCCAGATCCAGCCCAATCGCCTTCTAAATCCGGCCTGCAGACGGTCCGGGAATCAGTGTGTTTTTACATGAGTAGAATGTGTGCTTTTATTTAAAATGCATCTCTGGGTTATTTGTGGGGCATAGGAATTCGTTCATTTTTTCCCCTCTTCAAAATATAGTCTGGCCCCCCCACAAGGTCTCAAGGACAGTGGAGCGACACCCTGCTGAAAAAGTTTGCTGACCCCTGCTGAGCCTTAATCAGTATAAAATTTAATTTGGCAGTTTTATACCTTTCAGTGGTGTGTGTGTGTTTAATACTTTTGATGTGTTTTGTATATAAATTGCAATGGCTGATGCAAATGCATTTCTGCTTATCCATCACCCAGTGAGTAGTGGTTCAAAAGAGTCTGTATTTCCATTATCTGCTGAGCAGAGTGCACCCTTAGAGCACCCCTGGCTCAGGCAGTTATGGTGAAGAAAGAGACCCATCAATTCTATTAGCTAACTATCCTCTTGTGTAAACTTGGCACTTGGGGAATTTAGTTATTTGGAAGGAATGAAAGCCTCCGCATATGGCCATCGCCCAACGGAACACTTTATCACTCGTATATAGGAAGGTATTTGATTGTGGCTTAATTATACAAAATTCGTCTATTTATTTTCTATCAGTCTGCAAACTCCCTAATTGTAGATTATTTACTGATGGAACTACTTAGAGTCCATTATTCTATTACATTAATGCCATCAAATCCCCCTAAACATGGAAATATTTAATGGCAGACTTTAAATCTGTTGAGACTTTTATTGGTGTTCAACGGGGAAGTTCGCTGCAAGCTAGCTGAGACAGAGCAAGAGACTTATGCTCTGAGGAAAGTGAGCACAGCTTTTTTCTTAAAGAGAGAGAGAGAGAGAGAGAGAGAGAGAGAGAGAGAGATGTTTCAAAGTGCACAGTCCATTTTATCACCACGGTGTTGGATTTTTAAGACTTTAAGGAATGGAAAATCTACTGCTTCTCTGGATCACATCCTTCCAAGAAGGACTTATCTCAGGCTTATATAATAAAGCTTCTAAGCTGAAAGGCCAAGTATAGGGACAGCCAGAGAACTCTTGCTTGATTATCTGCCATTTTAATGAAGCTACCATACGCCGATAATGTTTCTGCAGTAAATATCAGTGCCGCAGCTGTGGAAGCAGGGAGAGAGATAATACTTGTGTGTAGGGTGAGGTGAAGAGACTGGCCCATGCTGAGGGGAGATCACATGTGGCAGAACCAGCATTTCTCTGAAGCGCTGTGGTCCACAAAAAGCTGTTCAGCATGCCAGGGACCCCCAAAAGGGAGAACTAGCAAGGACACTGGCAACTTCTTTTTAGTATAATTGTCCACTTTTTAGTATAATTGTCCATAATTAATGCAGGTGGCTAGTGAGAGAACTAGAATCAGGAAGGATTTATTTATTTGATTGTAATCCACACCACCTCCAAAGAGCAATATTGTGCCAAGTACAAGTAGTTGAATCACAGTGAGTTTCAGAGCAATCCTGGAAATGTCTACGCAGAAGAAAGCGCCACTCAGTTCAGTTGAGGTTACTGCCAGGCAGTGTCAAAGCTGCATGCTCCGCTACCGGGGGCGGAGAGCAGGCGGGGTCGTGGCTGGCACCTCTGGGGGCATGATGTGTGCCCTGGGGACATGGCACGCACTCCGGGGGCGTGGCATGCGTTCTGGGTGTGTGATGTGTCATCTGTGGGGGCGTGGCACGTGGTGCATGCGGGGGTGCGCGGTGCATGGGGGGGCTGCCGCGATGGCACCCTACCGGAATAGTGGGGCCGGGGGCGGTCCGCTCCCTCTGCACTCCCGTTCCTCCGCCAGTGCTGCCAGGTAAATAGATACTGAAGTGCAGCCTTATTCCCAGTAAAGTCACAGGGAAATCAATATAAATAGTCTTGACTCACTGAACCCACTGGTTTCAATGGGACCCAAATGCAACCAACTCTGGGACAGCATGAGTGTGGGTGGTTCCCCTACACAGGACACTGAGCTGATGGGGTGTAAAACTGAGAAGATCTGAAACTGGGAAGACCCAACTGGAGGAAACAAATGTTGGTCTCACACAGGGTGCCATGTTACGGAAGATTACCAAAGTCCACCCCTCTCTGGAACCAACCTAATGGTTATGCTCCTCTTTCCTCTCCTCTCCACCCAAAGCCAACTTGACTGAAAACAATTATCTTCCACCATCATGTCCGAAGGCACTCGCCCACTGTGAGGCCTTTGGAGCTATCCAGAGGTGGGAGGCATTGTGCATGTGGATATATAACACACTTTTGTTGGGAGAGGGTTGGCTACAGGAGCTATTTAAACCCCCTCCACCCATCCCTTGACCTCTTTGGATTCTGGCACAATAGACTTTGGATTTTTCCATAGACTCAGTGAAGAACACTTTTTGCAAAATCACAACTGTGACAAGAAATCCCAATTTTGTTGTACTTGTTGGAAATACTAATTTGCATGCCATTGAACAGTAACAGTTGTGTGGCTTTTGGATATCTAAAAGCCAATCTCTTTAACCTAAGCATTTAAAAGGTCAAATTCTGCATCATATATCCCAGTCACATTTCCTAGATGTAACAGGCAATTAATCTTTCTCCCTCTCACCCTCTTTGTGTGTGTGTTGTGTTTGCAGATGTTAAACAAATGGCTAACAAGAAATACTAGCAAGAAAAAAGAAAACTGTGTTGCTTTTGAAGAATGATTGCTTCCCCCCAATATTTTCAAGTTGTTGAACTCTCAGGACCTAGAAAGCCATGTCTTCATGTTTTCACAAGTTCTTTTCCAGCAAGCATTATACTGTCCAGAAATGATCTTTCAGGTTACAATAGCTTCTGGTTTTCTGTGCCATATCACCTTACAATTGCCCCCAAATTATTTCTGAATCACGTTTCCTCTGGCAAGGAGAAAGGAACCCTCATTTTGTATTACATTGTACAGTGTACAGTGCTCTCCCCCCCCCCCACCAGCATAGCAGCTTTAATGTCAGAATGAAAAATGATAAAGCATAAATTAAATCGCAACCATATGTTTTCTGCAGTATATCTTCCTGTTTCTCTCCTTAAGTAAACAAGCTCCCTTATCTCCTAATGAAATCTGCAATTGGGAATCCTTGTCCGTGACTCTATTTTGTGTGTGTGTGTGTGTGTGTGTGTGTGTGTGTGTATCTGCCAGTAAGTGAATTGTTCAAACAGAGGTGAAATGGCTTTAATACAATCATTGCCAAATCCCTTTCTTTCTAGACAGATTTCCCCCCAGCAGCATTTCTCACAGCTTGGCTTAGAGCAGGGATAGCCAACTCCGTGCCTTCCAGATGTTTTGGAATCCCATCCTCCCTGAACAGTAGCCATGATGGCCAGGGGTGGATCTGCACTCATGGATTTTAACATTAAGGAAAGGTTAAGGAATGGTTTTGTTAAAGTAGATGGACACACACAGTCCTACTTTTTACATTCATAATGTGTTACTGGGAGTCATGATGATGACTGGGAGTGGCCACCGAGACCATATAACACCAGTCCTGAAAGACCTACATTGACTCCCAGTACATTTCCAAGCACAATTCAAAGTGTTGGTGTTGACCTCTAAAGCCCTAAGCGGCCTCGGTCCTGTATACCTGAAGGAGCGTCTCCACCCGCATTGTTCAGCCCAGACACTGAGGGTCTTCTGGCGGTTCCCTCACTGGGAGAAGTGAGGTTACAGGGAACCAGGCAGAGGGCCTTCTTGGTAGTGGAACCCGCCCTGTGGAATGCCCTCCCATCAGATGAAGGAAATAAACAACAATCTGACTTTTAGAAGACATCTGAAGGCAGCCCTGTTTAGGAAAGTTTTTATCTTTGATGTTTTATCATGTTTTTAATATTCTGTTGGGAGCTGTCCAGAAACCCAGTCAGATGGGTGGGGGCAGGGTATAAATAAATAATAATCATCATCACCATTATCGTTATCATTATCATTATCATCATCATTACAACTACTACTGCCTTGTCATTTTTATCACTTAATTTTTAATTGTTTTATGCTGCTATCTTGGTGAAAGATGGCTCATACAGTATGTCCCTATGTGGTGTTTTACTTTCTTTCTTTTTACTGCATTCAGACTCTAACCCCCCTCCAATGGGAGAGAGGGAGAGAGAATTAAAATTTCACAACAGAGAGCAGGGTGGGGCAACCAGTGACCAGCATTAGCGAAAGAAACAGCATTTTGGACAATGGTGTGGCCGGGTATTACTACATTTGATGGGGGGGAACGAGGTAAAAAACTTTTCCATTAACAAGTATGCCCTGTGATGTTTTAGAACGGTATATCTAATATTGTTCCAATATATGATGGAGAATAGATTTGCTGGGAAGTTAGGGGCAGATGGAGCTTATCAACCTGGGAAGGTAGCAGTGGCATAGCCTGGGGGGGTGCAGGGGGGCCAGCCGCACCGGGCACAACATTTGGGGGGGGCGCACTTGCACTCGCAGCTCTCTGCCCCTACCTGGCTCACTCACTCTCTCTCACTGCAGTGCTGGCTGTGCGAATCCGATCCAAGCTGCCGGGTCGCCGCCCACTGTGGAGGGGGAGGGTGCCAGGCGTGCATTGCGGTGCGGAGCGGAGAGAGAGAGAGGGAGGGACTATCTGGGGGAGGGACAGTGCAGCGGCCGCCCAGCGCAGCGCTGAGCGCGGGAGAGAACCACACCCGACCAGCCCAGGCAGCAGCAAGAAGAAGCTGGCAGCGGCGGCAGGTTAGGAGTTAGGGACGCAAATTACTTGCCTTGCCTCGGGTTAGGGGGCGCAAATTACTTGCCTTGCCCCGGGTGCTGACAACCCACGCTACGCCGCTGGAAGGTAGCCCATCCAGGAGAAGGAAAACTCTGGTCCTAAACTTCTGCTGCCTTTGGGGGTATCTTCCCACACACTGGATCGTTCCCACACCCCCGCTGTCATTCTACCTGCCTATCTGTTTTTGTAGTTTATTAATTTACTTTGGAGCTTGGGGTTTCTTAGGTCAAAGCAGCGGGAGGGAGTACTCTTCCCCAGCCTCTTTGCCCTGCCACTGAACTTGGTTGTCGCCTTGATGCTTTATCAGTGGAGCTAAGACGCTTTGTCAGCTAGGGCTTCCTCATTAGGTTCTCCAGAATTTATAGCCCAAGCTAGGCTTCCGCAGCCACTGTTGCAACCAATTAGATGAGGAAGCCCTTCTTTGAAAATATGAGGAGGTATGGCTCAACTACTGGGATCCAGTGAGCAGAAATTCAAAAGGGGGATTTGCATCAGTTTAGCCCCATGGACATGGGGTGATTTGTTTGTTTTTGTCGGGGGGGGGGGTGAACAGTAGGTGGTAATTTACTGGGTATTAAAGTAAGGATATAGGCAGTTGTAGCTCCTACGGGTATACCAGGGTCCGACTCCCTGTGGAACTTTGAAACGAAAGTAGTTTTTAAGTGGTTTTAAAGCTGAATGAAAAGGTGAACCGTTAACTCGGGTTGAGGTCTATCTACCCTTCCACTTTAGTACATATGCAGCACTTCAAACCAAACCTTGAGCATGAAAAGTATCTCTTTTTAAGTGACAGTTGCCCTCTTGCTTAAACTTGTGACTTACATTATAGTTGTGCAAACTGAACTAGTTTTTCACTGATTTAAAACTGAACTGAAAGCTGAAATGTTCAACCAGAACTGTATCCTATGTCCATGTTTAACTTCTATGTCACACTTTACATGCTAAGCCTGCACTTTTTGATTTTAAGCTGTCTTTCCCACTAGTTAGGTCTGTACTGCATACAGTGGAACCTCGGTTTTCGAACGTAATCCGTTCTGGAAGACCGTTTGACTTCTGAAACTTTCAAAAACTGAAGCATGCATTTCCAGAAGCATTTACATCCAGAAAACTCAATACAGAAGCCGTGTGGCACGTTCTGCTTCCGAAAAGCATTTGAAAACCGAAGCAGTTACTTCCAGGTTTCCAGCGTTCAAAAGCTTAAATGTTTGACTTCTGAGATGCTCAAAAACCGAGGTGCCACTGTATTAGATTTGTTAACCACCCCCTCTCCAAAACTTGCATCTAATCTAAGCCACACCTCTCAGTTAAGTTGAGACATGTACATCTGAGACACCTCTTCTGCAGGTTCATGAAATTCTGGGGGTTACAGGAATGGGGACCCAAACAGGAAATGTGCATCAGTTGAAGACATCCCCACCCCCTCTCTGGTGTGTACATCAATGTGCAAATGTGACATGAAACATAACAGGGGGAAATGACCTCACTGCTTTGTAAGCATTGGAGGTGTGCTGCCTCAGTCCCTTAAGGTTGGTTGCAATGCATATAGAGAAGGGATTGGACAGAACTGTATTCTCTCTCTCCCAGGCTCTCGTCTCCACATTTGGCTCCTCTTGTTAGCCAGGAGGAATCTCACCATGCCAAGCCATGTGACCGTGGCGTTAGTCATGCTGTTATCACAAAGGCCTTATAAAAAGGCCCTAGACTGCCTGGTTCGTGATAATATTAGGAACACACTCAAATTCCACTTTCTAAAAACGACCTCTTGGTCACGGAGAAAAGCTTAGAAATGTGACTATCGGATGGTCTAGAGACTCATAAAACTAAAGAGAAATAGGAAAGAACCAATTTTGGTCTTGTTTTAAACCAATTTCCATTACGTGTGTGTGTGTGTGTGTGTGTGTGTGTGTGTGTGTGTGTGTTTAGGGGCCTATTTCTTTGTTTTTTTGCAAGACAGAGGAAGGAGGAAAGCTGACTTATCAGAATAGCAGGCTTTGTGGAACTAGGCCTTGGAAAGCAGCTGTAGGGTTTCATTACCACCATCCCATATTATATGACCTGAGCCAAAGCTAGTTATTTTTTGCCTGAACATTTGTGGCAGTGCCAGAAGTTCCTTAAAAATGGAGGGGAGGGGGGAATATTTTTCACCACTCCTTGCCAAAATGTTCACCTCCAGACGAGGAAGAAATAAGTGTTGTGATATTCGGATACTGAATATGATTGGCAGACGATTACAAATTTAAACTGGCAGCTGGGTTCCAAAGAAATTTAGTATGTTCATGCAACATTGTGAGCAAAGCTAGTGGCCAGCAGAAGCAAATTCATGCAGTGACAAGGAAGTGATGACTCTAGTTGTTTCCCTGCAAGCTGATGCCAAAGGAAAATTCTACACATGGTATTCAGACACTTTTAAACAGCTCCAAACAAGGGCTTGCTGGTTGCAGTCCTGGATAAAAAGGCACCTGCCTTTCTCAGATCACTCCGTATGTTCCTGGCTGTGGACTCCAGCAACAAGCCTGAGGGTGTTGCCTTGCTCATGTTTAGTACAACAATTTTCACCTCACCCTCTGCAACATTCACTGGATGAAGGGCTGTGGCTCAGTGCTGGAGCAGCTGCTTTGCAGGCAAAAGCCCTCAAGTTGCAGGCAAAAATACCTCAAGGACTGTCTCTTTCCATATGAACCTACTCAGACCCTGAGATCATCTTCTGAGGCCCTCCTTCCTGTGCCTCCTCCTCAAGAGGTCCAGAGGGTGGCAACACAAAAATGGGCCTTGTCTGTAGTGGTATGCCAGGGAAGTTTGCCTGGCACCTTCGTTAAACACCTTTAGGTGCCAGGCAAAAACATTCCTTTTTGCCGAGGGCCTTCTGGCGGTTCCCTCGCTGCAAGAAGTGAGGTTACAGGGAACCAAGCAGAGGGCTTTCTCGGTAGTGGCACCTGCTCTGTGGAACACCCTCCCAGCAGATGTCAAAGCAACTATTTTACTTTTAAAAGACAACTGAAGTTAAGGGAAGTTTTTAATGTCTGATGCTGTATTGTTTTTAATATTCAGTTGGAAGCCACCCAGAGTGGCTGGGGAAACCCAGCAAGATGAGCAGAGTATAAATATATTATTATTATTATTATTATTATTATTATTATTATTATTATTTCTAACCAGGCCTTTGGTTGATCTGTTGGACAGCCTATACCCTTTTAAAATGTGGCTCTTTTCTGGGAGGGTGTTATTGGGTTGCGGTTTTTTTTGATTATATGTGTTGTGATCTTTTCTTTGATCTGTCCTGAGACCTCCAGATATAGGGCGGTATATTACGAAGAAGAAGAAGAAGAAGAAGAAGAAGAAGAAGAAGAGGAGGAGGAGGAGGAGGAGTAGGAGGAGGAGGAGGAGGAGGAGGAGGAGGAGGAGGAGGAGGAAGAACATCGCCAGGTAAGGCTGAAAAAGCTCATGTCCCAGACCCTAGTGTCTGTCACTCACTGTTACTCTCATTCAGCAAAGCATCTTTGTCCACAGTCTGGCCCTGACCCTTGCACTTCTCCAACCCACCAGGCAGAGGGCCTTCTTGGTAGTGGTGCACTCCCTGTGGAACACCCTCCCTTCTGATGTGAAGGAGATAAAGAACTACACAACTTTTAGAAGACATCTGAAGGCAGCCCTGTATTGGGAGGTTTTAAATGCTTTATGTTTTACTATGTTTTTTTTATATGCTGTAAGCCGCCATAGTGGCTTGGGAAACCTAGCCAGATGGGCGGGGTATAAATAAAATTAAATAACAATAACAATAATAAATGATTACATAGCTTTTGGTGACCACAGTTTACACTCTGAAACCTCCAGACATACATGCACAGCCTAAATACAGCCCTACCTCAATTTTGCCTTTAAAAAATTGATCCCCCCCCCACATCCAAAGAATTGTGGGACCTGTATCCTGTTAAGGCTGATGAGCATGGTTAGGAGGCCTCTAGTCAGGCGATATGGAGGGTGTTTGTAGAATTTGTACTGTTAAAACGAAAAGGGGTTAAACCATTGGAAGCGGTATTGAAATTTTGGGAGGTTGCATGGTTACAATGGAATGGTCTCGGTGGTTGGGTGCATATTTTAATTCTTATTTATTTATTATTATTACCTTGTCAAAATTACATATTAATAACACACACACATACACATATTAAAGGAGGCTTCCAGTCCTCTCTAATTGCTATAATTCCCTGGGTTCCCTGGGAAGAGGGGTTGGTTGCTAAACCACCCTGGGAATTGTAGCTCTCTGTGGGGAATAGGGGTATCCTCACAACTCTCAGCAGCCTTAAGCAAACTACTCTTTGCAGGATTCTTTCCGGGGAGCCATGCCTGTTCAAAATGTCATGATACTGCTTTAAACATATAGTGTGGATGAGCCTCTGTTGCATTGGTGGTGGAGACAATTAAAGAAGGACATGATAAAAGTTTATATATAATTACACAAGTGGTGTGAGTGTGGGTGGAGACACACACAAAGACACCACTCACAAGATCTCCCTTAATACTACAGCTTGGGATCACTTAGTGAAATTGATGGGCAGTAGATTCAGGACAGACAAACAAAGCATGGTTTCACACAACATGGGACTAAAGAGGTGGTTGTAGCCACAACATTGCTGTCAACCGTCCCTTATTTGGCGGGAAACTCCCTTATCCCAGTGCCGTGTCCCGCTGCTGTCCCTTATTGATGATGTCCCTTAAATTTCCCGGGTTTCAAAGGAAGCAGCTCCTCTCCCTCCCTCCCTGCCGGCCAGAGAGCAACTGTGTTGCTTGGCTGCGTTGCTCACCCAAAAAGGAGTCTAAGAACAACTGGGAGGTGGATCTTGCATGCCTTGTGCCGATCAAATCAGCCGCGTTGCCTGGGGACTCGCCTTTGCTCAGCGCTTCCCAGCGGAGAGGTGACGGTGGTTTTCCTTGCTGCATCCCCTTTGCCAGGTTGCTGCGCTGTGAGAACCACCACTTGAGGCTTCGTTTGGCTGCTGGCTGGGCTTTCTGCCTTTGGCTCAGAGGGGCTCAGAAGATTAACATACCTGTGCTTGGAAAATCCCTTATACTGGCTGCTGATCCCTTATTTTTGAGGCTGATGGTCCCTTATTTTCAAATCTGTAAGTTGACAGCTATGAGCCACAAGCTTAGATGCTTCAGAAGGGGCAAGACTGGTATCAGCTCCTGGCATTCCCTAAAATTCTGCAAGGGCCCATGACAGATTCTGCTGCTGATGTCTGCTCTGGACACCCCTTACCAAGTGTGGCCTTGCTCCAGCATACAGAGATTGTATGATGTCACGTCATGTGTTTCCTTTATTAGACATTAACAGGAAGATGTATTGGGGCAGATGCAGGTCAGATGGAGCCAAGCACCCCATGCAATGTCTTCTGAGCTTCTTTTACTTGCTACAACCTTTTCCAGCCCAGTGCCTTCCAGATATTTTGAAGTGCATTTCCCATCAGCCCCATCCAAGGTGGTCAACGATCAGGGATGGTGGAAGTTGCGGTTCCTGACATCTGAAAGGCTTCATAAGCCTGGCATGCAAATCAGGATGCTCGTAAGTCTTTACAGGATGCAGATCAGCATTTGTTAATGTTTTAACGAACGTTCTCTTAGCCCCATTTATTTAAGGAATATATCTTGTTTAAATATGGGAGGTGGGGGGGACTATCCAATGCGAATACCACTAAATATTTAAATGGGTTAAACATTCATTTTGGAACGTTTTTCTCCTAATTTGTTAACTTTTTGTTCCCTTTGATCTGGCTCAGCCTTCATGTTAAATCCCTGGAGCTTTCAAAGGGCAGCTTGCAGAAAGTTATATATACAAATACACCAAACATTTCAAATAAAGCCCAATGCATAAACCAGGGAACAGGAGAAATTTGACAACAGCTGTGAGATTTAACACTAATAGTTTTGAAAGATTTTGGCTTAAAGGTTAAGAGTGTCTTATGACAATAAGCAGACTTGGTATATAATGTCAACAGTCCTGTTGCAACATGTCCACTTTTAATTTATTCTTGTTCACTTGCATGAGGCAAATAATATAATTATGTATGTCTGGTTCACGACAGTCTAGATTTCTTTTTTTAAAAAACCAAACAAAAAACCAACAACAACAAAATGCCATCCATCACGTTTGTCCGGGAACAACAACTTCTTCTAAAGCTATTGGGTTTCATGTCTTAACTAAAGTCAGAAACATTTCCATCTCAAAAATGATGTTAGCATTTGCAAATATGCATTGTCTTTCATTATTATTCTTTTTGCCCGTGTGCTCACAAACCTTCCCTGGATTCAGAAAACCTAACTAACTACCAGCCAGTTGCTAATCTCCCTTTCCTGGGCAAGGTTCTAGAGCGAGTGGTTGCGGAACAGATCAAGATGCTTTTGGAAGGTGAGCTTCCATTGCTCTGTCCCAGCTCCTGCCAACCTAGCAGTTTGAAAGCATGCCAGTGCAAGTAGAGAAATAGGTATCACTGCAGCGGGAAGGTAAACGGCATTTCTCTGTGCTCTGGCTTCCATCATGGTGTCCCATTGCGCCAATAGTGGTTTAGTCATACTGGCCACATGACCCGGAAAGCTGTCTGTGGACAAACGCCGGCTCCCTTGGCCTGAAAGCGAGATGAGCACTGCAACCCCTTGGTCGCTTTGACTGGACTTAACCAACAAGTGTCCTTTACCTTTACCCTTTTTTATAACAGGGTGGAGAGGAGCTATGGGGAAATATCTGACAATCATCTAGATTTGTACTGAACCAGCGTATACTAAATATTCCACACAGTATGCTTTGAGCATCAAGCAGGGAAAAGCACAACACACAATATTTTGCATAGAGTAAAATCTTAAGTTTGCAAGGTCCCAGGTGCAAGTGGAGGGGCTTTTGAAACCCCCCACAGCCAAATACCATCCAATGCCACCTGTTTCCAGGTTGTCTGCTTCAGTTCTGGGACTTTTGCATGGACAACCTTTATGGAAGTGCACCTGAGCTGTATTATAAGAAGAAATGATGGAGGAAGTTATTCAAGTCACCTATGTGATGGAGGCATTGAGGAGACAGAGCCAGTGTGGTGTAGTGGTTGAGAGCGGTAGTCTCGTAACCTGGGGAACCGGGTTCGCGTCTCCACTCCTCCACATGTAGCTGCTGGGTGACCTTGGGCTGGTCACACTTCTTTGAAGTCTCTCAGCCCCACTCACCTCACAGAGTGTTTGTTGTGGGAGAGGAAGGGAAAGGAGAATGTTAGCCGCTTTGAGACTCCTTAAAGGGAGTGAAAGGCAGGATATCAAATCCAAACTCTTCTTTATTTCCTGGACAATGGGCTCAGTGGCTGAATGATACATAGTGGCATAGAGTACAATGGAATGCCTCTCTCAAATTAGCTTTCTTCTGACTGATGTGGTGGGGAAAGAAACAGATATTTGATTGTCTTGTTGATCACCAAAATATCATCAACATCATTAGAATTTATACACCACTCTATACCCAGAGGTCTCAGGGCGGTTCACAGAACAAAATCAAAATATAAAACCACAATATATATAATCAAAATAAAAACAACCCAATAACACACACGCCAAAAGAACCAAACTCTAAAAGGGCATAAGATGTCAATCAAATCAATCAAAGGTCTGGTTAAAAAGGAACATTTTTGCCTGGCACTCAGTGGTGTATAATGAAGGCACCAGGTGAACTTTCCTGGGGAGACCATTCCACAGATGGGGAGACACTGCAGAAAAGGCCTGTTCTCATGTTGACACCCTACGGACCTCTCAAGAAGGAGGCACATGAAGAAGGGCCTCGGAAGACGACCTCAGGGTCTGGGCAGGTTCATATGGAAAGAGGCGGTCCTTGAGGTTCTGCGGTCCTGAGCCATTTAAGGCTTTATAGGTCAAAACCAGCACTTTGAATCGGGCCCAGAAACTGATTAGTAGCCAGTGCAGTCAGACCAGGATCGGTATAATATGCTCAAACCATCTGGTCCGGTGAGCAACCTGGCTGCTGAATTCTGCACCAGCTGAAGTTTCTGAACCATTTTCACAGGCAGCCGTACATATAACGCATGGCAGTAATCTAACCTTGAGGTCCTTAAGTGGACTTTTCCTAAGAAACCAGAGGCTTTTCTCTTGGGCATGGTTGGCCAATCGGTGCCAAAGAAGGATAGGATTTTCTTTATGTACGCCACTACAGCAGCAAGAATTCTACTGGCAAAGTATTGGAAGATGCAAGAACTACCTACTCTGGAAGAATGGCAAACAAAGGTGATTGACTTTATGGGACTGGCCGAGATGACGGGCAGAATCCGTGACCAGGGGAAAGAGACAGTGGAAGAGGACTGGAAGAAATTTAAAATATATCTTAAAAACAATTGTAAAATTGAGGAATGTTAAGATGTCAGGGGGTAAGAGGTAAAGAATTGCAGCAGTAATCAAAAAAAAACTAAAGGAAACTTTATGAAAGGGAATTAAGACAATGGACCTAAGGGTTGCTAAAGAACCATTAAACAAGGATGCAGGGATGGGGAGGTATGGGGAAGTCAAAAGAAAGAAGGGTATGAAATTATGATTTTGAAGCTATATTGTTCTATATTGTTTTTATTATCTGTCTGAAAAATGAATAAAAATTATTATAAAAAAAAAGTAATCTAACCTTGAAGTTACCAGAGCATAGACAACAGTAATTAGGCTATCCCTGTCCAGATAGGGGCATAGCTGGGCCACCAGCCAAAGCTGATGGAAGGCACTCCGAACCACTAAGGCTCAAATAATAATTATATTTTCTTCAAAAAGAGTGGCTTACAGTGGAAATCAAATCACGCCATCACTGGCCTGTCTCTCCTTTTTCCCATTTCAAGGTTTATTCTTTCCACCTTTCCCTTTCTCGCATGTCTAAACCTGTGTTGCCATTCATTCTTCTTGTTTATAATGAAAACCAGTCAAGCCTCCTCATGATGACGTCTCCCTTTCAAACGTCCTTTTACCCAACTCCTTCATATAATCGCACACCATGCCAGCCCCTGTCGCCAGCCCTCTCTAGTTCCCAGTGCAGTTGCCTCTATTTTCTTGATGCATTGAGCTCTTAGAAAACTCACCCTGACATGACTGCACATATGGTACTTCTTTTCATGGTTCCAGCACAAAACTACGGCGGGCATGCTTTGGAGACTTCCGTCATAATAACTCCTCTCAAATGTTCAGCTCTGGCATGTAACTGCCTTTAGATCTCATGCTAGGTAGGCTCCAAAATGTTGGATTCCTGCATAAATTTGAATTCCTCAACCATTATTCATATTAAGGTTTACGCCCATGGCCCAAGTCCACAAATGATATCACTTGGGGGTGTAATTCCATTCTTTGGAGTGGAATTACAGTGGCTCATATCTTTTTTAATGGTCCTTATGACTGCATGTTACAGGGAAGGGCTGTGTGCATGACAGCTGTGAATTGTGTTTGGGTCAAGATGAAATGGAAGACCAACAAGGGTGTAAGTCAGGCATCCCCAAACTCAGCCCTCCAGATGTTTTGGGACTACAACTCCCATCATCCCTAGCTAACAGGACCAGTAGTCAGGGATGATGGGAATTGTAGTCCCAAAACATCTGGAGGGCCAAGTTTGGAGGTGCCTGGTGTAAATGGTTACTAGACGTGAGGGTTATGTTCTGCCTTATTGTTGGGGGCAGTATGGCTCTATTTATTTATTTATTTATTTATTTATTTATTTATTTATTTAATATAACACCCCATATCCAGAGGTCTCAGGGTGGTTCACAAAAAAAATCACAATATATAAAATCAAAATAAGAACAATAACCCAACAAGAACACCCCCTCCCCATAAAGAGTCACATTTTAAAAGGGTATAGGATGCGGTGTAGTGGTTAAGAGCGGTAGGCTCGTAATCTGGGGAACCCGGTTCGCGTCTCCACTCCTCCACATGCAGCTGCTGGGTGACCTTGGGCCAGTCACACTTCTCTGAAGTCTCTCAGCCCCACTCACCTCACAGAGTGTTTGTTGTGGGGGAGGAAGGGAAAGGAGAATGTTAGCCGCTTTGAGACTCCTTAAAAAGGGGAGTGAAAGGTGGGATATCAAATCCAAACTCCTCTTCTTCTTCTTCTTCTTCTTACAAATATGTAAAGTGAAATTTATCCCTTTATATTCAAGCTTCCATTGTTCCTGCACCTACTGAGCATTAGCTATCTAATCTACCTCTCTTCCTCTCTGGTGCAACTGCCACACACCAAAAGGCTATGGAAAGGGCCCTGTGTCTTCAACAATTCACAAAGTGATTAATTGCAGCTCAGCAGCAGCCCTTTCTTTCTTTTAAGTGTCATCCTGTATTGCTGAACAGTGGAAAACCAGAAATCACCCCTTGCGTGTTTATTCATTTTATTACCCTCCTTCACTAGCAGGTCCCAGGGCAAGTTAAAGGTAAAGGTAAAGGTACCCCTGCCCGTACGGGCCAGTCTTGACAGACTCTGGGGTTGTGCGCCCATCTCACTTAAGAGGCCAGGGGCCAGCGCTGTCCGGAGACACTTCCGGGTCACGTGGCCAGCGTGACATCGCTGCTCTGGCGAGCCAGAGCCGCACACGGAAACGCCGTTTACCTTCCCGCTGGTAAGCGGTCCCTATTTATCTACTTGCACCCGGAGGTGCTTTCGAACTGCTAGGTTGGCAGGCGCTGGGACCGAGCAGCGGGAGCGCACCCCGCCGCAGGGATTCGAACCGCCGACTTTTCGATCGGCAAGTCCTAGGTGCTGAGGCTTTAACCCACAGCGCCACCTGCGTCCCTCCCAGGGCAAGTTACAACCATCTAAAATTATTGTTGTTGCTGTTGTTAATCAAATTTGTATACGCCCCTATACCCACAGGTTTCAGGGCAGTTCACAGGATCAGATCACAATATAAAAATATACAAGTACATAATAAAAACAAAAACAGCCCAATAACACACACACCCCCAACACAAAAGGGCATTGGGTGTCAACAGGGCAAGTCTTGAAAATACAACACTCTGGTGTCAAAGGCCAGGTAACAGACCCCCCCCCCAAGTGCCCCCATTTCCCAGGGACGGTCCCAGATTTACAGAAGCTATCCCAGTTTCTGATGTGATCCTGAAATGTCCTGCTTTTCCTTAGGACCTCCCTATTTTAAATGTTCCCATAGACTGTCAGGGAGCAATGCCAGCACAGAATGCAGATGCTGATGAGAAAGTCTACTTACATCTCCATCCACTTTCTCTCTCACTCCCTGAATGATCAAACCAAAGGAGATGGCTATGCCTCTAGAGCCCTAGCGACCAAGGAGCCAGCAGAGGGAGGTGTCACAATGAAGGGCGTGTCACAAGGACCTCCGCAACCTAGAAACCACCAGCACTCAACTGACACTACTCTCAACTGACACTACTAAATTTGCTTATATGGCTTTTAATCCATGTCCAGCCCCAACACATTTTAAAAGGGCATTGGATGTCAATCAGATCAAGCAAAGGCTTGGTTAAAAAGGAACGTTTTTGCCTGGCACCTAAAGGTGTACAATGAAGGCACCAGGCAAACTTCCCTGGGGAGAGCTTTCCACAGATGGGGAGGTACTGCCGAGAAGGCCCGTTCTTGTGTTGCCACCCTCTGGACCTCTGGAGGAGGAGGCACACAAAGAAGGGCCTCAGAAGATGATCTCAGGGTCCAGGTAGGTTCATATGGGAAGAGACAGTCCTTGTGGTATTGCGGTCCTGAGCTGTTTAAGGCTTTGTAGGTCAAAACCAATAAAGGCTTCCAAAGGCGAGTTACATGGAATCGCAAGTAGGGAGAGTGCTGTTTGTGGGTTTCCCATAGGAATCTGTTGGCCATTGTGAGAACAGGATTGCCAGGGACTGACTGGATGACAGGAATGTTGGGAGGCACCAGCTGGCGAACCCCCTAGGGAAGCCTCAGAGGAGGAAGGCTCAGAGCCGGTGGAGTGGTGGGACATTGAGAACAGGTCTCAGTGAGAAGGAAGAGCCCAGGGCAGAAAGCAGTTCAGACTCAGCACATGAAGCTTCCCAAGAGCTTGCCTGTCTACATGGGCAACCTCTGGAGAAAGGGGGGGGGTGTCTTATAGAAGCAGTCCTGCCTTGAAGCTTCTCTGCATTGTTTGCTGTTTTCTTGAATAAAGAATAAGACTTCCTGTTCATCTCTGCGTTTGAGTGCTGGCCTGCACCTGAGTCAGCCCTGACAAGGATGCTGAGCTAAACGAGCCATTGGCTCGATTCAGCAGGACTCTCTTTATGTTCTTAAGCATGAGGTTCCTGCATGAAACCCCTTTTCTGCTGTACCCAGGTATGTAACTGCCATACATATACTCCATGTTTTTCTTTTTCAGAAAAAAATTGTTTGTTTTCAATCTAGGCATTGAAAGCTCACTGATGATAGGTGGGCAGCAAGAATGGCTGATGGTGGAGAAAAGGTTCAGAAGGTTCGAACCTAGGAATCAAAAATGGGTAGCATGGGGCTGGATCTACACTGATCTAAAAAAAACACACAAAAAGACGCTAAGAAGAAAAGACCATGTTATATAGCTCTCAATGCAATTTTCCATTGACTGCTGTACAGAGACACACATACACCCCGGTGTCACATTTTATAACACATTTATAATGTTATAACTCACCAGTATAGATTAGTCTACAGTCTTTCGTGACAAAACATGCACAGGGGTTGTGTTACAGCCAGACTGAGAGTTGTATCTAGGGATGGGGAACAAAACTTAGTTGGACAATATCTTTTTCTGTTAAAAAGTTAATCTCATCCACCCCCCATCCCCCACCCCCCGTGATTTGCTCAGTACCACATCTTTACTGAAGAAGTATCTGCCTGGTCTTTCTGCTCCTTGGCTTTCACAGAAGTCGGAGCAGAACTGTTTATTTACTCTAAATCTTAAGTCAGGAGTGGCTCTCAAGAGTTGTAAAATGTTGAATGGGGAGAGCCTTGTGCTGATAGAGAACCTAATGACTGCTGAGCTACTTTCAGATTGGATTTGAGCTCTGCACTCCTTTTTTACCTGGTCATAAAAAAAGGAGAGGTGGAAAGTGGGGGGGAACTGTAGCAGCCCACTTAGGAAGTCCCTTAACAGGTTTTCTGAGCTTAAATGTACATTCCTTTAAGTATCTGTTAATTACTTTACTATGATGATGAGCCCCTGTGTAATGTCAGACTTCCCACAAAGGCCATTGTTAGCCGGCCCGTCAACCACTTAATGCTTCTGATTCACAGACGAGGGGTCTAGGTTTATTGTCTACTGGGAATTATTTTAATGTAGTACAAAAGAGTGCTGGAGATGGCTTAATGGCTCCGAGAGCAAGGCTGTTATAATGCTCACATTGTAGTTCTAGACAGCCCAAACTCTGGTTTGCTTTTAAAGTTATGGCATTAAAAAGGGGGTGGGGGGACGGACTCAGGTCACAGAGACTTAAATCATAAGTGCATATCTGAACTGCTGATGTGGTAACTAGTAGCAGTGTATGGCGTGCTTTTAACCTGCAATTTGCTGTGTTCTGGAGATCAGGTTATACAATCTTTCGCATTAACCCAGCCCATAAAATGTGTGCCTGTAATACATTACAGTCCATGCTCATCAGAGAAGGAACAGTAAAAACTGTAAGGAAAATTCCGCTGAAATAGAACTTGGAAGAAGAGAAAGTCGAAATTCTCCTAGAGTTTGTTTTGTATGGGTTGGGTCCAACTAAGGCTATGTACACATTGGAGACTGAAAATGCAACACACGAGCACAAATACAGCATTCCAAGTTGTATTTGCATGCTGTTGTACACACCAGAGAGGGGGCAGGGATGTCTTCACACAATGCACATTACCTGTTTGATTTCCCCACCCTGCAACCTGCCCCATATGAACCTCTCCATCCTTTGAACCCTATCAGAGATCCTATACAATGCTCTCCAACCCTCAAAATGTTGTTGTTGTTAATGTTGTGGTGCTCCAGTTGTGGAATATCCACCCCAAAGAGTCTCCTCATAGTGCAAAATCAGCTGACCTTTAATTGCAAGGTTTAGACAATTTTATTCCCCAAAATAAATGATGCAATTTTTATCTCCATTCATTCATCCCTCTATCCTTCTCTGCCTTGTTTCACTATTAATGCTATTTTGTTTTACCCCAATTTTGCTGGTGTTGTATTAGAGAGCTTTTTAAAATACTTGCATTATTTTGTACTTAATATTTTTATATTACAGTAACTTTGAAAATACAGTGGTACCTCGGGTTACAGACACTTCAGGTTACATACACTTCAGGTTACAGACTCCGCTAACCCAGAAACAGTAACTCTGGTTAAGAACTTTGCTTCAGGATGAGAACAGAAATCATGCGGCAGCGGCACAGCAGCAGCAGGAGGCCCCATTAGCTAAAGTGGTGCTTCAGGTTAAGAACAGTTTCAGGTTAAGAACAGACCTCCAGAACAAATTAAGTTCTTAACCCGAGGTACCACTGTACAATCAATTACAGTTCTCCTACTGTTTTCCACACCATAGCAACCCCAACTCTGTTCAGTTGTATTAGTAATAATAAAGGTAAAGGTAAAGGATCGCTGGATGGTTAAGTCCAGTCAAAAGCAATTATGGGGTTGTGGCACTCATCTTGCTTTCAGACTGAGGGAGCTGACATTTGCCCACAGACAGCTTTCTGGGTCATGGGGCCAGCATGACTAAACCACTTCTGGCACAATGGAACATCATGACAGAAACCAAAGCGCACAGAAATGCTGTTTAGCTTCCTGCTGCAGAGGTACCTATTATCTACTTGCACTGGTGTGCTTTTGAGCAGCTAGGTTGGCAGGAGCTGGGACAAAGCAACGGGAGTTCACCCCGTCAAGGGGAACTCCCACTCAGCAAGCCCAAGAGGCTCAGTGGTTTAGACCACAGCACCATTCGCATCCCTAATAATAAATATAACATTAATTCAATAGCTGTCCATTTTAAAAGTGTAATCCCACAGATTCCCATGTGTTGTGGGTGGTTTTTACACATGTTCTTTCTTTGTTGCAAATGAAATAAAAGTGGACCGCGTTTTGTAAAAGTTTTGTAAATTCTTATATTGTCTTCTTTCTCATACTTTTTTTTGTTGACTTTTCCATCAAAATTAAACCCCAAACATAAGTATACAAAATTTCAAATAAGTTTATTTTCACTGTCCTCCATTAATGTTCTTAATTGATTTTTTAAAAAATAAATAATTGTGACTTGGGAGTTTCTTATGGAAAGGCGTGATATAACTATCTAAAACACATACGTACAATCATCTGGAGGACTAATTGCTAAGATTGCATTGGACTGCAGACATCTTTGGCGGTTCATTTATTATGGCCCCTATGCATATAGCTTCATTCATGAGACTAAAGATGATAGGTCAGCTCTCATCCATGTATATTCGAGTTTGTAAAAATATAGTGCAAAATACGGTAACTGAAATGCTTGTGAGAAGACAAAATGTATCAGAACAAACAGGCTAAAATATAAGAACAGGTGACTTGGTGTGAAGAGCACGAACTATCGTGAGAACCTATAATGCTTCAAAAGGTAAGCATGTCTCAAAAGTACAAGAGATGTTAAATCATGTTAAGCTTTCAAATGGTGGTTGAAAGAATACGTATTGAGAGGTGGATTAAACTGACATAAAGGTAGCCAAATGGCTGCAGAACAGAATCTAAAATATTTGAGAGGCAACATGTGAGAATTCAGATGATGATGTGCAGTGAAAACCATTCGTCCTCTGAGCCTTCACTTTCTTACATAACTGCAACGCAAAATTGCATTTTTGGATAATGCTGGCTTTTTGGTTTTGGAACGCATTTGCATAAATAATAAAACCCTGGAATAGATCTCAGCACTCTTCAAACTGTGAAATATTACCCAATATAGGCCAGATTCCAAAGTGCCATGGGTAGTGTTCTGCTTAGAGGTTTTCAGCTTCCACTTCCATCAGGAATGCTCCTGAAAAATCTCTGGAACAGCCCCCTAGGAGATGTATGAGTCAGTTGGTGGAAGGAAATATCTCTCCAATGCATGTGGAGGTGTTTTCTGCTCACACTCACGGACACTTGGACCCTAGCCATCGGATTTCAAACGTGTCTACGGTCATTATAAGACTATGTGCATGTAAAGGTTGTCTAAATATGACTTTAGATGAAAGATTCCAGATTTAGAATAATGTAATTGAAATTAGAAATGGGCTCATTCTGTTAGAGATGTGAATAATTGCTTGCTTTGTTCACAAACTGCAGTCTATCATGGGTGGTAGAATTTGTGCATCATGAATATGTTATGCCAGACTTTAGCCAAAGCCATGACATATCCCAGAAATTAACTAAGGGAAATCTGTTTCTCATTACTCTCTGATGTTCACTGATTTATTTGCTTTCACTAACAAAGAATTTTGCGTCCTGATCTTGGTATCTACTTAGCTTACAGTTAACCCTTCCACACTGGGCTTGTGTCTGGTTTTTTAAAAAAACAAAACTATTGCATTGCCTACATATTGGTACTGGATCAAATTTACTGTGTCCTTATTGCGTCCAGTTTATGCTCATGGCACAGTGAACATTTTTTGCATTCTTATTATTTTTTGAAATCTTACATTCAGAACCCGTATGTAATCCAAAACCTGGTACAAGTTTGGATAACGATTCATCTCAAGTACCATTTCACTTCAGTCCTCACTTTGCTATTTTTAACTATTCCCAATCTGGTCCAGTAGCTTTGCATAAATAACGTTATTGTTTACGTTGGTCGCAATGATTTCAGAGTTGGCTGAAAACTCAGTGAGCCAGAAATTGTCCATTGAGGTATGCGTCTTTCCTCAGGGTTACCGTCTATTCATTTCTTCTTGTGAAATAGCTAGCATATTAACAACTTGTATTGTCAAACAAATGAATGACCCATTGCACTGGTCTTTGGTTTGGATTCTGCACAGAGGCATGACTCGTCCTCTTTTTCAGTCAAGGCAAATTGAAATGGTCACACCACACTGTGTATCCGTGAGATAACACTGCACAGGTCAAATTTAATACCACTTAGGAGTGGTATTAAAAATGTAGCCTGGCAGTGCCAATAGCCGCTCCTCATGCATCACTCACACTAAGCTTGGGCATGGCTCACAACTTATAGTGGATGCATTGTGAATTCAATACAGTCAGCTACCCTTTCCAGCTCTGGCTACGACAGAAGGTGGAGGCTCCATTGGCTTTTTTTAAAGTGGTACTACTGGAATTGTAATGAATTGCAGTGTTAATGGCTTACGTTAATGGGTAGGAATTGAGTAGGGTGCCTGGGACACGGGTGGTGCTGTGGGTTAAACCACAGAAATTAGGACTTGCCAATCAGAAGGTCGGCGGTTTGAATCTCCGTGAAGGAGTGAGCTCCCGTTGCTCAGTCGCTGCTCCTGCCAACCTAGCAGTTCGAAAGCACACCAAAAAGTGCAAGTAGATAAATAGGTACCGCTCTGGCGGGAAGGTAAACAGTGTCCATGCGCTGCTCTGGTTTGCCAGAAGCAGCTTAGTCATGCTGGCCACATGACCTGGAAGCTGTACGCCGGCTCCCTCGGCCTATTGAGCAAGATGAGCGCCGCAACCCCAGAGTCAGCCACGACTGGATCTAATGGTCAGAGGTCCCTTTACCTTTACCTTATTGAGTAGGGTAGCTTTTTTTGGGGGGGGGGGAATAGTGTTAGCTGAATATGAAAATGATTATGGGTAGAAGTGAAAATTGGATTTTGAAGATGAACTGATGGGAAATGGGCAGTGGAGGAGGAGGAGGTACAATGAATATATATATTTCCCAGGTGTCAAAAAAGACTATTTATGTATGCTACTACGGCGGCCCATGTTTTGTTGTCCCCAAAATGTAAAACGAGCGAGGTCCCAACCAAAGAAGAATGGCAACTTAAACTGATGGAATACGTGCAGCTTGCAGATTTAACATATAGAATAAGAAAACAAGAAGAATGTACATTTAAAGAAGACTAGAAAATATTTATTGAATGTATGGGTGAAAATTGTGTTTATTTAAAAACGCTGGTAGCATTAAGATAAATTCAACAGTGTAAATAAGTTTTGATGGATGTAACAATGGATAAATATGCAGGGGTGTGTGGTATGCAACATGAACCACAGAAAAAGAAGAAGGGAAGTCACTGATTTAAGGTTGTTCAAATGAATATTTTGAAATGTAAATTAGAATATTTAATTAAAAATTTATAAATAAGAGGTACAATGAATTTTATGAAGGTGCTGACTAGAGCAAGGAAAGGACAGGAATTGGCTGTTTACCCTGCCTCAACTTACCAAATAAAACATTGCAATCTAGAATGGTACAAATTTCAGAGCACTGTGTTTATGATTCCTCCCACTTTCGCAACCCACCGCGTCCCCCAAAACCCAGTTCACATCGTTCAAGGCATAGCTTGCAGAGGGTGCTTATTTCCCTCCTTGCTAACTGACACATTTTTGCACAGGAAGATAGGAAAATTAACCATTTATTACAAAGTTATAATAAAGTTAAAGTTATTATAAAGTTATAATAAATGATGTAATAGTGTTGTCACAAAAGTAAATACATCTGACTCACATTTTAACATGCACAAAATACCAGTGAAGCCCATCAATAAATATAGTAAATTCACATTAACATATAAGATAACAATGGTCATGTGTGTGTGTGTGTGTGGTTAAGTCACACAGTGGGCCAAAGGTGAGAAAAGGGTTAATAATATAACAATGAATGTTATTGATGGTTGATGGCTAACATAATCACTTCAGCACTGAATCATTGAGACAGAGGTTAAAGTTAATATACAGACAGTTAGCAGACAGCTAAGAGCTGATGATGATTATAGCGGACTAAATTGCATCGGAACAAATATTGTCACATTCAAAAAATTCCACCATCACACCCCAACCAAAAAAAAATTCAAATGGTATCCGAGAAAATTGCAGCAAGGCTGTTTTGCAAAGGGAGTAGACCAGTGGACTGTGTTCACTGCTCAGTAACAAATTCTGCCACCATCCCTATTACATACTACAGAGTTCCACAATAATAGGTTCATTGTCTCCCTCACCCTTCTCCCACTCCATTGCCACAAATCCCAGAGTTCAAATTATGGGGCAGGTGAATCTACAATATCTAAAATATAGATTATATATATTATATCTAAAATATAATTTGCAGTTATCTGGTGAAGCAGAAACTCCCCTGACTTCACAGTCCTATATACTACAAGCAAGCCTTGCTGAATTCAACAAAGCATATCCAGGTAAGTAGACATAGGACTGTAGCCTTAAATCCAAAATTTCTTACATTTTGAAATCACACTAATAGTAAGCCCTGACTCATCATTTTTACACCTTGAGAGTTACTGTATTTTTCGCTCTATAAGACGCACCAGACCATAAGACGCACATAGTTTTTGGAGGACGAAAACAAGAAAAAAAATATTCTGAATCTCAGAAGCCAGAACAGCAAGAGGGATCGCTGTGCAGCGAAAGCAGCAATCCCTCTTGCTGTTCTGGCTTCTGGGATAGCTGTGCAGCCTGCATTTGCTCCATAACACACACACACATTTCCCCTTACTTTTTAGGAGGGAAAAAGTGAGTCTTATAGAGCAAAAAATACGGTAAATGTTCTGAGGCTTATTGTCAGTGACATTGGCTGAAAAATTCAGCTAGTAAGAGAGAGAAAATCTAATGGGCACAAGATATAGGACATAATATACAATTTGAGGACTGGGAAAAATTGTGGAAAGTAAATTTGAAATTTACAGACTGTTCTCTTTTGAAAGAAAATTACATGAAAATGATGTATAGATGGCATATTACACCAGTACAGATAGCAAAAATGTATAAAACCGGGTCAAACATATGTTGGAAATGTAAAGAAAAAGAAGGGACTTTTTATCCTATGTGGTGGGAATGTAGAGAAATGAAATTTGGGGGGAAAATGATATACAATGAATTGAAAAAATGTTCAAAATGACATTTGTAAAAAAAACCAGAAGCATTTTTGTTAGGGATTCTAGGACAAGACCTGCCAAGAAAAATAACTTATTTATGTATGCGACAACAGAGGCAAGAGTCTTGATAGCACAAGGATGGAAGAATGAGGAAATCCTAATGAAAGAATGGTGGCAAGAAAAACTGATGACTTATGCAGAATTGGCTAAATTGACATACAAACTGAGGGACAAGGACAACTGTGACTTTAAGGAAGAATGGGAGCTTTTTAAAGGTAAAGGTAAAGGTACCCCTGCCCGTACGGGCCAGTCTTGACAGACTCTGGGGTTGTGCGCCCATCTCACTTAAGAGGCCAGGGGCCAGCGCTGTCCGGAGACACTTCCGGGTCACGTGGCCAGCGTGACATCGCTGCTCTGGCAAGCCAGAGCCGCACACGGAAACGCCGTTTACCTTCCCGCTGGTAAACGGTCCTTATTTATCTACTTGCACCCGGAGGTGCTTTCGAACTGCTAGGTTGGCAGGCGCTGGGACCGAGCAGCAGGAGCGCACCCCGCCGCAGGGATTCGAACCGCCGACCTTTCGATCGGCAAGTCCTAGGCGCTGAGGCTTTAACCCAGGGAGCTTTTTACAAATTATTTAAAAAGACAACAAAATGAACTGGACTCCTTGGCAGGGTTTGAATAAACATACACAAATGTATTGGCTGATAGCATGAAAGATAGATAACGGAAGGATATGTACAAGTTTATAACATGCAGAGAATAATATGTGCTGAGAAATCAGAGAGAGGAGCTGAAGGAAGTCTCAGGGAAGGGAAGGGTTTGAGGGGTGGGGAAAAGGGGGAATAATGAATATGATATGTTTTGAAATTTTGATGTGCTGAAATTGTTAGTAAAAATTATTTTAAAAAGAAAAAGAAAATCTCTCCCCCATACCCAAATTACAGTTTCCTGATGAAAGGCCTATTCCAACTTTTATTGCAACCTTAGAAATTGTGACTAGCACACTTTAAGATCTCTGCTAAAGATCAGCAATATGGCAGAAGATGGTGCTGCAAAAATAAGTTGAACTTTGGTACGTTTTATTATTTCATATTCTTTTTCTCCTTTTCTTGGTACGTGTCACTATGAATATAGCACATTACCAGGCTCTCTGTCTCTGCCAAGGGATAATTAAAACTATAAATGTTTAAAGACTGCAATTTCCTCGAGTTTTATTGATAGAAAATGAATAGCTTGATTTGGGTGGATTCATCATGTCTATTTAGATTTGAGGCTTATAAAAATGGGTTCCGATGCTGGACACTCTTCTGTCAGAAAAGAGAATCTTTCCCGCATACCTTGTTTTAGTGCAACATATCATCCAAATTAGGTTTACTGTCACTTGCAAAAAGTTCAGGCCAGAAAAAGTAATAGAGCCCCTTCCTTCCTTCCTTCCTTCCTTCCTTCCTTCCTTCCTTCTTTCCTTCCTTCCTTCTTTCCTTCCTTCTTCTCTTCTCTTCTCTTCTCTTTTTCTTCTCCTCCCCCTCCCCCTCCTCTTTTTTAGGGCAATGGTTTAGTTTGGCTGCAAAATAAATAAATAAATGAGCCAATAATGAAGCCTCTGGAATAGGCACTAATTCCACTGTGGTGGACCAATTGTAATCATATTGTGACAGGCGATTCTTCCTTTACGAATTGTTCCAGTTTTCCTTCTCACGAGCTGTAGCATTAGTGAAGCACTGATTGCATACCCTCCAAGTGCCCCTGTTTTTCAGGGATAGTCCTGGAATTTCGAAAGCCATCCTCCAAGTGCCCCTATTTTCCAGGGATAGTCTTGGAATTTCGAAAGCCATCCTGAGTTCTCAGAATCCCAAGCTCAGGGAGGACAATGAGCCATTGCTTGTCCTGAATGATGGTAGCAGTCACAAGGGAGCATCTTTGACTGCTGCTGCCATACATGTCTGGCTTATTGGGTTTTATTTAGGATAAATGTATGTACAAAAATATGTTTTAATGTGATCCCATTGAGATCCCAAGATGAAATTTTGAAGGTAGCTCTTAGAAATATTAAATGATCAATGCATTTTTTGGAATTTTAAAATCAAATTAATTTTTAATAACTTTTTACAATTTAAAATTTCACAACTTTCATTTAAAATTTTATGTAAGTCCATCATGTGACATATCATATTAAAGCCCATGATGTTCTGAAGAGATTGGTGTTCTTGGTTTTGGTGTATCTCACTCCTGGGCTGAGCTTTAAAGGCTTTTGTGTAGTCCAACAAGGCCAAAATTGTCAATTTTTAGAAATTTCAGACCCTCATAACTCAAAAATTAGGTGAGATTAAAAATTAAATTTAAACTTTGTTTTGATCATTCAACAAGTGTACAAAATATTAAGAAAACTGGATGACATGAGGTAAAAAAAAAAGTTGGATCACTTGATTTGGAATGACCCATTTCAAATATTTCAGAGATCTCTGTACTAAGGAATTGGTGAATACTTCAAAAAAACAAAAAACAACCTTTTAATAGAACAGATGAAAGAAGTTTACTCTGTCCACTTTCTTTGACATTTGGATCTACCATCACATCTATTGCCTTTCGATTTTCTGCTCCACAATATCTTGCTTTGTTCAAGGAGCAAAAGGCATGTAATTGTCTTTTCCCATAATAAATAAGAACTTACCTGCACTGTAGATGAGAAACTATAATTTTGCAAAGCACAAGTATCCCTATATTGATGTCAAAGCAATACCACATTTCTTGTAATCAGTTTTCCAGTTGCTAGCAATTAGTCCAGATTAGGTGCCAATTAGGCTCTTTCAGAAGAATCTTGTGGTTTCTTGCTTGACTTTCATTTTAATGCAAACCATGGGTCTTAGTATGAAGTAGAAGGGATTTTCATCCTTCTGGTCCTATAAACAACAACTTAGCGCTGAAATAAGTAGCTGGCCTTATTACCATCGGAAATGGGACCATTCTTGCTCATGAATATTCTTCTTCTTTTTAACATCAATGGTCATGGCCTGAAACAAGTCAGACCTTTATGGCCTTTATAGTTTGCCAGAGGAATGGTAGGCAGAAGATGGATTCATAGAAATTTGGTTTCCTTCCCCCCACTCCTCCTTGGAAGGAATTTACGGCTAGTGGTTTTTATGACTGGTAAAGCAGATGGACAGAAACTTCTTTAGTTGTGGCTTGAGGACCCGATCCCATCTTGTGGAATAAATACACACGGACACAGTGTATAAGGTTAATGGGCAAGAAAAGGCCACAACTTTATTGATTACAGCAAGTGAGAAGGTATTGGCTTAGGCATTGGACCACGAAAGGTTAACTCCACCCACTCGGAGAGGGGTGAGCCTAAAAGTGGGGTTATTCACCAGAAGGTGGAGCCTGTTGATGCTAATACAACTATAAGCTCTCCCCTGATGTCACTGGGAGTCATGCCATGGCCCCCCGCCACACAGGCAATGGACAGGATCCACGACCCCCGGATTCCTTTAACGGAATACCCAAATTTGAGGGTAGGCGATGGCCACACCTTGCCCTTCCACACACCAACAACACATTCCAATGCCTAAACGCCAAATACCAAGAAAGTTGTGACGATTGCTACGAGGTAGGCGAAAAAACCAAAAGGCCTAATGCCAGTTGGAAAAATTCCTACCAGGCCCCCTGGGCAACCTGGGCGACAGCCATAGGTCCATAGCAAGGTCAAGAGAAAAGCTAAGCCCTAAGCCCTAAGGGAGTGGTGGGTGGGTGACTCGTGATGAGAAGGTGAAAAGGTGAGGTGGAATAGCAGAAATCGCATCCCACCCACAACACCTCCCCTCCGGGAGGAGAGGCTTTACTTCAATACTGTATTGATATTACCGTGGGTGATAGGACAAAAACTGGACCATGGCTTTGGTTTGGGCAGGTTCAGAATCTTGGCAGGGCTACTTCATTTGTAGGAGAAGCCTCCCCTGGCAATATATAAAAACTGCTCTTGTCGAAAGCCACATATTTATGTGAAACTTCAGTCTGAATCATTAGATTTCATAACTGCCAGGCATAATTCCAATCTTCCTGCCAATTGCCTAATCTCAGCCCTATGCAGTGATACCTCACGTTATGAATGTGATCCGTTCCGGAGGCCCAGCCGTATCCCAAAAATTTCATAACCGGAGGACCACTTCTGCGCACGTGCGAGTAGCAAACCCACTTCTGGGTTTGCTGTTCGCAATCCGAAGATTACGTTACCCGAAGGTTATGTAACCCGAGGGTCCACTGTAATGTTTTATAGAAATGCAGTTGTGCTGCATTATGGATTTTGTAGTTCCCAGTAACTCCATTGCATTTAGTGCATGTCTCTTATATACAGAACATAGGAGACAACTCCTAGGGGCCGAGGTGGCTTTGGGGCCAATAATAATAATAATAATAATAATAATAATAATAATAATAATTTATTTTTTTTACCCCGCCCATCTGGCTGAGTTTCCCCAGCCACTCTGGGCGGCTTCCAATCAAGTGTTAAAAACAATACAGCATTAAATATATAAAAACTTCCCTAAACAGGGCTGCCTTCAGATGTCTTTTAAAGAGAAGGTAGCTGCTTATTTCCTTCACATCTGAAGGGAGGGCGTTCCACAGGGTGGGTGCCACTACCGAGAAGGCCCTCTGTCTGGTTCCCTGTAAATAAAATATTTGAGGGGGCTGTCCCCCCTCCAAGTTGATGGACATTGCCGTTCAAATGGTGTGTGTGTGCACTGCGTTATGTGGGGCAGGGCTTACCTGGGCCCCCTCAATGTTTTATTCAAGTTGGCACCCCTAATGCAGAACATGCATAGCTGAGATCGATATTAGCTGGAAACTGAAAAGCACACAATGCTGTTCTCCCCGCAAGTCATTCACAGCCAGGAGCAAAACTGGCTGGCACTGGTGCCATTCACATTGACAATATGCAACAAGGGACTTGCTGCTTCGATGAGGAGTAGCATGTTGTGCATTTCCATGTCAGCAGCCTGCATATGGAAGCCTTTAAACATTCATAAAAGATCCACTGGGGCTTCTAATTATTGTGAACCATCTCTTGGCGGAACTGTTTCTACCCCTGTAAGAATGCGCTGTAAAAATAATTAGATGATGAGATTTAGATCAAAACCGCTAACTGGTGCTTCAAGAGTCTTGCTCGTCCCACATATATGGAGTTTACAGAAACGAAATGTTGAAATATGTATTCACATGAAAGGGGAACAGTCTTATTGTGGTTCGGATTTTGGGGAGGACCCAAAATACCCCCTCCAGCCGTTAATATTTTGTTTCCTGTGGTTAACTAAGAGGAGAGAAAATCTCCTTTTCTTCCACCCCATCCCTTTCTACAAAGAAATAATAATAATACAGAATTTGAGAATCTTTCTAGAGAGCCCTACTATTAAAAGACCACTTGAGAAACTTGCTTTAATCAAGCTTAAACTTTTGGGGGGTTTTCTTTCCTCCTTTTTTTTTTAACAACAGCAGATCACATTTTATGTACGTCATAGGCAAGCCAACATGTAGCCAATTAGGTGACATCACTTCTACAAAAGGAGCAGAACATCTTTATTTAATCAAAAACAAACAAGGCCGATTATAAGCTTAAGCAATTGGAGAGAGAGAGGAAGATACACGTTGTGAATTCATTGGAAGCGAAGAATTGTCATTTTTATTTTTATTTTTATTAAAAATAAAACATAGGTGAAAGAACAGCCACTGTGAGGAAGTTGGTCAGAGCTACTAGAAGCAGACCTCAGAAACAGTTGTGTATGACATCTCAGTTGCGAGTATCAGACAGGAGAATAGATTGTTGTTTTTGATGGAATCCTCACAATGTTAGACTGGAGCTCTAAGTCATTGATAAACATGGACGAGTAATGAGTTCATTATCTTGTAAAGATACCAGTCTGTAAAGACTGTTGTTTTCAGTTCAAATTAATTTGAAAAATATCACTGCCAATTCCTCAATTAATATATATGGCGGAAGCCATGACCAAAATTTGACTTTTTATCATTGATGTACTACCAATACAAAATATGTTCATTTTCCCCCTTGATAAAAATCGATTCTGAATGTCTTTAATATGCCCAATATGAGTTTCCCCATAAAATATATCCAAAGACCTGGAAATGTATCTACTTAGAGACCGTGGCATTTTCCAAGAAATATACATAAACTGAGTCCATTCATCCTTTCTTGGTTGATCCATATAATCTCTTCCTGAGATTATATAGCCTGAAAGAGAAGTACAGTGAAGGAAAGCAAGTTTTTTTAAGGAACAGAATTTCCTGGACCAAAGTTATAACTATGCAACTATTGTAAAGATTAAATTAATATTAATTGTTTGGTTCATCGCCTGTATTGTTGGCAGTTTTTTTTTTTGTTTTTTTTTGTACTGCTATGTCAAGTAAAGATGCAGTTTAGGTCTTTGAAAAATGCATAGAAATCCACTTACTTCAACTCAGTTTCAAGATAAGATTAAACCAAAGTAAACCTGACAATGTTATGTGAAGCATCAGCATCAGTGACATACCAAAAATGCAACGAGCTATAATATTTACTAATTTGACAGCAAGTTTTACTGGGCCTATAGTGCAATTTAATCTCAAACTCACTGCTTGCCAGCTTGCCCATGATTTTATATTTACTGTCCTGGACTCCTTCTGGACTCCCTTAGAGTTGGATAGCTTTGCTCTGCAGGTGGAAAAAAAATATTTGTCCAACCTCCTGTACCGTTTTCATTTAATGGAACTGGGAGAGTGTGTTCTTCTGAACTGAAAGATCATTTGTTTAAGGGCTCAAGGAAAAGTTTGACTACTTGACTGGGTGTTCATGGAATGTTGTTGCTGTTCCCTTTTTTAAAAAAAAGTGAATGCTCAAATTTACAAAACAGAAAACACATATTCACTTTAGAAACATTCTGTCTGTCTGTGGTGAATTTGAAGATTCTGGCTTTCCTAGTTAGTACATTTTGGGTTTGGGACACACACTATGCCAAAGTCCCTGCCCACACATTTCACTCAGCACTACATTTGACCATGTAGGCCGGATTTGATTACGAGCACATCTAAGCATGTGACGATCTTTTACACAAACATATTCTCATGTTGCCTTTGGTGCTTAAATGATTTTAATCCCTAATTTATACCCCCTGATCCAGAATGCCACAGGCATCCTAATGCACAACTAGCCCCTGGGCCAACAAGCTTCCCCCCTCTCTCTCTGAAATAGTTCTGTACAGAACAGCCATTTCCTTCTACACAAACCATTCTTCCTTTCCCTGTGGGGAACAGGATAGCTCCATGTAGGTGGAGAAGCTCCATGGGTCTTTCAGAGATGCAACATCTGCCAGGAACCGTCGGATCAGGAGGAAAAATCTCAATTAACATTTGTAAATGATGAGAGTGATACTCTGCATAGATTTGTAGACTTTCAGTGGTAGCCAATACAGTGGTACCTTGGGTTACATACGCTTCAGGTTACATACGCTTCAGGTTACAGACTCCGCTAACCCAGAAATAGTACCTCGGGTTAAGAACTTTGCTTCAGGATGAGAACAGAAAGCGTTCTCCGGCAGCACGGCAGCAGCAGGAGGCCCCATTAGCTAAAGTGGTGCTTCAGGTTAAGAACAGTTCCAGGTTAAGAACAGACCTCCAGAACGAATTAAGTACTTAACCCGAGGTACCACTGTACTACTCCTACTCAGAGTAGTCCCAGTAAAGTTAATGAACATGACGAACTTTGTTTCATTAATTTCAATTTTGAGGTTGATCCCCCCCCCAAAAAAATAAGCTCAAGAACTTTGAGGTTCATTTCCCCCAAAAAGCTCAACAGCTACAAGCTGCCAAAGGCTCTGTTGACCACTAGGCAGATGGCTGAGTCAGAAAAGTGGGCGTAATAAGTATTCTTGTTAGATACACCCTCAAAAGAAGTGAATGGGTCTTGTGTACATCTTCAAATAAAATCAGCTTGCAATTGATCCAATGACATTCGTACCATTCTTTTGGCTTGGCAACTCACAAAAATTGCATTGTGCTTTGCAATGAACTAGTATACCCCTTAAAGGGAGGAAAGGAATACCATAAAAGGAAGAAAATAACTCACCCACTTATTTAGAGGGATCATAGGAACATAGACAGCACCCTTAAACTGAGTCTGGGTCTTGGTCCCTCTAGCTTTGTATTGTGAACACTTATCAGCTGTGCCTCTCCAGGATTTCAAGGCATGATTCTTTCAGTGCCCTATGTGCAGATTTTGGGATTCAACCTGAGAATTCTGCATACAATGCATGAACTCTGTCATTGAGCGATGACAGTTGCTGAAAGTGAGGATATGAAGCTACCTTATACAGTGATATGTCCAGTTTCTACCTTACAGCACTTAGTTTGGCCCTGTCTACAGCACTCCAGTGGGACGCGGGTGGTGCTTTGGGTTAAACCACAGAGCCTAGGACTTGCCGATCAGAAGGTCGGCAGTTCTAATCCCCGTGAGGGGGTGAGCTCCCGTTGCTCGGTCCCTGCTCCTGCCAACCTAGCAGTTCGAAAGCACGTCAAAGTGCAAGTAGATAAATAGGTACTGCTCCAGCAGGAAGGTAAACGGCATTTCCGTGCACTGCTCTGGTTCGCCAGAAGCAGCTTAGTCATGCTGGCCATATGACCCAGAAGCTCCCTCGGCCAATAAAGCAAGATGAGCTCTACAACCCTAGCGTCGGCCACGACTGGACCTAATGGTCAAGGGTCCCTTTACCTTACAGTACTCCAAGGCCTAAGGGAGCAGAGATGGGGGCTTGCTTCCAAGGTCCTTTTACAGGAGATGGCAGGGATTGAATGTGGGACCTTCTGAATTGAATCAGACACAATCAGACTCTAGTGACTTCATCCAGCGAGCATAAAAGGATGCCTTAAAAGCCCCCTTTGCCTCCCTCCAGGTTAAATATCCAGTACTTCTAAAGCTTAGCAAGGGCAGAAAATTAGGAATGCCTCTCTTTTAAACATTCCCTCCCTGTTTACCAGTTGAGCAACCCAGCTGCATTGAATTGTGGCTATTCTGCTGGAGTCTCAAGGTTCATTATGTTGTATATCATGGTCTTCAGGGCTTTTGACGGGAACAGCTGTGCTTCTGAAGCAGGGACTCAGTGGCCAAATAGTAAAGGCTGCTTGCTTCGGGAGGAGAATGTTTTCACCATTCCGTTCCTTTATTGTTCCCCTGGTTCACTCTATACTGCAATCTACTTCTCTGGAATTCTGGTTTAAATGAGATAACATCAGAAATTGATTCTGGGATTGGATTAAGCAGTTTGTTGCAGCTTCCAGAGACTTCCATTGATCTGCATCTGTACACGGACACTACCCATGAGATTGCAGGCATTGATGTTGTTGGAATCTTATTCCCATCAACCTCATCAGCCCCAACCAGCATCCCATCAGGGATGATGGGAGTTGTTGTCCAAAAGCACCTGAAAGTCTATGGGTTAGCAACCCCTTGTGTATAGAATTGCATCTATGGAAAGGTGCATATTTTGCATGCAAAAGGTCCCAGATCTTTAGCATCTCCAGTTGGGGAGTGGGGTACCATGTCTGAAACCATGAAGAACCACTGCCAGTCAGGATGGACAATATTGAAGGTGGCATCCATTGAAGAAGCCCCATTCGCGCAAACACTTCATGTGGAATGGGACTTCTTTGTCACTGGTCATACCCCACCTCGGCACATTGTGTGACAAACATCTTGGGTCAGGAAACCTGCTGTACTCAGTGGAGGCTCCTGGCATGTTCTAGAACTCTGCACAATGAGGTCAGAATAAGCTCATTGATCCTCTCTGCAAGTTCTGCAGGGATCCCTACTGTAAAAGGTAAAGGACCCCTGGACAGTTAAGTCCAGTCCAAGGCAACTATGAGGTGCTTTCAGGCCGAGGGAGCCAGTGTTTGTCCACAGATAGATTTCCAGGTTATGTGGGCAGCAGGACTAAACCGCTTCTGGTGCAACAGAACACCATGACAGAAACCGTGACAGAAACGCCGTTTACCTTCCTGCTGCAGTGATACCTATTTATCTACTTGTACTGGTGTGCTTTCAAACTACTAGGTTGGCAGGAGCTGGGACAGAGCAACGGGAACTCACTCCATCACAGGGATCTGAACCACCAATCTTCCGATTGGCAAGCCCAAGAGGCTCAGTGGTTTAGACCACAGCGCCACCCATGTTCCCCCAACAATTCATGGAGGGTAGTGTGGTCAGATAATGGAGATGTAATACATAGCTAGCATGTTCCCTCATGTTATTCAAGTCACCTATGTGATGGAGGCATTGAGGAGACAGAGCCAGTGTGGTGTAGTGGTTAAGAGCGGTAGACTCGTAATCTGGGGAACCGGGTTCGCGTCTCCACTCCTCCACATGCAGCTGCTGGGTGACCTTGGGCCAGTCACACTTCTTTGAAGTCTCTCAGCCCCACTCACCTCACAGAGTGTTTGTTGTGGGGAAGGAAGGGAAAGGAGAATGTTAGCCGCTTTGAGACTCCTTCGGGTAATGATAAAGCGGGATATCAAATCCAAACTCCTCATTGTTGTGAGTTTGGGTGTGTGTATGTGGTTAAGCTGTATGATGCCTGGGTCCCTTCTAATTCCTGGATCCAGCAAGGGTTAAAATCTGATAGAGGATCCCATTGTCAAATTAGCCAGGCAAGGTCCATAATGGCCCCTAAGTATGGGCCTTTGGTATAAGAATGGAAGTTGCTCTGTGCCAGAGGGCAAATGGCTGAGCTGCCTACTTCACCTGGCTGGTAATGAGAAGCCAATAGCCAGAGTATTGCCTATGAGAGAACTGAGCTAGAATCAGGCAGAAGCCAGAGGGTGAGAGCTATTCTTGAGTTCTGCTTGAATCCAAGGCTGTGGCTATGGGGCAAGCAGGACCTTCTGGGCTGTTAATGCTGGGAGCCCCTCCATCATAGGTTCAGGTTGTATATGTGTGTGAATAATCCATATGTCAAAAAGATACCACAGTCTCCAGTCACCCTCATTCCAAGGAAACAAAACCCTGGGTTGCCTGGAGCCCCTTGAATTTTGCACCCCTCAGAGATTTGCGTGGCGGGCAACAATACGAACCACAGTGTTTTTCTCATATTGCTCCATGTAACTGAGACACTGATCAATCAAAAAGTTACTAATTGCAACCATACTCTGCCCCCTTCATTTCGTCGCGCATGTTTGGTACAGCTGCATTGGACTGCAGAAGAAATCGGGTTTTATTTTAGCATTACTCCGTGTATACTCAGGGGGAAGGAAGCGAGGCTTCTGTTGTTATTTTGATGTTAGAACTAGGTACAACAGAGAGGGTGTGTGGACCACTAAGTGCCATCTGGTGCTATAAAATGTAAGACTGGACATATGAGGTACAGCCTGATATTAGTTAGCATTACAGTAGAATGTGAGATGTTTCCGCAAGACCTGAACTTTAGTGAACCTCATACGAATGAACCTGCAAACATTTTGCAAAGAAAATATCGCAGATATGTGAAATGATGCCTGACACAAAGGATGAAGGCCGATTATTCCCATTAGACCAATAGAAATGGAAAATAACACAGTGATAAGTCTGAAGTGCAGCTGGGGAAACATAGATTAAATATTATATAAGAATTTGATTGACGGATGAAGAGTCAGGCCGAGGTTGCCAAAAAAGCCTGAGAATTTCCATCGCTTGTGACGTTCAAGGCTAGGCCACCCATCTGTTTAGGAATAGGAATGATTTAGTAATCAGAAGTAATCTATCCTGCCACGATGCAGAGAAATAGACTCGATGGCCGACCGGTAGCTACCGTTCCAGTTTTACTGAGCTTGTGATTCATGGGAATAATAAGTCATTGGAGAAAACTCTTGGAAAAAATAAGTATTTAGAGTGTATTACTTTCAAATGTGTCTCTCTGTCTCTTTTTCTGTACCTGTTGAGTCATAAATATAAATATTTAAGGGGGAGAAACGCTTAGAGTTGGGACTCCCCTATAGCTCAGCTCTGGAGCTGATATCAAAATGTGGATCAGAAAGACTTATTTTATCATTAGGCATGGTAAGACAAAACCTGATTCCCAGTAGCAAGGATTTGGGGTGTGGAAAGTTTAGAAATCCAGATCTGGATTATGCGTCATCACTAAAGATTTGATTTACAACCATTTCTTTTGAGCCAATACTCACACTGTTGTGCCAGTGAAATAAACAAGAATATAACACTGGCAGAGAAATTTGAGGAACGGGGTCTGTCTGTCTCCTTGACTTGGCTAAACTGGACCTCTGGTCCAATCACTTTCAAAATGTATCTTGGCAGTCTTGGATAATTCTTGGTTATCTCTCCACTATATACTTAAAGCACATTATAGCACTCTAACAGTCATAGCTTCCCCCCAAAGAATTCTTGGAACTGTTGTTTTCCCTGCATCCTGTTCCCAGGATTCATTGGGGGAAACCACAAGCTGCAAATGTGTAGTGTGGAGGTAATCAGACTAATCAGATTAGAGAAATGAAAATGTGTCCATTTAGCAGTGCCGGCCCACCTATGAGGCAAGGCAAGCTGACTGCCTTAGGCAGCAGGATCCCCAGGGAAAGCAGAACTGACCTGTAAGGAATGCATGAGCAGCTGTGATGTGGTCCTTGGAGGCTGGATCTGCTGCCACCTCACAATGCCCCCTCTATAGCTGCCTCTTGTCAAATAGGAGGTGATAGTGGTCTCCCCTGAACCATGTTCCCAATGTAGATCTTTATTTGCGTGGACAGGCGGAGTCCCCAGATCCCGAGTGGTCCCCCCCGTCATGTGGAATAACGACTCTAGACAACGTGCTATGGGATTAAATTGGCCACAACTTTATTAAATTTCAAATGTGGGTAGACCTTGGCTCAGGCATTGGGCGTTCTCCCTCCCTAGTCCCCAGCCGGGGACCTAGGGAACATCAGGGTTATCCAGTGTGTGTGTGGGGGGGATGGGCCGGCTCTGGAGAACATATGTTCAAGCAGAGATAGCCGCCCCCGTTACGCCGCCGCAGGGGAGAGCAATGACGACCTTTCGGCGTACGGCCAAAGCCTCCCTTCAAAAACCCCTTTAACGGGGAACCCTGGTATCGCCGCTGCAAAGAGGAAGATGGACTAAAGGATTCCGCCCAAGGCCTGATACCGCCAAAGTTGTGACGTTTTGCTACGGGAAAGGCGAAACATGCCAATGCAGGGAAATTCCTTTCCTGCCCTTTAACAGCGACCTTAACGTAGCAGCGCCCGCATACCTGTGGAGACAGGTTAACCTGCAAAACCTATGAAGAAAAGATAACCTGCCAAAGAAGGCATTAACTGAGGGTGGGTAGGGTGGGAGAAGCTCTGGAGCCAAGTGAGGATTAACAATTAAGATCCACCCTCTATTGTGTGGGCAGGTAATCCCTCCCCCTACCTGGCCTGGTTTCCCTGGCAACGCTTCCCCCAGGTGGGATTGGACAACTCACTGGGGTAGGCGGGGACCTCCAGGTATCCCACCTGAGGGAAGGCAAAGCCTATGCTGATGGGGCCACTCCAGATCCAGGGCTGCACGCGTCCCCGCAAAGGGCGCCCCCCGTTTTAAGTGGGGAGCGGTCATTCCCCCTTGATGTAGATCTTCACTCATCCCTTCTTCCCTGGAGGGGCAGGGGTGCCATTTTGTAGTTCACCTCAGGTACCAAAACGTCTTGGGTCAGCCCTTCTTTCAGTCACCTCTAGCAAAGGAGATAAATTTAACAGTCTTCTCAAACTCACTGGACCAGGGGTATGGTAAAGGGTGACCCAGGGGACCTAAATCCCTGCTCTTCTGCACTAGGCTCCAGGTATCCAGCCCCTTTGATTCCTTGCTTTAAAACTGTTAAAATGCTGCTTACAGGACAGCTGAGCACACCGCAAGCTGCAGTGCTGGAGAAATCTCAGTCACCCTCTACAGTGGTACCTCGGGTAAAGAACTTAATTCGTTCTGGAGGTCTGTTCTTAACCTGAAGCACCACTTTAGCTAATGGGGCCTCCTGCTGCCGCTGCTGCACGATTTCTGTTCTCATCCTGAAGCAAAGTTCTTAACCTGAGGTACTATTTCTGGGTTAGCGGAGTCTGTAACCTGAAGCGTATGTAACCCGAGGTACCACTGTATCTCCATTTGCCTGGAGGCAATGTACATGTATAGACATTACATTAGCATATGCTAAATTTTGGTATATTTATGTCATGGGCCTGCATCCTGAGTCCTGAGAGTCCCCAACCCTGGCTTAAAATTAAATATGTAAGGCCTGGGGAATAGATTGGAAAATTGGGCTGGGGACTGACTTAAGGTTTTTTTTTTTCCTCTCCCCATCCCCCCCCCCCCAAATTTAGAGGGACTGGAAGAATCAGAACCATCGTTCAGCCTCGTCACTGAGATCCAGCTCCAAGGGCCTTCTGGAGGTTCCCTCACTGCGAGAAGTGAAGTTACAGGGAACCAGGCAGAGGGCCTTCTCAGTGGTGGTGCCCGCCCTGTGGAACACCCTCCCATAAGATGTCAAAGGAAATAAACAACTACCTGACTTTTAGAAGTCATAGTGGTTAAGAGCGGTAGACTCGTAATCTGGGGAACCGGGTTCGCGTCTCCGCTCCTCCACATGCAGCTGCTGGGTGACCTTGGGCCAGTCACACTTCTCTGAAGTCTCTCAGCCCCACTCACCTCACAGAGTGTTTGTTGTGGGGGAGGAAGGGAAAGGAGAATGTTAGCCGCTTTGAGACTCCTTAAAGGGAGTGAAAGGCGGGATATCAAATCCAAACTCTTCTTCTTCTTCTTCTTCTTCGTGTTTTTAATATTCTGTGGGGAGCCACCCAGAGTGGCTGGAGAAACCCAGTCAGATGGGAGGGGTATGTATAAATAAATAAGTAATCAGGGAACTGTCCCCCCCCCATTTCCCTCAAGGAAAATATTCACCTAAAATTTGGGCAGAGCATTAACCAAACACCTTCTTCCTCCTCCTTTCAGGGGAACAAATGGGAAATGGAGTGTGCAGATGGAAAAGAGGGCAGGACTTCTACAACTTTAATCGTTGGATAGAAGAGGGGATTTCAGCAGGTATAGCCTGTCATATAAGCAACGTCTGCTGCAGTTCCCTCTTCTACAGAATTTATGGTGCCTGTACTCTTTGCTTTGAGGGACGCGGGTGGCGCTGTGGGTTAAACCACAGAGCCTAGGACTTGCCGATAAGAAGGTCGGCAGTTCAAATCCCCATGACGGGGTGAGCTCCCGTTGCTTGGTCCCTGATCCCGCCAACTTAGCAGTTCGAAAGCACATCAGCGTGCAAGTAGATAAATGGGTATCGCTCCGGCAGGAAGGTAAACGGCGTTTCCGTGCGCTGCTCTGGTTCACCAGAAGTGGCTTAGTCATGCTGGCCACATGACCCGGAAGCTGTACACCGGCTCCCTCGGCCAATAAAGCGAGATGAGCGCCGCAACCCCAGAGTCGGTCACAACTGGACCTAATGGTCAGGGGTCCCTTTTTACTCTTTGCTTTATGGACGTCAGCGCCCCTAGGCCTAGAACGACTCAGGACTGATCCATCCCCCATCTAGTTCTTACGTTCAAATTTTCATGGTCAGCATGGATGCTCCTCTTATCTTAAAACAGTCCCAATAACGTCTCAAAAAGTCCCATCTACTTCATTTTAAACTGCTGATTCCGTCCTGCCAGCGAGATGAAATGTTACACAAGCCTTAAAGATCTTTCTAACCTCTACAGCAATATTTCAAAGTAACAGTTTATTCAATTAAAGATAGAGCAGTTAAAAACAGACAATATTTTCAAAGTATCGTAGCAACAGGTGATTGAAACGTTGCCCGGAACTCTGGGGAAAGGGTTTGCCAAATAGGCAGAATTCTAGCGATATCTTTCTTATAGCAAATGGAATAAATCTAATATTGTTTTGGAGACATTACCCTGCATTACATCATGACATGAAATTCTTTATGCGTTCTAACAATAGGTGATGCACAGACAGAAGAAGGAAGACACATCTATGTGTATAAGTATAATAATAATAATAATAATAATAATAATAATAATAATAATAGCTGTGGTCCAGAGATTTCTTGTTCAGTATGCATGGCTGTTGATCATCTCTCCTCTTCCATGGGAGACTAGGCTACCCCTGCTTTCTCTTTACCAGCAGGCAAATACCGGTTTTTGTTCCAACAGGCCTCTGGCCACCAACTGGCTTGGTGGCAGGGTCTTCTGAGGGTATGTGTGTTGTTCTTTCCCCTGCCAGTGCTTTTAAATAGTTTTAAGTATTTTCAGTGCTGTTTTTAATAGGGTTACTTATTTAATTGTTTTTTTAACTGTTTTATTAAATTTGCTTAGTAACGTAACATTATTATATATATTCTATAAACAAAGAATACAGAACACAATTCATTCATACTACAATGCATACCTATATAGCATTAATATATATGGTTTCTGAAAAAGGGCTTACATAACAAAATCCATTCAAATTACCATCCAGTTTACCTTTTTTTTTTCCTCCCCTCCCCTCCCCTCCCCCCCCACTCCACCCCCCCCCCCCAGTCAGGCCTTCCTTCTTCATATCTTTATCCATGTACACAGTCTGTTCATTCGAGCTTGTATGTTAGGGTTGGCTTCCCCTCTTTCTATCCAGTCCCTGTAAAAAGCCCATTTATTTGTGATTCTTTGGCATTTGTTTTCCCATCTATCCTCTGCCACTATCTGTGCAAATATCTCTGATTGTACGTATTCAAAAACATAATCATTCCATTTTTCCATATTCCATTTGGCCTTTTCTTTCCATCCCAAAGCACTTATTTAATTGTTGTTGTTGTTTTTATTTCTTGAGTGTTCTAAGTTGTAACTGTTTTCCTTTATGCTGAGAGCTGCCTTGGGTCCTGAGAAAATATCAAATAAAATATAGAAAAGGCTCTAGAGAGAGAGAGTGTCCGTCATGTTCCTCCACTAATCTCACCCAATGTAAAGGCCCAATTATACTGATGGAAACTGATGCCATTATTAGGCAAATTGAGGCACAAGGAGATGTGATGAGGTGATGGCATGTGATCTGACCTGTGCCCATGAAGCTAGCCTACTGACCTCAGGTGTGGTGGAGGACTCTATCCCATCACCAGTGTTTAAGAAAGAATGAACTGTCAGGCTGGCTTCTGTCCATGGAATAGGAGTGGGCAATATCTCGCCCTTTGCCTCAGGCAGTAGAATGCCTTGGGCTGGACCAGTGTGTAATTATGATTGGTAGTGCTGTTAGATTTCTACGTACCAAGAGAGGCACATTTTTCTCCTGAGACTCCAGTTGCTTTTCACCAGCTAAGCCAGCCTGTATCTCTCTTCCACCATCAAAATTTAATCCAATATAACATATCAACTTACTTCCCGGCGTCCTTCAATCACAGGGAACACGACTCTCCTGTGTAGACCTAAAGGTCATTATTTCCCTTCTCTCCAACCTTCCCCCCTCATGTATCTCAATTATGATGATATTTGACACTGGCCAACAAAATAATATTTTGAGTTCTGAAGCCTGAAGCTGTGCTGAAGTCTAGGAAAATATTCCCAGTGATTTCATTTTCCATTGACCTCAACAGGCTTTGCACCAGGTCTTCTATGACCTACTTCCTTTGTGTAAAACCAGACTGGTAATTGTATCAATTTATCTCCTGCTAGTTAGTTGACTTATTTCCATCTCATGCAGTCACTGTTCGTCAAGAAAATCAGCAGGTCGGTACAGAGGCTGGGTCATATGGGTCCTTCATTGCTTCAGTATTCCTGAAATGTCATTCGTTCATCATGCTGATTTTTTAAAAAAAGCAAGTTCCTGCATGGAATGACAGCAACAACAACAACAAAAAGAAACTCTATAGCCTTTATAATTGAAACAATGGTAGATGGCGGTTTGTTGCCAGATTTTTTCATCGGCCTTCTTTAATTCTGCCTTTTGGTTACATGATATCTCTAATGGGATATATTCAACTTCTGAGGTTGAAAAGCAACTTCCAAACAATATTCATACCATGTGCATTCTTCAGTGCACAACTCAACATTTGAGCAGAACCCCCCTTTGCCAAAAGAAAACAACAACAGGTTTTTGTGGTCCCTTAAAGACCGACAGATTTAGGGTGCAATTCTATAGGTGTCCCAGGGGGTCAAAGGATAGAGTGGGACATCTTTTCTACTTGCAAAGGGGAAGCCTCTGGAAACGGAGAGGGAGATTCGGCCTCACAAACACCCCTGTTATTGGCAATGCCTTTGCAGCTCTGGGCTGGCAGGACTTTGGTGGCTGTGCTGACAAAAGAGGGCATGCCAGAGCCATGCCAGGGAGAAATCAAGGGAAGTGCTGAGCCCTGAGATATATCCCAGAATGGGTCAGGGGGTGGGATTTTTGCCAGCAAGGCAGTTGGCATATTGATTTCCAGAAAATCTGTGAAATAAAGGCCCAAAGGGGAAGGGAATGGAGAACAACCACCCGACACAAACTTTCTGCCCAGTTGACTGTGCCAGCTCAGGGTCTGTCTTCGGTTATCCCTCTTCCACTCACTTTGGGTTGTGCTGCTGCTACTGCTGCTGTTGTTGTTGTGAGACAGGCTTTCCTGGACTAGAGTCCACCGTGTCAGATGAACTCATGAAGTGGGCTCTACAAGACCCTCCAAGTGTCCCTATTTTCCAGGGACAGTCCCAGATTTACTGAAGCCATCCTGGTTTCATATTTGATCTTGGAATGTCCTGCTTCGCCTTAGGGTGTCCCTATTTTAATTGGAGAAATGTGAGAGACTCTGGAGTTATCCGAACCCCGAGCCATCTGAAGAGAGTCCTGTATAGGGAAGGTTTTTAAAAAATGTTTAATGTTTTATTATGCTTTTATATATGTTGGAAGCCTCCCAGAGCAGCTGGAGCAACTCAGTCAGATGGGTGGGGTATAAATAGTAAAATAATAATAATGGTAATCTGTGCTTTTTTTCTTGAAAAAATGGTGCTGGTACTGGGTACCCTTGAGTACCCACAGAAAAAGAACTGGGAAGAAGAAGAAGAAGAAGAAGAAGAAGAAGAAGAAGAAGAAGAAGAAGAAGAAGTCCCTGTTTTCACTGGAGCAGTTTGAAAGCACACCAGTGCAAGTAGATAAATAGGTACTGCTGTGGCGCGAAGGTAAATGGCGTTTCCATGCGTTCTGGCTCCCATCACGGTGTCCCATTGCACCAGAAGCGGCTTAGTCATGCTGGCCACATGACCCAGAAAACTGTCTGTGGACAAACACCGGCTCCTTCGGCCTGAAAGCAAGATGAGCGCCGCAACCCCATAGTTTCCTTGGGCTGGATGTAACCATTCAGGGGTCCTTTACCTTTTACCTTGTTGGAAGGTATGCTCTACTCCACAAAATCTTATACCACAATAAATTGGTTCCACAAGACGCAGAATACCCTTACAGAATTTATGCCCCTCCCCAAAACAAAAGGCCCTTCTCATCTCCCCCCACCCCAAAGCCCTTGATGTATCTGAATTAATTCATAGAAATGGACTTTATTCCCTGTTCCATTGGTAACCATCCTTGGTTACATTATAGTCAAAGGTGAGCCAAGAGTTGTATGTGGCATGAACCACTCCCACGGCTCATAGCTTGCGCCTGCGTTTTGTCTCTATGGTGTCTGTGTCACAGCGAAAGGTGGAATCGCTCTCCCTCAACTGGATGGCTGTGCACGGTCCGCTCCATTTTTGAGTGTACGAAAGAAAGGGGAGGCTTCCACGTATCAAAGCACACTTTCCCGAAACACCTCACAGGGCTTATATGAGCCACAATCCATGGCAGATGCACAGTGGAGAAGAAAGGGGCGAAGCAGAACAGAGTAGAAGGTGACAGTGAAAGAAAACAGACCCTGGCTGAAGCGTTTCAAGAACCAGGGGTGGGGGTGGGGGGGATCATAACGTTTTGCTCTACGAAGCCCTTTTGGCAGAGATGAGGCCCAATATGCTTTCTCAAAGGATGGCTATAAATTGGAGGTGTACAAAACAGACAACACGGTATTGTTTCCTGTGCCAGCCTTTTCGTAGGTAAGGGGCTGTGGAGTTATCTGAACCACTTTAGGGCATGCAAAAGCAGGAAAAGGAGGAGGAGGAGAGAGCGGAAAGGGAAAAGGAGAGAGAGAGTTTACCAAACAAAATCAAAAGAAACTGCCTTACATTGAACCAGACTGCCGTGAGGCACTTAGCCAGTGCTTTCTCACCAGCCAGATTGGCTGAAAAGGCCAAGTCAAAGTGCCATGATGCCATAGGGCAGGAGTAGGGGGCTGCCTTGTCACAAAGGGCCCAGGACAGTGGGGGCCGCCCAGAGGCAAAAGTGGGCAGAACTACGACTATAAAGTTCACCTTTCTACAGTACAGTGGTACCTCGGGTTACATATGCTTCAGGTTACAGACTCCGCTAACCCAGAAATAGTACCTCGGGTTAAGAACTTTGCTTCAGGATGAGAACAGAAATTGTGCTCTGGTGGCACAGCAGCAGTGGGAAGCCCCATTAGCTAAAGTAGTGCTTCAGGTTAGGAACAGTTTCAGGTTAAGAACGGACCTCCGGGAACGAATTAAGTACTTAACCCGAGGTACCACTGTACTCTGGTTTCTACATACGCTAGCACACTCTTCTCTATCCTCCCTGCAGAGAAGCACTATCTGAGTTCAAGCACACATTCACACCCAACAGTGTGGCCTGGAGAGAGACCCAAGGCGCAGATAAAAAGTCCCAGAGGGCCACATTTTGGCCCTGGGGCTGAGGTTCCCCATCCTGCCATAGGGACTAGGATGTGGGCTCCCAACACAAGAGAGGTCAAAAAATTGCCATTAAGTTATGGAGGGGAGAAGGGGAAGGGATGTTCAAACGAGACAGAATGTTTGCAGAAGAAGAAGAAAAACACTGTGGCATTGTGTATCAGCTAACAAAACCATAGAATACTAAATACCACTCCATGTCAAGTTTCCAATACAGTGGTACCTCGGGTTAAGTACTTAATTCGTTCTGGAGGTCCGTTCTTAACCTGAAACTGTTCTTAACCTGAAGCACCACTTTAGCTAATGGGGCCTCCTGCTGCCGCCGCGCCACTGGAGCATGATTTCTGAAGCAAAGTTCTTAACCCGAGGTACTATTTCTGGGTTAGCGGAGTCTGTAACCTGAAGTGTCTGTAACCTGAAGCGTATATAACCCAAGGTACCACTGTATTGCAGATATCAAGTACTAAAAAGTAAATATATATTTTGGTGCCCTTTAAAACACCAATACCCAGAATCCACCTGAAAACTCTAAGGACATACTGAGAATATTCAGCATCAAAATTTCACAGTAGACTTTTGAGGAGGATTTTGGAGGTGAAATTAATTGGGTGTGTTCACATTGCCACTTTAGAGCTCATTGAAGTTGCGTGTGTTTTTGATGAGTTTCAAAGCTTTTTCCCACCTAGTTGTTCACACCAACATGGCTTCATTGTTGTCAGATTTGTTTCTGTTTGTGTACACACCAGGGACATGCCTGTACCCTATGTGAATGTGTTCACACTTTGGCTACAGATTAATTAGGAACAGTTTGAGGACTCTAATCTGTGTGAAGCTGATTTGAGGAAAAAATGCATCAAATAAGTTCTTATAATAGTGTACAGGGTACATTTGCATTTCGATAGTGTAGTGTGAGCACAGATTAAAAACTCAGCCCTGGAAATGCAGGGAGTGCTCAGTAAATGGGAGTCTGAACACAGCACTAGTTCATATGATGTATGAATCATCCGCATATCTATTTTAACATTTATCATTTCACTACAGATTTAGATGACTAGTTTAAAACCAGTAGACCTTGACAGTGTGGTTTATGCTACACAGAGGCTGGCATTCTCCACTTTGGAAGCAAATAGTGCTGGTGTGATCCAAGATGGCAGCCATCTTCTGAACAACTTTCATCCAACAAAAGCCCTCAAAGTGAAACTGAACAATTCAGATTTTGTCCAAGCTGAGAACATGACAACATTTTAAGTGGGAATCAGATCTGTTACTAATTTATGCCCAACACCGAAACTGTGTCTGGCGTGGGGCGTGGGGAATTGTTCATAAGTATGGACTCTTCTTCATCTAGGTAACAGTGGAGTATTGTGCTGGTTGTTTCGTTTCGTTTGGTGCCATTTCTTTTCCAACACAAAATGTTAAAATACTCAGCCAATCACACAAGCCAGTTGGCTGCAAATTCCAATTGCTTTAAAAAGGAATAAAAACTCAGGCATTTAGGAATATCCTTCTTTTTAAATAAAAAATATATACTGGCTAGTAAGAAATAATTGAAATGAGGTGTGCTAAGTGTTACTGAAATTAGCAGCCCTTTCCTTAACTACCAGACCCTCCTCTTCACTAGGTTAACAAAGATTCATCTCTAGGCCTTGGCACAAATGCCAATAAATATTTCTGTCCATATATTTCCGCAGAGTAAAAAAACCAACTCTTCTCCAAGGAGTCTTGTGGAACCTGTAGACTAATGGATTTAATATGGCCCACACTTCAGTGACTTCACCTGATCCATGAACTGTCTAGTCTATGAAGTACCACCCTTAAGCCACCTCTGATTACGCAGAATTCTGAATTGCCAGGAGAGCTGACATGGGTAGAGTAGGTTCTCCGCTGCATGTTAACTCACCAATTAGACTTACTCCCAGGTAACTGTGCATAGAATTCTTGCCCCAGTCAGGTTAATCTTTAGAGGTGGCTTGACAGATAGACCATGAGGTTTGAAAGAGAAAGAGACTGCTTGGAATGGGCTGTTTCATCCATTTTCCAGCAGAAACATTTACCGTACTTTCCCATGTATAAGACGAGCTGTTTTCATTTTTAGAAATATGTTTAAAAATTGGGCTCGTCTTATACACGGATAGTGCAGAGCGTTGACTGGCGATTGTCTGCTGCTGCGAGCAGGAGATTGTCAGTGGCGGCAGGGTGGGTGATAGGCGGTTGCGGCAGGGCTGCTGTTGATAGGCTGGTGCTGCGGCAATTGGGCAGTGCAATTGGTGGCTGCTTGCAGTGAGTGGGCAGTTGATTGGTGGATTTGCGTTGGTCTGGTGGGTGAGCGAATTTATGCAACCCCCTCCCTCCCAAAAGCTCCAAAACTGAGGGCAATCCCCTCCAAAACAAAGACCAGTGAGGGGCGTCTTATACATGGGGGCGTGTTGTACACGGAAAAATACGGTACATTCTGCAGTGTTTGTCAAATATGTTTGTCAAATTCTAAATGGTTAGAATGTACGATCAATTCAGATCCAGAAAGGAGAGATAGTGTTAGCAGTGCTTGCTTGATATAGAGATAGAAAGTCATTATCTGCACGAGGGATGTGTAAAGACAAAAGGAGACTTAGAAGAATGCGCCTATCACATCTGCATGTGGGGTTTTGCATGAGTGATGGAGAGGAACACAATGGGAGAGGACCATGCATCCAGATAAGTTAAATACACATCCAAAACTGATTTAGAAGAAAAATACTTCCTCAAATTCTGAACACATATTTCCTTTTTAACTTAAAATAAAAATGGGGGGGGGGGGTTGAATGGCCAATGAACGGATAGGGCCCTATGTGGCTCTCTGACCCAAACACAAAAAGAAAAGTCAGGGATAATTAACAGAGAAAGGTCTATACTCAAGTATGGGTTATGATCCCTTCCCAAGAGGGTGGCTGTTTCACTTGCAGACACTTCAGATGTCTGCCACGGTCACTTGGATTTGAGAAATGGTTGGATTTTGTGTCATATGTCATATGTGTTACATGAAATGCAATACAGGAGAGCTGACAGGAGGATACATTGAGGCAACTATTCTTCCAGTATTGTTCTTTTTTAAAAAAAAAATAATAATATTTATTCCAATTTTAAAGATTACAAAAAAGACAAACAACCAAGAAAAGAAAAAAAAAGAAAAAAGAAAAAACCTTCCCACAACTCATTTTTCGTTTGCTTGTTTCCTTGACCTCCTCACACCTCCCTTTTTTGTATTCTAGTTCAATTAGATATTTCAGCAAATCCTTTCCATCTTTGTTTTTATCCTAATAATTTATCTTAACATACTATAATTTTACACTCTCTTCTTTCACCAATTAACTATCTATTTTTACTTAATCCTTTATATCATTTCTGCTAAGACCACAAAACTTCATTCCAACATCCTTCTAACATTCCTTAATTTTACAATGTTTCTGTAAATAAACTTTAAATTTCTTCCAATCTTCTTCCACCTCTTCCAGTATTGTTCAAGCAAAGCAGCAACAGCCACAGTTGAAATTGAAAACAAGTCATCACCATGAGCATTGAGAAGACCCTATGAATTGTCTGTGGGGGTGGGAAATCGTATTAATGCCAAACCACCCCAAGCAAAAAATAATTCCCCAGTACAAAATTGTCGGTTGTGATTGTCCAAGGAAATACGCCAAGTGCATTTTAAATAGAAAACAGCAGGCTTTCAACACAGGTTGCCTCCAGACAGTGTTTTGCAGGAGAGGTTCGAGCAGAGACTGGTGATTTAGGTTTGCACAATTAAAGTGGATTGCTGTGATCTGTCACCCTAGAGCAGGGGTCAGCAACCTAAGGCCCATGGGCCAGAAGCAGCCGGCGGAGGTCGTTTGACCGGCCTACGAGCTGCCCCCGAACTGAGCTGCCCACTCACGCAGTGCACTAAACCAGCGCAGCGCGGCGTGGGCACTCGCTTCCGCGGCACCGGAAATCGCGTCTGCGCATGCAGAGACACCGGAAATCACACACACAGGTGCAATCCAGCCCACAAAGGGATCTCCACGGGACCGATCCAGTCCAGGCAAGATAAACCTTGCTGAACCCTGCCTTAGAGCAACAACTCCACTTAAAAACAAAACAAAACAAGTTTTTTAAAAATTACTACTATTATTTTGCAGTTAGGAGTGCGGTGGGGAAACACACTGAGAAGTGTACCAACGATAGAAGAATGGCAGATGAAGATGATGGATTTTTCAGAGCTAGCCAACCTAACTAGAAGAGTCCACAACCAGAAGGAGGAGGAGTATCAGGAAGAGTGGATTAAATTTAATGATTACTTAGTTAAATATGTTAAGTTAAATTAACTGAAAACAGCTTGGAGATACTTAATTGGCTTAGGATTTTATTTATGTTAAGTGATGAATTAATATGTTTAATTTCATAATGTGAAGATCTAAGGTTGTTGATGTTTAAGTTAAATTTTATAAGAACTGTGATTTGGAAAACCGTTAAAAGGATAGCAGCTGTTGAGAAGAAAGAAAGGGGCGAGCTAGGGCTGCCCCAAGCTTAAGTGCCCCCTAGTAAGCTCGCCCCTACTGCCAGCCAATTGGCTGGCCGCTGTGGGTGATGAATAATAATGACCCTGGGAAATCCCTGAGTCCCGCAGGGTTGCAGACAGCCCCGCAAGAATGTAGGTGGGGGCTTGAGCCCGCAACCCCCCCTCCTTATGTCAGGAGTGGCTTTGGAAAACCATTAAAAGGATATGCAATGAAATTCAACCAAGGGGAAACAAGGAAGTTACTTAACAATGTTAATAAGTGTAATTTTCAATAAGGCTATGATTTATGTTTGTTTGTCTTATGTGTTTGTTTGTTTGTTTATAATGTTGTGAAAACCAATAAAAAAAATTTGGGGGGGAAAAGTGTAGGATGAAAGAAAATATTAACAGGGAGATTTATAAATGCCATGCAAGCAAACAAGGGTGACTGCTCATTGTTGTATAACCTACCTGAAAGCAGACCAGAATGAAAGCTCAATAAAGACTTTGAGCTTTTCTAGGTACAGGCAGAGGCGGCTCTACTGTGAAATTTGTGAAGCATAAGCTTCAGTGCCCTGAATCCCAGAAAGCCCCCAGAAGAGACTTTAGCCACATTGCTTTAAGGAATTGAGTCAAATTGAGTGTGAGAGTCAAATTGGTGTGGTGATCCGTTGTGGAATATCCCCATTGAAGCAGATAACAGTGGTTACCCAGACTTTGTTGCTGGGTGTGAAGGGACCTCCATGACAGTTCAAGCTTCAGGCCCCAAAAATGTAGCTCTGTCACTGGGCACAGGTCCAAGCAGTTTTTCTTTTGCCTCACCACTTTCCTATGGAAATCCCGGTTGCCATTTGTTCCGATTTGGCGCTAATTTGCGGGTTTGCACAGGGAGGAAGCGGTGGGGCAAATGGAGCTCTGGCTAAGTCCTGTACAGTGGTACCTCAGGTTACATACGCTTCAGGTTACATACGCTTCAGCTTACACACTCCGCTAACCCAGAAATAGTGCTTTAGGTTAAGAACTTTGCTTCTGGATAAGAACAGAAATCGTGCTTTGGTGGCGCGGTGGCAGCAGGAGGCCCCATTAGCTAAAGTGGTGCTTCAGGTTAAGAACAGTTTCAGGTTAAGAACAGACCTCCGGAACAAATTAAATACTTAACCTGAGGTACCACTGTACTAACCCTTATCCAAGCTTTGTGCAAATTTGAAGGCTAAGTAAAGAGGTTGCATGGAGCAGCCCTCCAGCTTCTCAGCTCAAGACGTATCACAGGCAACTGCAATTTATTCCAACAGGCAACAAGGTCCACCTGCCTTCATTTTCTTAGCTGGAGTAATATTTTCCAGGTTTCATTTTTGCAACTGTACTTCAAAGCCCGGATAAAAGAGACAATGCAGGTGGCACCTGATTCAGCAACAGGGAATCGTTATCCGTGCAAGGGATGTGCAAAAAACCCTGAGGGGGGCTGAAGGACACATTTATCAAATAAGAGTGTGTGGGGTTTTTCGTCTGCATGGTGGGGATCACCGCACTGACAAAAGAAGAACCACAGACCCTAACAGGTTAAATGCACATCATTCATCATATCAGACGATTTCTCGTTTAATTGGTCTTCTTGCATTCAGTTCTAATTAGGAGATGATTGCAAAACTAGCTTGAACAGCCAAGGAATGAAAGGATGTCTGTGGCCTCGCACGGGGGCTCCCAGCCATATAAAGCATCACATGTCACCAGTACCTACTTTGTTCTTCTCACTTTGGACCTCACAGACTGATAAGAAAAGGAATAGTGTTCTAACCCAGAAGTAAAACTGTTGCATGATTATAACCCTGACAACCTCCTCCTAATGAGCTTCCCTGCAGATAGAGGGGAAGAAAGTGCTTTGATCTGTCAGAGCGAGGAAGCTGAATGAAGCACAGTTTTATGGAAAGGAATCTGATTAGGACTGCTCTTGCAGTAATCAAAGTCACAAGCTACCATCTGAACCATTTGTGAAATTCAGATAAGATTAGGCACTTGTCTGATAAGTCATTATGATCAATAGGAGCTAATTTTATCCGGGTCCAGGGAGAGGGACATGGCGGCAAAGCAAGAGTCCTTTTCGTCGTGCTTTTAGAGCTTAAAACCAATTTTGACATTCAAGGCACTGATAGCTTGACTGCACTGATGCTAGTAGGATTCTAACAGAACAGGACTTTGGAGACCCAAATCACTAATACAGTCATACATCATGTTACATCCGCTTCATGTTACGTTCTTTCAGGTTACGTCCCACGACAACCCGGAAGTACCGGAAAGGGTTACTTCCGGGTTCGCCATGTGTGTATGCGCAGAGGCGCAAAATGACGTCACGCACATGCGCAGAAGCAGCGAATCGCAACCCGCGCGTGCGCAGACGCGCTGCTATGGGTTGCTTTCTTTTCATGTTGCGAACAGGCCTCCGGAACGGATCCCGTTCGCAACCAGAGGTACCACTGTAAAGGAACTCCACCAAAGTCACTGATAACATGCAAGGAAGGAAGGCAATCAACAGCACAATCTGATTGATAGATAGATAGATAGATAGATAGATAGATAGATAGATAGATGATAGATAGATAGACAGAGATAGACAGAAATAGATGATGATGATAGATAGATAGATGATAGATAGATAGATAGATAGATAGATAGATAGATAGATGATAGATAGATAGATGATAGATAGATAGATAGATAGATAGATAGATAGATAGACAGATAGACAGATAGATGATAAATACATAGATATAGATAGATATTTATATCATCCACCAGCTGAAGCAGTGACAGCTGATCAGATAAAATTACCAAATTATAGTTAGATGCATTATAGTTAGTCCACACTTCCCTTTGTCCCTCAATTTCTTTCATTTGTTCTATGATTTCTAGTCACTGATTTTAGATTCATAGAATCATAGAATTGTAGAGCTGGAAGTGACTCTGAGCATCATCTAGTCCAACCCCCGTGATGCAGGAATAACCAGTTGTCCCATACAGGGATCAAACCTGCAACCTTGGCATTGTCAGCATCAAACCATAACCAGTTGAGTTGTCATCCTGCTGCTTTCCTTAAGGAAACCCATGGTTTGCTGCAGAATTAGAACAGAAATCAATCAGGTTTTCTACGGGTTGACATTTGTTCTGATTCAGCAGTAAACTGCAGGTTTTCCTGGGGAAAGCAGCAGGATGAAAAACTTATCAGACTCAGGCACAGAAATCATGGGACAAAACAAAAATGTGGGTTAGTCCTGAGACTCAAAAGCATGACAGTCATCCTTATTTTAATGGGAGCTGCTAAAAAAATTGTGGTCTTACTGTCTTGGTTAATTTTGGGCTATGTCCTGTTAGCTTTTGATCACAACAGTGATGAAATTGAAATCTTTAAAAAAATAAAATAAAAATTAATTGGCATAAACACATACAGAATACAATAAAAAATGACAGATGTAGCAAATAAAAATAAATGTGAAAATAGAAAAATAAAACACAGGAAGGGTAAAGAAAACAGCAAAATACTGAAAATACAATGCGACATTCAATTGTCGCATGTGAGAAGAGAATAGTGGGTCAGTTCAGTTCTCAATAAAACCTCTCCTATTTATCTGTAGAGCAGGGGGTTCAAATGAGTTAGCATAGGAGATAAACTACCATATTGGGTAAAAAAAAAGCTCAATTTTTGATGAACCATTAAGGACTCTCCATTTATATGTGAAATTGAAAGCTTGGTAAAGCAAGAGATATACTGAGACAGTGCCTATTTCAAAAATGTGAACAACAAGAAGTACCAACGAAAGAAGAGCGGTAGATGAAGATGATGGGCTTTGCAGAATTGGTGAAGCTGACAGGAAAAATCCGAAACCAGCACGATCAAGTATTCCAAAAGGACTGAAGTAAATTTATACGCTATCTGAAAGAATATTGTAAGCAATTAACAACACTAGCAGGGTTTTCTGAAGACTTGTAATGAGAAATTTTCTATCTTTCTATTTAAATTTTGAGCTATTTTGTAATGAGTGTAAATAGAATTGGAAAACATACAAAATGCAATGATATAAAGGTTAATTTTGAAAGCCATGAGGTGGGAGGGAAGAAAGTCAATAGGCTCTAAAGAGCCAAAGTGGTAAAGTGTATAATGATGGTGTGAATGTATAATATTAAATGGAAAATAAATAAAAATTATATATAAAACCCCTCTGGCTCTCTAAGCAGGTATTATTGGACTCCCAACTCTTTGCAAACCCATCAGCATAGTCAATGATCAGGAATGAAGCCACAGGTTCCTCAACCCTGCCTGATTTAATATTGTATTAACTGCTGGAATACAACCTTCTGGGGTAAAATTTGGCACATAGATAGCTGCCTCTGCTGTTGAGAAGCTGAGCAAGGGAGGGAAGGAAAACCTCCAGGTGTTTGGCTGAATTCCTGAATGCCATCCCCTCTGCCCTTTTGTTTTCAAGGCCTTTTAGCATCATGAAGTTACCGATCAGCAAATATATCATCCCCACAAGAGGTAAGCCATAGAAACTGGAAAAACAGAGGGATTTGTTGTTGTTTCTGAACATTAGACTGCATTTCCGGTAATACAGTTGACAAAAATAATTCCATTTCCATCAGCAAATGTGCAAGTTTCATTCCGAAGAACGACCCGTCGGAAAATGGAAAGGCAGGAGGACCTCCAAAGCAAGGGCTTAGTTCATCAGTGTACTTGCTTTCAAAGCAAAGGTCGAAGCGTGCTATTATCACCAAGGCCAAGTGCTAACTCTTCTCTGCCAAGTAAAGGAACTTCGTTTTGTGATCTAATCGGACCGGAGAAAGTGGGAGACAAAACAGCGAGATTCCATTTGTAATTAAGATTCACCAAAGGAAGAAGAGAAGCAACTTTACCCCCCCCCAAACCCCAACCCCACCCTGACATTTTCATAAAACACATGAAACAGATTTGTAGGGGTGGGGAGATCAAATGGCTTTATTTTAAAGCTGTCACTATTATTTGCACTCAACTGGAAGCAACTGATAAGAGTATTAGCCCCTCGCAGAAAAGGAGCTGGGAAGGCGAAGTCAGGGAGAGAGGGATGAGAGAACTTAGAGTTTTGCTTGTTATACGTCAGTTGCCTCCTCCAAAATGTAACCTTGAGAATTTAATTAAACAGCAGGCTAAATGCCGGTGTTTAAGGATGTCGGCGGCATTGATGGCAAGTCTATTAAACAAATAGCGCTGTGGAGGTGTGCCTTGTTCGCCTTTGATTTAACACCGTGCTGGTTTCGCTCTCCCCGCCCCCTGCCATTTAGCTTGAACCTTCAGAACATCTGGATGTGTTTTTAGAATGTGGGATAGTAGCAAACTCCAATTCTTATCTTCTGATAAGCTCTTCAGCTTGAAACATCTGCAACCGAAAAGCAGAAACAAAACTATTTCACACCACATGACTCATACAGTGCACCATTAATCCACTAGGAAAGATTTATATTTGGTTTGTGCAATATTGTATGTGGAAGTGTATGTGTGTGTGTGCATACGTTATATATTGCATGGTACAAATCCTCTTCTAATACTGATTTGAGTCTTCCAATGCTCCTGCGTATGTAACCACAACCACATCATTCCCCACACAAGAGATACCATCAGCAGCCTTATAAGGTTATACATATACCATGCATTTTGAGCCCATGAAGTGGAAACTTAGATCTGTGAGAAGGAAATGGCAGTTCCCAGGAAACCAAGTTTATTCAATGTGTTTGCAGTCGAATCCTGAAGTTTGCACATGCTCAGATTAACACAAATTTTAGGGGAGAGAGGATCTAAGGCGGTGAAAAAATGCACAAATCCGTCTCAGTAGCATAGAAAGTTTAGAGAATGAGAAGAGGGAGGAAATGACAGCTAGATGGGAGCAGGGAAAGGAATGGAATAGCTAGAACAGAAAGACAGAGACACGTTGTACTCCACCTTAGGATTTTTCAATGTTTTTTTCTTTTAAGCGACTTCCAAATCTAGGAAATAAATAGGGTCAAAAGAATCATCTTAGTCTGGAGGGGTGTTGAGCAGGGACCAACATACAGAAGATGCTTGGTTTAGTCTCTGGGAGCTCCAGTTATTACAGTTTTTTTTTTAAAAAAAGGATCAGATGATGGGAAATATCAGGTGGATCAGAGGAATGCTGTGGATGTAGTAAGGCTTTAGACAAAATTCCCCATGACATTCTTGCAGAGAAGCTGGTAAAATGTTGACTGGATGAGATAACTTTTAGGTTGTAGCTGATTGACTGACCGGACTCAAAGAGTGCTCACTAATGTTTCCTCATCATCCTGGAAAAAAGTAAGACATGATGGTTCTGCCCTGGGCCCATTGTTGTTCAACATCCTCACAAATGACTTGGATGAAGATATTGTGGGGATGCTCATCAAATCTGCAGATGAAACAAAACTGGGAGAGGTTGCCAATGTCACTGAAGACAAAATCAGGATTCAAGATGACCTTAACAAATTGGAGAACTGAACCAATGCTAACAAAATGAATTTCACTAGGAACAAATTGTAAGGTTCTACACAGTCAGGAAGAACCAGCTACACAAATATAAGATAAGGGACACCTGGCTTGCCGATAGTTCATTATAATGTCTGCGCTACTAACTTTCACACTTTGAGAAATGTCTATCTCTGAATTATGTTTGATTCCCAAACAAATCTGAGTGATTCTTCTTTCATATGTCTTCCTTGGTGTCAAACAAGTTCCATTAAAGTGGAGACAAAATCAGCAACAAAAACAAAACAAAAAAAGGAAATGCTATTCTAGGCTGCATCACAGTATAGTGTTCTGATCAAAGGAAGTTACAGTCCCACTCTATTCTGCCTTGGTCAGAACACATCTGGAATACTGTGTCCAGTTCTAGGTGCTAGAATATAAAAAGAATATTGACAAGCTGCAACATGTTCACAGGAGGGCGACCTAGATGATCAAGGGTCTAGAAACCAAGCCTTACGAGGGTCAGTTGAGGGAGCTGGGTATGTTTAGCCTGGAAAAGAGGAGACTGAAAGGAAATATGATAGCCATCCAACTATTGAAAGGGGGGGTCACATGAAGGATGGAGCAAGCTTGTTTTCTCCTGCTCTGGAGGCTAGGACCCAAAACAATGGATTCAAGTTACAAGAAAGGACTATACATCATGAAGGACTTTCTGACAGTAAGTGCTGTTCATCAGTGGAACAGACTCCCATGAGAGGTGGTGGACTCTCCTTCCTTGGAGGTTTATAAGTCGATGTTGGATGGCCATCTGTCCTGAATGATCTAGTGGAGATTCTTGCATTGCAGGGTATTGGACTAGATGACCCCCAAGGTCCCTTCCAACTCTACAACTCTATGATTCTATGATCCTATGCATGAGGTCATGGAGAGTTACTTCTAATCATAGTAGGCAGTGCTGGGCTTGAGGTACAAAGAGCATAACCTGGAAGAACACACCTTCCAGTTTTCCTAATGCTCTTTTTAAAAAATAGTATACAGTGGTACCTCAGGTTACATACGCTTCAGGTTACATATGCTTCAGGTTACAGACTCCGCTAACCCAGAAATAGTACCTTGGGTTAAGAACTTTGCTTCAGGATGAGAACAGAAATTGTGCTCCGGCGGCAGCAGGAGGCAACATTACCTAAAGTGGTGCTTCAGGTTAAGAACAGTTTCAGGTTAAGAACGGACCTCCAGAACGAATTAAGTACTTAACCCGAGGTACCACTCATTTTTGCCACTGTGGCAGGAAAGCATGCTCATCACCCTATCTCTGTAGATAAAAAGGTAAAGGTACCCCTGGTTGTTAGGTCCAGTCGTGGCCGACTGTGGGGTTGCGGCGCTCATCTCGCTCTATAGGCCGAGGGAGCCGGCGTTTGTCCACAGACAGCTTCTGGGTCATGTGGCCAGGTTGGCTAAGCCACTTCTGGTGAACCAGAGCAGCACACGGAAATGCCGTTTACCTTCCCGCCAGAGCGGTACTTATTTACCTACTCGCACTTGACGTGCTTTTGAACTGCTGGGACTGAACAACGGGCGTTCAGATGCAGATAATAAGTCAGAGGTGGGTGCACAACACATGTTTATAGCACGACATATTTGACTGTAAACTTATGTACACCTTCTGATTCTCTGCTTTGCCAGAGCATGGTGTCTTTGGGCAAGTCTATTCCCAGGCCACCTTTCCCCACATTTGTTGTGAAAATCAGCGGTACCTGGCCAGGCCTTGCCTTTTCTCACATAAACAGAAATTATCCCATTGACTTTAACAGGAAGGTTTTCCTTAAGGCTACAATCCTATACACATTTCTATGGGTGTACGTCTCATTGAGTTCAGTGGGACTCTTTTCTGCACGCACGAGGTCATGTTGCCCAAATCTTTTTTAAGACTCTGCAGGTTCATCCAAGATGTGTTGTATCATTATAGACGTGGACGGGGAGAAAATGCTGGCAACGTTGCACTGTCACAAGACTTTCCTCAAGAATCAAGATGTGATCCTGAATTAGGAGGCTAAATTGCTTCACTTCCCAAAGTCAACTTTGCCTGAGGCGGAAAAGAATTTTGAGGTGAAGGGGTTATCTCCAGATGGAGGAGGCAAGCCCTGATATCACCTGCTTGCACAATCAGAAGCTGATGGAAATATGGTCTGAAAAGAGATGCCTTGAATTTTCCAAAGCTAATAAAGTTATTTTTAAATGATATCATGCCATGTAATTTCTCTCCATCCCCCCCCCAAAGAAAACCACTGTGAAAAGCTATTCTTATCATACCATTTTTACCTCCTTTATTATATCATTTTGTCCCCCCCCCCAACTCCCCACAGTAATTGCTGACCATCTCAGGTTGGGTTAGTGAAAAGAACTGTCTGGTACTTGTAAATGCTGAAATAGTATATTTTCGAAGCAACAGTCTCCCTCTCTTTCCATGCGTGGGTATATATGTGTGCATCACTTAAATTCTTTCTCTGGTTTCAGTAGGTCTGCTGGTCTTCAGTTGCTCCAGACAGAATCTGTCAGGGTCAGGTCAAATACTTTGACCCACTCCTCTCTAAACAGTAGTAGATCTCAACTTTATGAGAAAGTGTCTTAAGGACTTATTCTCTCTCTGCCCACCTCCCACTTCAGAGATGCACATCAGATCAAGTGTACAACTATTTCCTGCCTGTGTTAAGACCTTTCTTGCCATGATCCTAGCAAGGAAATACACTGGGATACTGCAAGAGGGCTATGCATCTTCTGTGAATTCCAGGATGATCTTAGGCCACAAATCTTCTAATCTCCATGACTGTTATATACAGATATCTAAATTTGTAGAGGGGAGCGAAGGGGCAAAATTTGTGACAGAAACCTGGAGAATGTCACCTTTGCACGTTCTTGACAGTATGACATCGAACATTCACCATTGTTGCCTGCTTAAAAAAGAAAGGAAAAAAGAGCACAACATTGTGAGAGTGCCTTAACAGTTCTGTGAGTTTCATGCTACATACCAAGGCATCCTGGTTCCCTCCAGATGTTGTTGGACTACAACTCCCAGCAGCCCAAGATGGCATGGCTAATGACTGTTCAGGGTGCAGTAGGTGGGGGAAGGGTGATGGTGCATAATGAGCTTTATAGCAGAGCAAGGAGCTGAACTCAAGTATCCACAATCCTCCCCTTCATGGATCACTGCCTTGCTGTGGTGAAGGGGCTTGAATTTTTAATTTCTTGAATTTTTACTTTGAAATTTTACTTTCTTGGGCTCCATGATCACTGCAGATGGTGACAGCAGCTACGAAATTAAAAGACGCCTACTTCTTGGGAAGAAAGCAATGACAAACCTAGACAGCATCTTAAAAAGTAGAGACATCACCTTGCCAACAAAGGTCCGTATAGTAAAAGCTATGGTTTTCCCAGTAGTGATGTACAGAAGTGAAAGCTGGACCATAAAAAAGGCTGATCGCCGAAGAATTGATGCATTTGAATTATGGTGCTGGAGGAGACTCTTGAGGGTCCCATGGACTGCAAGAAGATCAAACCTATCCATTCTTAAGGAAATCAGCCCTGAGTGCTCACAGGAAGGACAGATCGTGAAACTGAGGCTCCAATACTTTGACCACCTCATGAGAAGGCTCCCTGGAAAAGACCCTGATGTTGGGAAAGATGGAGGGCACAAGGAGAAGGGGACGACAGAGGACAAGATGGTTGGATTGTGTCTTCGAAGCTACCAGCATTAGTTTGACCAAACTGCGGGAGGCAGTGGAAGACAGAAGTGCCTGGCATGCTCTGGTCCATGGGGTCACGAAGAGTCGGACACGACTAAACGACTAAACAACAATAACATCCACAATCCTAGTGCAACACTCCAACCATGCTACCCCAGCTGGTTTTCATAAATGCCATAAGCATGAGAAACAACTTGGCCCTTGTGAAATTTCATTCTCGGAGCAGGATGGATGAGGCAAGTGGAAGAGAGAGACTGCCCCCCACGTTCTCTGCCGCCTCCTTTCTTTGACCAATGGTGCCTTAACTTCTACACAGACTGTAGCTGAATATGTCCCCCATTTCAATGCTGAAAGCTCATAAGATTAACCAGAGAACCAAAGACGTCACAGCTTGTGTTTCTTTTCTCTGGTGAGAACCCAGAATACAGAGGAGCATACCCCAATTTGAGAAGAAGTCAGAGTATATCCCACTCCTTTTTCAGCTGCTCATCAATACTGCATTGTGTCTCTCTTGATGTCTCATTTCACCCCATGCTCCCATAAATCAGAGAGGAGCAGCTCGATTGCAAGCCGGCCATTCCTGATGCTTTGAAAGCAGCCGGCTGTTTCGCCGAGCACTGCTGGTTATAAAGAGTTCAAAAACTGGTGCTATATTGTGAACAAATGGCAGCTGCTGAGATGCCAAAAGAAACTGAATGAGGTGGAAATGTGTTCAGAGCACTTGCCATTGAGTCTGTTCCGTTGCCAAGAAAGATTCCATGCTGATTTCCACCGGTGCAGTCACAGAGAAGGGAAAGCTTTTCTGCCGTTATTTCTCTTTCACAATGTTTGGAAATGACCACATTTTGCTAGGGATGGAGGGGAAAGTCAATGTGGTCTGTGCCTGGAAGCAAAACTACTTAATTCACACTTTCCAAAACGGTAAGGGGAAATTCACAGTTCTCTGAGTTTTGCAATGCAGGTCTCTAACCGAAGTATACACAAATGCATGCATTAGGGAGAAATATGGATGGAAATGAAAAACCCTCCTTCTTAGTGTCCCCTCTTTTGTGGTTCATACTTGTTCACAGATACTATGTTGGTATCATTTTCTTTCCGTTTACTCTTTGATTTCAGCCATCAAGGAAATCACATATTGAACATGATGATGTCCTGGTGGCTGCATTATTAATGAGGTTTGGCTCTATGGCAGTGTTTCTCAACCTGTGGGACCCCAGATGTTGTTGGACTATGACTCCCAGTGTGGTGTAGTGGTTAAGAGTGGTGGACTCTTAATCTGGTGAACCGGGTTCGCGCCTCTGCTCCTCCACATGCAGCTGCTGGGTGACCTTGGGCTAGTCACACTTCTTTGAAGTATCTCAGCCCCACTCACCTCACAGAGTGTTTGTTGTGGGGGAGGAAGGGAAAGGAGAGTGTTAGCCGCTTTGAGATTCCTTCGAGTAGTGATAAAGCGGGATATCAAATCCAAACTCCTCCTCCTCTTCTTCTTCTTCTCCCATCATTCCTAGCCAGCTTGATCTGTGGTCAGGGATGATGGGAGTTGTAGTCCAACAACATCTGGGAACCCACAGGTTGAGATCTGCTCTATGACATCACTGAGGCCAAGCACTCTCATTCTCCTTACATGGAGAATGGGTCAGTGGGGGTGAGGAGAGAAGGAACCAGGTAAATGCTTCCTAATTTATAAAAGTTAAATAAAATGAGCTAATATCCACATCTGGATGGCAGAAGCGTACTAGCTGCCACTGAGAAGCTATCTAAAGCTGGGGGGAGAGGCTGTCGTTACTAGCCAGATGGGTGGGGTATAAATAATTTATTATTATTATTATTATTATTATTATTATTATTAGGAGGAGGAGGAAGAGGCACCCCAGATCCCAGCACCTCATCTGGCAGTTCCTTCCAGTAAACCAGTTTACTACTACTAATTTTAAGATACAGGAAAAGGACACTTCATTTCTCGATGCATCTGTTGCTCTGGAATGAAACAGAAGATCCATTCAGTTTACCAGCATCTTATTCCTTGATATTTACTGTATATGTGTTTTAATTTGTTGGAGGCTGCCTAGAGTGGTTGGGGCAACCCAGTCAGATGGGTGGCAGATAAATAACTTCTTCTTCTTCTTCTTCTTCTTCTTCTTCTTCTTCTTCTTCTTCTTCTTCTTCTTCTTCGAATCATAGAGTTGGAAGAGACCACAAGGGCCATCGAGTCCAACCCCCTGCCAAGCAGGAAACACCATCAGAGCACTCCTGACATATGGTTGTCAAGCCTCTGCTTAAAGACCTCCAAAGAAGGAGACTCCACCACACTCCTTGGCAGCAAATTCCACTGTCGAACAGCTCTTACTGTCAGGAAGTTCTTCCTAATGTTTAGGTGGAATCTTCTTTCTTGTAGTTTGGAGCCATTGGTCCATGTCTGCTTCTCTGGAGCAGCAGAAAACAACCTTTCTCCCTCCTCTATGTGACATCCTTTTATATATTTGAACATGGCTATCATATCACCCCTTAACCTCCTCTTCTCCAGGCTAAACATGCGCAGCTCCCTTAGCTGTTCCTCATAAGGCATCGTTTCCAGGCCTTTGACCATTTTGGTTGCCCTCCTCTGGACACGTTCCAGTTTGTCAGTGTCCTTCTTGAACTGAGGTGCCCAGAACTGGACACAGTACTCCAGGTGAGGTCTGACCAGAACAGAATACAGTGGCACTATTACTTCCCTTGATCTAGATGCTATACTCCTATTGATGCAGCCCAGAATTGCATTGGCTTTTTTAGCTGCCGTGTCACACTGTTGGCTCATGTCAAGTTTGTGGTCAACCAAGACTCCTAGATCCTTACCAAGACTCCTAGATCTTCTTCGTCTCTACATCCCAGCATGGTGGAATTGTACACAGCTTTGGTATGTGTGTAAAAAGCAGTATACAAATCTTGCAATAAATATACAGATAAACTATACATTGAAGACACTCACTGCTTAGCTTTGATTGATTTGAATAATGACCACTTCTGCTCACTTCCAGAGCTGATGCCTGCACTTATTGCTTGTTTCTTCATATTTTAAATGGGATATTAAACCATTGGAGCCAGTTAAGTAAAAACGTTATATAAAATGATCTGCGCAGGAATTACGGCTCGCAGACTAAGAGCTCCAGCAGCATTTCAGACCCCTGCAACTAATAAGAAGCCACATGCGGTTCTCAGCTGTGCTGTAGGGAAATTGCTTGTAGTTTCATGCTGTTCTTCCAGGCTTTGTCTTCACTTTAATGGAACTTGCTTGACACCAAGGAAGCCATTTAAAAGAAGAATCACTCAGATTCATTTGGGAATCAAACATAAATCAGAGACATGCATTTCTACTGATGTTCTTTTAAGAGGACTCGCTGTTCAGAACGAAATGTGACTTTCAACCATGAACGAAAGGTCTCCCCACCAAGTTGTTGAAACCTTGTGTCCTTTTGAAGTCTGGTCTACATCTAAATCAGCCTTTCAGATTTCTGCCCAACAGGGGTGAGCAGCTTTTTGTACAGATAAATCAAACATCATTATCCTTTCCATTATCATCTTACTGGAAATTGGATTTTGTGCCTGGTTAGATAAGTTTTTCTGACAGACGCTGTAAAACATTCTCTGCAGCACATGAAATGGAAGCCTAGTTATATTCCATTATTCATCTGTGAGAAGGGGAAACATTCTGAAAATTAGTTTCCAGTGTAGTTGGTTCCAGGGTTGAATAACTCTTTGGTTTTTGGGGTTTTTTTAAGAAACCAACAAAAAATACAATTAAATGAACACCAATTTTCCAGGGGGGCATTGGGTAGAACACCAGTTGTATAAAAAATGGATCCAACCCAAATTGGAAATTATGCCCTTGAAGAAAATTCCATGGTGTAGGAAAGAAACTCTGACAGCAGGCAGTTGCCAACTTTGGAATTTAGCATTCCACTTTGCACATAACTATAGAAAAGAAGATATGCATGCTCAATGTATTAAAACGTTAGATTAATTTTATAGCCTATTCACTCCAGGTCATGCATGCTTAAAGTTTCCCTTCTCAGAGTCAAACTTTGAATGGAAACTTTTAAACACTCAATAATAATAGCTGAAGTAATACACGTACACCTACTTCTGATCATGCAAACACATCATATTTAGGATTACATGCTTATATGCGTACATACAAACTCAGAGGTGAATTGGGGGGGATCTTTACTAATAATCATGACATTTTTTATGTCATCTTCCTCATAGACCCATGATTTCAGAAGAGAATTTGATGCTGATTATAAATGCTTGCCTGAGAAACAATTGCTATCTCACAAACCTTATTCTTACTCAAGTGTCTATCTATATACCATGTTGCCCTCACTGGCCAGTTGAAATTCTAAACAGGGGTCCTGTGTTTAGAATTAATTGTGCTAAAAGAGTCAGGTTTCCTACAAATGTTGAAGATACTAAGAGGTCAAATGAAAAAGGAATGACACTGGAGACAGGAAGCAGCAGCAGCAGCAGCAACAACAACAATTTATACCCTGCCCATCTGGTTGGGTTTCCCCAGCTACTCTGGGCAGCTCCCAACAGAATATTAAAAACACAATAAAACATCAAACATTAAAAACTTCCCTAAACAGGGCTGCCTGCAGATGTCTTCTTAAAGTCAGGTAGTTGTTTATTTCCTTGACATCTGATGGGAGGGCGTTCCACAGGGCAGGCGCCACTACTGAGAAGGCTCTCTGCCTGGTTCCCTGTAACCTCACTTCTTGCAGTAAGGGAACCACCAGAAGGCCCTCGGAGCTGGACATTAGTTATTTAATGATGGAGGTGGAGATGCTCCTTCAGGTATACTGGGCCGAGGCTGTTTAGGGCTTTAATGGTCAGCACCAACACTTAGAATTGTGCTCGGAAACGTACTGGGAGCCAATATAGCTGCAAATGTTCATTAAAAGAACCATGTTTTGCACTGAAACCTCACCACTGGTGGGTAAGCTCAGACACCACTCTGGTTTCTTTGCTCCCACTGTTAACTACGTGCCCACATTTCCAGACTTTCCCTTCACAATTGCAAAGCTCTGATTTTTAATACAGTTCTCTGCCACATTCACTATACCTTTCCATGCGCTCTGTCTTCGGTCATGCTGTCCTTTTGCGCCAGAAGCAGTTCAGTTATCCTGGCCACATCACTAGGAAAGCTGTCTGCAGACAAACACTGGCTCCCTCGGCCTGAAGCAAGATTAGCATTGCACCCCATAGTCAAATTTGTCTGGACTTAACTGTCCAGGGGTCCTTTACCTGAAGCTTGGTGTATAGGGTGAGCACAGTCCAGGTCATTTTGCTGATAGCAAGCAAGGTTGAGTCTGCCCTAATTCTGCTCTTAAGCATTCAACTGGGGGACACCTGTTTTTGCGAGCAGTGGTGGACCTGCATTTACAGGGCCCTGAAGCTTGAACTGTTATGGGGGCCCCTTCACAAACAGCAACGAGATTTGGGTAACCACTCTTATCTTCTTCAGTGGGGTTGTTCCATGACACATTACCACATTAAAATATATATATACTATATCTCTGGTTTTGATTAAAGTTTCTGTACTGGATTATCTCACATGTCAAAATCAAGCTGGATGAGTAGCAAAGTTGGTGGAACAACATTGCTTCTGGGGCCCCTGTGAAGAAGAAGAAGAAGAAGAAGAAGAAGAAGAAGAAGAAGAAGAAGAGTAGTAGTAGTAGTAGTTTGGATTTGATATCCTGCTTTATCACTACCCTAAGGAGTGCCAACCTAGCAGTTCGAAAGCACCTCCGGGTGCAAGTAGATAAATAGGGACCGCTTACCAGCGGGAAGGTAAACGGCGTTTCCGTGTGCGGCTCTGGCTCGCCAGAGCAGCGATGTCACGCTGGCCACGTCACCCGGAAGTGTCTCCGGACAGCGCTGGCCCCTGGCCTCTTAAGTGAGATGGGCGCACAACCCCACAGCAGGGGTACCTTTACCTTTACCTTTAAGGAGTGTCAAAGCGGCTAACATTCTCCTTTCCCTTCCTTCCCCACAACAAACACTCTGTGAGGTGAGTGAGGCCGAGAGACTTCAGAGAAGTGTGACTGGCCCAAGGTCACCCAGAAGCTGCATGTGGAAGAGTGAGGAATCGAACCCGGTTCACCAGATTACAAGTCCACCGCTCTTAACCACTACACCACACTGGCTCTCACTGGGATTTGGGGCCCTGAAAGTGAAGCTTCAGTTTCATAGCAGATCTGCCCCTGTTCGCAAGCACCCTTAAACAAATGCTCAAGGTATGCCTAGTTAAAAGCAAACCACGCTGACATCATCTAAAAACCTGAAAGAGCTCAGATAAATAAATGGTGTAACTGGAGGAAAACCAATTGCCCCCTTCCCTGCAAAGAGAGAAAAAAAGCCATTGCTGAATAAAACCCTTTTTACAAATTCTTTCCACTGAGCTTTAACAAAAACAACTACCCTCTTCCTTGTAGTGAAAAGAAAAACCCACCCCAAAACTGCTCTTCCTTGTAGTAGTGGCTTGGTGAGCCTAAGCTAAACAAACCATTAGCAGACGGCTTAAGAACAGGCGGTTATGGTGGAGGACATTTATTTGCAGGTCTGCTCATAGACCAAGGTGAAAAGTGCAGTCTGGGCTCTTGACCAAACAGATTGTCTAAACAGGCCATGAAAGGAGGATTGTTGGGTCTCATTGTCGAAGATTATTTGCACTCTCGAAAACTAATAATGTGGTTTGCGCCCATGAGCGGAGTGCAAACAGCAGGACAAAAGCGTCCAATGTGGAGCTGGCATGCGGGCAGCCCGGTTGCAGAGACACCACTTATTCATTCGGTAGTCTATAGAGCTAGGAAGAGGTGTTGATGTGGAAGAAGTAAATAAAAGCAGCAGCCCCCTTCTGTAATCAATCCCCCTTTAATCCTCCTCGGCTGATGACAGAAAGCCATTGGCAGAACTCTTTGTGCAAAAGTTAAGCCTTTAAATAGACCCAAACCCACTGTGGCAGGGCTTTAACAAAGTGCTACATTCCAACTAAGCAAACAAGCTAAACAAAGAGAGAAAGAGAGAAGCAATGGTGGGTGTCACTCAAACCTCTTTTCTTTTTGAGGTACCTTCGCATGAGACGACAGGTTTCCATTCAGTCGGGGCAACTTGGAAGATTTGGACTGAACTGGGAGTTTTGCTTCTGTTACATTTCTCTTTTTTTTTTTTTATAATAATTTTTATTAATTTTCCACACAGATAATAAACAGCAATATAACACAATATAACTTCATACTCAACGGTTCATAACCTTTTTTCTTTGACTTCCCCATACCTCCCCATCCCTGCATCCTTGTTTAATAATTCTTTAGCAACCCTTAAGTCCATTGTCTTAATTCCTTTTCGTAAATATTTCTTAAGTTTTTTTGTTTACTGCTGCAATTCTTTACTTCTTACCCCCTGACATCTTAACATTCCTCAATTTTACAATTATTTTTAAGATATATTTTGAAATTCTTCCAGTCCTCTTCCACTGTCTCTTTCCCCTGGTCCCGGATTCTGCCCGTCATCTCGGCCAGTCCCATAAAATCAATCACCTTTGTTTGCCATTCTTCCAGAGTAGGTAATTCTTGCGTCTTCCAATACTTTGCCAGTAGAATTCTTGCTGCTGTAGTGGCATACATAAAGAAAGTCCTATCCTTTCTTAACACCACTTGGCCCACCATACCCAAAAGGAAAGCCTCTGGTTTCTTAGGAAAAGTCCACTTAAGGACCTTCTTAATTTCATTATAGATCATTTCCCAGAAAGCTTTAACCTTTGGGCAGGTCCACCAAAGGTGGTAGAAAGTGCCTTCAGTCTCATTACATTTCCAACACTTATTATTAGGCAAATGATAAATCTTTGCTAGCTTGACTGGGGTCATGTACCACCGGTAGATCATTTTCATAATATTTTCTTTTAAAGCATTACATGCAGTAAATTTAATACCGGTGGTCCATAATTGTTCCCAGTCAGCAAACATGATATCATGACCTATATCTTGTGCCCATTTGATCATAGCTGATTTCACCGTTTCATCCTGTGTATTCCATTTTAACAGCAAGTTATACATTCTTGATAAATTCTTAGTATTGGGTTCCAACAATTCTATTTCTAATTTTGACTTCTCTTTCTGAAATCCTATTTTCCTGTCCTGTTTAAACGTCTCATTTATCTGATAGTAATGCAACCAATCTCGAACCTTAGGTTTTAGTTTCTCATAACTCTGAAGTTTCACCCTTTCACCATCGTATTCTATGATCTCATGATATTTTGGCCATTTAGAATCCATATTAAGCTTTTTTACTTCCCTAGCTTCCATTGGTGACACCCACCTAGGGGTTTTACTTTCCAACAAATCTTTGTATCTAATCCAAACGTTGTACAATGCTTTCCTTACAATATGGTTTTTAAAACTTTTGTACACCTTTACCTTGTCATACCATAAATATGCATGCCAACCAAAACTATTGTCATACCCTTCCAGATCCAAAATGTCAGTATTCTCAAGAAGTAGCCAGTGTATCAACCAGCAGAAAGCTGCTGATTCATAATAAAGTCTTAAGTCCGGCAGGGCAAACCCCCCTCTATCCTTTGCATCAGTTAAAATCTTAAATTTAATTCTGGGCTTTTTGCCCTGCCAGACAAATTTTGATATATCTTTCTGCCACTTCTTGAAACAGTCCATCTTGTCCACAATCTGCAACGTCTGGAATAAAAACAGCATTCTAGGCAATACATTCATCTTAATAGTAGCGATTCGGCCTAACAAGGAAAGTTTCAGCCTTGACCATATTTCCAGATCCTTTTTAACTTCTGACCAACATTTTTCATAATTATCCTTAAATAAGTTCACATTCTTGGATGTTAAGTTTACCCCCAGGTATTTTACCCTTTTTGTAATTTCCAAACCTGTTTCATTCTGAAAACTCTCTCTTTCTTCCATTGTTAAATTTTTTTCCAACACTTTCGTTTTTTGTCTATTCAATTTAAAACCTGCTACTCGACCAAATGTTTCAATTAGTTCTAATACTCTTTTAGTACTAGTGTCTGGCTGTTGCAAAGTCAATACTAGGTCATCTGCAAATGCTCTTAATTTATAATGTCTAACTCCGACCTGGACTCCTTTAACCAACTGGTCCTTTCTAATCATGTTTAACAAAACCTCCAGGACCGATATAAAAAGCAAAGGGGATATTGGGCAGCCCTGTCGTGTACCTTTTTCTATAGGTATTTCTTCTGTTACCACGTTGTTTACAATTAATTTGGCCTTTTGTTGAGAGTATATTGCACCTATACCGTTTTCAAAACCTTGTCCTACCCCCATCCCTTGGAGATTCTTTTTCATAAAAGTCCAACAAATGTTGTCAAAGGCTTTCTCCGCGTCCACAAAAATCAAAACTGCTTTCCTATTAATGTCAACGTCCAGCAGCTCCAAAATGTCTATAATGTTCCTCACATTGTCTGACATATGTCTACCTGGGAGAAAGCCTGTTTGGTCCTTATGAATCTCTTCTGCCAACACTCTTTTCAATCTTTTTGCCAAAATGTCTGCAAAAATTTTGTAATCCACATTGAGTAAAGATATAGGGCGGTAGTTTTTAACCTGGTTCTTCTCAGTCTCTGTTTTCGGTATAAGTGAGATGAAAGCCTCTTTCCACGATTCAGGTGCCTTTTTCCCCTTCAAAATTTCATTGCAAACTTCCTTCAATGGTTGTATCAGCCATTCTTTCAGCATTTTGTAGTATTTGGCCGTCAGGCCATCTGGTCCTGGTGATTTTCCCAATTTCATATTTTGAATGGCACCCTCTATTTCTTGTTCTGTTATTTCCTCGTTTAAGATCCTTTTACTTTGTTCTGAGATTTTTGGTAAACCGTATTTTCTGATGAATTCTTCTATTTCTTGCTCGTTGGTTGGCCCTTGTGCATACAATTTCTTAAAAAAGCTTTGAAAACAATTGTTGATCTCGTTGGGTTTGTGGATAATCTTTCCATCCATTTCTAAACTTGTTACCGTATTCATTTTCTGCCTTTTTTTCAATTGCCATGACAGAAGTTTCCCACATTTATCCGCTGATTCAAAAGTTTTTTGTCTCATTTGCTTTATCTTCCATTCTATTTGTTGGTTCATGAGTTCCATGTATTGCATCTGATGAAACTTTATTTCTCTCAAAATCTCATGAGACTTTGGTTTGGACCTCAACTTCTTCTCTCCTTCTTTTATTTTTTCTAAAATTTTTTCCTTCTTTTCATTTTGTTGCTTCCTCTTAATAGAATTTTGTTGAATTAGGAAACCTCGCATCACGGCTTTGCTTGCGTCCCAAATTATTCTTTTTTCCACATCTGTTTTCCTGTTGATCTCAAAGTAATCTTTTAATGTTTTAAGGGCCTTCTTATGGATCTCTTCGTCCTTGAATAGGGTGTCATTCATTCTCCATCTAAAGGAACCAGTTGTTGTTAGTTTCATCTCCATCTTGACCGCATTATGGTCGGAGCACGTTTTTGGGCAGATTTCTACTTTTTTTGTTCTTGACGCCAGACTACTAGAAATCCAAATTTGGTCTATTCTTGTCCATGTCATTTTTGCTTCTGAGAAGAAAGTTCCCTCTCTCTCTAAAGGATTCTTTGTTCTCCAAATGTCAATCAAGTCCATTGTTTCAGTCATTTCAAAAAAGATCCTTGGTAGTCTCCCTTCTTTCGAAATCACTTGTCTCTGTGCTTTGTCCATGTTTGTTGAGACAACTCCATTCATATCTCCCATCATTAGGATTTTATAATCTAAAAAGTCAACTAATGTCTCATGCAACTTCCTAAAAAATTCAGCCTTCCCTTCATTTGGGGCATAAACTCCCACAATTAATATCTTTTCTCCTTGAATTTGTATTTCAATTGCCAGGTATCTTCCTTGTTCATCTTTAAATATTAATTTTGGAGCCAACTTTTCCTTTGCATAGATCACCACACCTCTTTTCTTTACTTTGTCTGATGAGATGAATTCTTGACCGAGTCTCTTATTTATTAATAATTTCCTGTGTATCCTGGCAATATGGGTTTCTTGCAAACATATTATGTCTAATTGTTCTTTCTTCAAAATGTGAAAAACCTGTCTTCTTTTCCGAGGAAGGTTCAAACCATTACAGTTCCAACTAAGGAGTTGCAGAGACATTTTGTATTTAGGTAGCTGTTCCTCCAACTGCTCCAAGCTTCTGCTCTTCCTCCGATGGTGGTAGTGAAAGTCCAAATGACAAATTTGCTATATCGGGTGATTCCCTCTCCTCCACGGTTCCTTTCTGCAGATCCTCCAGATACTTCTCTAGAAATAGTTCTTTGTCCTGAATTGTTTTTATTTTTTATTTTAATCTTCCTTCCATTGAAGTTAAAGGACAATCCTTGTGGAAACTCCCATCTGAATGGTATAGTGTTTTTCTTCAGCAGGTCTACTAAACTCTTGTAATATGTTCTCACCTCTAAAATGTATTTAGGAATGTCCTTAAAAATCTGTATCTGACAATTTTGGATCACCAATGCCTTTTGATAATGCAAATTCAATATTCTATCTCTTTCTTCTTTTGATCTCAATGTAATTAGGCAGTCCCTTGGTTTTTTATCCTGCCTTCTACCCAGTCGAAAGGCTGATATTATCTCAAGTTCCTCATCTTCCTCCCATTCCTCCTGCCAAAAAGTTATGATGTTCTCTGTGAGAAATTTCACAAGGTTGTCCCCTTCCCCTTCAGGTTACATTTCTCAGATCACCTCTGCTTCTGCAGAGCAATCCTATACATGTTTCCTCAGAAGCAGGGCTTTTTTTCAGCCGGAACTTGCCGGAACAGGTGGGCACCATTGCCCTTATAAGAGAACAAGGGAGGTGAGTTCTGGCACCTCTTTTTCTATAAAATATAGCTATACAGTGGTACCTCGGGTTACCTACGCTTCAGGTTACATACGCTTCAGGTTACAGACTTCGCTAACCCAGAAATAGTACCTCGAGTTAAGAACTTTGCTTCAGAGTGAGAACAGAAATCCAGCAGCAGCGGGAGGCCCCATTAGCTAAAGTGGTGTCTCAGGTTAAGAACAGTTTCAGGTTAAGAACGGACCTCCAGAATGAATTAAGTACTTAACCCGAGGTACCACTGTAGTAAGTTCCATTGTATACAGTTAGGGCTTTTCCACACTTCCACATGTCCTTCAGCTTTCCCCTGGGGAAATCCACTGCTTACTACTGAATCGGAACAAAGGTCAATTGGTTTTTCTGTGGATTGATGTTCCAATTCAATGGTAAACAGTGGATTTCCTCAAGGAAAGCAGTAGGAGAAGTTGAAAACATCTTGGACCCCTCCTTTCTAGGCCCAGGACAAGTGGAAGTGTGACCGATCCCTTCGCTTAGGCTATGTACACATTAACTTACTTGTAGCCCAAAAATGTAGCTTTTATCCATGTGGAATTGTCCTTGCTTGTCCTCAACATGCAGCTTTCAATCTATATTGATCCTGCAGCCTGCAAGAGTGGGTGTATCCCCTTGGTTTGGTTATACATGCCTTTTCCTACCTAAACATTCCCCAGGTGAATGAAGGAGGAGCTGGTGATTGTGATATTGGCATGCACCCACCTGCAATGTCAAAGGGCAAGTGTATACACATCCCTTTGCTGGGACCTCCTATATCTGTTTTCAAACGGACACCCTGTGGGGTAATGCAGAATCAATCCGCAATGAGCTTCAGTTTCTAGAATGAACCCTGTTTCTCAAGGAGCACATTCCAGGAGCAAAAAGATGCAGTAGATCTAGATTGTGTGTGGGCTACACAGAAAAAGCAAGTCAAAATAAAATGTTGTATGTGCACAGTCTTAGTCCTAAGTAAGTCATGAGGGACAATGCATACTTGCAGATCACAATTAATCACTATACATCTATTTATCAGTGAAGTGGCTACCACTAATTCACCATATAGTCCTCCTGCCCCAGTGCTCTTTCATGGTTTCTGTTTGGGCAGTTTCTGTTTACATGAAAGCATCACATATGAAGGTAACAACTTGCTTCTTTTTATGACTTGTATAAATGTATTTACGGTGTAGTGTTGAAATAATGCAAGTAATATTCTTCACGCCACTTGTAAGAAAAACTGACCACAACAAATCTATTACAGTTTTTTTACCCACATTCTCACTGCAGCTTCTTCGGTAGAATTAAGTGCATAATTTAGGTGTGGCTTGTTTTCACACTCTTAAGGGGCCCCTAATGCCTTTCTCGCCCAGGGTCTGCAGAATCCCAGGACCATCAACAAGAAGGAGATACAAGCAAGTTGTGGCAAACTTGCTTGTCCACACTAACTGACAGCAGCTCTTCAGATATTCCCAGTCCTACTTAAAGATACTTGTGAGCTACATCTCTTCCCCAAAATATATATAAATGATTTCATAAATAATATACAGTGGTACCTCAGGTTAAGTACTTAATTCATTCTGGAGGTCTGTTCTCAACCTGAAACTGTTCTTAACCTGAAGCACCACTTTAGCTAATGGGGCCTCCTGCTGCTGCCGTGCCGCCGGAGCCCGATTTCTGTTCTCATCCTGAAGCAAAGTTCTTAACCTGAAGCACTATTTCTGGATTAGCAGAGTGTGTAACCTGAAGTGTATGTAACCCGAGGTACCACTGTATCACCAAAGGCCTGTCATTCACATTTAAATGTTTTCTAACCATCTGATTGAAGAACAGCAAAATTAAATGTCTCTCTCACACACACACAAATATCTTGGCAATATGGCTATATTTGTTTCCAAGACATTTTTTTGCAACACAAGAACTGTACCATAGTCCAAGATAGGCTTTCTGAGCCCAACCGTCAATCTTGGACTATGGTACAGTTCTTGTGTTGCAAAGACAGCAGGGGAGCATTTTACTTGTTAAAAAGCAAATCCCTTTGGGATTCTAATAAACATCATGAAACCATTTGATTTTCAAGACTTGCAAAGGCAGCTCTCTCTTTTTTGCCCCAGTAAGAGAAAATGTGGAGCCTAATTTGACCTGACAGTGCCCCTTTCATGTCTGGAAGTGATGTACAGTAACTAAGTTTGACATCATGTTTAGCAATAAAGTTTCACTCTTTTCGGTGTGTCCTTCACATTGGTGTTAATGCTAACTACCACACATAACCCATTTTCCCCCAGCCATTTGTGGAGTGTCATGCTGATATTCTAATCTAATTTAGAATCGCTGCAAGCAACCATTGTTTCGAGTTGTTCAATGCTTGGCCTCTGCATACTAATCTAAAAACAACTGGAAGAAAAGCATTTTTTTCAGGGGGAGGGGAATCTGTGCCAATAAGCTCTCAGCCACCTAGACACTGAATGGAGAACCCTTCTGTGCACACAATGGCGTGGCTCCCTAGTGCTTTTCAAGGGGAGCAACAACTCAGCACAAAGGAAGGGACCCAGAGAACTGCTGCCCCTTCCATGGAGATGAATGGAGAAACCATTGAATCCACTTAAATGAACAACACTACTTTCTTCCACTGACTTGCAGGCCATACAAACTGATTATTAGCTAGGCCTGCACTTGATGAACTGCAAATTCAGGGATCGTTTACCTGCTGCTACAGGCTGCAGGTGGTGCTGTGGGTTAAACCACAGAGCCTAGGACTTGCCAATCAGAAGGTTGGTGGTTCGAATCCCCGCGATGGGGTGAGCTCCTGTTGCTCGGTCCCTGCTCTGGTCAACCTAGCAGTTTGAAAGCACATCAAAGTACAAGTAGATAAATAGGTACCGCTCCGGCGGGAAAGTAAACGGCATTTCCGTGCGCTGCTCTGGTTCACCAGAAGCAGTTCAGTCATGCTGGCCACATGACCCAGAAGCTGTACGCCAGCTCCCTCGGCCAATAAAGAGAGATGAGCGTCGCAACCCCAGAGACGTCCGCGACTGGACCTAACAGGCAGGGGTCCCTTTAACTTTACCTTTTTACCTTTATATGCTGCATATTGCACAGGGCTGATCGAAGAGATACCTATAAAGACCTCCCCCTGTTCAGCCTTCATGAGATTTTCTTTATGGAATCAACCACATGAATGCTAGCGGTTCCATGTTCCCTTGATGCAAGTAAATATGAATTTTTCAAAGAGGCTGCTAGCGCCATTTCTGGAGCTATAGGTGTGAAAGGGGTTTGCTGAATCCTTTGATCAGGGCTGCCAAGGAAGCTGAGCAGAATTTCCTTAATCGCAATGAGCAGCAATGCCGTAGCTATCAGTTTTGGTGGGCTTAAATTTTACAAGACATTCTTTTGCCGCAGTTCAAAGATTCGTCGGTTTCTCGGTCCACCAGAGAGGTGCTACATTCTCTTCAGAACTTGAGGAGTTTCCCCAAAATGTAGGGGCACTGAAAGGAAAAAAGTGGTCCCTTCCTGTGCCTGCACATGCAGTAGAACACAACGCAGGTGCACAAGAAATACATGGCAGTTGTCAGAGGTTTCTGGAAGTTTGATCACTGGCGCTGCAAGGACGGAGACATGCCATGGAAGGGGAAGCTCAGTTTCAGAAACTAGTTCATGCTTCCCCTCCTAAGTCCCCTAATTTCAGCCAAAGAAGTTCATTTAAAAGAACTTTCCATTCAGTCTTAATTGTAGCTTAGGTTTCTTTTCAAACTCAGACGCGACACATAAAAAGAAAGTTGATTGGAGGGAGAAACGTCATTTTCAAGAAAGCAGCTGGGACGTTTCCCACTAGCAAAATATACAAGGACAACACAGCATGCCCAAATTCTAAGGGAAAAAGCAAAGGAAGACATTTTAAGTAACTCGACTTTTCTCTTTCATTTACTGTCCAGATTCAGGGCTCTTTGAAGGATTCCCAGCCACAGAGAGGGGAGCGGGGGACAATTTGCTGCAAAAAAAACACTTTTAAACAAAAACAAATAAATAAATAACTCAGACAGAGAGAGAGAGAGAGAGAGAGAGAGAGAGAGTCTTTTATCCAGAATGTCCAAAGAGAAACAGTGTTTTATTCATTGTTTATCATAAAGCATAAAAATAGCTCGGCTTCTGGCTATTATCATTCCAAGTGAAAAGCATCAACCTTCAGAGTCTTGATTCAAGACCATTTAAGTCTACCAGATTTTTCTTTTCTTTTTTCATTTAGGGCAAGGGAGCATCAGATTTTCGTTACAGACATTTACAGATGTGCTTCTCTTGCTCTTTGCAGTCACAGGGAGGCCGTTGCCACTTTCCTTTTATGCTTCTTAGAGATAATCTAGATGGGATTGGAAGAGAGTCAGGACTGTGGCACTGTCTCAGGGTCTCCTATATTGACCACCACCACCCCTTAAACAGAGGCACCTCTCATATTTTCTGAACAGAGGAAAAGTGCAAAGAGCATCTCTCTGTGGCTGTAACGATGACTGGTGTCCTTTTTCTCATTGGTGAGGCAGCCATTGGGTGGCCTTGTGTCCCTTTCTGCTCTTTTAGGTGTGGCAGACATTATGCCACCTTCCTGCTCGAGCCATTTTGTGTTTTGCCATGCCCTTATGGCATCCCTTTTGTGACTGGTGGTGCTCATAGACTGTATCAAGATTCCAAATGTGGCCATTGGCCAAAAAAGGGTCAATGATCCCTGGATGTTGCATACCCCCCAACATTCCCCAGATGAAAATAGGGACATTCTATTCTACATCATTGGGACGCGGGTGGCGCTGTGGGTTAAACCACAGAGCCTAGGGCTTGCTGATCAGAAGGTTGGCGGTTCAAATCCCTGCGATGGGTGAGCTCCCGTTGCCCGGTCCCTCCTCCTGCCCACCTAGCAGTTCGAAAGCACATCAAAGTGCAAGTAGATAAATAGGTACCACTCCGGCGGTAAGGTAAATGACGTTTCTGTGCGCTGCTCTGGTTTACCAGAAGCGGCTAAGTCATGCCGACCACATGACCCGGAAGCTGTATGCTGGCTCCCTCAGCCAGTAAAGCGAGATGAGCAACGCAACCCCAGAGTCGTCTGCAACTGGATCTAATGGTCAGGGGTTCAGCATCATTGTGGTTGTCCCATGGAGCCCCCTATATACATGCACGGTCGATAGAATACGGGGAAAGTGTAGGGCTGGCCGAGCTGCCCCAATGGCTGTTACCAAGAGAAGTAACAATTCCACACTGGCAAATGTCTTGGTTATATGTTGGAGCCTTTGATAAATTATAGTAAAATTGTGAGGCTTCCATCAGCCTGCCTTGGGGGTCAGGGGAGGCACCTGTGGCAGATGTTTACAAGGGGGCACTTCCGTACCAAGAACATAGTCTCTATGGTTGGTGGCAGTGACTGCTGAGAGGCCCCTGTGCGCCTGCAGGAGTCAGCCCCCTTAGGCTGTTCCTGCCACCACAATTGCTATAGTCAGATGCATTGAGTGTTACCGGCTGGTGCCTCTCACCTCCCTGTGAGTCCTTTGTGCCACTGTGAGGGGCCGGATCGCCTCCTCTTCCTCCCCTTCCTGCTGCCCCTGCCCCACCCCGCTCCCTTTCCCCACTTGCAGAATTTGGGTCATGACAAAGAAGCTGTGGTGGCTTAACGGTTTTGTGACAGTCCCGGCACTTTCAGGGCAGTAGGAGACTGTGGGTGTAGCCAACCAAACGTGGTTACATGGTGATCTCACTGTTGCTAGGATGGTGACGATGATGATGATGATTTATTGGATTTATATACCGCCCTATACCCGGAGGTCTCAGGGCAGTTCACAGAATAAAATTAAGATACAGTGGTACCTCGGGTTACAGACGCTTCAGGTTACAGACACTTCAGGTTACACACTCCGCTAACCCAGAAATAGTACCTCGGGTTAATAACTTTACCTCAGGATGAGAACAGAAATCGTGCTCCAGTGGGAAGCCCTGTTAGCTAAAGTGGTACCTCAGGTTAAGAACAGTTTCAGGTTAAGAACGGACCTCTCGAATGAATTAAGTTCTAAACCCGAGGTACCACTACATAAAACTACAAAATACATAATAAAAATAAAACAACAACCCAATAGCCCCCCCCATTATTATTTTTTTAAGGGCATAGGATGTAAATCAGATCAACCAAAGGCTTGGTTTAAAAGGAACATTTTTGCCTGGCGCCTAAAGGCGTATAATGAAGGTGCCAGGCAAACTTCCCTGGGGAGAGCATTCCACAGATGGAGAGCCACTACAGAGAAGGCCCATTCTCGTGTTGCCACCCTCCGGACCTCTCGAGGAGAAGGCACATGAAGAAGGGCCTCAGTTAATGGTTTGTATGGGTCAGGTTCGTATGGAAAGAGGCAGTCCTTGAGGTATTGCAGTCCTGAGCAATTTAAAGCTTTATATGTCAAAACCAGCCCTTTGAATTGGGCCCGGAAACTAACTCGTAGCCAGTGCAGTCAGATGAAGAAAGCAAATCTGAATATATATATATATTAGGCAGAGTCACATAGTGCAATCCCCATGAAACCATAAACAAAGTAGCTATAAATTGGAACTCCAGTCCTCCTAACTCACTTGCCATGTACTTTGCCTTCCAGCCAGGAAGTGGATACAGGTCATTATTTAAGAGGCATCAGTGGGGAACCTTTGGCCCTTCGAATATTGTCACACTACAGCTCCCATCCTCCTCCTGATCAGTGGCCATAATGGTTGGGGCAGATGGGAGCTACAGTCCTACAACATCTAGAGAGGACTTGTTTCCCCACCCCTAATGTAAGAGCCACTTAATGGCTTCCGAGGGGGATCTGTCGGATTCCTCCTCTGTGTGCCTTACAGAACTCAAACCTGCTTCAGAGTTCATGCATGTTGCAAATGAAGAATTGGCTAGAATTCAGTGCTTTCCCCCTATCCCACTCCACCCCACCCCACCCGGCAGCTCAACAGAGACAGCCCGTCTTGGGTTTCACTAATGCTTCTTCCATTCTGAACATACTACCCAGTAATCATAGCTGTTGATTACATTCCCAATGCATGCCAAGTCCTGTCATTCCCATTGTAATTAATTTAAAGAAAACATTTGCGTCTGAAAACAAGACACACTTTCTGTTCCCATTTTCCTGAGCCCCTTGTCCTTATTACTCATATATATATATATGTATACATTTTATTACAATTAACTGAGAAAACATGACCTAAGCAAAGTTATCAAAGGAGAGCAATTATGGGGAGCATGTGCCATATTATTTCAATTAGGTAAGTGCTCACAGTGGTTTTTGCTCAGGAACAGCACAAAACTACTGTTCAGCCTGCGATTCCCACTGTTAACATTGATAAATTATTCCAACATCGACTATTCATTCGGCAGGTTTATTTCTGGACAAGGGCCAGCCACAACAGACCCGAAAGATTTATATGTGCCGCAGTGGAAAGACGAAGAAGAGCTGGAGGCCTGACCCGTCTTTTTGTTTAAATTGGGAATTGAACAAAGGTGCAGAAAATACAATCCTGCCAGGCCAAATCCGAGAGTCTTAACAAATTTAAAGCTTTGCTCAGGCAACATCTCATTGGAGTCAATGAAACTATGTCGAAGGCTGGCGATGCCAAGCACACTTGCTTTCATCTCGCTGAATTCAAGGCACCTTATTCCCAAGTAAATGTGATAGAACCAGAATAGAGCACAGGAGTCTGAAGAAAGTGATTGAGGTTGGACGTGAGTTGCCTTTCAGTAACAATTTAACTGCAAGGCAATATTCAAGATGTTACTATTGGGCTTGCCGATCAGAAGGTCAGCGGTTCGAATCCCCACAATGGGGTGAGCTCCCTTTGCTCTGTCCCAGCTCCTGCCAACCTAGCAGTTCAAAAGCACACCAGTGAAAATAGATAAATAGGTACTGCTGCGATGGGATGGTAAACAGCGTTTCTGTGCACTCTGGTTTCCATCACGATGTCCTGTTGCACCAGTAGCAGTTTAGTCATGCTGGCCACATGACCCAGAAAGTGTCTGTAGACAAACGCCGGCTCCCTTGACCTGAAAGCGAGATGAGTGCCACAACCCCATAGTTGACGGTTGTCCAGGGGTCTTTTACCTATCAGGCCCTTAATACCTTGGGACCAGTTTACCAGCAAGATTCCCTTACCCCATAAGGGCTCACTCAACGGCTTTGATATTGTGGGACTGACACTGTTACAGATGCCACATAACTCCCAAAATTTTCTGAGTTAATGGGGATTGCAAATGGAATTTTTGTGGAAGCAACCAACAAGGAAATTAGCACTAAACTTCCAGTATAGTCCACTCACCTATAATGAAAGCTCACATATAATGTGGAAACTAGGGAAACATTGAGCAAACAGAATAAATAGCTATATGAATGCAGCCCAAGACTAAGGCAAATTTTCCAAGGAAACAGTACAATTGGTACTTTTCTGAAGCTGGTGAAAAGTGCTCTGAGCCACCACTGCTACCTAGCTCTCCAAGAACGATTCTGTGCTTGTGAATACACTAGACCTTTAAGGCACTTTCTATCAATTGCCTGGAGGAACAAGCATGTTTTGTTTTGTTTTTACAATAAAAAAAATCCATGAAAGGTTAATCATGAGGAAGACAGACACACCTCATCAGAGAAGGCATTCTGTAAGTGGGGAACTGAAAAGGTACTCTCTCAGGTCAGCACCAATTGGGCAGCTTCTAAGAGTGGAACCACCAACAGGGCCTCCCCTGCTGACCACAAGGCTCAAGATCAGAGGTCGGCAACCTAAGGCTCATGGGCCGGCCCATGAGGGTCGCTTAACTGGCCCATGAGCTGCCCCTGAACTGAGCCACTGGTGCAGCGCAGCACGGGGACTCTCTTCCGAGGCTCCGGAAATTGCTTCTGTACATGCCCAGACACCGGAAATTGCATCTGCACGATTTCCGGCATTGTGCCGTGCCAGTCGGGCCCAGGGAAGATCTCCGCAGGAGTGATCTGGCCCATGCCCAGTAAGCCTTGCTGACCCTTGCTCAAGATGGTTGGTATTGGGGGCAGTGGAGTTTTGTAAGTACATGGTACCAGCTTTCCCAGTAGTGATGTATGGAAGTGAGAACTGGACCATAAAGAAGGCTGATCACCGAAGAATTAATGCTTTTGAATTATGGTGCTGGAGGAGACTCTTGAGAGTCCCATGGACTGCAAGAAGAGCAAACCTATCCATTCTGAAGGAAATCAGCCCTGAATGCTCACTGGAAGGACAGATCGGGAAGCTGAGGCTCTAATACTTTGGCCACCTCATGAGAAGAGAAGACTCCCTGGAAAAGACCCTGATATTGGGAAAGATGGAGGGCACAAGGAGAAGGGAATGACAGAGGACGAGATGGTTGGACAGTGTTCTTGAAGCTACGAACATGAGTTTGACCAAACTGCGGGAGGCAGTGGAAGACAGGAGTGCCTGGAGTGCTCTGGTCCATGGGGTCACGAAGAGTCGGACATGACTAAACGACTAAACAACAACAACACCAGCTGTTCTGGGATGCGAGTAGAGCTCTGGGTTAAACCACAGAGCCTAGGACTTGCCAATCAGAAGGTCGGTGGTTCGAATCCCCGCGACAGGGTGAGCTCCCGTTGCTCGGTCCCTGCTCCTGCCAACCTAGCAGTTCGAAAGCACATCAAAGTGCAAGTAGATAAATAGGTACCGCTTCGGCGGGAAAGTAAACGGCAATTCTGTGCACTGCTCTGGTTCGCCAGAAGCGGCTTAGTCATGCTGGCCACATGACCCGGAAGCTGTACACCGGCTCCCTCGGCCAATAAAGCGAGATGAGCGCCGCAACCCCAGAGTAAGTCACGACTGGACCTAATGGTCAGGGGTCCCTTTACCTTTACTTACCAGCTGTTCTGAGACAGGCAGTCATGTATCCATAGCAGTGACCAGAGGAGAAATGACTGCTGGGAGGAGATCAGAGAAAAGAAACGCCGTGATGTATCCGCAGCAGCACAATGGGATGCCTTTATCTACTCCAGCTGCAAGAAAACATGTCTCTCCCACATCAGTCTCTACAGTTGCAGCAGGTGCTGCAGCTTTCCAACAGCCTGACCTCACCCTCAAAGGTGCACTCCTCCATTGTCTCCCAAGACAGATGGATGCCAGCACACAGGTACCAGCTGTTCAGGACTTTGACAGCTAGTACAAACACACTGAATTGAGTGCAGAAGCTCAGTAGCAGTCAGTCCAGTGATTTTAGGGACTAGAGACACGTGGTCCATTAAGCTGCCCATTTGCCAACTTGGCAGACTCATTCTGCACCGCAGCCTCCATACCATCATCAAGGTTAGCCCCATGTAGAGTGGATTGCAGTGGTCCAGGTGGGAGGTCATTAGAGCATGGACTCTAGAGACCTTGATATCTTGGTCAAGGAATGGCCATAGCTGATGGACCAGTCTAAGCTGGGCATAAGCGCTCTCAGCCACAGAGGCTATTTGGGAGTCTCCTAGCAGACTGGAATCCAATACTACTAACAGACTTTGAAGTTGTTCCTTCGGGGGGAAGAACAGTCCTCCTCACAACAAGCTGTCCATCTAATTCCTGGACATGGGAACTGCCCTCCCACAGCACCTCCACCTGGTCGGAATTCAGCTTCAGTTTATTGGAACCCATCCAGCCCATCACTTTTTCCAGGCACTGATCAAACTTCTCTCCAGATCCAGATGGAATGAAGTGTGGGAATGTTGTGGATAGTAGGAGAGGATATATTGATTAAATATTATCCTTCCTCACTCACGCTAGTAAGTCAAGTAGCAGAGCACATTCCCCGTATACAGCAGGAAGCTAGTTTGCAGATTCATTTGAATCTCTTTAGTTAAGCAATCCAGTCTGGCATGCCCAGATTGGATTACTCCTGGTTAGTCCCCTTTTGATACCTCTCAAAAGAATTAAAGACACAACAGTCTTTCCTTAAAACTAACAAGAAGTTTACTTACATTCAGAGTATGATCCCTGAAGGCAGGATTTAGTTTGTGGTTACAGTTAAAGAAAAAGGTGTGGATTCATCCCATATGGGGACTTATCCCATGAGAGCCAGCAGTGCAGTCCAGGAGAAGAAGGAGTCAAAAAGAGTCAAAAGAGGAAGATGGTTGCATGCCTTTGCTAGGTCCACCAGGGTCACGCCCTCCTACCTGGTCACACGCAGGGGAGGATGCTCCAGACCAGGTGTAATAGGAAGTTATACTGGCTGGATCAACATCCCCCTGTCTGTGTCCACTCTAGGGAAACAAGGAATGTTGTATTTGACTGCTCCAGTAGATTACATCCCACATGGGGAGACAGAGTGGTGTTTCATAAGCATATGGGTAACAGCTCCTAACAGTTTTATACAGATGTTGAATAACATATGAAATAGAATTGATATCTGTGGCATCCCACAGCCCCAAAGCCATAGGACCAAGGAACCACCCCCTAGTGCTACTTTCAGGTGGACACTCTGCAGGTAGAAGCACAACCACTGTAGAACAGTACCTCCAACTCCCAACCCCAGAGTCCTTCTAAAAGTGCATTGTGGTCAATGGTGTTGAAAGCAGCCGAGAGATCCAGGGAAAACGTTTACCATAAAGAAGATTCCAGAATGGTATTAATCGCCTTCCACTTGAAGGAACATGACTTCTGTTGTTGATATCTTTGAAAGAACTTGGGGGTGGGGAGGAAAAAGAGAGAGAGCGAATCGGATAGGAAATTGGTGCTATAATGGAGACATGATCTTACAATTAAAGATATTTACCAGAGAAATGTGAACCCCATTATATTCTGGCTTAGGCTGTGCAAGGAAGAACTGTTTTACATCATCCAAGACAAAAAACAGGTCTATAGGTAAGCTTTAAGAATAATAAACATCCTGCATTCAAGAAAAAAAGCCTGTCAAATGAAGGAATATTGATTTTGGAACAAGGAATATTATGTCAAACAACATTAGTTTAATTGAACTGAATTTAGTTTAAGTATTAAAAGCATTTATATACAAACAGCAAATGAAAATTAACTGCAGCTGAGTCCCCTGGTTCTCCGCTATTCAGCCCATGCAAGTTCTTATGTGTTCTCGTAGGAGACTCATAATAGAGCAGTCTGGGTTCTATTCCCATAGCATGAGTCAATAGAAAAGCAATATGCTTTCTCTCAGAGAATACGAAATTTTAAAGCTATGTTTTGACTTTTCAAAATACACAAAAGTTTTACTTTCTGCAGAAGAATTCCTAACCAGGGGGAGGAAATGGGGTAATGCTAGAACCAGAGTCTCGGCACTGTCACAGTGGCGGCTGCTGCTACAAAAGACTGTCCGGGAGCAGTGTGTGAGCTTTCAAATTAAAGTTAAAATCAGTTTGCCTCTGAGCTCCTGTTTACAATGATTCACCGTCCTCCCCACAGAGTATGAGCTTCCATGAATAAAACAAGACAGCAATACTGGACCTGCCCCACATAATGAGGATCCTACTTTCAGCTTTCAAATGAGGCCTAGGGCCACATGCATACCATACATCAGACATGTCCAAAGTCTGGCCCTCACACATGTTCACTTCATCAAATCTGGCCCTCTTTGAAAAAAGTTTGGACACCACTGCCATACATTTAATGTGCTATGATACCACTTTATGCAGTCATATAAACCAAGGCCATATAACACCAGTCCTGAAAGACCTTCATTGGCTCCCAGTACGTTTCCTAGCACAATTCCAAGTGTTGGGGCTGACCTTGAAAGCCCTAAATGGCCTCGGCCCAGTATACCCAAAGGAGCGTCGCCACCCCCATCATTCAGCCCAGACACTGAGGTCCAGATCCAAGGGTCTTCTGGTGGTTCACTCACTGTGAGAAGAGAGGTTACAGGGAACCAGGCAGAGGGCCTTCTCAGTAGAGGCATCCACCCTGTGGAACACCCTCCCATCAGACGTCAAGGAAATAAACAACTACCTGACTTTTAGAAGACATCTGAAGGCATCCCTGTTTAGGGAAGTTTTTAATGTTTGATGTTTTATTGTGTTTTTAATATTCTGTTGGGAGTTGCCCAGAGTGGCTGGGGAGACCTGGCCAGATGGGCGGGGTATAAGTAATAAATTTTGATTATTATTATCATGGCTTCTCCCAGGCATGCCAGCTTGCCCCCATGATTGGGGGGGGGGCTGGCACCACACAATGTGTGCACATGGGAGAGAGCTAGAGAACCCTCATGTCTCACAAGCAGACCCTCTCGGAGCTCAACGGGGACATCGGTGTGAGAGTGGAGGAAGCCCTGAAGAGACCAGAGGTGCAGCAGGGCTCTGTTTATGCTGCTCAGCCTCTCCACCTAACAGCTGATGTGTGGGGTAGCACAGCAACAATAGCCACTCTCATGAGCATCCTCCAGCCTCCTTCTAGACCCAGAACTTTGGTTCTAGTTGTGGATATTTTTGGATACATAATTATTGGGTTGGATTGAAGAGAAAGAGCTTAAAGGGTGTTTAAAGGATTCTCCCCACTTTATGCGATTTCACAACCCCCGAACATAACCCCCACGTAAGTGGAGAGTCGCTTGCTTTTTCAGAATAGCTAGGTTAGTGTTTCTGAGATTGACAGAGACCCGTAAATCTAACCCTAATATTTGGAATCTCACCTTTGCGTGAACCATTAGGCAGTTTGCCAGCTCTATGCTTGCTTCTATACAAGCCTTCAGATAATGAAAAAGGCTCATTGTGATATATATTTCAAAATAACTTTGTGTGTCATGCAAGTTGCCTTGTTTCACCAGTTGTGAAATCAGTCTGTACAGCAAATAATTGACTAGAAAGGTCTCAGGTTCCTAGTACATCGGCAATCATCTATAGATCTCACCATACTGTTAAAAGAAGGTAAACAGACTGACTTCTATAGCCTTGACATTATGTTTGGTGTCCTCACTGCAGAACAACAGAAAGCAGAACTACAGAAGGAATTTTTAAAAATGGCTGAAAAGGAAAATTATTCCAAGATGGTGTTTAACCCGAAAGAAGCTAGCTCAAATGTACAAAAACGTATCAAACAAGTGTTGAAAATGTAAGGACTGTGAGCAGTCGTTGTATCATATGTGGTGTGCCCGCAGGAAGGCAAAGGTCTTTGGGACAAGAGCTATAATGAAATTAAGAAAAAATAAATAAAGTGGCTTTCCCCAAGAGGTCAGAATCCTTCCTGCTGGGGATACTGGACAGCGAAACCCCCCCCCCCCCAAAAAAAGTCTCAGTGGTATTTATGTATGTGACTACAGTGGCAAGGATTTTCTGTGCACAGAAATGGAAGGAGGAAAGAGCACCCTCAGAGGAAGAATACTCTGGAATACTCAGAGATGGCAAAACTGATGACACTAATAAAAGGTACAAATTTAGAATCTTTTAAAGAAGACTTGAAACTTTTCCTAGTCTTTACAAAAAGTTATTTCCCATATGAGAAGACCACAGTGGGGTTTGAAGTGTAAGAAAATAGAATAATATATTAAGAAACACATTAGAGAGGATGGAATTAGAGAAGACAAAACCTTAAAATGCAATTGTGTGGAATTTAGGCTATAAACATCGATGTTGGGTGAGTGGAAAATCACTAGTTTTGTTGAATTGGATTGTAATTGTTGAGTAACAAATGTAAGTTTCTACATGGAAAAAAGAATAAAATATTATTAGTTTTAAAATGGAAATAAAGATATTTTTCTCTAGCTTGCCAGTCTTTGTTTCTATACATCTTAACAAAAAGCAACTTGTTTTTTGCTGAGCTTTAATGAGAGCCAATCACATGTTTTTTTAAAAAACACTAATGAGTCATCTTGTCAGTTCCTCGAAATTGCCTTCATTGGGACAGTTAACCCTTTTTTTCCTAATAGCTCCCACTTGATGCCCTCCTTAATTCGATTTGCTTTCCTTCTGAACTTAGCCTACACAGGATAAATCACCGGCTAGAGGATTATATAGGTTAGTCATAAGGGAACTTTGGAATAGTTGCATGGAGCGGAGTGGCTTAAAGATCACAGAGGTCAGCAAGGGCAAAAAAGGCAGGCACTTTCTGTTGAGAGAAGCACAATGAGATGTGGCAAGGGTCAGTACTTCCAAGCAATGAGAGGAAAGTCGTTTGGGAGACCTCCTCTTTGCCATCCAAACTCCCTAGGACACCATATCACAGAGAGTTTAGCAGCATTAAGACTTTTTGAATGAAATGATCTGCAGCCTAACCTTGTTTTCTCAGAAGTAGGTCCTGCTGAATTCAGTGGGGCTTACTCCAGGTAAACATCATTAGGATTGCAGTCCTAAAAGATTAGCTTATATAGAAGGGTCTGTATAGTAATATTGTCCATCCATATGGAGAATGAAATTAAATGAATAACTGAGACTCCTAATATGCTCATTTTCCCCCCTGATGAAATAGTAATAAAAGATACTATATAGTATTGATTTTTGATATTTATGGACTATAGGGTGCTGGCTGTGTATATAGTAAACGTTGGTAAGTTTCAGTATCTATATATTGTGTGTTTGTATGTCTATATAAAAATTAAAAAGATGCTGAAGAAGAAAAATGAGAAAGTTGGGGTGGAAATATTTTAGATAAATACATTTTAAACAGAGGACTTCATAGTGTTGAAACAACTAATATAGCCAGAGATACTTATTTTTAGAAAAACTGGTGCCAGAATTCACCATGAACACCTCCCTTGTTCTCTTAGAATGGCAACGGCACCCACCTAAGAGGTGTCGGAACTGAGTTCTGGTGAGTTCTGGCTGAAAAAAAGCCCTGCTTACAGCAAATCTATAAGATAACTGAGTTTTATCCTTTATACTTTCATTATGCTGATGTAGGGCTGAGACAGAGAGAGTGCCTAGCTGAAGTAACTTTTGAAACAGGGACTTTCTCACCCTCAATACTAAACCAAAGCATAATTTCAAGAAAATCAGCTCTACATGGTGTAACAGGATTCCTTTGTTTGTTTGTTTGTTTGTTTGTTTGTTTGTTTGTTTGTATGCTGGCTTGCCTGTAGACCATCCTTCATTACTTAGGATGAAATCTAAGTGTGGTTTTTAGATATATTGTTGGCATCCGTCTGTCTCAGGAGACAATGGACTGCAGCTCTGGGGGGTGAATCACAAACTAAATAAATCTGTATGTGGTTTACAGAAATTCATTAACAGTACAGTGGTACCGCAGGTTACAGACACTTCAGGTTACAGACTCTGCTAACCCAGAAATAGTACCTCGGGTTAAGAACTTTGCTTCAGGATGAGAGCAGAAATTGCGCAGCTGCGGCGCGGCGGCAGCGGGAGGCCCCATTAGCTAAAGTGGTGCTTCAGGTTAAGAACAGTTTCAGGTTAAGAACGGACCTCCAGAACAAATTAAGTTCTTAACCCGAGGTACCACTGCAGTGTACAGAAATTCAACACCTTCTGGTCAAACTGCTCCATTAGCAGCACCAAAATCAATTCCTCAAGATGCAAGCCTGGGTAGTGTGTATGGAGGTCCTGGACTATGCAGAAGACAAGACTCCACTCTCTGCCTCGCCAGTGTGGTCCAATGGAAAGCAGAGCAATACGTTTGGCACCAGCTTAGCTGCAGGAGTTGCTGGAGAAAGGTATACAAGGTGCCATCCAACTGTCTTAAGGACTCCACTCTGGATGTGTGTAGGGTTTTACGCATGAACCTTTGCTTCTCCCAAAGATATCCCACAAGTTAGCAGAGGGTCGGAGTTTCCTTCTCCTAGATGACTACCTTCCCAGATTGATGAGCCCCATCGCCCCTCACTTCCCTCTACAGCATTTGCAGAAACTGCCTTTTTGACCATCGGACCCTCTATGGGTCTCATCCACTCAATCTGCTAGAGCCTGTCTTCGCATGCAGGGAAAGTCCCTAACTCACCAAGGCTTTGAGGCCCATTGGCAGTCTTCACATGGTTTTTTGTTGTTTAGTCATTTAGTCGTGTCCGACTCTTCGTGACCCCATGGACCAGAGCACGCCAGGCATTCCTGTCTTCCACTGCCTCCCGCAGTTTGGTCAAACTCATGTTCGTAGCTTCGAGAACACTGTCCAACCATCTTGTCCTCTGTCGTCCCCTTCCAGGGAGTCTTCTCTTCTCATGAGGTGGTCAAAGTATTGGAGCCTCAGCTTCACGATTTGTCCTTCCAGTGAGCACCCAGGGCTTATTTCCTTCAGAATGGATAGGTTTGATCTTCTTGCAGTCCATGGGACTCTCAAGAGTCTCCTCCAGCACCATAATTCAAAAGCATCAATTCTTCGGCGATCAGCCTTCTTTATGATCCAGCTCTCACTTCCATACATCATCTGGTTTAGTTATTTATAACAACAAAAATATGCATCAGTGAAAACAGAGGTCACCAACGTGGTGCTCAACAGATGGCCTATGACTCCCAGCATCCCTGACTAAAGGCCATGCTTTTGGGGGCTGATGGGAGTTCCAGTCCAACAACATCAGGAGGCCTACAGGCTATGATCCCCTGGTATAGATGGAACATGGACCAGTGATTCAACTCTACACGAAACAGCTTTCTATTCATGAAAACCTTTAGGATTGCAGCTGAAAATAAGTTGAAAAACAGAGGGTTTCTCACGAGCTGTAGACATAATAATTGCCTAAGCTGCAATAGGCTAGAATATTAGCTGGAGGTGGGTGGGGAAAGAGAGGGTGAAAAAGAGGTCAAAATAAAGGAATGGGTGACTTCTGGTGAGTCGTCTGTCACCTACTAGGGGGGGAAACTGGAAGAGTTATTATTCTCTGTGGAAATCAAAGCAAAACTATGCATTCCTTCCTTCAGTATTGTTGTGTGGTAAAAGGATGTTGTGGGGAGCTTGACAGAGAGCCAGAAATAGACTTCTCCTACCCTGAGAGACAAGACAGATATATAAGGGGAGGAGGTTCAGGAGCTTTGTCAGTCGCTGAACTCGAGCCAAGTATTGTTGGAGGAAACCTGGAGAGGACAGAGAAACTCCAGACCCTGCACTGCTTTGCCTTTTTGGAGCTGTCAGATTATGTGCGTTCATGCGCACGAGTGAAGATTGCAGAATGCAAAGGATGTATTTAAGCAGCATTGCAGGGCCGGTTCTATGCAACCAGGAGCTTTCTTATAGCAGGAACCATGTGCCAGCAACACCCCACTTCACCCGCTGAAAGCCCAGTCAATTTCTGCATGTATATGTTTGTATATCCGTTCGTGCACATTAGAACCACCAAGCCGCACTGGACTCCTATAAGAAGGAGGGCAAGATATGAATTTAATAATAAAATCCACAATAAATAATAAAAATAATCAGGGTGCGTGCTTGTTTTTCACTCTACTTATCCACACTCCTTCCTATCCAAATACAAGACCAATCGGCATGACATCTATGGAAAAAGCCATATGAGATCCTGGTTGTTTCGGATTTGAACCCCTTCCGCACAACTTTTGGATAAATGAAGCTATGTTTAGGGACTAATGCCTCCCCATTTTTGCACTGTGTTAGGAAACAGTTACTTCGGCAAAGGGAATTCCTAATTCTAGGTTGGATGTAAGTTTTGGACAGGCATTTCAATGCTGAAAGCTAGTAATGACATTCTTGCCTTTTCTTACACTGGGGTGGTGATCTAGCAGGTGAATATTGTAAGCCCATTATCTGTTGTTGTTGTTGTTGTTGTTGTTGTTGTTGTTGTTGTTGTTGTGTCCTACCTGGGCTACCTTCCTAGGTTATGAGCTGCATCTACTCCTCACTACAGCATGTGTTGAAATGTATAAATCAAAATCAAATAAATGTTGGAAATGTAAAGAGAAAGAAGGTTCTTTTTATCATATGCAGTGGTCTTGTAGTAAGGTTAAAGCTTACTGGGAAATGATATATAATGAATTGAAAAAGATGTTTAAAATAACTTTTGTTAAAAAAAACCAACAGCCCAGAAGCTTTCCTTTGGGGAATTATAGGGACAAAACTACCCAAACTGTATAGAAATTTATTCATGTATGCAACTACATCAGCAAGAATGTTACTTGCCCAAAAATGGAAAGAAGAAAAAGTCCCAGCGAAAGAAGAATGGATACAAAAACTTGTGGAATATGCAGAAATTGTGAAACTTAGGGGGAAAATAAGAAATTAAGGTAAGAAACTTTTTATAAAAGAATAGAAATGGTCTATTGAATATTTACAAACAAACTGTAAACAGATAAAAACATTGGCAGGATCGTTGTAATAACTTGCAGTTTTATTAGAGTATATATTTAAAGTAAATGAATAAATGAGTAAATTAAGTTAATATGCAATATGCAGAAAATATAAAAAAAATTCAAGGAACCGCAGAAAGAGGGGGAGGGAAATGTCAAAATGATTGTAAAATTATTGAAATGTATAAAACGGAAAATCATAAATAAAATAAGCATGTGTAGAAACTGCCTTCTTGACTATTGGTCCCACGATTGGTCTCACCCACTCAATCCACCAGAGGCTGACTTCACATGCAAGATGAAATCCCTAACTCAGCAAGAGTTTGAGACCCATTGGCTGCCCTCACTGGCTTAGCTGGCCAGTTGAAGCCATTTCCCAGTGTGTGGCTGCTGTCATATGCTGACAGCTTCTAGAAGTCACAGGTGAGAGCTGAGTGCAGGGCAGGGAGCAAAGGTGGACAATGGCCCCAGAAGGAGCACCAGAGATACTATCCCTCCGCTAACACCCCACACACCCCAGGTCAGATATTTACAGGATTAGATATATGCAAACACTAATGCTCCATGCTCAAACATCATTTCTCTGGACCTAGGCCATCTCCCCAACGAAAGACTTTTCTGTTTCGCAACAGATTTGATTGGTGTTCTTTATCTTCCTACAGCTCCCTTTATTTAAGCTCCTATGCTTCTTGTATTCATAGGGAGGCATGGTCTTATGGCATGTAAGTAAATTAATAGTGGACTGACAAAAAGCTCCCACATCCCTGGGGTCTAGCGTCAGTTTGTCTGTGTCCTCTGGAGGCAAGGGATGGGTGAATCTATTGATATTCAGGCCTGGTCACTTTCACATATTTCTTTTTCTGTTCCATTCCATTTCTGCAATTTTTTTATGCTTTAAAAAAGTCCTCTCCCTGTACAGTCATATGTAAAAAGTGGTTTAGCAGAGCTATTTCGACAGGATATTTTAAAGAATTATGCCTACCGAAACTGTTTGCCAACTCACCCTTAAGAAAATCAGCAGTGATACTATTTAACAACATCAAAGAAACAGTTTCCAGGCTGCCTCCTCCTTAGAGGATGGAATTAGTTAAGATCAGTTCAAAGAACAATCAAAGGAATGATGGAAGCTGCAGCAGGTGCAACATGTGGTAATCAGAAATCCAGCAGTAGGAATATCCTGGTTTAGGAAGGCAAGGAGGACAGCTGACTCAGAAGCCTCAGAGTAATTTGAAGTGAAGGTGGATAAAGATACATTTTAAAAGAATGTGTAGGAGATGCCCATGTGGAAAATGGGTTGATTTATTTCATCTTGACGCAGGATAACGTGGACTGAACGCAACAGTGGATGTTTGAAATGCAAGCTAGTTGCCTGATGTGCAACTCGGACTGTTCTGAAAATAGTTCCTGAGCAATGCTGCAGCTGCATTATACAGCCATATCTTGGTTTTTGAACCGCCTAGTTCCTGAACGCTTTGGCTCCCGAGCAATCGAAACCCAGAAGTGAGTGTTCTGGTTTTTGACTGTTCTTTTGGAAACTGAACGTCCGAGAGGGCTTCCGCGGCTTCTGATTGGCTGCACAAGCTCCCTGAAGCCAATCAGAACCCAACCTTTGGTTTTTGAACGTTTTGGAATCCGTTCGACTTCCAAGGTACGACTGTACAACTGAACTCTATCAGAAGCTTGTGTACCTTAAGGGTCTATGTGGTCCTTCAGGTATCCTGCACCCAAATTGTTAAGGGTCTTGAAAATTAATAAAAGGACCTTGAATGGCTGTTAAAATTAATGGGCTCACTTAATTGCAAGATTGAAGGATGAATGGCGGCTAACAGATTGAGGTTGAATCCTGACAAGACAGAAGTACTGTTTTTGGGGAACAGGAGGCAGGTAGGTGTGGAGGACTCCTTGGTCCTGAATGGGCTAACTGTGCCCCTGAAGGACCAGGTGCACAGCGTGGGTGTCATTTTGGACTCACAGCTGTCCATGGAGGCGCAGGTCAATTCTGTGTCTAAGGCAGCTGTTTATCAGCTCCACCTGGTATGCAGACTGAGACCCTACCTGCCCACGGACTGTCTTGCCAGAGTGGTGCATGCTCTGCTTATCTCCCGCTTGGACTACTGCAATGCACTCTATGTGGGGCTACCTTTGAAGGTGATTTCAAGTAATCCAGAATGAGGCAGCTAGACAGGTGACTGAGAGTGGCCACCCAGACCATATAACACCAGTCCTGAAAGACCTACATTGGCTCCCAGTGCATTTCCAAGCACAATTCAAAGTGTTGGTGCTGACCTTTAAAGCCCTAAATGGCCTCAGTCCTCTATAACTGAAAGAGCATCTCCACCCACATCGTTCAGCCCAGACACTGAGGTCCAGCTCCGAGGGCCTTCTGGCAGCTCCCTCCCTGTGAGAAGTGAGGTTACAGGGAACCAGACAGAGGGCCTTCTCGGTAGTGGTGCCTGCCCTGTGGAACGCCCTCCCATCAGATGTCAAGGAAAACAACTATCTGACTTTTAGAAGACATCTGAAGGCAGCCCTGTTTAGGGAAGTTTTAAATATTTGATGTTTTATTGTGTTTTTAATATTCTGTTGGGATCCACCCAGAGTGGCTGGGGAGACCCGGCCAGATGGGCAGGGTAAAAGTAATTATCATTATCATTATCATTATTATTTTCTAACCCACAGACTATCTAATGTGATGAAAACATATTAGTGTTGAAAACAGGGACATATATATCACTGTAGGAGAAGCTAAATTAATAAACTGAGAACTGAACATATTAATACTATTTTTTTAAAGTTACCACTGAACTATTAAACATGAATGCAATATGAGGCATAATAATATGCTAGCATGAAATGAGTGTCTATATACACAAAGCAAATTTATATGCATGATTGAAAAAATACTTAATTATACTAACGTTGAGTGGTGTGTTTTTTTCTAGCAGAAAGAAAAGAAGTATTTAGATAAAGCACGGCTTAGAAATTTCTATCAAGTTATATTATATCTTCACTGTCATCAAAAAGTGGGTTGGGGGGGAGAACGGGAAATATTAGTTTCCAGTGAGTCTCTGTTGAAATTTTGAAATAAAAAACTCTGATATATCTTAATATTTATGATTCTAATAAACTACCACAATATTAAAATGCTAGATAAAAACCTGGATGTCAAAAGCTGCAATTTGTTGTCAAGACAAAACAATTTTGAATAATAACCCATGACTGAAATCTAAGATCACATCTCTTATTTAATAAGTGATCCCCTTGGTGATATATTCCGGATATTAAAGTCAGTTTAACTCACTGGGACCAGCTGTTTCAAATTGACACACAACAACCTGCCAAGTGATAGCAGAAAATAACTGTTTGTGTTCTGATTTTCAGCTTTAGTTGACTGTCTCAAACTGATCCCATTTTGGATAATATGGAATTAATGAATAAGCGAGGCAAATGGCAAAAATGCAGGTTATGGTGCGTTTACCATGCTATCTCTGAAAATATGTGGAACGCTATGATTTATACACAAATTAGGTTGCCTTCTTACAAGCTTCCAAATCTGCACAGCCAGGGGACAGCCAGGGAACTAGAAAAATAGTGAAACGTGATACACTTTTAAGTTTTGTTGCATAGACTGCGTAGATTACATGTTTCAAACCATAAATGGTGTTGAGTGCATTGCAAGGAGTTATACAGTACCTTTAATAATAATAAGTTTAATAAATTTATTGTGGCATCGGCTTTTTTTCCCTTTTTTGATTAAAAAAAAATTATTCAAAATTATAACAAGACATATTATCCAAAAATGTATCATCCTTGTTCCCCCCCCATTTCCCCCCCTCCCACACAAACCCCACCCCACCCCACCCCCCCGACTTCCCTCAGTTCCAGTCTTTGGTTTCTCTAAGAATGCAGTTTTCTGCATGTTACAAAGTTGTATAGATCCTCAAACTATTTAGCTGATTATTATCAATAAAAAGTTTGTGAATGTTTATTCAAAACCTGCCAAGGAGTCCAGTTCGCTTTGTTGCGTCTTCAGATACTTTGTAAAGGGTTCCCATTCACCCTTAAAGTCACAGTTATCCTTGTCCCATAGCTTATATGTCAGTTTTGCCAGTTCTGCATAGTCCATCAATTTTTCTTGCCATGATTCTTTAGTTGGGGTTTCTTCAGTCTTCCATCCTTGTGCTACCAGAACTCCCGCGGCCGTTGTCGCATACATGAAGATGTTTTTCAACTTTTTTGGCAGGTCTTTCCCTACAATCCCCAACAAAAATGCCTCGGGTTTTTTAACAAATGTTAAATGGAATATTTTCTTCAATTTGTTGTAAATCATTTCCCAAATTTTTTTAATTACCTTACAGTCCCACCACATATGATAAAATGTCCCCTCCTTTTCCTTACACTTCCAACATATATTTGAACTAGTTTTGTACATTTTCCCTAACTGCACTGGTGTTGTGTACCATCTGTACATCATCTTCAGGTAATTCTGCTTCAATAGGGAACAATCTGTAAATTTTAAGTCAGTTTTCCATGTTGTTGTTGTTGTTTAGTCGTTTAGTCGTGTCCGACTCTTCGTGACCCCATGGACCAGAGAACGCCAGGCACTCCTGTCCTCCACTGCCCCCCGCAGCTTGGTCAGACTCATGCTGGTAACCTCGAAAACACTATCCAACCATCTCGTCCTCTGTCGCCCCCTTCTCCTTGTGCCCTCCATCTTTCCCAACATCAGGGTCTTCTCCAGGGAGTCTTCTCTTCTCATGAGGTGGCCAAAGTACTGGAGCCTCAGCTTCACAATCTGTCCTTCCAGTGAGCACTCAGGGCTGATTTCCTTCAGAATGGAGAGGTTTGATCTTCTTGCAGTCCATGGGACTCTCAAGAGTCTCCTCCAGCACCATAATTCAAAAGCATCAATTCTTCGGCGATCAGCCTTCTTTATGGTCCAGCTCTCACTTCCATACATCACTACTGGGAAAACCATAGCTTTAACTATACGGACCTTTGTTGGCAAGGTGATGTCTCTACTTCTCAAGATGCTGTCTAGGCCTGTCATTGCCCTTCTCCCAAGAAGCAGGCGTCTTTTAATTTCGTGGCTGCTATAATTTAACTCAATCTTCCATCATAATGTTGTGCCCTACATCTTGTGCCCATTTAATCATAACTGATTTTACCTCTTCATCTTTCGTCTCCCATTCTAACAGTATGCTGTATGCGGCCTTCAGTAGTTTCACTTTCCCTTCAATCACTTCCGTTTGAAACCTAGATCTAGTATAACTAAATCCTTTCTTGCTGTCTTCTTTAGGTGTGGCATCGGCTTTCTTAGGCTGGAATCCACTCAATCGGATGCAAGCACCTGAGCTGAAGACACTAGTTCCTCTTGTGCATGTTCCTTTGGAAATTAAACAGCATGTAAATTAATTAGATCCATAGAATCATAGAGTTGGAAAAGATCCCAAGGATCATTTAGTTCAGCCCCCTGCAATGCAGGAATCTCAGTCAATGTGATGATGAAGAAGATTATGATGACGAGGATGACGACGTCCGTATTTTAAAGAGGAAAACATTCGGCACATAATTCCTTTAGGAAAAAGCAGTCCTGGAAATGTCAATGATCCATTGCAATAGCATTGCTTCGTTCAAAATAGAGAAATATGGACTTTGGGGTGAAGTTACACAGGACCAGTGATTTCCCCCCCCCCAAAAAAAGGTGAAATTGTTACACTAAGTCTCCAGGGGATGCCAGGAAACAGGGAATTACGTCCACATGTGGTGGGGGTATAAATAAGTACAATTTTTCTGGCAAAGGGTGTTTAAGGAAATAACAGAAATCACTGGGTTAAAGCTGACCAAAAGTCCAGAGGTAGCATTGTTAACAATTTACGATGGGGTGGAAGGTTCGAAAGCTATGAAGGACAACTTTATTGACAGCAGCACAAATTATGATAGCTAGGAAGTGGAAGGGACAGGCAGAATACAAAATGGAAGAATGGTATGAAGAGGTGCAGGATATAGCCATTAATGATAAATTAGCATGTGCCATTAAGGTAAGATGGGGAATATGCATGAGAAATGATTTTGAGGAGATATATAGGGTGTAGAATTTGTACTGGTTAAACGGAAAGGGGTCAAACCATTATAAGAAGTGTTGAAATTTTAGGAGGCTGGATAGTTACAATGGAATGGTCTCAGTGGTGTGGTGCACATTTTTGTTCTTATTTATGTATGATTATTACTTTGTCAAAGAAAGAAAGAAAGAAAGAAAGAAAGAAAGAAAGAAAGAAAGAAAGAAAGAAAGAAAGTCTCCAGGTGACTTTGGGCAGATCTGAACAAATGCCCGTTTGACAACAGCCACATTCACCACCAGTGGAGGTGCTAAAAAATACGGCAAGCTGTTTCCTTAGCTAGTTTGGGGGTTGCCCCTGGTTATGGTACAGGTCAAATAAATGAGCCCCCACCTCCCTCGTTCTCACACCAATGCGCACATGTGCAACGGTAGAGGCCTGGCGGGAAAGCTGAAAGCTCACCATTGCTTTATATATTTGATGGCTGCTTTGGAACTTGTTATGATGGCGTGGGGTTTTATGCTTCCTTTATGATCCATGATTTAGGTTAGGAAGATATGCAATGAATTAAGCAGGGTTGTTGTTGTTGTTTAGTCGTGTCTGACTCTTCGTGACCCCATGGACCAGAGCACACCAGGCACTCCTGTCTTCCACTGGCTCCTGCAGTTTGGTCAAACTCATGCTGGCATGCTGGTAGCTTCAAGAACACTGTCCAACCATCTCATCCTCTGTCGTCCCCTTCTCCTTGTGCCCTCCATCTTTCCCAACATCAGGGTCTTTTCCAGGGAGTCTTCTCTTCTCATGAGGTGGCCAAAGTATTGGAGCTTCAGCTTCACGGTCTGTCTTTCCAGTGAGCACTCAGGGCTGATTTCCTTAAGAATGGAGAGATTTGATCTTCTTGCAGTCCATGGGACTCTCAAGAGTCTCCTCCAACACCATAATTCAAAAGCATAAATTCTTTGGCGATCAGCCTTCAGGGTAGAAGTTCTAAAAATCAGATGTTTTAATAACCAAGAATTCGCCTTGATTCCTGTTCCTAGATAGAGAGAAGGTGATTCGGGTTATCCAGGTAGAAGATTATAAGTCGGGAAATTTATACCATGGATGGTGAACCTTTGCCCTTCCAGATGTTTTTGGACTAAAACTCACATCTTCCCCAACCATTGGGCATGGTATCAGGGACCAATGGGAATCAAAATACCATAGCATCTTGACAGCTACACATTCCGCGTCCCCCCTTGTTGCCTCTTGCTGTTGTTCTTTGGCAGTACCAAAGATAAGGTAAAGGTTCGTTGAAATTTGCCAGGCACCCTGATTTCTACAGTCATATAAGGTTTCTTTTTTCTATCCTTTATCCTGTTTGGTCACCGTGAAAGCAAGCTCCATTTTGTATTATTATTCCTTTGCAGCAGTGTGGCCCACTTGCTTTCAAGTACAACGTTTATGTAAATGAAATTGTTTTAAGGCAAACATTCTGGACTGTCGCTAGCTAATTTCTCTTTTAATATACACAGATGAAACACAATGGAAGGCAATGGAACAGTGCCAATTTACACCAGTTAGGTATTTTGGCTGAGAAATCACGAAAGAAAATGAGATCCCTCGTTTTTATTACGCAGTATAACCTTGGTTTATATCTAAGTGACACCTCATTTCCTTTTGGCAGCTTATTTAATTTGGCAATTGTTTACTTGGGGAATAAACACACACACACACACACACACACATATATATTCAACCCTTCACAAAGTCAAAGAGGACAATGCACAGCCTTCCCCTTAGATTCCTACAGAAGCATTTACACGAGGTCGGAGCCAGCAAACACCTTAGAATATATTTGCTCAACGCTCATCTCAGTTTGGCTGAGATCAGTTCAGTTATGTACACTTCCTTTAGCTTTTCCAGAGGCACTGAGAAAATCCAGCTATGTTTTAATAACTTTTATGGCCACCTTTCATTTGGCTGGGGCAGGGGGCGGAATCAGCTATGTTTTAATAAGTTTTATGGCACCATGTATTCTTGTCTAAATAGACAATTCTATTTGTCATCAGAATGGGTGGTGCGATTGAGTGGACAACAAAAGGAGCCCACCTCAAATTCAATTAGTTTTTCTGTGTTGTTTTCCCATCGCGCTTCAAAGTCCAGCCCTAAGTTTCATTGCAATTCTGGAAACCGTGTGAGAAAATGATATTTCAGCAGTATTTTAGCTGGACACCACTGGATCTAATTTATGTTTCTGGAAGGGTATGAAACTGCCAAAAATCAGCCTTGCAGGAGAATTCCCTACAGTCTTCTCAGAGGTCACTATCAAACCACCTCCTCTTATGAGTAGTTAGTTTTCCCAGAAATCTTTTCCTGAAAAACAAATTGAAATTTCTCCTTATCTCATTTTGATTAAGACTGCTCCTCGGGGATTAGGTTTGGATAGATTTTTTGAAATATGACTAGAGCTGCACTGAATGTTCACCTAGAAAAATCGGCGGGGGGAGGGGGGAAATCCCTTGTTAAAAAAATCAAGCCTATACATATCTTGTTTGCATGCTACTCCCTGCTTGTTCCCAGTGGCTTATTTCCTCTAACTGTAGCTTCATTTTTTAAAATAAAAGACTTCTTGCTGTACAGTGGTACCTCGGGTTAAGTACTTAATTCGTTCCGGAGGTCCGTACTTAACCTGAAACTGTTCTTAACCTGAAGCACCACTTTAGCTAATGGGGCCTCTTGCTGCCGCCGCGCCGCCAGAGCACGGTTTCTGTTCTCATCCTGAAGCTGAGGTACTATTTCTGGGTTAGCAGAGTCTGTAACCTGAAGCGTCAGTTCTTAAGCTGAGGTACTATTTCTGGGTTAGCAGAGTCTGTAACCTGAAGCGTATGTAACTTGAAACGTATGTAACCTGAGGTTTCACTGTAATCTCAATCAATCTGGGATCAGGCAGGCAACTTGATGATGTCATTTCATTCTGTAAACAGGTAGAATCAGCAATACCACAAATCGATACAATACGATAATCTTTATTGTCATTGTCCCATACAGAACAACAAAATTGAAAATCCACATCAGACATTCAGAAACCAACAAGCCTGCTATCCCAGCCTGGTTAGCCCCCTAAAAACTCTGATACCCCATAATTAAATACAATATACTCCCATAGAGACTACCTTACACTGCATTTAAAACCAAAATCGCATTTAAATAGAAACTGTTTCTCAAGGGGCTAGTCCAGAGTGAGGGGGGAAACGAATGCTTCCTAATGAAGGGATCTGCCAACCACACCTGGTCTAGGCTGCACCTACAAAAGTATAGTAATAGTACCACTCTATTCTGCCTTGGTCAGACCACAGCTGGAATACTGTGTCCAATTCTGGGCACCACAATTTAAGAAGAACACTGAAAAGCTGAGACATGCTCAGAGGAGATGGTCAAGGGTCTGGAAACCAAGCCTTAGGAGGAAAGGTTGAAGGAGCTGGGTATGTTTAGCCTGGAAAAGAAGTGACTGAGAGGAGATATGAAAGCCATTTTCAAATGTCTTAAGGACTGTCACATGGAAGATGGCGCAAGCTTGTTTTCTCCTGCTCTGGAGGGTAGGACTCAAACCAATGGATTCAAGTTACAAGAAAAGAGATTCCAACTAAGCACCAGGGAAAACTTTCGGATACTAAGAGCTGTTTGACAGTGGAACGGTCTCCTTGGGAGGTGTGGTTTCTCTTTCCTCTGAGGTTTTTAAGAAGAGGTTGGAGGGCCACCTGTCATGGATGCTTTAGCTGAAATTCATGCATTGCAAGGGGTTGGACTAGAAGACTCTGGGAGTTCCTTTCCAATCTACAATTCTATGAGCTCCCCAACTCAAAATGTTTTAAGCCACCTGCAAAAGAACAACCTTCCACCACCCATTCGAATCGAATATCACTGAAAGACAGTTTGTTCACTAATACTGATCTTTCCCTAAAAGGTAAAGGTAAAGGTACCCCTGCCCGTACGGGCCAGTCTTGACAGACTCTGGGGTTGTGCGCCCATCTCACTTAAGAGGCCAGGGGCCAGCGCTGTCCAGAGACACTTCCGGGTCACGTGGCCAGCGTGACATCGCTGCTCTGGCGAGCCAGAGCCGCACACGGAAACGCCGTTTACCTTCCCGCTGGTAAGCGGTCCCTATTTATCTACTTGCACCCGGAGGTGCTTTCGAACTGCTAGGTTGGCAGGCGCTGGGACCGAGCAGTGGGAGCGCACCCCACCACAGGGATTCGAACCGGCGACCTTTCGATCGGCAAGCCCTAGGCGCTGAGGCTTTAACCCACAGCGCCACCTGCGTCCCTCGATCTTTCCCTAGGCAGTCTCAAAAGAGTACAGTGGTACCTCGGGCTAAGAACATAATTCGTTTTGGAGGTCCATTCTTAACCTGAAACTGTTCTTAACCTGAGGTACCACTTTAGCTAATGGGGCCTCCCGCTGTCACCATGCCAGCACACGATTTCTGTTCTCATCCTGAAGCAAAGTTCTTAACCCGAGGTACTATTTCTGGGTTAGCGGAGTCTGTAACCTGAAGCGTCTGTAACCCAAGGTACCACTGTATTGCCTGCCTTTGAGAAAGGATCCATTTGTGCTGTAAAATGAAGTCGTGTCCTAGAAGATGTCAGTCACAAGTTCCTTAGCAGACAAATTAATATGGAAAAAGTTTGTTTATGTTAGGGTGGATTGAAAATCACTGTCTTACACCATAATCCTCACCTTTTCTTTTCACATCAGCTCACACCTTCTGCCTGGGGTATAGGTAAAGGCAGGTGTCAACATTTGTTGCTGCCTTGATAAAATCAAGACCATTAGCGGTTGACAGATGGCCATTCTACTCTGATTAGGTTCTGATGAAAGGTTTTTATTAACAGTTATCTGTTGAGGTGTCAAGAGTTGTAAAGGCAGTTTTCTGGGATGACAGGTGTGGCCAGCACGTTGCTATTGCACAGCAAAGGCTGAGCAGAATGCACAAAGTAAAGGACAATTATATATTATTATTATTATTATTATTATTATTATTATTATTATTTATTGAATTTATATACTGCTCTCAGGGCAGTTCACATAATAAAATCAAGATATAAAACCACAAAATATCTAATAAAAATAAAAGCAACCCAATAGCCCTTCCACATACACACACACAATTTTTTTAAAAGGGCATTGGGTGTAAATCAGATCAACCAAAGGCCTGGTTAAAAAGGAACGTTTTTGCCTGGTGCCTAAAGGTGCACAATGAAGGCGCCAGGTGAACTTCCCTGGGGAGAACATTCCACAGACGGGGAGCCACTACAGAGAAGGCCTGTTAAAATGTGAGAAATGGGACTCACAGTTACTCTCCAGGCTCAAAAATGTGACTTTCGACCATTCACTCAAAAATGGTGCCAAACGGTTGCAAATGCTCCCCTGAGAGGTTTGGCGGTCAAAACAGAAGGCTTTTTATCACAGGAAAAGAAATCAGCTCTCAACAACTTAACCGGCAGAAAAAGATTTTTTTGAAAAAATCCCTAAGCCCCGGGGTCACAATTTGATGAAAAATCTGACTTTCGGCCATTCACTCTAAAATGGTGCCAAACGGTTGCAAACCTGAGAGGTTTGGCGGTCGAAACAGAAGTCTTTTTATCTCAAGAAAAGAAATCAGCTCTCAACAACTTAACCGGCAGAAAAAGATTTTTTTGAAAAAATCCCTAAGCCCCGGGGTCACAATTTGATCAAAAATCTGACTTTCGGCCATTCACTCAAAAATGTTGCCAAACGGTTGCAAATGCTCCCCTGAGAGGTTTGGCGTTCGAAACAGAAGGCTTTTTATCACAGGAAAAGAAATCAGCCCTCAAAAACTTAACCGGCAGAAAAAGAATCTTTTGAAAAAATCCCTAAGCCCCGGGGTCACAATTTCATCAAAAATCTGACCTTTGGCCATTCACTCAAAAATGGTGCCTACTGAAGAAAGTAGGAAAAACCACTGGGCCGGTAAGATATAATCTAACTGAAATCCCTTATTTTGACTACTGGCTCCTCACACAGCTCCTGACTCACGACAGTGTGTTGCCCATCACTCAGTTCTGACTAAAGGAATTAATGCAGCCACTGCTGGCGGGGACATTTTGGGACCCAAAATATCCAACGCCAGTAAATTCTGGTGTTGGAATTCTGCCTCGGTCAGAGGGATGCGCAGGTCTTCCAGGCACCGGCAGAATTCCTTTCCAGACCTCCCTCCCGCGACTCCCGGCAGGAAACAGACGAGGTCCAGCTCGGCGATTTTTCCCAGACTGTGAGAAAAACACACCACTGCTTCTCCTCCTCCCTGCTCCCCAGGGAGGGGAATCAGACTCAGACAGAAACGTATTTACATGTCTTTATTTCTGTCTTTCGCAGCCATACAGATAAAGATGTCTGCACTCTTCGAACAACAGAGAGAATCTCACTCCACCCATGTACATCCTGTACAGGTCATATGACACACACTGAGCTCACATCCGGTGCTCAATAAGGAGAATGGACTGCCCCTTTGTTCCCATGGCAACAGTTACAAACATCCTGTTTGGCTTTGCAGCCACCTGCAGCTGACTGAGCTGCTAGAGCCTTTGCTTGCTGCAGCATTGCTGCTTTATGGTAACATACTCCCCCTAAAGTATCAATGCGTGCTGTGAGCAAAGCGTCATCCAGAGAAGAAAACAAACAGTTGTTATATGTATAACACTCCCCTGTTGTTTCAGTTCCACCCTTGGAACTACCCGCCATTGGTTTCACCAATGTACCTCTCTGGTTGTGTGACTTCCAAGGAATGAGTGCATCTGCATTACCTTGGTTAGCAACTCTCTGTTGTGCCTTTGTCTCTGACTCAGACACAGCTTCAATTTGACCTTGGTCGTTTACAACAGCAACACATGCAATAGCTAGGTTAGCAAATTCCTTTGAATACCTCTTGGGTGGTACACCCTTCGTTGCTCTCTCAGACCTACGTACGAGGTGCTGCTCTCCCTTGCTTTCTGGTTCAGCCTCTGAACTCTCTGGAGAACCAGTACTAAGCTTAATCAGTGGTTCATCCTCCTCTTCTGAGGGTCTAGTCATTATGTGAGATTTCCTCTCAATGACTGTTTCAACTGAGCTGTCTGAGCTATCGCTTGTCATCATCAGTACTACTGAACTCAATAAGATCAAACTCATCATCATCATCATCAGAATCATCATCATCTCCTGTGGGAAAAGTGTGAACAATCACTCTCTCCTGTTCAGGAGCACTCTCTAGAAATTTTGTGAGAATCACCTGACCAGATTCAGACAAAATTACTCTGTAGAGACCCTTTTCATAACCCACAAAAATGCCTCTGGCATTCTTCACTCCACCTGGAGCTTCTGTTCTCACATGAGACCCAAAAACCTTGAAATGGGCAACAGAAGGTTTTCTGTGGAACAGTTTCTCAAAAGGAGAACTTCCCAACTCTTTTGAAAACTTTCTCAACCACGTATAAGTGAATGACATCAGCGACTCAGCCCAGTACTCATGTGGCAGATGTGAACTTAGCAATTGCGCCTCCATTCCCTTTTGCAATTCTTTGTTCACCCTAACACAGACACATTTCTTCCAAGCTTCTTCGGAAGCTGCAATTTTGTGTCTTATCCCTTTCTTCTTCAGGAACTTCTGGAAATCCTGTAAAAGAAATATTGGCTTCTCATCTGTGCAAAGACAATCTATGTCAGCATTATGCATATTTTTAACTTTGTCACAAAACTCTTTAAACCTTTCTAAGGCGTCTTTTGGTCTCTCCAAAAGATAAATCCAGACAAAACCTGTGAAAGAATCAACACTTGTGACTCTTGTGTCACTAGCCTAAAAAGAATACCCTTTTACAAGGTGTGATATCTTAGTAGTTTTCCTTTTCCGAAAGTGTAAGCAGAATCCACACTCACTTCCCTTCACTGTTACAAAACAGTGGGTGGAGTCAAACAGAAGCCCAGAAGAGCTGGCTGAAGCATTTAAATCATTCCTGATCTTAATCTTTTAAATGTTCCCTAATGTTACCAGCACAGAATGCAGATGCTGATGAGAGAGTCTACTTACGTCTCCATCCATTTTCTCTGTCACTCCCTGAATGATCAAACCAAAGGAGATGGCTATGCCTCTAGAGCCCTAGTGACCAAGGAGCCAGCAGAGGGAGGTGTCACAATGAAGGGCGTGTCACAAGGACCTCCACAACCTAGCAACCACCAGTACTCAACTGACACTACTCTCAACTGACACTACTAAGTTTCCTTATATGGATTTTAATCCATGTTCAGCCCCAACACATTTTAAAAGGGTATAGGTCAATCAGATCAACCAAAGGCCTGGTTAAAAAGGAACATTTTTGCCTGGTGCCTAAAGGTGTATAATGAAGGCACCAGGTGAACTTTTCTAGGGAGAGCTTTCCACAGATGGGGAGGCACTGCAGAGAAGGCCCGTTCTCGTGTTGCCACCCTACAAACCTCTCGAGGAGGAGGTACATGAAGAAGGGCCTCAGAAGATGATCTCAAGGTCCAAGTAGGTTCATATGGAGAGAGGCAGTCATTGAGGTATTGCGGTGCTGAGCTGTTTAAGGCTTTGTAGGTCAAAACCAGCACTTTGAATTGGGCCCGGAAACTAATTGGTAGTCTGTCCAGCTGGACCAGGATCGGTGTAATATGCTCAAACTGTCTTGCTCCACTGAGCAACCTGGCCGCTGAATTCTGCTCCAGCTGAAGTTTCTGAACCATCTTCAGAGGCAGCCCTATGTATAACGCATTGCAGTAATCTAACCTTGAGCTCAGCAGAGCATAGACAACAGTAGTTAGGCTGTCCCTGTCCAGATAGGGGCGTAGCTGATGGAAGGCACTCTGGGCCACTCAGGGGCAGTGTAACCCCATCAAAAGCAGGTGACCTCCCACCCATCCGCTCTAGGGAACCATCCACTAACAGTGCCTCAGTCTTATCTGGATTGAGCTTCAGTCTGTTGGCTCTCATCCAGTCCATTACCAAGGCAAGACACTGGTCCAGCACATCATCATCATCATCATCATCATACCCATACCCATCTGGCTGGTTTTCTCCAGCCACTCTGGGCAGCTTCCAGCACATATTAAAACATAAATAAAAACTTTTCTGATACATTCTCATCACAGGGTTAAAAGAGGGTTAAAAAAAAGGGATGGGAAGTTGCATTTTTTTCCCTTGAGGGAAAGCCAAAGCAGAATATAATACATGAGATCAAACAAAAGTGGGCGGGAACAAGTCATGATTAGAGGAGAGCGAAATACAAGTGGGCATAGCCACATGTTGTGCCCATATTTTGTCAAGACATCAAGGAACTCTGCAAGCACAGAGGGCTTTGTTTGAAGTGACTTGCTCGCTTATAATTGGGTCACGACTGGCAAGAGAAAGAAGCTTCTCTTGGCCTAATATATAATTGTCATTACAAATTCAATCTCTGCAGCCAATAAAAAGGGACAAATGGGAAAAGCATGCGAGTACTTACTACTTCTGCATCTTATTGAGCTTTTAATTTAAAAAAGCCTGGAGGACTCCAAGGCCAGTCTCCTGGAATCTATTCTCTTTTTAGAAAGAAAGAAAGAAAACACACACAGACACACACACACACACACACCCAAAAAAGTGTAAAGCTCTTTTAAAAATGCTGTCTCTTGCTTACTTAGGTCTCACTTTCATATTTTGTCAATCAGCTTAGTTTTCTCCCTGCCCTAGGGAAACCACTTTAAGTCAGTCATAATCACTGTATCCACCTAGCCAAATTAATTACTGTTTTGCCGTGAAGAATAAGGGCTTCGCCACCTTTTGAGGCAGACATTACAGGGAGGAGTTGAAAATATCTCCAGGCAGGCTGACCTACATATCTATGCTCCCTTTCCTGACATATTCTCATTTTACAGTTTGTATCCAAACATGCAAATCACACAAAATAAGACTTGGATTAAAAAAACAGTGCAACATTTTCAAAGTGATCCCCTGCCACCTGCAAATCTCTCAAAAACACGATGCCTCTTCTCCTTTAAGTCCACATTTCTCCAGCAAATATTTTCTTGAAGCAGCAGAGTCTCATCTTCCTCTTCGTCTTCAACTCTTCTTTATTCATTGCCAGTCTACGATTTCCCCCTATATCTCTAGCTTGTTTGACTAATACAGATTTTAAGCTCTCTGCATAGGAAATAAATAATTTGTTGATGCTAAATAAATCATAAGCTACAGTTCCACTACCATTAGGAAATGTTTGTGACCTCTCCTTCACCAGAGCATGAAAAACTACCATCTATCTATCTATCTATCTATCTATCTATCTGAATTCACAGGTTTTTTAAGACAACTTTCTGAATTGCATGTGTAATTTATTATCTTTTATTTAGCCAGATAGGCAACACACAGATAGTTGCTCCCCCCTGACTTTTCTTGCCTATTTATCCTGGTTTTAAAGTTGGTAGTTCAAACAACTACAAGTCAATATCTATGAAATGATTCTGTTCAGCCTTAGCATAGTGTGTATGTCTATGCCTTCTTTCTTTTTTTAGTCAAATGAAAATATAACCACTTTTAAAATCCACCTTCCTTAATCTGCATTCTGCAAGGAACTATAACATATACAGTGGTACCTCGGGTTAAGTACCTAATTTGTTCAGGAGGTCCATTCTTAGCCTGAAACTGTTCTTAACCTGAAGCACCACTTTAGCTAATGGGGCCTTCTGCTGCCGTCGTGCCGCCGGAGCATGATTTCTGTTCTCATCCAGAAGCAAAATTCTTAACCCGAGGTACTATTTCTGGGTTAGCGGAGTCTGTAACCTGAAGCGTATGTAACCTGAAGCGTATGTAACCCGAGGTACCACTGTATACAAGAGTCAAAACATTTTCAAGCCAAACACACACCAGTTTCTCATGTTTCAGTGTGATTATTCACAAGTAGATGGTTGCATTGCGGGGGCTTGGAATAGATGACCCATTAGATCCTTTCTGGCTCTACAAATTTGTGATTCTACAAATTTGTCCACTTCAGTTTTTTCTTGTTTTTTTCATTTTTTCCAATCATAATTTCAGTTCTCCACTTTCCCATATCACTTTGTGATTTGGTCCTAATAAAATTCACTAGCATTTCAGAGCAAAATTTTCCTGTTGTATACATTCTGTATGCAATTTTTGCCTAATAAAACAATTTCCTGAATTTCCGTACATTATCTTCACTAATATATAGATTCTTGTGCCCACTCTGCATGCATTTTTGTATACATTACTTGACTGGGGAACTGCAAAGCAAAATCTGGACAAAAGTGTGTTGTTTCAAAACAAGCTGCAGGTTAAGTAGCTTCACCTTTAAATGCAAACGGAATTGAATTTCTCCTTACTCACAAATCGGTGTGTTTCAGCACACTGCATGGCATCTAGCCACATTTACTCAAGGTCTTCTATGCATATCAATGGAAATTACAAAGTTGCTAACGTTTAGTTTTGCAGACTCGCTGCCTGCAGAAAGACCGAGTGTATGGCCTGTAATTATAAGAGATGGAGACTGTGAAATCCCAGGTCATTTGTAAACTGATCATTCCCCAACTGCTCCTCCTTGTACTTTTAAGTGTTTTGAGCCTGGTAAATTGAAACCTGAAGAAACACAGAACTATGATCTCTAGGACCTCTACAGCAAACCTGGACTTTGGCTGATTTGTGCTAGGAAGTAACTGCTTACTTACCCCATAATTAACACCACAAAGCTGATTCTCTGAAGATAAAGTGTGGGAGGTCAGATGTGGGCTTGAGAAGAAAAGCATTTCACTCAAACAGCCCCATTTGAGACTCCAAAAGCTCAAATCAGATCTTCAGTCAATGCCGCCTCTCAAACATAAAATATCTGCCTCATTTTGTATTCTTAAATATGTTATTTAATGCTTTTCATGCACGCACACAGCTCTAGCTCACATCACACTTAGCGAACAAGTTCAAAGAGAGAATCAGAGCTGGGGCCTGAGATCAAGTAAATTTATGTCTTGGCTAAAGCATGCACAACCTCTCCCTGCCCTAAAGCACAGGGAGATTTAGAGCAAAATCCTGGGCCTATCTACTCAGAGGTAAATTGTATAGTTCCGTCGGTAGAGCATGAGACTCTTAAACCCAGGGTCGTAGGTTTCAACCCTAAGTTGGGCGACAGAGTCGACTAGATGATGATTCGTTGATTCTATGAAAACCCAATGACTTCAGTGGGACTTGCTTCCAGATCACTGAGCATAAGATTGCATCCTGAAAGTTGCCTTGAAAGGACTATGTCCAGTGAAGAACTGGCCACAGTTATATCAATAAAGGTAAAGGGACACCTGACCATTAGGTCCAGTCATGGCCGACTCTGGGGTTGCGGCGCTCATCTCGCTTTATTGGCCCAGGGAGTTGGCGTACAGCTTCCGGGTCATGTGGCCAGCACGACTAAGCCGCTTCTGGCGAACCAGAGCAGCGCACAGAAACGTCGTTTACCTTCCCGCCGGAGCGGTACCTATTTATCTACTTGCACTTTGACATGCTTTCGAACTGCTATGTGGGCAGGAGCTGGGACCAAGCAATGGGAGCTCACCCTGTCGTGGGGATTCGAACCACCAACCTTCTGATCAGCAAGCCCTAGTCTCTGTGGTTTAACCCACAGCGCCACCCGAGTCCCTATTTATATCAATAGAAATACATAAATTTGTCCTTTTGAAAACTAGTGGTATCCATGAGAATACTTTTTTAAAAAACAACCATTCCTCTCCGAGAACTTGGGACTCCAAATCTGATGAAAATTTAGGAAGAATTTAAGTTTTCTCTCTCAATAAAAGGTGACCCTCTATAATCTAGATGTTGGGTTCCAACTCCCTTCAGCCCTAAGCCAACATGGCCAATGGTCAGGGATGAGGGGAGCTGAAATCCAAAAACATCTGGAAGACCAAAGGTTCACCAACCCTGATGTGAAGCAAGATTTGCAATAATATACTGAATGCCCATTTTTAGTTGAGTTGACGTAGAAATGCTACACAAGTATTTGCCACGGTCTTGGGTCACTTCCTGGTACTTAAGTGCAAAAAAAAAAAAAGTACCTTAAAGAGGTGAGTAGGGAAAAGTTCAGAACTGCAATAGCAGGATGCTTAGCATACCTTAAGTATCTTGCCAAAAACATTTCTGGGTTATTCTCAAAAACCATATATCATCATTCTTTTTGAGGACTATTCAACCAGATGGAACTTGCTTCAGATCAAAGCCGCTGTCAATGAAATGACCGATTGCTATATTATCTTTACAGCGTGGATGCCATTTCCATATGGTGATAGCTAAGTTACGCTTCTAATGTTTGAAACAAAGAATCATGGGATGTAGGGATACATGGTCATTTTGCAGGCCAGAACCACGACTTCCTGGGGCTGGCTGCAGTGGCAATGTAAACTACCACATGATCTGCCTCTGTGTGATGTAGTTACCGTATTTTTCACTCTATAGGACTCAGCGGACCATAGGACGCACCTTTAGAGGGGGAGATCAAGGGGGGGAATCTCCCCCTCTCTGCTCAGCACCCCTTCAGCGAAGCGGCAGGAGAAACAGAGCCCCTTCCATTTCTCCTCCCGCTTGGCTGAAGGGGCACTGCGCAGCTCTCCCTCTCTGATGAAGCCAGGAGAGTCTTGCTCTCCTGGCTTCAGAAAAAGGAACCCGAAGCCTTCAGAGCACAGAGGGAACTCGCGCTGCGCTCTGCAGGCTTCAGGTGGCTATCCCTGAAGCCTGGAGAGCGAGAAGGCTCGGTGCGCACCAACCCCTCTCGCTCTCCTGGCTTCAGCGAAAGCAACGCAAAGCCTCTGTAGCACAGAGGGAGCGCTCCTTCTGCGCTTCAGAGGCTTCGCGTTGCTATCGCTGAAGCCAAGGAGCCTGCATTCGCCCCATAGGATGCACACACATTTCCCCTTAATTTTTGGAGGGGAAAAGTGTGTCCTATAGAGTGAAAAATACGGTAGCAGCCTGGAGTTGCTTTGCCACAAAAGTCACAGAGTGGCTTTGGACATGTCACTCGTGCTCAGACCTGTCTTGACTTACAGAGTTGTTATGAGAATAAACTCTTGGGGAAAGAGTGAGATACAAATACAATCAGTATGGATTAAATGCTTCCTGTTTACAATGTCACCTTATGTCAGGGAGCCAACAGGCAGAACAGGTCATTCACAGAGCAGAGAAAGACAGTGACAAGCCATCTGACTTACAGTTAGTTTCTTTTTTAAGGAAGCAGGTCAGAGGACCTATGGATACTTCTAAGGGTTGCTCCTGTCTCGATGAAGCACTTGCCTGGACTTCCCCCCTTCATTCTCTAACCCTCTGTGTCAGGCCCCTCCCTCTGTCTATGGAGAGCCCCAAGGGACCCTCTCTGTTTTTGCCTGGCTCTCTGCTCAGTGACATGCAGTAGATGCCCTATTTTGGGAGTTGGGGGTGGCTTTCAGGCTGTCAGCAGAGAAGCTGTCCGGGTGGCTCTGTGGTGGAGCTGTCAAGTCTGATTCCTGTGGGCTGGGGCACTTGCCTGTTTCATCCTCTTCATCCTCCTCCTAGCTCCCAGCCTCCAGCACTTCCCAGCTCTCTCCCTCCTCTGGGTTGTGACCAGGTTCCCACCAGCAGGATCCAAGATCCAAATCACCTCTCTCTGTGCTTTCCCTGGGGGGCTCTTGGTTAGTTTCTGTTTGCCACTGTGCAGTGCTTTGGAGTCACAAGACTCTGTTTACATTCCAGGGATTCCAGATTGTTGGAAGTCTCACGGAAGACAAGAGACAGATGTGATGTAACTGGTTTCCTGTTCCTTTGTTTTTTCAGTTGCTCTCTGCTCTCACAGAGAGAGGATGCGTATTTCTTTTCTGTCTGTGTAGTAGAAATAAAGCATAGCAATGTACCCATAAATCTCATCACTTCTGCGTGCTGCTTTGATTCTATGCTGAATGGGAAAGTGCCGGAGCCTCATCAAAGGCTCAGGTCATTAATCATGTTGGTGGGCGATTCTGGAAGATGAGCTTTATTAGCTTGGTCGAACAGAGATTCCGACAGTGACTTCTACCACTCCTTTTCATCCTGCCAGTATCTGATACCCTAGATGAGAACCATTTGGTGTTGCCCACACTACAAAATCTATTCCATCAGGCTGTGAATGTATAAAGACAGGATGGTTGTTGTATTGGAGGAAATATGAATTAAAATTGTGATTTATATGGATTGATAAAGGAAGATCAACTCTATTTGATTAACTGGGGAACTAGATAAAAGTCTAAGCAGGAACTGAACATGCACAGTAGGTAGAAATTGGAAATGATAGAAAAATATTAGAAATTAAGAAAAAGTACAGTGGTACCTCGGGTTACATACGCTTTAGGTTACATACGCTTCAGGTTACAGACTTCGCCAACCCAGAAATAGTACCTTGGGTTAAGAACTTTGCTTCAGGATGAGAATAGAAATCGTGTGGTGGCAGCGGGAGGCCCCATTAGCTAAAGTGGTGCTTCAGGCTAAGAACAGTTTCAGGTTAAGAACGGACCTCCAGAACGAATTAAGTACTTAACCCGAGGTACCTCTGTATTTTACTGTGAGCAGCAAAGACGCAAGAGAAAAGAAGCATCTTGTAAGGGGGCAGAGGGTCAACTTTTAAATTTGTGTTAAATTTGAATAAATTTGTTGTTGATTTGTTTTTAAGAATGGAAAATTAATTTAAAATAATTGGCAAAAAATATACATTTTTCCCGCAATAGATGTCTGATGTCTGATTTCTTATTTTAACTTTTTTGAGTGGCTTTATGTACAACTCTCGTGAACCGCTTTGATATTTTCTTGATGTACAGATATTTTTACATATAATTTTTAAAAGGTTACGTAAGGATCAGATCTGCTTGGTTTGTGGAGCGAAGTGCCCGTTTCCTGGCTCAAGCAGCATTCTGAAGCTAAAAGAAATCTATCCCCATTAAAAGACCAACTGCAGAAAGAGAGTCAGAGGGGAGGGTGTGTGGTTAAAAAACTCCTTTATAAATGTTTGAAGTGTTAATACCAAGAATGGCGAGACCTTACTAGTTCAGCCTGTTGGGATATTAAAAGAGTAAAGAGAGGAAATTAAAAAATGGAAAACTTAATCTGAGTATTGCCATGCAGGCTGTTTGTTCAGTCAAAACCAATTTGGACAAAGCTCTGGCACCCTACCATGCCTTCAGCCATAAATCCTGTACTGGGAGGATAAACAATTAAGGGTTTTGCACCCCAAGCTGCATGATTCCATGGCAGAATCCAGGACAGAGGAGGGGAATGGATTTGAAGGGGTTTTTTCAGTGGTGGTTTTGCACCTGCATCTCCAGCTTTCGCCTGAAATAAGCCATACAAAAGCAGCTACACCCTTGTGCAAATTAATTGAAACAAAGTATGTTTTCTATCCTACTCGTAATCCATTACTCAAAACAAACACGAAAAGTCAGTTGATCATTATGCTGTCGGAAGCCTGCAGCCAATAGAAGGAACGATGCGCTCGCCACAATATACTGAGGTTCTACGAAAGAGAGTTATTCCAGAGCTGGAAAAGAGGTATCCTGACTGTACTGGGATATTGCAGCAGGACCTAGCCCCCTGTCACACGTCAAAAATGGTGGAAAAATTCATGACAGAGCAGCAAATACAGGTATTTGATTGGCTAGGGAATTCCCCAAAAGCAAATCCCATTGAGAATTTGTAGGCTATATGCAAAAGTCACCTCCGTGCTGTAGACTGTACGACTATGGAGAAGTTCATTCAGGCACTGATTCAAGTGGAGTACAGGGATCCGAAAATCAACAGTGACTGTTCGAAACTAGTAGACTCCATGCCATACCATGTTCAAATGCTGCTTAAAAATAGCGAAGGTCATATCCGTTACTAATGTTTGTAACATGAGTTTTGTACATTTCTTCTTCTTTGGCGATCACTCATAGCTGAGTAAGATTGTCTTCCATAAACACAGTTTTAACAATGAGTCCGTAAGTGACTGTGGAAGCCAATTCTGGATCCACACATCCTTCCATAGTGGGGACATTAGTTTCTGGGCGGGAGTTGATCACGGTGTGGATTTGCCAAGCGTGCCTTCCTCTTAGCACGTTTCTCCCTTGCATCCTGAGTTCGAGTGTCTTCAGGGCCCATGACACCTTTGGTAAAGGTTGTTCTCCAACTGGAGCACTCGCAGGCCAGTGTTTCCCAGTTGTCAGTGTTTATACTACATTTTTCTAGATTTGCCTTGAGACAGTCTTAAAACCTCTTTTGCTGACTACCAGCATTACGCTTTCCATTTTTAAGTTTGGAATAGAGTAGTTGCTTTGGAAGACGATCATCAGGCATCTGCACAATATGACCAGTCCAACAAAGTTGACGTTGAAGAATCATTGCTTCAACACTGCTGATCTTTGCTTCTTCCAGTACACTGATATTAGTTCACCTGTCTTTCCAAATGATTTGTAAGATTTTTTGGAGACACTGTTTATGGAATATTTCAAGGAGTTGGAGATGGCGTTTATAAGTGGTCCATGTTTCACAAGCATATGGTAAGGTTGGTAGTACAATAGCTTGGTAAACAAGCATTTTGCTTTCCCTGTGAATGTCCCAGTCCTCAAACACTCTGCACTTCAATTGGGAGAAAGCCGCACTCGCAGAGCTCAGGCAATGCTGGATTTCGGCATCAATGTTGGCCCTTATGGAAAGATAACTGCCTAGGTAGGAAAAGTTATCGACAGTTTCCAACGTTAAAACATATGCGTTTGGTTTGTGGCACTGCAGAGGGGTTATTTTGTACTTGTTGGTGCAGCACTTTGGTTTTTTTGGATGTTGAGTGATAGGCCAAGCTTTTTGTAAGCTTCTGCAAAGGTATTTAGGATGGTTAGGAGTTCATCCTCTGAGCATGCGCAAACTACGTTGTCATCAGCATACTGAAGCTCTATGACGGAAGTTACGGTAACCTTACTCTTTGCTTTCAGCCTGCTCAGATTGAAGAGTTTTCCATCTGTTCGATATATGATTTCTACTCCAGTGGGGAGTTTCCCTTCAACAAAGTGTAGAATCATGGCAATGAAAATAATGAATATTGTTAGGGCAATAACACAACCCTGTTTAACACCTGATCCCACTGTGAATGGTTCACTTTGAGAACCATTCTTATCTGCGATTGTTGCTGTCATATTATCATGGAGGAGCCGAATGATGTTTACAAATTTATCTGGGCAGCCAATTTTCAGAAGGACAGTCCACAGGGCATTACAATTTACAGTGTCGAAAGCCTTAGTCAGGTCAATAAACGCAATCTACAGGGGTTGGTTTTGCTCTCTGCATTTTTCTTGAAGCTGTCAAGCAGTGAAAATCATGTCCACTGTCCCCCTAGAAGGCCGAAAACCATTTTGGGATTCAGGAATGGTCACCTCAGATGTTGTTACAAGACAGTTTGTTAAGATCCTTGCAAGAATTTTGCTGGCCGCAGCTAATAGAGAGATGCCTCGATAGTTTCCACAATCAGTTTTGTCACCTTTTTAAAGAGATTGATAATTTTGGCATCCCTAAAGTCTGCTGGGATTTCTTCTCTTTCCCAGATTTTTTCAATGAGCTTGTGAAGTTGTTGTGTAAGTTCAATTCTGCCCACTTTGAAGATTTCGACAGGTATCCCATCAGGTCCACTGGCTTTGTTGTTTTTCATTTGGTTAATAGCTGTACACAACTCTCCCAGATTTGGAGATACTGCAAGCTCATCTCTAACTTGTTTCTGCGGAATTTGGGAGAGGACCTCAGCAGCTATAGGGGAGTTGTGGTTAAGGAGGTGTTGGTAATGTTCTTTCCAGCTCAGTGCAATAGCTTCTTTATCTTTTAGAAGTGTGGTACCATCTGCTGAGCATTGGGGGCATATGCAATTATTTATTGGCCCATATATGGTCTTTGTGGCTTTAAAGAAACTCTGTGCATCAAGAGTGTTGGCTAAGTGCTGGATCTCTTAAGCTTTTTTTATCCACCAGGTGTTTTTTAGTTCTCTGGTTCTTCTTTGAACCTCAGCCTTAGCATTGGCATAGGTTATTTTCTTAGTGGTCCAGTTTCTATCTCTTTGCCAGATCTGAAAGGCCTTCCTTTTCTTGTCAATCATGCATTCAATCTCACTGTCATTCTCATCAAACCAGCCCTGGTGTTTCTTGGTTTGGTATCCAATAGTTTGTTCACACGCTGCAATAATGGATGTTTTTAGCTTGGTCCAGTGTTCCTTGATGTTATCAGGGAATTCTGGAAGCAGATGGTCCTTAGAGTCCTTAAGCAATCCCACTTAATGGGATCTTGAAGGGCTCGAGTGTTCATTTTGCGCCTTGGTTTCCTTCCTTGAAGCCTGCATTGAGGTATAATCTTGATAGTCATTGTGGTGCGTATTAGTCAGTGATCTGTCCAGCAGTTGTCAGTGCTCATCGTAGCTCTGGTAAGGAGCACATCACGGAAATCTTTAGCACGGACAATAACATAGTCTAAGAGGTGCCAGTGGTTTGACCGAGGATTCCTCCATGAAGTTTTAAATTTATTTTTTCTGTCGAAAGAGGGTGTTGGTAATAACAAGGTTGTGTGCTGCACATATTGTCAAAAGTAAGATTCCGTTTTGGTTGCTGTTGCCAACTCCTTCCCAATAGTCCCAGGTCACAGATCAAAATGTTGCCCAACTCTTGCATTAAAATCACCCAGGATGATAATTTTATCTTCCTTAGGCGTCTCTGATAGGACTGTATCCAGCTGAGAGTAAAATACATGTATATGTACATGTATATGTGAATATTGTACAATAAATTACATGGTTTGTCTCAATTAATTTGCACAAGGGTGTATGCCTTTGCTTTCTTCTCCTGTTTTGGGAATGCAAAGGATGTGTTTGTTTTCTTAAGGTGACTAAAGAATACTAAAAAGAATAAATGAAAAGCAAATGCCCAACATAGTCCTGCATGCGGTATGTTCTGAATGTCGGGCAAAGATGTTACAATCAGATTTACACAGACAATAAAATGCAGAGAATGAAAGAAGAGATACATTAATGAATCTTCTTGTCAACACTTCATTGAGGACTGACCGTCAACTGGGCTTCCAGCTCTCAAGGTGAACACTGATGGCTAAATCATGGCTCTAGAGCTAGAAAATGAATTCTATTCAATTCGCATTGAAAGTTGAACCAACCAGCTTTGCACTTTCTGAAACAATCAATGAACTGAAGTTTGCACTTGCTCGAATATTGTAATGCAGTTCCCCAGACAAGTAATATATACGAAAACACATAAGCTAGCACAAAGTGTGCACAGATATGTACATATTAGTGAAAATACACATTTATAAATGCTTTATATGAAAGGAAATTGCATTCCAAAAAAAGGTGTCTATTAGCAGAAATTAACGCTGGTGAATTTTCACAAGGGCCTTTAAGAAAACAAACTGGTATAGAAATGTGGAAGTCAGAACTTAAGATTGAAAAAAATGAGAAACTGAAGGAAAGCAAAATGGTTGGTTTCATCCATCAGTAATGGGCTCAAAAAGAAAACTGTATCAAGAAGTTCATAGGTGACTTGCAAGAAAATGTGATGGAACGCGGATCCTCTTTTCCTTCTCATCGTCCGCTGAATTCTTGTGGCACCACAAGCAATAACTTTTCTGCTACTTCCCTCCTGGAAGCAGCAAAAAACAAACAAAACAGAAGTATACAATATGATTTGATGAATACTATCTCCGCAGATAACAGTTCCCTGTATTTCACCAAGACGACAGTCTTTGAGATGGGGGGTGGAGATATCGCAATGCAATCAGTGGATCAGAACTGGTTTTTTGTTTTTTACTTGTAGGAGTTTTACCCCACTCTTTAGCTGGAAAGGCTGCCAGAGCAGTTTACAAAGACCGCTGATAGGGCAGTTCCTGCTCTTAGGTTTACAACAGGGAACTGCCCATGCCTCTTCCGGTATTGCTGCAATTTCCTGTTGCATGCTGAGAAAGGGGCTCAGCAAGAACGAGATTGGTGAGCAAGCCGTCAGTGTCTTCACTTGCCAGCCAGTTCCCAATTCTGAAATTCTGTGGAGCCCTAGCACCTTCTCTGCCTCTTCCCTACACTCTCAGCATGGTGGCAGTCCTGTGCGGACCCCACTGCATGTGGGGAATCAGCATGACAAGAGCAAGGAGACTGTGGCTCCTACTCTGCTTTAGATCTTGTGGAGGGTGTTGTGGTAGGAGTGTAAGGTGAGGTGGGGTTGTATTTGGGAGCAATTTGGATGAAGAGTGTGTGGACTAGAGAAAGCTGTAGCCAAAGGAGAGTGTTTTGCAGTGATTTAAGGGGCATGGCAAGTCGCAATAGAACCCTGGATCAGATATTCTCCATCCCTGATATAATGAATGGCTAGAGGTTCCCTATTAACCCAACACATTAGGTTAAAGCTGAGTATACACTTCTCTGCACCAGGAGCAATAGGAACACATTATAGCCTGATGCCGTGCATATATTTACTCAAGAAGTAAGTCCCATCCCATGGATTTGAACAGGAATTCCAGGTAAGGGTGAAACTGGGAGCAAATCCCACTGAACTCAGACACCATCATCATCATCATCATCATATATTATTTATACCCCACCCATCTGGTTTCCCCAGCCACTCTGGGCGGCTCCCAACAGAATATTAAAAACACAATCAAACATCAAACATTAAAAACTTCCCTAAACACGGCTGCCTTCAGATGTCTTCTAAAAGTCAGATAGTTGTTTATCTCCTTGACATCTGATGGGAGGGCATTCCACAGGGATCATATTCCTCTGTCACTACCAAGAAGGCCCTCTGTCTGATTCCCTGTAACCTCACTTTTTGCAGCAAGGGAACTGCCAGAAGGCCCTCAGAGCTGGACCTCAGTGTCAGAGCTGGACATGCACAGGATTGCTCAGTAAATGTATCATATCATCAGAGGAATGTGATCCATTTCTTCTTTCAGCATCATAGAGCTCTTGCTAATAAATTAACACCGACTGATGGCTTGTTGAATTTCAAGTGTCATACACATATCGCAAGCTCCAAAACTATTGCTGAGCCAATAGCAGACACTTCTGGTTATCAGAAAGCTCCCTGTTTTAGTAACTATGTTAACTTGAACTGGAGTTGACCTCGTCTAAAAAATAAGCCTGACATTACTTGGGTGTAATCTCACAGGTGGCATTGGAACAACAGTACAGTGAGTGCTTTGAGTATGTGAAGGTTCGTTCTGCTTAACAACCTCTCATTATGCATACACAATGCTCCTTAAAATAGACATAAAACCAGCAAAAGAATATATTTAGACAGCCAGGAAACATTTCCCAAAAGTAGGAAATAATAATAATAATAATAATAATAATAATAATAATAATATCAGTCATATCAACCACGGAGGAAAAGGCACATGGTGTGAGTCTTTTTAGAAACAGACAGGCTCCAAACCAAGGAAAGATGAAAAGTAAATCTGTTTTTGGAAATGCACCGAGTTAGATAACCTGTCAGATCAAATCAGCCTTTAAACTCCACATTTCTGTGATTACGAGAGAATACAGAGGGCAGCATCTTTTTAAGGACAGCTAAAATAAGAGTGCAGATTGGATCTGTTACTCGATTTGAACCTTTCTGTTAACAAAACTCTCCACTGTCAAAAAGCTGTCAAGGGAGTTCCTGTATTCAAACAGACAGCAATTTAAACATATCAGTAACCAGGGAACTTAGAAATATTAAAACAAGGAATATGTTTTAAGTCTATTTAGCTACTTGGGGGTGGTAAGTGTCTGCTCTTATTAAAATCTTACCACTGTTTCTCCAAACTGTCAAAATTGGAAATCTGTTGACTGATGCCGCCAAGATAACTATGGCCAACAAAATGCCTGGTGCTGGAGGTGATAGGTTTGTTACAGTTGACACCCTTGGTGGCCTTTTTAGTGCTTTAAAGAAAATGTTCTAAATTAGAATATCCTTGACATCAAGCCCACATTGCCATGTGAAACTATTTGAAATGTGTGCAAAGCACCTCTCCGGCACTGCTGTTCTGATCCTTGGATGGTTTACATGCACATTTTAGGCTGTTGCAAATCGTTACAAATGGTTGCTGAGGGCATGAGGCCCATGGTTTCTATTTAAATGGCTGCGTGTGTGGTGTTTTAAAAGTAATGTGCAACAGAACCGTAACTTTAAAAAAAATGGGGGATTTGGAGTTGAAAGAAACTGCAAGCCGAGAGCGACATGCAGAAATGAATGTCTGTGCATGCATAGTAGTTATTCTGTTATATAATAAACATTTTCATGATGTGGTTGAAGAGCAAGGGGTTAAAAAGTCCTTCAGTGCAACCCTAAGCATTGGGTTCAGTGGGGTTTATTCTTAGGAAAGCATGCATAGGATTGCAGCGTTAGCCATGCTCTTCCACCAGCCTTTGTGGAATTTGAAATAACAGACCTAGGTGGAATCCAGACACAGACACACAGACACACACACACTCACACACCACTGTGAAAATGCATTTTTTTTAAAAAAAAAAAAAACATTTTGAAAAATACATGGAATTTGCCATAAGCTCATCATCGCCATCTGGTAACACATTTGTATCATGCATTTAAAACGCACTTAAAATATTATGTTTGCCCCTGTAGAGCTGAGTACCTAGCCTGTCTAGTAGTGAGGAAGCTGACTTCAAAACTTTTCCTGGTGTTTCTAAACCTTTTCAGTTGCTTCCCCCAACACTATAGAGCAATCTAGGGAGGTGGGAGGCATGGAGTCCCATTGTGACTCCAGCCATCAGGTCCAAAAAGAGTTGTAGTCCAACAACATCTGAATAGCACCAGGTTGGCTACTTCTGCTATAGAATCACCCACAGGACTTGCCAGCTCTTGCTTCATAAGGAAAACCAGCTCCCGAGTATGTATTATACCTGGTTCCTGCACCTTTAATAGTCATGCAAAAGAAGGAATTTCAGCAAGCGGAATTGTCATGCAAGCTGAAATTCTTTATTCTATGGACTTATTAAAGGAGCAGGAGCCTTGTGCTATTTTCCACCTTGTTATCCTACTGCATAAGGGATGCTGGTGGCGCTGTGGGTTTAACCACAGAGCCTAGGACTTGCCGATCAGAAGGTCGGCGGTTCGAATCCCCGCGATGGGGTGAGCTCCTGTTGCTCGGTCCCTGCTCCTGCCAACCTAGCAGTTTGAAAGCACGTCAAAGTGGAAGTAGATAAATAGGTACCGCTCTGGCGGGAAGGTAAGCGGCATTTCCGTGCACTGCTCTGGTTTGCCAGAAGCAGCTTAGTCATGCTGGCCACATGACCCAGAAGCTGTATGCCGGCTCCCTCGGCCAGTAAAGCGAGATGAGCACCGCAACCCCAGAGTCAGTCATGACTGGACCTAATGGTCAGAGGTCCCTTTACCTTTTATCCTACTGGATATTGGAGTGCATACATTTCTCCAATGAAAATAGGGATGTCCTGTTCTGTTGTTGTTGTTGTTGTTGTTGTTGTTGTTGTTGTTGTTATCATTTATACCCCGCTAATCTGACTAGGTTGCCCCAGCCACTCTGGGCAGCTTCCAACATATATAAAAACCTAATAAAACATTAAACTTTTTTAAAAAAAAGAATACCTTCCCTATACTGGGCTGCCTTCAGACGGTTCAGGGGTCAAATAACTCCATACTCTCCAACATGTCTCTGATGAAAAATAGGGGTGTCCTAAGGAAAATCAGGGCATTCTGGGATCAAATCAGAAATCAGGACAGCTTCTGTATATCTGGGACTGTCCCTGGAAAATAGGGACATTTGGAGACATTGAGAAAGGTCTGAGGAGCAGGATCACAGCCTTATTTCAGCTGCAGGAGTGGCTAGCTTTGCTCAGATTCCTTCCAGCCGAAGGAGTCGTGCTTGTCTTTTGAATTTCAAGTGGACACTCTTACGCGAAGTCCAGTTGTTGTTGCCCAAGCTGATTTTCATCAGATTTATGCAAGGCCCCTGGGGATTTTATTGGCAAAGCACCATTAACTGCTGCACATTTCGTTTAAGTAGGCAACTCTTTGTTACCTCAATGTCCCAGGATACTAGACACACAAAGGCAAGGGGACCCTGGAGGCCCATTAAGCTGATTCCATTTACCTCACGGCTGTCTTTCGGCACATTTGTTCCATCAGGAAGTGCTTCTGCGTCGGAGCTCTGGTCCAGCTTTGTTTGTTTGTGTTTACAGTACACAGGGCGGCACATAAACAAAGGGAAGTCGGGCTCACTTTCTGTCTCTGCAAAACCTTAGTTAAACATCAGGGAACAGAAGTGTGGTCCGTCCTTTTATTTATTTGTGGTTCTTTTAAGTGATGTCCAGAGACCTACATTTCATGGTTGTTTGAAAGTTTATATAACAGTGGGAAGCTGTTAAACAGCAGTTTACCTTCACTTTTTCTTTAACGTGTAAAAGGTTTAGGGTTAGCACTCGTTTTGCCGTATTATTTCAGGCACTGCTTAACGCTTCACAGTTTAGTTGTCCCCACCCCCATCTTTTGGATATTGTGTTTCATATAAGTAAGTACAGAGAACTAACATTTAGTCAAGTCGAATGGCGTTCTTAGCCATTCCGCTTCAAAGCTCTGGTGAAAATCAAATGCAAAAAAGAAAGAGTCAAATTTTCAGGCTGCTTTTGGAAACACACTTACTGCAGAGTAAATCCCACTGAAGTCAGTGGGACTTTCATCCAAGTAAACATTCTTAGGATTGGGCTGTTAAGCCTTCTCATACAATTCCTAAAAGAACCCACATTTCTACCCCAACATTTGCAAAATATTCTGCCATCATTTTAATATGTTACGCCTCACATGAATAATTCATGTTTGCTTTGTTTTAGAAAATGTTTTCAATTATAGACCAAAACAAGTTTAGAATATTTGCTATTTAATTGCTCCCACACAAAAAGGTCGACCCAGATCTTTAAAAAGTGTTGCATTTTCCAAAACACCTCCAGGTACTCTCCAATGACAGTAGGCTTTGAATATTGTTTTTCCCCCTCTCCTATCTGTATCTAAAAATGGGAGCATTAAATATTCTAAATGACTAGTTGGCCCAATAAAATGTTTAATTTCACCTCTCCTTTGGTTTCTGAACTGCAATCTCACATTTTATAAGATTTCCTTTTAGGCTTTCTGTATTATTTTGACAGTAACATTTTTTTCCTCTCTGTAACACTCTGTGCATTCTTCTCAGAACAGAAAGTTATCTCTAAGAATAAAATGTTAAAAGTCAAGTATTTATTCCATCCAGGCGTTTGAAGTTCCAGCTCATCAGGTCATTTTTAAGGCTTTGCCAAGGAGATTTTGCTCAGCATTTCTTATAGGCTTCTAGCTAATAAAAAACATATTAATGATGATTAAGCAGTGATCAAAAATGTAATATCTTCTTTCAGTACGTAAACTAGTCCCCCAACCCTACCCACAGATTATGAAACATATTTTGTCCTTGTCCATCCAGCATGAAACAAATTACTAGGAAGGGCTTTTTTCCCCAAGTGGGATATCAGAAACAGTAAGTAAAATAAAATCCAGCAGTTTTGTTGCATAAGAAATAAGGGATATTATACTAAGGCAATTAAGACTTCAAAGTGATAGTTTTCTTTGCATTCTATACTTACCTATACACATTTATCATTCCACTTAGTTGGACTTCTTTCCGAGTTAAATTGACTTCAGTGTTAAGTGTGTATATGGAAGGGATGCATAGCAGTTATAGCTGTACACCAATTCACAGGAACCAGAAGTGGAGAACTCTCTGAAAATGAGATTTATTTCAAGTTTTAGAATTTCTCTACAAATGGGTTAGTACAGGATATAACTGTAATAATACCAAGCACACATCCTTTAATCTGTCTAAAAATTGACCTGAACATTAGTGAAAGCTGTTACTCTTCATAGCACAATGTTTTACTTGAGACAGCTTTTGAAAACAGTGTTGCGATACCCTGAAGTGACACTTACCTTTGTACTAAAGCCATGGTTTGGCTCAGCATGACATGCGAACCAAGTTATACTATGAGCTGAAATCCTGTTTTCCAGACCATGGGTGAGTCATGCAAAATTAATTTGACATTTCCAATCTGATTATTTCCTACGGAGTATATATGAAGTGTGAATCTTGAAGTTAAACGTTCACAGAATTGCTCTGTTAAGGAGGGAAGAAGTCCGCTATCTTTGCTACCTATCATTTATTTCAAGAAATGTCTTCTCAGTTAAAAATAAAAACTCTGACAATTCAATTTACCATTTCCGTCCATGTTTGACTATTAAATTATTAGATATATTGAAATATTGCAATGGCTTGGAGCTCCCCCTTTAGTTCATTTCCATTTTTGGGGGGTGGGATATTGTATTTAACAATATCTTAAAATTCTGAAGTCTGAAACTAATGCTATGGGCACTAAACCTCACAAAACCTTCTGCATCAATTATAGAAAACCAACCAAAGTGCATTGAATATATACATATGCAGCAATTTTCCCTAAATGTTATATGTTATTTTCCTCATCATAGCACTAAATATACCAGGCATGTGACAGCTAAAACAAGTTTGCAAACTAAAAGAAGATTACCATGTTGTGAAATTCCAGGTCGAGCTTCTGTAAGATTTAGCAGTTCTCTAAACTGCAGAAATCAAATCAGATGCCAGTCACAACCGATAAAAAAATGGCACTTGTGGATCATCTGTATCATACAATCTTAATCTTAACCAACAGTTTTGCCCATTTACAAATTCCTATAACTACCTTTCTTCTTTAAAGAACTGGAGGACTGGTGTGTGTTTTTTCCAGTTGTTGAATTGGCTATCGGTTGTTCCTAAGAAAATCCCACATACATTGGGAATATTAGAATGTATTCTCTGGATCACAAAACCTTAATTAACATATTCCCTTAATGCAGTGAACCCTGAATCAGTTGCCAAGGGATCATTTAAATAAAAGTCCCACCTCTCTTGCTCAGGCAAAGCTTGTTTGGAAGTTTCTCAAACCTAGCTCCTTCCCCCCCCCCCCCATTTTGCCATCCTATTTCCCTGCTTCCGAGCCCAAGTCTTTTGGCCAGATGGCAGGTGTGCGTGTGCATGTTGTTTTAAAGTGTGCCTTGGATGTGAGACAGTTGGTAAGCACTACCTTAATGTTTTGCTTATTGATGAACAGAACAATCCTATGCTGGTTTGTTGGAAAACAAGTTCCAGTAAGTTCAATGAGTCTTACTCTAGGACAGGGTCCTCAAACTAAGCCAAAACAAACTAAGCCAAAACAACGTCTTCTTTCTGTTGACTGATAATCTTCTGGGCTGAGGGTAACAGGACCTGAAGTCTATAGTGCAGGATACCAACAGCCTAGAAAGTCACCCCAGGGGTCCCAGAGCATTGGACAGTCATCTCCAAGCCATGCCAAGGCACAAGTGCTTTGGGTATATAATAATAATTTATTATTTATACCCCACCCATCTGGCTGAGTTTCCCTAGCCACTTTGGGCGGCTTCCAATCGAGTGTTAAAAACAATAAAGCATTAAATATTAAAAACTTCCCTAAACAGGGCTGCCTTCTGATGTCTTTTAAAGATAAGATAGCTGCTTATTTCCTTCACATCTGAAGGGAGGGCATTCCACACGGCGGGCGCCACTACCGAGAAGGCCCTCTGTCTGGTTCCCTGTAACCTCACTTCTCACAATGAGGGAACTGCCAGAAGGCCCTCAGAGCTGGATCTCAGTGTCCGGGCTGAACGATGGGGGTGGAGATGCTCTTTCAGGTATAGAGGACTGAGGCCATTTAGGGCTTTAAAGGTCAGCACCAACACTTTGAATTGTGCTCAGAAACTTACTGGGAGCCAATGCTGATCTCTCAGGACCGGTCTTATGTGGTCCCGGCAGCCACTCGCAGTCACCAGTCTAGCTGCCGCATTCAGGATTAATTGCAGTTTCTGGGTCACCTTCAAAGGTAGCCCCACATAGAGCGCATTGCAGTAGTCCAAGCAAGAGATAACTACAGCATGCACCACTCTGGTAAGGCAATCCACAGGCAGGTAGGGTCTTAAGGGGGAGCCAGAGTTAGTGGTTTGGCATGGAGGGCAGCTATTCAAAGCAGGGGAATAAAACATCCCCCTGGGCTCCCCTTCTGGGGGTCCTTTGGGTGCTTCCCAACACAACTCGCAGGCCCCACCAACAGTCTGGCCCCCAACAGTGTCTGAGGAACAGTGAACCGGCCCCCTGTTTAAAAAGTTTGAGGGCCCCTGCTCTAGCAAGTATGCTTAGGATTGCAGCCTTAGCTCTAATGTTAAAATATTTAACTGTCTGCTTCCGTAAATATGAAGTAGCACATCAGGGAAGTTCAGGGAAGTTTTTAATGGTTGATGTTGTATTGTGTTTTTAATATTTTGTTGGGAGCCGTCTGGAGTGGCTGGAACATCCCAGTCAGATGGGTGGCATGTTGTTGTTGTTGTTGTTGTTGTTGTTGTTGTTGTTGTTGTCGTCGTCGTCATCATCATCATCATATTGGAATGTGGTGGTTGTTTAATATTGTGAGTGATCTCAGGGGGCAGAGAAGTGATCTGCTAATATTACAAATAACCAAAGACAGAAATAATGACAGGAATATCGCTTTTTCTATTAAAAAAAATAATTAACAAGTTGGTTAGAAGAAAAGTCCAGCAGAAACATGCATTTCAGCAACATCTTTACATTTCTGTCACTGGTATATGGATAGCTTGCAGCTGAGCTCTCATATGTTTAGCATTGCTGCCTGCGTGCCTTTAAAACTTCAGCAGATAGACTGCTGAAACACAGAAACACATTCTGCCTGACCATTTTTTATTTTGTAGCTCAGAGATCTAGATTTTAACTCACCAATGCTGCAGAATTTGGTAGCTAAACAAGGTGGTGGGGGGGGGGGTTTGAGACGGGGGTGTCGCTCACCAATTCTTCTCCCAAGTGTGCTCTTGTTTACTTCACGTGTGGTCAAATGGCGCCTCCTACCTGCCTTTCAAAACAAAGTTTGAAATTATCCAGAATTTCTCCTGCAATCACTAAGAAAGATTCCTGACATCCAAGCTACCCTTACTACCGTTTATTTTTGCTTCATGAGTCCTCAGTTCCTTCCTTTCCCCTCCCCCTTAAGCAATATATTCATAGGTTGGACACAACATCTCCTAATACAAAAGAAAGGGGGGAAACCCAACCATTTTACAACACAAAATCAGAACACAAAGTGTCTGAAGCAGTCCTCTTAATTCACTCGCCAAAAGTTATTTCCTTCTTTTGTTGTATGAGATACCCATCTCTACCCATAGTCAGGATTTGATGCTCATCGCCTCCTACATTCTGAACAAAGGAGAGATGGACAGAGCTTCTCTCTGCAAGCAAACATGGTGGTGGATAATGTAGTTGCCTCCCTGCACCCCCATTGATGATATGGTTGGTGTTAGTCAGTAATGCCTGCACTATTTTGTGGTTCTGTTGTTTTTCACCTGCTCTTTTCAATGCAGTGGCCATTTTATATATATGGTTTTTTTATTAAAAAAAAAAAAAAACATTTAGGTACTGCTAACTTTAGGCGCTGTGGTCTAAACCACTGAGTCTAGGGCTTGCCGATCGGAAGGTCTGCAGTTTGAACGCCCGTTGTTCAGTCCCTGCTCCTGCCCACCTAGCAGTTCAAAAGCATGTCACATGCAAGTAGATAAATAGGTACCGCTCTGGCAGGAAGGTAAAAGGCATTTCCTTGTGCTGCTCTGGTTCGCCAGAAGCGGCTTAGTCATGCTGGCCACATGACCCGGAAAAACTGTCTGTGGACAAATGTCAATTCCCTTGGCCTATAGAGTGAGATGAGCGCGCAACCCCAGAGTCATCCGCGACTGGACCTAACGGTCAGGGGTACCTTTAGCTTTACCTTTAACTCATAAAAATTAGAGTGGTTCACAGCAATATGTGTGCACAATACAACATAAAGCACCATTTTTAAAAAGTAGAAAATAATAATTAAAATGACTCGCTAATCAAAGTTTTAAACATCTGCATAGGTACTGATTACCTCGAAAAGGTGCAGAACACTGTAAACAATTAAAAACATTGGCAGGATTTTAACAACACTTGTGATTTAACAAGAACTATGGTATAAATTGAATATTAAAGATAAATAGAGAACTTTATAGGATGCAGGTGGGAAAAGATTAATAATGGAACAAATGGAAGGGTGGAGGGAAGTCTAAAGATTCAGAAAATCCTATATTTTTATGATCATGTTTGATGTTTGAATGTAAATGTTAAATGTAAATACGAATAAAAGATTTTTACAAAAATAGAGAGAATATCTCAAAAAGGTACTCAAGAGCCACTTGAAAGTCAGAATTGAGGGTGCCTCCAAATCTCTGCCGGAAGAGTGTTCCACACTATGGAGCTGGTCACACTAAATGTCTGACTTCTAATTGAGGCCAGTTGGGACCCTGCAACATAGGGAACAACTGTAACACTATGCACATTCCCACAAGTTAGTTTGCATTATGCCACATTCCCATGGCAGCCATCCATGGCAGCCATTTTTTTATGGCATGCTCCCCTCATGGCAGCCATTTTGTGACTGGAACCCATGGCACTTCCTCAAAATTCCAAATGTGCCCACTGGTCCACAAAAGGCTGGCGACCCCTGACCTAGCCAATTAGAAGACCTCTAGCCATCTTGGATGAATTCTTAGCCAGAAACGAAAGTAAATTATTTTAGCCAGAAACAAAAGTAAGACTGTGGCTTCCGGGTATATCCAGGAAAGAAGGAAATCCATTACTTTTCCCAATTTAAGAGTACATTCTTATGCACTGTTAAGTACTGTTCAGATATGTGGAGCTATGGGTTTCAAATACATAAAGGGACCAATGCATGCAGTGCAGGATTTCACATCAAGCAGTAAGATGTGATGTGCACCCTCTGGACCTATAAGAACATATGGGACTATCCCTGCCCCCCCCTTGATGCTTGGTATGGGCAACAGCCATTTTCATTCCATGGGCACCTTTATAAAAACAGAAAGTGCATCTCATTTTCCTCCTGTATCTCATTTTTAGTGTTGTTTCTTTGGCTGCACCACAACCATGCTACTTATTACCCACCAAAATGCACACCCTGCCTGCAATTCCTAGTTAAAAAGGACCTTGGAACTTATCAACCTGTAACATGTGCCCATTTACCTAGGAGTAAGCACTACTGAACACAATGCGACTTACATCTAATAGGACAGATTTGTTGTTGTTTAGTCGTTTAGTCGTGTCCGACTCTTCGTGACCCCATGGACCAGAGCATGCCAGGCACTCCTGTCTTCCACTGCCTCCAGCAGTTTGGACAAACTCATGCTGGTAGCTTCGAGAACACTATCCAACCATCTTGTCCTCTGTCATTCCCTTCTCCTTGTGCCCTCCATCTTTCCCAACATCAGGGTCTTTTCCAGGGAGTCTTCTCTTCTCATGAGGTGGCCAAAGTATTGGAGCCTCAGCTTCACGATCTGTCTTTCCAGTGAGCACTCAGGGCTGATTTCTTTAAGAGTGGAGACGTTTGATCTTCTTGCAGTCCATGGGACTCTCAAGAGTCTCCTCCAGCACCATAATTCAAAAGCATCAATTCTTCGGTGATCAGCCTTCTTTATGGTCCAGCTCTCACTTCCATACATCACTACTGGGAAAACCATAGCTTTAACTATATGGACCTTTGTCGGCAAGGTGATGTCTCTGCTTTTTAAGATGCTATCTAGGTTTGTCATTGCTTTTCTTCCAAGAAGCATGTGCCTTTTAATTTTGTGACTGGTGTCACCATCTGCAGTGATCATGGAGCCCAAGAAAGTAAAACCTCTCACTGCCTCCATTTCTTCCCCTTCTATTTGCCAGGAGAGGACAGATTTAGGTTTGCTCTTTTAATTTGGAAGCTGGTTTAGGGGCCCTTTTTAGAACCCAAAGGGAAGGCATACATTCTCTCTCCTCTGTTTTCTGGTTTAATTTTTGAATCTTCTGATTTCTTTGTATCCATTGTCCCCTTAAAAAAACCAAAAAACCTCTTTACCTTAGGTATGGCTGTGTCTCTTTTAGCTATCCTACAGCATATGAGAAAGGTTGTTATTAACAATAATCACTTTGGTATTTTCTTTTTATATTGGAAACCGGATAAATAACTTAACCAGTGCTTTTATCTTTAAGGTGTTGAGGTAATATTTTATAGTCTGGCTGCCTGAAGCTTTATATCCCTTTTCTACACACACACACACACACACACACACACACTCTTTGGTCATGATGGAAGTGAAAGAGAACAGAATCGACGCCCATCTCTGTTTCGTTCTCAGCTGCACCAGCCACATGTTCCCTTTTACTCATTTCTGGTCCAGCTCTCATGTCACCTGTTGGAAGAAAACAATCAGGCTGCCTTTGTAATGACAGGTCACGTCTTTGAAGCCATTTGAATTGCAGCTTCTTACCTTAGGCCTGTGCCAGAAGCCCCCATTCAGACCAGTCGGCAGGCATCAGTAGCTGGCTTTCCTATACTCCAAAGCTTCAAATTAAATTGCTGTTGAGGCTCCGTGACATAAATTAAGAACAGAAAAACCAGTTTCATGCTCCCAGCTCTGAAGGAATCAGCAAACGGTTTCTGGTTTTTGGCAGCCTGCTGTTTGCAACTTAGGGGGAGGGGGAGAGGGAAGGGAGGGGGGAAGTGGTAGCAAAGCGAACCACACATCCACCTTGTGTTTTATAACCCCCGTACAGACTAAGACATCTTGTAGGCACATGCCTGAATATTATTATTGGTGGCTCAGCTCCCGCAACTATGGCACAGCCCTCTAGCGCCAGCTGCCCCAAGGGGCTGCTTGAAAAGTAGCAAGAGATGTCAGCTAATGGAATTTTGACTGCAGCTAATAATACCTGGATTTCGAGTTTGGCCGCAGACCTGCCAAGGTGCCAGTGAAGTCAGCTCTGGCAAACATGATGGCCCTGCAATTACCGTCTTTTTGAGGGGCTCGGAAAGCAGCGTGCATTTTCATCTCTGCTCCCGTGGCCTTATCTACAAAGCAGAACAGCTGTTGACTGGCGTGACAGAGTTTTGCAACGTGTCCATCTGCGGAGACAAAATTTTCTTGTCTTGTTCCAAGCAGGCACTGGGACGCATCCAGAGAACCTATAACTGACATGCCCCATTAGTCAAAGAATATCCCACTAAAATTAGCAACAGCTTTTCATCCCCCAAGGCCTTGTGGCTTGGTCCATATGTACAACACACACACACAATTCCCCCTCCCTCTCTCTCTTCTTGGCATCCAACCTCCTTTTTCCGGTACTTTGGTTCAGGCCATCATGAGCCCAGCAGCAGGTGGCTTTTGTTGCTCTACAGCTCATATCCTTGACAGTTACTGCATTTACACTAGATTCCTAGATTCAAACATTCACCAAAACACTGCCAGCATCGGCCAATAAACAGAGTAGCATTTAATAACAATCTGGCTTCTTGAAGGAACACTGTGTTGCTGAGTTTGAACTATATCAGCGGGACATATTAAAAAGCCAGCTACTAGGTTGTTTGCGTATCTTTCCTCCCTTCTGGTTTTGAACTTAATTAGAATTAGCTTATCGGGGTGCAACCTCTTCAGGAAGAGGCTGTCAAAAGTGAAGAGCATGCTGGGAGGAACAAACAAGCGTTACTGGAACAGCTGCTTACAAAAGCAGGCATTGCCCAGGAAACAAAGTCCAGCATTCCCACACTCCAGGGGCCAGAAAGAGAGGCAGGAGGTTTTCTATATGTGTATACCTTAAGCCCCATCCCTGACAATATATATTTCAAAGCAAGTTTCCTGTCTAGTTATGTAGAATGTGCAAATGCTAATAGAAACTTGCGGTGTAGAGAACTAAGGTGTAAAGCATTCAAAGCAAGAGTTCATTCCACCACTCTTTTAACCTTTCTGTTAAAATTGTAACACCTATTTCATGATTAAGGCCACAGTCCTGTAGACACTTATGTGAGTGTGAAACAACGTGCCTTACTTCTGAGAAGACCTGTCTACGGTTGCAGTGTAAGCGGGTTAGTTGTAAAAAGCACAAAGACACTTCAAGGAAGTCTGCGACTAAACAATGTGCTGAAGTGAGGCCCTCCATATTGCATGTTGTATTGAGTCCATTTCTTGAGGCAATGTCTCTCATGCATAGTTTAGAAGTGAAGAAATTGCTTGCGATGCCACGTTATCATCCACTTTTGTCTCGGGACACCATTATCTGTTGGACACACATGAAGTCTACCCAACATTTGAAGTTATTCAGCCATTCAAAAGGGAAAACGTCAACTGTTAATCACGGGCATTCCTCGTAGAAACCGTTGCCATATAAATTTGTTACAATCTTGGCTTTGGGAGACTATAATTTACTGTTGGGTGTCTGGCAAGAACAAAGTGCATGTTCATACACACAGTAGGGAGGACCAGTATGGGGGGGGGGGAAGGAAGACATGTGAAGAGCAGTCCCAGAATAAACACATTCCAGGTTTCAAGTCCGGCTCTGTCAGCTTGGCCATCCAATGTGGAGTACACAGAGACAGAGCACTCTCTGTCCACGCTACAGCTGTCTGGTGTCTGAAGTTAAGTCCCATGAATAACATACGCTCCCACGGTATTGGCTCAGGAAGAAATAAATGGATTTTTTCCCCACGCGCAGCCTTAGAAGATAGTCGCGAGGCATGATATACTCTGGTGACTCTGCAATGACCCTTTCTCCGGTCATCGTAAGCCATTTTATGACTTAGAATCACAGAATCACAAACATTGGAGAGAGGCTTATAACTTGATTGTTGTGGTCTTTGCATGGAGATTCCTCACGTTCTGTGGAAGGGAGAGTGCAGCATGAGTTGCGAGCTCAGAAGGCCCCTGATTTAAACCAAAAGTTGAGTGGCTCGAGAAAGAATATTCTGCCTTTCCCACAATACTAGAATTTGGTGTCACCCAGTGAAGTTGATTGGCAGTAGCTTCAGGACAGCAGAAAGGAAGTCCTTCAAGTAGAACACAATTAAATTATGATATTTTATTACCTCAGGAAGTGAAGATAGCCACTAGCATTGATGGTTTAATTTTGTTGTTGTTGCTGCTGCTGCTGATCTTCTTCATGAGAGATTAGGTCTATTAATGACAAAAAGAGAAAGCTCCCATGTTCAGAAAATGTATATCCACTCGGACCTTAAGGTTGTCTTCAGAAGTCCTTCTTTCAGTGCCCCTGACAAGCCAGTTGAGGAATCTCTCAAGAATAGCATTCTGATAATGGAATGCCCATACCAAAGAGGCTCTCCTGATATCTGTATTCCTCTTGGCATCAGCTGAAGACTTTATTCCTAGGTTGCTGGGGAATGCCCCCAAGTATCAAAATCTTCAATCAGTTAATCGTGCCTTCTCCATCTGTTGGAAATAAAAAAGTGGGCTAAATAGTTCTTTGGCCTTACTCCATAAGGCAGCCCTTATATTTTTAATATTGCTTCAACCACAGAGCTACTAGGTGCTTTGAGGGGACATACTTTCTCTCAGCCACTCTCCGGAATATGTAAAATTAGAGATATTATTCTAAACTCACTGTTCTTACTCTACCATTCCCAGAAGCAAGGATCCATTTCAGGGCATCAGAATGATCGGAGTTAACATTTGGCCGAACAGACATTTAGGAAAATACACACCTCTGAGCAATCTCAGAGAAGAAATGGCCTCGATGTCGTATTACTGTCCAAGTTAGACTGAAAAGCAGAACCATTTAGTTTGCAGTATGAGAAGGAATAACTGCATTAACTGCAACTGAATGTGTCCAGCATTTCAGTCTGAGACAGTCTCCATTACTGACAGGCCTCACCTGGCACATTCCCCCCCCCCCTTCACTCTCAAGTGATTAGGTACTTAGTTCAGCCACCTCATCCAAATTAATCTCATTCAGTCTGATATCTCATTGGTATTTGACTCCATTTTCAGCTCTAAAATAATCCAGGACATTTTTGTTTTGTTTTTGCTGGACACGAACCATTTTCTCACTTGATTCATTATCGTCCTGCCGCTCTAATTAATGTTCCTCTCAGAGATATGAAGTTGTCCTTCTGAGGAATTTCTCTCAGTTTCTGAATTATCTTTATTACCTCACATTGGTGGGTGGGTGTCTTTCCCTTTCCCCGCCACCATTACAGCTCCCTGGAGAATCAGGGCAGTTACAAACATTTATAGCCTCTTCTTCTCAGAATCGAAAGAATTTGATTTAAGTAGACTTTGAATCAGAGACTCTCTGCGATCGCACTTCTTATAAACATAGTCCATACTGCAATATTTCAGTCACGGGATTACTCATGCTCAGACATTTCAGTCTTCATCCAGAAACTCCCAGACAGCTCCCACTAGTTCATGTTCCAAGCCAATGCTTTGAGTGTAAGTGTTGGCATTTAAAAACAAGACACATGATTTTAAGGAAGCACAAAGGCTGCACACACTATTAGTTTGTTAGCATAACTTGCTTGCCACGTCCCATTACATGTCAGATGTAATGCCTTTCAGATTTACAGCAATAAGTAACCAATTGCTACTTGTTCAGCACCGTTAATTGACAACTTTGATGATGGTGATGATAACAATTAATAATAATAATAATAATAATAATAATAATAATTTTTTATTTATATCCCACCCTCCCCAGCCAAAGCCAGGCTCAGAGTGGCTAACAACAGTAAAAATATCACAGTTTACATAAAATCACAGTCAATTAATTCTAAAATCAATTCAGAATCAAATTAATGGCAACCACTGGGCTAGAGTTCTATGAGGATTACAGAAAGAGAGAGGGGGTCAGACTGTGCCTTGGCGAAAGGCCTGGTGGAACAGCTCTGTCTTGCAGGCCCTGCAGAAAGATGTCAAGTCCCACAGGGCCCTAGTCTCTTGTGACAGAGCGTTCCACCAGATCGGGGCCACGGCCAAAAAAGCCCTGGCTCTGGTTGAGGCCAGCCTAACCACCCTGTGGCCCGGGATCTCCAAGATGTTTTTAATTGAAGACCATAAGGGTCTCCATGGGACATACGAGGATAGGCGGTCCCGTATGTATGAGGGACCTAGGGTTGCCAGACCTCCAGGACTAACCTGGAGTTTCTAGGACCCTCGTACCTATGGGACCACCTCTCCCGGTATGCCCCACGGAGGACCTTAAAGCAACACCCTAGAGGTCCCAGGCCCTAAGGTAGTTAGATTAGCCTCAACCAGAGCCAGGGCCTTTTCAACAGTGGCCTGGTGGAATGCTCTGTCTCATGAGACCAGGGCCTTGCAGGATCAGATTTCTTTCCGCAGGTCCTGTAAGACAGAATTGTTCTGCCTGGCCTTTGGCTTGGAGTCAATTTGATTCCCCCCCCCTTTCTTTTTTCCTTTCTCCTCCTGTGAAGAGGCTGCATCTTAATGTTTTAATGTTGTATTTTAATCTTGTTTTTAAGTCGTACTTTAATCAACTTGTTTTTATTATTGATTGTTTGCCACCCTGAGCCCGGTCTTGGCTGGGGAGGGCAGGGTATAAATAAAAATTATTGTTATTATTATTATTATTATTATTATTATTATTATTATGTTTGCCTGGCCCCCTCCAGGTAGCAGGGAGAGGGCTCGCGAGGTGGGCAAAAGTTAAAATGATTAAGAAGACTATGTAGGCAGCTTGCAAGCTTCAGTCTGGCAGAAAGTGGCTGCAAATTACTGTATAGTTTATTGACATGGAGTGCCCTAATCTGCTCCCACTTCCTCTCTTCCAGTTAACCTCCATTTCCAGGACTCAGTGGTGGGAGGGAGCTCAGAAGACTCACCAAGGTCTTCCATATCACCAGGGCATGACATCACCCCAACTTCTCAGATTTGGACCCTTAAATCTAAGGGTCTGGGATGTTTCTGGCTTGGCAACCCTACTTTGATAAGGTCTACCTGCAGAACTCTTCTGATGTTATCACTTTTGAAAGTCTAGTGGGTGTTGTAATGTTACAACTTCAATTTGTAGAAAGCAACTACACGCAGAGTCAATGCATGGGGTCCTTAGCACGGAAACCACCCTGAGTGAGTTTATCCCTGCAGTGTTTGCATGATACACTTACCTTGTCTAAGGGCACCCTAAAATTAGTAGGAAGCCAGTGTTTCCCAGGGCAGGGTAGCTTGCGATCTTTCCACATGAGGATGCTTTTCCCTTTGCCAAAGATGGTCAAAGTAGAGATGCTTCAAGAATGTGATGCTTTCTGAATTTATGCAATCAGAAGCTGTTTGGCTAATATGCAGGTGTGAATTTGCCATCCATCTGATTCTGCACTTCTCCAAATGTTGCAACACCGTTGTCAGCAGTTTAAACATACAGTGGAAGCTCGGTTTTCGAACTTAATTCATTCTGGAAGACCGATTGGCTTCCAAAAAGTTCAAAAACTGCAGGTCAATGGGCTGACTGCAAAGTCAATGGGGGGGATGAAAAATGCACCTCGGAAGTCATTCAGCTTCCAAAAATCATTCAAAAACAGAAGAATTCACTTCCAGGTTGTCAGCATTTGGGTTCCAAATTGTTCGGCTTCCAAAGCGTTCAACAACCGAGATTCCACTGTATCAAAATGCACATCTGAATGCTATTTGAGAGAAAGCACATATAAAATATCCATTAAAGTCCACATTTACATATGTAACTTGTGGGGATTTTGAAAATTGCAGATTCATGCAGAAACAGATTTAAATGGAGTTTTGGGTACAAAACATGCAATTGTCGCATGGACCAATGATAGATTTGTTCATCTGGATGTAAAAGTCACCATGCGGGGAGCTGTTTCTTCTACTTTTGACTCATATCTCACAAGAAAGTGAATAAGGAGGTTACACCTTAAGGAAGGAGTATTCCAAATGTCAAGGAATCACTTCCATGGCAGCTTGAAGTATGCTCTGAAATGCAACAAATAGGATAGATTTCGATCTATTGCAACCCACCTGCACCACCAAGCCAAACGTAACAATCAGAGGCAAGAATTATATCAGCCCATCAGGAGTGAGTGCTTGACAGTGCGCTCTCACAAACATTTTGCAGCCCCAGGCGGGTATCAAAAATAGAGGATGGTATCCAACATTTTTTCTCTGTTAACGGAAGAAGCCTCCAAGAATGAGTCCCTCCATAAGCTCAACTCTCCTTTCGTGAATGGAAGCTCCCTTGCGGAGCAAAAATGCGGGATACCACCCAGAGTTTTTATCAAGCCCTCCATCTATGGCTGATGAGTTGTGATAGGTTTGAGGAATTACAAGTCCTTCAGACTGTGTTTTGGGCATACAGAGGCCTACTGCCCACTGAAGCATTTGCAGGGGAGTACAATTTGCCGACGTTTATAAAATAAAATAATGGCTTTCATGGATAAGGAAAGACATTTGCTCAGAATGGGGGGGGGGGGGCGGTCAGAAAGTTTGTTAAAATGAAACCTTTGAATGGAATTCCTGAATAGCAATAGACAGCACTGACCTCTCCAGATTTCTTTCTGTGGGGTCTTCCCTGGCATATTTGTATCTTCCCAAGGGAGTCTCCCTTGAAAGCATTGCCCAGAAAGTATTTGGCTTTGAAATTTCCTTTTGATCTCTTGCAGATTACTTTTCTTATGCATTCAGCCAAAGGTAAAAACCAACGCAAGTCCCTTATGATGGATATATGCAAAGAATGTGGACGGCCGAGAAAGCAATGCTAATTACGGGTGCATACTGACAGGATGGAGAGGGCTGGCTGCCACCCAACCCTCCCCAAAATGAAAGCTGGTTGAAAACCCGAGTCTTATTTTGCATGGGCTACCTATGTGCTTTCAGCCTTTTTTTCCAGAAAACGCAGCACCATATTCTCACCTCGGACTCAGCACCAGCACTGCGCAGTACTGGAATGCCAAGCAGAAATGTGATAACAGACAGGTGTCCTCTGTTGGATACTGGGAACGTTGCAAGTAGGAAATCTGGATGCTGTGATTTATGTGAGAAGCTTGGATTCTGGGATTTCAAAGTGTTCTCTGTACTGCGAAGCTAAATAGCTTGATATAATGCCAGTTTCTGGAAAACACGGCTGGGCAGAGGAAGTGCTGTTGTGCTCACATCATATTTGTGGGTTTCCCACAGACATCTGGTTGGCCACTGTGAAAGCAGGATGCTGGCCTAGGTGGGCCATTGGCCTGATACAGCAGGCTCATAGCTCTCAACGTTTCCCTTTTTTTAAGGGAAATCCCTTATTCCGAATAGGATTCCTCACAAGAAAAGGGGAAAGTTGACAGCTATGAGCAGGCTCTTCTTATTTTCTTATAATATTACACGCATAGTATAACTTAAGATTTTATTTGGGGGGAGGCATTAAAGTCTGTCCAGCAGAATTTTCTGTTTTGCCGTTTCATTTTGCAATTTTCTATTTAAATGTTGCGCTAAGCTAAACCATCAGAGGGTCAGAACTAGGCTTGCCAATTCCTGACATATCCTGTTTCTCGGGTGTAAAAATGGCGCCATGAGGGAATTTTGCCAAAGCAGGAAAATGTCAGGGGAAACCCGGATATGTGGCAATGCGATAGAAAAAGCAGTGGAAACAGCTCCAAAAGCTCAACAATTTGGGTTTGTTACCAAAAAAAAGCTCAGCAATTTTGGTGGGCTTCTAAATAAGCTCAACAATTTTGCGGCTGTCAGGAACTTTTCTTTTTGAAATATGGCTAGTTGCCATATTCCAAAAACTAAAATTTTAACACCATCTCCTCATATAAAATATCAAAAGTATAATAGAAAATATAATACCATCACCACTATGTTTTATTGATGTTTTTATGGATACTTTTGTTGCTGTTATTCTTACGTGTTGTGTCCCCCCCTACTATATCTATATTTATTTTTTTATTTTTTATTTGAATCACTTTATTTCATTATAATTGAAACCTTTTCAACAAAATATTAATACCAAAGAAGTTACCATGTAAAACAGTTTGTTAGAAAATCCAAAGATCAAAGGCCAGAATATTAAAAATTAAAATTGAAAAAGTGTGAATTATAAATTTGTAAATAAATAGAAACAGTACAAAGATCACAACAGCCGAAGATCCCAGGTACAGTGGCTGGTTATATCTGTTTGTGTATGATACAGATATAGATGATACGAATATGTACCTTCCTTCCAAGGTGTTCTGTGTCATATGATATGAAATGGATGTGGGTCCTGAAATTGCTTTTTCTGGTAGGACCCAGAGTTTGGCGGTAACATGCACAATTCATGTGCAGAAGAGCCCAAGTTCCCTGATAGTTTTCAGATTCAGTGACACTGTCTGGCAGAAGGAAATAGAGCACTGACTTTCTAGTTGTGACATAGAGAAGACTTTACTATATCATCTATCTATCTATCTATCCATCCATCTATCTGTCTGTCCATCTATCTATCCATCCATCCATCCATCCAAATAGGTTGTTCCCAACATTCTCTTTGTTGGCCCGTTTCCTAACACTTTGTCCCAATGTTGCAATATTCCACGAAAGCTCTCCCCATTCTCTGCCATCACTCCTGTACTAATTCCTCTATTGGCTAAATGGCACTGCTGGAAAGTTCCTGGAAAGTCTATCCAAGTCAAAGCAGTTTGGGGATGGGAAACCTGTGACCCTCCAGCTATTGTTGCATACCAACTCCCATCAGCCCCAGCTAGAATGGCCCCTGACATCCAGCAACTTTTGGAGGACACCAGGTGCCCCATTCCTGGAGAAGAGAATACAGTGGTACCTCGGGTTAAGTACTTAATTCGTTCTGGAGGTCCATTCTTAACCTGAAACTGTTCTTAACCTGAAGCACCACTTTAGCTAATGGGGCCTCCCGCTGCCGCCGCACGATTTCTGTTCTCATCCTGAAGCAAAGTTCTTAACCTGAAGCATTATTTCTGGGTTAGCGGAGTCTGTAACCTGAAGCGTCTGTAATCTGAAGCGTATGTAACCTGAGGTACCACTGTACTAGAACAAAGACTGAGCTCACTATAAGGCAATTTAATATATACCTTTGCGGGCTACACCCTTTACTGTATATCTCCATGCTTTGCACTGTGATGCAGCTTCTTGGCTTCTTTCCCTGTCCAACTTCATGGAATGTGCACAACTATCCTTGAATCAATGTTCCCATAGCATCGTGCAAGGCAGCTGTGTTTGTTGATACAAAAAAAGAAAAAGAAAAAAAGATGAAGCGTTGCTACCAGTCATGTCTCTTCTACAACCTAAACACTTGAGCTTGGCAGGTCATAAAAATATGGAAACCAACACTCAATATTCCCCCCTCGCACTTGATTTGCTGCTCAGGGACAGGCCTTTCGAATCCAGCACAAACTTACAGATTGTGGCAAGTTATCAAAAAACCAGAATGAAATCTCATCTACGTGGTGTAATAAGAGAGGGCTATTTGTCAAGGACATGTACCGAAAAACTAGAGTCCCACTGTGGGAACAGGAGTCCTTGGCCTAACTAAAAATGCAATAAAATTAAAATCAGGCTCTGAAAAATATTTTTAAAAACTTTAATCAAGCTTCTCAATTTGAAAACAGCAATATTAACCTAACCATTAACGCTGAAGAGAAAACTGTTCGCTCAAGAACAAGGATCTGCAAAGGCTGTAGAAATAAAATTCAAAGCTATGTGTTGTTCCAGTAGGCTTTGTTAAGCATGTCAGTGAAATTTTCAGGTCACAGCAAGGTTTGTGTTTCTCCTCTCACTGATTTCAGACTGACTTTGCTCTTGTGAGATGAGGAACCTTTGCTTTAAAAAGCATTGTGAGAAATTAAGTATATGCAGGCCACACAACAGTCAGGGAACACCCACCATAATTTAAGTTCTTCCTTCAGACAGGCTGTTCAGTAGAAATTGGTTCAGGGTTGGGTTGGGTTGAAGGGGAGTTGATGACCAATGACCCTCTTACCTCTGTTGTTGTCATTTTAGATATAATGCACATATGCTGTCAAGGGCACTCCACAGCCAAAGGAATGCACACAGCAGATGGTTAACTCTTCATTGTCAAAGCTAACACTTACTGTCTTTTCTACAGCTCCCAAGGCACACCAGTCTAAATTCTAGGCAGCTATTTCCAGGTCTGTGCTCTATGGAGCAGTTGCAGCAACAGAGGGCTATTCTCCCTCCACAAGTTTATATACGTTCTCCTAATGGGCTGCATGCATGCAACCAAAAACTACACCTGCATGGAAGTTTTATCTGCTCATCCCATTTCTTGTATAATTTTTATTAAGTTTTTCTATTTTACATTTTAGAATATTCACTTAAACAGCCTTAAAATATCAACGACTTCTCTTCTTCTCTTTCCATGGTTCAGTTTGCATGCCATAGATCCCTGCATATGTTACATAAACTAAACCATTCAGTATTCCATTTTTACATCCATTCCACGATTGAATTTATCTTAAAGCTGCCAATGTTTTCAAATGTACACAATTTTCATCCATATATTCAGTAAACATTTTTCAAACTTCTTTAAATGTACACTCTTCTTGTTCTCTTATTCTATAAGTTAAGTCTGCAAGCTGTGCATATTCCATTAGTTTAAATTGCCATTCTTCTTTAGTTGGGACCTCGCTTGTTTTCTATTTTGGGGCTAACAAAACACGGGCCACAGTAATGGCATACATAAATAGCCTTTTTTGACACCTGGGAATTTCCATCTGAATTATCCCCAACAGAAAGGAAAAGTACAGTGGTACCTCGGGTTAAGTACTTAATTTGTTCCGGAGGTCCGTTCTTAACCTGAAATTGTTCTTAACCTGAAGCACCACTTTAGCTAATGGTGCACAATTTCTGTTCTCATCCTGAAGCAAAGTTCTTAACCTGAAGCACTATTTCTGGGTTAGCAGAGTCTGTAACATGAAGCGTATGTAACCTGAGGTACCACTGTACTTTTAAACATTTTTTACAATTCATTATAAATTATTTCCCAATCCTCTTTTACCCTTTTACAAGTCCACCACATGTGATAGTACGTACCCTTAGCCTCTTTGTATCTCCAGCACTTAGCTGATTCAGTCTTACAAATTTTTGCAAATCTACTCAGAGCTACTCATTCCATTTCAATCCCCTCCTGGTCCTGGGAGACAGTGGTGCAGAAGAGGGTGAGGAAGCACCTGGCCCTTCACTTGCCTGGCCTACTTCTTCCTCTCCTTCCAATCCGTTCTGTGCTCCCCCCCCCCCAGCTCTGTTCTCCTGCTTCTGATTCTTGCCTCCTGGCTGGTACTGTTGTTGTTGTTGTTTAGTCATTTAGTCATGTCCGATTCTTTGTGACCCCCTGGACCAGAGCACTCCAGGCACTCCTGTCTTCCACTGCCTCCCGCAGTTTGGTCAAACTCATGTTTGTAGCTTCGAGAACACTGTCCAACCGCTTCATCCTCTGTCGTCCCCTTCTCCTTGTGCCCTCCATCTTTCCCAACAACAGGGTCTTTTCCAGGGAGTCTTCTCTTCTCATGAGGTGGCCAAAGTATTGGAGCCTCAGCTTCAGGATCTGTCCTTCCAGTGAGCACTCAGGGCTGGTTTCCTTCAGAATGGATCGGTTTGTTCTTCTTGCAGTCCACGGGACTCTCAAGAGTCTCCTCCAGTACCATAATTCAAAAGCATCAATTCTTCGGCGATCAGCCTTCTTTATGGTCCAGCTCTCACTTCCATACATCACTACTGGGGAAACCATAGCTTTAACTATACGGACCTTTGTTGACAAGCTGATGCCTCTGCTTTTTGAGATGTTGTCTAGGTTTGTCATTGACTGGCTGGTACAGCTCCCCACAAATCACTGGCTCCCTCTCCCGAGTCAGACTCTAGCTCCGCTTCCCTGATACATACTTTTCAGTGTCCTGCCAGGCCCTGACTTGTACATTACATATTGTTATGAGTTTGTTGGTGCCAGACCCCTCTAACTAATCCCTGGGTCCAGCAAGTGTTAAAATCTAACCAAGCGAAGCTAGCTTCCCTGAGTACCGCTGGCATGCAGACACATACAAGCTACAGTGACAGCAGCTGCAGCCTCTTCTGAGCATTAATCACCAATATGTTTTATTGGTTTAATTTTATTAAAAAAATAGTTTGGCTACTTCATTGTTTGCTCTGTCCTGGAGTCCCAAGGCAAAAGCAAGAACGGCCCATTCTCTTCAATATTGAACATTACATGATTTATATATGTAGAACTTTCTTAGATATAAGTAATTCATTGCAATCGTTCATTGTTTCATATAAAAAAACCAGTCTCCCTCTTTGTTAAAGTTGTAATAAATTAATACTTTATACTGTTCATTTTAATTCTGCTATTTCCGTTTTGTTTTAATTCCATTAATTCCAGCCATGTGGCTCTCAAGACAACTTAAAATAAAACATTAAAAACGGCAATAAAATAAGAGCAAAGTTGAACGAAGCCACAAGGAAACATCCGAGCTATTAATAACAAAATCACAATCCAAAAAACTTAAATGGAAGATGATCAGCAACACAACAGCACATCATTTTCAAGTCTGCTCATCAGCTCTAAAGGCCTAATTCACTAGCAGAGGGTCTACTCAGGAGAAGGGAAAAGCCACAGAAGGATTGGGGAAGGAGGCATGGAGAAGGTCCCAGGTAGGGCTGGGAGAGACTCCTGTCTCAAACCCTGGAGATTTACTGCCAACCAGTGTGGACAGTACTGTGCTAGATGGACCATTGGCGTTCCTATTACTTGGTGTGCAGGTAAGGTAAAAGGTAAAGGACCTCTGGATGGTTAAGACCAGTCAAAGGTGACTATGGGGTTGCAGCGCTCATCTTGCTTTCAGGCCAAGAGAGTTGGGGTTTGTCCACAGACAGCTTTCCGGGTCATGTGGCCAGCATGACTAAACTTCTGGTGCAACAGGACACTGTGATAGAAACCAGAGCGCACGGAAACGCCGTCTACCTTCCCGCTGCAGTGGTACCTATTCATCTACTTGCACTGGTGAGCTTTCGAACTGCTAGGTTGGCAAGAGCTAAGACAGAGCAATGGGAGATCACCCTGTTGTGGGGATTCGAACCGCCGTCCTTCTGATCGGCAAGCCCAAGAAGCTCAGTAGTTTAGACCACAGCGCCAGGCAGGTGACCATGTAGAGGGAGTCGCAGTTCCGGTGAGTCAAAGGTTCCCCACACCTGACTTTCTTTTCCCTTTTTTGTTTTCTCATTTCTTTTGAGAGCTCACAAAAAGACAGACATTCTTGAAAGAATGAAACAGCCGTGCAGGTATAGATCAACTTAGTGCTATCGTTATGTTTTTTAATGAAATGCAGTTGTTTTGACACATGCAGCAACTATTTGGACGGTTGCCTCCTATCATCACATATCTCAACTTGGACACCATGCTAATTCCCGTAAGTAGCAGTTTAGTGGCACATTTCTTCATTTATTTTTTAAATTGTTGTTAAAATGCTTTTCCGCCAACATATTTAAAATAATAAATAATAAAAAATATTGGAGTAATGCTGCAACAAAAAAGGAAGAAAGGAAAAGGCATTTGAGTGCATATTGAAACACTGATTTTTTTTTAAAAAAAAAAATGTTGCTAAAATTGTATGATTAGGTGCACTGTTCCTCTGCACTCACACAGAAGTGTTGTGTTCATTAATGCAAATAGGACACAGAAAGATGTGCACGCACAAAATCTACCAAAGTGTGGGGAATCCGTTGTAATTCTGCATGTAGCTTGCAGCCTAAGAATAATAACCATGAAAAGCACACAGTCTGGAAGCACTCATAATCTGGTCCGAGCCCATTAGCGTGTTTCTATTTTGAACCATCATATTGAATTGTGCTTAGAAACAGTTTGGGAACAAGTGGGAACCATAGGTGTTACGTGCTCCCGAGAGCTTGGCATCAGAAGCTGCTGCAGTTTGAATCAATCAGCATTTGACTCAACTGGACGGTCTTCAAAAGCAACCCAAAGAGGAGCAGTAATTTATCATAGAGAGCTATCTAATGCATGCATCCCAGACTGGGAAGAGGGAGGCACAATCCCCTAGGAGTGTGAAAACCAACCAACATTAAAAAACAACAACACAGTACTCACATCCTTTTGCGCCCCCTTAAATTCTAGGAGAAACACTGGACTGGCTCCATTCTCCCTAGAGGGCAAAGAAGCTCAAAGCCCACCCATGGCTGCAAAGCCTTCAAGTGTCCCTATTTTCTAGGGACAGTCCTGGATTTACAGAGGCCGTCCTGGTTTCTGATTTGATCCTGCTTTCCCTTATGACATCCCTATTTGCATCAGAGAAATGTTGGAGATATGGAGTTATGTGACCCCCGCCCCCAAGCCAAGGAGATAAGTAACTATACAATGTTTAGAAGACATATGAAGGCAGCCCTGTGTAGGGAAGTTCTTTAATGTTTTGTTCTGTTTTTATATATGTTGTAAGCTGCCCAGAACGGCTGAGGCAACCCAGTCAGATGGACAGAGTATAAATAATAGCATTATTATTATTATTATTATGGAATAGGACATCCCTATTTTCATCAGACAAATGTTGGAGGGTATGAATACCTGACCTCAGACTGACACAGAGCAGTTGTGTTCTGAACGTCAATTTCCAAACAGTTTTCAAAGGCAGATTCACTTACAATGCATTGCTAGTATAGTGGTACCTTGGGTTAAGAACTTAATTCGTTCTGGAGGTCCGTTCTTAACCAGAAACTGTTCTTAATCTGAGGCACCACTTTAGCTAATGGGGCTTTCCGCTGCCGCTGCGCCACTGGAGCACGATTTCTGTTCTCATCCTGAAGCAAAGTTCTTAACCTGAGGTACTATTTCTGGGTTAGCGGAGTCTGTAACCTGAGCGTCTGTAACCTGAAGTGTCGGTAACCCAAGGTACCACTGTAGTCTAATCTGGAGATTCCCTGGATATGGATAGCAGTGGCCAGTCTATCTTGGTTCAGTAGGGATCACAACTGGAGAGGCTATCTGAGGTGCAGGGGAGAACTGGATTTAGGAACAAACCTCAAACAACAAACTTATCTGAATGCAATCCCATTCAGAACAGGCTGAATCCCAGTTCTCTGCATAAACTATGTTTTTTTTAGAATTCTCCAGAATAAAATTTAATGGAGCCAACATTTGATCAAGACATCCAGGTTCTAACTACAGAGAATTTAATTGTCATGCAAGTTCCCGTGTGCCTCTTATCATCTGGTGCATCTTGACCCCAAAAGTACATTGATTAAAAAAACCTATCGCAACCCAAAGTCACTCTGAAAAAGATACAAATTTCTCTCTGCAAATAATTGAATTATCTCCCCCATGAGTGTCATGTTCTGCATAATATGACACATCAATCTGGAATTATTATTTCCTTTAATAATTCCCTCTCTTAGTGTTTCATTGATCTCTTTCTTGTGCCTGCATCACTCTCAAACATCTGTGTTTTCCTTCAACTCGCCATCAAGTCTTGTTTGAAAAGTCTGTAAATTTTGTGCTTCTCCAAAATATATAGATAATTGATTCCAGGAGTAAGAGCCCACAACAAATCATAGTGCTGTAGTTTCACTTGATTTAATGATGTACAGTGCTTTCTTAGGCAGAGATCAAAGACTATTGTATTATTAACATTTATATGCCAGATTCGACGGGGGGAGGGATAGGTTGATTTGTACAGGGAGGGGATGTTTCTTTGGGAATGTAAAATAAAAAAGGGATGAAAATGAAAATCTTCAGGTGTATAAATATATACTGAAATGCTTCCTGATCAGTGAGCTCACTCAGTGATATATTATTCAGAAACTTCCCCCATTCAAAACAGAAAAGGGAAAAAATATATATTTGAGAGATATGGGGTTGCAACGGAATGCTTCTTCATCTGATGATGATTCTGCCCATCTGACTGGGTTGCCACTCTGGGCAGCTCCCAACAAATTAAAAAAAACCATGGTAAACCATCGAACATTAAAAACTTCCCTATACAGGGCTGCCTTCAGATGTCTTCAAAAAGTCAGGTAGTTGTTTATTTCCTTGACATCCGATAGGAGGGCGTTCCACAGGGCGGGTGCCACTACCGAGAAGGCCCTCTGCCTGGTTCCCTGTAACCTCACTTCTCACAGTGAGGGAACCGCCAGAAGGCCCTCGGAGCTGGACCTCAATGTCCCAGCTGAATGATGGAGGTAGAGACGCTCCTTCAGGTACACAGGGCCAAAGCTGTTTTGGTAGTCTAAGCCAGGCTGTAAAAACTAGCTGACTGATTCCTTTGCAAAAATAGTGAAGGCTAGAGCATTCACCCTTGAAAAGTGGCAGAATAATTACAATGGGACTGGAACCGCAATTGTAATCACATTAAAAACCTTTGCATGTCTAGAAGGTTCTGTTGACTTTAATGGGGCTTACTCTCAGGTAAGCAGGTATTGGACTGGAGCCCAACACGCAAGTAAGGGGGCTTCCAGGCTGCTACTGGTGGAATTCAGGGATATACAATGGTACCTCAGTCTAAGAACAGCCCTGTTAACAAACGATTCAGGCAACGTACTCTGCAAAACCAGAAGTAGGTGTTCCGGCTAGTGAACTTTGTCCCGGAAGATGAACGGAAGCTGAATGGTGGAAGGGCACCAGCGGCGGGAAGCCTCATTAGGGAAAGCGCACCTCGGTTTAAGAACCCTTTCCATGTAAGAATGGACTGTACCAGCAACGCACTACCAGCAATGGTTGATTTGATGTTCTTGTGCATCATCATCTAATCACACCACAAACTTTGTGCAAACATATCAGATGGGTACTCAATGAGCCGGTCATCTGGAAGAGATCTTGGATAGCTGCCTGATTTAATCCATGCAAATTTCAGACCTAGCTCTAAAAAAGTCAAGTCATCATCTGAGAACATTAATTCCCCCCAGCATTTGTGTTTGTTGATTTAATTAACTTAAATTATTTACAACTCACTCTCCTTTGTTCGCACAATTCCAGAGTGTGCATCAGCAATAAAATATAATAACATTATGCTTTCCCGACTGGAATAACCGATGTAAGTAACATCACAGGGCTAGAGTTCATTTTATTTTACATTTCCTGCATGTCTGTCGTTTGAGCTAAACAGAAAAAAAGACACTTGATCACTCTGCAGACAACATGAAGTTTCAAAATTGTGAGTAAACATCACAAAAGGTATTTCTCCACCCCACTCTAAAAGCACTATCTATTATACATGGAAACATGTAATATTGTCCACAGAATGACTCTGGCAACAGGGTACTCTTGATTCTTGGAGTTATGCCTAGAATAAATATTTCTAACTCTACTTCACATAGGCATTTTTGGCTTAGATATAAAGGCTCTCAGAGAGCAATATATCCAGCTTCAATTTTGCTTATACATCCTGCAGACATCAATCTTTTATTTGAACTCTGTATCTGAAAGCGTCATGTAGCAATTTGATGTTTTGTGAATGTGCACTCCCCTCCCCCATTTTCTTTTACTCTGTAGGTGTAAGAATTTTGTGTGTGTGGAACTATCATAAAATATGCTGTCCTATGAAGTAGTTGTTAAGTGTGTACATAATATAGAATGTGCATGAGAGCACAGAGCATTTCAATGTATTTACCATTCAAAGCCTTTCCGTACTCTGTCAAAATCTCACAGATTGTCGCAGCACCCTTACATTATTAGGCCCATAACATGAAATAAGAAACATGAGGCGGATCTGCACTCATGAAGGAAGGGTTAAAGAAAGCTTTTGATAACATAGATGGACAAAGATGTTCTACTTTTTACGTTCATAATATGTTATTATATTACCTTGTCTATTTTAATGCTTAATTTCTAATCGTTTTATGCTGCTATATTGCTGAAACACTGCTCATATATCCCTGTGTAGCATTTAACTTTTTTTACTGCATTCAAATTCTGACACACACCCCTCCAGTGGTACCCCGCCTTTTGCTTCTTCTGTCCTAGAAGTTTGGGAGGAAGGAAGAATTAAAACGTGGCACCAGAAAGCAACCAACGACCTACAGCAAGGAAAGAAACAGCATTTTGGAAAATGGAGTGGCCAGGTATTACTTACGTTTGATGGAATAAAAAGCTTTTTAATTAACAAGTATGCCCGGTGCTATTTTAGACCAGCATATCTGTGTTTAGTCGTTTAGTCATGTCCGACTCTTCGTGACCCCATGGACCAGAGCACGCCAGGCACTCCTGTCTTCCACTGCCTCCCACAGTTTGGTCAAACTCATGTTCGTAGCTTCAAGAACACTGTCCAAACATCTCGTCCTCTGTCATCCCCTTCTCCTTGTGCCCTCCATCTTTCCCAATATCAGGGTCTTTTCCAGGGAGTCTTCTCTTCTCATGAGGTGGCCAAAGTATTGGAGTCTCTGGAGGATCTGGCCTTCCAGTGAGCACTCAGGGCTGATTTCCTTAAGAATGGAGAGGTTTGATCTTCTAATGGGGGAAATAATGTTAAACTGGTCAGTGTAAATTCAGTCGTGGTAACTGGGCCCCCAAGCAGCTACAAACAAGCTGTGTTTCAAGACCGTTTCCACTCCGTTCTTACTCTCATGCTTCCAACAAGGAGAGAGCCACCACTGACCCACCTTCAATGCAGCATTGTACCCCACTGTTCTCTTGCAAGAAGGAACAAGGAAACTAGGTCAAGGCTAATGCTTTGGTCACTACAGTGGTGCCCCGCAAGACGAATGCCTCGCAAGACGGAAAACCCGCTAGACGAAAGGGTTTTCCGTTTTGGAGGCGCTTCACAAAACGAATTTCCCTATGGGCTTGCTTCGCAAGATGAAAATGTCTTGCGAGTTCCTGCGGGGTTTTTTCCCTTCCCCCCCCCCCTTTTCTAAGCCGCTAAGCCGCTTATCAGCTGATCCGCTAAGCTGATAAGCCGCTAAAAGCCGCTAAAAGCCGCTAAAAGCCGCTAAAAGCCGCTAAAAGCCGCTAAGCCGCTAATAGCGCTAATCCGCTAAGCCGTCAATGGGCTTGCTTCGCAAGACGAAAAAACCGCTAGACGAAGAGACTCGCGGAACGGATTAATTTCGTCTTGCGAGGCACCACTGTATAGTAGGTGAGAAGTTGTTGCCCCCTCAGTGAGATGCCTTGTTAAGAGGTAAATATATTAAACAAGAGTCAAACTTGGAACAACCAGCTACCCTATAACAATCCTTTCCAGAATGGAGCATGATGTATCAATGAAGAGAGCAGACCTGCTGAGCCTATTTCGATTTTCTTCCCAATCCTTTCTTTTCTGGAATTTGCCTATGGCTTCGTTGTTTGTTTGTTTTCCGCTCAGTTGCATCAGAAGCGTTCCAGATGGTTTACCTCGACCACATTTGGGATCCCTCCCAACCATTTTGACTAAATTAGGCTTCACAGGGTTTGGGGGAGGGGGCGGGTGTCCCAGGGCTCTTCCCAGCCCAACACTTCCCCTCTTATCTTTTACAGACTATTGGAAGCGAGCCAGAGAATGGACAAGCAACTTGGCCAAAGCCATGTGGGAAGTCTGTGGTAGAGAATGAAATTGAACCCAGGTTTCTGGCAAACTCGCCGGCAAACTTGTGGTTTCCCTCCTTTCCTGATTTGCTGCAGTTAGACAGAAGTGACGGGTCTTGCTGCTGTGCCAAATAAACTGTTAAAACTATGGGTGCTCCCCCTACAAACAAAACAAAACAAAATCCCAAGTGAAGTGATAGAGTAGAATCTTTAGCAACCTGTGTCCTAAGCACACATTTACCTCAAAAGTCCTTGATGTGGCCAAAACAAGGAGGGATTTTCCACTCTCTGCACTTAGTTGGCAGTTCAATTACATGCCAAGGTGGTCAATACTTCCCTGTTGGTCTGTTCAGCTGTTCAGCACTGAAGTGGTGCATTGGCCATGTTCTTTCAGTTGAGAGAAATGTATCCTTCTTTGGCTACCTGTACAAAGAGAAGTCTTTGAGACAGATCAATGTACTTTATAGACATGTGAGGACAGGGCCGAGCCCCTCCAATCTTGAGGGAGCCCACCAAACCTACCTGCTGTAGGGCAGAGTGGCCTAAGTGGGGCTCCCCACAGAGACAGCAGGCCTCCACCCGATGGGTGTGACATCACACATGTGTACGCAACTACTCTATTCTGAGGTGCCTTGCTGACTACAGATATGAGGAGGAAAAGGAGTTGCCTGTGTGTGTGATGTCACATGCCTGCATTGCGGTGGCTGGTACCCACAATCCTGAAAACATGATAGCTCCCCGAATGTCCAATGCAACCATGTCCTGCTGTCATTTTCCTTGCCTTAGCAGAGGCTCATAGACTAAGGCCGTGGTTCCCATTGTGGGACACATGCCCCACAGGGGGGCAATTTGATTTGGTGGGGCAATGCAAGAATGTGTTATTAACAGTGAATGTCCTTTTAGGCTTCCTCCACATGAATAGGAGTTTACTTTTTGAATAATAAGAATTATATGTCACGTGGGATGGAGCATCAGGATTTTAGAGATGCTTAGGTGGGGTGCGGCCAAAAAAAAAGGTTGGGAACCACTGCTCTAAAGATTTGGATACCTTGGGACGTAAAGCTGTTTATCTTAAACATTTAAGCTCATCACCTATCTTAACTAACTTCTTGGAATGGCTTACAACATTTATGGAACCAAAGAAAATAAACAGAGACCAACACACACACACACACACACACACACACACACACACACAATGTCTCAATCCAAGGGCTCTTCCAAACTCAACTTTTCTCTTCTTATCTTTTACTGGCTTTGAATGTGAGTCACAGAAAGAGTCAGTAACTTGGCTCAGAAGCTGTGTGGGGAATTGGTGGTAGAGAATGAAATTCAATCCAGGTTTCTGGCAAACTAACAACCAGATATGTGCTCTCCCTCCTGGTTGCTGCAATTAACCAGAAGCATGCATGCTTTACTAGTCCTTCCCCCCCCCTTCCTTCAAAATCCCTTGAATGTTTTCCCAAGAAAGAATCCTCATATTCACTTCAGCTTTTCTGGAGATTTTGGTGGCAACCCTACTGGAAAACCAATTCATGTTGGCTTTTGCTAATCTCAACAGCTTTGTCTGAAAAACTAAAAGATTTTTTAATAGAACTAACAGGAGGCTACTCCCCCTATAGACTTTACATATAAACTCATTTGAGATAAAATAAATAAATGTCCTACATAACTAATCCATCATAGTTCATTATTACTGCTTAATCATGTCACTTGAACTGTGGAGTTTATCATCATCATCATCATCATTAGCAATAGTATTGTTTAGTTTTGAATGTGGGGTTGGTAAGGTGAATTTATTCGTATCAAATTATGTTGAGCTTTGTTGAAATACAAAGAAAGATGCAAGTGAAATAAATAAATAACATTTATCTAGGCTAAATGAAATCCATTTAAAATACCAACAGCTAGGACACTAACAAATGCTATTTGGGCTAAAGAGAGACTACAAAAATGCAGATATTACCACAGACCAAACTAGAGAAATGAGAGAGAAATGTTCCATAGCAGAAAATGCATCTAATGCAAAAACATGAAAGTTAGCAAAATGGAAGCTTATAACAAAGCAATCAATTCTGCCTTTTGTTCCATTTGTTAAAAAACTCTGGAGATCATCTGCATGTACTACCCCACTGGTTGAACAATGCCAAAACAATGTTCCTTACATATCACACCTGCACATCACACACAGTCACAAACACAGACTCTCACGTATATTAATCTAAATACAGGAGGTGATTTTTTTAAAATAATAATAAAAATCCCATACTAGTTTTTAGTGCTTACTTTTTTAAAGGAAGGAACATAGTCCATTTTGTCCACTTTTAATATCATCCCAATAAAACAACTGGGAAATTGCAATGCCAGAAGAAAAGACATTCGAAATCCACCATTTCCCCAATCATAATAACAGTCAGCTTGACACGCGTAAGATAGCCGAGTAGATTTGCATCACTTGGGTTTTTTAAAAATATATATATATTTAATATTGTTAAATTCTCCTTTGGAAAGCAATTAAAAAACAACGCTCCGTTCGAGATTGTAAAACTACCCACTTCTGATTTTGGCCTGACGTTTTTATTGGGAACCTGAGTTATAACATGTTCAGGTTCATTCCTCAGTGATTGGCTGCTGGGCCCTTCTTGCCAGAGCTTTATGGCTTTATGGGAAAGTACAGTGTTTAAAGTGCCTTTAAATCTACAGGCTACTCTGGCTTCTGAATTAAGAAAAAAAAAGTTTCTCTTGACTTCTCAAAAATGCATAACAAGAGCCCATGTTTACTTAAAAACATCTGCTCCAACCTTTTTGGTCTGACATAAAAAAGAGGACTGATGTTTTCCATACTCTCCCTCTGCTCTTGTGTCAAACAATAAGAGAGTATAATTACTTTGGGCGAAACTCTGGCCCTCATCCAAGAACCACCAGTGCAGTCCCCACAGCTGGGAGGGAGGGGGAGGTCTGGAGAGGGCCCAGTCTGCAAGGACCTGGGCCGACATGTCAAATTCTTTCTAAAGCTTCCAGCAACAAACTGTCTGTAGGAAGAAAAGGAGCACATTTGCATGGCCTGTTGTTGTGCTCTTTTGCATACTTATTAGCGAAGTGGGAAAGGGAGTATGGAAATTATCTTAGCGGTCTGCGGTGGAAGAAAATGTCAGGGCTCACTTGGAAAAGTACTTATTAAAACACCAGAGCTCAACCCTAGCATATTACTATCCATATCTATAATTACAGTATATGCACACCCTTTGGCTTAATCCATCATGAGTATGTTCATCCGGCAGAGCCGGCCCTACCATGAGACAGAGAGCAGAATTGTCCAGACACCCTGTTTACTGAGCATTCATCCCAGTTTGCTTGCACAAAGGTTACATGGTGCCTCCCAACACCGTCGTTTTCCCACACTTTCAACTGAATTTTCCCAACACTTTCCTTAGCACAAAAAATCCACTTCTGAGGGGGAGCCAATTTTTGGAACAACAGCACCAAACCCACTTTAATTGTGCGACTTAAATATGCTGGCAACTGAATCATGCTCACAAAATAGTGATAGAGTGTGAGTGGCCACCTCAGGCGGCTAGTTTCGGATGTCATGAAAGGGCAGCAAATTGCTATTTAATGGATTATGACTGTATTTTTATTGTCAGGGAGGGGAAGAATCACTTTGGGGGTTTTCTTTCTCAGGAGCCAAAGGAACTCGCCTTGCCATGGGTACTAATTAGAGTCATACCTCCATTTACGTAACCCTCTGGTTACGTAAATTTTGGGATGCGCGTACGGCAAACCTGGAAATATTTTACTGGGTTTTGCCTCACACACATCCACAGAAGCGGTTCTCAGGTTACGGAAACTTTGGGATTTGACTGGACCTCCAGAACGGATCCCATCCACAACCGGAGGTACCACTGTACTTTGGCATAGGAGGATGAGGTTGCCATTTCCTACTCTGCCTCACTTCAATAATTCTCTGGGACGCAGGTAGCACTGTGGTCTAAACCACTGAGCTTCTTGGGTTTGACCAAGCTCCATGGTTCGAATCCCCACGATGGGATGAGCTCCCATTGCTCTGTCCCTGCTCCTGCCAACCTAGCAGTTTGAAAAAACGTCAAAGTTCAAGTAGATAAATAGGTACCGCTCTGGCGGGAAGGTAAACAGTGTTTCTGTGCACTGCTCTGGTTTCGCCAGAAGTGGCTTAGTCATGCTGGCCACAATGACCCAGAAAAACTGTCTGCGGACAAACGTCAGCACCCTCGACCAGTAAAGCGAGATGAGCTCTGCAACCCCAGAGTCGTTCACGACTGGACTTAACTGTCAGGGGTCTTTTACCTTTACTTTTTACTCTGCCTCACTTAAATAATTCTCTGGGAACTTCTGCCATATGAAGTGAAGTTATGAGAGAACAAGATTTGAAAGCTCCCTGAGTGATATCGGGCCAGTCATTGTCTCTCAGCCTAGCCTTCCTATTAGTTCAGAGGTCAGCAAAAAAATTTAGCAGGGGGCTGGTCCACTGCCCCTCAGACCTTGTGGGGGCCAGACTATATTTGTGGGGGTGAACGAATTCCTATGCCCCACAAATAACCTAGAGATGCATTTTAAATAAAAGGACACATTCTACTCATGTAAAAACACACAGGTTCCTGGACTGTGCACGGGCCAGATTTAGAAGGGCTGGATCTGGCTCCCAGGCCTTAGATTGCCTACCCATTTATTAGTTGTTGAGAGGATAACCTAGGGTGGGGAGAGCTCATTGGAGGGAAGTTGAGATATGAATTCAGGAACAGCAGCAGGACCCCAACATGGGAATGTCCACAAAGAGAGAAAATTGTCAATGGGGGGGGGGGTGTCGAGAGAAACACACCAGCCATGCTGTGATGTGTGATTCTTCTTGAGAAATGTCTGAACAGCAGCTATTTATTCTGGCATTACTAGAGATATTCAGCCCAAAAATATGTGAAGAGTTTCATCACGAAATCGCCTCATCACGAGATCAACTGCCCTTCTTGCTGGGTGCAGTTATAGCTCTGTTAACTATGGCAGACAGAACTCTAGCAAGAGGATGGGATGGCGTTGGTCTCCTTTGCCACCACTGAAAAAATGGAAAAACCTAATTTGCTGTGCCTAGGGAATGAGATACATCACTTGATGGCAGGCTAAGCTTTTTTAAAAAATAAAATAAAAATCTTTATACGCAGTACTGAGTAATTTTTGCAGTACTCTGCTTAGATATAAATCCTTTAAGCAGCTTCTATATGAGACAAGCTTCTATTCATGCGCCCACATCAATATTAAACCTAACCTCTAAAGCCGTTCCTCTGCCACATAAATATGAGTTTGGTTTTATGGCACTTGCTAAGAAAGCAAAGAGTTTTTCACATTCAATCAACCTTTCCCAAACTTCACACTACACTTACTGCAGGATCAATGCAAACCTATATGAAAGTACAACAGTACGAAGCTGTTTATACCCTTTAATATTATAAGTCAGCTTTTGTCGTAAATCTTGCATCTGGATTGTGCATAGCTCCGGCATGAGCTCATGCCCTTTCTGATTTCCCTCTTTCTTATTACCCTTCGCCAACTGAGTGATATGTGACTTCCTGTCATGGTGCTGACTCTATTACAAAGTGCAAAGGTAATTTACGTCCCTACATTGGCTAAGCAGCTTACTTGGTACCAACTTTGGGTAGAGGTGCAGCGCTCTGTTTAGCCGAAAGAGAAGAAAGACGAAAATCTAAACTGCAAATTTCATTAATACTGCCATTGGCACATTCTTAAGGGTGGCGTGAGAATTTGCCTCCCCTTTTGCCACTAGATTTATAGTAAGCCAGCACCGCCTCCAGAACAAACAAACAAAATAAGGGGTCAAAGAAAAAAGATTTCATCCCTGTTTGGTCTGACTCATATGACACCGGTCCTGAAAGACCTACATTGACTCCCAGTACGTTTCCAAGCAGAATTCAAAGTGTTGGTGCTGACCTTTAAAGCCTTAAATGGCCTCGAGCCAGTATACCTGAAGGAGCATCTCCACCACCATAGTTCAGCCCGGACACTGAGGTGCTGAAAGGTATGTCATGAAGGTACCAGGCAAGCCTCCCTGGGGACAGCATCATATAAGCGGGAAGCCACCACAATCCTCATGTTTCCACCCTCTGGTCCTCTCACGGAGGAGACACATGAAGACTATATTAGTACACTAATGGCCAAAATTGTGGAAATCTTTCGGGAAAAGTGTATTTCCGAGTTGTGATGGCTCATATGGTCTGAAGCTCAACATCAAAAAAAACAAAGATCATGGCCACTGGTCCCATCACCTCCTGGCAAATAGAAGGGGAAGAAATGGAGGCAGTGAGAGATTTTACTTTCTTGGACTCCATGATCACTGCAGATGGTGACAGCAGTCACGAAATTAAAAGATGCCTGCTTCTTGGGAGGAAAGCAATGACAAACCTAGACAGCATCTTTAAAAGCAGAGACATCACCTTGCCAACAAAGGTCCGTATAGTTAAAGCTATGGTTTTCCCAATAGTGATGTATGGAAGTGAGAGCTGGACCATAAAGAAGGCTGACTGCCAAAGAATTGATGCTTTTGAATTATGGTGCTGGAGGAGACTCTTGAAAGTCCCATGGACTGCAAGAAGATAAAACCTCTCCATTCTTAAGGAAATCAGCCCTGAGTGCTCACTGGAAGGACAGATCCTGAAGCTGAGGCTCCAATACTTTGGCCACCTCATGAGAAGAGAAGGCTCCCTGGAAAAGACCCTGATGTTGGGAAAGATGGAGGGCACAAGGAGAAGGGGACAACAGAGGACAAGATGGTTGGATAGTGTTCTCGAAGCTACCAGCATGAGTTTGACTAAACTGCGGGAGGCAGTGGAAGACAGGAGTGCCTGGCATGCTCTTGTCCATGGGGTCACGAAGAGTCGGACACGGCTAAATGACTAAACAACAACAACAAGATTTGCAAAACCAGGGACTGTCCCCAGGAACCGGGGATGTCTGGTAACCCTATATTAAGTTTTCCGAAGTTGCTGCCTGTTTCAGTTTAGCAGAGAAAGCAGGCAGGATCAGTCAGGCCAAATGACAGTCTGGATGAGCAGAATTTGTATAATCATTTCTCTCCTTTTTCTGCACACCAGAGCAGCTCCCAGCAGCAAGTTGTTGTAGTGCAGTGGCTGTCAGCTTTTCTAACACCTACTGTATAAAAGAAGAAGAGGACCTTTCTACCCTGTTCATATACATAACGCATACATGTGTTCCTATAAACTAGATAGTCGAGTGATTTATTTATTCTGGTTGCATGCCAGACAGAAATATTTAAATCCTACTTTTGAAAGCAAGAATTATCTAATCACTCACTAGCTTTTATAATAAAGCATTTATCATGGACCATTAATCCATTAGTGCTTATTTTCCGTCCCTTCCTTTCACTAGCACCTTGCTTTGAACACAGTTGAGCTTGGCTGCAATTTCTCCCTTTTTATCATGTATCGTAGCTACATGATAGGTCACACCGACACCGAATCCAAAAGGGGGGAAAATAATAATAATAATAACAATAACAATAGCGCTGCACTTTGCTTGAACTTGGCAGCCAGATATATCGCTTGTGCTGCCGCTGTTAGCATAAAAATAAAGGGGGTGAGTTCTGGAATTAGTTCTGAAAAGGGTGCGAGTTCTGAAATTTGTATTTTACCATTAACCCGGTGGTCGCAGAGCAGCATGTGGAAACAGCTCAAAATAATTATCTGTGAAAAGGGAAGGAGTTGGAGAATGGGTGGAAAAACCCTCTTGTGTTAAAGTTCCCTCTTCCTAGGAGCTTAATATGTGTAGCACATCAAAACGGCCAGCTCTCTTTTTAATTCACATAGCGCATCACCCAGCTGCCAGTGGTGAGCCTTTCTTGGCAATCAGAGCACAATAAAGAACATAAGAGAGGAAAGGAAGGGAGGTTTGCTTGTGTTTTGCCAAGCTGGAGATTCAAAAGGTGCCACTGACTAAGAGTTATGCTGCAATCCTCACTCGGCGTGAGGTTCAGAAGTCCAAAGCTCCCCTCAACATTTGCTTCCTTGCTCTTGTTTTCCCACCATGTCAGGGACCTTGCTGAGGAGGGCTGCACTGATCCTGAATCTTCCCAGGAGCAGGAGGACAGTATAGATTTGGAACAGTGGTTTGCAGATGGGCATAGTTCAGAAGGCAGAAGCTGGGAAATACTGAGTGGTGAACAGCTAGGAGAAGAAGAACTGGGAGAGAGTTAACAGACTCTCTTCCACTGGAAAGTGTCCATCTGCTCTTCCCAAGGCCAAGGAGAGCAGCTAAGATGGCAGCACAGAAAGCAAAGTGGTTGCGAGATCAGGTTGCAAGGCGCGGAAGTGACGTGGATGACAAGGGGAGAAGTGGGGGGAATCCTTAACTGGGAGCACCTTCATCCTAGGAATGGATTCTTTGTTCTCTCGCTATGATCATTAAAATTTCTAACTGGTAAGAGACTCCTTTTGCTTTGTTCTGATTATCTACTGCCAAAGGGGGGGAGGAGTCCCTGAAGCCTGACATACCAGCTGTATAAAGTTGAGTCAAGGGGCAGCAAAATTTTAGGGATACCCTTCCAGTGACAGAAGGCTCTTTGATCCTTCCATGATCACAAACAGTACATCTGACACACACACAAAGCCTTTTTTTTGCTGAGACATGTGGGCCATTAATGTAAGAAGAACTGTGCGTGGTACGAAGTATTTTGAAAATTACAAAGTTTGCCTATTCTACCTGAAGGGAACGTTGTGCAATCTTATTCATTTGTTCAGTTTGTTAGTCACCTTATACAAGGTAGTCTCTAGGCAACTCACAGCAGAGTTAAAACCCTGGAAATCCTCTGTCTGTCAGTGTAGACAGTACTCTCCTAGACAGGCCATGGTCTGACTTGATAGAAGTCAATAAGCTATGTTTGATATTGGCAGCTTCTAGATCTTAGGGTTCTTAGATTTTCCTTTGTCCCCAGTTTTCTACAATGTTATCCATCTACTATTTTTTCTTCATGATTTTCCACTCAAGTTTCACGACAGTTGGTTGACAAGTTTGAAGTTTATCCAGATTTCCTAAATCAACTCATCTTTTACTCATCATGTTCTCAACTTAGACTGATCTCTCATGTGTATTTTCACTTTCAGCATCAACATAAACTTTACTTGTGACTGACAAAAGCACATTGTATTTGAGCCATATGCAAGATGCTAGATTTGTCACTCAACCCAAAAGGAAAATTTCGCCTTTGGATGTTAAAAACTATAGTAATTTAAACCCAATTGCCACCAAATAAATTATTGAAAATGGTACAGTGCCGTCTTTGTTCAACAGGGATTAAAAGTTCAGCTTAAAAAATACTAATTCTATTTTGTTATACAAGTAATTCCATTCATCTGATTTACATGGACTTTTTTATCTGAACGAGATAGATCATACATGCATCTATTTTAAGTAAATCAACACTCTCCTTTTGAAGCACTAATTTTGCAGTAGGCTTATCAATGTTTATATTTAATGACACATCTGCATATTTCTTTCACTTTCTTGAGTAAAAGACATCTGTGCAAAGTTATGAAGTGTGCATTGATAAATGGAATTCACAATCAATTTTTTTTATAAAAAAATAAAATAAATCTACTTCAGATATGAAAGACAATGCAATTAATGGGAAAACTTTCTTTTTCCAGGGCAGGCAGGGATTTAAAGAATGTACATTCTCACATCCAAAAGGTAAGTGAAGGTAGATGACAAGATCCAGAAATTATCTCACTGAATCAAAACAACCCTAACCAATGGTAAGTTTGAGCACAAACTTGGAAAAGAGAAACGCAGAACAAAAAGAACTGAAATAAGAGCCCCGGGGATATCTATACAGTGGTAACTCGGGTTACATACGCTTCAGGTTACATACGCTTCAGGTTACAGACTCCGCTAACCCAGAAATAGTTGTTGTCGTTTAGTCGTTTAGTCGTGTCCGACTCTTCGGGACCCCATGGACCAGAGCACGCCAGGCACTCCTGTCTTCCACTACCTCCCGCAGTTTGGTCAAACTCATGCTGGTAGCTTCGACAACACTGTCCAACCATCTCATCCTCTGTCGTCCCCTTCTCCTTGTGCCCTCCATCTTTCCCAACATCAGGGTCTTTTCCAGGGAGTCTTCTCTTCTCATGAGGTGGCCAAAGTATTGGAGCCTCAGCTTCACGATCTGCCCAGCACTCAGGGCTGATTTCCTTAAGAACGGAGAGGTTTGATCTTCTTGCAGTCCATGGGACTCTCAAGAGTCTCCTCCAGCACCAGAAATAGTACCTCAGGTTAAGAACTTTGCTTCAGGATGAGAACAGAAATCATGCTCCGGCGGCGAAGCAGCAGCGGGAGGCCCCATTAGCTAAAGTGGTGCTTCAGGTTAAGAATAGTTTCAGGTTAAGAACAGACCTCCAGAACGAATTAAGTACTTAACCCAAGGTACCACTGTATAGGAATGGGAGAGTTACACTGACCAAAGAGGAGACATTTAAATATTGTTACAAAAGCCTAGTGCCTGCCCCTCTCTCTGCCAAGCAGTGGCAAGAGCGCATGGGGTCACAGGCACAAATACAGTGTCTGTGTCCCTTTGGAGAACAGAAGACACAGTGCAGACTGACGTGCTTTAAGAAATATGGGACTCAGCTCTACAGCTGCAAATAAAATGTTTTAAGTGTGCTATAATAATAATAATAATAATAATAATAATAATAATAATAATAATAATAATTTATTATTTGTACCCCGCCCATCTGGCTGGCAATATACAATGTGACGCTAGACGGCGATGGTGAAATTCAATGTATTTTTTAAAAGCATTTTCAGAACGTTTTTTAAATGTGTGTCGATTCCACCATGCTTTATTCACCTGTTTACACCTTCAGTCTGCATGGAGGGAGTCCAGATCTTATGGCATGGCCCAACCTTTCCTTCTCTTCCACCAAGATGCATCTCAGCCTTACTTCCTCCTCCTCCTGCCCAGAAGCCCCTGCTTCAAAACTCCCTTTTCCCATCCCATCAAACACACAGTTACCCCAGCAACCTTTGTGACATCTGTGTCCCCAGGGCAAAGGATCCTTCTATGGCCCATCAACAGCTTTCCATAACAGGTCTGCTCTCCCCCCAGCCAACCAACAAGGAGGAGGCAACAAGGAACAGCGCTTCCACTAGGGAAAACACAAAATCCCGGACATTTACTTTCAAAATTATCCCCATCGTTCAGCCTGAACACTAAGGTCCATCTCCGAGGGCCTTCTGCTGGTTCCCTCCCTGTGAGAAGTGAGGTTACAGTGAACCAGGCAGAAGGCCTTCTTGGTAGTGGCACCCACCCTGTGGAACGCCCTCCCATCAGATGTCAAGGAGATAAACAACTATCTGACTTTTAGAAGCCATCTGAAGGCAGCAATGTTTAGGGAAGTTTTTAATGTTTGAAGTTTTGTCGCATTTTTAATATTCTGTTGGGAGCCAGATGAGCAGGGTATAAATAATAAATTATTATGATGATTATTTTAAAAATACTTTTAATAATTCTCCTCAGGCACCAATTTAGCCCCCACCCCCTGGACATTACTAGAATTTTGAGGTTCATATGGTGACTCTCCACTTGTGGATGTCAAGTAGGCTGTCAATGTTAAGACAATAGTGAATGTTTCCATTTCGGATGATGAGCAAATTGCTTGTTGTTGTTTAGTCGTTTAGTCGTGTCCGACTCTTTGTGACCCCATGGACCAGACCACGCAAGGCACTCCTGTCTTCCACTGCTTTGTTCAAACTCATATTGATAGCTTCCAGAACACTGTCCAACCATCTCATCCTCTGTCATCCCCTTCTCCTTGTGCCCTCAATCTTTCCCAACATCAGGGTCTTTTCCAGGGAGTCTTCTCTTCTCATGAGGTGGCCAAAGTATTGGAGCCTCAGCTTCACGATCTGTCCTTCCAGTGAGCACTCAGGGCTGATTTCCTTCAGAATGGATAGTTTTGATCTTCTTGCAGTCCATGGGACTCTCAAGAGTCTCCTCCAGCACCATAATTCAAAAGCATCAATTCTTCGGCAATCAGCCTTCTTTATGGTCCAGCTCCCACTTCCATACATCACTACTGGGAAAACCATAGCTTTAACTATATGGACCTTTGTTGGCAAGCTGATGCCTCTGCTTTTTAAGATGCTGTCTAGGTTTGTCATTGCTTTTCTCCCAAGAAGCAGGTGTCTTTTAATTGCTAGCCCCATGTAATTTGACAGCATTCACACCAGCCAACCTTTCCTCCTCACGCTTCCATGAAAACTTGCAGATTCGAATGCAAATCCTCGCGCTGATGTGGACGTTGCATTTTCCGCTCGCGCCATCGCTCAACATTCCAAGCATGTCTTCTAAGCCTGCCCTCTGAAATGTAAGATGAAGAAATAAGATCATAGGGACTTCTTGGAAAGGAAACCCTTCATAGCATGAAGGCTTTGGGGGTGGGGGGTTTAGTAGCGGTGGAACTTGGCATCCTCAGCAAATATATTCACCACCCACTATATATATGGGGGGCAGGGACCCAAAGTCCTTCGAATCAAAAGGGAAGAAACAGAGCGGTCTTGTACGAAGCAATTTCATCTAATGTTTCACCTCGCTTTTAACTGCAGTCAGAAAAAGCAACAACTTTACAACACCACCTGCTGCTCTGCTGGTTTTGACCTGACCCCTTTCTGCTTCTCTTGTTATTATAAACAGCCAGCCCTTTAAGTGAGAGCTGTTTAAAGGATAGGAGTCCCTAAGTGTTCCTTCCTGGATCCCAGATGCAGGGGGGAGACTGATAGGCTTTTTGATCTTTCTTTTTATGAGCGTCTGATGAATTGCCTCTGGCACCTGGCAACTGAAATTTCACTATCTGGAAACGTCCCCTTATGTCAAACAATGTGGCAAATCTCAGAGTATGAGTTACAAACCCCGAGCCAATTTTTTTTTTCCTTAAGCACAAAACAAAAGTAAGTACAAGGTACTTTCCAACATTACGCAAGAATTTTTTTTTAAAGGGGGGTGGGCAGCGTACTGTAAATTCAGCAAATTAGCAGAGGTCCTGATTCTGAGATTTGGGCTGGATCCAGACACGTCAAAGAAGCGATTCAGTTAAAGGCATTGCAAACTCATACAGGGAAATCCGGTAGGGAAGGTGGGACTCCACAGCGCCGCCTGGTGTCACAGTGTTATATCTTTACGCATCTAGCTGAGTCCCTAGTTCTCTTCCTCCATTTGTCATGCCCTTACTGACGCACATGAGGAACTCAAGGGTGATGTTTGCTTATAACGAATCTATGCTACAATCCTATGCCCATTTACCTGGCAATAAACCCCACTGAGCTCGGTGGACTTGAAAATCCATTATATAGGCTGGATGAATAGGATCAGGGCTCATTTAAGCCAGAGCTCACTGGAACTCAGTTCCAGCACCTCTCAGATGGGTGCCATTGCCATGATAAGAGAACAAGTTCATAGCGAGTTCCAGCATCTCTTTTTCTAGAAAAACAGCACTGGAAACCCACATTCATATGAATCACATGTGCAATTTGCATTCCGCTCTGACAACACGAATATTCGCATGCAATCTAAGTTCAGTTCTGCTGCTACTTCCTTCTCTTCAGAATCATCTCAACCCAACAGCATAGAGTCCCATCCTTGCCTTATGTGCTGACACTTTTTAAAATGCTTGAGAAATTGGAATATTTTTGAGCATTCCATAACGTTCCCGCAGCTGAGCCAATGGGCATTTTAATCAACTGATCTCTCACAGTCATTTGCTACAGAAGAGGTATCAAAGCTTGCCTTTAGCTCAGTTCCCCCCACCCTTTTTGGTTGGCTTTATCCGGAGGGAGGGGGGGGAGAGAGAGAGAGTTGGCAAATTCACTGTTTTTCTGCTAGCGTCTGTGTTAATTCACTGTTTTAATTTGATACCTCATTTATCACTCTGCAATGCTAGCAAGCATTCTAAGATGCTTTTCAAGGCCAACTTTGACTCTGCAAATAGATATATTTATTTATTACATTTTAATCCTGCCCCTTAGACATCGGCGACATCTGCCTATTGACATAACGATAGCAGAAAGCAATATTTTTAAGGCTGCTGAAATCCGTGTGATAATAGGCTTTGCCTTTGAATCATAGTGAACAATAAGGGGTAAACATTCTCTCATATATGTGTGTGTGTATATATATATATATATATATATATATATATATATATATAATGTAGTGATGATACAATGTTATCCTTTTACTGTCACATCATTTGTTTTGTGAACACTGAATAGCAACGATAATGTTCTGCAATTTTGTTTTGTTTTTTCTCTCAGTTGAACTATAGCCAAGAGCTATAACCATTATTTACAACAAAGTCAGTGCTTGTCAGCAGTTCCCACACTATGGTGTGGCCCGTGTAAAGGAATTAACTGCGGTTATCTTTGAAACCGTAATGGTTGGCCAGAGTTTGCTTTTTAATGGTGACCACAGTATTTTTATGAGATGCACATGTCTGGGTGGGTGTTTCATAAACACTTTAAATGGGCCATCGATCTCCGTCTGACCCAGATACTCTGTTTTCACCTTCCAGCGTGACCTGGGCTATCCTAGCGACATTAACCACCCGTTTCCCTGATGCTTGGGAAAAGTGTGCAATACAGTGGTACCTCGGGTTACATACGCTTCAGGTTACAGACTCCGCTAACCCAGAAATATTACCTCAGGTTAAGAACTTTGCTTCAGGATGAGAACAGAAATTGTGCTCCAGCGGCACGGCGGCACCAGGAGGCCTCATTAGCTAAAGTGGTGCTTCAGGTTCAGAACAGTTTCAGGTTAAGAACGGACCTCCGGAACGAATTAAGTACTTAACCCGAGGTACCACTCTACTGCATGCAGCAGGCATCAAGTACCACTGTGCCGATGGTTTTGAAACGCTGCCGTATTTTTGCATTACAACTTTTGACCCCATTGAGTTCTGTCTCGGTTGCATTTCCAGCAGTCATTTCTCAGGCTTAAGGCCCCATCGCTGCAAACCTTTTTCGAGCGTAATGAAGTGCTGTTATTTAAACTCCATTGACTTCCACAGGCCTGTTGCCTGATGAGAACAGGGCTGTGTTTTCTTTAAGAGCAAGGCCAGATTGCAATCAAGCGGGTTCCCTCCTGAGGATCCTTACACATTTATCACCCTCTTCCTTGGCCCGAGATAATGCTAAGATCTGGCACAAAACAAAAACAAAAAAACTCCATCTTCTTCCAAGTTTTAGGAAAGGCATATTTATTATTTTCACACAGCGTTGGCAATGGAGAGGACCACTGGGTTCCCCTGCGCTCCTCATTTTTGAGACATATTAAAAATTGCTGGGCTGAGGTGTACTTGGATCACATTGCTTCAGTGTTTAACTAAACCACATAGATAACACTCCGTGTCATAGCAGCGCTAGGCAGATGAGAAGGAGGCCCATCGGCCCAAGACCACACAGCGGAGGACTCTAGATAGCCATCTCTGTAGGGAGAAGTACTGGGATCACAACTGAGAACCCCACCTGCCCGCTGACCCCAAACAAAACAAAACCTTTCCCAGACACAACAGCGGCAGTATTTTCCCACCCTTCCCTAATCTTCCAAGAAAAGGCAGGCTATGCTGAGGCACTAGAGAAATAGTTGGACATGATCGTAAGACATGAGAAGACAACATGTTGTTGTTGTTTAGTCATTTAGTCATGTCCGACTCTTTGTGACCCCATGGACAAGAGCACGCCAGGCACTCCTGTCTTCCACTGCCTCCCGCAGTTTGGTCAAACTCATGTTGGTAGCTTCGAGAACACTGTCCAACCATCTTGTCCTCTGTCGTCCCCTTCTCCTTGTGCCTTCCATCTTTCCCAACATCAGGGTCTTTTCCAGGGAGTCTTCTCTTCTCATGAGGTGTCCAAAGTATTAGAGCCTCAGCTTCAGGATCTGTCCTTCCAGTGAGCACTCAGGGCTGATTTCCTTCAGAATGGAGAGGTTTGATCTTCTTGTAGCCCATGGGACTTTCAAGAGTCTCCTCCAACACCATAATTCAAAAGCATCAATTCTTCGGCAATCAGCCTTCTTTATGGTCCAGCTCTCACTTCCATACATCACTACTGGGAAAACCATAGCTTTAACTATACGGACCTTTGTCTCTGCTTTTTAAGATACTGCCTAGGCTTATCACTGCTTTTCTCCCAAGAAGCAGGCGTCTTTTAATTTCATGGCTCCTGTCACCATCTGCAGTGATCATGGAGCCCAAGAAAGTAAAATCTCTCACTGCCTCCATTTCTTCCCCTTCTATTTGCCAGGAGGTGATGGGCCCAGTGGCCATGATCTTCGTTTTTTTGATGTTGAGCTTCAGACCATATTTTGTGCTCTCCACTTTCCCCCTCATTAAAAGGTTCTTTAATTCCTCCTCAGAAGGCAACATGGGATGAAGCAAATGGGATAAAGTATCAGGATGCTGTGGCAAAGAAGCCCAACATGTAAGAACATAAGGAGAGTTCTTCTGGATCAGGCTAAAGGTCCATCTAGTAGTCCAGTGTCTTGTTTTCTCAGTGGCCGACCAGTTGCCTATGGGAAGTTGGGACCAGAGGGCAACAGCACTCTCCCACTTTGTGATTCTCAGCAACTGCATACCCTCCAACATTTCTCTGGTGAAAATAGGCCCATCCTATTCCATAATAATAGTAATGATAGTTTTACTATTTATACCCCTGACTGGGTTGCCCAGCCACTTCCAACATATATGAAAACAGAATAAAACATTGAACATTTTAAAAAAAACTGCCTTCAGATGGCTTGGGGGGGTCGCATAACTCCATACCCTCCAACATTTCTCTGAAGAAAATAGTGACATCCTGCCATACCCTCCAACATTTCTCTGAGGAAAATAGGGACGTCCTAAAGAAAAGCGGTACATTCAGGGATCAAAACAAAAATCAGGACAGCTTCTGTAAATCTGGGCCTGTCCCTGGAAAATAGGAACACTTGGAGGTTCTGCAGGCTGTGTACACACAATATGTTTAAAGCACACACACCCCGCACAAAGAATCCTGGGAAATGTAGTTTTCCTTAACAAACTACAGCTCCCAAGATTCTTGAGGGCAGAGAAAACATGCTTTATCTGTGCTTCAATTGTGTGTGTATTCAGCCTTGTGTTTCGCGCTATACTGCCTCTGACAGTGGCAATACAGAACATGTAGCCCCTGTCTTCTGACTTCTCCTCCAGGAATTTGTCTAATCCTTTTTTAAAGCCATCCAAGATGGTGTCTGTCAGTTCCATAGCTTATGTGCTGTGTGACAAAGTGCTACTTTTTATTTTATTTTTATTTTTTGGTCCTGAATCTTCTAACATCCAGCTATGTTGGAGGGCCGCCCTGAGTTATCCTAAACTGTATTAACAGAAGCATCACATCCTAGACTTGGGCATGGGTCAGCCTGGTATCTGAGTTGTAACCGGGGGCAGCCTGTCCCATTTCACCGCCTGAGGCAAAAGGGGAAGCTGTCGGCCCCACTGCCCCACTGCCGTCGAAGCCTCACTCCCTGGGGGTCACACAAGGTCAGTGGCTCCTGGTGAGGTCTCAGAAGTCAGAAACTTATCCTCACTTGTTTGGCAACAGAAGGGCCGTCCCATGGGATTATGCCACTCAAGGCGGCTGCCTCAGTCCACCTCATAGGTGGGCTGGCCCTGAGTTGTACATGATATGAGAAAGATGTTTTCTAACGTATACAACTCTTGCCCTTGGGCTTATTTTGAAAAATATCTACCATAAAGAACAGGAAAGGTGGGGAGAGCTTTACTTTTGATTTGAAGGAATACTAAAGGAGTTACACTAAGTGAATACAAATTAGGGAGTGAGTTTCAGATCCCTTAGAGCAGTAATCTTCAACCTATTCAGACCCGGGCTCTGCTGTTGCTCCATTTGTGGATTCAGCACTTACTGTTTTTAACTATATATTTGCACAGTGGGACTACTGTTGCCACAGCACACTTTTGATCAAGCTACAATCCATCAGTAACATATACCGTATTTTTTGCTCTATAAGACTCACTTTTTCCCTCCTAAAAGGTGAGGGAAAATGTGTGTGCATCTTATGGAGCGAATGCAGGCTACACAGCTATCCCAGAAGTCAGAACAGCAAGAGGGATTGCTTTCACTGCGTAGCGATCCCTCTTGCTGTTCTGGCTTCTGAGATTCAGAATATTTTTTTTCTTGTTTTCCTCCTCCAAAAACTAGGTGCGTCTTGTAATCTGGTGCGTCTTATAGAGCGAAAAATACGGTACTTTTTAAAAGTATAGTGTGTGGGGAGGCCATGTGAACTGAGAAGGAAGTCCCATCGGGTTGTATTCAACCCTGTCAATTCTGCTTGCATAATGAAAGTTCCTCCATCTCATTTCTCCTCTTCGGACCCCTCTGCACACCATTGGAGTAGATTTTTCTGGGAGGAGAGGGAGAAGAAGTCCCATTCAGTAGAGTTTACTCCCAGGTAAGTGGGTATAGATTGTACCCTAAATGTACTACAATTCTGAAGAGAAAGGGCACACATATGTTGAAATAGGTTGGGTTGAAAAGGCAAGTAAGATTTCAGTTTTTTGAGGAGAGTCTTTGTTCTCATACAATATGGAGAAGCTTCAGCCCATGTTATTCCTCTCTCTTCTGCTGTTCAGTACAAAAGCAGCGCACGGAAACAAACGCATTTAGATCAGAGTGCCAATAATGAATTCTTTGTGCAGTAGTCTCTTTCAGGGTATTTTAAACATTAATAAATCCATCTGTAGAATTGCGGTTTAGGTCTTATCTACCATAAGCGATGCCCCAAATATATTGAACTCCTGAGAAAATATTTTCAGTCTGAATCTCACATAGCACATTCTCTGGAACTGTTAAATCCCTCCTGGGATATCCTAATTATGGTCTTTAGGAGTTCCCAAAATGAACATTGCCTGGAACAAGACTTTTCGTTGAACTGGAATTCATCCAGAACATTTTTGGCACATGTATTTCTATATCTTATGTTGTTTAACAAGTATTTGTCAGAAACTGGACATCAACAAAACACCAAATATTTAAGACGGTTATGCTACTGGTGGTAATTATTTCTATTTTGTTTATATGTTAGGATACAAGTTGAATGCACAACACCTGGTTTTTGTGGATATTCACCATTATCTCCCAGTCATGTCCCATATCACACAGTCTGTCCATGGACTCAGCTACTGTCTGGGTCTGGACTGAGGAGGAATGGTGGAGACCACCCTGCCCCCCTTCTCCTGAACCTTCCTGAGAACAGGAGGACAGTATAGATTTAGAAGAGTGGTTTGCAGAAGGACATAGTTCAAAGGCTGCAGAGGGGAGAAGCTCAGAAATATTGGGAGACCAGCAGGAAGAAGTACCAGGGGAGAAATAGCTGACAGACTCAAAGTCCTTGGAAGGCATTCCTGACCCATCCCTCTCTCCCAGGACCTGGCACGCATTGAGAGTAGTAGAACAGAAAGCTCAGAGGCAGAAGGCTCAGATCAGCCGACACAAGGGTGAAGTAGAATAGGAAAGACGGAGGGGGTGGGACTTTACTTGGGGCAATGCCATTATTTAGAGAAGACTGCATTCCTTCGTCTCTCTCTGTGAATATTAAATAAATGACTTGGTAAAAATTCTTCTTGTTAATCTGCTCCTTGGCTGCCACTGTGAGAGAGATCAGATTCCCTGAAGCCTGACAGCTACAATAGTCAAAATATAGCATTATAAATGTGCTCTAACACCATGATACCAGATGGTGCTGTAGAGCTGAAATCGCAACTCAATGATATTTTCAATTGTGAGTGGCTTTTTTTGCAAAGTGTTTTCAGAGTGTGTGTTTTTAAAAACTGTGTAGATTTAGCCCATAAAGAGATACTGGGTGGTGTTCAACTAAATCATTGCAATAGTTCAAGGATTAGGGCCACCACAATCGGATTTTCCCCCTCCACTTCCACTGTATGCACCCAGCACCACCCACAAATCTGTTCTGGGGGGTTGGGGAAAACCCAGAGCAGTTGGGGGGGGGCGGATGCAAGGGAAGGATTGGGGCAGAAAATCCTGTTGTCCAAGGACAAATCCGTGTGCTGACAGAACATTCATTTTAGTGCTACAGTGACTACAACACAAGGTGTGTACATTTTCCAGTCAATATCCGAGATGTGTTAGGGAATGTGCACGTCTTGGCAGCATTCTGTAAATTCTCCAGGCAATTTGGCTACCGAGTGCTATTAGCAGAAGACAACACAAGGATTCCTGTTAGTGCAAACTGCTCTAGTGGGTTAGGGAAACATCAGAAGTGTGTGCAGAGAAAGGAAAAGGGATATCATTCTATCGGGCAAGCAGAAATTCTTGCTCTCCTTAGCTCAACACTGAATTACACCCAATATGTGGAATATGCAAGAGGTCTTAGGGAAAGAGCATCTCTCAATAGGGATTTATATGTTTGGGGGAAATTATATGCATAATCTCAAACAGACCTTGGGGGACGTGCATCCACTGTCAGAGCACATAGGACTTAGGTCCAGCCAATACTGAAATTTCTTCAAACCCAGAAATGGCTAATAATAATAATAATAATAATAATAATTTATTTATACCCCTGCCCGTCTGACTGGGTTTCCCCAGCCACTCTGGGCAGCTTCCAACAGAATATTAAGAGGTAAAGGACCCCTGACAGTTAAGTCCAGTCGCAAATGACTCTGGGGTTGCAGCGCTCATCTTGCTGTACTGGCCAAGGGAGCCGGCGTTTGTCCGCAGACAGTTTTTCCGGGTCATGTGGCCAGCATGACTAAGCCACTTCTGGTGAAACCAGAGCAGCGCACGGAAACGCTGTTTACCTTCCCACCAGAGCGGTACCTATTTATCCACTTGCACTTTGACCTGCTTTCTAACTGCAACAAAAGTAATAGGCAACAAATTAAATCCTCATAATGTTTAAAGAGTAGGGGGCCAAATAAAAAAGGAATGCTCTTCACTGATGTATGATTCTTAAGCTGTAATCCTATTGCACACTTATTTGAGAGTGATTCTCCTTGAACTCAGGGACATGGGTGGCACTGTGGGTTAAACCACAGAGCCTAATGCTTCCCGATCAGAAGGTCAGCAGTTCAAATCCCAGCGACGGGATGAGCTCCCGTTGTTCGGTCCCTGCTCCTGCCCAACCTAGCAGTTTGAAAGCACATCAAAGTGCAAGTAGATAAATAGGTACCGCTCCGGCGGGAAGGTAAACGACATTTCCGTGCGCTGCTCTGGTTCACCAGAAGCGGCTTAGTCATGTTGGCCACATGACCCGAAAGCTGTGCGCTGGTTCCCTCGGCCAATAAAGCGAGATGAGTGCCGCAACCCAGAGTCGGCCACGACTGGACCTAATGGTCAGGGGTCCCTTTACCTTCACCTTTACTCCTTGAACTCAGCTGGACAACCTTGATTCCATATGTCAGTGTTTCTCAACCTTGCATCTCCAGCTGTTGTTGTACAACAATTCCCTTCATCCCTGACTGCTGGTCCCGCTAGTTAGGGATGATGGGAATTGTGGTCCAACAACAGCTAGAGACCCAAGGTTGAAGCACACTGCCATATATGAATTTTAATGCCTTACACATACAAATGAGAGATTTGAGAGGCTCACAGCTCATCCGTGCAGTTCTTGCCTTATGGCCCTAATTGTGGGGGGGGGGGGTCTCTCCCTCCTCTTCAGCATTCTCTTCTCACAAAACCATACATATGTTTTTTCGGCTCGTATGATCTTTTCTTACTTGAAGCTGCTCTGCTATCAAGGGGCTAGATACACAACAGGCACAAAAATGTACTTCGAGATATTTACTGCTTCTGTATTCTCAGATACTGCAGCATTCTTTCGGCCTTTTCTCTCGCTCCTCCTGCTTCAAGACAGATGTTGCACACCTGTGGCACAGCGGAACTCAGTGCAAGGCTTGTGTTCCCCTCTTCTTAAGACAGGCTAGTCGGAGGGACGCGGGTGACGCTGTAGTCTAAACCACTGAGCCCCTTGGGCTTGCCGATTGGAAGGTCGGTGGTTCGAATCCCCACGACGGGGTGATCTCCCATTGCTCTGTCCCAGCTCCTGCCAATCTAGCAGTTCAAAAGCACGTCAGGTAAACAGTGTTTCCATGCGCTACTCTGGTTTCGCCAGAAGCGGCTAAGTCATGCTGCCCACATGACCCGGAAAAACTGTCTGCGTACAAACGTTGGCTCCCTCGTCCAGGAAAGTGAGATGACCGCCGCAACCCCAGAGTCATTCGTGACTGGACTTAACTGTCAGGGGTCATTTACTTTTACCTTTTAGTCTTAAAAACACCGAAAACTAGAATGATCAAGTGCAAAGGGATTAGGCAAGAAGCAATATCGCCCCATGTCTTGAATCTACATGATCCCTAATAGGAAAAGAAGGTGCTAAGAATATCTTTAACCTCAGAGCCCCTATATTATTATGCACTTTTCATGGGGACGCCATGCCTCGCCCCCAAAAAAGTGAATGTGCTTGTGATAGGGAAGGAGCAAAATGTTTCGTGTTTCCTATTAGATTTCTGTGAATGGGACTATCCTTTTGGTTTGCCCTCAAGATATACCTGGGTCGATTCTTGAACCTGACTGTCAAAGAGCGAGCCAGCAGTAAATCACAGTGTTCAAAGTTGGCGTTAACTCTTTGTTAGCTGTGCCTGGGACATGACTAAAGGAACTACAACTTGTAGAAACAAATGAACAATAAGATACTATATTACTAATGATTGTGAACCATGATTAGTAGCAGGATTCCTGTAGTTGTAGTTGTAGTTGTAGTTGTAGTTGTAGTTGTAGTTGTAGTTGTAGTTGTAGTTGTTGTTGTAGTTGTTGTTGTTGTTGTGTGTAATGGCTGCTTGCTAAACACAATAAACCAAAGTAACTGACAATCGTAACTATTAACAATAATCAGTGCTTCTTTTCTTTAAAAATGTTTAAGCATATTCTCATTTTGACTTAAGAAAATCACCATTTTATAGTTCAAATCGGGGGAAATAAATACAGTAAATGGACAAAAGGCCGCCATCGGGGGTAGCAACGGAACTGACGATTCACTGTGCTAAAGAAGAAACTTAATTTTTCTTTTGTTTCTTCTCCCGTTAGATTCACAAAACCTTTAGGGGCATGCATACCCCTGCGTACCCCCAGAAAAAAGCACTGACTATAATAGTTGTATTTCACAATGCAAAGGATGAAAAAAGATGGCAGCCTTCTACACCGAGTTCCAAACTAGTATTCAACATGAGCAAAGGGCTCCATTGCTCCATTTCCATGACATGCAGCTTTCTAACACCCCTGAGGCAAATAAGGACTGCAGGATAATAAATCTCACTGTGACTTTCTTTAAAGTGACCTGAGGACTATTGGTGACTTGTCAAGGTTGAAAGAAGGCACATAGGTCGTGTCCAGTATCAAAGAACAATAAGCATGCAGGGGAAAGTGGCATTTTACAGCAAAAAGAAAAATAACATTAATGAATAAGCAGGCATTCTGAGGCCTTTTTTTTGTCCAGTGATATTTAACAGGCTGACCATGTCTTCTGCGTGATTAATTAGCCGGCTACACATGATGACCCTCATTATGTTTCTGACAAGTGAGATGAATAAATCCTATTTTCTTTTTTTGAGGGGTGTTAACAACTTTGTGCACGCACACACACAAAATCAAATTGCTGGTGTCAAATTATAAATGTATATTTTAGTTGGCTATTAACATATCTGGGGCCAGATCTCTGGGAAGAAATCAGGGGGGTTGACTGAGCTTTTGCTGGTCTCACCTCCAGGCTGAACTTCTAATGAAAAGTTGCTGCTCCCCCCCCCACACACACACACACACTGTGGATTTCTCTTCACATTTGTTTCAAGCCTTTGGCATGCATAAGTCGGTGGGAGCAAGAAAGGTTTCCTTGCATAGATGTTCCATTTCAAATCCTTCACATGATCATCGGGAAGTGGCAAATTCAGTTCTCAACCAGAGGTACTACTTCCGGGTTAGCAGAGTTTGTAACCCGGAGTGTTTGTAAACTGAGGTACCACTATACAGTACAGTGGTACCTCAGGTTACATACGCTTCAGGTTACAGACTTTGCTAACCCAGAAATATTACCTTGGGTTAAAAACTTTGCTTCAGGATAAGAACAGAAATCGGGCGGCGGCGGCGCAGTGGCAGCAGGAGGCCCCATTAGCTCAAGTGGTGCTTCAGGTTAAGAACAGTTTCAGGTTAAGAATGGACCTCCGGAATGAATTAAGTACTTAATCCGAGGTACCATTGTATAGTAAATAAATTAGGACAGTTGTTTTGAACAATTATGTATGTTTTTCAGACTAGGCTGTATGTTGCCTAGAGTCTGACCTGTGCTAGGCTAATAAATTAAGCAAACAAACAAACAAACAAGAAAAGCATTTTGGCATCTTTCTTCTCTGAGGGCCAAGTTTAAGCTATCACCAAAGTAAGCAGTAGCAAGATGAACAGAACAAAGTTAGAATTCGTTTTAAAACAAATTCTCTCTTTTGCTCCACTCCTTCTGCAATTGCTTCCTCTGGGCAATACTTTACACTCAGTTACCGAGAGAGGAAATTTTCTTGTAAAGTTCCAAAAAAGCTCCCCATTTTGTCTGTGTAAAGCACTTGATAATTTGCAATGCATTTAACCATTAATCATTTTAAAGAGCCTTTAAATGAGCAGGGAGTCCTTTGAGCCCTTTTGCATGTACAGGCACTGGATCAGGGACCTTATTACAAATTGCTTTTGTCTGGCCTCATAATGCAAAATCAACTCGCGAATGGGAGAAATATATCACTGCTGAGTTTTATTACAAGGCAGAACTATTACAAACACATCATGGGAAATATTTTTGAGCCATTCTATTAATAACAGCGGGGCCTGATTTCTTGGTTTAAACTTACCCCCTTTTCACATTTTCTGTGATATTTTCCAGATATAAACTGTTATGATGAAGAGTCACACAAAAGAGGGAGAAAGCTGCAATTATGCTCTTTTCCCCCACCCCAGAAGAAGGGAGAACAGAGAGATTGTTTTACATACATCAGTGAAGGACGTACTAATAAAGATTGGTCTGGAACTTTTCTTTTTATGACGATTGACTTATCAGCAATAGCCATTGTAGCAAACCTGGAAATTACATAATTGCCAGAAACTGTAGATATTTTACTTGGCAAAGCCTCTAGGTGTCTCTGATTTATTATTGTAAGAATTTGGCTTTCCGGAGATGAAGACATGTTTAATGAAAGAACAGTAGAATGCATATGATAGAAGCAGAGAGTCCGGCTTTCAAAGGTGCTCTTCCATGACACTGTCACTATCCTGATAATGCAAATAAACTAACATGAAGTTGTTCAAGATGGCAAAGTATGCAGGGCTCGCTTCCAAAGGAAAATAGTGACATCAACCACTGTCCTAGCACAAATCACTTTTTGATCATTGAGGAATCTGGCCAGGAGATATTTACTAAAGTATGTTGTGTACTAGTTTGGCACATTACATTCCGTTTCCTGACTTTTTAAATGGATTAAACCTCTTCCTTTTAACATTGTATACTAAAACGAAATTATAAGTTGCCAAAACCTCAACATGGATGCCTTTTTGACATATTGAAATGGAGTTGGGTGATTTATGCTTTTCTAAACAAATACTAGCAGCCACTATTGGAAGGGAAAGTTGTTTTTAATATTTTCTTTTTCATCCTCTGCTACAGTAACACACCAGAAGCAAAGCATACTTAAAGAAATAAACGTGCAACTATAAATTGCAGCCCCAGCAATCAAAAACTTGCATTCACAAATTAAAATGGCCTTCCTCCCATTAAACAATGAATTAATTTGTTAAACCCATTAGGGCTTTCTTGTCAGTAACTGTGCCACTGAGAAATAAGTCCCATTGTGTTGTGTGGGACTTACTTTCTGGTAGAGAGGGTTGGTGGGAAACTGCTTCAACCCAAAGGATGAATTTCTTCATGGACCACCTTCTGGGATGACCACATGCCAGGGGTGGGTGGGGCCGTGGCCAAAAGTGGGTGTGGCCAAAGCCAATGGATGTGTCTCTCGCCTTTCTAAAGTAGGATACATTCCAGTCGCACAAAAGCCAGTGATTTTAAAAAAACAAAATAAAACGGTTATTCAAAAGTTACAATACAGCATTTTCAATTAATAGACCCCCTCCACAGACACCTCTGTGACGATGATAATGGCATTAAAATATTCTGTACTTCTTCAATAAAAGAGAAAAAGGGAGACCAGATTGTATCAAAGGTATCTTTTTGGAAGATGTCCTTGATAAGTCGGCGATGGTATGTGAGGCGTTCCGATTGAGCAATACTCCAGATGTTATTATCCTAAGTCTCTATTGGTATATTAGAGGTTTGCTTCCATCGCTGGGCAATAACTAGTCTAGGTGCTAATATATTAACTAATATATTTTTGAAGGAGCCCCCTCAGTTTGCAGAGTGTGCTTGGCTCCGCCCCCTGGCTTCTCATGACATCATGCACATGGCGTCAGGATGTTGTGCAACATCGCATCAGGACCCTCTTCCCTCTGGAGAAGCTGGTGCCTCTGCTCCTGCCCATTGTAGACTGGTCTACTCAGAGGAAGGTCCTATTGGTTGAGGTAATGCTTATTTTCAGATCAATGAGTAGAGGATTGCAACCTTAGCCCCATCAAACTCAGTGGGAATTTTCCTAAGTAAAAATGCATATCACTGGACTGTAACTCTTACAGTCCTAGTTGCCATACATACATTAAAAATAATAAAAGGAGAGATCAGGGTAGGATGTTATTAATGGCAGAGCAACTGGGACTAGAATTCCTTTCTTAGAAGACAAGAGATTTGCTGGTAGATTCCATGTGTCCTGTCTGAGGCAAACCATCCTTCTGAAAGTTGCAAAACGAAAGCAAAGGGTGTTAAAAAGTTAAAAATCAGAACTATTTACATGACTTAAAACGTGAGTGTGACAGCATCTGCAGACTGGGAATATTGTATAGACTCATGTTTGACATGGACCATATGAAACCCATGGAATCGAATAAAGATGCCTGGAATATTACATGAGCTGAACTGTGGGTTTTGACATATTTGAAGTACCAGGTTGTCAAGGAATTAAATGGAAAGGAATGCGTTTTGCAATTCGTTTTCATCAAAGGAGATTTGCTTTGGCAAATTGTTCACGAGAAGGTTCCCCTTTCTGATAAAGAGTTTCCCCCTTGGCTCAAGGCTGGAGAGAGTTTCCTGAAAATATAAGTACTATCTTCTCTTTAATACCTCCTTACATTTCCCATGCTTATCAGTTTCGAAGGTTAACTGGACTCAGCTGTTAGAATCCATGCAGCTGCTGCCTCCCACTTCAGCCGCCTTGGAGCAGTTAGAAAAGAAAAGAAGATATACACATTGGCCAACTAAGTGGGACTAGAGATTGGAGATTTGTTGGAACGCACCATCAGAATCAGGCCAAACACTGGCAGTTTGGCAGTTCTTGAACATCTTTACAGGGACATCATTATCCTGCTGTAACACACATACCACCAGATTAAAATGTGATGCAAGATGCAGTTTCCACAGTACAATAGGGTTTTCTCTTTAGTGATTGCAGTCTAACAGGGTTTCAATAGGTACCACAGTCCTGCATCCCCCCAGATGGTGGTGTTTTAAAGGCTGATTAGACAAATGAATGGAGGAAGATGGTTATCGTCATGGCTAACAACAGTTGGTAGACTCTCTTTGCTGCCAGGAATAGTGGGAGAGGGCTGTTGCCTTCAAGGCTTGCTTGTGATCTTTCCACAGGCATCTTCTTGACAACTGTAAAAAAACAGGATGGTACCCAGATGAAGAATGGACCCTTCAGATGTTGTTGAGCTCCAGCTCTCATCAGCCCCCTGGCAGCATGGCCAGTGGTAAGGGATGATAGGAGTTGTAGTCCAATACCATCTGGAGGACCGCAGATCCCCCATCCCTGATCTAGATGGATTGATTGATGGTTCCGTCCAGTAGGACCCAGCTTCTGCTCTTGTAATTATGCAGGAGTAAATCCCAGGGAACGCAACAAGGCTTGCTTCCAAGTCACTATGCCTAGGGTTGTACTTGCACAGCAGCCTTTTGCAAATTAGGACTCAACATTTACCAGAGTGCTAGGCTACACACCTGCATAGACCTAAGAAATTTAAGTTAGAGAGAGAGAGACAACGCTGCCAAACTCCACACTTGGAAGGAATTGTGTATTCCCAAAGAGAGTCGGCAAATGGTTATCTAAAAGAATTGTTCAAAGTGTGACATGAGGAAACTAATCTATATTAAGTGGTCTGTGAGTAGTAACTGACCTTCAGAATATTAATGTCCCACACATTATGAAAGAATTTCAGCATGGATTAAATGCATTTAGAACTGTAATAAATTCACATTTTTTGTACTGAGCAAAAAGTGTCCCCTGGTTTTATACACTGTGTAAAGCACTGAAATATGCACACATGTTTTTATATTTATTAACATAACTTCCTCCCCCTCTATTTTATAAAGTGCAGATATAATCCTGGCCTCCCCCAGTAATGGTTTTATTCTGTCATCTATTTACTCTTCAAAACAAATAATCACCCGCACTCAATCATAACCATTTTATTTGGCTGATGTCACTTACTTAAAATTATATATGTTTATGTTGGATAGTGAATGTCACATCTGTGTGTGCTAATTTCTTAAAGGATGTTTAGGTATGCGGATAATTCAGCGTCAATGAAAAGTTGGACCATGCAGTTCACACTGTAAGTGCTTGAAATCACTGAAGTGAGAATTATTAAATGTTGAGAGGATACACTAGGAGTAAAAATAGTAATGGTTAAACTAAAATGACAACTATCTATTTCTCGCTTCCTCATCTCATCTGGCAGGAACAAAACTGGAAGCCTATATATATATATATATATATATATATAGTAAATTGGAGGAGAGGAAGAACTCAAATGCCACCACAACCTATAGAATCTACCATGGAGTCATCATGGCAGCTACAGGCAAATGTGATAACAGAGGAATTGAGCTACCTGGCCACACCTCAGACTCAGCCATATTGCTCAAATAGGAGAAAGGGTGACATAGCAGTAGTGAATTTCAAGTTTCAAACCACTGGGTAAAGATAATTTGCACGCACTCCTTCTCTGATCAGATGCTAAGTAGGGTTGTTACAGGATACGGGTGGCATTGTGGTTTAAACCACTGAGCCTCTTGGGCTTGCCAATCAGAAGGTCGGTGGTTCGAATCCCCATGACGGAGTCAGCTTTCGTTGCTCTGTCCCAGCTTCTGCCAATCTAGCAGTTTGAAAGCATGCCAGTGCAAGTAGATATAGAGGCGGGAAGGTAAACGGTGTTTCCATGTGCTCTCATTTCCATCAGTGTTTACTCATGCTGGCCACAGGACCCAGAAAGCTGTCTGTTGGCAAACGCCAGCTCTCTCAGTCTGAAGCGAGATGAGGCCACAACCCCATAGTCAGCTTTGACTGGACTTAACCATCCAGGGGTCTTTACAGGGCAAAAGGGATAGTCAAATTCCTTCTTTCCCTCCTTCCTTCCAATAGGATAATGTTGGCATCCAGCTCCACTCCCCACTGTTCTCCCAGAACCAGAAGAGGTATGAAGAGGGAGGAACCAGACAGACGCTTTGCCAAAGTCTCAGATTGCTTGGGATGGACCCAGGGTAAGAGGCGGCTGAGGGAGCTGCAAGGTGGGGACCTTCAGTTCTCACAGATGCCGCATTGGGGCAAGATCTACTAGGATGAGTTGTTGTGCTCACTAGCCCTAAGCTGTTTTGTTTCTTTGAATCGTAGGCTCCAGTGTGGGAATGTTCAGGGATGCAGGAAAGGATACATTGTTTGATTATATCCTTTCCAACTTGTGTTAACAAGTTCTACAATTTAGCAGAGTAACATTCCCCTTTTTAAATTTGCACAGCGGATGCGTTTGTTCAGGCTTAAAGCCTCTATACGTTTCACTGATAATTTCCCCTTTAGTCCCTCATAAAAAGATAGACATGACACAGTCTTCCATAAAAGTATCAAATGAGTTTACTCACTCACATTCTGTTCACAAATGGATCCCAGAAGGCAGACTTAAGTTATAAAAGTAATATACCTGGAAACTATTCCATAAGGAGATAGTCCCTTTGTCCTCTCTTGGCTGGAAGCATCTTAGGCTAAGCAGATGTTGCTTCTTCGACAAATGTGGTCAGAGAGAGAGAGAGAGAGATGGCTGACCAGTCCTGTTCTTTCATTACCTGGGCAGGTGAGGTCATGCCCACCTCTAGTCACATGCAGAGGAAGTCTGTCCCAGCCTATGAGAAACAGGAAGTTCCGACTAGCTGGTCCAGACATCCCCCCTTATATCCACTCTAGGGATGTTGTACTTGACTGCTCTTGTGTTTCACATCCCACATCCGGCTTCCGCCCAACTTTGGGGGGACCCATTGCACATGTGACAACACGCACACAGCACACATGTGTGATGTCACATGCTGGGAGGAGGCTGTGAGGCCCATCACAGCAACAGGGATGCCCGATACGGCCCACTGCAGCCATGGGGGTGCCACATCACACCTACATGGAAACTAAAGTTTGCTAGTGACCAAACACCGTGGTTCAAATGTTCAGGAACATTATATCCCTGTATCAAATATGTAGGGAGGGCGTGTAGACTGTCTGCAATAAATCAACAACAACTGTGGCCTCATTGCACTAATTATCTGGAAAGGCCTGTGTAGTGAATAAAAGGCTGCATACAACTAAAACGGTGGATTGATTTATCAAATCAGTTATTGTGGCCAGCCTGAAATCACTAACTGCATTAAGACTGAGAATAATGAGGGGAAATGAACCACTCTTGCAATCAGAGAAGGTAGCTGGATTGGAGAGAATACATCACGTTAAAAACACTCAGGAAATGCCCCTCTCCTGCTCATGAATTAGTCTGAAAAGGTTTGAAAGGCCAACATAAAAAATAAATCTTAATTTTCCACCACAGATGGTGGTACTAATCTTGCAGAAATCCTGCCTCAGTTTGAAAAAGATGATGTGCTAAGACTATCAACAGAGAATAAAATGAATAGAAAGTATTAAAGCCAATCCTGAGTGCAACACACTTTTCAAAAACCTACAGTGCAATCCCTAAGCACATTTGCTTAGAAGTAAGTCCCCCTGAAAAGGGACACGGGTGGTACTGTGGGTTAAACCACAGAGCCTAGGGCTTGCCGATCAGAAGGTCAGCGGTTTGAATCCCCACCACGGGGTGAGCTCCCGTTGCTCTGTCCCTGCTCCTGCCAACCTAGCAGTTTGAAAGCACACCAGTGCAAGTAGATAAATAGGTACCACTCCGGCAGGAAGGTAAATGGCGTTTCCGTGCGCTGCTCTGGTTCGCCAGAAGCGACTTAGTCATGCTGGCCACATGACCCAGAAGCTGTACGCTGGCTCCCTCGGCCAATAAAGCGAGATGAGCGCCGCAACCCCAGAGTTGGCCACGACTGGACCTAATGGTCAGGGGTCCCTTTACACCTTTACCTTTAAGTCCCACTGAATTCAATGGGACCTACCGTATAGTAAGTCTGCACACGACTGCAGCATATATCATGACATTTCTCTGGTTATGCTCAGCATGGAAGTGTCAGCATTGAAACTAAAACATGGGTGTGATTTTTTGGAAGCTCAAAATGCAACTTCATAATTTACAAGGAAAGAGATTTTGCCACTTATACACTGGTGCTCACCAAAGTTAATTTCTTAGAAGTGTAGGAAGTCTCCACTTCCATTGTCCAGCTTGGACACTGAGGTCCAGCTCTGAGGGCCTAATGGTGGTTCCCTCACTGTGAGAGGTGACACTACAGGGAACCAGGCAGAGGGCCTTCTCAGTAGTGGCACCATCCCTGTGGAATGCCCTCTCATCAGATGTCAAACAGATAAACAACTATTTGACTTTTAGAAGACATATGGAGGCAGCCCTGTTCAGGAAAGTTTTTAATGGAAGCATATAAAGAACAAAATGATGATGACATACCGTTGTAAACATACTGTAGGCTTGTGCAAAGGAGCTACAACCATTCAGAGCTTACTGACAAATGCAGTTTCTACAAAGATTTGTCACGACTTCACATTTCATGACGTGTACACAGCATACATGTAAAAGCATGGATCAATTCTTAGGTCCAGTCAAAGGTTTCTTCTGTGAGTACTAACAGTCAAATTCACGAATCAGATAACAGTCTTTATTGATCATTAGCAAAAATCCCATAATTATGACAGATGATTATGTGCATGGCAGGAGGACTTGAATTCGGCAAGGTTTTGCTGTGGGGACGCTTAGTTTGGAATGTGGGTGGGTGTAGTGAACCCTGGCCAGGCCAAAAGGCAGGGGATGAATGAATAAATGAATGAATGACTGTGAGTGACAAGAAAGGAGATTCCAACGAAAAGTCAGAAAAAACTTTATGACAGTTAAGAGCTGTTCGGCAGTGGAATGGTCTTCCTCCGGAAGTGGCGGGCTCTCCTTCCTTGGAGGTTTTAAATCAGAGGTTGGACGGCCATCTGTCATGGATGCTTTAGCTGAGTTTTTTGCATTTCATGGGGTTGGGCTAGATGGCCCTTGGGGACCCCTTCCAACCCAACAATCCTACAATTCTAATATTGTCCCGCCCTCCCAGCAGATGTCATTTTGTGATTTTTAAAAGGCTTCCAAAGGCAGCCCTGTGTACAGGGAAATTTTTAGTAGTATGATGTTGCATTGTGTTTTTACTATTTCTTTATTTTTTGTTGGGAGAAGCCCAGAGTGGCTGGGGCAAGCCGGTCAGATGGGTGGCATATAAGCAATAAATTATTATTATATCATTATTGTCACTGTGCGTGTGCGTGATCTCCAGCCGGATCCTAGTCGTGGGATGCGAGTCCCCCTGCACACAACCCTGAGGAGTTAAGCGCGCCTGAACGTCCACTGCAACCCAGGAAAGGCGCGCCTCTTTGCGCGCACGATCGCCGCCCGACCGGTTCGACGGCGCTTGCTCCTCTCGCCTGAGCGAAAAGGCACCGGCGCTCCGAGGCGCAGCCCGGCTTCCTCCTCCCGGCTTCCCCGCCCTGTGCCTGGGGGCAAAGGGTGTGGCGGAGAGAGGCGCGGACGGGCGTGCCGAGAAGACGGGAAACGACGGGGCCCCAGGCAGGGCTGGGCATGCCCTTTCTTTCCCCCTCTAGCCGGAGCAGTTGCCGGGGCGTCATCCGAGGGGTGCCTGGCGCTCTGCGAAGCTTCCCTCCCTTTGCGGGTGCCCTTTCGCGGCCGGCTGCGCGCCGTCGAGCCCCAGCCAGCGACTCCAGGCCGGAGGATGAGCGGCTGCAACCCGGACAAAGAGGAAGAGCAGCGCGGCTGCAAAATGGAGCTTCTCTCCGAGGAGGAAGTGGCCGTCGCCGAGCAAGACTGGGAAGCGGCCAAGGCTGCCTACGAAAGCCTCGCCTCCACTAAGAGACCCCGGCCCGTGAGTTGGGGAAAAAAAAAAAAGTGCAGTGCAAGGCCACGGGGTTTGTTGTTGGTTGTTTTACTCGGGAGTAAGAGATCCCGCCCTCTGGGGTCCAAGGAAGCGTGCAAAGGGTAACGGCAGCATCAACTTGCTTCCTAGGAGAGGCTGCGTAATGGCGCAAGCGAGTCCTTCCTTCCCCTAAGGCCTGAATGGCTGTCCCTTTCTTCCTTGTACCGCTGCTCCTCGCCCCAAGTGGTTACACGCCCCTCGCTGGTTTTCTCTGTAAAACAATTCAGACTGGCCTCCATCTCTCTTTCTCATGCACCCCCCCTCCCCGCGCACTCGTACCCTTCCAGATCTCCCCATCTCTCTCACAGAGAGCCGGGGGGGGGGGGGGGGCAGGGAACAGCTGCCCCCCTAAATCAAGTAAATACATAAAAATAACTAACGGAGGTTCTGCCTCCCCACTTAAAGCCTGCCCCCCTCCTAGCATAAATCCTAGCTGCATCCATGGCACACACACACTCTTCCCCCATAAGGCTGTCTCCTCAATAATGTTACCGTCATCATTATTATTTTCCCTCCCACACCCCTGCAGCCGAAACCCCAAAACGCCATCACCATCGCTGTTTCCTCCCGGGCTCTCTTTGATATGGTGGAAGAGAGGAAAATCTACGAAGAGCAAGGCGTGGAAAAGTATGTGGAGTATCAACAGGCGAACGAGAACGTCACCCTGAAGCCTGGCCCAGCTTTTGCCTTGGTGAAGGTAAACCAGCTTCGTCTCAAGCAGTCCAGTTCCGTAGGGGCTATATATATATATATTATCATTCTCTGCATCCCAGAGCTGCAATTCTCCCTCCCCGCCACCCGGTTTTCCTCTCCTTTCCCTTCCTCTGCCCAAAAGCAGTAATCCGGCTGCATGTTACATAATCCTGCTGCCAGATAAACACAGAGACTTTCAGAGTTAGAGCAAATAGAAAAGATGGCCTCCTGCTTTCTCTCTGGTGGTGGTTCCTTGAAAACACACACACACAAATGATGTTTGGGGGTTCCAGGCCACTTTTTACTGAGGGGCTGGGAGTGCTAAATGAGCGCACCAAAAACCGAGAGTGAAACTTGAGGGAGACAATTGATTCCCATTGTGCCTCATAATCCTAAGCGAGACCAAGTGAAAAGTAGAGATGATCCAGTTTACAATAGTTCATTCTGTTGAGACTGGGATAAAGATCTGTGTTTTTAAAGTAGCTTAGCGCACAATGGGCAAAAGCAACATGGAAGATTTTGAGCTCTGCTAGAGCATCGGCTCTGCATGTATCCAACGTCTGTCTCCAGCCTCTCTCAGCAGAGCTGGAAATGTCTCCCATCTGAAACACCTAAGAGCTGCTGCGTGGCCCGTGTAGACAGATGGTGTCACACCATTATCAGGCAACTTCCTATATTCTGAGACCCTACCTGCCCTCAGACTGTCTCGCCAGAGTGCTGCATGCTCTGGCTATCTTCCACTTGGTCTACTTCAATGCGCTCTACGTGGGGCTACCTTTGAAGGTGACCTGGAAACTACAACTAATCCAGAATGCGGCAGATAGACGGGTGACTGGGAGCGGCTGCCAAGACCATATAACACCTGAAAGACCCACAGTACATTTCTGAGCACCATTCAAAGTGTTGGTTCTGACCTTTAAAGCCCTAAATGACCTCGGCCCAGTATACCTGAAGGAGCATCTCCACCCCCATCGTTCAGCCTGGACACTGAGGTCCAGCTCCAAGGGCCTTCTGGTGGTTCCCTCACTGCAAGGAGTGAGGTTATAGGGAACCTTCTTGGTAGTGGCACCCACCCTGTGGAATGCCCTCCCATCAGATGTCAAGGAGATGGGTAACTAGGTAACCTTTAGAAGACATCTGAAGGCAGCCCTGTATAGGGAAGCTTTTTAAGATTTACTGTTTTATCGCTTTATTATTATTATTCTATTGGAAGCCACCCAGAATGGCTGGAAAAACCCAGCCCGATGCATGGGGGTATAAGTAATAAATTATCATCATCATCATCATCATTCCTAACTCTTTTGAAAGCAAGACTGGCAGCATTTTCTGCAGTGTGTAAACACTTCCGTTTTCTTCATTGCTTTCATTTTTGTATGCAGTGGTGTCTACTACATTCTGCTCTTTCTCTTCTCCCCACCCACCCTGAAAAAAATTGATGCCAAGCTGAACAGCCTTGGGTATATACAGCTAACCTAACAATCAATCCATAATCGTAGGTGCCCAAATTGAAAACTGTAAAGCACACTTTCTTCCATAACTGTTAGAAGGTGGGGTTTTGGTTTGTTCCTTTTGCACCAAAATTTAGCAGGCCCACTTATTAATAGAGCACATTATGGGAGTTCAGCTGGCAAGTGCATTCTTTTTCTAGACGGCTTCCCACATGTCCTGGTCAGAAGATCTGATGAAAACAGCTAAAATTGAGCCAACGCATGAACTCCTCTATGTTTGCCCATCCACAGGCCGTTGAGCTGGTGAACGCCCGACTCCGTGAGCTGTATCCAGACGATGAAGAACTGTTTGATATTGTGCTTATGACTAATAACCACGCTCAAGTCGGGGTGAGACTTATCAACAGCATTAACCATTATGGTGAGTCTGGAGGTCTGAGTTCCTGCCCATCTGGCTGGGCTGCTGCTACTTCCCCATCACTCTGCCATGTGTCTCACTGTTGTGCCTCCTCAGCACAACTCAAGAGAAGGCTGGCTTTCCTCCTGCACCTCTGTGCAGAATCCGGTGGGATTTCTGGAACCCAACAGAGGCTAGGGTAGCCCTAGATTAAAGATATATCTGAAAGAATTACTTGAGTTATGCCTGTCAAGATTTACTTCCCAGATATAAGAAGCTATCATAACTGGCTCCAAATGTCCCACAGATTAATGTTGTTGGACATCTGGCAACCTGGCTAAAAAGCAACATGGTTTCACCCTCGCTCCACATCTCCTCTCAAAGATGATTTGGTGCTTTCCCATCTTGTCGCATCTGCTGTGTCCCCACCCTTGGCCTTGAAAAATGGGCTGGATTTGGGGAGCGATGCAGCTGAAACCTGCAAAGGAAGGACTGCACATTAGAGTTGGGACGAACTAGCTAGGGCTGGGTTGGGGGACCTGTGGCCCCTTCCAGATGTTGTGGAATACAAGTCCCACCAACCCTGTCTATTGGCTATGATTGCTGGGGCCAGTCCCTGCGCTGGGGTGACCAGGTAATTGGATTTTGACTGGCCTTTCTGAGGATTTTGTGTGCAGCATCTGATTTTCACTTACGTGTGACTTTCACTAATCCAAAGTTTAGGGGATGGTGGAATAGATCAGGCTAAGGAACATGGTGGTAGGAGTTGTTGCCAGGTAGGGTACCACAATCCCTGCCTGACCACCATAATGATGTAGCAGTCTGTTCCCAAATTGATTGTTTGGGGAGAAGCCAAATGTATTCAAATGTCCTCTGTGGCTGAGACCAAATCAACTACTTGTCCTGTATAATTATTAAATTGTAAGTAACTGTATGTAGCAGGTTGCAACCAAATTCCAGGAGGCCAAGTCCATAACTGATGCTGCTCTCCTGTATGATGGTGTGGCAGATCTCTTTCAGATTCTCATGTAGAGACCAGAGAAATTAACATTGGATTGGAAGCATCTCTCACCTCTCCCATTTAAAACAGCTCCCTACATGGAGAACACAGCTGCCCACGTGATCGTATTGCAAGAAAACCTGTGTGTCTTGTGCATCAAATGATTCTTTAAAAAAAAAAATTCTTATCCATTCCAGGCCTGCTAATTGAAAGGTTCTGCATGACTGGAGGGAAGTCTCCCATCGGGTACCTAAAAGCATACCTTACGAATCTGTACCTTTCTGCTGACTCTGAAAAAGTTCAAGAAGCCATAGAAGAAGGTGTGGACAAGTTCTTTCCTTGCTTCAATCATACACTAGCCCAAGGGTCACCAGCCTTTTTGGACCAGCGGGAACATCCTGAATTTTGAGCCCAAGGATGTGCAGCGTGGTAGAATGCAGTTGCCTTACACTTAGTACAGATTTCAAGTATATCAGTACAAGAATGTGCTTCTGAGCTGTCATCCAAAGTATTCTACAGACGTCTGTAGAAATGAAGAAACAAAATAGTAAGATGGTCCATTTCATCGGGCCAATGCCATTGGGTTTAAGAAAATGGAAGTTTTTCAGTTACATAGGAGTCCTAATTATAAATGATGAAAGTATGGCCTCCTAGTGAGCAAACTCAGTTGACATAAAAATGAATGCAGTCTGAATTTGTGTCCAGCCTGGGACTTGCTCCTAAGCAATTGTGCAGACGGTGATTGCAGCCTTGCAGCATAATCGGATGCATTTTTGCATTCAGTAGGGGTTGTTTCCTAGTGTGTTTAGGACTGCAGCCTTAGTTACTCTAGAAAGGCAGTGGTTTAGCCAGAAAATGTTTACTACAACATGAGCCCCTATGTTTACCACCAAGGTGTGATCCTTTATAATACTCTTATAATAATAGCCTTTAACTTACACGAAATACAGATACAGACCTAACGACTTCTGAAATATTTCCGCAGGAATTGCTGCAGCCACATTGTTCACTGGGAATAAAAACGTCCCTTACGATGACAAGCAACTCCGAGTAGCCTTTGATGGAGACGCCGTTCTGTTTTCTGACGAGTCTGAAATAATTGTGAAAGAACATGGCCTGGATAGGTTCTTTGAGCATGAGCAACTAAATGAGAACAAGCCTCTGGCACAGGTATGGTGGTCAACGTTTGCTATAATTTTACCCCCTAAGTTATTGGAAGCCTTAACAAGCGTTGGAAAGGTCTGTGGAAGAATCTTAGATCGGAAACAGATTCTGTTTTAAAAGAATAACAATAAATCTTTAACGTCCTGTCCTGATAAGGTTGGGTACCCTGGTAAGGTAAAGGGACCCCTGACTATTAGGTCCAGTCGTGACCGACTCTGGGGTTGCAGCGCTCATCTCGCTTTATTGGCCAAGGGAGCCAGCGTACAGCTTCCGGGTCATGTGGCCAGCATGACTAAGCCGCTTCTGGCGAACCAGAGCAGTGCATGGAAACGCTGTTTACTTTCCTGCCGGAGTGGTACCTATTTATCTACTTGCACTTTGACGTGCTTTCGAACTTCTAGGTTGGCAGGAGCAGGGACCGAGCAACGGGAGCTCACCCTGTCGCAGGGATTCGAACCGCCGACCTTCTGCTCGGCAAGTCCTAGGCTCAGTGGTTTAACCCACAGCGCCACCTGCATCCTGGGTACCCTGGTAGAACCATCCAAATGTTTAGTCTCCAAAAGAAAGACAAGGATGGAAGCCAACATTCTCTTACGTTTAATGGAAACTGCAGCTGGTAGTTTAAACCTACTGCTTCTTGACCTCAGGTCCAGGGTTTCCCAAACTTCAGTCTCCAGCTGTTTTTGGACTACAATTTCTATCATCCCTGACCAGTGGTCCTGCTAGCTAGGGATGATGCGAGTTTTAGTCCACAAACAGCTGGAGACCCAAGTTTGGGAAACCTTGGTTTGGTCAATGCTGCACTAGATGATTGACATCCAGTGCCCTTTTAAAAAGTTGAGGGGGGGTATTGGGTTGTTTTCGTTTTCATTTTCATTATATATTTTGTGTTTTTATATTGTGATTTTATCTTGTACGCCTGGAGACCTGCGGGTATAGGGCGGTATACTAATAATAATAATAATAATAATAATAATAATAATAATAATATATGGTACAGTGATCAAACTTAGCCTAAAGCAATGTCCTGTGCACCTTTTCTCTAGCTAAAACTTTTTTTCGTCCTTTACGCTTTTTATAACCCTCATAGTTCTCTTCTGAATCACCAGTCTCCATATGGTAAATGTGTTTCTGATATTTTGTGCCTTTAGGGTCCTTTGAAAGGTTTCCTGGAAGACCTTGGACGACTCCAGAAGAAGTTCTACGCGAAGAACGAACGGCTAGATTCGCCAATCAGAACCTATCTGGTGACTGCCAGAAGCGCTGCCAGTTCTGGGGCCCGAGTGCTGAAGACTCTCCGCAGCTGGGGCGTGCAGATTGATGAAGCCCTCTTCCTCGCAGGGGCACCTAAGGGACCAGTCCTGGCAAAAATCAGACCTCATATTTTCTTTGATGATCAGATGTTTCACATAGAGGGAGCGCGGCAGCTGGGTACGATTGCTGCGCACGTGCCATATGGCATTGGGCAGAAGTACCACAAGTCCAAGCTGAAAGAAAGCCCTGCCAAAAATTAAGTTGCTTTTTCAGCCTAGCCTTGAATGTGCTGTTGAGTCTGAAATTTCCATTCTTGGACTTTTATCAAGGTTTATATTTAAGTGTGACCTCCAGTTTCCTGATCTATTTTTAGAGGAGATATATATTTTTACTATAAATATATATTTTGGGAAAAGTTGAAATACTTGCATATACACTCCTAAACAGTCGACCTTTCTACCTTGGGCTCTTTGGCTATTGGGAAATATTAGCACTATAATACTTAAATCATTCCCTCTGCTCTACAGAACCGTGAACGTAGCAGACCATGCATTCGTTGCTGTGTCTTGACAAATAACCAGTGCCTAGTGCACACTTTGCACACAAGCTATGGAAATATGGGATTTTGTATGTATTACTGCTTTATTAGACAGTCTGTGGCCCTGTGTGCACACCAGCTAAGACTGCAGGATCCAAGTCAGTAGAATGCAATCAAAATGCAATCAATAGTTTCCATTGATTGGAATGGGATGAAATAGCACTCCTTTCATTTAGTAATTCTGAATATATACCCAGTGCATTGTCTAGAACTTGAGCTGTGCTGCATTATCATGCACACAGACACCTGCTACCACAAACACCAAAGTGACAGTATATATAACTGTTAATGGCAGTCAGTAGACCGGGCCCTGCCTTCTACCTCATGCTTCACATGGTTTGTGCTTTGTGAAAGTGGTATAAACCTATTAGTAAATGTCTTGTGATTTATAGGGATACACACGTACCCTTTTCTTTTTTAAACTACTTGTCTGGTTTAATAAAAGTGGCTTTTAGAGACTTAATCAGCATTTTTCTATTTATTCAAGCATCTTTTAAAGGCGTATTCATGAACGGTTGTCCTGTAGAAGTAAGCAATATATTGTTTTAAGTTGCAATGTTGAAAGAATGCAGGAATCATTACATCCCTGCATAGATACGGTATTTCTAGGCTAATATTTCTAAACACTTTAAATGTATCTTGCATAACCACTGCAATTAGATTGCCAAATTTCATTCAAATGGGGTTGTATGGCAAACTTATTCTTCAGATTGCTCCCTGGAATGAGAATAACCATTACTTTTGCCCTTGGTTTAATTATTTCCCTATCTGTGCCCTCTTTTAAGGACATAAGGCAGACGTCTGTGCTCAAAGTGTATTCAGGCATTTGTATTAAGGTCCCAGTGCACCTTCCAGCTCCCAAAACAGAAAGCACTACAATTTTATTCTCTAGTATCACGCAGCTTGGTCAGAAACAAAGTTCTATGGGACTCAATTCCAAGTGCACAGTGTGACAGTGATAGAAGCCTATGAAACCTAATACTGATACACAAGAAAGAAGAGTGCACCTTTCAACATTATGTACCTATTTTCCCATTATGCGTCTACCCATGAATCATTATTTAACACTAGTGGAGTTAGATCTGTTTGACTGGCTATTTACTATATTGCCTTGTTGAGAACAGAATTCCTCAAGCACCAATTTTGACCGTGCTAAGAGATAATAGTTGGGGAGTACCACCCAGGATGGCATTTATGATAAACGGAGCACCCAGATGACATCTTTCTTATAAAAAAAGAAACCAGACCTTGGATTGGACATGCTAGGGCCATAGCTAGGGGGTGGTGAGGAAGACCCCCCGCCAGGGGTGCAGGCAAGGGGTGGGGTGCAAAATTGGCTATAATATATAAATAAATAAAATACTGGATTTTCTGTGAAAGAATTCATTACAAGGTGAAGTGCGTGAGGAATTGAATGGGTGGAGGGGGTTGGGGTTGGAGGAGAGGTGGAAAAAGAGCTAATATGTCCGTGGCTAGGGCGTGCAATGTGGATGGTTCTGCCAGGGGTGCAAGATCGCCTTGATACGGCTCTGGGACATGCCATAATAACTCCATACTACATTATGGTTGGGTTAAACCACAGAGCCTCGTGTTTGCTGATCAGGTCGGTGGTTTGAATCCCCGCGACGGGGTGAGCTCCTGTTGCTCAGTCCCTGCTCCTGCCAACCTAGCAGTTTGAAAGCACGTCAAAAGTGCAAGTAGATAAATAGGTACCACTCCGGCGGGAAGGTAAATGGTGTTTCCGTGCGCTGCTCTGGTTCGCCAGAAGCGGCTTAGTCATGCTGGCCACATGACCCAGAAGCTGTACGCCGGCTCCCTCGGCAAGTAAAGTGAGATGAGATGAGCGCTGCAACTCCAGAGTCATCCGCAACTGGACCTAATGGTCAGGGGTCCCTTTACCTTTACATTATGGTTAGCTTTTATCAGCCTCTAACCAGAAGCTGCAGCGTGACCAATGGATCCTTCCCCACCTTGCAGTGTGGGGATAACAGGAAGCTACAAGGCAGGCCTCTCGTGGTACACTCTCTCTCAGCCGCAACACCACATGCAACATAGGGATAATAACACTGAACTGCATTTGCATTTGCAAAATAGACACACACAAAATGCCGTTAGAAAGAGCATGAAGCTCTCATCTTTTCTCATTATTTCCTGTGGGGAGCAGACATTCCTATCTTGCATCTAAAGAAAGGCCTTGTAAATCTAACCCTTTTAAAGTCTATTGCAGCAGGTGGAGAACCTGTGACTCTCACAAGAGTTGGTCTGCAACTCCCATCACTAATAATATCATTGGACATGCTGGCTGGGTCAAAGTCCAACAGCAATCAGTTGTCCCGCCTTGTTCATCATTGGTTTCATTTGCAAGTTGAGAATCTTTTCGCCTTTGGAACGCAGTCAACATTCTTGCTGGCATTGCTGCTTTGTATATATTTGTTTTTAATGTAAAATATTTATTCTCTGCTTAACACAAACCTAAGTGGCTTGCATAACAAATATAAAATACAGTGTTGCTAATGCTACTTTTTAGTGCAGTGCTGTAAGAGGGAAATAAATATCTGGAAAACCCTATTCTATTGCATAAAAATAAAAATAGCTAGATATCGAAAGGCAGAGCATGTGACTTGTGACCCTCAACAACACAGATTCCTATTTTCATATCACTCTTGGTTTAAAATGGATTCATTAGGTTTGTAACCACACCCTTCTTCTACAAGGAGCCCAGGGCAGCTAACAGTATTGTTGGCATCCATCTGCCTCAGGAGACAATGGAAGAGTGTGCTTTTCGAGGGGAAGTAAAACTTTTGGAAGGTCATAGCACCTGCTGTGGCTGTAGAGACCAATACAGGAGAGACATGTTTTGTTGCAACTGGGACAGCTGAAGGCGTCCAGTTGTGCTGTACAACATAAAGCTGTGTAAAACACAAAGCAGAACCAAATTGTTAAAACTACGCAATTATTGTATATTATACATAAACAAAGTGTCCATCATAAACAATTCTAAAAATATGTCTTTCAAAACCAAAATTGCCCAAACAAACAAAAAAATCCTTAATTTGCTCTTCAAGACTTCTGATCCCCTGGAAGAGAGTTCTATAAGTGGGGTGCTGCCATTTATTTTACCACGCACTTAAATTTTCTCCTATGGCAATAAATGGGTATTTTTGAAACACTTAAGTCTGCTTATTTTTTACAGTTTAAAAGAAAGCAGCTGATGAACAGTAATGTAAAGCTTTGCTAAAATGCTCATTTCTCCCACCATCTTACAGATCAGTATGGAGGTTCACACTTGGTTTTAAAAAAATAAAATAAAAAACAAACATTTTCTTAGTTTAAATTTCTCACTTTTTGGTAGGGATGGCAATAACTAGATTCGGTTATTTACCTCACAGGACAGGTATATCCATCTGTAAGCAACTGCAACCATAGAGGTACACCCCTTTTTTTAGTTGTTGGTTTATGGAAATCTAAGCTGAGGCTTCCCCACATGGCGCAGAAAGACTTATTTCCACCTCTGGGCTAATAATATTCATGCAGCTGTGGTAAAGAAGATAAAGCCCCTTCTAGAGTAGAATGGCAGATCAAGTTGATGGATTACACCTAAATGGCCAAAATGAATCAGAAATCAGGAAGACCAAAATTTTAGTAAGGAATGGGGAAACTTTATAATTTATCTTAAAAACCATTGTAAACAGCTAAAATCGTTAGTAGAATTGGAATAACACTTGTGTTGATGGTGAATTTTGGACATAATGGAGATGTAAAAGATTTGGATTGTTATAAAGATGCAGGAGGAAATGACTAACAATAGGGACCCACAAAGGGGAGGAGGGAAGTCCAGGAGATTCTTTGGAACCTTGTTTTTATGTTGCGTGTTGGATTGTTGTTTAGTCCTTTTTGTCGTGTCTGACCGTGACCCCATGGACCAGAGCACGCAAGGCACTCCTGTCTTCCACTGCCTCCCGCAGTTTGGTCAAACTCATGCTGGTAGCTTCAAGAACACTGTCCAACTATCTTGTTCTCTGTCGTCCTCTTCTCCTTGTGCCCTCCATCTTTCCCAACATCAGGGTCTTTTCCAGGGAATCTTCTCTTCTCATGAGGAGGCCAAAGTATTGGAGCCTCAGCTTCAGGATCTGTCCTTCCAGTGAGCACTCAGGGCTGATTTCCTTCAGAATGGATAGGATTGATCTTCTTGCAGTCCATGGAACTCTCAAGAGTCTCCTCCAGCACCATAATTCAAAAGCATCAATTCTTTGGCAATTTATGGTCCAGCTCTCACTTCCATACATCACTACTGGGAAAACCATGGCTTTAACTATACGGACCTTTGTTGGCAAGGTGATGTCTCTGCTTTTTAAGATGCTGTCTAGGTTTGGCATTGTGCGTGTTGGATATGAGATTGTAAAACTTTAATCTGAATAACCAAATAAATAAATTTGACAAAAAAAAGAAATGCGTCGCGCGGGCTTCCTAGCGCACCATGTGCTGCGAAGGCTCCTCAACGTCGCAAGGCATCCTTGGAGATGTAGTTCTCAAGCGCTCTGGAACTTGCAGCCTTTCTCAACCTTGGGTCCCCAGATGTTTTTGGCCTACAACTCCCATGATCCCTAGCTCACAGGCCCAGTGGTCAGGGATGATGGGAGTTGTAGGCCCCAAAACATCAGGTTGAGAAAGGCTGCAAGTTCCAGAGCGCTTGAGAACTACACCTCCCAGGATGCCTTGCGACGCTGAGGCGCCTGCGCTCATTGGGCCGCGCCGCTCCGGGGTTGCGCCTCGCTGGGCCCTTCCGCCCTCACGCTCTGGGGCGGGGCTCCGAGGGCGATGGCCGCCACTGCCGCCGCGGTGGTTGTGGCGGCGGCTGTGGGCGGAGGGCTGCTGCTCCTCGCCCGGCGCCTCTGGCCGGCGGCGGCCGCGGGGAAGGGCAGCGCTACGGCCGCCGCCGCCGCCGCCGCTGCCTTGTGCTGGATGGAGGGCAAGACGGTGATCATCACGGGCGCCAACAGCGGCCTGGGCCGGGCGGCGGCGGCCGAGCTGCTGCGGCGCCGCGCGAGGGTCATCCTGGCCTGCCGGGACCTGGCGCGCGCCGAGGAGGCGGCCCGGGAGCTGCGCGCCGAGATGGGCCTGAGCTCGAGGGAAAGAGGAGGAGGAGGAGGCAGCGGCGGCCGGGGGGAGCTGGTGGTGCGCCACCTGGACTTGGCCTCGCTGGGCTCCGTGCGCCGCTTCTGCCAGCAGGTGCTGCAGGTAAAGAGACAAGCCCGTCTGGCTGGGCTGCAGCCAAAGAGCTGCTATTATTATTATTATTATTATTGTTAATATCATTTATACATACATACCCGGCCCATCTGGCTGGGCTGTAGCTAAAGAGCTGCTATTATTATTATTATTATTGTTAATATCATTTATACATACATACCCGGCCCATCTGGCTGGGCTGCAGCCAAAGAGCTGCTATTATTATTATTATTATTATTATTGTTAATATCATTTATACATACATACCCGGCTCATCTGGCTGGGCTGTAGCTAAAGAGCTGCTATTATTATTATTATTGTTAATATCATTTATACATACATACCCGGCCCGTCTGGCTGGGCTGCAGCTAAAGAGCTGCTATTATTATTATTATTATTGTTAATATCATTTATACATACATACCCGGCCCATCTGGCTGGGCTGTAGCTAAAGAGCAATCATCATCATTAATAATATTATTATTATTAATACCCTGCCCATCTGGCTGGGCTGTAGCTAAAGAGCAATTATTATTATTATTATTATTATTATTATTATTATTATTATTATTACCCTGCCCATTTGGCTGGGCCACAGCTAAAGAGCTGTTATTGTTAATAATAGTAATAACAACAACAACAACAACAACAACATTTATTTATACATACATACCCAACAACAACAACAACAACAACATTTATTTATACATACATACCCAACAACAACAACAACATTTATTTATACATACATACCCGGCCCATCTGGTAAAGAGCAATCATCATTATTATTACTATTAATAATACTATGCCCATCTGGCTGGGCTCCAGCTAAAGAGCTGCCATTATTATTAATGTTACTGTTACTATTATTATATACCCTGCCCATCTGACTGGGACACACCTAAAGAGCTACCACTATTATTATTAATGATAATACCCTGCCCATCTGGCTGGGTTCCAGGTAAAGAGCTATGATTATGATTTATACCCTGCCCATCTGGCTGGGCTGCAGCTAAAGAGCTGCCATTATTATTATTATTATTATTATTATTATTATTATTATTATTATCATCATCTCCCACCCATCTGGCTGGGCTGCTGCTAAAGACCCTTCACCTTTGATCCCAACTGACTGAGGTATAGAATTTCAGAATAAATAAGTGGGGCTTTCTTCTAAGTATGCATGTCTTGGGGTCCAGAGTTCAAGGGACCACAGAGTCAAAACAGTTGTCGAGTCGGAAGGGACCGCAAGGGTCATCTAGCCCAACCCCCTGCAGTGCAGGGACCTTTTGCCTAACTTGGGGCTCAAATCCACAACCCTGAGATTAAGAGCCTCATGCTCTACCAATTGAGCTGTCCGATGTATGCCTAAGATTTTATTGGTAGCTCCCTTCATCTGTAGTTGTTGCTGTTTAATGTAGCAGTCTACCCAAATGGCACAGCACAAAATGGTTTCCTCTTTGCGCCATAAGCATTAACAGTGAGAATATATCTTTGCTGAATCTGAAATGCAGACTAGCCAGTATGAGGGCGGTTACAGCCTGATCCTATTGATTTAAAGACAGACAACTGCAGGGTGGATAGAGAAGAGGAGCTGGTTGATCTGGTTTTGGCCTTGCTTGTATCAGATACAAACTTGTTTTGTGAAGTACACACAGTATCCTTTTTCCAAGAAGAATGACATGTCAGTAATAAATCACAAAAGCGAGAGAAGAGTATGTTATATAGGAAAATAGAATCCAGTACATCTGAAGGGGACAGATACAGCAATATATTTGACCTTCCAATGTCAAATCTTGCCATGCAACTATTAATAGCATCAAAAGAGAGTAAAACAGTGACAGTTTAGCAGAAACAACAAAGCCATAAGCTGTATTTGTTTTGCATTCCTTGGAAAGTCACTGGAAGTCTCCTTTCACCCAGTAGTCAATAAGTGATCAATTAAATATGAGATTAAATATGAGAAGAGTGTCTGGTCACACCAAATGAGCCAGTTTAAGAGCTTGCACTCTTGTATGTTTTTGGAGATATGATATTTTGAAATAACAGACCTAACAATCCTGGCACAGTGCAGCTGTATAGCTAAATATTATTAGTGAACGAGACTGCAGTCCTGTCCCTGCTTACCTGGGAGTAATCCCCACTGAATTCATTAGGACTTAGTTCTGAGGAGACATGAATAGCTTTGCACTGTAAATGACTTGTGTTTCAGCAGTTGGAGTGTTCTCCAATAACATTTAATTGCTATTAAAAGTGAGATGAGTTGCGGAACTTGTATGTGTTAGGCCATGCTGCTTGTGAAGTGTTTTTGATTGCATTTTTTCTCCCCCCCCCCTCCCCTCACTTTCCCCAAAGATTATCAGAGAGGGGCAAAATGTCCCTCTTTTGTATCACAAACCTGTGACATCGGCTAAGCTGAGAGAATGATTGAAACATAGAAAGTCACCTAGGGAGAGTTTAATGACAGAGGAGATTTGAACCCAGTAACGGTCCAACTCTACATTGAGGGTGGTCAACTAGTAGCCTTAGGCTCACATGCTGCCCTCAGCCTAATTTCAAGCAGCCTTTGGGCTACCTTTCATAAAAGATAAAAGGAGGTGGCTGAGAGAGGGGGAAGAGACAAAGGAGTGGCAGAAAGTGGGAGAAAAGAGCGTGGGCCTACCCACCGCTAGTACAGTGGTACCTCGGGTTACATACGCTTCAGGTTACATAGGCTTCAGGTTACAGACTCCGCTAACCCAGAAATAGTACCTTAGGTTAAGAACTTTGCTTCAGGATGAGAACAGAAATCGTGCTCCGGCGGCACAGCAGCAGCAGGAGGCCCCATTAGCTAAAGTGGTGCTTCAGGTTAAGAACAGTTTCAGGTTAAGAACGGACCTCCGGAACGAATTAAGTACTTAACCTGAGGTACCACTGTATGTCGCATCCCAACAAATAACCCTAAGAGAAAAAACATTGACAGGAAAAAAAGGTCAAAAGGTTCAGGTTGGAGTGAGCGGAAAATCAAAATGGTGTGTGGCCAAATCAATAAAGGTACTGCTAGCATTGGAAGTGGTCAACTGTAAAGGGCTTCACTTTTAAGGGATCAAACTTTTTAATCTTTATTTTTTAAAAAAATGAATAATTTTAATATTATTGCATTAGTATGTCTGACTACTTTTCCCCTCTGTTGTGTAAAGGAAGAGTCTAGGCTGGATGTCCTGATCAACAACGCAGGGATATTCCAGTGTCCCTATATGAAGACCGAGGACGGCTTTGAGATGCAGTTTGGCGTCAACCACTTGGGGCACTTCTTGCTCACAAACCTCCTCCTTGGACTTCTGAAAAGCTCTGCGCCCAGCAGGATTGTGGTGGTTTCCTCCAAGCTTTACAAATACGGCGAGATCAACTTTGATGACTTGAACAGTGAGCTAAATTACAATAAAAGCTTTGCTTATAGTCGGAGTAAACTGGCCAACATACTGTTCACTAGGGAATTAGCCCGTCGCTTAGAGAACACAGGGGTCACGGTCAATGTGCTGCATCCCGGTATTGTCAGAACAAATCTAGGCAGACATATACATATCCCTTTGCTAGCCAAGCCCCTCTTCAATTTGGTATCTTGGGCTTTCTTCAAAACCCCTCTGGAAGGAGCCCAGACTTCAATTTATCTGGCCTCCTCCCCCGAAGTAGAGGGTGTATCTGGGAAATATTTTGGAAACTGCAAGGAGGAACAACTGTTGCCCAATGCCATGGATGATTTGGTTGCAAGGAAACTATGGGATATCAGTGAAGTGATGGTGGGGCTATTAAAATAAAGGTCAAGGAGAAACACTGTATCAAAATAGTGTCAATAGATAGTCTTTCAGAATTTACAGTTTCTTGCTTCTGTTATCATTGTAACAGGTGGAGCCCAAGTTATTTTGCATCTCTGTCTGGGATTTATCACAATCAATGCAGACTGTTTGTTTTTTTAAGAGAAAATATCAGAATAAATTAATATTTAAAGAAAATAATTAGAGGTGGAGGTTTTTGTATATTTTGGGCTGAAGGGAGATTTTTGCTGTTCTGCAAACAAAACGGAAAGTTGTCTGCTTTCGTAGGTGTTTTCTGATAGTTCAGTGCTTCATATCCAAATTAGCTGTGCATGGTACTGTATTTGAAATATGTGGCAGCTTCATTTTTGTGCTCCAAAAAGGAATTCCAAGAATATAAGACAGAGAAATCATCTGTGAATTGCTCGAGTCAATGAGTACTTTTCTGCTTTGGTAAGGATACCTAGCTGAAAACAGTGTGGCATGATGTAATAGCACCATTGTACACTGACTGGTTCTCTAGACATCTCTAGGAACAGTATCCCGGATGCAGCTGATAGCATATTTCAGTCAAAATTGATGTATGCGTAACAATGGATTGCATCTTTGATGTTGTCTGACTTTGCAAAGCAGTTATTGCACTCCTCCACCATCTCCACTAGGACCTCTTACTTCAGGTATGCTTCTTTGGCTAGCAGCACTTCACAGATCACATTTAGTCAAACCTTTTAGGTTTAGTGTATGGCACAGGTGAAAATTACTGCTTTGCACATGCTTACCAAGTCCTAATCCACGACTGACTTTCTGTTTGTTACGTTTGCACGCCTGAAGTGAGTACGTGGTTCTTCCAGAATCAGTAAGCCATGACGTTGCATTCCTACACTTCTTAGCTGAGACTGTTCTCCTTAGCGCAGGCGTGTGTTAAGAAAGCTTCACTTATATCCATGGAACACTATAATATAATACAGTGTTTTGCACGGATTCACGTACATCGATTTTATGTCCTTTGAGTTATTTTGAGTGATTTATACTAACAAAATATGAATGGGGCATCACATAGAATCACAAACTAGAATCTCAGAGCAAATCACAAGAGTTGGCAGTGACACACAAATGATTATGCATGAAGTACAATTCATAAACGACCCGATTCCCACCTGTAATTGATTAATGCTAGTGTACTCGCATTAATGGCGAATTGTGACCTAAGCTGCTGTAGCCCACTTGGCAATTTAATGCTTTTACAAACTACAGGCCAAACACAGTGATTCTGATCTTGTTTCTTAGAAGTAAACGTATCTCAGATTGAAGTGTACATTGGCTGGAGTGGGTTCTGAGTCATTGGACTAATAAGCTGCCATCTAAGTTTGCACTACTATACAAGAACATTACCCAAATTTTATATACATATGCACAGATACAGAACACCCACCCTCACCATCAGTCTAAACTTGTCTTGAATTAACACCCACCATAAATTTTCATATAGATTCTCTGCCATGCAGAGTCGTTTTTCACAGTATTTAGGATTGAGTTTAATTACCTAAATGTGCCTCCTTTTGTTGTACATAAATAAAGGTATATCTTAAAGAAACACATAGCAAAGTTATCTGTGTGCATCATTGTTGTGTTTCCTTATTTAAATTAAAAGCTTTGAAATGCTTAATCTGCGTTTGTGAGGATAGCAGGTAAGAGGGAGAGAGCACAAAGTGCCAGAATAAAAGAGGAGCAGTACAGTGGTACCTCGGGTTAAGTACTTAATTCGTTCCGGAGGTCCGTTCTTAACCTGAAACTGTTCTTAACCTGAAGCACCACTTTAGCTAATGGGGCCTCCTGCTGCCGTCGCGCCGCTGGAGCCCGATTTCTGTTCTTAACCTGAAGCAAAGTTCTTAACCTGAAGCACTATTTCTGGGTTAGCGGAGTCTGTAACCTGAAGCGTATGTAACCCGAGGTACCACTGTATTTAAGAAACAAACCAAAGGTTAGAAAACTTACAAGAGCCTGCAAGCCTCTTTCCAACGAAGGAATGCTTGGGATGCTACTTCTGAGCATGTTTGTAATGCCCATAAAGGCTAAATTGGAAAGACGACATTTGCCCTGTCTGAAACCCTAGACCACCTTCTATGAGAGCCAGCCTTAATAAGCTTAGTGGGACTTATGTTTGAGGATGCGTGTACAGGATTGTATTGTCTTTAGCACACTTAAGAAGGGAGGTGGCTGCAATCTTAGGCATGCTTTCTTGGAGTAAGTCCCATTTAACAACGGGGTTTACTGCTACGCACAATATTGGTATTACTAACAGCACAATAGCTTTCAAAAATAAATCCCACAGTTCAGGGACCTTTGCTATGCAGTCCTATGGCACGTCTACTCAGGAGTATGCAGAGGATTCTGCTACAAAGGCCACTGAACTCTATGGGATTTGTTTTTGAAGAAGGATGTTTAGTATTGTGCAGCAAGTATCCATATATGCTGGATTCTCAATAGAGTTATACCTGCTACTTGCATCCTAGGATTGCACAAAGATGTTTGAAGGCAGTCTGTCCTGTGCTTGGGTATACACATTAAATCCAGTGTTATGCTTCTTGAAGGAGTATCTCTACTCCTTTGAGTGACAGTTGTAAGAGGTCACTCGTTACGCACAAATGTAAAAAAAAGAAAAAAGAAGAATCACGCTCCAAAGCTTTTTTTAAGGGAACTCTTCAAGCCATTTAAAGAAGCAGTTACCAATAGACCGTACGTACAGTTGCTTCTGCAACTGTTTGGGCAGCTTCTGCTGCAGCGTGGTTTGAGGGTGGCGTGACAAGATGCCACCATCTTCAAACATTGAGGCTGGCACTAGTACTATGAGCAGAAGGAGGGCTGTGATTATATGGTGGGGCCTAGACAACCCATAGATATGCAATGGAGAGCTAAGAACAACTGGAAAACTTGCTGTTGAAATGGTGTATTACATGAGGCTTATAGCAGGCTCATATGAGTGCATATGATATACGGTTAAGTCCAGTCGCAAACAACTCTGGTTGCGGTGCTCATTTCACTTTACCGGTGGAGGGAGCCGTTATTTGTCTGCTCCACAGACAGTTTTTCCAGGTAATGTGGCCAGCATGACTAAGCCACTTCTGGCGCAACAGAACACCGACACCAGAGCAGCGCACAGAAACACCGTTTACCTTCCCACCACAGTGGTACCTATTTATCTACTTGCACTTTTTGGCGTGCTTTCAAACTGGTAGTTTGGCAGGAGCAGGGACCGAGCAATGGGAGCTCACCCCGTCGCAGGGATTTGAACTGCTGACCTTTTGATCGGCAAGCCCAAGGCTCAGTGGTTTAGACCACAGTGCCACCTGGAAGGTATTTTTAGCCTACTCTTTATTGCAACCGATTCTGGGGTGGGGTTTGGTGCAGTACCATGAATCAAAACCACAGTACAGTATTGTAAAAAGGGCAGAAAAAAAGCACCAGCGATAATAGGAAAACCTGACCAGGGCATTAATACCCTGCAATGGCCTGCTCCAAAAAATAGGCCTCCCATTGGTACCAGAAACTTGCATGTCTCAGATGGGAGGGTATGGCATATTTAGGGATGTTTAGGGATGCTTTTAATGTTTGATGTATCATAGTATTTTAATACTCTTTTGGAAGCCGCCCAGAGTGGCTGGGGAGGCCCAGCCAGATGGGCGGGGTATAAATAATAAATTATTATTATTATTATTTGGGGCACCGCTGCTGGCATGCAGTCCCCAACCATACCCTCTGAGATTATGTCTGCATTTTAGGAGGGAAGATTACCAACCCCCTACAATATACCTTTTTTTTTAGTCATTTATGCCAGGATGCCATTGACTTCTGAATAACTGTAATTTGGAGAAGTTTTAGTTCTAGGGGCAGATAGACTTAGTTCTTTTATATGTGCGTTTTCCATTCGTAATGATGTATATGGGAATAAGTGTTGAAATAATGGGATTTGCTTCTAAGTATAATAGGCTTAGAACTAGGGTGTTGGGAAATGAGTTGATTTCCCAGCTGAACAACCTTGATACTTTTTCCATTTAAGGTGATTGGAAAGGGAGGAGGTTTAAATTCCAAATGTATTTTAAAAAATACCTTGTTCTTTGCTTTTCACATAAGGCCCCCTTCCCCAGCCTAATCTTCCAGGCATTCTTCACCTGGCAAAACAGTCCAGGAGACCTAGACAGAATATTATTTTTGAGAATGGAGCTGTTGTTTTCTGTAGCAGAAAATGGCCCCATTCCACCTTCTCTCCCAGCAACCACCAGCACCTTTGTTTCTGCTGTGACTGGCCTAAGATCTAAGAACTTAAATGAATATTGACTCGATTCCAAGTATCCTAAACACCATCTAGGAAAAGAAAAGAAAAAAACCCTGTTACTGATCATTCTTCAAAAGGTAAGCATGGTAGGTGTGGTTTTTTTTCCCTAAATTCAGCAAATGTCTTGCTCCATTTTGGAATTATCACCTTCTTAAATATTTGCAAGTAATGAATGTTTGTATGTGTGTAAGTACTAGGTGTTATGCTAGAAATAGTCTTGAAACCCGTGCAGGGGGAAAAAGCAGGAGTCTAATTAGCTGAGTCTCATACTGCATTTAGGTAGCACCCCCAGTACTAAGGGATGCGGGTGTCGCTGTGGGTTAAACCACAGAGCCTAGGACTTTTGGATCAGAAGGTCGGCGGTTCGAATCCCCTCGAAGGGGTGAGCTCCCGTTGCTCAGTCCCTGCTCCTGCCAACCTAGCAGTTCGAAAGCACATCAAAGTGCAAGTAGATAAATAGGTACTGCTCCAGCGGGAAGGTAAACGGCGTTTCCATGCGCTGCGCTGGTTCGCCAGAAGTGGCTTAGTCGTGCTGGCCACATGACCCGGAAGCTGTACTCCTGTTCCCTTGGCCAATAAAGCAAGAAGAGCACCGCAACCCCAGAGTCGCTCACGACTGGACCTAATGGTCAGGGGTCCCTTTACCTTTCCCTTTTACCCAGTACTAAGTGGTACCACAGGTTGCCCTTTTTCAATTTTGCAGCTTGCTGAAAGTTTACCAAGGGGATTCTAGATTGCACAAGCAGGTTTGGGGGTGATACTATCTGCTGTGTTTGCTTCTGCGCCCCTTTACTCAGCTGTACATCTGCGAACAAATAAGATACTATAAAATACCATAAGTTTGCAGCATGCGGGTTCTACTAATTTTCCAGCTCGTTTGGAGTCTTAATAAAAGAGCCAGGATGGCTTAAGAAAACCTTGATATCAGCCCTTGTTATTGATAGCCAGTGATACTATTGCACAGATCAGTGATGGGGAACCTTTGGTTCTCCAGATGTTGGATTGCAACTCCCATCAACTCTGGGGCAGATGGGAGCTGAGGCATATCTGAAAGGCCATAGGTTCCGTATTCCTGGCATAGATGCTCCATGCTAACTGTAACACCTGAAATGAGTGCAAGCTTTGGAAGATCTTTATTAAGGCCCCAAACACCTATGGTTTATCTGGGCAACTGTCCATCTTCAACATATCCTGAAAGCAAACTATGCAGTCTCTTTTGTCAGCTTGTATGGCATTTCTATGCAGGCATCGGGTCACACCCAGTCCATAATCTTAAAGAAGAAGCATTCTTAACACATGGAAAACTGATTCAAACATCCACTTCTACAATGCAACAGGCCAACAAGAACCCTATGTGTTCTTAATGCTAGCACATTCACTGCTACTTCCTGTGATGCCTGCGAAAGGTTCCAGTAAATATCATCTCAAAAATGCACAATGTTCAGTGTGGGGGGGGGGGGGGAGGTTGCTCACGCCATTTTTTGTTCCCAATTCTTTTTCTTCTCTTGGATGTGGCAGCCATTGGACGTTATGCCACACTACTGATGGCAGCCATTTTGTGACGGCCGTTTCTCAAAATTCCAAATGTGCCCATTGGCCCAAAAGGGTCGGTGACCTCTGCCTTATAGTGACCTGAGGTAGCAACACATTTTCTTCCAGTTAACAATGGTTACTCATTGGAAGATTGGCAAAGGTTTTGGCGGCTCGTATTTCCTGGAATCTGAGCAAGGTCTAAGACAGGGGTCAGCCAACTTTTTCAGCAGGGGACTGGTCCACTGTCTATCACACCTTGTGGGGTGCCAGACTATATTTGGGGTGTGTGTGAAATGAATGAATTCCTATGCCCCACAAATAACCCAGAGATGCATTTAAAATAAAAGCACACGTTCTACTCATGTCAAAACACCAGGCAGGCCCCACAAATAATCCAGAGATGCATTTTAAATAAAAGGACACATTCTACTCATGTAAAAACACGCTGATTCCCAGACCGTCCGTGGGCCAGATTTAGAAGGCGATTGGGCCGGATCCGTCCCCCGGGCCTTGGTTTGACTACCCATGGCCTAAGAGATGAAATCAATGATTAAGCATCAATTAATGGCTGGAGGGTTGGCAAACCTTCCTGTCTCCTTTTCTGTGCTGTACTTTTCAAATGGCAACAGGCCAAGCTCAGGTACATCACGTCCTCCTTTCTCCTTCCAAAGAGAACAGACCCTGACATTCTCTGGAACTTCCCACCAGTTGGGAAAGTGAGAGAAAGTGACACTTGTCTCTCACACTGACATCACTGGGTCGTCCTTCCAAGTTACTGTACTTCGGAGCAGATTGTGTCAGTGAGTCGCCAGTGAGGGAGAACTCAATAGTCTGGCCACTTTCTGCCAGTGAGATTTGTTGCATTTGAGAAACTTGACTGTGCTTTCATGTCAGTTTTCATCACAGGTTCATTCTGAATCCACAAGAGCAGGGCCCCGGCTTTTATTGAACCGATTAACTTGAAAGGCAACACTTCCATCGTGCATTTGGACCTTTCGTCAGATTAAAACAGCTTGCCAGTTCCCTGGGACCAGTGAGCAAACTGATTGCAAAGCATGCTGTTTGTTTTAAAACTGCAGTGGGGCATGGCTGTGTGTTTGTGCACGGGCTTAACAGAGAGCTCTGCTTTATATCCATGAATTACAGCATTGTTTCTCGTTAACTTCCAATTTACTGATCTCCTGGTTTTTCATTTGTGCCACAGTCATTTGATTTCTGAGGAAGGATCGTAATTGTTTGCTCTCTCAGGCTTTTGCTTGTGTCCATTTAACACATGGACAATGACAATTAGTGTCCCTACACACACACACACACACACACACACACACATTTTAAAAGGCCGTTTTGTAAGAAGAAAATTGGGTTTGTGCTCTGTGTTCTTCTGTATATTTTTCTGACTTACGGTAGCTTGTTCTGCTGGCTATAGGCTCAAGGTTGTACATGGTATCAAAGCCAGCTTTGATCTGGTCCTATAGCCTAATGTTTTTTGTAAAGATCTGGCCGAAGAGGAACAGTAAGGTTCCAGATTTAAAGGAGAGGAATTGCATGGTTCTAGATTTGAGGAGAGACACGTAAAAGAAAAAGGAATGGAATGTCTCTGGAACATTTAGCTATTGGAATGAAACCTGGCCTGTACATTCAATACATCTGTTTTTCAAGTTTGAAGGTGTCACAACTCTTCAACCCCCCCCCCCTTTTTATTTGAGGGAAGAGCTCATTTTGAGGGAAGAGCCCAGTAATGTTGGAGGTTTTGTTCTGTGTTACTTTTGCATGCTTTTACCCATAATTGCATTTTACCCATAAATGCAAGAGAGTGGTTAAGAGCGATAGACTCGTAATCTGGGGAACTGGGTTCGCGTCTCCGCTCCTCCACATGCAGCTGCTGGGTGACCTTGGGCTAGTCACACTTCTTTGAAGTCTCTCAGCCCCACTCACATTACAGAGTGTTTGTTGTGGGGGAGGAAGGGAAAGGAGAATGTTAGCCGCTTTGAGACTCCTTTGGGTAGTGATAAAGCCGGATATCAAATCCAAACTCTTCTTCTTAAATCTGCATTTCAGCACCAGGTGTTGAAATTTTATACCCCCTAACAATTTTGAACCCAGGGCAACCACCCCTGTGCCCCCCCCTGCTGTGACCCTGTACTGTATGCCTCTGAATGTCAGTTGCCAGGAAGCACAAGCGGGGAGCATGCTTTTGTGGTCAGATCCTGCTCGTGGTTTCTCACAGGCACCTGGCTGGTCACTACGAGTACAGTAAAAGATAAAGGACCCCTGGACGGTTAAGTCCAGTCAAAGGCGAATATGGGGTGCAGCGCTCATCTCGCTTTTCAGGCTGAGGGAGCAGGTGTTTGTCCACTGACAGCTTTCTGGGTCATGTGGCCAGCATGACTAAACCACTTCTGGTGCAACGGGACACCGTGACGGAAACCAGAGCAGCGCACAGAAATGCCATTTACCATCCCACCACAGTGGTACCTATTTATCTACTTGCACTGGTGTGCTTTCGAACTGCAAGTTGGCAGGAGCTGGGACAGAGAAATGGGAGCTCACCCCATTGCAGGGATTCGAACTGCCAACCTTCCGATCGGCAAGCCCAAGAGGCTCAGTGGTTTAGACCACAGCGCCACCTGTGTCCCTAGTGTGAGTGCAGGATGCAGGACCAGGTGGGCTTTCTTTGGTTTGATCCAGCAGAGCTCCTTTTATGTTCTTATGACTGGCAATGGCAAGGAGACGGGTTGTTCTGCTTTTCAGCCTTCTGCTTCAGTGTTCCTGTAATAAGCAACACACTGTTCTCCAATAAATTCAATGAAAATCAGGCTTCACACTTTTGATTCCTTTGGCCTTTAATTTTTTTTATTTCATTTTAAGGAGCATAAAACGCACACTTTTATATATTTATTTCCAGAAATCCTATTTTCCCAGCACTTCTCATGTAACACAAAGTTAACCAGAAAAAGACTAAAAATCCTTGGAGATCACCTTTAAGCTTTGTGGAAAAAACCTCATCGGCTCAGAGCAATCAAAGTGATGGGGACCAGATACGTTAAGGAGACACTCTATTAGGTTGTATTCCCATTGGGCTAAACTAACTATTATTAATTCAGTGCCTGAAGTATTACAAATGTGCCCCATTAGTGCAATCGACCATCTGGCTAGCCTCACAGCGTAGGAAGCCAGGCTGTTCCAAGTATTCAGATACAGCGCACTATTTTGGAAGTACTGGCAGAATCTGTTGGCACATAAACCAATAAAATAGAAATAGAAACCCTATCAGTAATAATCAAAGCTACAACTTTGGAATGCATGCTGGCGTATGTGGCAAAGTACCGTGGTACCTCGGGTTAAGTACTTAATTCATTCCGGAGGTCCGTTCTTAACCTGAAACTGTTCTTAACCTGAAGCACCACTTTAGCTAATGGGGCCTCATGCTGCTGCCGTGCCACCGCCACGCAATTTCTGTTCTCATCCTGAAGCAAAGTTCTTAACCTGAGGTACTATTTCTGGGTTAGCGGAGTCTGTAACCTGAAGCGTATGTAACCTGAAGCGTATGTAACCCGAGGTACCACTGTATATGGAATGGGGGCAGCACCCAGCAAGGATCCTGCGAATTCTCTATAAAATGTCTGAGGAGGGAGAAGACTGATTCAAAATGCCAATGTAAGTAAGTGGGGAGCTTGGTGCTCTTGCTCATATTGTTTCACCCAGTAAGAAAGGAGGAGCGGTCCCACTGGGAGTCAAATAGCTTTTTTAAAAAAAAACAATAACAACATCAGAGGGATGAATGTCCTGGTATGAAGGAGCAGGGTTGGTCCAAGAAATTTTGGTGCCTGAGGCAAACCACAAAATGGCTCCCCTTTCTCTTGTGAGTGAAGATCTACATCAGGAACAAGGGGGGAATGAAGATCTACATGAGGGTCTGTGGCCCTGTGGATCCTGCCGCCTGAGGCAGTTTCCTCACCTTGCCGCATGGTTGGGCCGGCCCCGGATGGGAGGATTCTGCTCCCTTCTCCTGCCTGCCCAGTCTGTGCTTTAATTCACCCACTCCATGACCTCATTGTCACATGGTGCAACCTCATTGTCACATGGGCAAGTAATACGTACTGTGAATTGGGAGCACAGTGCAACCAGAATGTTCCGTGTTTTAAGATTGCTTAATGTCCTTCAGTATACCCGAAGGAGCATCTCCACCCCCATCATTCAGCCCAGACACTGAGATCCAACTCTGAGGGTCTTCTGGCAGTTCCCTCACTACAAGAAGTGAAGCTACAGGGAAACAGACAGAGGGCCTTCTCGGTAGTGGTGCCCGCCCAGTGGAATGCCCTCCCATCAGATGTCAAGGTAATAAACAACTACCTGACTTTTAGACGACATCTGAAAGCAGCCCTGTTTAGGGAAGTTTTTAATGTTTGGTGTTTTATCATATTTTTAATATTCTGTTGGGGATGAGAGGCAAGATGCACACGATGTAGCTCCCTCAAGTAGCATTTGATAACACTAGCACAGGGTTGCCAACCTTTGGGGGCTTGTGGGCACATTTACCCACTTTGGTCATGGGTAACACACACACACACACACACACACAGAGAGAGAGAGAGAGAGAGAGAGAGAGAGAGAGAGAGAGACCCATTCTTTGGGCTACAATAGATTGCTTCTTTCAAGCCAGATTTGTTGGGGTGGGGGGGAATCTCTGAGCATGCAAGGTAAGGCTTTCTGTGCAGCTGTGTGCGCCACGTTGGCAACCTCTGCACTAGCAAAATGTCTGCCATTATGGCCTAACTAATGAAGGCTGATGGAATTGAGAGAGTAAATAATTACGCCCTCAGTCACAACTGCAATGGAAGACTAAGGTGGAATCTAGACACATACAAAAAACCTTGTGAAAATGCTTTTTTTTTAGCGTTTTGAAAAAATATATCAAATTTGCCATAAGCTCCCCATTGCCATCTAGTGTCACATTTATATAATGCACTTAAAACACACTTAAAACGTTATATTTGCAGCTATATAGCTGAGTCCCGAATCTATTCTTCAAGTCTGCCGACTCCAGCCATTGAGAATAAAGCCGGCAGTTCTCTTCACAAAGCCACATCTTGGCTTCTGCTTCTTGGTGACACTGATGTGACAGAATTTGACTGCTATGTAGATGCTACACCGGTCACCTTAACAATGAACATGCTGACATAGAAAACCAAACCTCAGGCATTAAAGTATAGCAGAAACGGGCAGCTATACTGCTTCAGTATCATCCAGGAATGTATTGATGGATTTTGGAAAACTGGAAAACTGTTGATTTGTTGTGGCATTCCACTTGGGAAAAAACAAAATAAAATCAATACAGGGTTGGATACAGACTAAGTTAGATAAACAGTGGTACCTCGTTTTTCGAATGTAATCTGTTCTGGAAGACTGTTCGAGTTCTGAAACATTTGAAAACCAAAAACTCAATAACCGACAGCTAGGCCTCAGGATCTTACACTCAGCAGAAGCCGCGTGGTATGTTCGACTTCTGAGGCTTGTTTGAAAACTGAAGCATTTACTTCCGGGTTTACGGTGTTCAAAAACCAAAATGTTCATCAACGAAGATGTTCGAAAACCGAGGTACTACTGTACTTAATTCCTGTTGAAATCAATGGGATGTGTCCTGAGCATACCTGAAGGAGCATCTCCACTCCCATCCACTGAGGGTCTTCTGCTGGTTCCCTCACTGCGAGAAGCAAAGTTATAGGGAACCAGGTAGAGGGCCTTCTCGGTAGTGGTGCCCTCCTTGTGGAACTGCCTCCCTTTAGCTGTCAAGGAGATAAAAAAGCTACACAACTTTTAGAAGACATCTGAAAGCAACATCTGTATCAGGAAGTTTTTTATATTTGTTGTTTTATTGTGCTTTTATATATGCTGTGGGACGTGGATGGCACTGTGGGTTAAACCACAGAGCCTAGGACTTGCCAATCAGAAAGTCAGCGATTCGAATCCCGCGACGGGGTGAGCTCCCATTGCTCGGTCCCTGCTCCTGCCAACCTAGCAGTTCGAAAGCACGTCAAAGTGCAAGTAGATAAATAGGTACCGCTGCAGTGGGAAGGTAAACAGCGTTTCCGTGCGCTGCTCTGGTTCGCCAGAAGTGGCTTAGTCATGCTGGCCACATGACCCGGAAGCTGTACGCCGGCTCCCTCGGCCAATACAGTGGTACCTCGGGTTACATACGCTTCAGGTTACATACGCTTCAGGTTACAGACTATGCTAACCCAGAAATATTACCTCAGGTTAAGAACTTTGCTTCAGGATGAGAACAGAAATCGTGCTCCGGCGGTGTGGAGGCAGTGGGAGGCCCCATTAGCTAAAGTGGTGCTTCAGGTTAAGAACAGTTTCAGGTTAAGAACAGACCTCCGGAACGAATTAAGTACTTAACCCGAGGTACCACTGTAAAGCGAGATGAGCGCCGCAACCCCAGAGTTAGCCGCGACTAGACCTAATGGTCAGGGGTCCCTTTACCTTTACTATATGCTGTAAGCCACCCAAAGTGGCTAGGGAAACCCAGCCAGATGGGCAGGTTATAAATAATAAAATCATCATCATCATCATCATCATACTGATTTCAATGGGGCCTATGTGCAGCTAACACATTTCCGATTCAACCCATAAAACTCATGGGCCCATGCTGGGTTTCAAACGAATGCCAGTTCTTCTTATCCAAGATGGTCGTCTGATCTTGGAGTCTTTGGTTATTCACCTCCTTCTGTTCTGTCCTCACTTTCAGTTCCTCTTTTGCCTTCCCTCCAGCTCCAACTCCTTTCCAAGGCTCTCATCTCTCCTGCTACTTCAATGACTACTGCTGAAGTTTCCCTCTAATTATCCGCCCCCCCCCCAAAAAAAAAAACAACAACCTGATTTGCTTTCTAGACTAATTTAGCACTCAAATCCTGCCACTCCTAAACAGCCATGCTGGTTTCAAGCACCACATAACATAGACCAGTGCCCCCAATACAGCCTTGTGGATCAAGGTCAGAATGACATCATCTGTCATCGGTGTTGGAGAAACAGCATGCGGACAATGGAAGACGTCTGAGTTATGTCACAATACTGGGATCAAAAGGAACATATTACAAATATTATAATAAGACCAGTGATTTCTTTTGAAAGGGAATGATCTGAAGTCACAAGCATCTGCTTGAGAGTGCAAGGAGATTTTAAAAAGCCCAGTTATAAAAACATTCCAATTAAAGCCTTGGAATGCTTTGAATACTTTTCTAGCTATGTAAGTTGGTGCAACTGATAACGTAGCTTGACATGTTTTACATTATTTCAACCCCTTTTATTTGCATAAGGAATAGATAAACAGAAAGTACCTTTAGATTTTCCAGCTATTAACGTGATTGGTTAATAGTTAAATGATTGGTTAGCGTACAGTTCATCTACTTTCAAAAACAACAACAATTTTTAGTAACTTTTACCAACTGAATTGCACGAAGAAATGTGATCATTATTTAACACACAATCCTTGATCAATAACCAATATCATTGTAGAACTGGGGGGGGGGGGCAGGGTGAGAGACTTGTTCCTTCATAAACCTTTTAAAATAAATATATCTATACCAGTAATTTACAATAAAACCAATAGTTTCATTGAATTATGGCTATTACCAACTCATTCAAATAGACATACTTAAGCATTCTATGCATATTTACCTGGGAGTTAGTAGTCTTACTCCCACTGAGCTCAATTGTGATTTGCTTTTTGCATAGACATGTATAGGATCACACCACATAGCAGTTAATATATCCACCTTCTTTGTTGCTGTGCCACTAAGAGTGTTTCCTTAGCCAACCACTCTGAAATTGATATGAATGTTGGCAGCTTCCAGTGTTTTGCAAATGCAATATTGGTAGCCACTAAAAGTTTCTCAGTAGACCTCATTAAATCTTTCAAAACCTTTATAAACCTTGGCCATGATCCAGCTATATCCAAACGCTACTATGTTGTGTGTGTGACATTTTTATGATATGTAATGTCCAGACTCTTTATATTCAAAAGAAAACTTCAAGATCCAAGATCTTGAAATATGGGTTCCCTCAACAAAATTTAAAATTCGGATTTGTAATTCGGAATTTATGTGATGTGATTTGATTTGATTTGATTGGCCGGTTAATAAAAAATATTTAAAAACAAAACAAAAGAAAACTTTACTTTCATAAACATATAACTGAGAAAAACATATCTACAATCTCATGCTTATTCACTTTGTTTATTATAGAGAGCACAGGTTTCTCCCTATTAACATTTAGGGATCTTCCTCTGTCTGCTTCACCCCACACAGACCACACTGGCACACACCATCCTCAGCAGCAGCCAGCGAAACTTCTCAGCAGCCATTCTCCTTCACAAACAGAGAGAGAGAAGAACAGAAAACAGTTAAAAATGACAGTTACTTGAATAACAGTCACAACAGAATGGAATGCCTCGCTCATGTGACTCACAGTCAGCCAGTCATACAAGAGAGCTACTGTCAAAGGAAAAACCCGATGCTAAAAATACACAGCATTTCAACATAAGCAAAGATTCCCATTTCAGGAAGTTGAACACTTATTCTTAACATACATGGGAATGTTCAGGGATGCAGGAGAGGATATATTGTTTGATTATAGCCTTTCCAACTTGTGTAAACAAGTTCACAATTTAGCAGAGTAACATTCCCCTTTTTAAACTTGCAGTGAATGCGTTTGCTCAGGCTCACTAAAGCCTCTATAATAACTGTTCTGGTATTTTCCCCTTATTCCCTCATAAAAGATAAGACACGACACAGTCTTCTATAAAAGTATAAAAAGAATTTACTCACATTCTGTTCACAATCGGATCCCAGAATGCAGACTTAGTTTAGAAAAGTAACATACACCTGGAAACTATCCCATAAAGAGACAGTCCCTTTGTCCTCTCTTGGCTGGAAGCCAAGAGCATCTTTGGCTAAGCAGATGTTGCTTCTTCGATGCAAGTAGTCAAAAAGAGAGATATGGCTGCCCTGCCCTGTGCTTTTGTCGTTACCTGCACAGGTGAGGCCACGCCCACTTCTAGTCACATGCAGAGGAAGTCTGTCCCAGCCCAGAAGGAAACAGGAAGTTTACCTGCTGGCTGGACAAACATTCCTCCCCACGTGTAAACATGTTCACTCTAGGAATGTTGTATTTGACTGCTCTTGTGTTTCACATCCCACAACATACTAGTCACAAATAACACAACTTGTGGCACCAGATGATGCTGTGCATTGCCATCCGTATTGAAATGTGACAGTTCAAGCAATTAAAGAACAATTATAGCATATCCACTCCCCATCTCAAAGTAGCTGCTTTCTGCAAGCTACAGGATCTAACAGGGTAAGCAAAGATGTCTTTGGGACTAAAGCACGGCTTTGCACTTCAGAATCCAATGACCCTCCTTGCCTCCATCGCCCCATAAGTCTTATTCCCATCCACCACTTGGTTACTGTTGTTTTTATATAAAGCAGCATGCTGTGCACTCATTCTATTAATACTGCATGCAATCATATAATAAGTCTTAGTAGCAGAAATGGAAAGGGAAGAGCATCACTTGTCTTCCATTAGAGGCCCTCATGTTTTGGAACTAGGAAGGCATCCAGATATTGCTGTCAATAGAGCAACCCAAAGAGGACAACAGCAGAGAACCAAAGTTAAGTGCTAAGCCTATCTGAACAAGCATATTTTTATCTACACCTTAAGAGCCATTGTGCAAAGGAGATATTATCTCTGCTTTTTTAAAGAGGCTAATGAAAAACATAAGAAACGCTTGCAGTCCTCCAGATGTTGTTCCAGCTCCGTTGAGCTCCATCCACCATGGTTGGTGGTCAGGGATGATGGGAGTTGGGGGTCTAGTGAAATTCAGAGGACCACAGAGTCCCCATCTTTTGCATAAAGACATAAAAAACATATTCTTCTCACACCAAGTATGCTATTGTGAACTTGTTGAGGGACTGGTAAAGGTAAAAGTAAAGGGACCATTAGGTCCAGTCGTGACCGACTCTGGGGTTGCGGTGCTCATCTTGCTTTATTGGCCGAGGGAGCCGGCGTACAGCTTCCGGGTCATGTGGCCAGCATGACTAGGCTGCTTCTGGCGAACCAGAGCAAGCAAGGAAATGTCATTTACCTTCCCGCCGGAGTGGTACCTATTTATCTACTTGCACTCTGACGTGCTTTCAAACTGCTAGGTTGGCAGGAGCAGGGACCGGGCAATGGGAGCTCACCCCATCGCGGGGATTCAAACCACTGACCTTCTGATCAGCAAGTCCTAGGCTCTGTGGTTTAACCTACAGTGCCACCCGTGTCCCTGTTGAGGGACTGGAGATGACCATAAACATGCAAGGGCATCTTTGCCTTTGAGGTATGGGCAAAAAAGGTAAGGTAAAGGACCCCTGGATGGTTAAGTCCAGTCAAAGGCAACTATGGGGTGCAGCGCTCATCTCGCTTTCAGGCCGAGGGAACTGAAGTTTGTCCACAGACAGCTTTCTGGGTCATGAGGCCAGCAGGACTAAATTACTTCTGGGACAATGGGACACTGTGCCAGAAACCAGAGCACACAGAAACGCTGTTTACCTTCCTACCTATTTATCTACTTGCACTGGCATGCTTTCAAACTGCTAGGTTGGCGGGAGCTGGGACAGAGCAACGGGAGCTCACCCCATCACGGGGATTTGAACTGCTAACCTTCTGATCGCAAGGGACTGAACTACAAGGGACCTTCTCTGTACAGTGATCTAGGAGTAGGTTAGCAGAGATCGCCACGTCTACCCTTATTCCAGAGGTATATTCTATTTCTTATACTAAAATTCAAATCTCTGCTAGTTAAACACCTATAAGAGTTTGGAAACTCATGTGTATATATTACTAAGAATTACTACTGTTTATAATTCACAGTATCCTGTGAGCAATTTGGATCCAGAGTATAAGCCTGGTGTTCTCCCCTAATTGGAGCGCAAATGAAACACCTTATAATAGGTGAGCTTAGAAGAACCTACGAGTAATATGTTATAATTTATCAGGCACTGAAATAATACATTAAAAGTTCATTTTATTAAAATTGGATAGCAATATCTCTGCATCCCGTTCTGTTTGAAGAGGAAAGTTTAAATATATTGCAGGGAGGAAAAGTGTAGACAATGTTTAGAAATCAAAGCAAGCTGATTGGCGGCCCAAAGCAAATCACTTAATAATAGATCAAAATATCTCATGCCAAACAGCTGTAGAGGCTAATTCCTGTTTCCTTAGAAGATAGGGGGAACGTTTGAAGACGAAATCTGTGCCAAAATCACTGCAAAGTATGGGGAGACATTTTGCCCCATATTAATCACTGTCATATTGGATAAACTAGTAGACCAACATTTTGACATGAAGGAATGCAATGAAGATCACTGGATACTAAACAGCAACAGAAGACTGTGATGACTACAAGCATAGAGGAAGAAGGTGCCTATGGAATAGTATCAGACACTTTATCTGAGGCAGGCTAGTCTTGGTTTGTCCTATATAATACCTACACCGTGTATGTGAAAGTCTAAGGACGGATAATTTGGAAAATCCACATGACGTCTGCATAAAATATTCAAACGATATCTTGGGCCTGAAATACCTCTTCTAGCACTTACATTTTACAGGGCAGGTGTTAAAACTGTGACGTATATTTTTAAATCGTACGGAAAGTTTGCGTTCTTAATATGAAATAATTTGCTTGCTTTCTCAGTTTTTCCAAATCCCACGAATCCAGTCAAAGCGAAGCAATTTGAAGTCCCATTAACTTCAACCCTTTTAAGCACCTGCTCAAATATTCTCATTGGAATCACTGGGATTTGGGGTAGATTGTACCCATAAAATTGTACTCGCAAAATTGGTGAGGAACCCAACAGGAGTGAGTGGGGAAACCAGGGCACTTTTTCCCCCCAGCTGGAACTCACTGGAACTCAGTTCTGGCACTCCTTAGGCGAGCACCATTGCCATTATAAGGGAACAAGGGAGGTGTTCATGGTGAACTCTGGCACCTCTTTTCCTAGAAAAATAGCAATGGGAATGGGATTAAACAGGTGCTTTGTAAGCGCAGTTCTCAGCCCAGGGCTTTCCATTGCTATAGTTCCATGTTGTTAATCTTCCTTCAGCAAAACATACAGCAGCAGCAGATGAGCAGCAGCAGATGGATTATAGACCAGCTGCAATCTTGGCTTTTCATAGACCAAGAGACATCCCCATTGCACCTATTGTCACCATCCCAACAATAAAGGTCACATAGTGATATTGCTGTTGTTCTCTATTTGGTCCCTCATTCCACCCATACTCCCTCCTCAAAACCACCATATTATAAGAACACAAGAAGAGGATCAAACCATCAGTCCATGTAGGTCAACATCCTACTTTGTGGCGAATTTGGTGCCTCCCGGAAGCCCACCGGCTTGAAAATGAACCCCTCCGTCTCACTGATGTGCACCCGCAATTGGCACAGTGCCTCTAAACCCGGTGATTCTATTTAGCTATGAGTGCCAATAGCTACTGAAAGATCTATCTTCCTCTATGAATACGACCGATCCTCTTTTAAAACCATCTGAGTTATGTAGCTGTCTTGTGGTGGCTGCAAATTACATAAATTAACTATTTATGATGGGAAGAAGTCCTGAATCTGTTGCCAATGAATATCAATGGTGATCCTGAGTTCTGGAATGAAAGAGCTGTGTGGGCTTGTTGTTTTTTTTAAATCCTCTGTAACTCCTTCCTTCCCACTGTCCATAAATCTACATGCTTTGTTTACCTGTTTCTAAACAAATAAAATGCAATTCTTTATTTTATTTATTATATTTCTCATCTTTCCTCCTGGGGAAGATGGGGATGGTGCACAGTATATGTAATTTTTTTAAAAAATCCATTAATTATTATTATTATTATTAGCTTCTAGCAAAATATAAAAAAAATAATAAAATGTCAGACAGATGTTACCTTCAGATGTCTTCTAAAAGTTGTGTAGTTCTTTATCTCCTTGACATCCGAAGGGAGGGCATTCCACTGCTGAGAAAACCCTCTTCCTAGTTCCGTGTAACTTCCCGCAGTGAGGGAACTGCCAGAAGACCCTCGGAGCTGGACCTCAGTGTCTGGGTTGGATGATGGGGGTGGAGACGCTCCTTCAGGTATACTGGGCTGAGGCCGTTTAGGGTTTTAAAGGTCAGCACCAACACTTTGAATAGTGCTCAGAAACGTACTGGGAGCCAATGTAGGTCTTTCAGGACCGGTGTTATATGGTCTCGGCAGCAGCTCCCAGTCACCAGTCTAGCTGTCACATTCTGGATTAGTTGTAGTTCCTGGGTCACCTTCAAAGGTAGCCCCACATAGAGCACATTGCAGTAGTCCAAGCAGGAGATAACCAGAGCATGCACAACTCTAGTGAGGCAGTCTGCGGGCACATAGGGTCTCAGCCTCATACCAGATAGAGCTGGTAGACAGCTGCCCTGGAGACAAAATTGACCTGTGCCTCCATGGACAGCTGTGAGGCACACCTGGCCCTTCAGGGGCACAGTTACCATATTCAGGGCCAGGGAGTCGCGCAAGAAAGATGCTACAGCCCCTTATCACCTCAACCGCCATTATCCGTACCTTTCCAGCAGTACATTATCATTTTCGAGAAGGCCCAATCAGATTTCCTAGGCACAATCATTTCCCTAGTTAATCGCCACCTGTCAAACCTCATCACTTATATGCAAAGGGAGGGTTCCCCCCCCCCACAACTGCATATCATTTTTTACTTCATTAGCACTGAAATACATTTGCCATTTTGTCGACCATTCCTCCAGTTTGGTGGTACCTTTGGAGCTCTTAGTGATCCATTTGGGCTTTCACCATCCTGAATAAATTGATGTCATTTGCAAACTTGTCCAGTTCATGTCCAGTTTTGTTCATTCACCTAATGGCTAATTAGATTCCCCGCTTCAGATGCTAAAATGGCTTGGGCTGGGCTTAATAATAATAATAATAATAATAATAATAATAATAATAATAAAATTTTATTTATATCCCACCCTCCCCAGCCGAAGCCGGGCTCAGGGCGGCTAACAACAATAAAATAATACAACATTCTAAAATCATTTCATTATAAAATAAATTCAAATCAAATTGATGGCAACCATTGGGCTAAAATTCTGTGAAGACTGCCAAAGGAGGGAGTCAGGCTGTGCCCTGGCCAAAGGCCTGGTGGAACAGCTCTGTCTTGCAGGCCCTGCGGAAAGATGTCAAGTCCCGCAGGGCCCTAGTCTCTTGTGACAGAGCGTTCCACCAGATCGGAGCCACAGCCGAAAAAGCCCTGGCTCTGGTTGAGGCCAGCCTAACCTCTCTGTAGCCTGGGACCTCCAAGATGTTTTTGTTTGAAGATCGTAAGTTCCTCCGTGGGACATACCAGGAGAGGCGGTCCCGTAGGTACAAGGGTCCTAGGCCATATAGGGCTTTAAAGGTTAAAACCAGCACCTTAAACATGATCCTTTACTCCACTGGGAGCCAGTGCAGCTGGTATAGCACCGGGTGAATGTGATCTCACAGCGAGGACCCCGTAAGGAGGTCACTGACATTTATATCCCTAAATGCTACTGGTGCTCCTGCCACTACAGCTCCAGAACAGAGGTGAGAAGCCCTCTGCTATCTGACATCCTAGGATGTGAGAACAACCTTTATTCCCCCATTAACTTCACGGAGTTTGGCATCAAAACAACTTTTTCTCCCCTGTCTCTTGCTGTTGTTGTATGGCTGACCACGCTCCCATGATCTTCGCCTTCAAATCAAGCGAAGCACACGAGAGAACAACGGGCAAGGATTTCGGAGAGCGCTCAGAAAACGATGGCAGATAAAGCACTGAAGCTTTAGCAAATTCCATTTTCTAATCCCGACTAAATTCTCTTGGAAGCCAGCCCTCCTGGGTGAGTTTGATTTCGGAGATAATAGAGCCTTTTGGAGTTGCTCATAACTTTTAAAATGATTATAAACATGTGTCCTGGGAACATAGAAAAGTTGAAGCAATTTTTTGGGGGGCGGGGAAGAGTATCACTAATAAACTGAGCAGTTAGCATGGGGGAGAAAACTGATTCTGAAAACTTGCATGTACAACTTACCAAATACAGTGGTACCTCGGGTTACATACGCTTCAGGTTACAGACTCCGCTAACCCAGAAATAGTACCTCGGGTTAAGAACTTTGCTTCAGGATGAGAACAGAAATCGTGCTCTGGAGGCGTGGCGGCAGTGGGAGGCCCCATTAGCTAAAGTGGTCCTTCAGGTTAAGAACAGTTTCAGGTTAAGAATTGACCTCCGGAACAAATTAAGTACTTAACCCGAGGTTCCACTGTACTACTGAACTGAAATGGATCATATGATTGCAATGATTTGGCCAGAATACTCCAGAGCAGTGGGCAGAAAAGCACTATTTGACTGTAGCAAATCACATTTTTGAGCTTAGCTGGATTGAGACACATCAAAAAAGCGTTTCAGGAAAACACATTGTAAACCTCATAGTGGGGCACCCTCTAGGTGTCTGAAAGTGTCTATTAACACTATCACTGTTGCTCAGGGATGGATGGAGCATTCCTTTTCTGGTCCATGCCACTTTCTTGTGTGTTTATTCATAAATCAGTGCTGTCCTGTTTTTGCACTGAACTGTCCTTAAAATTAAAAAAAAAAAAATGACATTTTTGTAAGATGACGATTTCTTACTCACCCTTCACCTTAAGGTTCCAGGGACAGGTTGCCTCAATCTAAACACAACATTAAAACTGTTTAAAATAAATTACAGCCCATTTTACTGTTATTATACATTTTCTTGTATGTATTTCATCCTAAAATATGTGTTTTGTGCATTCTAACCTCAAGTAAGCAGTTTCTATGCTTTTTTTGAGCAGAGAACTGTGTTGCAAAATTCAGGGAAGTGTAAAAATGGAACGATAATTGTGTTCCGATCTATTTGCAAGTCCAGGAAGTGTGATTCAGGCTAGCTGGCTTAAAAATGTGGGCCAGACAAAATCACTGAGCATCCCTACTGGTGATATATATGTACGGTTATAGCTGTTTGTTGGGTTTGTGTTTTGCAGCTGCATCAATGGGCTGCTGCACCTGCGTTGCATCAGAGCCAGTGAATTTAAAGGATTATTAGTGTTCCTGGGCCTCTTTACAATGTGTGATGACATGTTTAGTTGTAGTGGTGGTCAGCTCAGGTTCAATGCAGTAATGATGAAGCGATCATCTCAGCATATACTTTTCCTCAAGTGTTTACATGCTATGGGCTGCAGCCGGCGGATGGCTCAATAATTCTCTTTACCAACTTAGATTCTTGTCTTGCAAAAGTCAGCCTTGTCAGTGTGTAGTGAAAAGTCTTTAAAAATAAAAACAAGAAAACCAACAACCAACAACCAACAACCATCATTTGATTAATCTAGATTTCCAAGGTAGCCTACAAAAGAGAGCCACAAAACAAATCTAAAAGAGATCAAAAACATCAGAAATAAGAGGAGTTATCGTAGCAGCACTAAAAATGCAAAAAGCAGTAGATATAAAATCAGCGAAAAGTCTAAGGACTGGCCGTTTAAAGAGCACGGACTATGTATTGCTCCCTTAAAGAAATGCAGTGGCATATTCTAAGCTGCAGTCCCTTGAAATCCTGTAAAGAACTCATGCAGCCTGCTCCTATGTAAACTTATCTGGAAGAAAAGCCCACTCTGTTGGCTGGGGTTTGCTTCAAATTAGGTGTGCATGGGCAACCCTCCCAGTGGCGCACCAATAAAACCGCTAGCACATTTGCAAAAGCTAAGCAGGGTCCAGTCCGGTTTCAAATTGGATGGGGTACCATGTGTTGAGATTTCTGCATTGCAGGGTGTTAGACCTCTGGGTCCCTCCCAATGCGATGATTCTAAATGTAGCCTACATTTGGTAAAAATGTGGACGTAAGCAAGAATTTGGGTTGTTTCTTCCTCCCCACTCAACCCACATCTTGTTTTCTACAAAGTGATTCAGTCAGTGCAGTATGGAACGCTGTTGAACAAAGCAACACATCTATAATAAAACACAAGACATTAACTTAAGTATATAGGCTCGGGCGTGGGAACTTTTTCCATTTATATTTTATTTCTTTAACCTAGCCAGTACGCTGGTAGTTTGCATGCTGCATACGTTATGGTGGCATTCGACCTAAGAGAGCCCTGAGCATTTTCCACTGACACAACCATCTGGAAAATATATACATTTTGTGTATATATAAACCCTCCCTCTCTAAGGCATGCAGTACATGGAAGAGGCTACTTCTGTGGGCTTTAGGTGCCCCCTGGTGGAAAAGACATGCATCGTAGATGTTAAGAACTGTGTCCAGAATCATCTCTGTCAAAAGAAATTCCACAATCTTCAAACTCACAATTGAGAAAGAACCTCTGTTAGGAACCAACAAAAATGTCACAGAATAGCAAGTGAGCTTTTGGAGTTCTCCAGAACTTTCCGTCAGGCTGAATGTTAAGTAAAACCGGGAGGAAACTGAGATTGTAGTTTGCATTTGATCCCTGCCTTCAGATGAGGCTGCTGAATTTTATGTTTTCAAAAAGGGAGGCCAGCCATTGTGTGCTTCTTTGCCTTGGCAGACCTGGGTGCAATCTAAAAACTTTATTGGATCTAGTTCAGCTTAATCCAATTAAATCTCCAATCGACTGCAATTCAAGGCAAAAGAGATGCAACCTCATTGTCCTCTGCCCTGCCAGGCTTAAACAAGCAGAGCAGAATTGAGGGTAAAATAATGTCCTGCATCCCTCCATCCATTTCTTGGTTCTGGAGAGTATATACAGTCGTACCTCAGAAGTCAAACACCTTGCAAGTCGAATGTTTTGGCTCCTGAATGACACAAACCCGGGAGTGTTCCAGTTTGCAAATGTTCTTTGGAACTCAAACGTCCGATGTGGATTCCACAGCTTCTGATTGGCTGCAGGAGCTTCCTGTAACATCTGTACCATCCTTCAAGAAACCCAGACTCCATGCCAAGGGCAACACAATCAACATAGGAAGCTGCCATATACCAAGTCAAAACCATTTGTCCATCTAGCTCAGTATTGTTTACAATGACTGACCGACTGACCAACAGACTGACCGACCGATCGACCGATCGACCAACCAACCAACCAACCAACCGACAGATTGACCGAGCGACTGGCCAACTGACCAACCGACCAACTGACCAACCAACCAACCGATTGACCAACCAACCAACCGACCGACCAATCGATCAACCAACCAATCAACCGACCAACTGACCGACCAACCGACCGACCGACCGATCAACCAAAAGACCGACCAAACAAGCAAGCAACCAAGCAACCTACCTACCTACCAACCAACCAACCAACTGACCAACTGACCGGTCAACCAACTGACTGGCCGATCAACTGACCAACCAACCGACCAACCAATCAACCAAACAACCGACTGACCGACTGACCGATCAACCAATCAACTGACCGACCGACCAACTGACCAACCAATCAACCAACCATCCAACCAACTGAATGACCAACCAACTTAATGACCGACTGACTGACTGACCAACCGATCGACCGAACAATCAACCGACCGACCAAACAAGAAACCAACCAACCGACTGACCGACCGATTGACCGACCAACCTATGAACTGACCGACCAATTGACTGACTGACCGACTGACTGACGGACTGATGACCACCCAACTGACCGACCGACCAAGCAACCGACAAACCGTCCAACCAACCGAACAACCGAACAACCGACCCACCCACCCACCAACCAACCAACCAACCTACCAATGGACTGACCGACCAACCAACCAACTAAACAAACGACCAACTGACCAACCGATCAACCAAACAACTGACCTACCAACCGACCGACTGATTGACCAACCAACCAACTGACCGACCGACTAATCGACCGACTGACCAACCAACCAACCGACTGACTGACTGACTGACCAACCGATCAACCAACTGACTGACCGACTGACCAACCTACTGACTGACCAACCACCCGACCGACCGACCAAGCAACCAACAAACCGACCAACCAACCAACCAACCAACCAACCGACTGACTGACTGACCAACCAACCGACCAAACAACCGATTGACTGACCGACCAACCGATCGACCGACTAATTGACCGATCAACCGACCGACCAACCAACCGATCAACTGACTAATCGACTGATCAACCGACCGACCAACGAACCGACCGACGACCGACTGACCAACCAACCGACCCACCGACCCACCGATTGACTGACCAACCAACCGACCCAAAGACTGACCAACCTACCAACTGACCGATTGACCAACCTACCAACTGACCGATTGACCGACTGATTGACCGACCGACTGACTGACCAGCCACCCGACCGACCAAGCAACCGACCAAGCAACCGACCGACCAACCAACCAACCAAAAAACCGACTGACCGACTGACCGACTGACCAACCGACCGACTGACTAATCAACCGATCAACTGACTGACCAACCAACCGATCGACCGACTACTCGACCGATCAACCAACCGACTGACCAACCAACCAACCGACCGATTGACCGACCAACCAAACGATCCACCAACCGACCAACCTACCAACTGACCAACAGATTGACCAACCACCCGACTGACCGACCAAGCAACTGACAAACCAACCAACCAACCGAACAACCGAACAACCGACCCACCCACCAACCAACCAACCAACCAACCTACCAATGGACTGACCAACCAACCAACCAACTAAACAAACGATCAACTGACCAACTGATCAACCAACCAACTGACTGACCGACCGACTAATCGACCGACTGACCAACCAACCGACTGACTGACTGACCAACCGATCAACCGACTGACTGACCGACTGACCGACCTACTGACTGACCAACCACCCGACCGACCAAGCAACCAACAAACCGACCAACCGACCAACCGACCAACCAACCGACTGACTGACTGACTGACTGACCAACCGACCGACCAAACAACCAACCAACCGACCAAACAACCGACCGACCGACCGATCGACCAACAAATTGACCGATCAACCAACCAACCAACCAACCAACCGATCGACTGACTAATCGACTGATCAACCGACCGACCAACGAACCGACCGACTGACCAACCAACCGACCCACCAACCCACCGATTGACTGACCAACCAACCGACCCACCGACTGACCAACCTACCAACTAACTGACCGATTGACTGACTGACCAACCACCCGACCGACCAAGCAACCGACCAAGCAACCGACCAACCAAACAACCGATTGACCGACTGACCAACCGACCGACTGACTAATCAACTGATCAACTGACTGACCAACCAACCGATCGACCGACTACTCGACCGATCAACCAACCGACTGACCAACCAACCAACCGACCGATTGACCGACCAACCAAACGATCCACCAACCGACCAACCTACCAACTGACCAACCGATTGACCAACCACCCGACTGACTGACCAAGCAACTGACAAACCGACCAACCAACCAACCAATTGAACAACCGAACAACCGACCCACCCACCCACCAACCAACCAACCAACCAATGGACTGACCGACCAACCAACCAACTAAACAAACGATCAACTGACCAACCGATCAACCAAACAACTGACCTACCAACCGACTGACTGACCAACCGATCAACCAACTGACTGACCGACTGACCAACCTACTGACTGACCAACCACCCGACCGACCGACCAAGCAACCAACAAACCGACCAACCAACCAACCAACCAACCGACTGACTGACTGACCAACCAACCGACCAAACAACCGATTGACTGACCGACCAACCGATCGACCGACTAATTGACCGATCAACCGACCGACCAACCAACCGATCAACTGACTAATCGACTGATCAACCGACCGACCAACGAACCGACCGACGACCGACTGACCAACCAACCGACCCACCGACCCACCGATTGACTGACCAACCAACCGACCCAAAGACTGACCAACCTACCAACTGACCGATTGACCAACCTACCAACTGACCGATTGACCGACTGATTGACCGACCGACTGACTGACCAGCCACCCGACCGACCAAGCAACCGACCAAGCAACCGACCGACCAACCAACCAACCAAAAAACCGACTGACCGACTGACCGACTGACCAACCGACCGACTGACTAATCAACCGATCAACTGACTGACCAACCAACCGATCGACCGACTACTCGACCGATCAACCAACCGACTGACCAACCAACCAACCGACCGATTGACCGACCAACCAAACGATCCACCAACCGACCAACCTACCAACTGACCAACAGATTGACCAACCACCCGACTGACCGACCAAGCAACTGACAAACCAACCAACCAACCGAACAACCGAACAACCGACCCACCCACCAACCAACCAACCAACCAACCTACCAATGGACTGACCAACCAACCAACCAACTAAACAAACGATCAACTGACCAACTGATCAACCAACCAACTGACCGACCGACTAATCGACCGACTGACCAACCAACCGACTGACTGACTGACCAACCGATCAACCGACTGACTGACCGACTGACCGACCTACTGACTGACCAACCACCCGACCGACCAAGCAACCAACAAACCGACCAACCGACCAACCGACCAACCAACCGACTGACTGACTGACTGACTGACCAACCGACCGACCAAACAACCAACCGACCGACCAAACAACCGACCGACCGACCGATCGACCAACAAATTGACCGATCAACCAACCAACCAACCAACCGATCGACTGACTAATCGACTGATCAACCGACCGACCAACGAACCGACCGACTGACCAACCAACCGACCCACCAACCCACCGATTGACTGACCAACCAACCGACCCACCGACTGACCAACCTACCAACTAACTGACCGATTGACTGACTGACCAACCACCCGACCGACCAAGCAACCGACCAAGCAACCGACCAACCAAACAACCGATTGACCGACTGACCAACCGACCGACCGACTAATCAACTGATCAACTGACTGACCAACCAACCGATCGACCGACTACTCGACCGATCAACCAACCGACTGACCAACCAACCAACCAACCGATTGACCGACCAACCAAACGATCCACCAACCGACCAACCTACCAACTGACCAACCGATTGACCAACCACCCGACTGACTGACCAAGCAACTGACAAACCGACCAACCAACCAACCAATTGAACAACCGAACAACCGACCCACCCACCCACCAACCAACCAACCAACCAATGGACTGACCGACCAACCAACCAACTAAACAAACGATCAACTGACCAACCGATCAACCAAACAACTGACCTACCAACCGACTGACTGACCAACCGATCAACCAACTGACTGACCGACTGACCAACCTACTGACTGACCAACCACCCGACCGACCGACCAAGCAACCAACAAACCGACCAACCAACCAACCAACCAACCGACTGACTGACTGACCAACCAACCGACCAAACAACCGATTGACTGACCGACCAACCGATCGACCGACTAATTGACCGATCAACCGACCGACCAACCAACCGATCAACTGACTAATCGACTGATCAACCGACCGACCAACGAACCGACCGACGACCGACTGACCAACCAACCGACCCACCGACCCACCGATTGACTGACCAACCAACCGACCCAAAGACTGACCAACCTACCAACTGACCGATTGACCAACCTACCAACTGACCGATTGACCGACTGATTGACCGACCGACTGACTGACCAGCCACCCGACCGACCAAGCAACCGACCAAGCAACCGACCGACCAACCAACCAACCAAAAAACCGACTGACCGACTGACCGACTGACCAACCGACCGACTGACTAATCAACCGATCAACTGACTGACCAACCAACCGATCGACCGACTACTCGACCGATCAACCAACCGACTGACCAACCAACCAACCGACCGATTGACCGACCAACCAAACGATCCACCAACCGACCAACCTACCAACTGACCAACAGATTGACCAACCACCCGACTGACCGACCAAGCAACTGACAAACCAACCAACCAACCGAACAACCGAACAACCGACCCACCCACCAACCAACCAACCAACCAACCTACCAATGGACTGACCAACCAACCAACCAACTAAACAAACGATCAACTGACCAACTGATCAACCAACCAACTGACCGACCGACTAATCGACCGACTGACCAACCAACCGACTGACTGACTGACCAACCGATCAACCGACTGACTGACCGACTGACCGACCTACTGACTGACCAACCACCCGACCGACCAAGCAACCAACAAACCGACCAACCGACCAACCGACCAACCAACCGACTGACTGACTGACTGACTGACCAACCGACCGACCAAACAACCAACCGACCGACCAAACAACCGACCGACCGACCGATCGACCAACAAATTGACCGATCAACCAACCAACCAACCAACCGATCGACTGACTAATCGACTGATCAACCGACCGACCAACGAACCGACCGACTGACCAACCAACCGACCCACCAACCCACCGATTGACTGACCAACCAACCGACCCACCGACTGACCAACCTACCAACTAACTGACCGATTGACTGACTGACCAACCACCCGACCGACCAAGCAACCGACCAAGCAACCGACCAACCAAACAACCGATTGACCGACTGACCAACCGACCGACCGACTAATCAACTGATCAACTGACTGACCAACCAACCGATCGACCGACTACTCGACCGATCAACCAACCGACTGACCAACCAACCAACCAACCGATTGACCGACCAACCAAACGATCCACCAACCGACCAACCTACCAACTGACCAACCGATTGACCAACCACCCGACTGACTGACCAAGCAACTGACAAACCGACCAACCAACCAACCAATTGAACAACCGAACAACCGACCCACCCACCCACCAACCAACCAACCAACCAATGGACTGACCGACCAACCAACCAACTAAACAAACGATCAACTGACCAACCGATCAACCAAACAACTGACCTACCAACCGACTGACTGACCAACCGATCAACCAACTGACTGACCGACTGACCAACCTACTGACTGACCAACCACCCGACCGACCGACCAAGCAACCAACAAACCGACCAACCAACCAACCAACCAACCGACTGACTGACTGACCAACCAACCGACCAAACAACCGATTGACTGACCGACCAACCGATCGACCGACTAATTGACCGATCAACCGACCGACCAACCAACCGATCAACTGACTAATCGACTGATCAACCGACCGACCAACGAACCGACCGACGACCGACTGACCAACCAACCGACCCACCGACCCACCGATTGACTGACCAACCAACCGACCCAAAGACTGACCAACCTACCAACTGACCGATTGACCAACCTACCAACTGACCGATTGACCGACTGATTGACCGACCGACTGACTGACCAGCCACCCGACCGACCAAGCAACCGACCAAGCAACCGACCGACCAACCAACCAACCAAAAAACCGACTGACCGACTGACCGACTGACCAACCGACCGACTGACTAATCAACCGATCAACTGACTGACCAACCAACCGATCGACCGACTACTCGACCGATCAACCAACCGACTGACCAACCAACCAACCGACCGATTGACCGACCAACCAAACGATCCACCAACCGACCAACCTACCAACTGACCAACAGATTGACCAACCACCCGACTGATCGACCAAGCAACTGACAAACCAACCAACCAACCGAACAACCGAACAACCGACCCACCCACCAACCAACCAACCAACCTACCAATGGACTGACCAACCAACCAACCAACTAAACAAACGATCAACTGACCAACTGATCAACCAACCAACTGACCGACCGACTAATCGACTGACTGACCAACCAACCGACTGACTGACTGACCAACCGATCAACCGACTGACTGACCGACTGACCGACCTACTGACTGACCAACCACCCGACCGACCAAGCAACCAACAAACCAACCAACCAACCAACCAACCGACTGACTGACTGACTGACTGACCAACCGACCGACCAAACAACCAACCGACCGACCAAACAACCGACCGACCGACCGATCGACCAACAAATTGACCGATCAACCAACCAACCAACCAACCGATCAACTGACTAATCGACTGATCAACCGACCGACCAACGAACCGACCGACTGACCAACCAACCGACCCACCAACCCACCGATTGACTGACCAACCAACCGACCCACCGACTGACCAACCTACCAACTAACTGACCGATTGACTGACTGACCAACCACCCGACCGACCAAGCAACCGACCAAGCAACCGACCAACCAAACAACCGATTGACCGACTGACCAACCGACCGACCGACTAATCAACTGATCAACTGACTGACCAACCAACCGATCGACCGACTACTCGACCGATCAACCAACCAACTGACCAACCAACCAACCGACCAATTGACCGACCAACCAAACGATCCACCAACCGACCAACCTACCAACTGACCAACCGATTGACCAACCACCCGACTGACTGACCAAGCAACTGACAAACCGACCAACCAACCAACCAATTGAACAACCGAACAACCGACCCACCCACCCACCAACCAACCAACCAACCAATGGACTGACCGACCAACCAACCAACTAAACAAACGATCAACTGACCAACCGATCAACCAAACAACTGACCTACCAACCGACTGACTGATTGACCAACCAACCAACTGACCGACCGACTAATCGACCGACTGACCAACCAACCAACTGACCGACTGACCAACCGATCAACCGACTGACTGACTAACTTATCGACCTACTGACTGACCAACCACCCGACCGACCAAGAAACCAACCAACCAACCAACCAACCGACTGACCGACCGACCGAGCAACCAACTGACTGACTGACCAACCGACCGACCAAACAACTGATCGATCGACCGACTAATTGACCAATCAACCGACCGACCAACCAACCGATCGACTGACTAATCGACTGATCAACCGACCGACCAACGAACCGACCGACCGACCGACTGACCAACCAACCCACCGACCCACCGATTGACTGACCAACCAACCGACCCACCGACTGACCAACCTACCAACTGACCTACCGATTGACCAACTGATTGACCGACCGACTGACTGACCAACCACCCGACCGACCAAGCAACCGACCGACCAACCAACCAACCAAACAACCAATTGACCAACTGACCAACCGACCGACTGACTAATCAACCGATCAACTGACTGACCAACCAACCGATCGACCGACTACTCGACCGATCAACCAACCAACTGACCAACCAACCAACCGACCAATTGACCGACCAACCAAACGATCCACCAACCGACCAACCTACCAACTGATCAACCGATTGACCAACCACCCGACCGACCAACCTACCAACTGACCGACCGACCAATCGACCGACTGATCGACCAACCGATCAACCAACTGACCGACCAACCAACCAACCTACCGACTAATTGAACGATCAACCGACAGACCAACCGACCGATCGAACGACCAACTGACCAACCGATCAACCGATCAACTGAACAACCAGTCGGCCTACCGGCCGGCCGACTGACTAATCGACCGATCAACCGAACGAATGACCGATTGAATGACCAACCAACCAACCAATCGACTGACCGACTAATCGACTGATCAACCGACCGACCAACTGAATGACCAACCAACCGACTGACTGACTGACTGACCAATCGACCGACTGACCGACTAATCATCCGCTCAACTGACCGATTGACCAACCAACCAACCAACTGATCGACCGACTGACTGACCAACCAACCAACTAACTGACCAACTGAACAACCAACCAATCAACCGACCGACCGACCGACTGACCAACTAATCGACCGATCAACCAACTGACCAACCGATCAACCGACTGACTGACCAACCGACCAACCAACCAACCGACTAATCGACCGATCCACCGACCGACCAACTGATTGACTGACTGACCAACCAACCGAACGATTGACCAACCAACTGACCAATCGACTGACCGACCCACCGACTGAACAACTGACCGACCAACTGACTAATCGATTGACTGACCAACCAACCGATCGACCGACTAATCGACCGATCAACCGACCCACCAACTGACCCACCAACCTACCAACTGACTGACCGATTGACTGACCAACCAACCGACTGACCAAACAACCGATCGACTGACCGACCAACCTATCAACTGACTGACCGACCAATTAACTGACCGACTGACGGACCAACCAACCGACTGACCGACCAACCAACCGACTGACCGACCAAACAACTGACCAACCAATTGACCAACCAACCAACCAACAGTTTTATGTGCCGCTAAGAGAAGATGGAATAAAACAGGGTGTGTGGAGTTCCATTTCTAATATTTTCAGCACAACATCTCTGAAAATAATGTTCATTTTTTCATTCTAAAAGAGTCATTAATTCACTATAAAACTAATTGGATTTTATCTGATAATGGCATTTACGGTTGCTACAAGATGATTGCTTGTTAAATTAATGGAAACTTACAAATATAATAAGAGTGGAAATAGCTTGTGTGGCCTTTAAAAAAGAGTTTTCGTTTTGCTTTTAGTTCAAAGTAGTGAACCTTCAGGCTCAAAAATTGAACCCATTTGCAATATTATTATTATTATTTATTAAATTTATATACCACCCTAAACCTGGGGGGTTTCAGGGTAGTTCACAAAATAAAATCAAGATATAAAACCACAAAATATCTAATAAAAATAAAAACAACAACCCAACAGCCCTCCCCAAAAAACACATTTTAAAGGGGCATTAGATGTAAATCAGATCAACCAAAGGCCTGGTTAAAAAGGAATGTTTTTGCCTGGCTCCTAAAGGTGTATAATGAAGGTGCCAGATGAACTTCCATGGGGAGAGCATTCCACAGACGGGGAGCCACTGCAGAGAAGGCCTGTTCTCGTGTTGCCACCCTCTGGACCTCTCAAGGAGGAGGCACACAAAGAAGGGCCTCAGAAGATGATCTCAGGGTCTGGGTAGGTTCATGCGGAAAGAGACAGTCCTTGAGGTATTGCAGTCCTGAGCTATTTAACACTTTATAGGTTAAAACCAGCACTTTGAATTGGGCCTGAAAACTAATCGGTAGCTAGTGCAGTTGGACCAGGATCTGTGTAATATGCTGGCCCCCAGTTCATGGATCTGTACCAAGTCCAAGTCATGCCTTGGATTCCAAATATTCCAAATATTCCAGAAGGATTTCGTTCAACTTCTGAGGTACGACTGGGTGAGCTCCCGTTGCTCTGTCCCAGCTCCTGCCAACCTAGCAGTTTGAAGGCACGCCAAAAGTGCAAGTAGATAAATAGGTAGGGACCCCTGACTGTTAAGTCCAGTCACGGACGACTCTGGGGTGGTGGCACTCATCTCACTTCACTGGCCAAGGGAGCCAGCATTTGTCTGCAGACAGCTTCCGGGTCATGTGGCCAGCATGACTAAGCTGCTTCTGGCGAACCAGAGCAGCACACGGAAACGCTGTTTACCTACCCCCCAGGGCGGTACCTATTTATCCACTTGCACTTTGATGTGCTTTCGAACTGCTAGGTTGGCAGGAGCAGGGACCGAGCAATGGGAGCTCACCCCATCGCAGCGATTTGAACCGCCGACCTTCTGATTGGGAAGCCCTAGGCTCTGTGGTTTAGACCACAGTACCGCTCTGGCAGGAAGGTAAATGGCGTAGCTGTGTGCTGCTCTGGTTTCGGTGTTCCATTGCGCCAGAAGCAGCTTAGTCATGCTGGCCACATGACCCGGAAAAACTGTCTGTGGACAAACAGCAGCTTCCTCGGCCAGTAAAGTGAGATGAGCGCCGCAACCCCAGAGTCATCTGCGACTGGACTTAACTGTCAGGGGTTCTTTATCTTTACCTTTTTATTGAACAGTGTAATACAATGCCCTGTGCACCAAATTGTGCTTAGTTCCTGGTAAGTGCTGTAGGATTGCAACCCAGATAACTTAAATAAAACAAGCAACCATCTCTTGCAGCCTTTCCAGCATTTGCAGATATGCACACGCACAAACACACATACATACCTCTTACAGCCTTGGCTAATGTTGCATCTTCCGCTTAGATTGCTTCAATATGTCATAGTCCTCTCCCACCAGTTTGTCCACCTTTCCAGTGCCAATTTCTTCTTGTCTCCTCCAACCTTTGCATCTGGAAGCAATCGTCTTAATATTCTACTTCTACCCTGTATAAAAAAAGCAATGTCACAGAGAAAGTAGCAACCTTGCAAACTGCGCGATTCCCGGAAGGCAAATTTGAGATTGACATCACCTCGCTAAGTTCGACTCAGATTCATGTGCAAACAAATTTTCCACCATAGCCCCAGAGGACAGGCAGAACTGCGGAGGAAGCCGAGTGTGATTTGACAACCGTGCGGGCTTGTATCAGTTTCTTGACTTTTAAAGGCAGCGGGCTTAACAGAATAATGACAATATATGATCGGCTTCTTTTGGGCAGGACACAAAGCATGAAAATATTTGCTCTTACAAGACACCTCCCCCCTCCCCTGCGAATCTTTTCCTTTCCTTCTTTTTTAGGAGTCTGAAGGTTCCTGGAAGAACAGGGAACAGATGTTTATCGCAAACAGCAGCCTTCTGCTTGGAGCTAGATCTGCGTGCCTTACCTTGGAGGAACTGCGGAGGAACTGCAAAAAGCACTGTCAGACATTTGGCACATCTGTGGAGAGTTCAAGACTACTGCTTCACACAAGTTACCTCCCTTGTGAGCACTGCAACAACATGCATTTGTGAATAGGCAGTCACAGATCATGCACCATGAGCAGATATTTCACAAGACCACATAGAGAGAAATCTGATTCATTTAAGGGAAGAACTTTCCGAAAGAATAAGGAAACCAGAACACAGCCATTCTGAAAGTTCTTACTTCTCTGAATTCTGCAGTGCATATGCTAGTGTAATGTGCGCACACATATATATATAGGTTTATTGGCATAAATACATTGTTGTTGTTTAGTCGTTTAGTTGTGTCCAACTCTTTGTGACCCCATGGACCAGAGCACGCCAGGCACTCCTGTCTTCCACTGCCTCCCGCAGTTTGGTCAGACTCATGTTTGTAGCTTCGAGAACACTGTCCAACCATCTCGTCCTCTGTTGTCCCCCTCTCCTTGTGCCCTCCATCTTTCCCAACATCAGGGTCTTTTCCAGGGAGTCTTCTCTTCTCATGAGGTGGCCAAAGTATTGGAGCCTCAGCTTCGCGATCTGTCCTTCCAGTGAGCACTCAGGGCTGATTTCCTTAAGAATGGAGAGGTTTGATCTTCTTGCAGTCTATGAGACTCTCAAGAGTCTCCTCCAGCACCATAATTCAAAAGCATCAATTCTTCGGCGATCAGCCTTCTTTATGGTCCAGCTCTCACTTCCATACATCAACACTGGGAAAACCATAGCTTTAACTATATGGACCTTTGTCGGTAAGGTGATGTCTCTGCTTTTTAAGATGCTGTCTAGGTTTGTCGTTGCTTTTCTCCCAAGAAGCAGGCATCTTTCAATTTCGTGGCTGCTGTCACCATCTGCAGTGATCATGGAGCGATCCCCTTCATGGATCACTGCCTTGCCATGGCGAAGGGGCTTGAATAACTCAGAGAAGCTATGAACTATGCCGAGCATAAATACATACAGGATACAATAAAAATGGGTACGGCAAATAAAATTTAATATGAAAGAAAAGTGAAACACTTGCAGAGGAGGGGTAAAACACCAGGAGACTACTGAAAATGCAGCATCATGTTCAATTGTCACATATTGTCAGGGGCTCAGGAGCAGAAGCACAGGGAAGAGGGGAGATGGAGAGCGAAGGGGAAGAATCTGAGGGCAGCATAGGAGAAGATGACAGTGGCCCGAGAGATTCCATGAGCCTCTCCAGCGAATCGGAAGATTCACAGAAGGGGGCGCCGGTGGCCAGGGCAAGGGGGGTCCCAAGGGGGACACTCCAGAAGCAAGGGACCAGCGGGGACTCCCAGAGCAGCAGTTGGAGATCAGGACCAGCTTCCCCACCTAAGCATAGTGGGGGGGAAGAGTCCCAGGTATCGGGGGTAGCGTCTCCCCCAGCAGGGAGAGAAGAGGAGTCAGGGCTGACCACGCCTCCATCGGAGAGTCAGGCAACGGAGGGGAGGTCAGGTCCGGCTAGCATCCCGGAAGAGGGAAGCAGTGACAGAAGCAGTGCAACGGTCAGGAGGAAGGTCACTGGGTTGGCGCGAGAGCCAAGTTCAAAAGTACAGGCGCACGGGGCAGCAGAGAACGAGGATTGGGAGCCGGGTCCTAAAGCCCGCAGGAGACAGGGGGAGGAGTCAGGGGACTCAGCGTCAGAAGAGTCCAGAAAGGGGAATGCCCCAGCGGACAGGAGGACCCAGAGGAGAAGAGAGCAGAGGAAGAGGTGGAGCAGGGCGAGAATCTTAAACTGGTGTCAGGGGGGAGGAGATTCAGACGGAACTTCGGCGGTCTAAGGTTTAAGACGTAGAGCTGCGCGCTACGGCTTTGGAATGGAAACTGAACTTCAATAAAGACTTTTGTATATAACGACGACCTGGCGTTGGTCCTTTGTGAGCTGGGACCTTGGGCAGCTCTGACACATATGAAGAGAAAAAAGTGGGTCAGGATTTGAAATACGAGCACTGGAACGGAAATAATTATAAATGCTATGGAAGAAGCATGTACTAGGTAAAGTATGCTATGTAATGCAGTAGAAAAAGGGTGAGAACAAAAGCATCATGGAAGTAAGCGTGGGAAGTCTGAAGGGAAATAAGTATTGAAGTTGAAGGTAATTTCTTAAAGTTTCTGAAAATTTAATCTATCTATCATCTATCTATCTATCTACCTACCTAGCTGCATATCTATATCTGTCTGTCTATCATCTATCTCTCTCTCTCTCTCTCTCTCTCTCTCTCTCTCTCTCTCTATCTATCTATATCTATCTATCTTTCTATCTATCTCATCTATCTATCTATCTATCTATCTATCTATCTATCTATCACCTACCTACCTACCTACCTACCTACCTGCCTGCCTGCCTGCCTGCCTGCCTATCTATCTATCTCTATCTGTCTGTCTGTCTGTCTATCATCTAGCTATCTATCATCTATCTATCTATCTATATATCTATCATCTATCTATCTATCATCTATCTATCTAACTATCTCTCTCTCTCTCTCTCTCTCTCTCTCTCTCTCTCTCTCTCTCTCTCTAGAGATAAGGGACAAGATAGGCCTTTGGCCTGATTCAGCACAGCTCTTATGTTCTTCATATATATGTATACATACTCAGAAGTAAGTTCCACTGATTTCAATGGGCCTTACTCCCATGTACAGTAATTGGATATAGGGTTGCAATCGGAATGAATGAAGACAGAGAGACAGAGGGAGGGAGGGAGAAGCAACAATGTAAATATGGCACTTTTAAGAAATGTTATGAATGACTGGAAAATGTATTCTTTAAAACAGCTCCTTTGTGTGAAAGTGTGTGTGTGCTTGCAAGCAAGCAGAGATACATGTTTGCAGTGCATTATCATTAGCCAAAATGAGCTGGTAGCAGCCCAGCCATTATAGGTTTCCTGAAAGATGCTAATCTAAGTGCAGCCTAGTGAGCTTATATATCAGTCCTGACCTTTATTTAACCCGTGTTCTTGGCACCAAACAGAGAATTTGACAATGCTGAATCTGAAAGCCCAAACATCCCAAGACATCAGATGGAATCACCAATTTATTTAAACCACAAGGGCTTTTTAAAAAAAATAATAATAATGCTGGGTTCGAGAGGCTTAGATCTGACACAGCTTGGAGTGTGGATTTGCGAGCCTGGAAAACCTGTCTCCGAAATGATCTCTCTGTGCACTGTGGTTAACCTCTTTCTGGCAAATTAGTTTGTGACCTGAGAACAGTTAAATAAAACTGTGAAGATATCATGACAAGGTTATGTTGAGTGGGCTCCCCTCCCCCACCCCTGTTTTATAGCATCAAGGCCCTGATATATTTACAGGGGAACTTGTCACACTCCTGCTATCCTACTGGTTTCTTTTAACCGTATTGTTCAGAATTGTGGATTTCGTGCTTGTGTGATATATACGATTCTGATAGCGCAAGCAGAAATATTATCAATCATTTATATCGCTGTCTATGGAGAAAATGGAAGGTGAAACTTGAGTGGAGTTACTAAGTATAAAATATATGCTTCTGTTGGCATGAGAAACAGCTTGGCATGAGAAATAGAGTGTGATGGCATGTGGATCTGGCCCTGCCTAATACTGAAATGTGGTTTCCCCAGATAGCTTTCCACCAGGGCATGGGCACACGCAGGTCTTTTTTTTCAGCCAGAACCCATCAGAACTCAGTTCCAGCACCTCTAAGGTGGGTGCCATTGCCTTTCTAAGAGAATGAAGTTCCTGGTGAGTTCTGGCACCTCTTTTTCTAGAAAAAAAAGCACTGGGCATAGCCGGGGGGGCAGCTGCCCCCTCCCGAAACCAAGTAAATAAGAAAAAAAAATACCTAAATAAAATTAGAAGCGATCAGAATATTTGAAATTGAAACTCTCGCTGAGGTCACTTGGATGACATTGTGGGCACATCCTGGCGAAGATTTTGGCAGGTTTTTCTGAGCCCTCGGGGTCAAAAGAAAGAAATTTAAAACAACTGTGGTTGAGACATTCATTCCGAATCTGCTAGGCAGAGAGAGACAGAGGATGGTGACAAGCTGGTGTCCCGCTCCCCTGTAACATAAATCCTGGCTACATCCATGCATGAGGGTATCCTTACTTTTGAACAGAGAAAGCGTGTTCTCCTTCATGGAGAGCATGGGTTGCGGTGGGGGCTGACAAGCCACTCCAAAATTGTGGGGCGGGCTAATTGATCAATGGCCACTGTTGTGATTGGGCTTCCCTTGTGGTCGGGAAGAAGTTAATGTTGCCATTTTGTGATTGACAGCTTGAAACGTTAAAACTCCCTGCACAAAGCGTAGAGCTTCCTCTTTTCGCTCCGTGCATCGGGTTGCCCATCCCCCCTCCCTATATTTAGGGTTGTTCGCTTTGACCTTGCTATGCCTGTCATGGGGTCGTCTGCTCTTGGGGCAGGGGCCCAGTAGGAATTTTGTCCATTCGGCTGATTGGCTGGTGCCATTTGGTTTTTGCCTACTGCGTAGCAAATCGTCACAACTTGTAAGGTTGCAGTTAGGCATTGGTTTATGGTTTGGTTTGTTGAGGGGCATGGATTGGCTGTGCCTGCCCCTCTAACGCTGCTGCTGCAAGGGTATTCCGTTAAAGGAATATAGGGGCTCACCATTGCTTTTGTCTGAACCCTGTCAAGGGGCTAGGGCCACGCAAGAGTCCCTGGTTGCATTTGGGGAGGGCTGAGGGCAGGTTCCCTGCTCCGTCACTACCCCCAAAATGTATTCCACTTTTCTGGCTTTCGCAGGATTGCGAAATGTCAGTCTGTCCCCATCGGGGGCAGATAGTCGCAACCAATGCCTAAGCAACCACTCACATTTTGTATTTTAATAAAGTTGTGGCCAAAATTATGCCAAAAACCTTAAAAAAAAATTCTGTGTGAGGTGTGAGTTATTTGGGGTGGCTTGGGAACTTCAACACGCAAAGAACAAAATTGATCCTACAGTACTTCTCCCTCTATTTGTCTCCACCCCACCCCACCCCTACTGATCGTACTGATCTGATAGACTATATCCTGGCGGAATGGCTTCTATTTCTTCTTCTTCTCCTTCTCCTTCTCCTTCAATTTGTGTTGAATTTTACCTTGCTTGACATCCAGTTCACAAACCAGGAAATGGCCAGGACACAGACCCCGCAAGTGTGCCTTTGTGTGCATGTGTTGTCGGCCAGAAACGTTTGCCCTTTTATGAGCCACATTTATCATGAGCTGCAACTGTGATGCCTCTACAAAGGGGCTGGGATGTCAGCAGAAGGCTTCTATAGGAGAAGACATCAGTATCCTATCACAAAGAGAGCCTTTTAAGTTAACCCAGAAGACAGTCCCACTCATGCTTCATGGAAGTAGCACTACTGAAATGTAAACAGAAAACCCTCCGCCCCAGACATTTTTGGTTATGTTTACAGATTAAATCTCAGGATGTGTATATTAGATGTTCTTGTTTCAGGATATTAATGGCAAAATGAACCTGTTTTTGATGTTTAAGTCACATTAATGTCTGATGGACTGTTAAAATGTTAAAGGGTACATCAGCCTTACTGTAGTGTGTGACATATGTTAGCTATACCATACTAGCTTAGGAATTTAGAATTGTTTATAATGAACGTAAATTGGCTGAGTTTAACTCCTTCCCCCTGTCCTTCCCCCTGCAACAGTTTAATCATGTTAAGTTCCACTTCCTCTGAAAGACAGCTTTAAAAAATTAAGTGAAACATGAAAAGCAGTTGCATTCTCACTTTAACAGTAGTATAAAACTGCTTTGCCTATTCCATGAAGATAAACACACACACATAGACATACACACAATCAAGGGGCAGTTTTATTTCCTCCGTTCAAAGGCTACAGTCCTAGACTGTCGTAGTGCACTGGGTGAATGGATGAAGGGGAAATATTCAAAACACCTCCAAGCTGTGCATACATATCCACCTGCCCTAATATTGTGGTGAATGCTCTTCAGTTCTTTCTGAAAGGTTTGGGCTATTAATAATATTGTGGACATATACAAATACTGTATAACTAAGTGTATGCAAATGTATGTGTGCCTCAAGGTCACTGGGAACACTGACAACAATTGGCTGCCAGTTTGATCCTGGGCTAAGTTCAAGGCACTCTTTTTTGTGAATTAAGCCCTTCAGAGCTTGGGACCAAGATACCTGAAAGATTACCCAGCCCTTATAGGTAAAATGTAAAGGTAAAGGGACCCCTGACCATTAGGTCCAGTCGTGGCCGACCCTGGGGCGCGCTCATCTCGCTTTATTGGCCGAGGGAGCCACCGTACAGCTTCCGGGTCATGTGGCCAGCAGGACAAAGCTGCTTCTGGCGAACCAGAGCAGTGCATGGAAATGCCGTTTACCTTCCCACCGGAGCGGTACCTATTTATCTACTTGCACTTTGACGTGCTTTCGAACTGCTAGGTTGGCAGGAGCAGGGACCGAGCAATGGGAGCTCACCCCGTTGTGGGGATTCGAACTGCCGATCTTCCGATCAGCAAGCCCTAGGCTCAGTGATTTAGACCACAGCGCCATCCGTGTAGGTACAGTGGTCACTTCCCAATACTGTTTATTGAGCACTCATCCTGAAAAGCTTGAGCTATGTTTGCAGGGATGGTCTCTAACCTAGTCTGTTTATTGAGCATTTTTACTGATTTGTCAAGCAATGGTTATCCCACACGTGCATTTTCACAGTGTAATAAATGAGAGGTTTATTGCTCACCAGAAATGTAAGAATTTCCATTTTAATTTACCTGATGCTTTAAAAATACATTTAAGAGCTATTTTTTGTATGCTGCTAACATGTTGGTTGCACATCACTCTGGGCTTTTTTCTTCTTCTTTTTTTAGAGGATGAGTGATTTATAAATGAATAAATGAACAAACAAACAAAGAAATAAACACATCCCCTGCTGTTTTCCTTACCACAAAAGTCAGAATTTTCTTGCTGTGTAAGACCAGCAAAATCACTTTGTGCAACCTCCATCTGCCAGTATTTGAGTGAATCCCGCCACAAAATAGCAACAATTTAGAAGCAGCCAGTGACTGCAATTCACAGTGTTTCTGGATGGACATTTATGGTGGTTTGGGTGCTTCTTATGCATACAAATTGTCTGGGGATATTTTTTGCAGAGACACACAACTTCATCAGCATCAAAATGACAGCCCATATCCCCACCTTCCCCTGGGTAAATTGCCTTCTACAGCCATGTTCACTGAAAACACCATGAACTTGGGGAAATTTGTAAAAGTGAGGAAAAGGAAAAACACACACCTGAAAAATCTGTTCTGGAAGCCTTGCAAGTGATAATAATTATCCCGCAATTTAAGTAGCAGACATTAATAGTAAAGTAACAGATTTGAATACTTTTCTAAATATATTTTTCTCAGGCTAAATGTGTACTAGAAGCCTTTGCATTTATTTTTAAAATTATATGGTACCAATTAAAGCAATCAATTCTCAAGGCTATGGAAAGAATGTTAATAGTAATTTGTCTAGTAATGTCAAGAGCACTCCAGTTGACCTCCCAAGCCAAACATGAAAACTTAATCAGACAAGTGCAGCTCTGGGGAGATTGGGATGCCATTTTGCAACGTGGAAAGAGTTTAAATGAAGCCACTAGTTAAGATATCCCAGAACCATCACACCAACCTTTGCACTTTACTTTAAACCAAACATGAAGACTTGAATCAGCTCAAGCACGACTCCTCAGAAACCATTGAAATGAGTAGGGACTGAATAAGGGGATTTCTTGGAAGAATCCACCCTGTTCCCCACTGAAAAATAGCTCTTGTCCTTGCATGTTTTGCTCACAGGAATGACAATTATTTGGGGCAAAGGGGGATCAGACGGTTTGACGGAAAAGAATTTAGAACACTGAGAGAACAGAAATATTGCAAGAATTCAAAAGGCTTCCTCACAAAAGCATGTCTCATACGTGGATTCATCAAAAGCAAAGCAAATTCCAGAACGACTGCCAGAATTTTAAGATCTGGATTCAGAACTGGCAGAACCACAGTACTCAACCCAAATTCCACTTAAAAAACCCCAATATTGGCAGCAAGTCTAAAAAATGGTTAGATGCCGACTATAGTTCGGTAGCCTCCACCCTTAAAAACACGTCTTTAAAAGCATGCTTGAATCTTGGAGGACTTTAAATGCCTGTGTAGAATGGGCATGGGAATAAGTCTGAGATAAAATGGGGATCGTGCTTTAGTTAGGCTTTTGGCAAGTTGGAACAGGGCTGCGTTCAGAAGCAAAAGCATTTAGCCATTTAGATTAGGGTGGGGAGCATTATCTGCACTCTGAATTGGCCTTGTGATTTCACGTTGATAACCCTTATCAGCTACCTTATATCAGCCATCTTAAGGCATTACCTGTGGAAAATTTTCAGAATTCTCTGAGGGGATGCAACATACTTTAAATGTATGGCATGGATGCAGCCCTAGAGCAAGTGAGAGCAGCTGGCAATGAAGACAATTTCAACCAGTAGTTTTATATCAGCAGAATTAAAGGATAAAGCAGAGTAGCTCCTGTGTGCAAACAAAGGCGACTTAGGTTAATTTTGCCCTCGTTAAAAAAAAAAAAAAGTGATCTGACTCACCTCTTTTCTCCTTCGTTGCAAACTGGGGTGTTGATATCTTTCAGGGCAGGATGATTATATTACAATTTAAAAAGCAATTTCAGGGCTAAGCATGTTCTTAAGGGGATTAACATCACTAAAAAGGGTGGAGGCTTCGGGGATCAGGTTCTGGTCTGGAAGCAGCATGGTAAGTGAGATGTTTTAACAGGATGAGCTAAGGACACTTGCACATGGAAGCAGAGCCTGCCGCTGATAGGAAAACATGCACGATCAATGGAAGGGCTGCACATTCCTTCCTGGCTCCCCACACATGACCAAACTTGCTAGCTATGTGACTCTTGGCCTTAATCGCCTTCCTTTTTATGGGGCACCACACGCATAACTTCAGTAAGAGGTGTGAATTCGTTTTAAGCCGTGGCCATATGGCAGGGTGCACAGATGAGGGCCCCATGGAAAATGAGTGGCTGAGGAATGCGCGACATCAAGCAAGTCAAGGCATGCTTCTTAGCAACATCATCCCTCTGCCATATACTGGGCTAGGCCAGGAAATGTGGCTGCCAAGTTCAAGGTGGTTATTGCAGATAACAATGGCTTTGAGAAGCGAATCAGATTAAGGATAATTCTCTCATTAGTATTTCAATACTTCTTTAATATTAAGATTTTATGGAAAGAATTTCAATTATAAATAAATAAAGTGGTACAGAGAAAAAAGGGGGGAAATAGATGTGTGCAGATATATACACACAAATGCAATGTAATATACTCCCATACATATTTATGCAAACAAAGTCTACATCTGTCAGCAGTCTGTTCATAAGCTGTGAGTGTTGTCATACTGTCAAGATTAAAGGGTGTCCTCTTGGCAGCACATATACTAAAACTGGAACAATACAGAGAATATTAGCATTATTATTTCAATACTTAAGACCAGGCTTCCTCAAACTCGGCCCTCCAGATGTTTTTGGCCTACAACTCCCATGATCCCTAGCTAGCAGGACCAGTAGTCAGACATGATGGGAATTGTAGTCTCAAAACATCTGGAAGGCCGAGGTTGAGGAAGCCTTCTTAAGACCAACCCCATGCCCGAAATTCAGTAAACTGTGTGGACACTGCTGCAACCCGCCTCACAGCAATTGCTGCATAAGTGCATCAAGTCCCAAACCAAGCGGTGAATCACATTTCTCCTCTTCGCTGAACTAGTTTCCTCTCCGTTCTAACCTAACTTCCACGATTCGCCAAAGGCCCCATACACTGACAGGTGGTTCATGTGAGTAGCCAAACACAGAGACAACAATCAATGCAATTAATATTGAATTGTAAACTAGAGAAGTCATGGTACGTGAGGAGTGGGAACCTGTGGGCCTCCAGATGTTGCTATTTGCATGTTGTTTGGGGCTGATGGGAGTTGGAGTCCAGCAACATCAGGGGCAGCGTGGAGCACAGGTTCCCCACCCCTGTAATATACAGTGGTACCTCGGGTTAAGTACTTAATTCATTCCGGAGGTCTGTACTTAACCTGAAACTGTTCTTGAGAGCCAGTGTAGTGTAGTGGTTAAGAGCGGCAGTCTTGTAATCTGGGGAACCGGGTTCGCTTCCCTGCTCCTCCACATGCAGCTCCTGGGTGACCTTGGGCCAGTCACACTTCTCTGAAGTCTCTCAGCTCCACTCACCTCACAGAGTGTTTGTTGTGGGGGAGGAAGGGAAAGGAGAATGTTAGCCGCTTTGAGTCTCCTTCGGGTAGTGATAAAGTGGGATATCAAATCCAAACTCTTCTTCTTCTGCTTCTTCTTAACCTGAAGCACCACTTTAGCTAATGGGGCCTCACGCTGCCACTGCGCCGCCGGAGCACGATTTCTGTTTTCAACCTGAAGCAAAGTTCTTAACCTGAAGCACTATTTCTGGGTTAGCGGAGTCTGTAACCTGAAGCGTATGTAACCTGAAGCGTATGTAACCTGAAGCATATGTAACCCAAGGTACCACTGTACCAAGTACCTCACCACAGAGGCAGCATTTCCCCAGAAGTTCTTGGATCAAACTAGAAAAGTGTTCAATAGGGCCTCTTGGCCTTTTATTCTACATCCCAATCCATCCACCTGCTTCTCCACTTAATGAGATTTCTGACACGCCTGTTGTGGATGTTTTGGTGGCATGGCTTATGAGCTGCAGCAACAACCACTCACTAGAGCCCACTTACACGTTGACTAATTCGAAATTCTTTGCTTCTTTTCTATCAACAAATAGAAAACAGAATGGAATTCCATTGCCATCAAGCAATGCTGTAAAAAATGGAGCCGAGTTGTTCAAATTCCTGGGCTTTCTTAACGCAATGCAGAAGAGCTCATGTATTTTTACTTGCGGGTGTGGTGTGAGGAACAGAACAGAGCTTGGGAGTTTGGATGTGTGAGATCCTTAGGGGGAAATGCTAGAACTGATGGAAGCACAACATGTAATGTTTTCCAGAGCGGAGCGGTCACATCCAACTGCAAGGCTTAAAACCTTTCAACAAGATTCCTTGTTAGGTGAGCCAAGCCTAGTGGGGGCAGCTCTGAAAGATTCTTTGCTATTTGCTGTAGCAGGAATTGGTACAATCCTGAGGGCCTACTCACACTGCTCCCTCAGCATGAAGCTGCCATGATCAGTGCTGAGTCTCAGCCCAGTGGTGCATAGGAAGTGGTGACTTGGCAAGAAGGGAGGGCTGCATGTCTGTCTCTGGCATGCAGTCTGTACAACGTGTTGCAACTGAGTTGCAATTGCTTTTGGTGCTGGTGGTGATAAGCAAATGGCCAATTCATTCGCTGGCTTCAGTCTATGCTAACTGCAGTCACATGCTGCCAGGCTGAAACTCAGGGAGGGCTGATAATTTTCCAGTAGCAGTTGCTGATTATGTATATATATATATATTTAACATACCATTTTCAACACTGATTAAACATATTTTTTACATCTTATTCAATTTTTTTGACTTCCATCAGTCCTGTCTGAAAATTTTCCAGTCTAATCTCTTAGTATACATTTCTTATTTTCCCTGTTACATTTAAAATTCATAACCAATATCTCTATTCTTTATCTAATTTGTAGCACTTCATATATTTCTCCTTACAAAACTTCTTGTAGTCCTACTAGCATAATTTGTTGGTTACAATTGCTCTTCAAATAGTTCATATACTTCTTCCAATCTTCTGTAAATATCTGGTCCCACAGGTTTCAAATCCTTCCTGTCATTTTGTCCAATTCTGCGTAGTCCATTATTTTTGTCTGCCATTCTTCTTTCGTTGGAATTCCTACTTGCTTCCATTTCTGGGCTAACAATACTCTTGCCGCTGTTGTTGCATATAAAAACAATTTAACATCGTGCCTAAGTAGAAATGCTTCTGGTTTTTTAAAAAATGTATATTTCAACATCTTTTTCAACTCATTATATATCATTTCCCAGAAGTTCTTTACTAGCAGTTGCTGATTCTAAGGGTTCTGTGCCTTGGATTGAAACTATACAGTAGGGAGGGTCCTCCATATGTTGGTATGCTACAGTTCTCATCTTCCCAAACCTTTGGCCATACTGACTAGAGTTGATGGGAGCTGTAGTCCAAAGAAGGCTCCCCCCCCCATCCCTGCTATACTTTAAAGCCCTAAACGGTCTCGGCCCATTATACCTGAAGGAGTGTCTCCACCCCATTGTTCAGCCTGGACACTGAGGTCCTGCTCTGAGGGTCTTCTGGCGGTTCCCTCCCTGCGAGAAGTGAGGTTACAGGGAACCAGGCGGAGGGCCTTCTTGGTAGCAGTGCCCACCCTGTGGAACACTCTCCCATCAGATGTCAAGGAAATAAACAGCTATTTGACTTTTAGAAGACATTTGAAGGCAACCCTATTTAGGGAAAGTTTTTAAAGTTTGATGGGTGGGGTATAAATAGTAAATGATGATGATGATTCACAAGTCTCTTCCAGCTCTACAATTCTATGATTCTATGATCTGGAGGGCCACAGGTTTCCTATCCTTGATCTTAATAATTTCCATTACTGAACTCAGTAATGACTAGTAGGGCCCATTGTTTGAAGCTGGCTATCCCAAACTATTTATTATAACACTACTCCAGTGTTTCTGATCAGCCCTTCTGATTGTCTAGAGGACAATTGCAATCGCAGTCTAAGCATGTTGTGCTGACTAGAAAGCAGGGAAGACTCCCAAGGTTGCCTAACTGTTCTCCCAAATCTTGCCGAGAAACTTCAGGTGAAGCAAGCAGTGCTTTCTGCTGTGCTACCTTTTTGTGCATGGACTACCATCTAATTACACATTCCATCAATGAAAGCAGCAGGAGTATCATAGAATCGTAGAAGGAACCCTGATGATCATCTAGTCCAGGCATGTCCAAAATCTGCTTCGGGGATCTAATCTGACCCATTGGTTAGTTTAATCTGGCCCCTGTGGCAGTTTATTTCCTGGGGTAAAATCCTAAAAAAATTCCAACCCTAAAAAAACCTCTTCAATCCTAAAAAAGCTCAACAACTTCAATCATAAAAAAAGCTCACAACTTTGGTCGGCCCTTTGGTCAGCTCTCACGGCCCTTCACTTCATCAAATCTGGCCCTCCTTGAAACAAGTTTGGACACCACTGAATTCTAGTCCAACCCCCTGCAAAGCAGGAATATGCAGCTGTCCCATGCAGAGATTGAACCCACAACCTTGGCATTTTCAGCATCACGCTCCAACTAACAGAGCTATACAGGCTGACTGAATCCTAGGCTGCCTTGTCTGCTGACACCACTCAAGGTCTCTCATTGCTTTCATACGAAGGGAGCCTTAAGACTCTACTTACAACTGAGTACAAGCCGATGGGTGGTTCCTCTGTGCAGTCCATAATGAAGTAAATGGAATACTGCAATGCTGTTGCACAATGCCCATTCATTAATGAGCGTATGAGAGTGCAATTGTCCTTCTGATTTTGCAGTTCTCTGAATTTTACAGTGCAAATCACAGCCCTCACAAAAGTATCACAGTGCATTGAAAATATTATTTTAGGATAAGTTTAGAAACGTGTACATTAATGCATTCATATTTAAACACATACTTTGTGATAAATCATGTCCTCCCTAAAAGAGAGAGGGCACGTGTTGCGGTGAGATCTGGAGACTGACCTCTTGGTTGTGGGTGGGACCATTGGATAGCCACAACACCCGATTGGTAGGTCCCTCAATGCTGGGTTTCAATCTGGCCAATGGGGTGCAGTCTAAACGGATGGAGGGACCTATATAAACTCATGCACCTGACCCAGAGCTTCCTCTTTTGGCTCGTGCATCGGAACACCTGCCCACCTATCCCTAATTTTAGGGCCTTTTGCTATTGACCCTGCTAGGGTGTCATGTATCGCCTGTCATTGGGACAGGGGCACGGCAGGAATTTCCCCACTTGGCTGATTGGCTGTTGCCATTTAGGTTTCGCCTGCCGCGTAGCAATTTGTCACAACTTGTAAGGTTGCGGATAGGCTCTGGTTCATGTGATAGGGATGGGAGAATGGTCTAGCCATCCCTATGTGAAGGGTACTCCGTTAAAGGAATCCAGGGACTCAACTTGGTTTGGCCAACCCCAAAAAAGGGGTTGGTTGTGCCCGTGCCTGAGTCCAGGGGAGAATCTGGGAAGTGAATAGAGTCTGCTTCCAGGCTTTTCACCTACCTCAGGTATTTACCCTTGGCTGACCTATGATAAAGTTCTGGGTCAGTGCTACCTGCAAGGGTGTAGGGAGCTAGTCAAACCAGAGCTTATGCAACCACTCACTTTTCTGTAATCAATAACGTTGTGGCCTAAATTCTGCCAAAACTAAAATTTGAGTCAAATGTGTCTTTAGGAGGGAGGTCTCTGGGTCTGAGCACGCAAAACGCATACTTTGTACGAATTTCATGTGGATTTCTCTAGTTTAAAATAGCAAAGATGGGTTAGAATGGACTCTTGAATGAACACATGGGCCAGAAATAAGACTGATATGCCTGAGCATTTCCTCAAGGTTCTTGTATTGCCTCCTAACCAAAACTGTAGCGAACTTTAATACATGCATAAAGCTATATCCAAATTGCCTCCTAATGTGTCTTAGCATTGTAAACAACAAGCGCTGATGTTTTGACTCAGTTCCACCCCCCTTAAATATTTGATTTTAATAGTTACCTAAGGGATGGGATCTGTTTTCATGGAAAAATTTACTCATCTGAGATTGGTCTCTTTGGGAAAACGGAAAGTGAAGGACTTTCTGGCAATCTGGCTCTTTTGTGACTTTGAGGATTCTCAAGATACATGTCTGGATATATGTATTAGATTTTGCTCTTTCTGTTTGTGCAGAAGGAACTGGTTGTTTCACATGTTACGCTACTGATTTTGTAACGAACAGTGTCTGAAACTGTTTTGGATTCCAAGACATTGTGGTTGATTATATGTTCCACTGGGGGAAAGGGAGTTCAAAAATTGTTGTGTTGTTGGAAAACTCCTACATGTGTCTTTATTTTACATCTTGAATTTTGAAATAATAATTCTTTCTTAAAAAGTGAAAAAGGATATTATATTAGTCATTGTTTAATGAGTAACAGTGCAATCCTAACTATGTCTACTCAGAAGGAAGCCCTATGAAATTAAGGAAAGTGCTATTAAGATAAACAAACAAGATGCACTAAGAAAATGGCTATGCATCTAATTACACTTGTGTTCTACTATGATAAATTAATGTGGTGCTAGAACACAAGTACAGGTGCATACAGAAGAATCAATATGTTCTATAATGTGCACCAATTCATTCTAACAACCCATAGATTGGTAGCAATGAAATATGTAGAAACAGAGATATAATTCCAATATATAATTTTGCACATGTGATGTGATAAATGGTTTCACTTTTAACATATAGATGACAACAAAAGTTCTTCAGGTTCAAAATGTACCAGAAGTGGAGATTATTTAATAAACAAATTTTTGATTCCCACTTACTGAACATCGTGTTCACATGTTCCTACCTTTCCAAAAGAAGCTACAAAGGTAGGAGGCTCTCTTGAAGCTTTGAATTTACTCTTCTCAACCAATGTTTGGCTGAAGGGCTTCTGTAACCAAAAATAATTCAAGAAGGATGTTCCCAGCTGATTTGAAGTTCTACAAAATAGGGTGCCCTAAGCACATGTCCTTCAAGATCAGAATAAGCTAACATTCATTCAGTCTTCTGGGGCAATAGAGTATTGGTGTCCAGAGTGGCTTCTTCCAAGAAAGAGTATCTACCCAGAATTTTCCAGCATGTAGACAAGGGAATTTTTCAGGAATTATAGAAGAGGAAAAAGTGTTAAAGGCAGTAATGGGGACTGTGATGCTAGAACCAGGAAGTTAGACACAATGACATCCAACACTGGCACCCTAAAGACAGGTCCCTGGCATTTTGTACAACTGCAGTTAAAAGAGAATAAACAGAAATCCCCCGACAACAAGATTACTGAACAGGAAGTCTAAAAGTAGTTCCCACACCATTCTGAAACATGGGAAGACTTCACACAACAATGAGCGCATTTCAGCAACCAGGAGGCACTATCCGGGCCTTTTGGGCATGGCTCTGAAAGCACAAGCTTTTTCAAGGAAGTGGAATATTGCATGGGTGTGAATATTGGAGCTTTCGAAGGAGAATCTTAGAAATCTTATGGGAGCCAACATTGGCCCTGTAAAAAGGGGAAGGACTGAAACATTTCTCTACTTCAACAGAGGGTACTCACTCAACTAAAGGTAAAAAAAAGGTGAATGACCCCTGGACGGTTAAGTCCAGGCCAAGGCGACTATGGAGTTGCAGCGCTCATTTCACTTTCAGGCTGATGGAGCCGGCGTTTGTCCACAGACAGTTTTCTGGGTCATGTGGCCAGCATGACTAAACCGCTTCTGGTGCAACAGGACACCATGACGGAAACCAGGGTGCACGGAAATGCTTTTACCTTCCCACTGCAGTGGTACCTATTTATCTACTTGCACTGGTGTGCTTTTGAACTGCTAGGTTGGCAGGAGCAACGGGAGCTCACCCCGTCATGGGGATTTGAACCGCCAACCTTCTGATCGGCAAGCCCAAGAGGCTCAGCGGTTTATATCACAGCACCAACTGCATCCCTACTCACTCAGCTATCCACCCTTTAAGTAATCATCTGTCAGTTTAGGTCTGTTCATGATGCAGCTTTCATCAGGAATTATTATTATTATTATTATTATTATTATTATTATTATTATTATTTATACCCCACCCATCTGGCTGGGTTTCCCCAGCCACTCTGGGCAGCTCCCTAGCCACTCTGATGAAACTACACTTTCAACTAAATGACTCCTCAGGGTAAGGCCGCACTGCTTCAAATCTTTGGGTTTGTCATGCATCAGGTGAGTGCAACAGCACATCAGATGTTAAAATAACAAGGGCATAAGCCATAGCTGTCAATTTACAGATTTGAAAATAAGGGACCAGCAGCCTCGAAAATAAGGGATCAGCAGCCAAAATAAGGGATTTTAGTCAACCAGCAGCCAAACAAAGCCTCAAGCAGTGGTTGCCACAGCGCAGCAACCCGGCAAAGGGGATGCAGCAAGGAAAGCCACTGTCACCTCTCCACTGGGAAACACTGAGCAAAGGCGGGTCCCCAGGCAACGTGGCCGATTTGATCGGCACAAGGCATGCAAGCGCCACCCTCCCAGTCGTTCTTAGACTTCTTATTGGGTGAGCAACGCAGCCAAGCAACACAGTTGGAGCCTCCCTCCTCCCTGGCTGGCAGGGAGGGAGGGAGGGAGGGAGAGGAGCTGCTTCCTTTGAAACCCGGGAAATTTAAGGGACATCAATAAGGGACAGCAGCGGGACATGGCGCTGGGATAAGGGACTGTCCCGCCAAATAAGGGACACTTGACAGCTATGGCATAAGCACTGCAGACAGACTAACAAACATCATGGAGTGACAATCGTGTCAGATAGCAGGTACTGTAAATGGATCTTTGTCCATGCTTGGCTGTTCCAACCTCATCGCATCTCTTCAAATGCTCAGCTATAGGGACGTCCAAACTCCTGCTGTGAAGTTGTCAGTGCTTCCAAAGATGCTTATGGAGTGATAATAATTCACTGTGGTTTTATTTCTTCTTTCCAGTGGGTAGATGTTTTGCAAACATGATGAAGTCCATTTGTGTGTCCATCTGTGCGATGATGAGAAGGTGGTTGAGGATGGGAGAAGAGACGATTCTAGCCTCAAAGGAAGGAAATAAACAAAATGGATCCAACTGGCATGAATGCTATGAGAAAGACAGAGCAATCAAAGCTCGCCAAATGGAAAGGGAGTAAATCATGGAGGGAAGTTTTGTTTACCACTCTAGAAAGAAATTCAAGTAAGGGAAAGCTTTTTAGGGGGTAAAGGGGGGATTTACATTTCTACAAAATTGTGTAGGAGTATCCATTTACAGCATGTACAATTAATATTGGCTGGTTTTACATATTTTTTCACTTGTGAACAAAAGTGCAGAAGAGTAAATGATCCTCTCAGAATGTATCCACAGAGAAATTAAAACAAAAGAAAAGTTTAAGGGGATGAGGGAGATTCTCTTTCGTTTGCTGAACAGCCATTCTGTGATTAAAAGATACATTTTGTGGAGATTTTAGAACATTCTTGGCAATGTCCTCCAGTTTCCCTTTTTCTTCTCAGCTGGGTCTTGTCACCATGTATATGGAGGATGGAAGGGGAGCAAAAAAAAGCAGAAGTGCAAGATTTTCTCTGACATGTAAAATATTAGCTGCTGCTGTATAGGGTCTGTGGGTGTTTATGGGAACTTGCTAAAGATCAGAGGATGGTATGTCCAGTAAAAGAGCTGCTAGCTGAGAAGCACTGGGGATATAAATGACCACAGGAACACAACACTGTCCAGGTTTTTGCAAAAAGGCTGCCCTGGATTTAGTCAGGAATCTTTTGGAGTGGAAATGAACATGCCCAACTGTCCTTTTCTCACAAAATCTCCAGGACTGAGCTTGCAAAGCAGCTCACCATGAGGCCTATGGAATTCACATTCATCTGACCAGCCACAGTTCTTGTTGCAAATGGAAACTTATAGATATAGGTTGTTTTAGTGAGTCAAATAATGAAATTGTTTGCTTATCCATCCATCCGTCTGTCTGTCTGTCTGTCTGTCTGTCTGTCTATCCATCCATCCATCCATCCATCCATCCATCCATCCATCCTCTATCATCTAACTATCTGTCTATCCATCCATCTATATCTATCATCTATCTGTCTGTCTATCTATCATCTATCTATCTATCTATCTATCTATCTATCTATCTATCTATCTATCTCTATCATCTATCTATCTATCTATCTATCTATCTATCTATATCTATCTATCTATCTATCTATCCATCCATCTGTCCATCCATCCACCACCCATCCTCTATCATCTATCATCTATCATCTATCATCTATGTGCTGGGCCTGGAGGTGACCTGTGAAACATAGTCCAGGTCCAGTCCAGAATCCAAATGTTCCGCTCGGAGTTAGTCCGACAGGGTCAAGGCAGGACACGAGGCAGGACAACAGGCAAGGACAGGTACAGGATCTCAGGCAGGATCTAGCATACAGCAATGTTGCTCCCGAAACCTGGGATGGGGTCCGACAGCCTTTTATCTTTGTTGGGGTAACGGCCAGTCCTGACCCCCCCAGTGACTCACCTCCCTGTTTCGCCCGAAGGCGAGCACTCCTCCTGCGAGTACCCAGGTCTCTCCTTCTCTCAGACCTTAGTCTCTGCAGCTCGGGAGACATCGGTGGGTTACTAGACCCAGAGGCCGCCTCAGCCTCTCCTGACTGTTGGTTTCTGCTCTCTTCACTGTGCAGCGAAGTGCTTGTCACAAGATAATGTTTACATTCCAGTCAGAGTTGCTGTTGGAGTTTTTCACGGGAAAGGAGACTGGATGTGACGTACACTGGTTTCCTGTTTTTCACTGTTTCTCTCCGTGCTTCAGAGGAGAGAGGACGCTTTCTCTGCTCCGGCAGAGGCAAGATGTTTTTCTGTAATCTACCAGCTTTGAAGTGTAAATAAAATAATATAGAGTATGTGGCACGTACTCCTCATCATTCCGCTGTGCTTGGGACACTGCAAATTCAACATTACTGGTTCCGGGCCCAGAAAAACGCAATCAATCTGACGGATGGACTTCGGAGTGCCGGCAAAGAATGCAAAGGAATGCAGAGGGACGGATCGGACGATATCTCTGCGCGTCAGGATGATTGATGAGAGGTATGTTGCTCATGCTCCGGGCAGCCTGCCAGCTCCTATTTAATGGCTTTATGGCTGGACTCTGAACTTTTATGGCCATTTTGCCGGGCACAGGCAAAGGCTCAAAGGAACAAGCTCCTATGCTGGGGGAAACCAAAAGTAGCTTTTAAAATTGCCTTTGGAAAGAGGTTTGAAGCAGCTGCAGTTAAGCAGAGTGGCACAGGCTCACAGGCAGAGGTTGGAAATCGAAAGTACTTCTGAACTTGCTTTTGGAATGCAGCAGCTGCAGCTGCACAGTGACGCAGCTTATTTAATGCTGCAGAAGGCTAATGCCAGAGTCATGATGGCTAGCTGCAGAAGGCTGGCTGATGCAAATGGGGAATCTGATGCCAATCAGCCACATGCTCAGCTCAGAGTAGCCTGTGATACTGCCGTGATTCAGAATGAAGCAGACCGCCAGGGTGATAGCTGCATGGGTAAGGGGGAGTCTTCACAGACGTCATCCCAGAGTGCAGTGGAACCACCAGATGGCGCCAAAGCTTTGAAGGCAGTGAAATGCTACTCGTGTGGACGTCTAGGCCATATGAAGAGGGAATGCAGATATCCCAGGGCCAAGACAGAGCAGCGCAGCGGAAGCTCATCGCGTGGAAAAGGCCAGAGCAAAGGCAAAGGTCCGGTGTCCAGGACAACGCAGCACAAGGCAATGGTCTCACGCTTCACTCCAAAGGTTGTAAAGGTCCAGAAGACGTCTAGATCTTTCTTCGTGGTTGATTCGGCTGCAACGCACCACATGTGCAACGATAAGCGACTGTTCGTGTCTTTTACACCGCAGGAAGGTGCAATTCACATTGATGCATTTTCCAGGTATGTTTATGTGTATAATCTCAAGCAGAAATCAGAGGCTTTTCCAAGGTTCAAGGAATTCTGTGCTTGGTTGGAAAATGTGCATGGTAAGAAGATAAAAATTATTTTCACTGATCGCGGGGGGGGGGGGGAATTCACTTCTCAGCAGTTTGAAGCTTTTCTGACTGAGAAAGGAATTCAACACAATTTGTCTAGTCCTCGCTCGCCATGGCAGAATGGACTTTGTGAGAGGGCAAATCAAACATTGCTTCAAGGGTTAAAAACCTTGCTGCATGATGCAAATCTTCCAGAGAGTTATTGGGCCGAATCTCTCTCGTGTTTTGTTTACAGTTATAATCGCAGGTTATCTTCAGCGATTGGTTGTACCCCCTATGAGAAGATGTTTAGCAAAAAGCCATACGTCAAACACATGAAAATTTTTGGTTCTGACATGTGGGTTCACTCACCACCAAACTCCAAGTTAGACAAGCGTGGTTTGCATGGTATCTTTCTAGGTTATCAGAAAGGTTCTTACAGAATAATGATGACTGACTCTAAGACAATTAAGCTCACAAGAAGTGTTGAGTACAATGCCAAGTGGGGGGAGAATGTGGGAATTTTCCAATGTTATCCTGATGACAGTGATGAGACTGAGGATAGTCAAAAGCAGCCACAGGAACCCACACCCACTGATGAAGGTTCTGATTCTGAGTCTGAAACTGAATCAGGTGATTCAGAGGATTTCAAGAGTGCGAAAGCCTCTATGCGACCCTCTGAAAGCTCTGATCAAGAATTGGAAGAACCATTGTTCACAATAGGTCACTTTTCTCCTAAGAAGGAAGAGGAGAGTGTTGAAGACCTAAGGCTAATTCGCAGGTCACAAAGAGCCACAAAAGGCAGACCTCCAAAGAGATTTGCTGATGAGTTTGCCAAGATAGCAGTAACAGCTGTTAAAAGCTCCAAGAAGGTATTTGAACCTTCAAGTTTCCAAGAAATCCAGGATTTGGATTCAAAGGAAGCTGAGCCATGGTTAAATGCCATGAAGGCTGAGCTTGATTCCTTGGAAAGGAACAAAACATGGGACTTTGTTCCAGTAGTTCCAGGAATGAAACTGCTTGGAAGCAAATGGGTCTTCAAAGCGAAGACTGATCAAAATGGCAAGATAGTCAGACACAAAGCCAGATTGGTAGCCAGAGGTTTTGCACAGGTACCAGGTGAAGACTATCACGAGACCTACTCACCCACAGTGAGGTATGAGAGCATTAGGCTTATGCTCAAGCTAGCTGCAGAGGAAAATCTACACATTAGTCACCATGATGTGAATACAGCTTTTCTGTACGGATCTCTAGATGAATCACTTTATATGCTTCCACCTGATGGCGTACAGGTAAAACAGGGATATGTTTGTGCTCTGAAAAAGTCCCTTTATGGTCTCAAACAAAGTGCACGGTGTTGGCACACAAAACTCACTGAGGTATTGTTTTCTCTAGGTTTTAAGCAAGGGAAAGCTGATCCATGTGTATTTGTCAAAGAAGAGGGGCAAAAGAAACTGTATTGCTTGTTTTATGTTGATGATCTTTTATTCTTTTGGGATGATGTCACAATGTACAATAACGCCCTAGCTCAACTGAAAGAGCACTTTGACATGAAAGATCTTGGTGAGGTAAACAACTACCTATCTCTGGAAATAGAGAGAGATCAAGATGGTAACATTCTAGTACACCAGTCACGGAAAATTGCTGATGTGTTAAGCAGACTAAACCTGATGGATGCTAACCCTGTAGACACACCGATGACAACAGGTTATCAGGTAGATGACACTGAAGAAGCATTTTCTGACACTACACTGTACAGAAGTGTGCTAGGCAAGCTAAACTTCATTGCCAGATGTTCAAGACCAGACATTGCTGTTAGCTGTAATTTGCTAAGCAGACAAGTCAACAATCCTACTGTTAAGGATTGGAAAGCTCTGAAACGCATAGTGCGGTATTTGAAAGGCACTATGCATTACAGACTGAGATTTAACAATCAGAAGTCTGGTGGTCTTGAGATATTTGCAGATGCAAGTTTTGGAAGTGACACTACAGACAGGAAAAGTACGTCTGGAGTTTGCTATATGTACAATCAGGGTCTATTTGATTGGTCATGCAAGAAGCAAACAACAGTTAGCTTAAGTACTTGTGAAGCTGAACTGAATGCACTGTCTTATTCACTTAAGGATTGTGAATGGTTGTTACAATTGTGCAAAGACATGAAAATTCCTGTCAAATGTCCAATCCAGGTTTACCAGGACAACAAAGCATGTTTGGCTTTGCTGAATTCTGAAGGTTGTAAGCAAAGCACGAAGCACTTGCAATTGAAGGTGCAACATGCTAGGGAACGTATTCAGAAGGGACTCGTAACGGTGTCCTATATGCCAGGTAATGAAATTCCTGCTGATGTATTGTCCAAGATTGTATCAAGGGATCAACACTGTACCTATGTGCAGAAGTTGGGTTTGTACTGATATTGTACGAACACGCTGCCCAGTGATGTTCACAGAAAGGGGGAGGATGTTGGTTTCTGCTCTCTTCACTGTGCAGCGAAGTGCTTGTCACAAGACAATGTTTACATTCCAGTCAGAGTTGCTGTTGGAGTTTCTCACGGGAAAGGAGACTGGATGTGACGTACACTGGTTTCCTGTTTTTCACTGTTTCTCTCTGTGCTTCAGAGGAGAGAGGACGCTTTCTCTGCTCCGGCAGAGGCAAGATGTTTTTCTGTAATCTACTAGCTTTGAAGTGTAAATAAAATAATATAGAGTATGTGGCACGTACTCCTCCTCCTGTGCTTGGGACACTGCAAATTCAACACTGACCAAACCGGTAGTGGAGCATCTGTAAATGATGGCCCAGCTGAAGGCAACGAGGTAACCCCCACATCTGGAGCCAGGACAGACTCAGGCCCCTGACTCGGCCCAGCTGGTGTTTGTTGCAGGGGAACTCTGCAGACTGGGACTCTTCAGGATCAGGCCCCAGACTTGGTTCAGATGATGCCTGAGGCAAAGGATCTGGTGCAGACTGAGTCTCTTCTGGTTCCGAGTCTGAGCCCGAGTCCCAGGTCATCACAATCTATCATCTATTCCACTTGATTGTAATGATACCTCAAAGCGGCCTACAAAAACAATACAGTTTTTCACCAAGGAATTAAGGCATGCCACATCATTATGATGATGATGATGATGGTGATGATGATGATGGTGATGATGGGATTTTTAGGACTGCTCTCAAGAAGGTTCTTATTACTTGTGGATATAGCTTGTGTGAATGAATCAATATTTTTTTAAATAAAAATAATTGTTTACCAAACAAGGTCCCCCAGTAGTAATTTGGATTTATTATTTTGCCTCAAAAAATATTTGCATCACACATCAGCTCACAGAAATCATTCCATGGTTGGAGGGTTACCAGTGTGTCTGTGCGCCCGCACATATGTGTGTTGTATAATTTACACTGGGGTGAGGAACCATGAGTCCAACAACACGCGGAGGACCACATTCCTGATTTACACAACAACTTAATCGTGTTATAAAATCATGTCTGTATACCAGCCCCTTAAAGAACACTGAAATATGTATATAATATCATCTAAGATGTGTCCTGAATGAATCATGAGGTGTGTTTTTTTTTAAAAAAGCAAATATTGAATAAATAATAAGTGCTAAATATTTATTAAGTGCATTTTATCTCCTATGGTTTACTAGGAATAATATGTTTATGAACAGCTAAGCATTCCCAGTATGACCAGTACGGTAGAGCAATGCTTGTTTGCTCCCTTTTTGATGTGCAAGGCAGTTATTTGATTACAGTGGTACCTCAGGTTACATACGCTTCAGGTTACAGACTCCGCTAACCCAGAAATAGTACCTCGGGTTAAGAACTTTGCTTCAGGATGAGAACAGAAATCGTGCTCCGGCAGCGCGGCAGCAGCGGGAGGCCTCATTAGCTAAAGTGGTGCTTCAGGTTAAGAACAGTTTCTGGTTAAGAACGGACCTCTGGAACGAATTAAGTACTTAACCTGAGGTACCACTGTATTTGATTTCTGTGCCCTTCTCCTAATGCAATGTTATCAGAAGGCCAAAACTACAACTTAAATTACACTGCTACTATACTAAAAAAAATGCTGAGAGGAATAGCCTGTACATACAGCTGTCTACTACTGTGTTGTGGTGACTCATGACTCTTCCTGTGCTACTTTGCCATTGCAAATCGCTTCGAAATTACAATAAGCTGATGGAAGTTGGAGCCCAACAGCAACTGTAGGGCTACCAAGTTAGCCACCGCTTTTGCAAACATTTGTTTTATTCTATGTATTTCTAAACGGCCAACTCATTGAGTGACTAGGCAGTGACAGCCCCAGCCCCCAGGGATCATAAGGAAGGAATAAAGATTCTGACAACGTTACAGTGGTACCTCGGGTTACAGATGCTTCAAGTTACAGACTCCGCTAACCCAGAAATAGTACCTCAGGTTAAGAACTTTGCTTCAGGATGAGAACAGAAATCACGTGGCGGTGGCATGGCAGCAGCGGGAGGCCCCATTAGCCAAAGTGGTGTCCCAGGTTAAGAACAGTTTCATGTTAAGAACGGACCTCCGGAACGAATTAAGTACGTAACCAGAGGTACCATTGTATATGGAATTAAAATTAGGCCACAACTTTATTAAACTTCCGAATGTAGGAAGACCTTGGCTTAGGCCTTGGGCGTGTATCCCTCCCAGCCCCCCCAGGTGGGGAAAAACTGGGGCTCATCAGGGTAAATGGGATATGGGGGTGCTCTGTGAGACATAAGTATAGCAGGCAGCCAAGCCCATATCCCCGCAAGCAGGGTAGTTCATTGATGACTTTTCAGTGTATGGCCAGTGACACCCATATATATAATCCCTTTAAGAGGGGGACCCTGGAATCGCCGCTGCGGGGGGTATCACCACTTCACACACACCCCATATAGGGAAGAAAAGACTAAAGGATTCCACCCAAGTGCCAAAGTTGTGACGAATTGCTGCGGTGAAGACAGAACCTGCCAATGCAGAAGAAGAAGAGTTTGGATTTGATATCCCACTTTATCACTACCCAAAGCAGTCTCAAAGCGGCTAACATTCTCCTTTTCCTTCCTCCCCCACAACAAACACTCTGTGAGGTGAGTGAGGCTGAGAGACTTCAAAGAAGTGTGACTAGCCCAAGGTTACCCAGCAGCTGCATGTGGAGGAGCGGAGACGCAAACCCAGTTCAGCAGATTACAAGTCTACTGCTCCTAACCACTACACCACACAATTTCTTCCCGGTCCTTCAACAGCAACCAGTCAAAGACCGTAGCAGCGCCCGCTAAACAGGAAGAAAAAGTTAACTTGCAAACAAGAAACATTAAACAAAGGGAGGGTAGGGAGGGTGAATCTCCAGAGCTGACTGCCTGGCTATTGTCGCCTCCACCCCCTATTTATAAATGGGTCTGGCCCCACCTTTCAGCAAGAAACTTGATTTCTGAGGCTGGGTGTGAACCTCCAAAAATTAACACTGAGAGGCAAGCCAGCCCCTGTTGGCCAGTAAGCTCCCAGGGAACTGTAGCACCTGGCGCAATCCCATAAAGGACACCCACAATGTAAAGTGTGAGTGCTCATTAGGCAAAATCATGGAGGTGAAAGCAAAGTAACAGGTAAAAGATCAATACACAGTATGTGGTGGTGTAAAATAAAGTAATTGTTGTTGTTGTTGTTTAGTCGTTTAGTCATGTCCGACTCTTCGTGACTCCATGTACCAGAGCACGCCAGGCACTCCTGTCTTCCACTGCCTCCCGCAGTTTGGTCAAACTCATGCTGGTAGCTTCGAGAACACTGTCCAACCATCTCTGTCATCCCCTTCTCCTTGTGCCCTCCATCTTTCCCAACATCAGGGTCTTTTCCAGGGAGTCTTCTCTTCTCATGAGGTGGCCAAAGTATTGGAGCCTCAGCTTCAGGATCTGTCCTTCCAGTGAGCACTCAGGGCTGATTTCATTCAGAATGGATAGGTTTGATCTTCTTGTAGTCCATGGGACTCTCAAGAGTCTCCTCCAGCACCATAATTCAAAAGCATCAATTCTTTGGCGATCAGCCTTCTTTATGGTCCAGCTTTCACTTCCATACATCACCACTGGGAAAAACCATAGTTTTTACTATACGGACCTTTGTTGGCAAGCTGATGCCTCTAAAGCACCACAAAATGGTAACATCATAAAATGCCGAACAAATGACCATATACATACACTCTAGTGAATTAGTTCCGAATGGCATCCCTTACAGCACTCATTATCACCAGAACACTGGCCGACCCATCTCTTTCTTCGGATAACAATCAAGGGCTTTGGTGAGCCATATTGAGAAGTTCACATTTAAAGGAAAATAAACCGGGCAAAATAGTGGCTGAAACGCCAGATCTCTAACCTCCGCCCCTACCCTTCACCGCCTCGCTCCCCTCAGCTGAACAGGCTCAACAACTGGCAGCTCTTAAATTTAGACAGCCTTGGGGTAAACGTGCAAATAATCTGCAAATTAAGCATCCCTTGACAGATGGAAGTTTGCGGAATGATAAAGACCAGACCCAGCCCACAGCACAGTGCTGACAAGCGAAGGATTACACCGTCTATGGGAGTGTGAGCCACGTGTTCGAAGTGCCTCATCACAAAGGAAGGTACATGCACTCAGATAATCCCTCAACTCCCCTCCCCCATGGCAGCGATTTATTACCAGCAACACTCACCACAGTCAAAATACTGAGCCCACCTAACACCTCAAAGTCTTAAGCCGGTACTCCTCTAGGCAGGAAGTTGCTAGTTTTGTAACCCCACAGAAGGACTACAGGATTTCTTAGCAAGCAGCTTGAGTTAGAGATGCCCATTGCCATGGATGCAATCTGAGGATTTCAAGGGTCTCTAATAAATTCATCTGAATTTATGGATTTGGAACCAAGGCCACATGGGTCTTAGGTATTCAGAACCCTACATGGGCAGTTTAGACTGTGAAATATACTCGGAGTCGAGAGTGGATTTCATGCCCTTTATACACTTCATAGTGGGGAGGAGGAATGGAAGTTCCCCCAGAATGTCTGCTTTATATACATTATTATCACAATGGGCCCCACGTGATTGGCTAATTCCGGAATTCTCCTGTAGGCCAATCAGGTTGCGGATTCACTTCCACCTGGAGCTGGATTGGGTGGCTCCTGTGGACCAATTAGACTGCTGCATTCTGGATCCTATTGTTCTAGGACCAATCAGACTGCTGCATTCTGGATCCTATTGTTCTAGGACCAATCAGACTGCTGCATTCTGAATCCTATTGTTCTAGGACCAATCAGACTGCTGCATTTTGGATCCTATTGAACTCAGTACATAACAGACTGCAAAACAAAAAGACTCATTCTTGTAGGATAGTTCAGGTGCTAGAGCATGAGATTCTTAATTTTGGGGTCGTGGGTTCGAGCCCCACGTTGGGCAAAATGATTCCTGCATTTCAGGGGGTTGAATTTTATGACCCTCATGGTCCCTTCCAACTCTACAATCCTACGATTCTATGATTAGTTTTTATCTGCACAGCAGCAACAGATCAATGACACATTGCAAGAAATGAGGTGTACCTTGGTGTTTGCATTTTAATGCGGTTCGTGTTTTTAGCTCCTAACCACGTTTGCCTCCTGACGCTATTGTAGGGATGGGAGACACACTTTGCAGGGGAGAATCAGTAAGCAGGAGGAGGCAGCTGACACTTTTCAGGCATGCCAATCCCTTCACCACATCGCTTCCCACTGCCATTCCACCCACACGTACGGCCACTGGCCACAACACCAGAAATAATCCCATTTGGGGGAAATAAAAGCTGGAGAAGGGGTGGCTGGGGAATGTGGGAAGAGTCTAGCACACACACACACACACTTGCTGTTTTGTGCAAACAAGAGCCAGTGTGGTGTAGTGGTTAAGAGTGGTAGACTCGTAATATGGTGAACCGGGTTCACTTCCCCACTCCTCCACATGCAGCTGCTAGGTGACCTTGGGCTAGTCACACTTCGCTGAAGTCTCTCAGCCCCACTCACCTCACAGAGTGTTTGTTGTGGGGGAGGAAGGGAAAGGAGAATGTTAGCCGCTTTGAGACTCCTTCGGGTAATGATAAAGCGGGATATCAAATCCAAACTCTTCTTCTTCTTCCATAGGTAAAGGGACCCCTGACCATTAGGTCCAGTTGTGACTGACTCTGGGTTTGTGGCACTCATCTCGCTTTATTGGCCGAGGGAGCCGGCGTGCAGCTTCCGGGTCATGTGGCCAGCATGACTAAGCCGCTTCTGGCGAACCAGAGCAGCACACGGAAAAGCCGTTTTCCTTCCTGCCAGAGCGGTACCTATTTATCTACTTGCACTTTGACATGCTTTCGAACTGCTAGGTTGGCAGGAGCAGGGACCGAGCAATGGGAGCTCACCCCGTTGCGGGAATTCGAACCGCCAACCTTCTGATCGGCAAGTTCTAGGCTCTGTGGTTTAACCCACAGCACCACCCTCGTCCCCTCTTCTTCCATATACACACTCATAAGAAGCATTTATTTACCAGTGTAATGTATAGATACTCCTTTATGCACAATAGAGCTGTTACGCTTTAAAAAAATTATACAGCCTAGAAAGTTAATCTCTCTGTTTGCTCACATCACAGCACGCAGCCCAGCCATTTCCTAGTTCTTCCGATTATAAAAACTGGGGTAGATTTCTGGAAGACTGGCTAAGGTCAGGGAGTGGATCCATCACAAACTCTCAGCTCTGTTCAGCTTCTGGACCACAAGGAAGACTGCCACTGCCCAGTGGCGTAGCGTGGGGGGTGCAGGGGGGGCCGGCCGCACCGGGCACAACATCTGGGGGTTAGGGTTAGGGGGCGCAAATCCACGGGTTAGGAGGTGCAAATTACTTGCCTTGCCCCGGGTGCTGACAACCCACGCTACGCCACTGCCACTGCCAAAAAGCCTCATGAGCTACAGAAGCCCTGACGTGTGCAAAATCAGGGCTGGGCGAGCTGCTGCTCGATGTCATTTTTATCGTTCCAATTAGCAGGCCTATTTTAATCTGCGAAATATCTCTTGGTAGGTTGCTCAGGCTTGCCTTGAGATCCCAGCACTTGCTCCAAAGGCAGCGGCTGCTTTGGTTTGCTTAAGAACAAGCTGTAGCTGTTCCCTTCGATAGGGCGCGGACACCAGGCTACTGAGACCTGAAGTCAATAATGCTACTACCATGCGCGGGAAAGTGTAGCAAGCAACACCAGACTCATGCTTCAAGTACCCTCTGCTCAGTAACTCTCATCCGGTAATCCTGCTACAATGCCAAACATCTTTTCATGTCTCCTCCAGCCTTGACCCACAGACCGGCACATTTCATATCTCTTCATCCAAGTGCATTCGTATGCTCTGGTATGGGGCTGATAAGTAAGATTAGTAGGGGTGTTTTTCTGCCACGGCTATGACAAATTCCATTCTCAATTTAGAACTTACTCCAGCATTTGTGCAACAAGAGCGATGGGTGAGGTGTTATGACATGTTTATGGTGCTATACAGTTTTTTTGGGGGGTCGCTTCCAAGTTTTGTAAGGAGAAATTCAAAAACAGAGGTTTGATGTTCACTTTTATGAATCTCCATCTGGATTTACAGTGGTACCTCGGATTAAGAATTTAATTTGTTCTGGAGGTCCGTTCTTAACCTGAAACTGTTCTTAACCTGAGGTACCACTTTAGCTAATGGGGCCTCCCGCTGCTGCCGCACCACCGCTGTGCAATTTCTGTTCTCATCCTGAGGTAAAGTTCTTAATCTGAGGTACTATTTCTGGGCTAGTGGAATCTGTAACCTGAAGCGTCTGTAACCTGAAGCGTCTGTAACCCGAGGTACCACTGTATATATAAAAATTGATTTCCTTCCACTTATTTATTTAATGTTCATACTGTCCTTCAACCGTAGATCTCAGGGCAGCTCACACCACAAGATTACAATATAAAAACCACAAAATACTTAATGGAAATTCGATAAAAAGCAACAAATACCCCACCACCACCACCCACAACACATTTAAAATGATATTGGATGTGAAGTCCTGTTTCAAGAGGAATTTTTTACCTGGCGCCTAAAGGTGGCAGCTGAACCTCCCTGGGGAGAGCATTCCACAAATGGAGCCACCACAGAAAAGTCCCTTTCTCGTGTTGCCACCCTCCAGACCTCTCATGGAGGAAGCACATGAAGAAGGGCCTCAGGTGATGATCTCAGGGTGCGGGCAGGAGGTAAACAGGGAAAGCTCTTACAATAGTAGTTACAATGTATATATTCGGGTAGGTACTGAATAATAATAAAGCTGTTGTTCTAGATTCTTCCGTTTCATGTTCATTGATGTATGCCAGCAGTAACCTTGTTTATTTTTCTCATTTTTCATCGTTTTACCACCTTCTTTTTTGAAAATTGCTTTGAGGGGTTTTCTTTGACAAATAACTTTTATTAAATTAAACAAACAAACAAATAAACCTTAGGATTCAGGACAGTAGGTGGGTGGGAGATTGGGGAGTGGCGAACCCATGGCCCCGAAGAAGATGGATTGCAAACTCCCATCATTCCTGGCCATTTGCCGTGCTGGCTAATGCTGAAAGGAGTTGGCATCCCCAAAAATATGGAAGGCCAAGGATTGCACATCCCTGAGATACATGGTGAGGACAGGTGAAGAATAAAGTCACAGTTGTACAAAAGAACACTACACCCATAACAACACTCTTGTTTACTAGCCTCTCTGACAAGAGTTCACTATGGAAAATTTGCTCTCCCCAATGAACGGTTATGAGCAGTGACCTACCATGAACTTGTGTGATGTGACCATAAAATATGTTACAGCTCAGCAAAGTTTCATACAGTTCCAAAGAGCAGGGCAACACAGTCAACCACTTAAAAGAAATTGGTGCTGCCTGTGCCATTTATATACAAAATATGGGCATACATGACTATGTAACTGCATCTTGTCCTATTTCAGATTGTTAAGCACTCGGCATTCTCTCCAGGAAATTAATAAGTTTATGAAGCAGCTGTTCCATCTACTAGGTTTAAAAAACAATACTGCTGTTGTAAACTACAGATTACAGTTTTTGAGGGGCGTAATCCCCTTAAAATTGGTCTTTCCCAGTTTTAATGGGAGAGCCTGTCATTCCAAGTTGGTGCATCTGAGCATCAAGGCTTAACAATATGTGCAATTTTGGACCGTAGGAAGACATGTGAAATTGATAATTGTTTATGCTGTTGGTCGTTCATTTATTGAAGCATGCTGCACTGGGAATTCGGAGCTGATGACATTCTCTGTAGTGTGCATTCTCAGCACTCAACGAAGACGGAATGAAAAAAAGCATACAAAGAAAGATCACAGACTTTTAAATGTTCACAATTCTCACTGGGGATGGGGGGGAATAACAGTCGATTACTTATGTCTTTGAAAAGCACACAACAGAGAAAAAGACTGAATTACTGAATATAAAGGCAATAGGGTCAGTTGATTCCTGCTGTTTCTGACTCACTTGGATCCGTTCTTTATGCTGTATGAGCGCATACATAAATGGCAGAATAAAAGAGTTTACCTTACAGCAGGCATGCAAAAAATAATGGGGAACTACAAACATTACTTAGGGTGGATAAAGGAGGAAGGGGCTCTTGTAGGAAAGCCCATGACCCATGTACGATATTCTCACATGTTCAGGCTGTTCTCTTTAGGACTGGGAGATATATCAATATAGCGTTCAAAACCGGTTTGAAGTCCGTATCGTGATATCGGTTTCATAATTTTTGACCTGGCAATATATCGTGAATCATGGTGTGTGTGTGTGCTATGCAAAAATGACAATGTGGGAAAAACTGTGAAGCCAGCCAATGCCTCTACATAGCTCCATCCTTATTTCAGATATTGTGATATATCGGTATATTGTGATGTTTAGCTGGTGATATATCATGATGTTGAAAACTAGAATTGCTGTATTTCAAAAAGTGGAAATCCAGACACAAAACTAAACTTTTGCCTAAAATTGTTGAGCTTTCCTTGCAAAAAAATGAAATAGGGAACTAAGGAATGAGCTGTTTTTAAGGAAATTCACCAAAATCTAGATTTCTGACATGGGATGCCATACGTCCAGATTCTCCCGGACATTTCAGTGATTTCCTCCTGGACACTGTTTCCAACTGCCATATTCAGGCTATGTCTGGGAAATTCTGGACATATGGCAGCCCTATGAAAACCAGATAGCGACCAGCCCTAATTTTCTTATCTCCTCATACTTACACATCCACTATTCTCCCATACATTGGCACACATACATTTCATGGACTTGCCCACACAAGGAACCTCAATCACATGCTTGTATTCAAGAGCACTCGTATAACCACCCTAAACAAGTTTTACCTCAGAGTCTCTCTCCCCTATTATTCTCAGGTGCTGACTCTGTAGGAATAAAAAACTCATATTAACATGGCACGAATAATTATTTACCACAGCCCAAGAACGAAAGTTAAAGGGCCTGTCCAGAACAACACAAACGCGAGGAGGGAAGGAGCCTATAGATTGTTTTCCCCAACTAGTTTCTGTTTCTTTTAAATCTACAGGAACTCCTGGATCCTGCCGAGGCACATAAAACCAAGTGAAAAATAGGCAGAGATTTCGTCGGTAATGACTGAGGCACAGGGCATTTCCTGAGGATTAATGGCTGCCTGGGAATGGGTGAGGCCAGCACTGCAACTATCAGCCATTAGCTCCAGCTGCCCGTTAATTCCCAAGACATGTTCTGCACTGGCATAACCATTACTATTATAGGCTTAAGGCGAATAAGTGCATTATAATGATTTTCTTGTTGACCATGGGAGTTTTTAATGATGATTTGGGGACATTTCCAAATAATTAATGTCTTCTGCATTGGTTACTGTTATTTGAATCCCCTTTCAGCAGCATGCTAACTATTTACATTTTATGCTGAAACTATTCATGGCTCCCATAGGCTGCATATATAAATGTAATGTTAAAACAGGAGTGGCAGAGGTTTTCTCTCCCCTAGGGTGCACCCAGCTTTCTCCTGCATTCGTCAAGTCAAAAACAGGCTTACATCCTGAGTGTTGATTCAGGGCAGATCCAAATTTGTCATTTAAAGCACATCCAACGCACATTAAAAGTACACCGGTTCCCCCAAAGAATGCTGGGAACTGTAGTTGGATAATAAGAATGCTGAGAACTGATTTACATCCAATGCCCTTTTAAAATGTGTTGGGGCTGAACATGGATTAAAAGCCATATAAGGAAACTTGGTTGTGTCAGTTGAGAGTAGTGTCAGTTGAGGGCTGGTGGTTGCTAGGTTGCGGAGGTCCTTGTGACACGCCCTTCATTGTGACACTTCCCTCTGCTGGCTCCTTGGTCACTAGGGCTCTAGAGGCCTAGCGATCTCCTTTGGTTTGATCATTCAGTGAGTGAGAGAGAAAGTGGATGGAGATGTAAGTAGACTTTCTCATCAGCATCTTCATTCTGTGCTGATAATGCACCCCGACAGTCTTAGGGAACATTTAAAATAGGGAGGTCCTAAGGAAAAGCCTCTCTAGCTTCCACTTCTGCCTCTGGTTCTGGACTACTCCCTGCCAAAGCCTCTTCCTGCTCACTAAACCCTGTTACCTCTTCATCTTCTGAAACCCTTCCTTCCATTCTGCCCACTCTTCTCCCTCTGACCACTCATTATCACCGCACCACCAATCCCCTGGCTCCGAGCCTTCCTCCCTTGGGGGCTCCCCAGCTGGTGCCTCTCACCACACCTATGCTTCCAGCCAGTCCATGACAGGTTCCTAGATGTTGTTGGACTACAATGCCCACCATTCCTACTCAGTATGGTCAGTGGTCAGGGCTTAGTCCAGAACCAGAGGCAGAAGTGGAGGCTAGAGAGGAGGGGGCCAAGAGACAGAGATGAGGCGGGCTGCTGAAGAAGCCAGGGGGTCTCCCCCTCCTGTGGTGACCAGCTCCTCTCCCCCCTGGTCTCCTAGAACCAGAAGAGGTATGAAGAGGGCAGAACAGAGACATGCTTTGATGGAGTCTCAGATTGCTCAGGAAGAAACTAGAGGAGGAGAGCAATGGGAAAGTGAGAACCTTCAGTCCTTGCAACTGCTTCATTGGGGCAAGACCTACTGGGAAGGGTTGCTGTGATCCCTAGGCCTGCACTGTTTCGGTTTCTTTGAATAAAGAGTTAACTTCACTGACACCTTGTGAGTTATTGCAGACCCACGCCCGACTCTTGCCACTGTTGTGACTCACAGTTGGGAAAGGCTGGTCTAGAGCTGTCATCTAAAACAGGGCCTTTTCTGAAATGACGGCTCCATAGAATCCCTTCCTTGTTGGCATTTCATAACCAGATGAAGGCCACTTCTCCCCCCCCCCCCCAAGGCTATTTGCTAACATTGGAGGAAATCTATTCTTGTGAGAGCTGGACCATAAAGAAGGCTGATCGCCGAAGAATTGATGCTTTTGAATTATGGTGCTGGAGTAGACTCTTGAGAGTCCCATGGACTGCAAGAAGATCAAACCTATCCATTCTTAAGGAAATCAGCCCTGAGTGCTCACTGGAAGGTCAGGTCCTGAAGCTGAGACTCCAATACTTTGGCCACCTCATGAGAAGAGAGGACTCTCTGGAAAAGACCTGATGTTGGAAAAGATGGAGGGCACATGGAGAAGGGGACGACAGAGGACGAGATGGTTGGTCAGTGTTCTTGAAGCTACCAACTTGAGTTTGACCAAACTGTGGGAGGCAGTGGAAGACAGGAGTGCCTGGTGTGCTCTGGTCCATGGGGTCACGAAGAGTTGGACACGACTAAACGACTAAACAACAACATTCTTGCTTTTCTCCTTGCTAGCTTTTCCACTGTCTAACTAATCAGTTATAATTTGCCAGCTGTTGCTTCAGCGGTTTGAACATGGTGTTTTATTTGTCTGTGGTTTTTTGTAATTGTTTAAATTTGTGTTCTGGCGTTTCAAGTGGTTTACAACCACAAACCATCTTGTGAGACCTTATAATTAGGTGTAGCAGCCATCTTATGCCCTGCGGATGTTGTTGAACTCTGATTCCCATCTGCTACATTGGCCAGTAGTCATGGATGGTGGGAGTTGTAGTCCGTTAACGTCTTGGGTGGGGGACACTTTGGCTACCCCTGTTTTAGATCAAAGATGAGATGTACAAGTAAAAACAGGAGGAGGGCTATTGGAGTCTGCTTTTTATAGTGTCTATCTATTTTACTCAGTATTGTCTAGGTATTGATTGACAGGCGGTGGCTGTCTAGAGTTTCAGACAATAGGTGATGCTAGCTTGGGACTTTGTTCCTGTGTTTCACCACCAAGCGGTGGTACTTCTCATAATGTAAAAGGCACCAGTTAATCAATGCAGCACTGCCTTCAGATCCTGGGAAATTGTATTAAGAGGATGTGATGGATGTGGTTCCTGAGAGGTCCCGCTGCTCAAATAATGTTGCATTTGTACAGGGCTTCAAAGTCTGCAACTTTACAACACAGCCTCCAGGCAAAAAATACTCATCTGTGACCAAATACCAGCTTGATTGTTTAGAGATGAATATTGTCAATGGGTGTGCCAATTGTTGTACAGTTCCTTTCAAGCATGGACTTTTTCCAGTCACTATATACTTGGTAAAAGCAACAACATTGTTATCACTACCAGATAGTTTTTCAAACTTTTTCACCCATGGCAAACACTCTCCCGTTTCCCAGATTCATTCAGCTTCTTGGCAGTCGAGTGAACTATTGACAGAGTTTAGCATGTTCTGTTTCGTATCAGCTTTACTTGTCCTATGCTATAAGACTACTGCTCACATTTCACTGATAGCAGGAAGGGACTCTCATTTCCACATTACGCCGTCCTGATATAGTTAAGAACTTAAGTTTCATGTAAACGAATAAGAATAAGGAGCAGAACTATGGACATATAATATTTAAGAAAAACCAATGCTACCCTTTCAGACAACATGCGCACACATCTAACGAAGCCCGACACTTCAGATCAGAAAGAACTCTCCCTTCTTTCTTTTACTAACTCAGTTTAGGCAACGGATGTCTATTCTTCTTATCAGCATTTACAATCAACTGATTTGTAAGAGGAAACGTACGAGTCCAGTGATGAATGTAAATCTAGACAGCAATAGTAGCTCTGCATTCTTACTCTAGACATTTTCTACTTTGACAACCTACGAGGGAGCATATAAAAGTGGCGAAGGAAATGCAAGACATCTGTAACAAACCCAGTGAACATGCTATTGATTTGTTTCCCTTGCTGGTGTGGTCCCAGCGTTGGACAGCTTTCTCCAGAGAAATGAGTTACATAAACAAGTCCGGTGGAGAACATGAAATTCCACTTCCATTCATCTTCTTGATTTTGCAAGCACCACATTCTGCAAACCCCATGCCAGCAAAGGCTCTTGGATCAGGCCTTGAATTCTTTCTGGATCCTTAAGGGAGGAGATATCGGAGCTGGCCAAGAATCTAAGTGGAAACTGATGACAGAAACTGACATTAATCAGCTCCACAGTATGTTCTGCCCAGCAGGTTTCTTCCAATAAATCAAAGCCCTTGAAATCTAAATGGCATTTAACTATTAGAGAGCAACTGTTCCTTGCGGTCTGGAGCCGATAGAAATGATTCATTTAATATTTAATTTTAAAATACAGCCGCTCTGTTTATACAGCGTCCTCATAACCTATTATGTACTTAAGGATGCACACACAAACAGTCAGATTCCCTGCTTGCAGAACTAACAGCCTAACTTGAAACGCAGGATGAGTTTATCCACATGCGTGTGGTTTGTTTTGCTTTCAAATCCTTCTATGGTTTGTCACCTTTGTTGGAGAGCACACATCTCCTTTTTAAATCAGATTCTTTTCTGGAAGTGAAAAAAACGCGAGTCCCTTCTTCCCTTGTTACTATTGTAGTCTGCTAATGGCCTGTTGGGGTGTGCTGCAACACAGCACAGTCACCAATTGCAAAATGTATGGGTCTTTGACCACAAAACCTCACCCTGAAATCCAATAAACTTGCATGGAAGGAAATGGATGCAGGATTGCAGAACTAGAGTGATTTTACACATACCATGTGGGGCTGATTTACCAGGCAGAGTGAGGCGCATGACATTCATTTGTACAAAACTTTCAAGTGCTCAACACCCCCCCACACACATAATGTTGTTATTATAATCCTTAAAACTATGCTATAAATTAAGTCAGTATTATTATTATTATTATTATTATTATTATTATTATTACTGCTGGTGCTGCAATTCTCCCTCCAATTTTCCCAGCATTTAGGGGTGTGATTTTATGCCGCATCATCTTCCGGGGTAGGAATTCTGTGAATTACCTTTTTTGATGGAGGACGTTCTGCTTGCTTTCCATAACCTTATGAGATGATATGGGCCAGTTTAGGAATCCCTCCATGCACTAAGGTTCCTTTGTTTTTAGCACCACACTGCACATGGCATGAGGCACTTCCTCCTACTTCCTGCCAGCCATGCTTCTTCAGACACATTGCGCATGATGCGACGTGATGTCACATCGCTCCCAAAGTGCTCCAGGGAATGCGGCCAACTACAGCGAGCTTGCCCTGCCTCCTGCTGCATTTCCTGAAATGCCTCGGGAGTGGCAGGGTATAATTCCCAAGGCACTCCCAGTGTCAGGAGTGCATGCAGGAGCCAGGCCCTGTGACTGGTAGGGCCTCGCAGGACTAGGGCCTTCCTGAGTTTGGCCTGGAAGGGCAAAGTGCGGCCGCGCAGGTGAGGCTTGACAGAAGACTTGTAGCACTTGTTGGCAAGGGCCAGGAAGGATATATAAGACCAGCATTTCCTCTGTCTCTTTGTCACAGCAACACACTACCCACCTAGCTGTGCTTCAACTTCCTGACTCCTGACTCTTGGACCCTTGGCTTCCTGACTCCTGGTTTCCTGACCCGCGGACGCTTGGCTTCCTGACTCCTGGTTTTCTGGACTCTTGGCTTCCTGACCCCTGGACTGCTGATTCCTGCTTCCCAACCTCTACCCCGGTCCCGACGTACCAAGCCGGGACTCCGACTGCCCATAACACAGACCGTGACACCCATAGGTTCAGCTCATGGAAGGCTGCAGAAAGTGATGGCTTCTCACCATTATCTGCTGCACTTTCTGGAAAGTCTTGGGAGCAATGCAATGCAACTTCATGGCATGATGCAACACAACACTGTGCCATTTTTGAGAAAGTGCAGCCAGCAAGAAGCTACAAAGGGGGTTCTTTGTAATGTTAACACCACTTTTCAAAAACCAAAAAACAGCCCTTAGCTACTTCACTAAGATCATGGAGATAAGCAGCAGGCCCCTTTGGGGGAAGAAATCAGGGATATTTCTTCCCTGCCCTATATTTGTTTGCAGAGACATTATTTTGTCCTCACACCCCAAGCAAATTATCAAAGAAGATGTGGATGAAACTTTAAGCTAAACTCTTATTATTCCACCCCCACATATTGCCAATGGCAATGATGGGGAGGGGGAGGCTGCAAAAATGGCACAGGTAAGATTCAAACCAGTGACTTCCAGTCTCTTATTCACACTATTATACACCTGCATGAATCTTTCCAGCCCAAAGCAGCCCATGCCATAGGTGGGAGATACTAAGAAATCTTCTCTAAATTTCTCAGCCAAATTTATTTGGAAATGAATTTTGTAGAATCTCTGATGGACCCCAGGCAGGCATAAACAGATCCAATAGAATCTGGACATACTAGCATAAATTTTAATAAGTTGGATCAGTTGACCAGTTTTTCTTCCATACCATCATTTTTCGCAATCAGCCTCAAATGAGATCAGTATGATCCTATAAGTTATGAATATGGATCGTACTCAAGGTCCAACATGTAATCAACCCCATGGGCCACAGACTTTATTTTTGCCTCATTGCCTTGCTGTGTGAACTTGTAACTTGCCTGAGAAAATATGTGAATTAAAATACAAACAGAAGGCCAAAGTAATAAAAAGAAAATGGTGTTTAAATGCATAAAGTTTTCTGCTGGGAAATGTCATTAATATTTGCAGATGCTAGCTGGGAAAGTAAACAGCCTCCAGATTTTTGGGTGAATGTTTTTGGGTACAAGATCAAAAGCAACCTGTAGACGCATTAAAAAAATATATATCTTTACGAGGACTTTATTAAACATCTGATGCATATGAGCTGATTATGACACCAAATAGTTTGCTCTTGTTCAGATTTGGTGGGTTTCCATACTAATAAAAACAAACCTCAAATGTGCCAGAAGGGCAAAAAACACAAGATGGTGGGTACCCTAAAATATAAACCCACACATGCAAATGCCTTTCATCACATCAGCAGTCCTCTGTCTATGTATAAAAAGTGGCATCTAATATAGGTAAAAAAGGTAGATAAAGGACCCCTGGATGGTTAAGTCCAGTCCAAGGAGACTTGGGGGTTGCGGCGCTCATCTCACTTTCAGGCCAAGGGAGCTGGCATTTGTCCACAGACAGCTTTCCGGGTCATGTGGCCAGCATGACTAAACCGCTTCTGGTGCAACAGAACATTGTGGCAGAAACCAGAGTGCACGGAAATACCTTTTACCTTCCCTCCACAGCAGTACCTATTTATCAACTTGCACTGGTGTGCTTTTGAACTGCTAGGTTGGCAGGAGCTGGGACAGAGCAACAGGAGCTCACTCCGTCACAGGGATCTGAACTATCAACCTTTTGATTGGCAAGCCTAAGAGGCTCAGTGGTTTAGACCACAGCGCCACCCACGTCCTGCATCCAATATACTCTTTTATATCCAGGTCCTGCATCCAATATACTGTTACAGGCCACCCCAATCTTTGCTGAGCCACACAGAGAATTTCAGGGGGCTTGGACTTCAACCAGGGTCTATTCTTCTTTGGAGAATTGAAGATGCAGCAGAGGCTATCATAGCTTTAAGAAATATGATTTCTTCACATATTTACACCTGAGTTTGGATGGAGGGTGTTATGTACTGAAGTTCTCACCCTGGGCCAGCAGGGGGATACTGTAGATAGTTTTCACTCAGGTCCACATATGCGAAAAAGGGATTGAAAGTGACATTCAGTGATTGGATAGTTACGGAAAGTGTTACAGTTGCGTTGTAGTGGAGCTCTATATATGCAGGCTGGCTAAACCCTTCAGTTCAGTTCTGTTCTGGCCTGTGAATAAACAAGAGCTGTTTGAAGAATCGCTGTGTCGTCTGATATGTTCACCCACAACTTAACAGGGGGGGGGGGTCCAGATCTTACAGCATGGTCTTCTCAAGCGGGGCTTGTTCCCCCACAGCAGTGCAGCACTGGAGTCAAAGGCATCTCTCCCAATCTCCCTTCAGCCAGCCTGCCAAAGATGGATCTCTGTCTTTGTTCTTTTTCCCAGCACACCTTGCTAAGGACACTCTTTTCCTGCCACTTCACATACACACCCCATCACCTTGGCAACCTCTGTCTGCCCAGGTCCAATGTTCCATCAACACTTCTTCTTTTTTGCCATGTTGTCATAGTGGGAACAGTGGCAGTGAAACACATCCCATTTTAAACGTAGCCGATATTTCTCGACATTGGTCGTAACAGTAAGCATCCGTTTTCAAAATTCCAGGCTTCCTGATGGATGCCTTTTTCATCCTATTTTGCAACGTTATGTCACTGGAATACGGAAGCTTCAGACCTATGCATACATACATTGCTCTCTGTAGCCCTCACAAAGAACTGCAGCCCCATATTTTTTTATACCTCTCCAGGCCGCAACAAAATGTGGATATTCCCAACTGGTGAAGAAGTAGCAGAATGAATCAGTGGAGTTCCCCCCCCCCCCCACCTCAAAGCCCTTCTTCTGCATAAAGGGTTGCCTCCACGGAGCACAGAAACAGAGGAACCATCAGGTTTTCAGAGCCGAAACACTGTACATCTGGAAGAGATATTGGAATCTCTCCTCAACCTGCAACGGCAGAGCCAGCTTTTTGATATAATATTTCCTGTAGTGATGCAACAATATAGCAACCTTCCGCGGGCTTATGAACACCTAACAGATGTGTCCAGTGTTACAGAACTGTATCTTTCTATCGGCTTCACGCATGATTTACTGGCACGCACGCTAGGCGCTTTTCGGGCATGAACATTTGTTTCCAGAAGAAAGTATTTTATTTCGCTGGGAATGGGTGAAGGGAAGGGATATCTAAGAAAAGTCTGGACAACGACTCGGCTTCTCTTCGACTGCAGCCTGAGCCTCTTCCAAATCTCCTAATAAGATGGGATGGAGGAATGCCCCATGCACATAGGGCTTCTAAATGTATAGGCTCTATGCCAACAACAGGCATTGCATTTTGGAAGATATAAGATGACAGCCACCTGGCACTGGTCTCCCGGCCAGTCAGTTCACACCAGAATTAGAAACTTCCCTGGACCTGCCAAAGTTAGATGGCTTTCAGGCAAAATTTCTACGATCTCTGCTGCACATACCCAACTGTGTCCCCAACTCCATACTTCTGTTAGAAGCTGGTGAATGCCCAATTTCAACTAAAGCATGGTAAAAGGTAAAGGTAAAGGTACCCCTGCCCGTATGGGCCAGTCTTGACAGACTCTGGGGTTGTGCGCCCATCTCACTTAAGAGGCCAGGGGCCAGCGCTGTCCGGAGACACTTCCGGGTCACGTGGCCAGCGTGACATCGCTGCTCTGGCGAGCCAGAGCCGCACACGGAAACGCCGTTTACCTTCCCGCCGGTAAGCGGTCCCTATTTATCTACTTGCACCTGGAGGTGCTTTCGAACTGCTAGGTTGGCAGGTGCTGGGACCGAGCAGCGGGAGCGCACCCCGCCGCAGGGATTCGAACCGCCAACCTTTTGATCGGCAAGTCCTAGGCGCTGAGGCTTTAACCCACAGCGCCACCTGCATTGGCTCAGGATTTCAGTGTTTGATCTAGGGAAGGGTTTGTACCAACACCTGACCAATGAGGAATTTGTCGGCAAATGGCAGAAAACCATGGCTAAAAAAGCCACCTCTATTGGTCTGTCACCCCCCCCCCAACTGTATTACCTGGGTTATGAAGGCACCCTAAAGACATTAAAGCAAAGATTATGGGATAATGCACACAGTGACTTGCGATCTCGATCACACGCAGTCTGTAGTCCTCTGGCAGTAGGAGTACAATATGGGCATGTCTTTAAGTTAACATCTTACATTAAAAACCTGACAGTACCAAATTATCGAAGGCTTTTCACCAAAGCCAGACTAAACGTCTTTCCTTCTGCAGTGTTGGATGGCAGGTTGAGAGGATTTCCCTACCAGGACAGACTTTACTCATGTGCTCAAGACATTGATTCCATAAAACATATTTTGTTGCACTGTGCAAAATATGAGCACGCCAGGGCTGAACTGATATTACCCTTGCTGGTACCTTTCCTGGGAAAATCAGAGGCTCACTATCTCAGGTTCCTATTGGAAGACCAGACAAATGCTAGAACATTAGCAGTGGCCAAGTTTTTATCAGTGGTTGCAAGAACCAATGTTCCCTATATTCTGAACGAAATGCTTGTTTAACCTGGAGGTAGGCTGTATGAATTGTGCATTGCTTTGTAACAATTTGTTGGGTCTCTGGACCGTAATAAAGATTGATGATGATGATGATGAGAAACTTCCCTGTTGTTTTTATTTATTTATTTATTTAAAATGATATTTATTCGGGGTTTAAAAATTACAAAAAGAAAAAAGAACAATACAAAATACAAAAAAGGAAAAAAAGAAAAAAAAGAGTACAACAGCAAAATAAAAATACATTCACTTAAAAAAGAAAAAAAACAGATTAAACCTTTACATAACTTTCTTCCTTTACTTATTTCCTTGACCTCCTCACACCTCCCAATTTTGTATTCTAGTTCAAATCGTTATTTCAGCAAATCCTTCCAACCTTATTTTCATTTAAGTAATTTAATTTAATATAATATATTATAATTTAACATCCTCTCTTTCGTCAATTTCATCAGCTCATTTTTACTTAATCCTTTATATCATTTCTACCAAAACCACCTAATTTTCTTTTTCCAACATCTTTCTAACAAACCTTAATTTTACAATATTTTTGAAGATAAACTTTAAATTTTTTCCAATCTTCTTCCACCGACTCCAATCTTCTTCCACCGACGAGAAACTTCCCTGTTTTGTCTCCCCCCCCCATCATCCTCTTCCCTCCCTTCCCCACCCCACCCCCACCGCAGCTTTGCGTTACATATTATGTGATGAAGAGTTCTGGAAAACTCAAAAGCTTGCAACAATGTTATGACATTCAGGTTGGTCCAGCTCTGAGGACCTTCTGGCAGTTCCCTCACTGTGAGAAATGAAGCTACAGGGAACCAGGCAGAGGGCCTTCTTGGTGGTGGCACCCACCCTGTGGAATGCCCTCCCACCAGATGTCAAGGAAATAAACAACTATCTGACTTTTAGAAGACATCTGAAGGCAGCCCTGTTTAGGGAAGTTTTTAATGTTTGATGTTTTATTCTGTTTTAATATTCTGTTGGGAGCCACCCAGAGTGGCTGGGGAAACCCAGCCAGATGGGCGGGGTATAAATAATATATATTATTATTATTATGTCATTAGATAGGTATTTCCCAACTGCAGACATAGGAACTTCACTTAAGTTTCCTTAAAGTGACAATCAAAGCCTTAGAATTAGTATCACATGTATAGTTCTAGAGATACCATGACAGAAACTTTGCCACTTTGGGGGAACACAGAGCATTGCAGATTCTTCATGAAAGATGGACCCACAACTAATTTGCATGTTTAATTGCATGCAGGTTATAATGCACATCTCAGTCTCAAGACAGCTGCCAACGTCAAATTATAGCTGCTATTACCGGTAACCTGAAGAATTCTTATTCCAAAACTGTTGCTTTCAAATTGCAATATATTGTCACAATGAATTTCACTTTTTGCATCGCATGCTAATTTGGGAACTTTAAATTCCCAAAACAGCAGCCCAGTGTCCAGTATGGGATCCAGCAATGGCAACTCTCATGCCACTCTGACAGCACATCAACAAGCCCATCTTATGGCTTGGTGTTTTTTCGCTAGATGGTTCACAGCTGAATGTGCCAACTGCCTTTACTAAAAATCACATTTGAGATGATGTGTGATGGGGTGTGAGAAGCATTGTATGTGGTGTTTGATCTGTGGACAACTCTTTCACACAGGCAAGTCATCACTGTCAGTCACCATTAAAAATCTATGTGTGAGCTCACCTTATGTCAGGGTGCCAACAGCTTTGGCATTCAATGCCTTTCTGTAGTCCTCTTGAAGTAGAAATCTTAATGAATGCAATATACGAGAATGATTCGTAAAATAGCATCCAGAGCATGGAGCTTAGTTTTCATGTGTATGTGTTTATGCTCTTGGTTGCAAGTATGTGTGCTATCTGCCCAGATTTATTGTGGGGTGTGGGGAGGGAGAAAATGTGACATGTGCTTCCACAAGTTTATACACCTCAAGGACTACCTCTTTCCATACGAACCTACGCGGACCCAGAGGTCATCTTCTGAGGCCCTTCTTCATGTGCCTTCTTCACGAGGAGGTCTGGAGGGTGGCAACATGAAGACGGGGCCTTTTCTAAAGTGGCCCCCATTTGTGGAAAGCTCTCCCCAGGGAGGTTCATCTGACACCTTTAGTAGGCCCACCAACCTGCTGCCCAGGGTTCCTTTGGGAGGAATGAAGGAATCTAAATTCCATAAGCAAACAAACCTGTTATTGCCATGAACATGATGCCCTTACACACATCCAACAATATTTGGAGGGCCACAGTTTCCCCATGGAGGTATCTGTTGTCCTTGCTCCTGACAGGCAGCTCTCACAAAGTACATGGCTACCCCGCATACGCAGAAAAGGATGGCTTGTGCTTCCTGCATGTCTTTTTTTTTTTCTTCATGGCTCTGGTGTAATAAAATGGATTATAAAATGGCCCATCTGCATCTCTACATCTTATAAAGTCAAAGTAAAACCCTGGGTGTATCAGACCATCTGCTCCGAAATCAAAGAAAATATTTGCACAAGCTCACGCTAAGCCAACCTGCTGTAATATAGAAAAGCTGTAATAAAAACCACACAGCCGTGATTCATTGGCTATTTTGGATTTGGATTTGCTGAATTTGTAAGTTCCACCTTTTCTCAAAGATTGTTTTCCACACTTATCCCTACTAAACCTCAAGTTCCTGAGAAGCAAGATTTACCAAAATCAAAAGGGATTTGCTTTGAAGAAACTGGGTATCTGGGTCCAGAATCTAATCCTTTTCAGCCCTAGTTTAGCTATACACATACAAATAAAAAATAAATAAAAATACAATGGTGGATCATTTGAGGTATGACAGACACATTTTTAAATTTAAAAAACCTGTAACACAATTTTGACCAAAGTTAGGAATATCAATTCAGAGAACTATCATACACTCACTTATTTGTGGACTAGCTGAAATACCTGGTGTTGCCCGATAATTTGAAGGAATCAGAAAATACCTCATTTGCAGCTGTCCCTCAAACTGAATTCTGCATCAGCTGTCACTATTGTCACATGGCAATGACTGTGAGTGACGAACTGGTAGTACTGGGGGTGGGAACTGAGGGTTGTTGTTTTTTGTGTCTTCTCCCCTTCCTGGTCTGATGCTTAGGTCTCCTCTTGCGACCTCTGAGGTCTCAAGTCACCCCATTTTCCATTCTGTTAGAGTCTGCTTCTGTAGCTTGTTCCTCCTGTTCTTTGAAAAGGCTGCCTGCTTCTCCTTCTTCCCACACAATGCCCTGCCCACTGACACCCCCAGATTGTTCCAGGAGGCCTAATCCTGAACGGTCTCAACCCACCACAGTCAGAGCCTGGATCTGCCCAAATCAGCTTGATTTGGTTTGAGCTTTGACTGAATCTGGTCCATGTCTTAGACCATAGGTAGGCAAACTAAGGCCCGGGGGCCGGATCCAGCCCAATCGCCTTCTAAATCTGGCCTGCGGATGGTCCGGGAATCAGCATGTTTTTACATGAGTAGAATGTGTCCTTTTATTTAAAATGCATCTCTGGGTTATTTGTGGGACATAGTAATTTGTCCCCCCCCCAAAAAAAACAATGTATAGTCCGGCCCCTCCACAAGGTCTGAGGGACAGTGGACCGGTCCCCTGCTGACCCCTGATAGACTCTCCAAGTGTCCCTATTTTCCAGGGACAGTCCTGGACTTACAGAAGCCATCTGTACTTCTTGCTCGTCTAGATGGAAGATAGGGAGAGATGTGAGCGTGAAAAATCTAGCCACTTGCAGAAAGACAAAATTCATATCTATTGCTCTAGCCAGTTTTGCCTGCCCACACTTGGCATGATGCCCTTGCAAGGTTGACCAGAAGGGAACGTGGACGGCAGGCTAAAAAAGTTTCCTCACCCTGGTGTCAACAGTCGTGAGCTAGATGGTCCAATAGTCTGGTTTGGTATATGAGAACTTTATATATTATTTAGACTCGATGGACAATTGCCTGAGCAAATACATGTGTCTGTCCACCAAACACAGTTGGATTCATTTATCGATAGATGGTTTGTGTTTATTTCGTACATCAACAACAATTCTTCAGGAAAGTGTATCTCAAATCAACACAGATGTTTTCGGAAGAGTTTAATTCCTATATGATTTTTGATGGATTGTTAATTCTACAAAGATCTGTGTTAATTCTGTGAAGACACTCTTATTTTCTTTGTGTGTGTGTGTGTGTGTGTGTGCGCACATAAAATAGTTAATACATAAAAGTGTAACTACAAGCTTTTTTGCATTTTATAGGCAACAGCATTTTTCATCAGAATTATTAAGAGGGCTGAGTCACATCTGATAACGTAGTCCGTTGCCTACAAAACATTCACAACACAATTGATCTGTTTCTATGTTCCTGCTCCCATGAAAATCCATGGCCAAACTGTCTCTGATTTTTTCGATTAGCTTTTATTAGAGGTTTTCTTGTGTTACAAAACAAACAAATAAATGGGGGAAAGTACATACAGCACCTCCATTTTTTATTTATAGAGTCTTTTTCATATTTCATTTACATTTTGTATGAGACACTGTCATTCTAGATATCATGTGGGGGGGGGGGGAGGAGAGATGGGAAGGGAAGGTAAAGGTAAAGGACCCCATGACAGTTAAGTCCGGTCAAAGGCGACTAAGGGGTTGTGGCGCTCATCTCGCTTTCAGGCTGAGGGAGCCGGTGTTTGTCCACAGACAGCTTTCCGGGTCATGTGGCCAGAATGAATAAACCACTTTTGGTGCAACAGAACACTGTGACAGAAACCAGAGCATATGAAAACACCATTTACCTTCCCGCCACAGCAGTACCTATTTGTCTACTTGCACTGGTGTGCTTTCGAACTGCTAGGTTGGCAGGAGCTGGGACAGAGCAACGGGAGCTCACCCCATCACAGGGATTCGAATCGTTGACCTTCTGATCAGCAAGCCCAAGAAGCTCAGTGGTTTAGACCACAGCGCCACCCACGCCCCATGATGGGAGGGTACCATTCTTTCATTCTATTGCATAGCGTTTGTGTAGGGTATCGTGTCAGCATCACACAAGTAGGTATTTTATTTGAACTTTTATTTAATGTTTATTGTCATTGTGAGAGATGAGAGGGTTCAGAGCCTGGTTGGTTGTGTTCAGTTGGTTGCAATGTGCTTTTTTTGTGTGTGTGATTGGAAAGGACTGTGAGGCCAGGTTAGCCATAATGTTTCATATGCCATTGGGAGGATAGGTCGTTGTCTTGTTTTGTTGTCTATTTGATTAAGGGGAACCACACCGGGTGAAGGTGTCCTCTTTCGCTTGTCCCTGTGATGGAGCTGGTTTACTTAGTAAATGGAATGTCCAATCCAGATGATTTCAATGGAACTTATGTACAATTACTTGTGCAGCTACTTTTTCTAAAACACCCAAGCAGTTCCAATCCTAAATTGTCTATTTATTTATTTAATGGCCTTAGACCAGTATACCTGAAGGAGCGTCTCCACCCCCATCGTTCAGCCCAGACACTCAGGTCCAGCTCCAAGGGCCTTCTGGCGGTTACCTCGCTGTGAGAAGTGAGGTTACAGGGAACCAGGCAGAGGGCCTTCTTGGTAGTGGCACCTGCCCTGTGGATGTCAAGGAGATAAAGAACTATACAACTTTTAGAAGACATCTGAAGGCAGCCCTGTTTAGGGAAGTTTTTAATGTTTGATGTTTTATTGTGTTTTTAATATTCTGTTGGAAGCTGCCCAGAGTAGCTGGGGGAACCCAGCCAGATGGGCGGGGTATAAGTTATTATTATTATTATTACTACTACTACTATTACTATTACTATTACTACTACAGTGGTACCTCAGGTTACATATGCTTCAGGTTACATACGCTTCAGGTTACAGACTCCGCTAACCCAGAAATAGTGCTTCAGGTTAAGAACTTTACTTCAGGATGAGAAAAGAAATCGTGCTGCAGCGGCGCAGCAGCAGCGGGAGGCCCCATTAGCTAAAGTGATGCTTCAGGTTAAGAACAGTTTCAGATCAAGAATGGACCTCCAGAACAAATTAAGTACTTAACCTGAGGTACCACTGTACTACTACTACTACTACAACATTTATACCCCGTATTTTTCTCCAATGAGCTCAAGACAGTGTACATAACTCTCCCTCTCCTGATTTAATTCCCTGCGACAATCCTGTGGGGTAGGTCAGGCTGGGAGGCGGTAACTGGCCCATGGTCACCAGTGAGCTGCATGACTGGGTAGATATTTGAACCCTGATCTCCCAAGTCCCAGTCCACTATACCAAATTGTACTGAGATCTTCATTTTAATGGGCCCTGGAGTTAATTGTGAACCACCAGAATTGCTTGCGTAATCAGTTTTCAAAACTTAATAATGAGCGTTATCAAGGAAACGTGGAAAGCATAAGGTAAAATAAATAACTTTGATGGGAAATAAATCACACACAAATGGTAGTAAATGCAAATCAAAGAGCCTCGCGGTTTGTCTGCCTCTGTGGTTACCCTTATAAGGGCTTTATCTGAAGACACTTGTCTATTAATTTTGTTGAGTAGCTGGAACAGGAGGCTGGAAGCAAATTGCAGCTGGCGCTTAGAGAATGCTTTGCTGCCATCTAGTGGGAGGATGTTTCCACCCATGCATATTCTGGAAGATGGAAAGAGAAAACAAACCTTTAAATGTTGTTTTTGTTTCCAGTTCTTGTGTTCTGTTTGAAATGCAGCCTTACTTCCTGATCTTGCACCTTACTAAATGTGTCACCCGAGTCCCTCTGTACATGAGGTTACTACTCATATAGTATTTTATATTTTGCTACACATATTCAAGTGCACAGTAGTACATTTTTTTTTCTGGCTCCACAGCCAATCAGGTAGATCAAGCAAACTCGGTGCGTGGGTGTCTCCTAAATATAACTCGTATTTTATCAGCCCCCAGTTCCCCTCACAGACCCTTCAAGTATCCCTATGTTCCAGGGACGTCCCCGATTTAGAGAAGCTGTCCTGGTTTCTGATTTGATCCTGGAATGTCCCACTTTTCCTTAGGATGTCCCCATTTGCCTTGGAGAAATGTTGGAGCGTATGGAGTTATCCAGCTCCCTAGCTGTCTGAAGGCAATCCTGTATAGGGAAGGTTTTTTAAAAAAATGTTTAATGTTTTATTATGTGCCAGGGCAACCCAATAAGATGTGTGGGGTATAAATAGTAAAATGATCATTATGGAATGGGATGTCCCTATTTTCATTGGAGAAACATGGGGGGGGGACGCCCTCCCTCCAACTGAAATGTCACTCTGGTTATGGCCAACTTGTTTCTGAATATTTGTGTGGAGAAGGGTCCCCAAATCTTAAGAAAGAAAGCTGTTTTCTTTCCTGCGACCAGCAAGCAAGAATACTGTTACATTCAATTTTGGGTTGGATATGCAGGAATTATTGTACAGGACCGTTAATATATTTGTCTACTTACATTTAACATGGAAGATTTGCAATTTTTTTTAGTTAGTAGTTAATGTCAATGTAATTGAAAGAGCATACTTAGGGGTTTAAAAAAAAACCACACAGTCAAAATTACATTGATGATTCCCTATGTAATACGTTAAAAAAGAATTGTTTTGCAGCAATTGCAGCTATTACCATTTGGCAATTCTTGTATGCAGTTGTTTAAAAGCTGTGCCTGGAGTCAAAATAAATGGCCTTTTGGCATAGTAAAAGTGAGAAAACCCTTGTGGCAATGAGCATAGCACAACTATCAAACAATAAGGCATCTGAGTTATTTGTAGCACAGAGGTGGAAGTGAAAAGGCTACATTTATTTGCACAGCTCTTTTTAATTTAAAAAGCTCTATGTTGTGTCAATCATAAAATCAGATAGTGCCGCAGTAATTGTTACAAAGTCTGTAATTGAGAAATATCAGCTGAGATTAGGTCAAGACAAGCCGTGTTTGCAGACAAACGTCTGACTCTTGTTTCAGTGACAAGTTAAATAACACTCCAGCCTGAGACAAATAAAAAACATAAGATTTCTTACCTGCGTTGGGAAAGGATTGTTGACAGTGAACAGCATTAGGGAACATTATAGGTGGCATTGTTCAAACAGCTGGAGAACTGTAAGGAAGCGGGTGATGGATAGATCAAGGCTATCGGAAGTGAAGATGGGGATTTGATAATGAATGATGGAAGCTAGCTCAGTGTTTGCAAAATAACAGAAACTCGCTGTGAGAGCTGAGAGGCAATAAGCTATTTGAGTGGTTGTCAAAGAAGGCAAGATACGTTGGAAAAGGAGCCAGGAGAAACAATATTTTTAAAGGCTGTATTATTAACTACTAGAGTACGGTATTCGAGAGGCCTTGCTACAGCTATTGCATTACGTGGCACCCATCAAAGAATGTACAGGTTTCAAAACTGAAATACAGAATGGTATCCAAAATGTACACACTTTTATTATGGGCATCTCAGTCTTCAAAGCTGATACCATATTCAGCATTCAGGTCTGCTCTGCTTGTTTTTTCTTATCTGGCTTTTGAACTTGAGACATAAAACAGTGTCCTGGACTTATGTGCTTTCATTTTCATATTGTAAACTTCCAACCTGGTGGAATCCTGAAGGAGTAAATTGATTATTATTTAATCACTCAACTAGGTAAGTTTTTTAATAAAACAAAAACAAGCAAACATTATTTCAGCCACTGGAAAAGAATACAGTGGTACCTTGGGTTAAGTATTTAATTTGTTCCAGAGGTCCGTTCTTAACCTGAAACTGTTCTTAACCTGAAGCACCACTTTAGCTAATGGGGACTCCCACTGCCACCATGCAATTTCTGTTCTCATCCTTAAGCAAAGTTCTTAACCCGAGGTACTATTTCTGGGTGAGCGGAGTCTGTAACCTGAAGCGTATGTAACCTGAGGTACCACTGTAAAGGTAAAAGGTAAAGGACCCCTGGACTGTTAAGTCCAGTCAAAGGCGACTATGGGGTTGCGGTGCTCATCTTGCTTTCAGGCCGAGGGAGCCAGTGTTTGTCTGTAGGCAGTTTTTCCGGGTCATGTGGCCGGCATGACTAAACCGCTTCTGGCATAACAGAACACTGTGATGGAAACCAGAGTGCACAGAAATGCTGTTTACCTTCCTGCCGCAGCAGTACCTATTTATCTACTTGCACTGGCATGCTTTCAAACTGCCAAATTGGCAGAAGCTGGGATAGAGCAACGGGAGCTCACCCTGTCACATGGATTCAAACCGCTGACCTTCTCATCTGCAAGCCCAAGAGCAGGCACAGGCAAACTCGGCCCTCCAGATGTTTTGGGACTACAACTCTGATCATCTCTAGCTAACAGGACCAGTGGTCAGAGATGATGGGCATTGTAGTCCCAAAACATCTGGAAGGCCAAGTTTGCCTATGCCTACCCAAGAGGCTCAGTGGTTTAGATCACAGTGCCACCCGCATCCCTGGAAAAGAATACTCACTGTCCCACAGCATGGCTAAAAATGCTGCAACTTATTTCTGGAATTAACTCTGATGCTCTTGTCAGACATGACATATAAAATCTCTGGGACAGCTCTGTCAGTAGAGCATGAGACCCTTAATCTCAGGGTTGTGGGGAGTATCTGTTAGTGGTCCCCAGCAGTTCAGAGATGCATGGCTTATAACTTCCAGAAGTCATGCACTCCATAATGTGGTCGCAATCCCATTTAACTCCTTCATGACTGAGATTAAACAGGCCCCCTCCCTGCTGAACTTCAAGTGCTTGGCAAAGGCTTTCCTCCTTCAATAAGCCTTTCTAGCTGGCTTTCTGGTTTGAGGACTAATTTTAATTGTTCTTATTCTTTGTACAGTGGTACCTCAGGTTAAGAACTTAATTCGTTCTGGAGGTCGGTTCTTAACCTGAAACTGTTCTTAACCTGAGGTACCACTTTAGCTAATGGGGCCTCCTGCTGCCACCGTGCGATTTCTGTTCTCATCCTTAAGCAAAGTTCTTAACCCGAGGTACTATTTCTGGATTAGCAGAGTCTGTAACCTGAAGTGTATGTAACCTGAAGCATCTGTAACCTGAGGTGCCACTTTATAGGTTTTGGAAATGGCTGAATGCACAAAAAGGTGCACATTTCCTCCAAAAGAGACATCAAACTTTTGATTCCTGAGTATGCTAAAGCTATACTAAAGCACTGGGGAACGCAGCAGTAAAAAAATTTTTAATCGCAGGTTTTTATGGGTATTTCCTTTCTACATGTATGTACACACTGCTTAGATATTCTGGATATCAAGTGGTTTATAAATACAATCAATCAATCAATCAATCAATACGAAAAAACTTCCAGCTTCAAAGGATCTCAAATGACTAGATCCATTTGTTCTTGCTGATGCCTCTCGCCTCAAACTCCTTCCAAACACATACAAGTCTCCATCTCTCAGTAAGTTAAAACCCTGCTTCATTTTCCATGAAGCCTTTGAGATTGTCTCTTAGTCCTCATGTCCAACTTAAAGAAAGAAAAACCTGTGGAATTTAAGGTACTGGTGAATGCCTGTCAATATACCTCACTTACTCTGTTCTTGTACTGTACAGTGGTACCTCGGGTTAAGTACTTAATTCGTTCCGGAAGTCCGTTCTTAACCTGAAACTGTTCTTAACCTGAAGCACCACTTTAGCTAATGGGGCCTCCCGCTGCTGCCATGCCGCCAGAGGACAATTTCTGTTCTCATCCTGAAGCAAAGTTCTTAACCTGAAGCACTATTTCTGGGTTAGTGGAGTCTGTAACCTGAAGCGTATGTAACCTGAAGCGTATGTAACCTGAAGCGTATGTAACCTGAGGTACCACTGTACTCTGTTTTACTTATTTAAGCTCGTATCTAATTTATAGATGACTCAATTTGCTGAAAGCAATCTAATTTACATAGTGCAAAAGAGCAATATTTACACACTATAAAAATAAAGATATCTCTCATAAGTATATAAAACTATAAAAATAAAAATAAGGACCGACCACACAGTCTGTGAGTGGTAATGAGGGGGAAATATGAATACTTGTGAGGTAATTCATTTATGAGAGAATTTCAGGAAATTTTTGATTATTTTACTGTGTTCTTTCCAAGTTAAAAAGTTGTGTTCTTCACAAATAGTCTTTACACACACGCACGCACGCACACACACACACACACACACACACCCTCTTATTGGTGTGAATCCCAGGGGTGCTTTAAATAAAATGCTCCTAGTTGTAAAACAGATGGGGAAGCATTTTAGAAGGTGCCAGCTTTATTTATGGAAGCATGAAATTGAATTTAGTAGGTGAATTTTGCCAGTATGAAATGCAAACCCTCAAAACAGGAAGTGGATTTTTATTGCTTATTTATTTTATTCCTGGATCAGCTGCCGAGGACCGTAGAATCCTTCCTCTCAGGAATTATTTGCTTTCCAACTCTGAACCACAACATCTCGACCATCGGTTGCACATCACATCTGCTGCCAGAACTTCAACTACAAGCATATGCTTTGCTGTCTATCTTAACTGATCTTCTATAGATTTATATGAAGGAAAAAAATGCTTTGCATTTGAGATAGGTTTCTTGATTTAAAACAATGGGAACCGATCTGCCTGAGCCAAGGGAAAGAATGTTTCCTCCAACTTCCAGTCGCCGACAACAAACTGCATCTCGAACAGGGCAAAAATGTTGGCTCCAAAGACCTTACAGATACCAAAGATGGACTGAACTCTCAGGTCACCTTTTTGCTTCTGCTACCACACATTCAAGCTGAACAGGCGTTGTTTGTTACAGGAAAAGGTGGAAGGCGGCAGAAAGGCAGGCAAGACTGCTTAACTCCACCCCACTCCTAGAAAAGCTTCATGGCTGCTTTTAGAAATCAGAACAAGTTCAAGATGTAGGACTAGATCCAGGTTTTGGAAAAAGGTTTTACAATCCTGTGAAACACATACTTGGGAATAAGCCCCATTCGGAGTCAACTGACTTTCTTCTAAATAAACTTGCAGGTGACTTGGTCAATGGATGAAGCTTCCAGTGAGGAGGACCGATCCCTTTTCCCTCCCTCTCCAGTTAGGTTTTGCACATCGAGGTCCCCAAGACACCCCAAATAAGAACACAATGACACTTGATTTTTGTTTAAGGTTTTTGGGATAATTTTGGCCACGACTTTATTAAAAATACAGCAATGTGAGTGGTTGCTTAGGCATTGGTAGCGACTAACTGACCCCGCACGGGGACAGCTCTGACATTCGCACACCCCGCGAAGTCAGAAAGGGTAAGTCACCTGGGGAGAGAGACAGGACTGGGAACCATGCCTCACCTCTCCCCAAATGCTCCCAGAGGTTCTTGCGTGGCCCTAGCCCCTTGCCAGGGGGTTCAGACAAAAGCATGGGGAGCCCCTGGGTTCCTTTAACGGAAAACCCTTGCAGCAGCAGCAGCATTTTGGAGGGGCAGGCACAGGCAAATCCATACCCCTCCACCAACCAATTCCCAAGCCAATGCCTAACCGCAACCTTACAAGTTGTGACGATTTACTACGCAGTAGGCAAAAACCAAATGGCACCAGCCAATCAGCCAAATGGACAAAATTCCTACCAGGCCCCTGCCCAAAGCAGACGACCCCATGGCAGGCATAACAAAGTCAGGCAAACAGCCTAACATTAGGGAGGGAGGGAGGGTGATCTGAAGCACACAGCGAAAGAGTAAGCTCGTCACTGTGTGCAGTGTATTTAACAAACAGGGCTGTCAATCAATAAATGGCATCATATAAATCTCCCCAGTAACAGCCCGCCCCTGCTTAAAGATGGCCAAACTCTTTGCCCAGCAACAGTGAGGTGTCTTGTCAGCCCCCACCGCAACACGTGCTCTCCATGAGGGAAAACACGCTTTACCAGAATTTCATACAGATTTTTCATGACTTGTGACGGTACCAGCCCAAGGTGTATTGCTACCTGATGACAAGATGGCACCCAATCCAGTCCATGTACAGATTGCCGGGCAGTTAAGTCTTACTTTAACATTGGTGATAGGACAGCCTTCTCCACCACACCTCAGGGAAGTTTTCTTAGGGAGTGCAGAGAACATAAAGCTCTGTTCTCCAACAGAAGGGCTCAGCCAGACTTCTGGAGGCAGTCACCTCTCTCTGGTCAACAGTAGGATGGGCCCGGACCTGTGAAAAGCAATGACCATCATAGGATTTCCTTACATTATGCCTAGTGGCACCTCTTCCAGAAACCAAAACATGCTCCTTCCAAGAAACACTCATTTTCTTTCCTCTAGATTTACAGGGTAGCTAAATGTGGCTATGTATTATTTCTCTTTCGGCAATTCGCTTGCAATTTCTACACTATAAACATCAGTTCTGCTTGGGGATGATTTCTTCTTGTTGTGGCAAAAGCAGAATTAGGGAAAAACTGGGAACTTGTCTCCTTCTCCAAACTTGCATTTTTATTGATCGTTGTATTACAGTGGTACCTCAGGTTACATACGCTTCAGGTTACATACGCTTCAGGTTACAGACTCTGCTAACCCAGAAATAGTGCTTCAGGTTAAGAACTTTGCTTCAGGATGAGAACAGAAATCGGGCTCCGGTGGTGCGGCAGCAGCAGGAGGCCCCATTAGCTAAAATGGTGCTTCAGGTTAAGAACAGTTTCAGGTTAAGAATGGACCTCCGGAACTAATTAAGTACTTAACCTGAGGTACTACTGTACAGCTTTCCTCCAAGGATCTGACAGCCCCACAGATGCCCTTCTGTTATCCTCAACACAACCTTGTGAGGTAGGATAGATGGTGATATAGCAACGGGCCCAAGGTCACCCAGTGAGCTTCATGAGTGCATGGAGGTGGAAATCTGGAGCTCCCCAGTCCAATTCCAGCATTCTAACCACCTGGACTATGCTGATTCTTTCAGTGGTTCTGCTGTGTATATAAAACTTCCATATGAGGTAGTGACAGAGTCGACTCACCAAATCTCAAGCAGTCGCATAGAAAACTTCCTCATACCAAGTCAGAACACCAGTCCATTTAGCTCATTATTGTTTCCATGGACAGGCAGTGATTTTCCAGAGATCCAGAGAGGAGCTTTTCTCAGTTCCACCAGGAGATGATGGGAATTAAACTGGGGAGGATTTTGTTTGCGCAGCATTTACCCCTGAGCCACAACCCTTTGCTTGTGTCACAAGACAGAGTTATTGTACCAGATTACTCTTTCCTTTCTTGGTACCCACGCCTGACATTTGCCCACCCCTTGGGGTGGGAGGAGAGGGACAGAGCACAGCATTAATGCAGAGACAATTTGTCTTCATTAACCTTGGTGGGATGAACTGGCCTATCATTCAGTTATGCTCTCAGACTGGACGGCGTATTTGCAACTGATGACATGGTTATTAGATGAACCTTTGCTTCCCCGTTCCAGTTCCTTCCTTTCTTTCTCTTTCCAGCATTGCGCCATCACATGTTTTGACAAGGATTTATTGCCTAGTTGTACCTTCACCAGTTTATATTTCACCTAAACTTGACTTCTCTGATGGGGGTAGGAACTGGCAATGGGCAGTGGAAGGACCTGTAAAGAAACAAAAAAAACAAAACAAAACAAAACAAAACAAAACAAAACAAAACAAAACAAAACAAAACAAAACAAACAAGAAGTAAAAGAAGATTTGTCAGTCATCAGAACTCAAGCTTTTATGAACAGTTTATTTGATAGATTGACGTACTATTGCCATCAAACCATAGTTCAATGGTGGTGGGTTAATAGTTTTGTCCCCAGAAATACAAGGATGTGCTTCTAGGAGAGCTTAATGGAATTTGCTTTTAGGGACCTGCAGCAAGGCTGTCAGATTCCCTGCTAGCGTGGCTAATGCTCAGGGATAATGGGATTTGTAGTCTAGCAGTGTCTGAAAAGCCACAAGTTCCTGACCCCTAGTCTCAGATATGTCCCACATTTCCCTCAATTATTGGGTTGGTTGTGTACAGAAAGACCCACTAGTACAAGCCAGAACAGTGTATTTAACAGCCTTAGCATTACAATATGTCCCATCCTTACCCTTGCCGTACAATGAGGACTAGAATACTCGCACAAAGAGCACAATTTTCGTGTTTGGGTTTGTATAGATATTATTTTGTGCCGCTTCGATATTTCTCACGATATAGAAGGATCAATATTAGGGACTGAAAAGGGACAAGGGTACCCATGAATACCTGGAAAATAGGTACAATCGCAGAGTATGATACTGATTTGAAGATTATGTAGCTTATGTAGATGCAAGTGTTCATGCAAGCTAATCATGGCTGGCCTTATGTTTCCCAACACTGGGTCTTCAGCTGTTTTTGGACTACAACTCCCATCATCCCTAGCTAGCAAGACCAGTGGTCAGGGATGATGGGAATTGTAGTCCGAAAACAGCTGGCGACCCAAGGTTGGGAAACTGCATTAGACAGAGTGAGCCAACTGCCTCAGGTGGCAGATCCTGAAGGATGGGGAGTGGACAGAGCTGCATGTGCCATGCCAGCTTAGAAGCTAGCCTTCTGCCCTACGGTGCTTCAGGGAATGCTAGGCCACAGCCTGAGTTGAAGTAACATTCAACTGCAAGTCTACTCACTTTTTCTACATGGAATGCAGAGTGGAGGAAAGCTCGGGCGCCATTTTGTCATTCACCTCAGACCAAAAAATATATTGTCGGCCCCGCTTCTGTTTATGAAAGAGAGTGAAATGTGATTCTCTCGTGTATTTATTTAAATCTTACCACTGAAGTAATTGCCTGAGAAGCCATGATAGTGAGGAAGGAAGGCTTTACACCAGGATAACACAGGTGCTGTGTTTTAGCTCACTGAGGAGCAAATACTACCCTGCTCATTGGTCTCGTCTGTCATGAAAGAAAAAATAACATAAGCCAGGCTTATAAACCTGAACAATTCATCTTTGGAAGATACAGTCTACAAAGCTTAGGCAAAACAAAAAACCCCACCTTTGGGAGGAATCATATTCATCTTGCAGTAACAAGTATAATGTCTGACACCTCAGGATCAATTAAAAAACATGCCGGGGTCATGTTTCTTTGCAGAATGAGAGTTTAAGCTTGATATAACACAAAACATCTTGCAAATCTGGTATTTTGCTCCAACGCTGGAGCAAAATTCCCTTTTAGTTCCAGGCAAAAAAAATTATTCGGCAGCAAGTACCCATGGTCTTGAAGAGCCCTGTGCATTTAAAGAAAATCCTTTCTACTGGTTTCTGAAGCTTTATGTTTCCTTTCCCTTTGACCTTACTACAACAAAGCAGAACAATGAAGTCAAATGTATAGAACATAACATCCACAGCACCTAGAGACAGTGAATTTCCCTGTATAAAGAAGTTTAAGAGTTGCAATAAAAAGAGTTTAAATTCATTGAATAAACATACACAAATTTATTGGTTGATAACATAATAGATAGATAAGACAAGGAGAAGTATAATTTTATAACATGCAGAGAATAATATGTGCAGAGAAATCAGAGAGAGGAGCTGAGGGAGGCCCCTGATGGGGGAAGGGAGGGAGGGATGGGAGAGGGGGAGGAAATAATGTATGTGATTATATGGTTTGTTAAGTTGTTATGTTGAAATTGCTTAATAAAAATATTTTTTTAAAAAAAGAGTTTAAATTCAAATTTAGTGGATTAGAAAGCGGGCAACTAAAAAAATGAAATGTAAGCAAAAACGTCTATCCGTAAATGCATAATATTTCATATGTTGCAAAAGTTTGCATTTATTGGTGTAGAGGGGGCAGGATATATCTTTTATTGCAGAGCAGGAGTTGCCACCAACCATGAACAGCATCTGCCCAACAGACTGAGCAGAGGCACAAGTCACCTGGTGTCTTCCCCACAAGGGTGAGATCCGGTCCGCTCCCTAAACTGTGCCGCATAACAAGTTGAACATGTTGCAGATATTAAATATTGCACAGTTTGAAGTGACTAGAAGCATAAGAGCTGACTCCTTTGGAAATGAAACATTGTCCAGGCCCATGGAAATAATATTCAAACGTTTACTGGTGGAACTTTCTTCAAAACAAATTAAAACATTAAAAATATCCATACACTAACTTGTGCTGTCCAGCACCGGCTCAGCATCTTACAAAATATGTAATAATCCAAACAGACATATAAGCAAAAGTCTCTCTCTCTCTCTCTCTCTCTCTCTCTCCAGCCTACTTTCCATCCTCCAGGCTGGTTGCTCTCCCTTTGTTGTTGTTGCTTAGTCGTTTTGTCATGTCCGACTCTTCGTGACCCCAAGGACCAGAGCACGCCAGGCACTCCTGTCTTCCACTGCCTCCCGCAGTTTGGTCAAACTCATGCTGGTAGCTTCAAGAACACTGTTCAACCATCTCATCCTCTGTCGTCCCCTTCTTCTTGTGCCCTCAATCTTTCCCAACATCAGGGTCTTCTCCAGGGAGTCTTCTCTTCTCATGAGGTGGCCAAAGTATTGGAGCCTTCAGGATCTGTCCTTCCAGTGAGCACTCAGGGCTGATTTCCTTAAGAATGGATAGGTTTGATCTTCTTGCAATCCATGGGACTCTCAAGAGTCTCCTCCAGCACCATAATTCAAAAGCATCAATTCTTCGGCAATCAGCCTTCTTTATGGTCCAGCTCTCACTTCCATACATCACTACTGGGAAAACCATAGCTTTAGGAGGCCAAGGCTCAAAGACAACTTTCAAAATGGAATTTGCAAACCAATACCTCTCATATGTTCTACATCTACAACCCTCACAGGTTAGCTACCAGAGAACAATAATCAGTTAGTTGGTCATTAACTCAGCAAGGAGCTCAGAGTCCTTTAGAAAAACTCTTGTGGGAAATCCTCAGCATTCGCAAGACACATTTAGCCATTTCCATTTTAGACCTATATCAGTACATAGGCATTTTTCATTTCTGTGTGAGTTAAACAATTATACTTAACAGAACATGGGCAGAATCTCCCTTGAGACCTTTGCACGTATAGGAGGAGCTGAGATGCACATGCATTTTGGGGGAGGAACTTGCATGCATCCCTCATCCTCTTTATGCCCGGACACATTACTTGAAATGCCTGAAGGGGTCTTCTGCCATCCAGTTCTCGGCACCATTTCCCAAGCTCTTAATATAGAAGTGTCATTAATCAAAAAGTCTCATTTAGATGGAGCCTACTACGATACACTCACCAAACAAACCACACAACTATGTTGAATAATAGGAACACATCGCCAAGTATGGACTACAGATATAACCCCTGTCCAACGAGAGGAAAGCACGAGGGGTCCTTTGGTTAAAATACATTTCCTAAGTTTGTAAATAAGCACGCATTTAGCAACTCTTTTATCTCTCCTTACACTCATCGGACTGAATCGGACACCAGCTATGCCAGTGATTTATGCCTCTCAGCTTTAAATACCAAAAATGATGTTATTTATAGACCCGTCCAATGTAACCTTTGGTGGTTTCTGCTGCCCAAACGAATGGAGTAAGCCTCTTTTTTCAGGGAGGGGTACGTGATGGATGAAGCCAAAATGCAACAGGACGGCCCTGGATGCCTTGGGAGGTGGTGGAGGGAGAAGGGAAGGGCCAAGATGAGGAGACCGTGGGGGGAGAGAAGGGGAGAGGAGATGTAACAACTGAGGGGGAGGCAGAGAAGAAGGGTAGACATGGTGGTGTAGCTTCAGATAGATTGTGCAGCCACTAGATAACAGTCATGTATTTCTTATTTAAAAATATATTTTTTATTAAATTTTCCGTAACAAGTTTCAGTTTATTTTTTTTTCAATTTTTTCAATTAATTTTCCAATAATTTTTTTAGACAAACAAATACACAAACAAACATAAATCTCAGCCTTATTTACATCAATCTTAGTAATATTGTTAAGTGACTTCCCCGTATCCCCCAGGTTGAATTTCAGTGTATATCATTTTAACAGTTTTCCAAAACCAAAGTTCTTATGAAATTAACTTAATCACTTAACATCTTTCTTTCTTCAAATTTGGCATTAAACATATTAATTACAGTGGTACCTCAAGTTACATAAGCTTCAGGTTACAGACTCCGCTAACCCAGAAATAGTACCTCGGGTTAAGAACTTTGCTTCAGGATGAGAACAGAAATCATGCTCCAGCGGCACGGCAGCAGCAGGAGGCCCCATTAGCTAAAGTGGTGCTTCAGGTTAAGAACAGTTTCAGGTTAAGTACGGACCTCCGAAACAAATTAAGTACTTAACCTGAGGTACCACTGTAATCACATTACATATTTAAATCCTAGGCCTATCTGATATTTGCAAGCTTTTCCAATTAAGTTAACTTAACATATTTAACTAAATAGTCTTTAAATTTCGTCCATTCCTGCTGGTAATCCTCCTCCTCCTGGTTGCAGACTCTTCCAGTCAGGTCGGCTAGCTCTGAAAAATCCATCATCTTCATCTGCCATTCTTCCACTGTTGGTATTTCTTCTGTTTTCCAGTTCTTCGCTAACAAAATTCTTGCTGCAGTTGTGGCATACAAAAACAATTTAACATCTTTTTTGGGCAATTCCAAACCTGTTATTCCAAGAAGAAAGGCCTCTGGTTTCTTAATAAATGTATATTTCAACATTTTTTTCAATTCATTATAAATCTTCTCCCAGAAGTCTTTCACCTTGGGGCAGGTCCACCACATAGGACAGAAGGTACCCTCTTTTTCTTTACATTTCCAACAAGTTTCAGTTTAAACATATCAATCACCTTTAGATTTAGGATTCTCAGAATCCCTTGACTTCCCCCCGCCCTTCTCTGGTTTCCATTGTCCATCCCTTCTTATACAACTTATCCTTTTCCCAATTCGTTATATCTATTGTTACCGTTTCCATTATATTTTGTCTTTTACAAGTATTACTCTAATCCTGCCAAAGTTTTTAACTGTTTACAATGTTCTCTTAAACAGACTACAAATTTTTCCCATTCTTTCCTAAACTTCTTCTCATCCTGGTCTCTGATTCTCCCCGTCAATTTCACCATTTCAGCATAGTCCATCATCTCCATGTATTTCTTTCATTCCATTTCAGCTTCTGCTGAGATTTCCATCATTTCCCTTTCTTTCCGCCTGCAAAATTTTGTGATTTTTTTTTAAGGGAATGTGGAGTATCGATTTTGCTTTGCTAAAATAACTACTTGTGGAGCCAAACCACTTATAATGGGCCTTGGGGACTCAATGCCAGTCTGAGTCCCCAGTATCTGCATAAGCTAATGTCCTGTTGAAAACATGTTTGCATTTTCATTGTCCATAAGTTACTTAACTTCTGCTAACACTGGGCTGCTCCAACTTATGCACAGCTATTATTATGCATTTCCAACTGCGCCTGGCTGCCCAAGGGATTGCCACGCTGCAGACTTTGTTCAGAACAGGTTTTTAATGGATTTTAATACAAAGGGCAGTGACTGTGCATGTTTCTGTGAGTGTGTCAGTTTGGAAACACAAAAGATATATCTTCTGGACTGTGTTGGCGGACCTGACAAAAGGGGACATGGATTCAGTCATTGCTCATTTGTGGTAAACACAGCTTCAGTGTATCTTTCAAGATCGACATGACCTAGACAACAAAAGTCAAAGGAAAAGCAATGCCTTGTGAGAGGCAGGCAAACGGATCCATCAGCCTAGCTCCATCCCTAAGTAGAGATATGTGACCGATTAATTGGCTGATGACTTGATGGCTGCTCCGTACTACATAGCTCAAAGAAATGTAATCTTTTCCTGAGGAAGAAGCTCATGGCCTGTTCTGCAGCCGGGTGACACTCAGAGTGGCAAAGACTTGCCCTCAAGGGAAAAGGATGTGCTTGAACATCTGGCTTCAAACCTCAGGTGTTTGTTCTGAGCTGAAAGTAAGGCAATGTCAGGCTTCCTTCAGGGAATCCTCTCCCTCCCACAATGGGATCCCAAGAAACAGATAAACTAGAAGAGTTCTTACCAAGTAAGGTAAAGGTAAAGGGGCCCCCGACCATTGGGTCCAGTCGTGACCGACTCTGGGGTTGCAGAGCTCATCTCGCTTTATTGGCCAAGGGAGTCGGCGTACAGCTTCTGGGTAATGTGGCCAGCATGACTAAGTGTTTCTGGTGAACCAGAGCAGAACACGGAAACACCGTTTACCTTCCCGCCAGAGCGGTACCTATTTATCTACTTGCACTTTGACGTGCTTTCGAACTGCTAGGTTGGCAGGAGCAGGGATCAAGAAACGGCAGCTCACCCCGTCACGGGGATTCAAACCGCTGACCTTCTGATCGGCAAGTCCTAGGCTCTGTGGTTTAACCCACAGCGCTACCCGCGTCCCTTCTTACCAAGTAGTTTATTCAATATTCATACAATACAATATTCATATTCATACAATATTGATACGAAGGAATGCGGTCTCCTTTAGATAATGGCATTGCTCCAAGTCTCACTCCCTCAGTCCCTCCTATTTTACATCACCTCTGTGCCGGCTGATCTGTGCTTTCTGCCTTTGAGCTTTCTGTTCTACTACTCTCAAGGCATGCCTAGTCTGGGGGGGGGTCAGGAATGCTTTCTAGAAACACCGAGTCTGTCAGCTCTCTCCCCCCTTCTGCTTTTTCTTCCTGCTGCTCTCCCAATATTTCCCAGCTTCTCCCCTCTGCAGCCTCTGAACTATCACCTTCTGCAAGTCACCGTTCTAAATCTATACTGTCCTCCTCTTCTCAGGAAGGTGCAGGAAGGGGGATGGCGGCGGTCCCCACCATTCCTCCTCAGTCCAGCCCCTGACAGGAAATGGTGCACACATCCATGTACAGAGGCAGAGTGGTGTGATATTCAGACATGCCTCTTAAGAACAGATCTTGACTATAACAGCAGTTCTCAATCCTGTTTGGGTGAATGTGGTTTTCTCCTTGGATAGGCCAGTTAGATCTGGTCAGGAAGTGGTAGCCAATGTGGGCACCATGGTCTCCCCCTAGTGCCCATGAACTCTCTGAGCCCCCTACCTGCCCCTGCCCTTTAAGTCATGAGATGGCAAGCGTGGTCATCTTTGCCTCCCTTGAAAAGCACATAGAGATGAAGGAGGAAGTTGGAAGGGTGATTCTCTGACTTTTACCCTCCAACAGTTCTCCAATGAAAATAGTGACATCCTATTCTTCTTCTAGTATTATGGTTGTTGTTAAATTTATACCCTGCCCACCCGACTGGGTTGCCTCAGCCAATCTGGGCGGCTTCCAACATATATAAAAACACAATAAAACATTAAATATTTTGTTTTTAAAAAACTTTCCTATACAGGGCTGCCTTCAGATGTCTTCTAAAGGTTGTATAGTTACTTATCTCCTTGCCTTGGGGATTGCATAACTCGATACCCTTCAACATTTCTCTGATGAAAAGAGGGATGTCTTAAGGAAAAGCGGAGCTTTCCAGGATCAAATCAGAAACTGGGACAGCTTCTGTAGATCTGGGACTGTCCCTGGGAAATGGGGGCACTTGGGGGGCCTGTTACTTGGCCTTTGACACCAGAGAGTTGTATTTTCAAGACTCACCCTGTTGTCATCCAATGCCCTTTTGTGTTGCGGGGAGGGGTTATTGGGTTGTTTTTGTTTTTATTATGTACTTTGTATTTTTATACTGTGATCTTATCCTGGGAACTGCCCTGAAACCTGTTGGTATACAAATTTAATTAATAACAACAACAGCAATAATAATAATCATGTCCCCCTCTTAAAGGGGTTATATTTTGGGTGTCACTGGCCATACACTGAAAGGTCGTCAGTGAACTACCCTGTGTGTGGGGATATGGGCTTGGCTGCCTGCTACACTTACGTCTCACAGAGCACCCCCATATCCCATTTACCCTGATTAGCCCCAGTTTCCCCCCCCCCCCAAGCTGGGGGGCTGGGAGGGATACACGCCCAAGGCCTAAGCCAAGGTCTTCCTACATTTGGAAGTTTAATAAAGTTGTGGCCTAATTTTAATTCCATATAACGTTGTCAGAGTCTTTATTCCTTCCTTATGTTCCCTGGGGAGTGGGGCTGTCGCCGCCTGGTCATGCAATAACAACAATAATTATAATTTCGATGGCTGTAACTTGCCCTAGGACCTGCTAGTGAAGGAGGGTAATAAAATGAATTACACAAGGGGTGATTTCTGGTTTTCCACCATTTAGCAATATAGGAACAAAGAGTCAGATAGGTAGATTAATGCTCAGTAGGTGTAGGAACAATGGAAACTTGAATGTAAAGGGATAAATTCCATTTTACATACTTGTAAAAAGCTGAACATGGATTAAAAGCCATATAAGGAAACTTAGTATAGAATCATAGAATCATAGAATCATAGAATTGGAAGAGACCACAAGGGCCATCGAGTCCAACCCCCTGCCAAGCAGGAAACACCATCAGAGCACTCCTGACATATGGTTGTCAAGCCTCTGCTTAAAGACCTCCAAAGAAGGAGACTCTACCACACTCCTTGGCAGCAACTTCCACTGTCGAACAGCTCTTACTGTCAGGAAGTTATAGTAGTGTCAGTTGAGAGTAGTGTCAGTTGAGTGCTGGTGGTTGCTAGGTTGCGGAGGTCCTTGTGACACGCCCTTCATTGTGACACCTCCCTCTGCTGGCTCCTTGGTCCCTAGGGCTCTAGAGGCATAGCGATCTCTTTTGTTTTGATCATTCAGTGAGTGAGAGAGAAAGTGAATGGAGATGTAAGTAGACTTTCTCATCAGCATCTTCATTCTGTGCTGATAATGCTCTCTGACAGTCTTAAAGGTAAAGGTACCCCTGCCCGTCAGGGCCAGTCGTGACCGACTCTAGGGTTGCGTGCTCATCTCGCTCAAGAGGCCGGGAGCCGGCGCTGTCCGAAGACACTTCCGGGTCACGTGGCCAGCATGACGAAGCTGCATCTGGCGAGGCAGCACCAGCGCCACACACGGAAACACCGTTTACCTTCCCGCTAGAAAGCGGTCCCTATTTATCTACTTGCAATTAGGGGTGCTTTCGAACTGCTAGGTGGGCAGGAGCTGGGACCGAACGACGGGAGCTCACCCTGCCGCGGGGATTCGAACCGCCGACCTTTCTTTCTTTTCTTTTTTTTTATTAATTTTTTAGAAAAATTTTCTTTTACAAATTTAAATAACACATTCACATCCACTATAATGCCAAATTCTTTTGGACTTCCCCCAGCTCCCTCCACAATCCTCATAATTTTATATTTATTTCACATTTCCTTTATAATTGTATTGCCAGTTAATTAATCTTTACAACTCTTATCCCTCCCACAATACCCTTTGTCATCACAAAGCCTCTTTAAATCCAACTAGCGTTGTCTGTTCATCACAAATATTTTCCAGATAAATCGTAAACTTTCTCCAGTCCTGTGTGAACTTGTGATCTTTCTGATATCTGATTTTTCCTGTCAGTTTATCTAGTTCAGCAAAGTCCATCAATTTCCGTCTCCATTCTTCCAATGTTGGTAATTCTTCTTGTTTCCATTTTTGAGCCATTAAAATTCTTGCCGCAGTCACTGCATATTGAAAAAGTTTATAATCACTTCTATTAATTTCTCTTCCTGTAATTCCTAACAAGAAAGCTTCTGGTTTCTTCACAAACGTGTATTTAAACATCCTTTTCAACTCATTATATATCATTTCCCAGAAGCCTTTTACTTTCTTACACTCCCACCACATATGGTAAAATGTCCCTTCCCTCTCTTTACACTTCCAACATTTGTTACATGTCTTATACATTTTTGCTAATTTTACGGGAGTGATATACCATCTGTATACCATTTTCATAATATTTTCCTTTATCGTCATGCATGCAGTGAATTTCATATTTTCCTTCCACACCTTCTCCCAGTCTGCTAACTGTATATTATAACCAAAATCCCTGGCCCAGTGTATCATAACTGATTTAACTTCTTCATCCTTTGTTTGCCATTCCAGTAACATTTTATACATTTTTGACAATACCTTGTAGTCATTATTAATTATTTCCTTCTGAAATCTAGACTCTCCTTCAATATATTTCCTCTCTTTACAATCCTTCTTAAACATATCATTTGTTTGGAAGTAGTGCAACCAATCATATACATATTTTTTAACTTGTTCATATGGCTTCAGTTTCCATTTCCCCCCTTCTTTAATTACAATATCTCCATAAGTCATCCAATCCTCTCTCATATTTATCTTTTTAACACTCATGACCTCTAGTGGGGATAACCAATGTGGTACATTTGGTTCCAAAATATTTTGGTACCTATCCCATATTTCTATAAGGGCACCTCTGAAAATGTGGTTGGCAAAACTTTTATGAGCTTTCTTCTTTCCTAACCATAGATAGGCATGCCAGCCAAACCTATTATCAAACCCTTCCAAGTCCAGTAGCTTATTGTCTTTTAGTGTTATCCAATCCTTTATCCACCAGAGACAAGATGCTTCATAATAAAGTTTCAGGTCCGGCAGGGCGAAGCCACCTCTTTCTTTCGCATCAGTTAGTAGTTTAAATTGTATTCGTGGCTTTTTGCCCTGCCAGATATATTTTGAGATCGTTCGACCTTTCGATCAGCAAGTCCTAGGCTCTGTGGTTTAACCCACAGCGCCACCCGCATCCCTCTGACAGTCTTAGGGAACATTTAAAATAGGGAGGTCCTAAGGAAAAGCAGGACATTCTGGGATCAAATCAGAAACTGGGACAGCTTCTGTAAATCTGGGACTGTCCCTGGGAAATAGGGATATATGAAGGGTCTGCTTTTGTACAGATCCCTTTGGGGGAAAGAGGGATGTATGCATGTGTATGCACTTTCTCTCTGTCTCAGGCAGGGGGGAGCTGATCCAGGGAGGGGGAGAGAAGTCACAAGATTGAGTGATACCCTCCAAACTCAAAGATCCATATGTGCCCAAGGAGCTCAAGCATAGGTGATCCCTGTAGTGTTTTTGTGTAGTCCAACTTGCTAGATCTTCTATATATGTGCCTGCTGTTCCTGAATAAATACCCTTACTCCTGCTGCGTCTTGGCTTTAGGGCAGGCAGGTTGCAGAATCATCTCGAAACAGTGACTATCCTTCTCTAAGCCCTCACAGCCGGAGAAGGAGACTCTACACTGATAGTGTAAGACAGGGGTCAGCAAACTTTTTCAGCAGGGGGCCAATCCACTGTCCCTCAGACCATGTGGTGGGCCGGACTATATTTTGAAAAATAATAATGAACTAATTCCTATGCCCCACAAATAACCCAAAGATGCATTTGAAATAAAAGTACACATTCTACTCATGTAAAAACACCAGGCAGGCCCCACAAATAACCCAGAGATGCATTTGAAATAAAAGCACACATTCTACTCAGGGAAGTTTTTAATGTGTGATATTTTAGTGTATTTTTGGTTTCTATGGAAGCCGCCCAGAGTGGCTGGGGAAACCCAGCCAGATGGGCGGGGTACAAATAATAAATTATTATTATTATTATTACTCATGTATAAACACCAGGCAGGCCCCACAAATAACCCAGAGATGCATTTGAAATAAAAGGACATATTCTACTCATGTAAAAACACGCTCATTCCCAGACCGTCCACGGGCCGGATTTAGAAGACGAATGAGCTGGATCCGGCCCCCAGGCCTTAGTTTGCCTACCCATGGTGTAAGACATTCACTGACTCCAGTTCAGGTCTGACAAGGTGAAAGAGCAAAACGGTTAAATTGGGAAACCCCAAATGCATGGCACATCCCTTTGAAGAAAGGAGAAGAAATGGTGGGTTGGGGGAAAGCGATGCTCAGTTCTTCTGGTCCATCTTTCACATGAGGGGCACACAGTTCCCCTGAAGGATACATGAAGGATACCTTCCAGAAGCCACATTCTGAAGCTATTTTCAATCCCTGTGGGGCAAACCCTATATGTCTATATGTCTAGTATGGCTGAGAAGTGATCCTATTATTGGGGATGAATGGAACCACCCAGCCTCTCATTTTCTGAAGCTCAGAAACACACCTTATGTTATTTACACTGTGTGGTGTGTTTTTTAAGTACTTAAATGGGTCACTTTTGTTTTGAAGGGGATAAAACAGCTGCAGGGCTCTGGCCCATAACATACTATTTATCTGGATTGAGAACTCATGCCAGTTCCTGTCTGAGAATTGCTCTAATTCCTGGGGGCTATTGGTTGATTACTGCAACTAGGGGTGTTTTTTTGGCGGGGGGGGGGGGGGAATAGCAGCCCAGGAATTACTGCAGACTCCAGATTTGGATCTAGAGGAGCATATTCAAGATCAGCCCTGCGGCTGGTGTTCCTTTGGAGTATAAGTGCCTGGTTTAAGCATACATTTTTAAAAGTGTGAACAACATAGCATGTAGTTTGGCCTTGACTATGCACAATTTGCAGGTAATATGATATGTTTATTAAATTGTGTCCATTGTCTTTCTCCATCGAAGAGCTCAAGGAGAAGTGGGGACAATCACCACCACTTCATCATCTGGGCCAATCACTCTCAAACCTACAAAGAAAAGCAATTAAAATTATACCTAACTATCAAGTCAAGTCATTGTTTTACAAACAGATCATCACCCATCCCCTAATAGTCTTTGAAGACCTGGCAAAACAATGCCTGAACATGCAAATATAAAAAAAAAAATCCCTGTTACAAAATTAGGCAGATAAATGAATCCCCTTCAGTGGAGTTATCAATGTCTTTCTTTTGCGTTCCTTCTCAATAAAGAGATGGAAATGGTCTTTTTTCTGCCCAGAAACCACAACGAATTTCCCTCTACAAAAAAACAAAGCAGCAAATTTGGCCAAATGGACTCTGCATCTGATACATAACCATTTAAAATAGCTGTGGTTTCTTTGAACTTTGGCAACAGTGGCCAGTTCTAAATGAAAGGAGCACTATTACAGTGAATATATCACTGACATGGAGCAAGAATGTGCTTTTTTTAAGAAAAGGGGGGGTGGGAATGATCTTAACTGCCAACTGATGTAGCTATTAAGAAATAATTCAGATTCATGGCCAAGCTAACTAATGGGGGGGGGGTGCTAGGTAGAGTTCCATAAAGTTCCAGGATGCTGGAGTGATGCATGATCCAAAACAGACCGACAAGACCGGGGGTCATGTTTACATCGCCACAGTTATGTGCTGCAGTGGTCTACATGCTGATTACATGTCCATCACACGGTGCCTGTGGAAGCCATCCAAGCAGCTGCCACTCCTGCCAAAGCAAATAGAAGCATTCCGAAAACGCACAGCCTTATATGTCTGAGTGAATCTGTGGGAATGAGGTGACTCCGACTACCTGCCTTCCAGTGCGCGGCAAAAGATAAAATAAAAATAGCACCGTGTAATGCAAAGAGGTCGACCGCTGTTTCTATGACTTGAGCAAAGGATGGAATTGTTTTGAATGTTTGTGGTAGCACACAGAGTTCCTCTCCGGGGGGGGGGGGGGACATCTGCAAGTGTGTATCATGCCACACATATTGTCAGAGGGGTAGTGTACAATTACACAGACCAGAAAACACAGGGCAGACTCTGAGTTTGAGAGCAAAGGGCCCCATGGTGGGCTCCCTAAACAAAGGAGGCAGGCAGTGGCGACTGTGCCAGGTAACTGGGGGGTGCCATTTTAATTTCTCACAATACCTCTAAAGGTAAAGGGACCCCTGACCATTAGGTCCAGTCGTGGCCAACTCTGGGGTTGCGGCGCTCATCTCACTGACGCTCATCTCGCTTTACTGGCTGAGGGAGCCGGCATACAGCTTGCGGGTCATGTGGCCAGCATGACTAAGCCACTTCTGGCAAACCAGAGCAGCGCACAGAAATGCCGTTTACCTTCCCACCAGAGCGGTACCTATTTATCTACTTGCACTTTGACGTGCTTTCGAACTGCTAGGTTGGCAGGAGCAGGGACCGAGCAACAGGAGCTCACCCTGTTGCAGGGATTCGAACCTCCGACCTTCTGATTGGCAAGTCCTAGGCTCTGTGGTTTAACCCACAGCACCACCTGCGTCCCATACAATACCTCTAGAGTGATGCTATATCAAAGGCAAGTAGGTCCGTTCGCCCCCTTCTCGGGCAGGTGGTTTTGTGGGCAGGCCCCAGGCCTCCTCTGTTAACCGGCCTATTGCAGGCAAGATCATCCTCCTGCCACCAAATTGGCCAAAGGTGGCAGGAATTAGGGGGCATTTCCCTGGGTTCATGGGACCAAGGGCCTTTCGCCTTCTCTCTCACCGTGCCGGTTCTCCCACCCACCCTCCCTCAGTTTAGGCTTTTTTTGTGTGCAGATGGTACGACCTTGCTGTGGACAATGTCAGTCACCATATTTTCGGGGCCGGGCTGGAATTTTCCGCATCTGGCAAAATGGCACCACCATTTTGGTTTTCGCCTACCTCATAGCAATCATCACAACTTTGTAAGGTGGATAGACATTGGACAAGTCTAGTCTTGGTTGGTGCAGGGGCTCTAAGATGCAGCTTCCGGGCTGCCTCCACCTTCCCTGACCTCAGCAACTAATCTGTGAAGTGAGGCTTCATGCTGCCTATCAGAGTAAGGTTGCCATACGTCCCCGTTTCCCAGGGACAGTTCCTGGATTTACAAATCAGTCCCCATACAAAATTCATTGAAGTTGAAAAGTGTCCCCGGATTCATTGAAAAAAATCTGGTAACCTTACTGTAGATCTCGCTTGGACTACTGCAATATGCTCTAAGTGGGGCTACCTTTGAAGGTGACCCAGAAACTACAACTAATCCAGAATGCAGCAGCTAGACTGGTGACTTGGGAGCGGCCGCTGAGACCATATAACACTGGTCTTGAAAGATCTATACTGGCTCCCAGTACGTTTCCGAGCACAATTCAAAGTGTTGGTGCTGACCTTTAAAACCCTAAACGGCCTCAGTCCAGTATACCTGAAGGAGCGTCTCCACCTCCATCGTTCTGCCCGGACACTGAGGTCCAGCTCTGAGGGCCTTCTGGCAGTTCCCTCACTGCGAGAAGCCAAGATACAGGGAACCAGGCAGAGGGCCTTCTCGGTAGTGGCACCTGCCCTGTGGAACGCCCTCCCACCAGATGTCAAAGAGAAAAATAACTACCAAACTTTTAGAAGACATCTGAGGGAAGCTTTTAATGTTTAATAGGTTATTGTATTTTAGTGTTTTGTTGGAAGCCGCCCAGAGTGGCTGGGGAAACCCAGCCAGATGGGCGGGGTATAATTATTATTATTATTATTATTATTATTATTATTATTATATTGAAAACACAGAATCTGTAGGTACTTTTGTTACCCAAGAAAATCTTTCAATAAAAAGATTTTTTAAAAAAACAACCTATAGTTCTCTCTTAGCATTTAGCATCATGCAAGGTGTTTCATGCTGCTTGCACACCAACCATACCAAAAGGAGGGGTGGGAAAGGAGATGTAAGTCCTAAATTTCAGGGATAAATATGGTGTGTGGAGGATAAATTCAATTCAGTTTGCATTTAAAGCCAAACCGATCAAATTCACAGTTTTTGAAACCACTGTAAACTGAGACACAGCCACCCTTCAAATGTTGCAATGATGTGAATTTTGCGATGCCGCTCTCCAGCCAAACAATGTTTACCAAAATGTACATATTAGGTGAAACCGTGCATAAAAAGGAAGGTATTAGCAAAAATAGCATAGAAAAATGCATTATATTATTGCTTGCAAAATGTTGCTTGCAAAATATTATTGCTTGCAAAATGTTATTGCTTGCAAAAATGTGTACATTCGTCAAAATATGTAGATATTGGAAAAACAGAAAAGTAACAAAGGGAAAAAAAATGTGGGGGAAGTAAAGCAGAGTTGCAGAATGGAATAACCACAGCAATCCAATATACCAAATTATAATCATACTTCACTGAATATCAGATGGCATTTAAACAATACCCCAGCCATAATGAAGAATGAGTTTTCAAGGCCGTGATAGTCACCATGCTAGCAAATCTCTACTATTCCTTTTAAAGCAATATGTCTGTCCTCTTGCCCTCATTTGTCATTTAAAGTCAAAATCTGACACAATGGCAAAAGAAATGGCCATTGGCTCAATGCACACAACCATTTGTGTGTGTGTGTGTGAGAGAGAGAGAGAGAGAGAGAGAGAGAGAGAGAGAGAGAGACTGACTTATGTTGACCTGAGTTGCCTTTTTATGGTGGACCACGGGAATGATGAACTAGATAGAAACTCAGCACATTCTGGTTCAACCCGCTTCCAAAGAAGCAATGAATCACAACTGAGCTTTGTTTCACAGCTGTGCCTCAATCTCTGCCCATTCCTGCCTCCTGATGATAATTTCTAGCAAAACCCGCAGAACAAGCACTCCCAGCTTGTACAAATGTGTGTCATTCTGGGTCCTGTGGAAAATCTGTTCAATAAAGGATGTTTTGTTTCCCCACCCCCATGCAGTAGAGCTGGACTATCATAAATAAATATCCCCAGCGTGCTTGGTTCGGAAAACTAGCTCCAACCAACTGGGCAGGCAGTGGTGTGGGGAGCTGTCCCCGAGCTCACTGTCCATCATACACTTTTGCTCTAAGACATCTGCTAATAATACCAAATCTTTCCGAGAAAACCCGAAGAAATCCCAAATTATCTATCTGCCCTCCTTGGATAAACGGAGCAGCTGAGAATGACCCATAAAATGGTGTAGACAACAAAATTTATGAAAGTCAGCTTATTCGGTCTATTCTTTATTTAAAACATCTGGTTCAAAATTCTGCCAAAACTACATTATTGGCTGTCTAGCTAGCAATTACAAGCACACTGTATCTGTACATTAAATATGAGCCAGCTGCACTGCACCATTGCCGATTCATCTCCTGACCACGCACTGCAAGCCAACTGTTTCACCAACTGTTTGATTTACATGGAGTCAAAGTCCAGTAAGTCTAAAAATGCTTCCAGTTAGCCATGCTTTTTCAAAGAAAAGTACCTAGGAATGAAAGTGCAGGGGAAACATTTCGATCTGCACCATTGCTTCTTTTGAAACGTACAGAGCAGGTAAAAGCAATCTGATGCGCTAGTTGTATTTTTTAAAAAATGCTTGCTTTCATACTTTATTTCCTTTGCCATCTTTGGAAAACATCCTGCACCTACTGATAGCACACAGAGGGTAAAGCAGAGTGGCATGGCGTGGGAGGGGCCATAAGGGCAGTTGCCCCAGGTGCAAAATTGTTTGTTGTTGTTGTTTAGTTGTTTAGTCATGTCCAACTCTTCGTGACCCCATAGACCAGAGCATGCCAGACACTCCTGTCTTCCACTGCCTCCCGCAGTTTGGTCAAACTCATGCTGGTAGCTTCAAGAACACTGTCCAACCATCTCATCCTCTGTCATCCCCTTCTCCTTGTGCCCTCCATCTTTCCCAACATCAGTGTCTTTTCCAGGGAGTCTTCTCTTCTCATGAGGTGGCCAATGTATTGGAGCCTCAGCTTCAGGACCTGTCCTTCCAATGAACACCCAGGGCTGATTTCCTTAAGAATGGAGAGGTTTGATCTTCTTGCAGTCCATGAGACTCTCAAGAGTCTCCTCCAGCACCATAATTCAAAAGCATTGATTCTTCAGCGATCAGCCTTCTTTATGGTCCAGCTCTCACTTCCATACATCACTACTGGGAAAGCAAAATTGGGAAAAGCAAAATTGTTAGGGGGCACAAAATTTCAACACCCAGTGCTGCCTCAATACAGCTGCATGCTTCCGTCGCTGGACTCTGTTGCAAACAGCTTCTCCATGTGAACCAGAAAGTAACCTCTCCAGACAACAGAACATCTCTTCTTTTCTTATCTATGTGTCTGAAATTTGCTGGGTGGTGTGGACACTATTAGGCAGTTGAATGTGCATGTGTACTCTGTCCCCCTCCCTGGGCACTGGAAGTCCACGTTATGCCACTGGCGTAAAGGGCAAAGTATTCATGCATAACTCCAGGTGGCCATGTGTCGTACTTTCCAAAGGATAGTTCTTCATTTGAAGGGCTGCCCTTTCCCAGCCATGTTTACAAACCCATAACATTGGAGAGTGCGGTCCTTGAAGGTGCCCATCAACTCTTAGCAGCAGAGCAAACCCACACAAGTCATCTGGGCAAAGTCATCTCCACAATGGTAAGATGTGCACTGCCCTTTCTACTTACGGTCAAAATAATTTCTAAGTTTGCATCTCTGTACAATAATAATAATATAATAATAATTTATTATTTATACCCCGCCCATCTAGCTGAGTCTCCCCAGCCACTCTGGGCGGCTCCCAATCAAGTGTTAAAAACAGTAAAGCGTTAAATATTAAAAACTTCCCTGCACAGGGCTGCCTTCAGATGTCTTTTAAAGATAGGATAGCTGCTTATTTCCTTCACATCTGAAGAGAGGGTGTTCCACAGGGTGGGCACCACTACCGAGCAGGCCCTCTGTCTGGTTCTCTGTAAGCTCATTTCTCGCAATGAGGGAACCGCCATAAGGCCCTCGGCACTGGATCTCAGTGTCCAGGCTGAACGATGAGGGTGGAGATGCTCCTTCAGGTATACAGGACCGAGGCTGTTTAGGGCTTTAAAGGTCAGCACCAAGACTTTGAATTGTGCTTGGAAACGTACAGGGAGCCAATGCAGATCTCTCAGAACCGGTGTTATGTGGTCCAGGTAGCCAGTCCCAGTCACCAGTCTAGCTGCCGCATTCTGGATTAATTGCAGTTTCCGGGTCACCTTCAAAGGTAGCCCCACGTAGAGCGTGTTGCAGTAGTCCAAGCTGGAGATAACTAGAGCATGCACCACTCTGGTGAGACAGTCTACGGGCAGGTAGGGTCTTAGCCTGCGTACCAGGTGGAGCTGGTAGACAGCCGCCCTGGACACAGAATTAACCTGCGCCTCCATGGATAGCTGTGAGTCCAAAATGACTCCCAGGCTGCGCACCTGGTCCTACAGGGGCACAGTTACCCCATTCATACAAACATTATGGAAACTAAGCCTTACGAGGAGCGCTAGAAAGAGCTGGGAATGTTTAGCCTGGAAAAGAGGAGAGTGAAAGGAGATATGATAGACATCTTCAAATATCTCAAGGTCCGTCACATGGAAGAGGGAACGTGCTTGTTTGCTCCTGCTCTGCTCTTGCTAAGACTCGAACCAATGGCTTCAAGTGACAAGGAAGGAGATTCCAATATCGGAAAAACTTTCTGACAGTAAGAGGCGTTCGGCAGTGGAACAGACTCCCAAGAGAGGTGGTGGACTCTCTATGACTCTATGATTCAAAAGATATTCATTAGCTAGTTAGCTAGTTCTATATGCTTCCACAGACTGGGCTCACGTAGCCAGTACTGGAATCTGAATAGTTGAAATACCACAAGTATTTATGAGCTGGGCTCAGCATGATCCACAAACATCACAATGCGCTCCAGTCCTGTATGATTTCTAGCTCAGGGATGCTAAAAGCACCCCACTCCCACTCCATGACTTGGACATGCACCCAAGCTGATTATCATCCCCATCCCAAAATGTGGAGATTCACTCATCACTATTAGATGCACTTAATCAGCGCATAGCACATGAATCACGCACCTGGCTCCTAATCAAGTGGTGGGTCCAATTTATCATTCTGATTGTAGACTTTGTGTTCCTTAACTGGGCTCAGAGATCAAATTGCTTCATCGGTCATGATTTCCCAGCACACACAGTGCATAGCGGGGAAATAGATCTGGGCAGGCTAATTGGGTTGGGGAACTGGGGCAAGGAGCGATGTTGGTGCTGGCACTGAAGCTCTGGAAAAGCCATCCTTCCTGATTCTCTGTGACGTTTCATGCAAGTGTGCTGTCCACAGCAAAGGACCCTTTCACAAAATTATACCACCTACAGAATGTGATATCCTCCCAAGACCAGGTGAACCACACCTGCACAAGGTGAAACAGTTCCTGCAGGTGACCAACATTCTATAAGTAAACACCAAGTAAACAGGTAATGTGGGACATGGGTGGCGCTGTGGGTTAAACCACAGAGCCTAGGACTTGCTGATCAGAAGGTTGGAGGTTCGAATCCCCGCGACAGGGTGAGCTCCCGTTGCTCAGTCCCTGCTCCTGTCAACCTAGCAGTTCGAAAGCATGTCAAAGTGCAAATAGATAAATATGTACTGCTCCAGCGGGAAGGTAAACGGCGTTTCCTTGCGCTGTTCTGGTTTGCCAGAAGAGACTTAGTCATGCTGGCCACATGACCCGGAAGCTGTACGCCAGCTCCCTTGGCCAATAAAGTGAGATGAGCGCCGCAACCCCAGAGTCATCTGCGACTGGACCTAATGGTCAGGGGTCCCTTTACCTTTACCTTTAAACAGGTAATAATGCTTCTTTAGCACCTCCGTGCATGGTAACAACAACAACAACAACAACAACAACAACAACAACAACAACAACACTTTATTTATACCCCGCCCAACTGGCTGGGTCTCCCCAGCCACTCTGGGCGGCTCCCAACAAAATATTAAAAACATGATAAAATATCAAACATTTAAAACTTCCCTTAGCAGGGTTGCCTTCAAATGTCTTCTAAAAGTCAGATAGTTGTTTATTTCCTTGATATCTGATGGGAGGGCGTTCCACAGGGTGGGTACATTTTCCTTATCAAGGCAGTCCTCAAAGGATGAAATATAAGGCAGAATATTGGGCTCTCTGTTCAGTGGTATAAACATCTAACTTTAGACTGGTTGTGGCTGCCTTAAGGGGTCCTGGGCAGATATACACTCATGGATTTTAACATTAAGGTTAAGGTATGGTTTCCCCTGGGACATGGGTGGCACTTTGGTCTAAACCACTGAGCCTAGGACTTGTCGATCAGAAGGCTGGTGGTTCAAATCTCCGTGACGGGGTAAGCTCCCGTTGCTCGGTCCCAGCTCCTGCCAACCTAGCAGTTTGAAAGCATATCAAAGTGCAAGTAGATAAATAGGTACCACTCCAGCGGGAAGGTAAACAGTGTTTCCGTGACCTGCTTTGGTTCGCCAGAAGTGGCTTAGTCATGCTGGCCACACGACCCGGAAGCTGTACGCCGGCTCCCTCGGCCAATAAAGCGAGATGAGCGCCGCAACCCCAGAGTCATCCACGACTGGACCTAATGGTCAGGGATCCCTTTACCTTTACCTAAGGTATGGTTTTAGTAACATAGATGGACACATGACATCCTACTTCTTACATTCATAATGTGTTATTAGCTTGTCTTTTTTATTGCTTAATTTTTAATCATTTTATACTGTTGTATCGGTGAAACACTGCTCATATGTCCCTATGTGGCATTTTACCAATGGTATTCAGGGGGTGCTGTTCAGATAACATGCATAGATAACAAAGGACAAGGAGGGAGGGAGGGAGGGAGGGAGGGAGAATTAAAACGTAGCACTGGAGGGAGGAGGAGGGCGACCAGCCACCAGCATCAGGGGAAAAAACAGCGTTTTGGAAAATGGTGTGGCCGGATATTACTTACATTTGATGATTCTTCAACATCAACTTTGTTGGACTGGTCATGTTGTGCAGATGCTTGATTATTGTCTTCCAAAGCAACTACTCTATTCTGAACTTAAAAATAGAAAGTGTAATGCTGGTGGTCAACAAAAGAGGTTCAAAGACTCTCTCAAGGCAAATCTTAAAAAATGCAGTATAAACACTGACAACTGGCCTGCGAGCGCTCCAATTGGAGTACAGCCTTTACCAAAGGTGTTGTGGGCTTTGAAGATGCTCAAGATGAAAGGGAGAAACACGCTAAGAGGAAGGCATGCTTGGAAAACCATTACCATGATCAACTCCTGCCCAGAAACCTATGTCCCCACCGTGGAAGGGCATGTGGATCCAGAATTGGCCTCCACAGCCACTTATGGACTCACTGTTAAAACCGGAAGACAATCTTACTCGGCTACGAGTGATCGCCAAAGAAGAAGACATTTGACGGGAAAAACCAAGGTAAAACACAATTTACTGAACAAGAATGCCCTGCGCCATTTTAAAACGACATATCTAATACCGTTCTAATAGGAAGAAATAACGTTAAACACGTCGGTGTAGATCCAGCCCTGCTCTTTAGATGCATTCCTTCACTTGCTTCCAAATGCAGTTAGCTAGTCCTATAGTGTTTGGGGCTTTTCCGGCTCCTTCTGCTGAGTGGGGCCCTGAAGTTCTGCTCCAAAGTCCTGACTTTAGGGCACCGCTGTCTCTGTTTCTGCTTTAATCAACAGGAAGATTGGTCAAAACCAGGTTGGGCTCTACCACGGCTGTGCTTCATGCTTTTCGCTGGCTCCTTTCCACTCAGCTGTTATCAGGTTTTCCTAACAAACAGGGACGTTTTAGCAGCCCACATTTCTTCTGCTGTTCTGATTCTTAGCAGCTTTTCTCGCTCCCCAAAGAGACACCAAGTTCTTATAGATCAGGTGTCTTTGCACGCATGATTCACTAAGCTGTGTTGCTCATAGAAATGTCAGCTTTATATGTATTTATGAATGATAATGTTTTCATTCCTGGATGGTGGATAGCGATGGCACGTTCCTTCCGACACAAGCATTAGTAAGACAGATTGTGGTCCTGGGCTGCCAAGCAATTCAACCTAAGGCAAGGTTTCCAAATCAGTGCTTGCTGTAACCCAAATGAAAAAAAACAACATTTCTCTCTCTCTCTCTCCTTTCAGAGTTGCAGATTATGCTCTTGCCCTCAAGACTATTGCACAATAGGTTGGGTGGAAGTTTTATAAATGGTGTGCAGTAGAAAACTGTAATGGATGTCCATTTTGCCCAGAGAAATAATAATAATAATAAATTTTCATTTATACCCCACCCTTCTTGGTTCAGAAAACCAGGCTCAGGGCAGCTAACAAGAAATGCACATTATATAAATTTCTTATATTAAGGCTAAACAGTCATCTTTGCTTGCATGGCAAACAACTTGGGGGCCACCTTAGAATCTCAGACCCTCTGCTGTATTTCTATCCTCTAGCTCTGTTGTTTTATGATGGTTTTGTAACAATATTTTTTTTCTTGTTGTGAGCTTTCTTGTAGGCCTTTTTTTAGGACCTAAAGGCAGGATATATACTGATAAATAAATAAATCCCATCTGTGTAAGCTGTGCTCAACTACACAGAGGAACAATGAATGTACTAAAGGAAAATGATTTTTCTTAAGCCTGGGGGAGGAGATTTATCCCTTCCCCTAGCAAAAGAAATAAAGGAAGGAAGGGGTTTTATTCCTGATTTCTGCACACAGGGCACTCAGACTGGCTTCCCAACATTAAGAATGAAGATCAAGAAAAAAATAAAAATATTTTTAAAAGCAAAGAGTGAATCAGTAAGCATATTTAAATAAAAACAAAAATCAATGGGCAACACCCAGTTACGTTCACCCACTGGCACAACAGAAATCTACTTCCAGTTTCTTTTCTCACGTTCTGCATCCCACCGAGCAGATTTTGGGAGACATACAGGAAGAAGTAAAAGAAGGAGGGGCCGTACTGTGTGAGGAGATGGCAACTTAGGAGTTGCGGGAAAAGAATAAATACACCACTGTGGTGGTCTTGTAGGAAGTTTAAAGCTTACTGTGAAATGATATACAGTGGTACCTCGGTTTAAGAACAGCCTTGTTTAAGAACTATTCGGTTTATGAACTCTGCAAAAGCAGTAGTGTCCCAGTTTGCAAAATTTACCTCGGTCTAAGAACGGAAGCCGAACAGTGGATGGGCACCAGCGGCGGAAGGCCTCATTAGGTAAAGCGTGCCTCGGTTTAAGAATGGTTTAGGTTTAAGAACGGGCTTCCGGAATGAATTAAGTTCGTAAACCAAGGTAAAGGTAAAGGTAAAGGGACCCCTGACCATTAGGTCCAGTCGTGACAGACTCTGGGGTTGCTCATCTCGCTTTATTTGCCGAGGGAGCCGGCGTACAGCTTCTGGGTCATGTGGCCAGCATGACTAAGCCGCTTCTGGCAAACCAGAGCAGTGCATGGAAACGCCGTTTACCTTCCCGCTGGAGCGGTACCTATTTATCTACTTGCACTTTGATGTGCTTTCGAACTGCTAGGTTGGCAGGAGCAGGGACCGAGCAATAGGAGCTCACTCTGTTGTGGGGATTCGAACCGCCAACCTTCTGGTCGGCAAGTCCTAGGCTCTGTGGTTTAACCCACAACGCCACCCGTGTCCCAAACTGAGGTACCGCTGTACAACAAATTGAAATGATGTTCAAAATAACTTTTGTAAAAAAACAAAACAAAACAGAAGCTTTTCTTTTGGGAATTATAGGGACAGAACCACCTAAATTGTATAAAAAATTATTTATGCATGCTACTACAGCAGCAGCAAGAACGCTACTTGCCCAAAAGTGGAAAGAAGCAGAAGTCCCTTCAAAGGAAGAATGGATGCAAAAACTTATGAGCATCTTCTGAGGTCCTTTCTTACGTGCCCCTCTTCAAGAGTTAAGGAGGCTGACAACACAAGATTTGCCATTAAATTGGCAGCCATGGTGTCTGAGAACATGGATAATAAAGTACTTCTCTCCCACACTATTCTTTGTTGCTGTTGTTGTTCTTTGAGGGCATTAGCACAGAAAGCTGCCCCTCATCAAACCAGTACAGTTTGATCCACATCAACTTCTGGCAGTGCCTACATCAGTTCCCTGAAGTTTTCAGACTAGATTCCTCAGGATTGCTAGGAAATAAATCAGCTTTGAGTCCGCACTGATTGCAATAAACTAGTAGTGTAGACAAGGCTCAAGAGGCCCATATCAACAGCATTTTTCTGAAATGTGCAAATTTCAAATGGATTTAGGATTTCCAGAAGTCAGTTCCAATGCTTATAAACCATGGAATGACATAAGTGGATGTCAGCTGAATTGTATGTACTCATTTTTCCTCAGAGGTGACCCAAGTTTCTGTCTTCAAAAGAAAGTGGTTCTCAACAGGGGATGGAGTTGAAACTTCAACGGATTTAGATTCTCTGGGCAGGGCAAAAAGCAGGTAAGAATCTGGCAATTTCCTCCCAACATTTAGTTTCAGAAGTGTCGTGAACCTCTGAAAGGAATTTTGGCTGGGAAAACTATTTCTAAAACATAGTAAGCACTTGCTTAAAAATTAGTTGTCGTTTTTTATCAGCAATTTCTCACTACATTTTTTAATCAGCTTTTTTTTTTTTTTTTTAGACAAACAAACCTCACCAATTTCTCACAATATTTAAGCTATATGGGTATTTTAACCAAAAATAAGTGGGGGAAAGTGTGTTATGCGCTCCAACAAAGTTCAGAGCCCAGGCTCACTCTTGCCTCTGTGCATTTATCCTGAGTAAGCGCAGTTATTGTAAAATAAAGTGAAACAAAAACCGTCCTTTCCAAACCTATGAAAATTATATTTCAAAGCAATCATATTTCTCCTCTTTAGCTGAGGCCAAAAAGTTTATAGCAGTCATAAGAGAGATCCTCCATATAAAACTTTTTTTTGGTGGGTGACATGTTGCATTCACATAAAAAACTAACTAAAACAAGTAACCACTGGTTTCTGTCAGGCAGAGGGAAATAATTCCATTTGATCCTTCCCCGCTCCAATATATTAGGGACAGTTTAACAAACATTTAAAGTTTTGTTTCAACCCTAGAAGCAATGGACCAGGTACCATTTAAGCCTAGACTACTGTTAATTAAAAATCAGCATAATTTATGGCACTTGCAAGACCCTTAGCGGAGCATCATTTACTGTGTGGGCTATTCTTCGCTCTCTGTTTATCCAAACATTCTTCCAAATTACTCGACTGTTAAACTATTTAATGTCAAGCATTTCTAGGTTGTAGATGCGTTTCATGCTTTCATTGCTAACTTCTAGTTTGCAGTTTAGACACCCATAAATACATCAGGATATATTAGAAGCAGAGACTTTATCTTCAGAAGAGCATTAGGGAGTAGTTTTCCCTTAGTTTAGGAGACAAGGAAAATCATTGTCTTTTTTCCCCTTTGATTTTGAGATTTGATTTATTGACGTTTACTTTCAAGGCTTCTGTTTCATATGTACTAACTCCCCAAGTTTTTTCATATATAACTGAGATTTACACACTCTATTTATAGGCACTGATTTATATCCACTGTGTATTTTCCAGCTCAGCTTCAGTCTCAAACAATTTTTTTTTAAAGGATAGAACACATATTAAATACATTTTTTAAATTAACAGTTAACTGGCTGAAGCCCAAATTAAATTAAACTAGTTTGAGGAATGGACTTCAGGTAAAATTAAGAATGACTGAATTCCAGATCTTTCCCCTTTTTAAGGTTGTCAGCAAAACTCTCATCACTAAATAGCATGTTTGACATTTAAAATAAACCCAGAGGGAAAAGATTGATGAGTTTTTGCAGCTCTGCTCTTGTTACAGAATTTTCCGGTAGTGGTAATAAGTTTGAATGGATAAAATATATGGATTATCTGTAAGAAAAAGTAAATGAGGCTGCAATCCCATACCCACTTATCTGAACTCAACAGAACTCATTTCATGAGTTTACTAAGAAAAGTTGCTCTGTTTATTTATATTTTTCTCCTTTCTCCTTTCAGCTTCATCCCAATTCAATTTTTTGGGAGCCTCACAAGCCAACTTGGGTGCTATTGGCTCATGTATGCCCAGGGTTCTAAGTTGCCTGTCTCACAGCCAAAAGGGACCAAAAGCATTTTTAGTTCGCTTTCTGTTGCCAAGAAAGTGTTTCTTTATTAGTGCCACTTTGTTTTGTACGATTCCTTGCAAATGAAGGAAAACAACTTTTCTCCTAATATATGTTGATAATATCCTTTTTGTTACTGAGAAGAGTGTACAGAAGCAAGATTGGGTGCAGGCCTGGCCAGGACATGGGCGTGACACACCTGTGACAAAGGTGACCTGGGTGCTTGCTTGCTTGCTTGCTTAACAGCTGTTGGGAACTTCAAGGTCCTTTTTATGGTCTTTATATTGGAGACTCTAATAGAGAGCATTCCATGTCAAGAAGGAGGGCAAGTGGGCATGTCAAGAAGGAGGGCAAGACCCCAAACTGCAATAAATGCAAAAATCCTGAGGATCCATGTCAATTCATGCTTTGTAACCACGTTTTTGCACCATTGCGGCTCTACCAAGCTCTGCCTCTTGGGGTTTTTTTGGTGCAGGCTATAGCCATGGACATGCTATATGATCTGATGGTGAATTTGGGGTAACCGTGCTTTGTAACCACGTTTTTGCGCCATTGCAGCCCCACGAAACAGTGGGTGCATGATTTTTTTAGTGCAGGCTGTAGCCATGGACATGCTATGTGATCTGATGGTGAATTTGGGGTGACCCAATGCAAAAATCATGAGGATCCATGTGCTTTTACCTCCCCCCTCCCAGGCAGCCTCCTTTATCTCTTGAGTCCCTTATCTCCCTCCAGATCCCTTGCCAATCAGCTGCTCAGTGGCTTTGTTTCAACCCCCCCTTACCTCTTGTTTGTATTAGTGTCTTTTCCTTAGCTGGAGCAGTTTTTTGCTCCTCCTTTTCTTCTAATTTCTCTCCTCATTCCTTTAATCTTCCTGTCTCCTCTCTTTGCAAGTTCGCTGTCTTTACCTCCCCCCTCCCAAGCAGCCTCCTTTATCTCTTGAGTCCCTTATCTCCCCTCCCAATTGCTTGCCGAACAGCTGCTCAGTGGCTTTGTTTTAACACCCCCTTCCCTCTTTCTAAAAGAAAAAACACGATCTGCTTTTTGCCCCTGGGCAATTTGGCTCCAGGGACCACACATTCGCTCCATAAGACGCACAGACATTTCCCCTTACTTTTTAGAAGGAAAAAAGTGTGTTTTATGGAGCGAAAATTACAGAAAGTGTTCTGGTTTTCAAACGTTTTTCGGAAGCTGAACTTCCAATGCTATTGTTACTGAGGCACCTGCACCAATCAGAAGCTGTGCCTTGGTTTTTGAACATTTCAGTAGTCAAACGGACTTCTGGAATGGATTGAGTTTGGCACTTTTGTTTTTGCTATTTATTTTGCGTTTTAGTTTTTGAGGCTTTTTCGGTTAATTTGCTTTTGTGACTGTGTGGATAATAATTTTTATCATCTACAATACTGTCTTATTTATTTTATAGTACAGTACGACTTAGTCATGCTGGCCACATGATCCTGAAAAACTGTCTGCAGACAAACGCCGGCTCCCTTGGCCTGTAAAGCAAGATGAGCGCCACAACCCCAGAGTCATCTGTGACTGGACTTAACTGTCAGGGGTCCTTTACCTTTATCTTTTACATTGATTATTGCTTTCATTTTATGGATCAATGGTCTTGTTAGTAAAATTCATGTTAAATTGTTGTTTTAGGGGTTGTTTTTAAAAGTCTGGAATGGAGTAATCCGTTTTGCATTACTTTCTATGGGAAAGCGTGTCTTGGTTTTAGAACACTTTGGTTTTGGAACAGACTAAGTTTGAGAACTAAGGTACCACTGTGCAGTATATGATCAGGATTTTTTCTTTATTTTTAGGGACCAATAACATATCCCTCAATAGTAATGCATTATTTAACTTTTTATGGGAGATCTCAGACTTCCTTGCATTGACAATCACATTAGCTCATTCTTAGGCCAAAATCTTAGATTTACCTGGGAATAAGCCCCAGTAAAGTCAATGGAACTTACTTCTGAGTAGGAATGGGTAGGGTAGCGAAGGACACCAGAAAAGGACATCCATCACAGACCAAATGAGGAATGTAATATACAAAAAATATATTCCTGAGCTGTCCGGAGATACAGAGCTACAGAGCGGCACTTCCTCAATATAGTTTTCCACTATGACAACATGCAATTAAACATATAGATAGATATTTAATTGCATGGCAGGTTGGAATGTAATTTATAACTCTGCTTTATCTTCATACAACAAATTAGATTCCACCTGCCTTTGTTTTTTTCTTTCCCCCATCTCTCACCCACAGCACCTCATGGCACAGAAATTTGCCCGCAGTCACAGTTGTAGACTTCCTTTTTCTTTCCTCTCACCCCCTCCCCCCCCCCCCATTTTGACAAATGCTTCATAAACTCTGAGCTCTCATCTCAGCCTCCAGAACATCAGCAATCAGCACATTTTTCAGGAAACGTCTCATATCTCACAAGTTAAATTCAGCCAATGGAGAGATGGCAAGAAAATGCTTCCACCTAGTGGTATTTTCTGAACACATCACTGCAAATAACCTGGGGGAGGTATTTACTTATCACTTTCTTACTTTCCTTCAAGGAGCTCAAGGTAGCGTATGCAGTTTTCCCCCTCCTCATTTAATCCCCACAACAAAGCTGTGGGGTAGGTTAGGATGAGAGGCAGTGATTGGCCCAAAGTCACCCAGTGAATGGGGATTTGAACTCCCATCTCCCAGATCCTAGTCAAACACTCTTAATCATACTCGTAGAAACGCTTGACCAGTTGACTTATGACATGGATGTCGTCTCACAGGGTGGACCTGTCGTTGTGCTTTGCTAAGCTCTGTAAATATAATTAAGAAGGCATGTTGTTGTTTAGTCATGTCCGAGTCCCGCAGTTTGGTCAAACTCATGTTAGTAGCTTTGAGAACACTATCCAACCATCTCGTCCTCTGTCGTCCCCTTCTCCTTGTGCCCTCCATCTTTCCCAACATCAGGGTCTTTTCCAGGGAGTCTTTTCTTCTCATGAGGTGGCCAAAGTATTGGAGCCTCAGCTGCAGGATCTGTCCTTCCAGTGAGCACTCAGGGCTGATTTCCTTAAGAATGGAGAGGTTTGATCTTCTTGCAGTCCATGGGACTCTCAAGAGTCTCCTCCAGCACCATAATTCAAAAGCATCAATTCTTTGGCAATCAGCCTTCTTTATGGTCCAGCTCTCACTTCCATACATCACTACTGGGAAAACCATAGCTTTAACTATACGGACCTTTGTTGGCAAGGTGATGTCTCTGCTTTAAGAAGGCATGCCTATCGTCAAATACAAATGCACAAAACTAAGACGAAGTCCACTAACTAAAACTGTTTGAGTCAAAATGGTGAAAACGGGGGGGGGGGGGATGTGTCCCAGATGGACCTGCATTCTTTCCCAAGGCACACACCTTGTCTGTTGACAGGGGATTCCCATATGATTTTGAACCCTACATAATTCAACAGCAACTGGGGACAGAGCTTAGCACACCCATCCCAGGGTTCCTTACACATGAGCAGGACAGCTCATCAGGTGCACCCATTCTATGGGGCTGAGGCCTCTACAGTCCCACCAATGTACACTGGGATTGGGCTCAGCCGCCCCCCCCCCCAGTCTTGAGGGGACAGAAGAGGCCTGGCGGGATGTCAGCCCAATGTCAGCCACTGCCAGCAAGAAAAATACCTGTAGACTACTACGACTGTTAGTGCTATTATAAGTCTACACACACACACACAAAATACACCATGGTCTTACTTAGTAGAAGGCAACAAAGGAGGAGAGAGGAAATTCCAGGTGTTAAAAAAAACACCCAACATTTATTGTGAACGCAATTTTGTAGCATCTAGTGCTGCCTCCCTCACGCTCCACATTTTCCACTGGCAAGTGAAACTACCTCAGTTTTGCGCTTCGTTTTCTGGCTTAAAGGCAACTTTACTATGCACACATCCACTGCCACGTCTCAAATAATCAAAATCCACCTCCACCTCATAAATGTTAAAGCCATAATTTCCAAAGGAAGGGAGGATGAGGAGATCATTTATGACTTTCCACCAGATGAAATATGTATCCCACAGGAGAGATACTTGTTTAAGGCTACACTAATTCAGTCTTTTTAGGTTCCAGCTGGGACCAACAATGAGTAGAGTGCGCACTTTCTCCAATATGTTTATTTCCTCCCAAATTTGAATTAAGTTCACTTCTGTGTGTAAGTAGCTGGAGCTTACTCATCTGTAATGGCAGAACTCTTATCTTCCTCCGGGGACTAATGCGAGGAACTGTTTGTAAGGAAAATAAAATGCTTTAGAAGCACTGCAAAAATATATAAAAGAGCACATTGATGCAGGAAGAGACTGAGATAGACCATTTCCTAAAAAATTATGGACTACCAAAATTATCCCAGGAAAAGAGAACAATCCTAAATGATAAAATAACGCAACAAGAAATTGAGGGTGCCATTCAGAATATGCAATTAGGCAAATATCCAGGACCTGATGGTATTACCTCCAAGTATTACAAGACATTGAAAGATTTTTTGACACAACCACTAATGGAGGTCTGTAACCAGATCATGGAGGGGAAGAAGGCACCAGAATTGTGGAAAGAAGCTTTCATCACATTGATACCTAAAGTGGAATCTGAAAAGACTCAACTTAAGAACTACCGTCCCATCTCACTCCTAAATGTGGATTATAAAATCTTTGCGGATATTTTGGCAAGTAGATTAAAAAAAGTGCTAAATGAAGTAATTCATAAAGATCAGGCAGGCTTTCTTCCAGGTAGACATTTGTTTGATAATACCAGGAACATTATAGACATTTTGGAACTTTTGCAAACTAATATTAACACAAAAGCAGTGTTAATTTTTATTGATGCGGAGAAGGCCTTTGACAACATTTCTTGGAGGTTTATGAAGAAAAACTTGGAAGGGATGGGAGTGGGACGGGGGTTTGAAAATGGAATAGAGGCAATTTACTCAGAGCAAAAAGCTAAATTGATAGTTAACAATGTGGTGACAGAAGAGTTTAAAATTGAAAAAGGAACACGACAAGGTTGCCCCTTATCCCCTCTGTTATTTATTTCAGTCCTAGAGGTGCTTTTGAACATGATTAGGGAGGACCGGTTGGTGCAAGGAATACAGGTCGGAGTGAAACAGTATAAATTGAAAACTTTTGCAGATGACTTGGTAATAACATTACAGGAGCCAGAATCTAGTACGAAAAGAGTTTTGGAACTGATATATGAGTTTGGTCGGGTGGCGGGATTCAAATTGAATAAGCAAAAAACTAAGGTTTTGGTAAAAAATTTGACATCTTTGGAAGCAGAAAGGTTTCAGAATGAGACAGAGTTAAATGTGGTTAAAAAAGTGAAGTACCTAGGGGTTAATTTGACTGCTAAAAATTTGAATTTATTTAAAGATAATTATGAAAAATGTTGGTCAGAAATTAAAAAGGATTTAGAAATTTGGTCAAGATTGAAACTTTCCTTGCTGGGTCGAATTGCAGCTATAAAGATGAATGTATTGCCAAAGATGTTGTTTTTGTTTCAAACTCTACAGATTGTGGACAGAGTGGAATGTTTTGGTAAATGGCAGAAAGATATTTCTAAGTTTATCTGGCAGGGCAAAAAGCCCCGAATAAAATTTAAAATATTAACTGATGCAAAAGAAAGAGGGGGGTTTGCCCTGCCAGATCTAAAGTTATATTATGAAGCTGCAGCTTTCTGCTGGATGAAAGATTGGTTACTTCTTGAGAACACTGATGTCCTAGATCTGGAAGGGTTTAACAATGCTTTTGGTTGGCATGCATACTTGTGGTACGACAAGGTAAAGATTCATAAAATGTTCAAAAACCATATTGTCAGAAAAGCAATATTTATTGTCTGGACAAAATATAAAGACTTATTAGAAAGTAAGACCCTGAGATGGCTATCACCAATGGAGGCTAAGGCCCGGAAAAGACTCAATATGGGGGCCTGCTGGCCGAAATATTGGGAAATAATAGAAAAAATTGGAGACAAATGGAGGTTGCAGAGCATGGAGAAATTAAAGAATAAGGTGCAAGATTGGTTACATTACGCTCAAATTCAAGAGGTTTTTATATTGGATAAAAAGATACGATTCCAGGTGGAGAAGTCGAAATTAGAGACAGAACTGTTGGAACCAAAGACTAAGGTACTTTCGAGAATGTATAACTTGCTGCTTAAATGGAACACACAGGATGAGACTGTTAAATCAGCCATGATAAAATGGGCTCAGGATATTGGGTATAACATTATGTTTGAGGACTGGGAAAGGTTATGGACCACCGGAATAAAATTCACGGCATGTAATGCCTTGAAGGAGAATATTATGAAAATGATATATAGGTGGTACATGACCCCAGTCAAGCTTGCAAAAATATATCACCTGTCTGATAATAAATGTTGGAAATGTAGAGAGGCTGAGGGGACATTCTTTCACCTCTGGTGGACATGCCCAAAAGTGAGGGTCTTCTGGGAAATGATCTATAATGAACTAAAAAAGGTATTTAAATATACCTTTGTTAAGAAACCGGAGGCCTTCCTCTTGGGCATTGTCGGCCAGAAAGTGTCAAAGAAGGACAGAAATTTCTTTATGTATGCGACAACAGCAGCAAGAATACTTATTGCAAAGTATTGGAAGACACAAGACTTGCCCACACTGGAAGAGTGGCAGACGCAATTGATGGACTACATGGAATTGGCTGAAATGACTGGCAGAATCCGAGACTTGGGAGAAGAAACAACGGAAGAGGACTAGAAGAAGTTTAAGGACTATTTACAAAAACAATACAAGTTGTATGAATGTTAAGTATCTGCACGATTTAGAAAATCTCAGTTCCAGCAAATAGATTTTGTAAAATAGAAAATTAAGTTATAAGTAAGAAAAGGTCGAAATTTAAGGTAACAATATGTGTAAATTTAAGGTATGAGTAAATGATAAAAATTATCTTAAATTTAGAAGTATAATATTTGGAAAGTACAAAATAAGGTATGAAACAAGGTAATAATTTGCTGATATTTTTAATATAAATAATGCAGGGTAAAGGAGATGTGAGGAAGTCCAGTTAGTTATATTTTTAAAAAAAAAGTTGTATTGAATGGTTGGTTTTTTTTCTTTTCCTTTTTTATCTTTTATTTCCTTTTTTATGGCTTTTTTGTGTAAAATTTAAAAAAATATTTTTTTTAAAAAAAGAGCACATTGATGGAAAGTAGAAAGAAATGCGACAGACGGCACAAGTGTCTCATCTGGGTTCACTTGCAAAATGAAACTTGGATGCCACGTTTGCAGATGTTTGTCAGTCAGAGGACATTCTGCACAGAAGAAGGCTTTCATGCAGTTAGCTGCTGGAAGAGGGAAAGGAGAAGAAGACACTCCCTCATACCACATGCAGAAGACAACCAGACTAGCCGTTGAATCTTGCTTCCACACTGGCAATGAGACAGTCACCTCAACCACACGGTCCGCACCTGAGGAAAGAAAGCTAGCTTTGCTGCCACAGGTCACAACACAAACAGCTCTGTCCTCCAATATTCACTCAGTCTGCTCACTGAATGTTTTTGGCAATTGATTTAAAAAAAAAAAATCAGTTTATTCATACACATTTGTAGTTTTCAATGAATTTAATATTTAGGCTTAGTTTATTTGCCAGAGGACTACTTTTTCAAAACAAAGTTTAAGATGTTCCGAACTCCATAAATCCTCTGTGGAGATGCGATTCCTTGACAAGAGTTTGAATCGGGACTTACGTAGCTCAACAGGAGATGGCAGCAGAGTACACATCACGTTAGAATAATCCAAAACTCAGAAATCTGTATTGTATATGCACCGCGTTATATTCTTCCCTAGCTTTTTGGTATAAAGGTAAAGGGACCCCTGACCATTAGGTCCAGTTGTGACCAACTCGCTTTATTGGCCGAGGGAGCTTCCGGGTCATGTGGCCAGCATGACTAAGCTGCTTCTGGCGAACCAGAGCAGCACACAGAAACACCGTTAACCTTCCCACAGAAGCGGTACCTATTTATCTACTTGCACTTTGATGTGCTTTCGAACTGCTAGGTTGGCAGGAGCAGGGACCGAGCAACGGGAGCTCACCCCGTCACGGGGATTCAAACTGCCGACCTTTTGATCAGCAAGTCCTAAACTCTGTGGCTTAACCCGCAGCGCCACCCATGTCCCTTGCTTTTTGGTATACCGATAGTGAATTTTACCTCCAAGTTTCGATCCTTATGTAGCCAAAATGGCACCATCTGTACACAAGAGAGGAGGTGCCAGCAGGCTTGAGGGAACCCAAAGGATTTCAAGAGTACAATAAGGCTTTTGAGTGAGGGGGGAACCAAAGAAGGGCAAAGGGGGATTTAAAATAAACAGCCCAATAAGGAGGGAGCATTTTTGTGGCTGCAGAATGATGAATGCCAGAGTGTCAGGGCAAGGGTGGTGATGGGATGGAGTATTCTGAGAGATGTGGCTGTTGCAGCACCTGCTTGTTCAAAATGGGGGAGCACTCTAAGTAGAATAGAAGCATTGCCACGCAACCCCAATCCAGGGCCGGATTTACGTATAAGCTAAACAAGCTATAGCTTAAGGCCCCACTCTCTTGGGGGCCCCAAAAAAATTTAAAGGAAAAAAAACTGGATGTGCATTTCCAAAATATAAGATAAAAAAACAAATAAAATAAAGCCTACATACAGCAACAGTGTTTTGTGTTGTGTAGGCTCCTCTGCTGATGGGCCCCGCCTGCTAGCCTGCTCCCTAAAATATCACTGGTTTGCTCATTTCTGTATATAGGATGCCTACATTCTGCATGTGCAAATGGCTTTAGATACCTATTAGGCCCATAAATATAGCATATATTCAACACAAAAAACAATTTGTTGTTGACAAAGGACAGCTGGACTTATAAAGGGCCACATTACCTTCAGTTGCTTATGGCCTCATCAAACCTAAATCTGGCCCTGACCACCCCACAAACTTTCATCCTTTTCTTCCTAATGTAATACTAATGTCTCACAACAAATGAAACCGATCTGTAGAAAACACAACTTGAAAAAAGAGACATTGCACATACTTTTGTAAACCAAGAAATCTTTAATAAAAATACATTTTAAAAAAAAAGAAAAGAAAGATGTTTAAGGTAACATTTATTTTTTTAAAAAAAACCAGAAGCTTTTCTTCTGGGAATCATGGGATCAGAACTACCTAAACAGTATAGAAATGTATTTATGTATGCAACCACAGCTGCAAGAATGTTATTTCCCTAAAAATGGAAGGAAGAAGAGGTTCCGTACGAAGGAAGAATGGATTCAGAAGTTAATGGACTGCACAGAAATGGTGAAACCTAGCAGGAGAATAAGAAATCAAGGTAACATTTTTTTATTTTATTTTTTAGAAAGGAATGGAAATGGTTTATTGAGTATTTGCGAACAAACTGTAAGCAGATTAAGACATTGGCAGGATTAATGTAAAAACCTGAAGTTTCAAAATGTATCTGGATATATATATATATATATATATATATATATATATGGGAATAGATATATAAAAGAATATGTTGAGATAATTTGGAGTATGCAGGAAGATGGAAAGAAATGTAAAGAACCACAGAAAGAGGGTGAAGGGAGTCGGAGTTTGAAATGTTAAAACTATGGTGGAATAATTGTTGTAATATACATAAATGAAAATATAAATAAATAAAAAAGAACTAAAAAAAAAAAAGGCAGAGCACTGAAGGAATAGGCACGGTGATGTGGGGTCAGAGGTACACTCCCCTCTTCACAAGGGGGCAATTGTCTGAGGGGGGTTCCTGAACAGCTACAGTGGGATCATAGGCACACTAAAGGCATTAGCTGAGAAACTGAGAAGGTATCTCTAATGGAAAAGCAGACGAGACCTTACAAGAATAATCAGGATTCCACTCATGTCTGAGCTGTAAAGCCTCGAAAGCTCTCTTAACGTGAAAAGGAAGCAAAGGGATTTGTTAGCACAGCGCACAACAAGACAGGGTGAAAAGAAAACTCCCACAGACAAAAAAACACAAAAGGGTAGAAGCCAATAACTTTTAATTACTTTTTATGCTAATAGGTTTGCGACGAGGTTTTTATTACAATGTTCTCTGGTTTGGAAGTTGTAAAATATTAGACATGTAAAACGTGGGGAGGTTTGTTTGCTTGCTTGCTTCAGTTTTAGCACAACTGCCTGTTCAAATTAAGGAAGTCGAAGGAGAAAGTGAGGACAGATTGCTGCAGGATAATGTTTCAGCGCGGCAAATGACTGATGATACTTTAATTTCCCTTTGCATTCCATGAAAAAATTTACAGATTCAAATTAAAGGATTATTGGACTTCAGTTTTCAGCCACATAATCCTCCGGTTTCTGAAATTAATAATTACCATACAGCCGCAGCTGGGAATTATAATATTTATTATCAACAGACATAAACTGAAATTGCCAAATAGGAGTTAGCCCTATTTGGGCATCCTGCTACTCATGAGCAAGAAAGAATAGGGTTGATGTACACCCTTTAAGCCAGGCTTCCTCAAACTCGGCCCTCCAGATGTTTTTGGCCTACAACTCCCATGATCCCTAGTGAGCAGGACCAGTGGTCAGGGATGATGGGAACTGTAGTCTCAAAACATCTGGAGGGCTCTAAGCTCTGTCCAACCCCTCCTTCAAGGCCACCCCCATTCATGGGCATAGCCAGGATGTATGTTATGGGGGGCAGGTAGCCAAGATTTAGGTTGGGGGGGCAGGACCCCCACCTGTTATCATCCTCTGTCTAGCTCTGCCTAGCAGATTCAGAACAAAATGTCTCTGTAGCCCTCCATTGTAGCCTTTCTTAGACTTTACTGACTGGTGGGGTCTGTGTTGCTCCTGGGAGGGAGAAAGGAAATCAAATGACACTGAGGTTGATTCAGAGAAAGAGTTTATTCTGCTCTCTGGATAGCAGAAGGCACTTGCATGGTCAGTTCACAGCAAGTCCAAAGAAATGAGAGAATCCATGCAGTATATATATCCTCCAGGCACCCTCTCCCCCCTTCCCCAGGAATCCAGTCACGTAAGCTTATACATGTAAGTTGACATCACAGATGTTCCTGCTCCTGTACTCTTAACCATAAAAGGGTGTTCCTGTACTCTTGACCATAAAAGGGTGTTCCTGTTCCTGTATTCCTTATCTTGGGGTAAGAAGGTCACCAACTCTAAGAGCACTCCTGGTGCCGTTCCCGGGGGCCTGACAAGGTCTGTGCGTCAGTGTGGTCAGGATGTAAGATAAGACCCAGATGTGTCATCCCTGCTCTACTTTGGAACTGACAAGGCCATTCATTAGGCGTCACGGACTGATAAAGGAAAGAGCTTTGTTTATACAGTTGGGTTCCTGTTATACATTTGCTCAAGAGCTCAAGTTAATGGTTTTTAGCTAATGCACCCTTGGAGAAGGAAAAATGGGATTTTGGTGCCCGTTTTAGACTGACTGCACATTCCTTCACATTACTTTTGTTTGACCCCAAGTGCTCAGAAAAATCTGTCACAATCTACTTTTAGTTAAGTATTTTTATTTACTTACTTGATTGAGGGGGGCAGTTACCCGCCCTGCCCATGGATACACCCATGTCCCCATTGCCCTCAAACTTGGGGAGGTTTGAAGTTGGGGGTTCTCCTCTGTTGACGGGGGCTTCCCACATGATTTTGAACCCTACGTAACTCAACAGCAAATGGGGACAGAACTTAGCGCACCCATCCCAGGTTACTTACACATGAGTAGGACAACTCATCAAGTGCACCAACTCTATGGGGCTGAGGCCTCTACAGCCCCACCAATGTCCACTGGGATGGGGCTCGGTCACCCCCAATTTCAAAGGGACAGAAGAGGCTTGACCGGATGTCACCCCAGTGCAACACAGCCTGGCAGGATGTTGGCATCTCTGAGCACTGCACAGCATGGCAGGATGTCACCCTGGGCCAATCAGCACAACCTGGTGCATGAATGTCACATCGGGAAGAGGCCCAGTCAACTTTTCCCAATGCAGCAGTCTTCACAGGCCCATGTAGCTCCCACAATTTTGGGCGCAACTTGGCTCCTGTGCAACTCATTCCAAACCGTTATGCAAAAGCTAAGCTGCTGAAGGTCAAGACGTATTGCTCTTGCCGTATTGCTATTTTTGTTTATTCAGGATGCCTCCAAACCGCACACAAAAAATTCATTCTTAAAAGGGAGGGGAACAGTGTTTTTCACACCAAATACACTGCTAATCCTATTTTTAAAATAAAAAAATTAGATTTAAGCAGCGAGAAATATCCATGGCTAAGAGCTTTCACAAAAGGCTCGGTAGTCGCACAAAAACCGCCGAGGATGCTGAACGAGACAGACTGAACCCTTTTTTTCAAAGAGCAGAAGGATAATGCCACCACATAAAGAGATTAATCATCCACATCTCACTGCTCATAATCATGGATTTCTTTCAGAAGTGTAGATACGTTTTATGAGTGACACATTCCATTTATCACAAGCAAAGTTATTTGATGAATGTGACCAAGGGAACTGCTTCCAGGAAAATCCTGGGACCTGTTTTGAATGCTGAAACACTGCCAATCTACCTCACTAGATGGGGCTGATGTATTTCCAGGTGGGGCTTCAAAGAAACAAATGGGGGACGACAACAGTGTTTTCCTTGCAAGAGTCTGGAGTTTGTTTTGGGTTTATGGGTGAATTGTTACTGTCATGAACACTGACCCCTTTCAAAACTAAGCCAAGGCAGTCTCTCTTCTTTCTATGCTCCTAGCAACACTTTGAGGTGATTCAGACTGATAGACTGTGACTGGCCCATAGTTCCACAATGATCTTCACGGCTGAGAGGACTTCATGGCTTCATGGCTGCTGTGCTGAGCTAAACCATGGGCTTAACGTGACATGGCTTAGCTTTCTTAGCTCGCTTAACGTGACATGGCTTAGCTCTCTCCAGAAAAACCATGAGCTGTACCCAATATATGTCCTGTGCTTTCGGCTTGTTTGGGAGAGCTAAAACACAAACCTCAGACAACAGGCCAGCTGTCAGGCTTTAGGCAATCCTGTCCCTCCCACAATGGAATGCCAAGAAGCAGATAAACAAGAAGAGTTCTTACCAAGTAGTTTATTCAATAGTCACAGAGAGAGAGGAAGGAATGCGGTCTCCCTTAGATAATGGTGTTGCTACAGATAAAGTCCCACCCCCTCAGTCCCTCCTATTTTACATCACCCCTGCGCCGGCTGATCTGTGCTTTCTGCCTCTGAGCTTTCTGTTCTACTACTCTCAAGGCATGCCTGGTCGGGGGTGTGTGTCAGGAATGCTTTCTAGAGACACTGAGTCTGTCAGCTGTCTCTCCCCTGGTGCTTCTTCTTCCTGCTGCTGCTCTCAATATTTCCCAGCTTCTCCCCTCTGCAGCCTCTGAACTATGACCCTCTGCAAACCACTGCTCTAAATCTATACTGTCCTCCTCTACTTGGGAAGGTGCAGGAAGAGGGGGTGGGCACCACACTAGCTCAGTGGGACACAGCAGCAAAATGATCAGAGAGGAGCTAAACAGCTGAGATATCCTCTCCAGGAGCCCACACAGAATCATACCCCAGGGTCATCTAGTCCAATCCCCTGGAATGCAGGAATCTTAATGCAAGCATCCATGGCAGATGGCCACCCAACCTCTGCTTAAAAGCCTCCAAGGAAGGAGAGTCCGCCACCTCCAGAGGGAGTCTGATCCACTGCCGAACAGCTCCTACTGCCAGAAAGTTCTTCTGACGTGTTGGCACATTAGCACAAAGCCACAGTTTTGCTTAGAGTTATGTGAAAATGAGGATGGGACGTGGGTGGCACTGTGGGTCAAACCACAGAGCCTAGGGCTTGCCGATCAGAAGGTGACGGTTCAAATCCCCACAGCGGGGTGAGCTCCCATTGCTCGGTCCCTGCTCCTGCCAACCTAGCAGTTCAAAAGCACGTCAAAGTGCAAGTAGATAAATAGGTACCGCTCCGGCGGGAAGGTAAACGGTGTTTCCGTGCACTGCTTTGGTTTGCCAGAAGTGGCTTAGTCATGCTGGCCACATGACCCGGAAGCTGTACGCCGTCAATAAAGTGAGATGAGTGCCGCAACCCCAGAGTTGGCCATGACTGGACCTAATGGTCAGGGGGTCCCTTTATCTTTACCTATGTGAAAATGAGGCCGTTAAATAAGAGCAACCATTATTAAGTTTGGAACTTTTAACAATGACAGTTTGGACCGGTGATTATTTGGAAGCAATGGGGGGCTTCTCAGCAGTGACCATGTCAGCTACAATATTCAAAAAGGCTTTGAAAAAACACCTGTTCACCTGGATGTGCTGTTGTTTCACTGTTTCAGTGATGTGTTGTTTTGACGTGCTGTTGTTACCCATAGGAATCCAGTTAGCTGCTATGAAGCCTGGACTAGACAGGCCTTTGGTTACTGCTGTGTCACTAGGGCCATTTGCAATGTTCTCAGAAGTTTGGTCAACAGTATCAAGGATGCTTTATGAAACGAGAAATGCCCCCATGGCTTTAGAGTTATGATAATTACCAGGCTATTACTGTGATGCATTGTACCAGAAAAGCTGAGCCTTTGCTGTGATGAGAGGCACTGGAGTCATCATTAAAACGTAGCCAAATATAATGGAAGAATACCTATTAAAAGAGAATAAAAAATCAGAGGCATTGATCTGAAAGCTTGTACTTACTCAAACTTTCTTTACCCAGGCTGCTGTATTTGCCTGTGTGTACTGAAAACCCAAACATGGCATGGCCACAGGCATTACACCCCACAAACCTCTACTTAACATGACAGTGGTAAGGCCTAGCAATGCACAAAACTATATTTTTGAAAATAAAGGCAAGGGTGCAGAACACCCTCAGGTTGCACCCCACTGCTTCAAATTGGGCCCCACTGGCTAGCCCTGAGTCTAATAGCTGCTGGGCCGGAGTTTCCCTGCCCTTGCATGAAGTCTTGGGTTTCCAATTTTGGGAGAAGGAAGACTGCCCACTAGGGAGTGGGAGGGCTGGCGAGGGCCCCTAGATTTAGAGGCCCTAGGCTTCAGCCTACTTAAAGGTAAAAGTAAAGGGACCCGTGACCATTAGGTCCAGTCGTGACCAACTCTGGGGTTGTGGCGCTCATCTTGCTTTATTGGGCAAGGGAGACGGCGTACAGCTTCCGGGTCATGTGGCCAGCATGACTAAGCCACTTCTGGTGAACCAGAGCAGCGCATGGAAACGCCATTTACCTTCCCGCCAGAGTGGTACCTACTTATCTACTTGCACTTTGATGTGCTTTCGAACTGCTAGGTTGGCAGGAACAGGGACCAAGCAACGGGAGCTCACCCCATCACAGGGATTCGAACCGCCGACCTTCTGATTGGCAAGTCCTAGGCTCTGTAGTTTAACCCACAGCGCCACCCGCGTCCCTCAGCCTACTTAGCCTATACATAAATCTGGCACTGCCTACAGTCCATCTCTACTCAGCACAGGGAAAACTGAGGGACAAAACATGCAAGGGGACACACACTGATGCATTGGGAGCAGAGCTTGCTTGCGCACCCCTGCACAGACACATCATCTCTTCGTTCAGACAAACAGGCTGCAAGGTGAGGAAATTTCTGCTTCATTTGAAAATAATCTACACACTTTTGCCCTTCCCTAATTGTTGCTATTCCGCTTGGCCAACCTGAGGCAATTTCACTGTCTGAAGGTGAAACTGCTCAAGCATTCAGAACAGTCAGAAGCAATAGAGGGAAGCATATACTAAGAGCTCTGGTGATCTCATACTCTCTTAAGCGCATTCATCCAGTTCAACAACAGAGGGGCAAAAAAGCCATTGCTTGCCAAGGAAGGAGGACATCAGGCTTCAAGCAGCAGCTTGGCGGTCTAACCACTGAAAGTTCAGCTTTTTGCTAGGGAGCTCCAATACTTGAGTATTTATACGTTTGTGAACTTCAGTGTGAACTGACCTGATCTGCAGCTTGTGAACTAATGTGAGGATCAGAGTGCAATTATCTTTTGAATTCTGCACTTCTCTGAATTTTGCAATATAATTCCTGGCTCAAAAATTTATCAAACTTCATTTTAAAAACATGGAGATACAGTGGTACCTCGTAAGACGAAAAGAATCCGTTCCACGAGTCTCTTCGTCTTGCGGTTTTTTCGTCTTACGAAGCAACCCTATTAGCGGCTTAGCGGATTAGCGCTATTAGCAGCTTAGCGGCTATTAGCGGCTTAGCAGCAAAGCGGCAAAGCGGCTAAGCGGCTGTTAGTGGATTAGCGGCTTAGAAAAAGGGGGGGAAGCGAAAAAAATCGTAAGACGAAAACGTCTTGCGAAGCAAGCCCATAGAGAAATTCGTCTTGCGAAGCGCCTCGAAAAACGGAAAACCCTTTCGTCTAGCGGGTTTTTTGTCTCGCGAGGCATTCGTCTTGCGGGGCACCACTGTATTGTGATGAATTTAGACTACCGTGGTTCTGGTTGTAAAAAGGATACTGCCAAATAATAATAATAATAATAATAATAATAATAATAATAATAATTTATTTATACCCCGCCCATCTGGCTGAGTTTCCCCAGCCACTCTGGGCGGCTCCCAATCAAGTATTAAAAACAATACAGTGTTAAATGTTAAAAGCTTCCCTGAACAGGGCTGCCTTCAGATGTCTTTTGAAAATAGGATAGCTATTTATTTCCTTCACATCTGAAGGGATGGTGTTCCACAGGGTGGGCGCCCTTACCGAGAAGGCCCTCTGTCTGGTTCCCTGTAACCTTACTTCTCGCATTGAGGGAACTGTCAGAAGGCCCTCGGAACTGGCGCCAAAGAGGTCAAACTGAGTGGAGATGCTTAGTTTGGCAGATTTGCTTTTGTTGAGTGTATAGATCTTTGTCTAACTAAAGAGATGGCCAAGTACAGGGGGTGCATTGCCACAGAATTGAAGTAGCTGGAGATCCTTCTGGAAGGGTATCTCTGCCCTCGCCTGACTGGAGGCAATGTCATCAAAGTGTCTGTGTGTAAAAAAAAAAAAGAACAGAAAGACTGGTGGTCTTGAAACTGGATCTGAAAGATCTACTAGGCCACATAATCTGCTAGAGTTTTAATCTTGTGGACTTTCCATATTCTCCACAGCCATCAGTCTTCATTCCAGCCAATTCTGGGGCCCCAGTAACCTCTCACCACTCAGAAACTGGTGCATGTGCATGAGAGAGAGAGAAAATAACTAGGAGACAGGGTAGAAAGAATCTCCCAGGGTGGGAAACTGGGGGAAGAAACAGAAGTTCCCAGGTGAGAGCTGGGAAGGTCTATTTTTTTGTATATGGCTAAAGGATGTGATGCACTTGTGATACAGGATTTTTGTATCTATTTCTCTTTCATATTTTCACTCCTCTTTATCTTTTCTTGTTTAGATTAGTTTGGTTTTTATTGTATCTTATGTTGAAAACTTTCAATAATATTTTTTTTAATAAACTACAAATATGTCTTACAATAACAGTGGGGAGCCCCGAAACCAAAACCGGCCTCCTGAAGGATATCCCAATTTATTACAATGTGGTCCCCAGAAGGGTGAGAGGCAGAATCTGTGGAGTTACCCAGGAGTGTGTCTAGTTGAGGTTGGAGCTTTGGCCTGCCACGCCTCACGCTAGTCTCAAAATGTTCCTGCAAGAAAAGTAGTTGCTTGCCAGGGTCCAAGAGCTAGCAAAGAACTAGCTTTTCCCATGACTAAGTGGTTTTTCTTTCAAATTCAACCTTTTGATTCAAGTTCTCTGTTGAAAAGATTCTGTCTTCCAGAGAGAAATTTGGGCTGGATCTAAAAGTGCTCATGGAAGGGAAAAGTTACTTCAAATCCAGAGGGCTTCTGCTATTTGTGCAAACTCTCATGCAAGATTTTCCACAAGCTCGTTCTCAGGATCTTTGTACAGCCCATTCAATTTTATAATCTGCAGGTTGCATTATCCTTAGTCACGATTTATTACTGTAACACAGTCCCTAATACACTGTGATCTTCCACTACCTCTCGTGAAAGAGTTCGCAGAACAGCAATAGCACATTTTCGCCTTCTGCAGATGACCTAAGTCTACGTTGCTGTAAGCTACTTTCCTGGATAATACATCCTCATTAAGTGTTCAAATAAACTATGTCACACAAAATTCAACAATCACAAGTGTTATGTACTGAGTTGAATAGGATCCAAAAGGCAGCAGTCTGATTGGTCCTAGAACAATAGGGTCCAGAATGCAGCAGTCTGATTGGTCCACAGGAGCCACCCAATCCAGCTCCAGGTGGAAGTGAATGCGCAACCTGATTGGCCTACAGGTGAATCCCGGAAATAGCCAATCACGTGGGGCCTATTGTGTAAATAATGTATATAAAGCAGACATTCTGGGGGAACTTCCATTTCTCCTCACCACTATGAGCTGAATAAAGAGCATGAAATCCACTTTCGACTCCTGGTATATTTCAACAAGAGAGCCAAAACAGTTTGTTCAGACAGCAGCCATGCAAGATTATCCCTCACTGGAGTATGGAAGCTTCAGAGCACATCCAGAGTATTATGTATGAATCGGTTTGGCAAAATGGCCTCTTTCAAAACAAGGAATGGGGAATTTCCCATTAACAGAAAACTATGAGATAGATAAGACATCACTCTTAACTGTTCAAAGCTGCACTTCTTAGAGCCATGGAAATAACTGTTGGAGTCTTTGAACTTCAAACGCGCTTGAAAACTGACTTCCTTTAAAGAAAGAAAAACAATTTATTCCACACTAAATTACTGCTCACCTCTTTTACTGGAACGGTATTTTGAAGCTGAAAACCATACAAATCTTCACTAAGAAGCTGCTGGATAGAGCAGTTCAGTGGAAAACTTAATGCAGGCTTTGGGGAGATTTGCTGAGTTCAACTTCTGAGGGTATTTTCTGAATAGGATTGAATGACATCGTATTTATAGCCTGAAATCTAATGTGGGTTTATAGAAAACTGATTTTTCGTGCATTCAGACCTGAGGAGACCTTGATTTTTGTATTTTGCCCTTCTCTGAGTATTTTTTTTTTTTTACTTTCTCCAAGTAAAATGCTTTGTACTCATCCTTCCCGGTAAAATCGACATTGTATAAATGGTGTTTATTCTTTTCCAGAAATTTCTCTGCTTAGCAATACACTCACAAACTAGAAAAATCCATTCCATGGACTGTTTCCAATGATAACTTCAGTGGTTGTTTTTTCTTTAGAAAAATGTTTAGGGGTACTCTCATTTTCCTACTCATATTGAAGTACTGCCCCTCAATGAGGTCAAACTTAGATTCACAAAATGTTTAGGGGTATGTGTACCCCTGCGTCCCCCCAGAAAAACAACAACACTGGATAACTTGGCCTCAGTTTGTGCATCTGATTTCTCCTACAGATTTAAGCTGTCCTTCTCAGCTGCTTTTTATAATGTTTATTTTTATTTATAATTGTAAAAATTGTTCTTGATGAGGGTGCAGTTTTGATTTATATAAGCACCCATCATTAAACATTCTCTGGGTAACTTAAAACAAAATATTAAAAACACAAAATTCATTTTATTTATTTATTTATTTATTTATTTATTTATTTATTTTTAAATGCACCATGAAGCTCACTGGACAACCGTGGGCCAGTCACTGCCTCTCAGCCTAATTTACCTCAGAGTGTTGTTGTGAGGATAAAATGGGGAGGGAAAGAACTATGTATGTCCCCTTGAACTCCTTGGAGGAAAAGAGATATATAAATGTAATAAATGTATAAATTAATGCCAAAAAAGCTTGCATGGAGGCAGCATAAAATAATTTACAATCCAGTTTTAAAACATCATTAAAAAGCATCAGGGACAACAATAATAATAATAATAATAATAATAATAATAATAATAATAATTAATTTGGAGATGGCATTTAACACCAGTCAAATTAAATCAAATAAACAAGAAATATTTGGCATTATGTTGGAGCGGGTGCCAGGAAACAGGGAATTATGTTCATGTATGGTGGGGGTGTAAATATGTACAATTTTTCTGGCAAAGGGTGTTTAAGGAGATAACAGAAATCACTGGGTTAAAGCTAACCAAAAGTCCAGAGGTAGCATTATTATCAACTTACAATGGGGTGGAAGGTTCACAGGCTACAAAGGACTTGCTCACAAATTTATTGACAGCTGCACGAATTATGATAGCTAGGAAGTGGAAGGGGAAAGCAGAATATAAAATAGAAGAATGCTATAAAGAGGTGTGGGATATAGCTATTAATGAGACATTAACATGTGCCATTAAGGTCAGACGGGGAATATTCAGGAGACATTATTTTGAGGAGATATGAAGGGTGTTTGTAGACTTTGTACTGTGAAAACAGAAAGAGGTCAAACCATCGCATGAGATGTTGAAATTTTGGGAGGTTGGATAGTTACAATGGAATGGTCTCAGTGGTGGGGTGCACATTTTTATTCTTATTTATCTATGATTATTACTTTGTCAAAAGAAGGAGGAGGAGGAGGAGGAGGAGACACCAGGGAAAGACAAGTTGCCACAGGAGCTGCTTAATTGCCTACCAAGGAGTTACATGTGGGGGTCTGCAATAGGCGGTGGGACAGAGGTTGCTAAATTTCAGGTACCCCAGCTCGTATGAATGGAAACACTTTCTCATGAGGCAAAGCAACGTACAAATATATTATTATTATTATTATTATTATTATTATTATTATGCTCCGAGGGCCTTCTGGTGGTTTCCTCTCTGCGGGAAGTGAGGTTACAGGGAACTAAGCAGAGGGCCTTCTCGGTAGTGGCACCCGCCCTGTGGAACGCCCTCCCATCAGATGTCAAGGAAATAAACAACTGTCTGACTTTCAGAAGACATCTGAAGGCAGCCCTGTTTAGGAAAGTTTTTAATGTCTGATGTTCTATCATGTTTTTAATATTCTGTTGAGAACCATCCAGAGTGGCTGGGGAAACTCAGTCAGATGAGTGGGGTATAAATAATAATAAATTTTTTTTTTATTATTATTATTATTATTATTATTATTATTAACTTTCGTTGTACTTTCCAACTCTACAATTATATGAATTTAACTATTGGATACATGCATATTTACCTGCACATTTTGGTGAAAAATACTTCAGCAGAACTAAATCACAGCTCTAACTTTCATGGTTTCAGTGAAGCTACATGATGATATCACCGCCACTGGCTTAAGCTACTAAAGAAGATATTTCTGTTAAGTTGTGGGTGAACATATCAGACGACACAGCTATTCTTCAAACAGCTCTTGTTTATTCACAGGCCAGAACAGAACTGAGCTGAAGGGTTCAGCCAACCTGCTTATACAGAGCTCAACTACAAAGCAACAGTAACAACTTTCTGTAACTATCCAATCACTGAACGTCATTTTCAATTCCTTATTTGCATACGTGGACCTGAGTGAAAACTATCTACAGTATCCCCCTGCTGGCCCAGGGTGAGAACTTCAGTACAGAACAATTTCTTTGTGTTGAGAAAGCGCCCCTAAGCTTTCTTTCCTAGAAGGCAAGGTGGCAGCAAAGGGTGGCAGTTGCAGAGAGCTGAGTGCAAAAGTGCCACGCAGAGGCAAGAAAGCAGAGGCGTGGCAGGCTGGCAATAGTCAAACCAGGGAAGACAGGATCCCAATCTGCTGCTCCTCCTGATCTGCCACCTGAGACAAATGCATCTTTGTAGTTAATGGGGGCAGGGCCTTTTGCACTAAATATATTGGGGGGGGGGGGTGTTTAAATGTTAATGTGACCTTCTCTAAGAACGTCTATGGCCCAAGAAAAGCATTTTGTTTTTCTAGCCTCACAACAATGTTGTTTTCATAGCTGCCTATAATCTGGGGAGAGGCATTGTGTGGAATAATTGAGGTACAGATGGCTGTTTATATTCCCCGAGTTAAAGCTCAAAATTGGTTTGTGAACAGGATGCTTTGGTTTCTGCTGCAGAGCTTGAGAACACTTTTCTTGGGAAATCAGCTCCACTGAGATCAATTCCTGGGGAAATTTCAAACAAAAGTTGCTAGAAGTTTTGCACTCCATCAACAGGTGCTAGCATGATTTGAAGAGATCAATGGGCTCGCCATGTTAACCTTTAAGCTTTGGTCAGATATCCTAAATATAAAAGAAAAAGTGAATGAAAGCTATGGGGCAGAGCAAGCTATAAAGCAGGGAATGAATTATTCACCGTGTATAAGATGCAGAAGTACACAACACGATGGAAGTTGCTTGTGCCCGAAAAATGCTTTGGAGAGCATCGATTTCTCCAAACGTTCAATTATTCAGTACAATTGAGCAAAATTATCATGGTTTCAGACTAGACATGCTGTTTTAATGTACTCTAGACAAAATGTTCGGGGAGGCAAAAGGAGACGTTAATAGTGATTCCGATTCTTCTGCTATATACGCTTCGTTTTTATTATTTATGTTGTGCTGTCTGGTGGTGCCAGACTTATAATACAGGAACATTAAGATGCAGTGACCAGGGCTGGATTTAGGTTTGATGAGGCCTAAGCTTCTGAAGGTAATGGGACCCTTTATATGTCCAGCTGTCCTTTGTCAACAACAAATTGCCGCCTTTTGTGTTGAATATATGCTATATGGTCATTTATGGGCCTAATAGTTATCTAAATCCATTTGTACATGTTGCCATGCAACCAGTCCATACAAAATGTAGGCACCCTATATATAAAAAAAGATAAAGGACCCCTGACAGTTAAGTTCAGTCACAGACGACTCTGGAGTTGCGGCACTCATCTCGCTTTAGAGGCCGAGGGAGCCGGCGTCTGTCTGCGGACAGTTTTTCTGGGTCATGTGGCAGCATGACAAAGCTGCTTCTGGTGCAACAGAACACCGAAACCAGAGCAGTGCACAGAAACGCCATTTACCTTCCCGCCGGAGCGGTACCTATATATCTACTTGCACTGGTGTGCCTTCGAACTGCTAGACTGGCAGGAGCTGGGACCGAGCAACAGGAACTCACCCCGTTGTGGGGATTCGAACTGCCAACCTTCTGATCGGAAAGCCCAAGAGACTCAGTGGTTTAGACCACAGTGCCACCCACGTCCACCCTATATATAGAAATGAGCAAACCAGTGGTATTTTAGGGAGCAGGCTAGCAGGCAGGGCCCATTACTTACATCATAGGAGCCTACACAATACAAAACACTGTTGCTGTGTGTAGGTTTTATTTTATTTGTTTATTATCTTGTATTTTGGAAATGTACATCCAGCTTTTCCCCCCTTTAATTTTTTTTGGGGGCCCCAAGAGTGTGGAGCCCTAAGCTATAGCTTGTTTAGCTTATACATAAATCCAGCACTGGCAGTGACAATGTGGCAGGAGTGGTCACTCTTGGGGTGGAGCCTTGGGGTGCCGCAACTATGAGGTAGAATGCAAGGCAAGATGAGAAGGGGCACTGAATTCTGGTGTCACATAAGGCACTGCGGAAATTTGAGATCCCAAGGTCCGCCACTGCATTATGTGAGATTTTTAAGCAGGCAGGCAGATACATCTTCTTCTTCTTTGGCGATCACTTGTGGTTCGAGGACCCGACCCCCGTAATGTGGAATGAATACACAAGGACATGTGATATAAGGTTAATGGGCAAGAAAAGGCCACAACTTTATTGATTACAGCAGTGATAAGGTATTGGCTTAGGCATTGGATGTCTAAAACAAGGGGGGTTTATTCACCAGTAGGTGGAGCTTGTTGATGCTAATCCAACTATAGGCTCTCCCCTGATGTCACCGAGGGTCGTGCCATGGCCTCCCGCCAAGCAGGCATCGCACAGAGTACACGACCGCCAGATTCCTTTAACGGAATACCCAAAAATTGAAGGCATAGGCGATGGCCACACGTAGCTCTTCGACACAGACTCGCGACGAGACGACGGAGAGGAGAATGAGGCCGAGGAGGGGCTGGCGCTGCAGCATAGGCATAGGCTGCTGAACACGCCCCCTCGGAGGCACCTGGTTGGGTGCTTGCCGATGGGCGTGGGCACCAGCCAGGTGAGTGGGGGAGGCAGGGGGCTACCGCCCCCTGCTAGGGGCGGAGCTTGGGCTCCCGCCCACAACCACTCCCCTCTCTTCCAGGGAGGAGAGTCTTTGTAGCCGAGTAAGATTGTCTTCCATAAACACGGTTTTAAAAATGAGCCTGTAAGTGACTGTGGAGGCCAATTCTGGATCCACACGTCATTCCACAGTGGGGACATTGGTTTCCAGGCAGGAGCTGATCATGGTGTGGATTTGCCAAGCATGCCTTCCTCCTAGCATGTTTCTCCTTGCGTCCTGAGTTCGAGTATCTTCAAAGCCCATGACACCTTTGGTAAAGGCTGTTCTCCAAATGGAGCACTCGCAGGCCAGTGTTTCGCAGTTGTCAGTGTTTATACTACATTTTTTTAGATTTGCCTTGAGAGAGTCTTTAAACCTCTTTTGTTGACCACCAGCATTACGCTTTCCATTCTGAAGTTCGGAATAGAGTAGTTGCTTTGGAACACGATCATCAGGCATCCACACAACATGACCAGTCCAACAAAGTTGATGTTGAAAAATCATTGCTTCAACACTGGTGATCTTTGCTTCACCCAGTACACTGATATTAATTCGCCTTTCTTCCCAAGTGATGTGTAGCATCCCCCAATCATAGGGAACTTTAAGGTGTTGGGGTATGGGTCTGCTACGGTTGAAATAATAGGCTAAGTGATTGGCTAAGTGTCCTTCCAGAATGCCACTACTTGGGGGTGAAATTCAGTCACACATATGCAAATTCAGGTTGTGCATTTGAAATTGATTTGGAGTTTTTGTGCAACAAATGAGCTCGCAATCACCACCAAAAGAAAGAGAGTCAGACCTTTTGCATTAAAGATAGTGATACAATGTGCTATAGGTTAATTGGGAGAGGACCCTTCAAAAGCATATGGAACTAGAAAGCAACACTGGAATTTTCATGGATTCTAGGTGAGTGAGTGGGATAAAAAATTACAGTATACCCACTTTTTACATAACCTTGGATCAGAGGATTTAATTTTTGTAACAAGTTTTGTACTAGATTTCGTATTAGAAAGATGCAAAGTCATGAGAAAGCTAACTGTATGAATTATTTCTTATCAAGGGGAATTACTTCATATCAAGCTTTCAGATTTTATTTTACCAAAATAATCTCAGATCTGACAACTTTAAATGCAACATTGTTTGCAAAACCCTTGTGAAATCAGATACAAACAAGCTTCTGTGGAGTTGAAAATTTTATTTAACTTGAGGTTGTGGAAAGCAACTTAGAAACTGATTGATTGGGCGGATTAGATTTGTGCAAAGTCTCTGGAACTTATGCTGGCCCACGCAAGGAATCGTTTTAGAGCCAAATGGTTCTTATTTATATTCTTTCAATCTCACAGAGTATGTCTGAGAACTGCTGATTAGATGTAAAGAACTGCATTTTAAAAACACTCAGTCTTTTTATCTGAGGAGATTGCTTTGAGAGTTATACTTTTTTTAAAAAAATTAAATGTACAAATTTGCTTCTTTCTGCTTCCTCTCCCTTGCCATGTTTTCTTTCTTTCTTTTTGTCACCATTGGCAGCTGGCATTCATTGGGATGTGGAATAGAAGGCAGGTGGAACCAGAGCCAATTAGTAGGCAGAACGACCTCTGACCAGTTGTAAGAGGAAGGGCTTATCCTGACTTCATTTTGTGTCACATTTCTAGGCACAGCAGTGTCTGAGCACTTCTTTTGTTTTTGTTCCAGCACTTTCCTTGCGAAAATTCCCTCTTTACTGCTGAATCGGAAGAAACAGCAATCCACAGAAAACTTGAATTGCTGTTTGTTCTGATTTGGCATTAAAGAGAAGGTTTTCAAAGGGGAAGCACTGGGGAAGAAAAAGAAAATGCTCGGACTAGCACTTTAAAGCACAGGGCAAAAAAGTGTAGATGAGCCCTAAGATAGCTGGCAGGTTAGGACTGACTGAGGACAGACAGAGATTGATGGGGCAGTACCCCATGTTTTCTAAAGGATCAGCCTTCACTGGGAAACGGGAAATGCCATTCAAAAACTTTTCAAGGTATTTCTTAGCTATATTTTGAGGTACCTCGTGGTTGTGGGCAAAGTGAGCTTTTGACCTTTTTACAGCACAGACACTTAGCTCCTGCAACACACTTGCTCTAGGCGAGGTATAAATGACGTTGCTTTCAGTCGTCGTTCCAAAAAAAGGAGAAAGTTGCCTGTTGCCCAAATAATCCAGTTTGACAATTCCTTGATGCCATTTGCCAGTGCAGTGCCAGTGTTCTCTGACAATGTTATTAAGGAGAATCAGGTTCTGTGTATTAAAATCCCTGGCATATTGCTATAAATGTCACCAAGACAATATCTTTAGTCATGCTACAGTAAGTTAAATTTACAAGTTATATAGAAAAATCACATGTAAGCAAGCTCTCTCTCACACACACACTCACACACACACATTTATCTAACCTGGATGAAGTCTCCAGATATTTATAGATGTGACTTTTCTGCTATGTAACTAGAATGTGCTGTGATGATGCACAGTGGTACCTCTGGTTACGTACTTAATTCGTTTCGGAGGTCCGTTCTTAACCTGAAACTGTTCTTAACCTGAAGCACCACTTTAGCTAATGGGGCGTCCTGCTGCCACTGCACCGCCAGAGCACAATTTCTGTTCTCATCCTGAAGCAAAGTTCTTAACCTGAGGTACTATTTCTGGGTTAGCGGAGTCTGTAACCTAAAGCGTATGTAACCTGAAGCGTATGTAACCTGAGGTACCACTGTATTACAATACTACATCAGTATAGTAATAATCCCCCTGACCTGCTGCATTGCTTTAAAGAAACATTCAGAATCCTAGGAATTGGGCTGAACTATACAATTCATTTGAGGGCTGGAAGGGACTCAAGAATAGTTCAGTTCCACACCACAGCTTCTCATGTAATCAGAAAGCTTTTTCCACAGCTTTTAGAATAACTAGAAAGGTGAACCGGGGCATTCTCCCTTCCACTAACTTAGATTCATGCAGATATGCCAGTTCTCTTTTCACTGCATGCACGGAATAGCATAGCCTACAGTAAACAGCTGAAGCTGAGGCTCCAATACTTTGGCCACATCACGAGAAGAGAAGACTCCCTGGAAAAGACCCTGATGTTGGGAAAGATTGAGGGCACTAGGAGAAGGTGCCGACAGAGGAATAGATGGTTGGACAGTGTTCTCAAAGCTACCAGCATGAGTTTGACCAAACTGTGGGAGACAGTGGAAGACAGGAGTGCCTGGCGTGCTCTAGTCTATGGGGCCATGAAGAGTCTAAGCTGAAACCACAGGTGTAGTCAAGTCTGCTACAATGGTCAGGCAAACAGCAATCCATGTAGTCTGTCAATCCAGGCTTACAAAATCCAAGCGGTCATGAAGCCAACGATCCAGACAAAAACCTGGAATGTATATGTGTGTCATAGTATATGTCTAGGTAAAGGTGAAGGGACCCCTGACCGTTAGGTCCAGTCACGGACGACTCTGGGGATGCAGCGCACATGTCGCTTTATTGACCGAGGGAGCCGGCATACAGCTTCTGGGTCATGTGGCCAGCATAACTAAGCCACTTCTGGTGAACCAGAGCAGCACATGGAAACGCTGTTTACCTTCCCGCCACAGCGGTACCTATTTATCTTCTTGCACTGGCGTGCTTTCAAACTGCTAGGTTGGCCAGAGCTGGAACAGAGCAACAGGAGCTCACCTCGTCACGGGGATTCAAACCACCGACCTTCCAATCGGCAAGCCCTAGGCTCTGTGGTTTAGCCCACAGTGCCACCTGCGTCCCATTAAATGTCTAGTTATGCATGTAATACACGAAAGTTGTTTGTACTTCTAACGGAAGCAGTAAAAATAGAACTTGCCTCTCATTGAGATCAAGGACCAATATGGAAATTAGTAAAGTGAAAGAAAACCCAAGTGGATAAGTTTCACACCAAGATTTTCAGAAAATCCCATCCCTTCGGAGACATTAGCTGCCTGAATGGGTCTCCCCAGGGCTTATTTATCATGGAAACCTAGTTTTGTTTCTCTAACAAGAACCACCCTGTGAAAATAAGCAATTTATGTATACTTGTGCTCTTAAAGCAGTGTCTTCCAAGTTCATTCGCGTGCAGTGTTAAATAGACTTCCATTTTATTCACACTTTTCTGGGAATAGGCCCCTCTGTACTCAAAAGCAATTTCTTCTGAGTAGACTTCTACAGAACCAAAATATTAATTCCTTTCTTAAACACATAGGCCACAAAACATTGTTTCCCTCTCAGCAATTGCCAAAACCACACACTATTTTGTAAACTCAGGATGGGGGGGGGGGGAGTTAAACTTGTCCCCCACCCCTCCAGTTTTAAAAAGCAGAGAGTTCCACATGCTAAATTTGTTTTAAAGACCACCTGTGGCGCTGTGGGTTAAAGCCTCAGCGCCTAGGGCTTGCCGATCGAAAGGTCGGCGGTTCGAATCCCTGCGGCGGGGTGCGCTCCCGCTGCTCGGTCCCAGCGCCTGCCAACCTAGCAGTTCGAAAGCACCTCCGGGTGCAAGTAGATAAATAGGGACCGCTTACCAGCGGGAAGGTAAACGGCGTTTCCGTGTGCGGCTCTGGCTCTGGCTCTGGCTCTGGCCAGAGCAGCGATGTCACACTGGCCACGTGACCCGGAAGTGTCTCCGGACAGCGCTGGCCCCCGGCCTCTTAAGTGAGATGGGCGCACAACCCCAGAGTCTGTCAAGACTGGCCCGTACGGGCAGGGGTACCTTTACCTTTACCTTTACCTATGTGTTAACATGCAGTAAAATTTACATGAAAATAAATGAGAGCAGTAAATGCACACAAGTACTTTCTGATTTTGAAATATGACTAAAATTTCCTCCTATATCATCATAATTTGCTATATATGTCACATAAATGTGCCTTGCTATGAACTTTTAGTATAATAAGTGTGTCCAGTTATTTTATAGTAATTTTGAAAAAATTCCTGGTGCACTTATTATACAAAACATTCATAGCAAGTGGCATTTCTGTGCCATAAATGGTAAATTATGATAATTTAAGAGGAAATTGTGAGTCATGTATCAAAATTCCAAATACCCTGTCAACTGAGTGAGAATAAGCAACATGATAGGGGAGGAAATGCAATCTGACATATTGTTCAATTAAAGAAGTGGGAGTCTTATCGCCCTCTTTATTCTGTCTGAGCAGATGTGTGAGAATATGTGCATCTCTCTCTACATGTACTTAAATGTACATGCAATGGTTTAAAGAAAAGAAAAATGCCCTCCATAAATTGGAAAGTAATTATTGACTTTTGACATTCACATAATCACCACTGATTCCAGGAACTATGTACTAGCCAGAAATGACAACAACAACAACAACAACAACAACAACAACAACAACAACAACAACAACAACATTGTGAATTAGGATACAAACACTTTCCTCAAGTTACCCAACTTTCCATTGTGCTTTGTCTTTTATGCAATTAACCTTTCATAAAACTCCTCTGTCTTGATTTGCCCCATTACTGATGGGCATAGCTGTCAACTTTTCCTTTTTCTTGTGAGGAATCCTATTCGGAATAAGGGAATTTCCTTTTAAAAAAGGGAAACGTTGACAGCTATAATGATGGGTCATCAATACAGTGGTACCTCGGGTTAAGTACTTAATTTGTTCAGGAGGTCTGTTCTTAACCTGAAACTGTTCTTAACCTGAAGCACCACTTTAGCTAATGAGGCCTCCTGCTGCTGCTGCGCCGCGATTTCTGTTCTCATCCTGAAGCAAATTTCTTAACCCGAGGTACTATTTCTGGGTTAGTGGAGTCTGTAACCTGAAGCATATGTAACCTGAAATGTATGTAACCTGAGGTACCACTGTAATATCACTTGGCAAGAACCCTGGCCATGACCCTTGAGCTCATGTCAAGATAACTAGAAAACCATTAAACAGCAATAATGCCAGGGACTGGCAGGGCTCCGAAGAGTGTGTGGCGGAGGCAGGGGACCCAGGAGAGGGGGCCAGTGATTTATGGGGTGTGACACTGCCATCAAGACAGGAGCCAGGGAGGAGGAAGAGTCAGGGCAGACTGAGATGGAAAAAGGTGCGCCAGATGTGGCAGAAGAAGATTCTATTCCCCACCTTCCCCCACCCTGCTATTTTCTAGAACCAGGAGAGGCATGAAGTGAGAAGAACAACATCATGTTCCTCACAGGAGAAGTCTCAGATTGCGGGCACATAACCTGTCAGAGCAGAGTACAGTGGTACCCCAGGTTACAGACGCTTCAGGTAACAGACGCTTCAGGTTACAGACTCCGCTAACCCAGAAATAGTACCTTGGATTAAGAACTTTGCTTCTGGATGAGAACAGAAATCGCGCAGCAGCGGTATGGTGGCGGTGGGAGGCCTCAGGTTAAGAACAGTTTCAGGTTAAGAACGGACCTCCAGAACGAATTAAGTTCTTAACCCAAGGTACCACTGTATATAAGCCAGCAGAGGGGCAGGGTCTCCTTGTCGCTGCAACTGCCCCATAGGGCCCAGGCCCGTGGACATCTGCCTAGAGGCTAGAACAATGTGTGCATGTGTATCGGAGTGTCAGGGTGTCCCATTGAAATAAATAGAGAAACTGGGCTACTTGGCACAGTAAAATATCCAATTCACGTTGAAACGTGTTTAACTTTCACGGGGTTTTATCTTTTACCTCTGCTCCTGTACAAATAAGTTTGCTCACTGCTGCCGCCGCAGCTAAAACGAAGTCCGCCTCTATGCTTTCAAAAGTAGCGGCAGGGGCGGCTCAGCACATTTTGCCACCTGAGGCAAAATGGGAATGCGCTGCCCTTGACTCCCTAGCCAGCATGCCCTGCCCCAACCCCACTTCTGCTGTGCCCCAGAAAGCCTCCCCTCTTATTGAAGGTAGCGAGAGATAGGGCGTCCCACAAGGCCAAACTGTTTGTCCTCGCCGCCCAAGCGATGGGGGAAGATGAGCAGCAATGGCAGCACTAGAACGTCCACCTCTTGCCAAGGCTCAGAACAAGGAAGCATTCGGGTGGGGCAGGTGGGACCGCCTCTTGTGCTTTCACCACCTGAGGTGGTTGCTTCACCCTACCTCTTTGGTGGGCCGGGTCATACAAAACCATCCACCATCAATATATTCCCATCATGCTGAAAAGAGTTAACAAGACTGCATATGAGCCAGGAGGGAAAATACATGTCACATTGAAAACGCCAACCATGGTTGGTTTATTGCCCAGTAGTCATTTTGTCTCTTCTGTGAAATAAGGGAGACAATGATCAAAAACCTGGCAATATATTTTACCTGGGATTCTTCAGATTTTTACATTCTTTGCATTGGGATACTAATATTTTTTTTTAATTTTTTACTTTTAAAAGCTTGCAGTTTATCTAGGCAGGTGAAGTTGTAGCTGTGTTCTGTTTATGCGATTTATTTAAGTTTTTGCCATTCTTGTGGCTGAGTTACAGGCCAAGTCGTCATGGCAGTTTTGATATATGGCAGCCGTAAACCAGTCAGAATTATTTTATATAATAATTGGATGGTTGCTGTGGGGCATTTAGAGACAGTTCTATCTAATATATGTCTATTAGTGCCTAACGCAGCCTTGGATGGCAAAAACCAAACTGATATGACAACTTTCTTGATATGCATCTCATGGAGGAGTTTCCAAGATTCCTAGCATTTATAGGCAATTCTTTATTCTAGGGGCATTCCGGCTGAAAGTTAACTCCTATTCATTTTCAGCTATTGACGTCAATGAAAGTTATACATGCTTAGATTTGTGTGGATCAATGTCATCCATCAAAAAATTACTGTTGAGTTTTCTAACTTTTTATATAGATATTATTTTTCTCCATGAAATGCTTCGGAGACCATATATAAATCCTATTTTAGTGTTTTGCCATCATTTTCTGCTATACCAAAATGCTGTCTTTAGACCTGGTGTTTTGGTAACATTCAAAATGAACTCTGAGGTTCTGCTTGTGAACTTCCCATAGGCATCTGGTTGGCTGTGGCAAAAACAGGGTGCTGAATTAGAAAGGCCTTTCATCTGAACTGGCAGAGCTCATCTTTGGTTCTCTTGATACCCGTGCTTTGGTCCTGCAATCTTTACTTGCACCAAAGTATCTTTACACCAAGATAAGAGACAGATAATTAACACTTTAGGCCTATACACACTTACTTGGGAGTACTGTGGTACCTCGGGTTAAGTACTTAATTCGTTCCAGAGGTCCGTACTTAACCTGAAACTGTTCTTAACCTGAAGCACCACTTTAGCTAATGGGGCCTCCCACTGCCACCATGCTGCCAGAGCACGATTTCTGTTCTCATCCCGAAGCAAAGTTCTTAACCTGAAGCACTATTTCTGGGTTAGCGGAGTCTGTAACATGAAGCATATGTAACCTGAAGTGTATGTAACCTGAGGTACCACTGTACACACTTACTTGGGAGTACCATGGTACCTCGGGTTAAGTACTTAATTCATTCCGGAGGTCCGTTCTTAACCTGAAACTGTTCTTAACCTGAGGTACCACTTTAGCTAATGGGACCTCCTGCTACCGCCGCACCACCGGAGCACGATTTCTGTTCTCATCCTGAAGCAAAGTTCTTAACCCGAGGTACTATTTCTGGGTTAGCGGAGTCTGTAACCTGAAGCGTATGTAACCTGAAGCGTATGTAACCCAAGGTACCACTGTAAAGCCCACTGAGCATAGAGGAAATACTTCTGAATAACAATACATGCTGATGGGGTTTAGAAGCTTCCACTGACATATTTATGCGGGCCAATTTTAATTGGAGAGGACGACAGCTGTTTTGTTATGGTGGCATACCTGCCAAGTGCCCTGTAAAAATGGGACATCCTGTTTTCTCGCGGCCATTTTGGGTGCCTCAATCTCTTGTGCTCCCGTACTGTGCTCTTGCTAAAAGACATCTGAAGCCAGCCCTGTTCAATGAAGTTTTAAGTGTGTGGTGTTGTATTGTGCTTTTACTGTTTTTTGTTGGGAGCCGCCCAGAGTGGTATTATTATTATTGCCCCAAAAAAGTGCTTGGGGGGGGGGCACAATCTCACTCGGTGGCCAAAAAAAAACACACACTTTTTTTGGTACCGTTCAAGATTGGACCCTCCCCCCAAGCACTTTTTCAGGGCAAGAGCAAAACATAGGTCAATTGACTCGCCTAAGAGTGCGTCTTTAAACTACAGTATGATTGCCAAGTCAACTTTGATGCCAAGACATTTATATGCACCAAAGTACAGGCTGCAGCCACATCCCTTTGCAACACCTAAGTACTGTCTCCACTTCTGGGCGCCAGGTTTCTAGAAGGATTTTGACAAATTGGAAGGACACAGCCAGGAGGCTGGAGAGGGGGTCTGGAAAGCCGAAAAGGAATATTTGGGTAAAGCGTGTTCTCCCTCATGGAGAGCACGTGTTTCGGTTGGGGCTGACAAGACACCTCATTGTTGCTAGGCAAAAGGTTTGGCCATCTTTTAAGCAGGGGTGGGCTCGTTACTGGGGAAAGTTAATGTTGCCATTTAGTGATTGACAGCCCTATTTGTTAAATACATTGCACACAGCGTCGAGCTTCCTCTTTTCGCTGCGTGCTTCAGATCACCTGCCCTCCCTTCCCTAATGTTAGGCTGTTTGCTTGACCTTGCTATGCCTGTCATGGGGTCGTCTGCTTCTGGGGCAGGGGCCCGGTGGGAATTTTGTCCATTTGGCTGATTGGCTGGTGCCATTTGGCTTTTGCCTACTGCGTAGCAAATCGTCACAACTTGTAAGGTTGCGGTTAGGCATTGGTTTGGGAATTGGTTGGTGGAGGGGTATGGATTTGGCTGTGCCTGCCCCTCCAAAATGCTGCTGCTGCTGCAAGGGTTTTCCATTAAAGGAACCCAGGGGCTCGCCACGCTTTTGTGTGAAACGCCCTGGCAAGGGGCTAGGGCCACGCAAACCCCTGGGAGCATTTTTGGGAGAGATGAAGCATGGTTCCCAGTCCTGTCTCTCTCCCCAGGTGACTTACCCTTTCTGACTTTGCGAGGGGGGGGGGGTGTGCGAATGTCAGAGCTGTCCCCGTGCGGGGTCAGTTAGTGCTACCAATGCCTAAGCAACCACTCCCATTGCTGTAATTTGAATAAATTTGTGGCCAAAATTATGCCAAAAACCTTAAACAAAAATTAAGTGTCATTGTGTTTTTATTCGGGGTGTCTTGGGGACCTCAACGAGCAAGTTGAGCCTGAGGAAGAGGAGGTAAAGGTGAGACGTGATAGTAGTTATCTGAATACCTGCCATGTAGAAGAGAGGGGAGTGGATTCAAAAGCAGAACAATTGATCACCACCAGCAACTCGTGTCCTTCAGCATTGCCACTAACCCCCTGAAAATAAACCCTCCACCTCCTTACTCCGCAGAATGCGCCATCACCTTACCTGCTGCTTAGATTTCACCAAAACATAGTTTCAAGAATGTGTGCTTAGCCTTAACAATAGTATTATGATTGAATGTCCTATAACTCAGTTCCCCAAGGTATGCTTACAATAGAGATATGTTTCTCCGGCCTTTTCTAGACAAGGTCTTGCTTTTGAGTTTTTAGGAGAAATGATGGGAAACGCCTGTCAACTTGACACTAACAGTTGAAAAGCTGAAGTAGATATCATTAATCATTATGATGACCTACTCTGCCTGCTTTCGTCCTTTCAGAAAAGCAAAACATTTCCACTTGGTTTTGAAGTTGATTCCTGTTCAGATTTGAACAGCAATGGGCCTCCCCAGACTGGGGTTATTTTGTGTGAGTGGATTCCGCAACATGTAATTGGTTCAATAATAGTGCAATAGTGGTGGGTTTGTATGGGGCTATCCACACATCACTAAACTCTATTTTGTTACCCTCTGGAGGAGAACTCTTGCACTATAGTGTAAGAAAAGTGGGGGGCAGAACACTTCTGTTTTTAATGTATGAAGTTTTTAATGTTTGACATTTTATTATGCTTTGATATTTTGCTGGGAGTCACCCAGAGCAGCTGGGCAAATCCAGCCAGATGGGCAAGGTATAAATAATAAAATTGTTGTTGTTGGAAAAGTTACAGGATGTTATCAGGAGACTACAGGAAATGCACTTGTTGCAAACAAGAAAAATTATAACCACCACAAAAACTGATCTGATAACATCACAAGCATAAATCACGACAAATGCGCTCTCTCTCTCTCGCTCTCTCTATATATATGGGGGACATTTGGAGGGGCTCTGTTTCTTTTTTAAAAATCTCAAAGCATGGAGGAGCAAGAGTAGAAATGATGGAAAGCAGAGGTTGACCGTTTGTTTATTTACTTTAGATATTAGTATATTGTTTTTCATGGAACCGCACATAGAAATACTAACACAATAAACATACATTTGAAGTCTAGAATAAAATCTATAGAATTTCGTTGGGTACAGTCAATCCTCGGATCTCGAATGGCTCTGTTTTCTAACATTTCGGCTCCCAAATGCCAGAAGTACTGTAACTGCTCCAGTTTTCGAACAATTATCGGAAACTGAACGTGCTATGTGGCTTCTATTGTATTGCGGCTTCCGCTTTCATTTTTCGGTTGCCGAATGTTTCAGAAGTCAATCGGTCTTCCGAAACAGATTATGTTCAACAACCGACGTTTGACTCAACATATGGACAGCAGTCATTACGGCTCCATTCCCAACATGAGACGTTGCAAGCATGCCTCAAATTATAAAGTACTAGAGGCTGCCACCCCTGCTCATTCTGCTCACATCTGACCAACCCACCCTGTTTGTACCTCACCCCTCCCACATTGCAAGCCCCAAGCCCCTCCTACCCCAAACGCCATCCCTTTAATGGAAGGGGAGACACTTCATTTGGAAACTTGCTAAAGCGCTGGGTCAAAGGCCTCCCCTACACATCAAACTTTGCTGCAGGCACAATTAACGGAAGGAGGATGCTTCACAGTACCTTTTCTCTTCATTAAGCAGCTCATCTGGGCTGGGCGGCCTCACACAGTAGTTGGTGTGGCTGCCACAAACTGCAGAGCGTGATGACACATTACGTTTTTATGTATATAGGAAGATATAGCTGCTCGCCTTCAATTTCTACCAAAAGCTATGGTAAACCAGTAATACCCACTTAGGTTTTACTTCATGGCCTCGGGGCTTCTGGCAACCTTCACAATATCATAATCAGTTTTAATTTGCCGACTTTTCAAATCTCTATAATGACAGACTCAAAACAAACTGTGAAAGGAGACTAATTTTAATTAGTGACAACTTCCAAAGCCATTCATTTGAGCTGCTTGAATGTGTATGAGCATTTTTTTTTACATCAATCATCAGTAGCCAGCAATTTGCTTACACTGGTTTTTTATTTTTTTAATAACCAGAATGAATGCATAAAATGTGTTCTATGCAGTACAACTCAGGGACTGGAGGCCAGCAAATCACTTGTACATTGTGAAATTCTCTTAACATCTGTCCAGACAGAAAAACAAGCATATGGGCTATGTTATATAGACATTCTGAGACCCAGTTCAGCCATCTCCCACCTGCTCAATAGAAAGATGAACATTTACAATTCTGACAAGCAAAATAAATGATCCAAATTATGAGGGCAAAAAAATCAAAACCTTGCAAATTCTGAAGAACTTCATATACGTAGACATGGGTGGAAGAAAAGATGGGTGGAGAATGGTTTTCAAGCAACTTTCTGGATGTGCATATAGATTTGTTACATGCACACAGAGTAATTTTCAAGAAATAAGTAAGAATTGCTTTGCAGCACAAGGATGTTGGGCTGAACTAAACAGCTGGGGATGGATGATGCATGTTTACCTTTAAGTTAGATCTCACAGAGAAGCAAACACGAGAAAATACACAGCTATCTGATTCCAGAAAGGATTCAAGGCTTGCCGATCGGAAGGCTGGCAGTTCGAATCCACGTGACGGAGTAAGCTCCCATTGCTCTGTCCCAGCTCCTGCCAACCTAGCAGTTCAAAAGCATGCCAGTGCAAGTAGATACATAGGTACTGCTGTGGCAGGAAGGTAAACGGTGTTTCTGTGCGCTCTGGTTTCTGTCACGGTGTCTCGTTGCACCAGAAGCAGTTTAGTCATGCTGGCCACATGACCTGGAAAGCTGTCTGTGGACAAACGCCGGCTCCCTCGGCCTGAAAGCGAGATGAGCGCCGCAATCCCATAGTCGCCTTTGACTGGACTTAACCGTCCAGGGGTCCTTTACTTTTACCTTTACTGGTTTAGTATACCATGTACTGGAATTTTACTGTTCATTTGGCTGTAAGATTTCATCTTTTTAAAGTTTCATTGCAAGCTGTTTCAGATATTAATGACTTGCCTTTTCAACACCAGCCTTTGTTTTCATATTTATTGGTATTGGTCAGGGAATTTGTTCTCTTATTTGTCTTTAGGGGCTCTGTGTGAAACTGGATACTGGATTACATGTGATCCAGCAAGTAGGATCTTCTTAAATTCTTATGCAAAGGAGGGGCAGATTAAGCTAAACTCACATTAGTGCGGATGGTGAGCCAGGATTTGCATTTAGAAGTGTTGATAGGATGTTTGCAAGAAAATCCATAAAAGAAAATTTCTTCATTTCAAGCCTTGTCACAAAACAGAGGAAACTGCATCAGATCATTTGGTTCTTTGCATTATTTAGAGCTCTGTGAGATGCATTTCTAGTTTCCACCAGAGCTAATTGACTTTATAGCTGGGTTGCTACAGGCTCAGGCAAACAGGAGTGCATGTTTGACAGAGCCTTAAAACTTACGATGCCTACAGGAAAATGAATATAGGGTTTCTCTGAGATATTTACATTTTATAACAGCAATTATACAGACTTGATTTTAATAGCAAAGTACACCTTGTTCCCAGTCAGGTGACCTCTACTAATTTCTGTAGATAAATCACCTTCAACAGGTACATTGCTGAGGTTTTTGACGGCACTTTGGGGCAATATACAGGTACGCCCATCTCCTTTAGCCTTGATCCACAAGTCGCCCCCATCAAGCTAAAGTCACGCCGGGTTCCCTTTGCTCTCAAGGCTAAGGTGGACGAACAACTGGACAAGCTGATCGCCCAAGGAGTTTTGGAGCCGGTTGACCACGCCAAGTGGGAAAGCCCCTGTCAAGCCAGATGGGTCGGTGAGAATCTGCACCGACTACAAGTGCACGATCATCAAGGCACTTCAGCAGCACGCTTACCTGGTTCCTGTGGTTCAACACCTGCTGCATTCCCTGGGTGAGGGTAAGGTCTTCGCTAAGCTGGACCTTGCCCAAGCCTATCAACAACTACCCATCGATGATGCCACTGCTGAAGCCCAGACGATCGTCACCCACCGAGGGGCATTCCGTTGCCGCCGGTTGAAGTTTGGGGTGAGTGTGGCTCCTGGCATCTTCCAAAGCCTTATGGAGCGTCTCCTGCAAGGGCTTCCGGGCGTATTTTGATGATGTCTTGGTGTCCACAGACTCACACCAGCAGCTGTTTGAGCGCCTCCGCACCATGCTGACCAGGTTCCAGGAGGCCGGTCTCAAGGTAAAGAGGGAGAAGTGCCAGATCGCCATTCCACAGGTGGAGTTCCTCGGCTATCTTATCGACGCCTCCGGCCTTCACCCGACCACATCCAAGATCCGCGCTATTCAGCAGGCCCCCATCCCAAAGAACAAGACGGAGTCGCAGGCATTCCTGGGACTGCTGAACTTTTATAACATATTCCTGCCCCACAAAGCCACGGTGGCTGAGCCTCTTCACCGACTCCCCAGCACAAAGACACCTTGGTCCTGGGGTCATCAGGAGACGGCGGCCTTCAATGCGGTCAAGGCTCTCCTTTCATCGGACAGTGTGCTGGTACAGTACAGTGAAGCCAGGCTGCTGGTCCTTGCCTGCGACGCCTCACCTTTTGGCATCGGTGCTGTTCTGAGTCACCGTTTTCCAGACGGAAGAGAAGCAACACTCGCCTACTTTTCCAGGACGCTATCTCCAACGGAACGGAATTACAGCCAGCTCGACAAGGAGGCACTGGCACTTGTGGCTGGAGTGAAGAGGTTCCATGAATACCTCTATGGCAGGACTTTTGACCTCATCACTGACCACAAGCCGCTCCTGGGCCTCCTCGCCGGTGATCGTCCAACTCCACCGGTCCTCTCGCCGCGCATGCTGCGATGGACTGTTTTCCTGGCTGCCTACCACTACCAGCTCGTCCATCGCCCCGGGAAATCGATGGGCCATGCCGACACCCTCAGCCGTTGCCCTCTTCCAGTGTTTGTGGAAGACCCGGCTCCAGCTTCATCGCTCCTCCTGATTGAGGATCTTCCGGCAGCGCCTGTATCGGCTGCCACTGTGGCCTCCGCATCTGCCCAGGATCGCACCATCAGCCGGGTGCTCAACTGGGTGTGGAGGGGGTGGCCACAAGGGCCTTTTGCATTGGAGTTCCAGCCCTTCGCAACCAGACAACATGAACTCTCGGCTCATCGCGGCTGTCTGCTGTGGGGAGACCGCGCCGTGATTCCCCAGGGACTCCGTCAGCGCATCCTGGAGGCTCTGCACGTTGGCCACCTGGGAATTCTCAAAATGAAGGCGTTGGCTCGGTGTTACGTCTGGTGGCCTAAGATGGACGATGCCATCACTGCCTGGGTGTCCGCCTGTCAAGCATGCCAAGAGTCGAGGCCTGCACCACCGGCAAGTAAGGGACACACCTGGGAGACACCAAAGACACCCTGGTCGAGGGTGCACATCGATCTGGCTGGCCCCTTTCACGGCCGGACCTTTATGGTAGTGGTGGACGCCTATTCCAAATGGCTGGAGGTGGCCCTGATGCCCTCCACCACTACCGAGGCCGTCATCTGGGTGCTGCGAGGCCTCTTTGCGACGCGGGTGTCCTGATGTCCTTCTCTCCGACAACGGACCACAGTTCACGTCAGGCACTTTTGAGCGGTATCTTTTGGGACTGGGCATCCGCCATGCCCTAACGGCACCATTTTATCCATCCAGCAAGCAGAGAGAATGGTGCACTCGGCAAAAGAGGCACTGGCGCGCCTGGACCGGGGAGACTGACACGAGCGGGTCGCCGAATACTTGTTCATACAACACATCACCCCTCATGCGGCCACAGGGCGGAGTCCTGCTGAACTGCTTATGGGCTACCGCCTCAGGTCCCCGCTCGACCGGCTGCACCCAGAATGTTGCAGAGCATCCTGGATATTGGCAAGTTTCACAGTTCACTGGGACACTGATCTCTCACCACTTTGGGCATGTGCTCTAAGTCATAAAGTCCATGTAGGGATTTCAGTAGTCCAAACACAGGATTCAAACAATAAATCCAGTTTTGATGAACTGATCATTAATACATTATCTTCATGATTATGTTTACTAAGTCCTCTTTGAACAATAAGTGAGGGGCTCTTTGGTTCACATGTTACAATCAGTTCTTTTTATACAGCATACAGTGGTACCTCGGGTTAAGTACTTAATTCATTCCAGAGGTCCGTTCTCAACCTGAAACTGTTCTTAACCTGAAACACCACTTTAGCTAATGGGGCCTGCTGCTGCTGCTGCTGCCGCCGGAGCCCGATTTCTGTTCTCATCCTTAAGCAAAGTTCTTAAGCCGAGGTACTATTTCTGGGTTAGCGGAGTCTGTAACCTGAAGCATATGTAACCTGAAGCGTATGTAACCCGAGGTACCACTGTATATGGTAGCCAGGATTAAGAAAGCATGGGATTTGCTGAGGACCTCCTTAAAAAGATACAATGCAAACTTCTTCTTTTTTAAAAAAAGGAATGTATTTCCTTGTTACCTTCTCAGGACTTTTGCCACAGAGACAAAAGCTAAGCAGTTGATGGGGATATATGATTTTTTTCCCAAGTAAAAGAAGCCATTACACTTGAGTTAAATAAATGTACTGCAGCTTACAAGAGTCAAGAAGAAGGTGAACATAATTGAGTTTAATGTAGCTTGGGGCCAAAGTAGATTAAGTGCCTGTCATGAGGCAGCAATGGCTTCTTTGGCCTTTTCTTGAGGGGTTTTTTTTTTTTTTTTTTTACAAGTCATGGAGAAAGCCATTCTTTTCTGAGAGAGCAGGGCTATTTCCACTTTATGTGTTGTTCCAGCTACATTAAATTTAAAAGTTTTAAAAGTTTCTAAAACTTAACACTAATTGTTTGTTACTTTATTTCAATCATTTATTTTTAAACTTTAATATATATAAATATTTAAAAGGTAAAGGTAAAGGACCCCTGACAGTTAAGTCCAGTCATGAACGACTCTGGGGTTGCAGCGCTCATCTCGCTTTACTGGCCAAGGGAGCTGACGTTTGTCCGCAGACAGTTTTTCCGGGTCATGTGGCCAGCATGACTAAGCCGCTTCTGGCCAACCAGAGCAGTGCACGGAAACGCCGTTTACTTCCTGCCAGAGCAGTTCCTATTTATCCACTTGCACTTTGACGTGCTTTTGAACTGCTAGGGAGCCGGCATACAGCTTCCAGGTCATGTGGCCAGCATGACTAAGCCGCTTCTGGCAAAACCAGAGCAGCGCACGGAAATGCCGTTTACCTTCCCACTGGAGCGGTACCTATTCATCTACTTGCACTATGTGCTTTCGAACTGCTAGGTTGGCAGGAGCAGGGACTGAACAATGGGAGCTCACCCCGTCGTGGGAATTCAAACCGCCGACCTTCCAATCTGCAAGCCCTAGGCTCAGTGGTTTACACCACAGCTCCACCCCATGTAGAAATATTAAACCCCTACAATTCAATTATGTTCAGCCTTCTTAGTTGCAGTTCCACTGTTTGGGGAAATCCGCTCCACTTCCCAGTTGGGAGGACTTGCAGTGGACCATGTGGCCACCCAATCCACTCCGGGGGTAGGGTGGAGAGTCCCTACCTGGAGGTTCCAACCGCGTCATAGATCCAACCAGCCAATCCACTGGCTGGGGGCGTGGCCAGAACCCATTTAAACCGTGGCGCGAGCCAGAGAACTTTCTTCTGGTTCGCTTCCTCAATCTTAGTTGCGGTTTCACTGTTTGGGGAACTCTCTTCACAGGGAAGTTTACTTCGGCTTCCCTTTAATGTCTTTCCAACACCAAGCAAAGGCCTTTATTTCCTCTTGGACTTTTACCATCTGGAGAGACTTGCTTTCATAAAGGCTTTCTACTGCTGGCTGAAAAACCACCAAATCCAAAGTCAGACCAGGTTTTTGAAACATACACACAACCTGTGACCACGAGACTCTTAACCTCAGGACTGTGGTTTGAGCCCCATGTTGGGCAATAGATTCCTACATGTCAGGTCATTGGACTAGACGACTCTTGTGGTCCCTTTCAACTCTAAAATTCTATGGTTCTATTCCTGTATCCCTTTGCTCTGTCATATTCATGCAATCAAATCTGTCCCTTTGCTCTCATATTATTCCTTTTCCTTTTTGCCTTAATAGCCACCGGTGCTTATTGCCTTTCAACTCCCAATTCCATTAAACAAGGTAAAATGAAATCTTGACTTGTACTTGAGCAAATGATGGATATATTCCTTCTCACTCCTACATCTTCATTATTTCTCATTTTGTTGCCTCATCACATGAAATAAGACGAATACTCATCCGCTGAATATTTCTAACTCCAACAGTTTGATCTAATCATTCTCAGAGTGTAAAACAGTGCCAATTCAAGCCTTCTGACATCCACTAAGCTATTAAGGAGCCATTTTCTCAAATCGGCTCTCTTCAAGCTGTTAAGCAAAACGACACGGAAAACTAACGTAAAAGGGCATTTGATTAAAATGATAGCTGTAGCTCCCGTAGCGCCGGCATAATATATCTGTATGTAATGGTTCTCAGTAAATCCTCAGTCATTTTTGAAATTGAATTGTCTGTTGAGCATTATGCAGAACAAGTTTTGGAATCAGCCTGGATGAAATTCAATTGGGCTTGGTCTACTCCAGGATTAGGGAACCTGCGACCTTACAAACCTCCCATTCCCATCAGCCCCAGTCACCAGTGGTTAGGGATGATGGGAGTAGCAGTCTGGCAACAACTCAAGGGTCACGTGCTCCTCACGACTGGTCTCCTCAAATAGCTTTTGGACACCATTCCTGAATTTTTCAGAATTGCCGCTTTAATAGTCTGCTGCAGCATCAACAATAAAGAAACTCTTCACTGATCAAATGGGGGAAGCATGTGGGGCCGTTGGAGGACGGATAATAGTTGCATATTTTCGTGCATAAATGGTGCTGGATGCTCGATGCCAGAGAGAAAAGTGCTAGCTTCATGCCCACAGGATACTTTTCTGCATAGGAATCTTTTTTCACGGGGAGCAGTCAAACATGCAACCCCACATCCAGGATCCAATACCATCTAGAATCAGTTTCACCACAGGACAAGCTATTTATTAATTATTACTGATTACAGCAACATTTATTCTGCCCTTTCTCACAACAAGCCTGTGAAGTTGATTAGGCTGAGAAACAGTGACTGGTGCAAAGTCATCCAAAGAGCCAGACTGGATAGCTCAGTTGGTTAGAGCATGGTGCGGATAATGCCAAGGTTGCAAGTTCGATCCCCATATTGGGCGGCTGCCTATTTGTGCATTGCAGGGGCCCTTCCAGTACTACAATTCTATGATTCTTTTTATTTATTTATTTTGAAAGTTTTTATTATTAAAATAATTCAGCATTAGTACACACATATTACGAATATACAAGCATAGAAACATACATATCATACAATCCTTAAAAATGTTCAAACATACCTACACTCAGTCCCACAGATATTTCCTTTTCCCATCACCATCCCTCACCCCACCTTTGTATTAGACTTCCAATCTACTCAATTGCAATTTCTTTCCACTTCTATTACTTTCTTTCACACACCTTTAACCTAATTTTCTGCATCTTTTTCTATTACACGTTGTAATAATAGTAATAGTAATAATAATAATAATAATTTATATTTATTTATACCCCGCCCTCCCCAGCCAAGGCCGGGCTCAGAGCGGCTTACAAGCAATAATAAAAACAAGTTGAATCAATTATCCATCTTATTTAGTATTTCAGTATTTAAAACAGAACTTGTTTATTCTAATAGGAGTTCTGATTTTTCAATGTGGTTTTGCAAGTATCCTTTAAACACCTTCCAGTCCCTATCTATCTTCTCTTTTGAGATCCTTCCAATTTCCCCATTGTTTTAGATATATTGTAATACTCCAATAATTTGGCAAGCCACTCTGTTTTTGTCGGTATAATGCCACTTTTCCAATTTTTCGCAATCAATAGGCTTGCGGCTACTTTTGCGTAAACAGTTCTATGATTCGATGATTCTCTTGCTGACCAGTGTATGACTCCAAGGACTTGGTGCCCTAGCCTTAGCCCCTCACTTCTGCTTGATCAACTAGTGCAGGGACAACTAAGTGCATATTTCAAGTTTAACGAATTCTCTGAGATCTTGTCTCACTTGCTCTGGGATTCAGTGAAGGCTGTAATTTGAGGACCATGCATCATCATCATCATCATCATCATCATCATCATATATTACATATTCCCCACCCATCTGGCCAGGCCTCCCCAGCATTAAAGAGGCTTTTAGGTTGAAAAGGTGAAAGGAGGCTGTCTGTGCTGAACAATATATAGCTCGCCACAAACAAACAAACCAGCAATGCCAAAATATGTCAACTCCTGAGATAGGATCTAAAGATCTATGGCATGGGTAGGCAAACTAAGGCCCGGAGGCCGGATCCGGCCCAATCGCCTTCCAAATCCGGCCCACGGATGGTCCAGGAATCAGTGTGTTTTTACATGAGTAGAATGTGTGCTTTTATTTAAAATGCACCTCTGGGTTATTTGTGGGGCCTGCCTGGGGTTTTTATATGAGTAGAATGTGTGCTTTTATTTAAAATGCATCTCTGGGTTATTTGTGGGGCATAGGAATTCGTTCATCCCCCCCTATATATATATATAGAGAGAGAGAGAGAGAGAGAGAGAGAGACCGGGCCCCTGCTGAAAAAGTTTGCTGACCCCTGAACACTGAACCAGTGTATTTAAACTGGATGTATCACAAGTCTGGCAACAAGAGCCTTACAGTTATGGCACCAGGTTGCACAACTCAAAAATGTCAAGAGATGAACTTTTGCCACAAAAGAAATGATATCTGTCAAGCATTTGCTGATTATTTTTCTGCAGATCATCCCAATCTGGATGTCATCAAGGTGTATTTAGATAAGACAGAGATTCCCCCCATTCAGCCCAGGGCATAATGACCATCTAAATTGGACTATAACAGCAGACAAAATAGAATCTGAGATGAAACACTTAAAGAATTGGAAATCCCAAGGTGTCAATGGTTTGAGTGGTGGGTTTTATAAAAGCTTTTAATCTTTATTAATGCCACACTTGGAAATGTTCTTTAATGGTATACCTTGGGGTGGGAGGGGGTTGATCCTGGAGTGATGGACATTGCTTTTGAGTAAAATATATTGTCCTGCCTTCTAAAAAAAGAAAAAGAAAAAGCTTCCAAATGCATAAAGTGCAAAAAAACCCCCACATGATCAATATTGTGACACCATTTACTACTCCCGTCATGTTGATCTGGGGCATCCTTGGCTAAAAAAATACCAATACATTTTGTTCACTTGAAAGAGATGGTTATATCTGTAAATTATCTGGCACTTCTCAGGATTTTTACAGCACACTTCTGCAAGGGAAAAGGAATACCAAGCTGTCAAGCGTGTTCCAACCAAAGCTCAATAATGTCTATTGTCAGTAAATTGAAAATTAACAGATAAAGGACTAAATAATTCAATGTTTTCCCCAGGGAAATAAATAAATTAAAAGATACCACGTCTAATCTGGTGTGAATAACCCAGTTGTTGTTTTAATGGCATTTGACACTAGTCAAAATAAGTATAATTTTAATTATAATACATGATGTTATGCATTGCATAGTTAATAGCTAGCAAAAGGCACATCAAGTATGCATTTCTCATAAATTAAATACCTAAGTAGGAGCTGCAAACCACCATGCCATGAGATCATTGTACACAGACTTGTAGCCTTAATTACACAGTTCTGTGCTCTTTCTCTCAGTCATTTCACACACAGATGGAAGGTTGAGGAATCTGCTACATTTCATTTCCAGATCACAACTCAATATGTATAACAAATCTCCGAGGGCTTTGGAGCATTGAGCTCAGCAGTCAGCAGCTGCATATTTTCACTGGTGCATTACCTTGTACACACCAACTTTCCATCATAGTCAAATGGAATAAAATGATTTCCTACTTAAAAATATTTTTTCTTCAGTCTTCATTACTGGGAAACACTGGCTGTGTTCCAGCAAACATGTGTTCCTATGCCAGGATATGCACAAGCTCTGTGCGCCCACAGGCAGACCCTTTGCTACAGTTTTGCTCCTCGCTTTGCAAAACAAACCAAGAAAACACAGTTAACCATAACTTGCCATTATGCCCAAGCTAGGAGCTTTGGTTCTGCGGTAGGTGTTAAGTTGTGGGTGAACATATCAGACGACACAGCGATTCTTCAAACAGCTCTTGTTTATTCACAGGCCAGAACTGAACTGAACTGAAGGGTTCAGACAGCCTGCTTATATAGAGCTCCAGTACAGCGTAACTGTAACAACTTTCTAAAACTATCCAATCACTGAACGTATCTGAAGAAGTGTGCATGCACACAAAAGCTCATACCAAGAACTAACTTAGTTGGTCTTTAAGGTGCTACTGGAAGGAATTTTTTTATTTTGTTTTGACTATGGCAGACCAACACGGCTACCTATCTGTAACCAATCACTGAACGTCACTTTCGATCCCTTATTTGCATAACTATCTACAGTATCCCCCTGCTTGCCCAGGGTGAGAACTTCAGTACATAACAGTAGGCACGAGGAAGATCCAGCCCAGCAAGGCCCAGTAAAGGTCCCAGTTTGGACTGCGAGTCCATTTACCCCCTTATCACGCCCACCTGCCCCACACCAGGTGTCACATGCCATGTCAAGAGAGGGGCAGATGGAGACATGACTGCCAATACACAACTGGGAGCATTAAAGGGAGCTGCTAATTGTGCACTGGCAATCAGCTGACTGGCAAAGAGGATGGGCTGCACTGCAGATTGCTCTATGGGAAACCCCATGATCCAAGCGATCTCAACAGAAAGTGAAGCTTGAAGTTACTACCTATCAACTGATAGGCTCCATCTTCAAGCCCGCTGGGATCAACTGTGCTACTGAGAACCCAGCACCGCATCAAAAGCTCAGCACAGACCCCCCCCCAAACCCCCCCACACACCAAAAATGGAACTTGAAGTAACAGAGAGAGCCAGTGTGGTGTAGTGGTTAAGAGCAGTAGACTCGCATTCTGGTGAACCGGGTTTGCGTCTTCGCTCCTCCACATGCAGCTGCTGGGTGACCTTGGGCCAGTCACACTTCTCTGAAGTCTCTCAGCCTCACTCACCTCACAGAGTGTTTGTTGTGGGGGAGGAAGGGAAAGGAGAATGTTAGCCACTTTGAGACTCCTTTGGGTAGTGATAAAGCTATCAAATCCAAATTCCTCCTCCTCCAATCAGCAATAACTTCAAGCCCCACTTGACTGGGCTTAGATTTTCCTTTGTAGCACTGTTTGGGCTCTACAGAGGGAAAATGGCACGCCTGCCATTATAGTGGCATTGGGTAACTGAGGTTGTCAGAATGGGCCACCAAGGCTGAGAGAACCAAGGATCTGGTCCACTGGTTCAATATCAAGGGCACTTCCTAGACACATGGAAGATAGTTAACTCTTCATTGTCAAAGACAACACAGTAGCTTCTACAAATCTGGACACCGACACACACCAATCTAACGTCTAAGCAGCTATTCCCAGGTCTGTACTCCATGGAGTAGTTGCAGCAACAGGGGTCCACTCCTTCTCCACCAGTTTTTTTGTACCTTCGCCCGACAGGCTGTGTGCATGCAGCCGGAGACTGCGCCTGTGTGGCAACTTCCTCCACTCATCCCTCTTCAGTCCCCTCCTGGTTCTGGGAGACAGCAGTGCAGGAGAGGGTGGGGAAGCACCTGGCCCGTCAGTTGCCCGACCTCCAGCTCTGAACCTTCTTCCCCTGCTCCTGATTCTTGTCTCCTGGCTGGTACAGTTCCCCACAAATCACTGCCCCCCTTTCCCGAGACTGACTCCAGACCCACTTTCTTCGGTACACACTAATCAGCATCCCTGAAATGCAATCCCATTCCCCACCCCTGGTCAGTGGCTTCCAAAGAAGCCAGATTCAGAAACTAGTTTTAAGTGGGTAGTAAGTTTTAAGTGGGTAGTAAGTACCCTGCTAGGGACGCAGGTGGCGCTGTGGGTTAAAGCCTCAGCGCCTAGGGCTTGCCGATCGAAAGGTCGGCGGTTCGAATCCCTGCGGCGGGGTGCGCTCCCGCTGCTCGGTCCCAGCGCCTGCCAACCTAGCAGTTTGAAAGCACCTCCGGGTGCAAGTAGATAAATAGGGACCGCTTACCAGCGGGAAGGTAAACGGCGTTTCCGTGTGCGGCTCTGGCTCTGGCCAGAGCAGCTTCGTCACGCTGGCCACGTGACCCGGAAGTGTCTCCGGACAGCGCTGGCCCCTGGCCTCTTAAGTGAGATGGGCGCACAACCCCAGAGTCTGTCAAGACTGGCCCGTACGGGCAGGGGTACCTTCACCTTTACCTTTAAGTACCCTGCTGGGGTGTAGGCCTTTGCATCATTTTATAAACTTGGTTTGCCATGAACTTGTATTTATACACAATCTAAAATCACTAGATAGCACTATAAAAACTAGATGGCACAACTTATTTTCAAATGTTTCTAATCAATATTGGATTTACCTATGGACTCATATCTTTTGGGACCAAGATCACCAGAGGAAACAGATTGATTATTCTTTTCTTTTAAAAAAAGTTTTTATTGAGTTTTGTAGAATCTAAATAATACTATAAAGAGTAGCTACAAAACAAATGCTGGTATCTAGTGATCTGTTCTATAAAGTAATATACAGGTAAGACAGAAACAAGGAACATAAAGACAGAGTCACATTCATTTATTGAATCTCTCTTGAAATCTGCATGCAAGGCTGGTGGTTTGGGACATTACAGATGAGGAATTGATAAACACAAGAAACAGAAGCAATACAATTTATTAGATGCTGTATAAATAAAATGGGACTTAAGAGACTCTGAAAGTAAGTTTGGACAATTAGAAACATCTCCAAAGTTAAAAGGATACAAATTTAATAGGATAACAAAACAGAATACAATGTTAACAGGATACTTTCATCTATTGCTATGACCAAAAAAGTAGCATGACTAGATTTCTTGAAGCTGCAGTCAGTTATCTAATTCCTCTCAAGCCTACATGATAGAAATATGTAATAGACAGGCTTGTCATTAATCTATTTAAATGAAGCTATCTGAAGATATTATAGGGCATTATCTGTTAATTATAATTTGGCTTAATGGAAACGTTAGCCAGTAATTTTCCAAAAGGCTAGGTGGAGATATTAAGAACTGCAATTTAGAGGTAATGCTTTCTATAGTCAGCAAGCTGTTTTTCCTTTAATTAAAACAGAGATAAATTCTGGCTAACAACGCCCATCTTTTCCACAATGGAAGTGTAGCAGGAGTGGACTCATTTATTTACATAGCTAGGCCACTTCTAAATATCCAACCAGGACCAATGGTAATGCCAAACTAATAAGTAAAAATTATCTTGCTATGACATCTGAATAGGTAAACTATGGTTAGTATTAACCTGCATGTTGGAAGAAATTCAATGTACTGTAAATACGAAAAGGACTGGCTATGCCTGTTGAGAAATGCTGCAGTGTTATTCAGCACAGGCTCTTCTTTTGTGAACAAATAGAAGCCCAGAAAAAAATGAGTAAGACAGCTTGCTTCGCTGCTTTCATAAAAGCAAACATATCTCTATGTTATAACTGGAACCAATACTGAAGTTGCTTTGGTAGAGCTATTAATAGACTCTGATTTCTGCATTTCATATTTGATTGTAGCAAGCAATCAGCGATTGAATAATTTAATATAAATAGGCTAAGAAAGCAAATTAACTATACCTTTCTATGGCATGTACTCAAATGGAAATGGGGTCAAACTATCGCAAGAAGTGTTGAAATTTTGGGAGGTTGGATAGTTACAATGGAATGGTCCCGGTGGTGGGGTGAACATTTTTATTCTTACTTCACAGATAAGTAGGAATAAAAATATGCACCCTACCACTGGGACCATTCCATTGTAACTATCCAACCTCTCAAAATTATTACATATATACATATATATATATATATACACACACACACACCATAGCTTTATGGAATATATATATATTCCATAGCTATATGGAATATATATATGTGTGTGTGTGTGTGTGTGTGTGTATGTGTGTGTATTTAAAAAAGAAGAGTTAACTCAGTGAGATGGGCGGCATATAAACAATGCATCGTTGTTATTGTTATTATTATTATTAGGGAAACCAGGGAGCAAAACAGTCGCGGGTTATGGAGGAGCAATGACGATTTCTGGGGTTTGTTGTTGTTGTTTTGCCGCAGCGCGTACGAAGCCGCGGAATAGGCGAAGACGAAGCGTGGACAAGGCTTGAAGTGCCGCGGGAGACTTGGCTTTCCTTTCCTTTTCGTTGCTGTCGTTCTTAAACTTTATTTCCTTTCATTTCTCTTCTGACCCGGAAGCTTTTCTTCCCAGGCGGCGACAACGACGGCGGCGGCGGGTTGCTAAGGCGAGCCCGGAGGCGCTAGGCCTCTGTTGCCATGGAGACGGCGGCGGCGCGCGTGTGAATCGATAGGGGGAAGACTCTCGGCAGGATGTTTGTCTACCTGAGCAAGAAGGTAAAGGCTTTCGTGTGATATTTTTTTTGGGGGGGCGGCTAAATTTGGGCGGGGGGGTTAAAGCGGGGCTGCCTTGAAATCCCACAAACAGCCCCCGGACCTTCGGGGGGCGCATGGCGCATGCTCCAAAAGTTCACTTTCCTCCTAAAAAGTGCTTTTTTTTACCCCCGACAGCGACCCTCCCCTTTGCCACCAGCACTGCTTTCCCTCGCCTGCGCGTGTTGTTGTTTTCGGATTGCAGCCAGAAGAGATGCTCGTTTGTTGGTGGTGGAGGACACGTGTCGAAGCGCTTCACACATGACATCCGCCGCGCGTTTTCGTCGCCCGAGGGTTTAGGCGCGAGTTGCGCGTAGGTCGCGGGCGACGCTCCCCAAACTTGTTTTCGGACTGCAGTCCCAATCCTAGGCATGATGGGAGTTGTAGCCCGAAAACAGCTGGAGAACCCAGGTTTGGGAAACCCTGGTTGGGAACGTCTGAATGTGCACGCCAGGACCATCGATGCCTAACCTTTTTTGGGCCATGCCCCACCTAAGCATCTTTAAAATCCTGATGCCTCCACTCAGTGACATATAATGTTAATAACTCATTCTCAAATTGCCTCCCTCCCCCCCCCCGCAAAAAATCAAATTGTCCCTCTGTGGGGCATGTGCCCCACACTGGGAACCACGGGCCAGGAGGAAAGCGGGACACAACCGCGATAAGATCACTTATTTTTTTTACACAGTTAAGTTGTTTGTTGTTGTTTTTATGAAAGGTGCTCAGCGCCATTGATCTATATGGTGAATATTGTTACCTCGCTGTCATAACCTCCAACATTTCTCTGATGAAAATAAAGACATCCTATTCAATAATAATAATAATATTTATACCCCACCCATCTGAGTGGCTTGCCCCAGCCACTCCAGGTGGTTCCCATATAAAAATAAAAATAAAAATAAAAAGCCTTCAGATGTCTTCTAAAATAGAGTTACAGTACTTATCTCTTTGGCTTCAGGGGACGGATGAAAGCATGCATAACTCCATACCCTCCAATATTTCTCTGGTGAAAATAGGGACCACTTATGAAAAAGTGGGACATTCCAGGATCGAGTCAGGAACTGGGACAGCTTCTGTAAATTCAGGGCTGTCCCTGGAAAATAGGGACACTTGGAGGGCCTGCTGTGTAAAAAACAACAATAAATCCCCACCTCATTTAATTCCTTCAGACTGTCAGCTATTCCCTCTGGTCCATTAACTAATACAGCAACCCTTCCTGATACTGGAGCAACTTTTGAAGCTTTCAATAGGTTTTTTTTTACAGCTTTTGGTGTTCTTTTCTCCTCTGTTTGACCCCCATGTTGCCCCAGAAACCTTTTCATTTCAGTTGTATAGCCTGAAAAGAACTTCTTACAGTTTATAAAGCTCCTTGAGGCAAGGGCCTGTCTTTTGCTTATACACCTTGGAAATCGAACGGAATCCATTCCGGAAGTCTGTCTGACTTCCAAAATGTTTGGAAACCTAAGTGTGGCTTCCCACTGGCTGCAGGAAGCTCCTGCAGCCAATCAGAAGCCGCGTTGGACGTTCAGCTTCCGAAAATTATTCAAAAACTGGAACACTCACTTCCGGATTTCGATCGTTCAGGAGCCGATTTTTTCGGGAGCCAAGGCATTTGAGATCCAAGGTATGACTGTATTACCTTGTACACTGGAGAAGCGATGTGTGTCACGCCATACATTTAAAGCACACCACCCTCCAAGAATGGGAATTGTAGTTTGTTAAGGTTGCTGGAAATTGTGGCACTGCAAAAAGGTAGCTACTGTCCCAGGATTCTTGCCAGGGGTGGGGTGTATGTGCTTTGAATTTATGATGTGCAACCGGTCCATATTTTGAGGTCAGCAATATTGAACTTGGTTTCCATTTCCATTATGAAACCATCTTCCTTTCAGATCACAATTCCTGGCAATGTTCGGCTAAGATCTATTTCTTGGAGCAAGGACCAGGGCTATATAGCATGTGGGGGAGAAGATGGTCTGCTGAAAGTTTTAAAATTGGAGACAAAAATAGGTAAGTGACACTTCTGTTGTGCCTATCAGATATTTGAAAACAGTTACTGGCATTGCCTGTATGGAAGTGAGAGCTGGACCATAAAGAAGGCTGCTCGCCGAAGAATTGATGCTTTTGAATTATGGTGCTGGAGGAGACTCTTGAGAGTCCCATGGACTGCAAGAAGATCAAACCTATCCATTCTTAAGGAAATCAGCCCTGAGTGCTCACTGGAAGGACAGATCCTGAAGCTGAGGCTCCAATACTTTGGCCACCTCATGAGAAGAGAAGACTCCCTGGAAAAGACCCTGATGTTGGGAAAGATTGAGGGCACAAAGAGAAGGGGACAACAGAGGACGAGATGGTTGGACAGTGTTTTCGAAGCTACCAGCATGAGTTTGACCCAACTGCGGGAGGCAGTGGGAGACAGGATTGCCTGGCGTGCTCTGGTCCATGGGGTCACAAAGAGTTGGACATGACTAAACGAATAAACAACAACATCTAGCATTGCATCAGTACAATCTGGTTCCCATTCTGTGGTGGCATATGATTGTCTCTCTTTAGCTCTGTAGCTGGTCTGTCAACTTGCTCCCTCTATGGCCACATGACTGGTGCCAGATTTGTCACACTATCCTGAGTTATTGTAGCAGTGCAATGCCCTTGATGTTTTGATGCCGCAGTGCAACGCACTCAATCTGTTCTGACATTTTCATTGTGTGGAAGGCATACAGATGAGTGCAGTCAACCATTTTTCTGGTCCTGTGATGCGAACACCAGGGAATGCTACACAAAGATGCAGAAAGTGGGTCCATGGGGGAAGCTTTGTGACTCTCTACGGCAGGAGTCAGCAAACTTTTTCAGCAGGGGGCCAGTCCACTGTCCCTCAGACCTTGTGGGGGGGTCAGACTATATTTTTTTGGGGGGGGGGAATTGAACGAATTCCTATGCCCCGCAAATAACCCAGAGATTCGTTTTAAATAAAAGCACACATTCTACTCATGTAAAAACACGCTGATTCCTGGACCGTCTGTGGGCCGGATTTAGAAGGCGATTGGGCTGGATCCGGCCCCCATGCTCTAAGGGGACGTATTGATGGGGTGGAGGGTGGGGAGATGGGAAACGAGAGGGAGACGGGTGGGCAGCCCGGGCAGGCCATGGAGGAGCTCTAAGGAATTAGACTTTAGTCCACCTTTCCCCACATTTTGCAGAGTTCTGCATCCCTTTTTCTGATGATGGGGGACCCCTGAGTATATGTGGACATGTTGTTAAGAGCTATGGAGGCTTTGTGCTACAGGGAGAACAATTTAGGATTCCAACCTTTGTTTTAAAATGGTATTTAAACTTCTTTTTAGATGAATCCAAAGCAAAGGGGCTTGCAGCACCTAGCAATCTCTCAATGAATCAAACACTGGAAGGTCACACTGGTGAGAATCATTATGATCCTGTATTTAATATGCATTCATTATAGACTAGTTTAAAATTGCCTGCTGAATAAGGTGTTCAGAAACTGATGCACTTTCCATTGATATTTTTTCTCTGTTAATTCATTTATGCAAGAAAACAAACATTAGAGTTCATTGTTTGGGATCTGCTACTGCATGTGCAATTATTGCAAATGAAGTAAAAAATATATGTGCGGTACATCTTCGACATCATGTTTTCAGTTTATTTTCTCCTTGAACCATCCAACAGCATATTAATGTTTCAGATGGGGTACATTGTTAGATAAGCAAAGGCAAATATCAGCCACAGTTCTTCAAGATTTAAAAGATGTTATTGCCTACATTGATTTATTTTTATCAAAATATTACATTAAATATATCACTAGGTTTGTAATCTTTGTCCCTCCAATAGACCCCTTTCCACCTGCAATTTCACATTTATTAGGTGTACGTATAAATTGCTTATCATTTCAGCATGCCAAAGTGGTATAGAAGATTAACATGTTAAAATACAATTATGCAAAGAGAAAAATAAGTGAAAAGCATCATGTAAAGGTCTTGAATCTAGCAAAGACTCTTGTGAGTGGATGTGGGAGAAGGTGAATTCCAGATTTCCCATACATCCCCAAAAATATGCTCAAAGACATGACATATCTCCTTGGACCAATATAGGCAGAGGTGCTTGGAGCTCTAGTGGGGAGGGAAAATTGGTAAATATTTTCTCTCTTCCATTTCTAGGAACCCCTATTGTATCAAAGGCCCTTACATTAAAAAAAAGCATATTCTGTGAATGGAATAACTCCATTGGATCCAAGCTATACTTTATTTTTTCATTATGCCCTATATTGCTTTGTTATTTATGAGCTCACAAATACTGTTATATTATTATGACTGATGTTTCTGGATAATGTATTTTTTTGAATTAATAACATTTTAATTGTGTGTTATTAACAATATTGTTGTGATCCAATAATATACTCTATAATTTTCTAGGTGCTGTGCAAGTAGTGACTTGGAATGAACAGTATCAGAAATTAACTAGCAGTGATGAGCATGGACTTATTATTGTGTGGATGCTGTATAAAGGTAGACGATTTGTTGGAGATTGGCAATAATATCACTGTGGTATCTCAAGTCTTTATTGTGCCTTTGTGAAATCTCAAATAATAGATGCTTTTGAGATTTGTACAATGCTTCTCCAGGTTTTTAATTGCTGGTTACAAAGCCGCGAGTAGCATTATTTAATGATTTTAAAAATTGTTCTAAATGCTTACCTTAATCAATTTATTCTTTAAAAAAATAAAAAGAATATTAAGTTGTAAGTTTTTCCATAACAGCACAAAGAAGGAAAGCAGGCCAATTCACAATACCATTTTGCAAAGTCAGGCACATATGGAGAAAACCCTGTGCGTGGAGCCCATAACTCTAAAAAGGGGTCCCAGATCTCAGAATAGTTGTGCTCTTTGCCCCTCCACAGAGAAAGTAAGGTAAAGGTAAAGGTACCCCTGCCCGTACGGGCCAGTCTTGACAGACTCTGGGGTTGTGCGCCCATCTCACTTAAGAGGCCAGGGGCCAGCGCTGTCCGGAGACACTTCCGGGTCACGTGGCCAGCGTGACATCGCTGCTCTGGCCAGAGCCAGAGCCAGAGCCGCACACGGAAACGCCGTTTACCTTCCCGCTGGTAAGCGGTCCCTATTTATCTACTTGCACCCGGAGGTGCTTTCGAACTGCTAGGTTGGCAGGCACTGGGACCGAGCAGCGGGAGCGCACCCCACCGCAGGGATTCGAACCGCCAACCTTTCGATCGGCAAGCCCTAGGCGCTGAGGCTTTAACCCACAGCGCCACCTGCGTCCCTCACAGAGAAAGTAGCTCTTCCATATGCTGCAAGAACGGAAGTTCCTCCGGCCAATGAGCTCCTGGAGGGAGCTGTCCACTCCTTCCAGTGCTGTAAAGCCAGTCACTTAGCCACCAATAAAGTGCACAGGGCTACTGGATTTATTCTTAAGTTTACTTCTTGCCTTTTTGCCCCTCTTCTCACCAACAGCATATCTGCCTTTTAGCCTACATGTATTTTGTTCTGACAGGTTGTCATGTGTAGTAGGGCTGTTTGCTGGCTTTATGTATAATCACAGCAGCTGATTTGCTTAGATTTTATTGTTTCATGGATTAAGCTTTCTTAAATTCATTGGAAGCTTGTGATTTTTAATAAAGTCAGTTTGAAATTTAGAGCGCTAAAACCATCTTTTCCATAGAAAATTCTTAGCTCTTTCCCCTCCAATTAAAAATAATCTACCAATCATTTATTATCTTCTTCCCTATAAATATGGGGGGGGGCTGGGGGGGATGATGATAATAATAATAATAATAATAATAATAATAATAATAATAATGGTAATTCTATTATTTGTATGCCACCCATCTGCCCCAGCCACTCTGGGCGGCTCACAACAGAATATTAAAAACATGATAAAACATTGATAGAAACATGATAAAACATCAAACATTAAAAACTTCCCAGTACAGGGTTGCCTTCAGATGTCTTCTAAGAGTCAAATAAGCTATCAATCAAGAGATGACCACAGATTTAAGTCATCATTATTTTTTATTCACTAGTAAATTATTTTAAAATATTTCTTACTATGATTTAACATGCTACCCAGATAATGTACAATGTTTTTGGCAGATAATTCCAACTGGTTTACTTCTAATACAAATAGTTCAGATGAAGTACAGCAGTGTTGAAGGTGTGGCTGAACATTTATTCTTTGGCTTTAGGTTCTTGGTATGAGGAAATGATCAACAACAGAAATAAATCTGTTGTTCGAAGTATGAGATGGAATGCTGATGGACAAAAAATTTGCATTATATATGAAGACGGTGCTGTAATTGTTGGTTCTGTGGATGGTAAAGTATCTCCTGTACTAAATAAAAGACTCTTATAGCATTGTTTGCAGTGAATATGATTCACAAACATTGCAGATGAATTTGCGTTTGACTAAATTTGCTTTAATAGAATTGTGACTCCTGAAAATAATGTTTTTGTTTGCCAAAATCTTATTGTCCTCCTTTTCAATTTGCAACTGCTATGTTGATGATATCTGACCACAGAGATATGGGGGTGACAGCCAATGATGTCTCCCCCCTTGTACATCTGTACTTTAGGTCTCTCTCCTCCTTCCTTCCCCCATGTGCCCCCCAAATCTGGATTTTGAAGCAGATTTTCAACAGACACAGGGGGAGGAAAGGGAGGAGAAGCCCCACTGCAAGAGTGGATTCCTGTTTGTGCTACTTTAGAACTCACCCATGAGGTTTTTGTGCTCTGTATTTCTACATTTTTACATATGAAAATGAAAGCTAATAAAAATTGACTTAAATTCCCTGAGATAAAAGCATATTCTTTGTTTGGGGAATAATATATAAACAGCAATTGAAATTAGGATATGCCTGTATGTCAGCTTACCCAATAAATTTAATACATGAATAATATTTTTAATATGTCAAGATTTATTGGAATGTATGATGATATGCAGTTAGACTCATGTGTCTATAGCCTGCTAATAGTTGTCAAAAGCATAGTAAAGCCATACTGTCATGTTTGCAATGGTTTAGATTCTCATTTTGATTCCATGAATGGAACAGAACTGTGTTCATGGATTGTTTATATAACAGTAGAAAAAAGAGCAGAATACATTGCTCTTTTTTTGCTGTGTATGTGTGCATGAATTAACATTCATCATTTGAACTTTTGCAGTAGCGATCCTTTAGTATTTTAAGTGGCATAAATTTTATTTTTAGTTGTAGGCTATGTTGAACGTAGAGATGCGGGTGGCGCTGTGGGTTAAACCACAGAGCCTAGGACTTGACGATCAGAAGGTTGGAGGTTCGAATCCCCGCAGCAGGGTGAGCTCCCGTTGCTCGGTCCCTGCTCCTGCCAACCTAGCAGTTCGAAAGCACGAAGTGCAAGTAGATAAATAGGTACCGCTCCGGCGGGAAGGTAAACGGCGTTTCCGTGCACTGCTCTGGTTCCCCAGAAGTGGCTTAGTCATGCCACATGACCCGGAAGCTGCACGCCGGCTCCCTCGGCCACGACTGGACCTAATGGTCAGGGGTCCCCTTTACCCCTTTACTATGTTGAATGTATTTTCTCTTAAAAGGGAATCGCATTTGGGGAAAGGATTTGAAAGTACAGCTCCATCATGTGGCATGGTCTCCAGATGGCAGGACTCTACTCTTTGGAATGGCAAATGGTGAAATACACATTTATGACAAGAATGGGACTTTTATGGTAAGTTCAGAAGTGTAAGAAGTATAATCTATTGGGTGCCTTCACTGTCTGGTTGATCTTGCAGTTGGGAAGATTTTTTTCTGCCTGATCTACACTGGTGCTGCATAAACTCACTAGTGCTTATCCTTCTGTAATGACGTGCTTAAAAACTGTTCTGCAATCACCGCAGGAATTGAAAACAGGAGCATGTAATGGTGTTTAATAGAGCACAAATACAGAGGCAGCTGGTTACAGCAACCAATGAAGGTGATTTAACTGAAGCCAGTGCCATTAACTTGGACGGAATGCCAACACTTTGACTTAATTGATATGTGGATTGCAGCCAGAGTTAGCTGCCTATTTATTCTTTCATTTGTTTATGTACTTCACTTTTGAAAAAAAATATCTTGGTTTGCATTGGTTTACATTTAAGCTAAGATTGGTTCTCCCATTCAGCAAACTTACTTGGGAGTAAAACTAATTCAATGCAGTGGGTCTTTCTTTCAAATAAACTTGCACAGCATCAACCTGCACATCTGTTTAAGCCACCAGTGATAGTTCATTCTTACTTACATATGTTAAATGGTCACTTTAGATGAAAATGAAAATGAACTGCTTGGTGAATGTAACTGGAGCATTCAGTATTGCTGGAATCCACTGGTACCCTGGAACAGAGGGCTACATTGAGCCAGATTGCCCTTGCCTTGCTATTTGTTTTGACAATGGACGATGCCAAATAATGAGACATGAGAATGATCAAAGTAAGCACAACTTCCTATTACTCATTGAAAGAAGCACTGTGAATTTAAGGCTTGGAGGTCTTGCTGGAGGGCGATGTAACTCAGATCCTTTTTCAGATAAGCTATTTGTAAGAGCTCGTGTCTGTAACATTTCTTTTCCAAACTTATAACCACCAGATCCTGTCTTAATCGATGCTGCTCTGAATGTCGTGACTCTCCAGTGGAACCACTGTGGAAATGTCCTGGCTATTGCAGGCTTCCAGAAAATAGCTGGACAAGATAAAGATATAAACGTGGTACAGTTCTACTCTCCATTTGGTGAGGTAAAAGCATTTCTTTCATTTTCCTATTTGATCCGGTGTACTCTGGTTGGCTAAAATTAAATATTAGCCCTCTCCATAAATGTTGCTTGTTCCTGTTTTTTAAGAATTTAATTTCAGGAGATACAGTATCAGAAATTACCTCTCTCTTTACGCAATCACTTTTTTATTGAAAGTTTTCAACATAATATACAATAAAAGCCAAACTAAGCCAAGAGAGAGATAGAAGCCAAAAAAGAAGAGGAAAAAAGAGAAAAGAGAAAGAAAAGGGGGGCGGGGAATGCCAAGCTCTTTATCACAGTTATACCCATATTCCATACAAATTACCTCTCTCAAGTCATCCTATTAGATTGGCAAGAAGGCCCAGGCCTTCTTGAGTTCATGTACACCTTTCTTCCAGTCATACCTGCAAAAATATATTGTGCAGTATATTCAGTTATGCCCCAATTGGAAGTCCTGCAGATACCATGTAACCAGTGAATGGATGGTGTTGTTTCAGCATTTGCGTACCCTGAAGGTTCCAGGCAAACAAGTTTCAGCTCTGTCTTGGGAAGGAGGAGGCTTAAAAATATCACTAGCCGTTGACCAATGTATTTATTTTGCAAATATCCGGCCGGACTATAAGGTAAGTAGCTGCAGAATGCCACTTCTTTCACTGGAAGGCTTATAGTGCCATTTGCAAGCACTAAAGAAAGAGATGCCTGAGATTATGATATTAAAATGAATAATCTCTTTGGGATACCACAACACCTCAGAGACCGCCTCTCCCTGTCTGAGGCCCTTCTTCATGTGCCTCTTCCGTGAGATGTCCAGAGAGTGACAACATGAGGATGAGCCTTTTCTGAAGTGGCTCCACAATTGTGAAATGATCTCCCCAGAAAGGCTCGCCTGCCACCCTCGTTACATATCTTTAGGTGCCAGGCAAGAACATTCCTCTTCTCTCAGGCCTTTGGCTAATTAAGCAACCTATGGCCTTTTAAACTTAGGTGGGTGGGGTGTAATTGGTTGTTTTTTGTTATTGTGGTATGTATTTTTGTGGTTTTGTACTGTAAACCGCCAAGTGAACTTTGAATGAACGGCAGTATAGAAATTGGTACAGTGGTACCTTGGGTTACATACGCTTCAGGTTACACACTCTGCTAACCCAGAAATAGTGCTTCAGGTTAAAAACTTTGCTTCAGGATGAGAACAGAAATTGGGCTGCGGCGGCAGCAGGAAGCCCCATTAGCTAAATTGGTGCTTCAGATTAAGAACAGTTTCTGGTTAAGAACGGACCTCCGGAACGAATTAAGTACTTAACCCGAGGTACCACTTTATAGAAAAATAATTATATTTACAATTTTAATAGCAGCTTTTCACCATGTCCATTAGAGAATAGTAATGATGAGTGGTAGGTCTGTACGTTATATTTTCTATATGTTACTCTATACCAGGGTTTCCCAAACTTGGGTCTCCAGCTGTTTTTGGACTACAACTCCCACCATCCCTAGTTAGCAGGACCAGTGGTCAGGGATGATGGGAATTATAGTCCTCAAAAAAGTCTGGGAACCCAAGTTTGGGAAACCCTGCTCTACACTATGAATGATGTTGCTATATGTTACTCTCTACTATGAATAACGAATAATGTTTTCTTTGTTGACAGTGGGGTTACTGCACTAATACAGTGGTTTATGCATATACCCGACCTGATCGTCCAGAGTACTGTGTGGTCTTCTGGGACATAAAAAACAATGAAAAGTATTTGAAATATGTCAAGAGTCTGATTTCCATTACAACCTGTGGAGACTTCTGCATTTTGGCAACCAAAGCCGATGAAAATCAACTTCAGGTATCCCTAGTTACCTTATAACTCTTGCTGAATCACTTTGAATTAGAAAATGGAACAGTTAATTTGTTTGCAGAGCCCTGATAGAAGGTCCACTCATTACCATTTCAGTTCCCTTCAAAGACAAAGGAGCTTAACATCACCCTTGTGGCAAGAACGAGTTAGAAGCTGTAGTTGAAAGCTCTGCTGCAAGTTGTAAATCTTCAAAGCACTGATTAATTGTTGTTGTTGTTGTTGTTGTTGTTGTTTCTAAAGTATCAACAACATCAGGAAATTCTGCCTAGAACATAAAATAAACAACAGTAAAACCCTGCCAGCAGGCTTATACAGTGGTACCTCGGGTTAAGTACTTAATTCGTTCTGGAGGTCCGTACTTAACCTGAAACTGTTCTTAACCTGAAGCACCACTTTAGCTAATGGGGCCTCCTGCTGCCGCCGCACCGCCAAAGCCTGATTTCTGTTCTTATCCTGAAGCAAAGTTCTTATCCTGAAGCACTATTTCTGGCTTAGTGGAGTTTGTAACCTGAAGCGTGTGTAACTTGAAGCATATGTAACCCGAGGTACCACTGTATTCAAAACAGGTGGGGAATGTTTTTGGCTCCCAATTCGTTGGCCAACCCACCAGTCACAGTCCCTTGTACAGAGTTCTCAAGAACGAGGAAGGCTTGCAAAGCTCTCCCCACTATGAGCCTTTCAACCTGCAACATCATAGGTTGGAACAGAGAGCACAGGAAAGGGCTTTGCAAGCCTTCCTTTCTCCTAGGTGGTTCCAAAGCTATGCTGGGGGGCAGAAGCAATTTCCATTATATGAAAATTGCCTCCCCACTCCTTGAGCAAGCCATGATCCTGCAGCCTCTCTGCTGATGGGCAGTTGGGAGTGTGCCTTGCTCCAGCAAAGGAACAATCAGGAGTTTGGGTATGTACCTAAGTTTATTTTGCAGCCTTAATGTCATGCTGAATACTGTGCTTCTGGGACACCTGCTTTTTAGCTTTCCATTGAGTCTGCTCAACTCTCTCTAACATTACTAAACCCAAGGAACAGTCCTCCTTTGATGTTGAGAATACGGCTTTGTATTTTGAAATGTGATGCAGTTAGGAAGGACCAGTGCTTTTTTCTTAAAATGTTTAGGGGTACTCTCATTTTGACTCAAGAAAATCACCATTTTATAGTTCAAATCGGGGAAAATACCGGTAAATATAGCAAATGGACAAAAGTACAAAGATTCACAAAATGTTTAGGGGTATGCATACTCCTGCGTCCCTCCAGAAAAAAAGCACTGGGAAGGACATAGAGCAAAATGCTAAGGTGCAAGTAAATTTTTCTACATCACTGTTAATAATTTGGAAGCCTATCTATATGGAAGAAATCCAACAGCCTTGCTTTTTCTTTTTGCTGTTACATACAATATACTTAGTTTAATTGGTATTCTTTATTTGCCAAAAGAATTAATTATTTCCCATATCTCTTGTACAATGCTTACAAAGGAGGAGCATGAAACTGACTCTCTTGGTGCAATGGTAAAACAATTCTTTTATATGCTGCTTTAATGGGTAGCTTGTATGGGTATGATATGATTTACTATTTAGGTATATGTAATCAGCACCCATTTCATTGAATTATAATTTCTGGAACTGCCCTGTTATGCCTATCGGTGTGGTTGCTCGAGAGTGATCAGTCAAGAGCCCTCACTGGTCTTTTCAAAGGCTTTATTATTGGTGCAAAAACATTTACAATGCAGAATGCCTCTATTCCATGTCTTGCTCACTCACTAGCAGAATCTGAGAGTGGGCGGTCCTTAAACTTTCCCCAGCACAGTAGTCTCTTGACCCCCAGCTGACGCCTCCCCTCTCTACACGAAAGCCTACTGCGCAAGGAAGGCCTGGGTAAAGGGGGACATCCCTGCTCCCCGCTTTGCTCAGGCAAGGTGTCCTGGCACCGCCTTGCATCCTCCGAGCCCTGCAGCTCTTCCCCACTAGAGGTGTGGCTTCCTTCCTCTGCTGAGGAAGTGCTGCTTCCCACAATTTTTGGAGGCTCTCTGTAATCCATCTGCCCTTCCCCCTCTCACCTCTGAGCCAATGGCAGTTCCATGACATCCCCCTTTAGATCCGTGCTGTTTTACAGAGAGTGATAGTATATTTGACCTTCTTCGAATGACGTATAAACCCCCAAAATACTATATTGGCTTCAGAAACCTCACTGAACAGGTGACATGAATCTTACTAAGTTGTGACTAACTTTTCATATTGATTTCAATGGGATCCAAGTTCAAGTAATCTAGACTCAACTCACTGATTAGTCAAAGGGATTCAGTGGTGCTTTCTAACATCATATTTTGTGCTTTGCCCTTTCATAAGCAGTGGCATTTTGTTGCAAAGGGATGGGTTCCTTGTTGTGGTGGTGGTTTTAGTTGAAAGGAATTTAGCTTGATACTAATGAAACATGAGTTCTTGTTCCTTTCTTCTCCTATTAAAAACGATTTAAAAATATTATATTAACTTGTTATGCCATCATAAATCTTGGATGTATTTCCTTACCTAATCTATATGGGCTCCTTTGGGAGGATACAGATTTAAATAATAATATATAAGCTGGGTTCAATATAATTTGAGTTGCCGAACATAGTGGATTCTGTGTTTTGGTTTGACAGTTATGTGTTTTTATTTTTATTTTCCATAGTATGTACTTGTTCTCTGCAATTCCATTGGTACTCCTCTGGATCCAAAATATATTGACATTGGTAAGCAGATGTTCAGAGTTTTATTCATTATCCTTCTTGAGCCTTTGCCCCAAATCATTTCGGGGCAATCCAATGCAATGGCAATCCAAAATGGCTAACTACTACTACTTATGTGACAGAGCTGGCAAACTCTTTGCTGTTTAGTGTCTTGAAATGTTAGCAAACTGTAACAGAAGTAAGTCTACCTACTACAGTGGTGCCTCGCAAGACGAAAAGAATCCGTTCCGCGAGTCTCTTCGTCTAGCGGTTTTTTCGTCTTGCGAAGCAAGCCCATTAGCGGCTTAGCGGATTAGCGCTATTAGCGGCTTAGTGGATAAGCGGCTTAGCGGCTTAGAAGAAGGGGGGGAAAGGGGGGGAAAGTCGGAAAAACTCGCAAGACATTTTCGTCTTGCGAAGCAAGCCCATAGGGAAATTCGTCTTGCGAAGCACCTCCAAAACGGAAAACCCTTTCATCTAGCGGGTTTTTCGTCTTGTGAGGCATTCGTCTTGCGGGGCACCACTGTACTGCCATTTTAGTATGGCTTACTAGGTCCACTTCTTTTGAAACTAATTGCAAAAGTGACTGTGGGCTGGATACAGACATATGTTGTCCCCTTTGATTGCAGAAGGGATTCTGATTCAGCAGAAGGGAGGGAGGTGATTTTCACACACAAAAATTCCCCAGGAAGCCCCCCCCTCCACTACCTCCCACACTGTTATAGGGCATCCCTCAGCCTTTATGGGGGGTTTCGGGGGGGGTCCCACCTTCTGCCCATGGGAGCATCCCATAAGTGGAACTGTGCTCGTGTTTAGTCTAGATCCAGTTGCTTGTTAATTGATATTTCTGTTCAGAATGCCAGCTGCATCGGGTAGGAATGGGATTTTAAACTGATATTATTTTATGGACAAAGCATAGTGTTTTGTAGCCAGTGCTGTCCAGTGCAGACAAAGGCAATTTGATCCAGAAGGGCTTCTGTTACCAGAACGTGGAGAGAGGTGATTTTGTTATTCCCACCTCCACCAGCACCAGCTTCCATGCTGTTCCAAAAGGTTGCCCAATTGGCCGGTACATAAAAAACATAAAAAAAGCCTGCTCCAAAGGTCTTAACTTACTACACTAGATATTACATAGCTATATCTGAAATTTCATGCATATCAGTTAATACATGGGTAGGCAAACTAAGGCCTGGGGGCCGGATCCGGCCCAATCGCCTTCTAAATCCGGCCCGCAGACGGTCTGGGAATCAGTGTGTTTCTACATGAGTAGAATGTGTGCTTTTATTTAAAATTCATCATTGGGTTATTTGTGGGACATAGGAATTCGTTCATTTCCCCCCCCCCCAAATAAAGTCTGGCCCCCCACAAGGTCTGAGGGACAGTGGACCGGCCCCCTGCTGAAAAAGTTTGCTGACCCCTGAGTTAATATCTTGACCCTGCTCCACTGAAAAGCATTGGGTGTTTAGTAGGGCGGTTTATAAAAAAACTTTTTTTTGAAAATGCCTGCTCCAAAAGTTTGATCTTACTACACTAGGGATTTATATAGCTATATCTGAAATTTCATGCATATCTGTCAGGGAACTGCCATCAGTACTGGAGGGGGAGAGCAAAACCCAGAGGGATTCCAGAGAGCATCCAGGGACTGGGAGGAGCAGCCCATCTTCTGGGGAAGAGAATCAGTGTAGCACCAGTGGAGAAGGGGGGCAGCTGGGGGAAGTGGCGAGGCGGTCTCATGACTCCTTGCCTGGGACCAACAGAGAGAGTAGGGGGCCTCCGTTGCCCACGCCCTCCCTGCGCAGAAGGCTTCCGCGCAGAGAGGGTAGGCGGAGACTAGGCGTCAAAGAACTTCTTTGCTGGAAAAAGTTTAAGAAACGCCCACTGACGGATACTGCCAGCGATTGAGTCAGCCACAGGTGAGTGGCTGTCCGGACAGAAAAGGTTCACTCAGGAACCCAGCCAGGTGTTTGCACCCAGCCGGGGAGATAGGTACCTGCTTACGCACGAGCAACCCCTAGAACCATTACAATATCAGTTAATATCTTGACCCTCCTCCACGAAAATAGCTGTTTACTTGGCCGTTTTCCTATGTCATGAATGCTGAAATTTCAATTCAGTGGAGCAGGATCAAGATATTAACTGATATGCATGAAACTTCATAGTCATGCTGTCTGAGGCTGATGTGAGTTGGAGTCCAACAACATCTGCAAGGCCACAGTGTCAGGCCTGGTCGTTGTCCTCTTCAGATCACCACACAAACGCTTCTTGTTCTTTTATAAAACTTTTTATTGCGTATTAACAAAACAATCTTATAAACGGTTCTTAAAAATTATTCCTCAGAGTCACTTATTTCAGATATCTTCTGAGCTCTGCTTCTCCATGACCAGCCACTCTCAAAATGTGGAAGGCGCCCTTCCCTTCGCTTTCCTGCTCTTTTTTCTAGAGCTGGCTTGTATCTCCCCTCCTCCGAATCTGAGCTAGAACTTAACCCTTGCCTTTCCTGGGAACAGCCGGTCCCTCCCTGTTGTTCCTCCTGTTCTCTTCTATTAGATTCACTGCTCCCCTCCCCCCCTTGGGGAATGCTTTCTCCCTCTAAGAAACTGGAAACTTCTAACTCCTCCCTGACACATAGGTTGCCCATGCACATCAGAACATCTGTGCATGTGATGTAAACATATTTGCTCTTTTCAAAAGTGCCGATCACGCTCACTTTTCAAAGGACCCACACATCTGCTGTTTTATTAGGCATATTGTGAATCGTTCTGGCTTTTGCAAATGTCACTAAAGCAGGCACACTTTATTCATGCAATTCCAATCTTCAAAAACTGTTTAATTTCCAGGTTTCAGTCAAGTGCTTGAGTCCAATTTGCAACTGCCTTTCCTTATCAAGTTCCAATTATTTTTAATTAGGCATTTGCATGCAGGTTCATCAAAGGCTAATATTTGACAGTTTTCAATGGGAGGCTTTTAAAATGTATTTACCATACTAGCTGCTTCTAACAACAGAGCTTGGTAGGCAGAGTAGAAGCATAGCTCCCACTTAACGTTTCTCAATTTCAGTGTTCTCTTGCTCATTGGTTATTTCTGCCATGGATATTAAACTATCAAAACGACTGATAGATAAAGCTCAATAGAGATTGTTGATTGGACTGTTTATAGTTGGTGGTAGATGTTAGAGCAGCACAATAGAAAGAATCACACTTCAGGGTACCTTGCTACTTACTGTAGTATTATTGATCTTACCTTTCATTTGTTTTTGTCGCTGTCATTTATTATTATTAGATAATTTATAGCCCACTGTTCCTCCCAAAAAGTATACACACTGTAATGGAATGGGGGATATGTGGCCCTCCAGATGCCATTTGACTACAACTCCCATCAGTCCCAGCTAGCATGGCCAGGGATCAGGGTTTCTGGGAATTGCAGTCCAACAACATCTAGGAAGACCATAGACTCTCCGTTTGTGCCCCAAATCCAATGAAGTGGGGTGGAGACTTCCACTGCTACCATTTTCTGCAGAAAACTTTCCATTATTAGGAATGCATTGTTTTGTAAAATTAACAGCATAATGAATACAAATCAAGTAGGGGAATGGAAATGGATATAATGATAACTCTAAAATCAAAGAAGTGTGCATGCACACGAAAGCTCATACCAAGAACTAACTTAGTTGGTCTTTAAGGTGCTACTGGAAGGAATTTTTTTATTTTGTTTTATCTAAAATCAAAGTTTTTAAAGACAACTATAGGAAGCACATGTATTATGAAATAAATAAGAAATGTATACTTGAGTGTGCCAGCACCTATTCTCTGGAAATTCCCTGCACATTTTGTGTTCAGCACATATAGATCTTTGAACCAGGCCATGAGATTTGTGTTGTTTTTCTTATACCTGACACCCAAGGGTAGCCAGTTTCAATAGTTTCCGGACTACAGCTCCCATCATCCCTGACCATTGGCCCTGCTTGCTGAGGCTGATGGGAGTTTTACTACAACAACACCTTCAGGTTGACTACCTGCATGTTGGCTGCTCATGTACACAACCTGCTTCTTATCTTGGTCTAAGTAAGATTGCACCATTCAACGAACCTATTCAATCTGTGCTTCTTGTTTGGATTTTATAATAGCACCACTGTTCGTTATCATGACCAAAACCCAGGTGATTGCAGCTTCAAAAGAAGCGTTTTATATCTGGCAGTATCGCGTGGACAAGAAGCTCACTGCAATGGAAATTAATCAGGTGGCACGAACTAGAAAGGAGGGCAAAGAGAGGTTTGTTATTCGATTTTGCAGCTTCTTTTCCTGTGCTATGTTGTTTAACTCTTCGCATGAACTCTGTGACATTTGATTTGCAAGCAAATTCATAAAATAGTTGCTTTGTGAATAATTAATTTGTAAATAATATCTGCCTATATTCCAGGCAGGAAAGGACTAACATCTCTTATTCAGCATGCCAAATATTCTTCATAGCTCATTCACTGTAACTGCTTCTGGGACCCTTATTTAACACCAATGGATTCTCTTCTTTGATGTTATTCAGATCTTTCATGGCCCAGCTTTTTTATCTGTTTCTACAATGCTGTGTATTGGATCCTAAGATAAGTTAGCTTAATGAAGTTCATAGAAGGAAAGTTTCCCATCTAGTTGTCTTAGGACCCAAGCCTAAATTTTTGTGTCATACCTGGAATAATAATGGGAAGTTTGGATTATTTTGCTTTGAGAATTTCTCCCAATCAAATTGCCATATTTCATTTCAGTCTGGCACCCCACTACCTCCAAAATCCAACCTTCCTCCTGTGTAGTATTTTCCTGCTTGCAAGATTGCACTGGAGGACGTGCTCTAGACAGAATGACTCCCTACTCTGGATTTTATTCTTAGAGACAGGTTCTTCAGAACCTTCTGCCTTCCTCAACCCTATAACCACACTTTTAAAACCCTCCTGCATTAAGAACAACCACAGGAAAACACACACACATTTGGGAAACGAAACATCATGTGCAGTATGTAAAGTGCAAGCCCTAAAAAATATCCCTGTACTTCAGAAGGTACTAATTTCCTTTTTCCATTTTTCCTTTCAGGATTTATCATGTAGATGATACCCCTTCTGGAGCAGGTGATGGAGTACTTGATTATGCGAAAGCTTTACAAGTAAGTTCTTACCAGAATCTTGTTTTGCCAGTCTGTGAGGAAAGCCGTTTTGAGTTGTTGTTTATAATCTGAAAGTGCATTAGATTTCTTCTGATTTTTTTTTTATTGCTCTATCATGTAAATAAAAAAAACTACTTTCCCTTCCAAATGTTACCATATTCTTGCTAGCAATTTCGCTCTACAGCTATGTTTCAAATAATAAAACTGCTTTTGGTGATTAAACTTGACATCTGATACGGTTTCAGGGAACGAGGGATCCGATTTGTGCAATAACAGCATCTGATAAGACACTTATTATTGTAAGTACCAAATGTGCTGTTTATTTTAATTCATTTATTTAATTAACAATATTTGCATATTCTTTTCCAAGCACACATGGTTCTCTTAACACTGCACAAGAATAACCTTAGATTTATAGCTGGATGATATTGCCCTGCTGAATCTAAAAGGCTATACCCACTAGTACACCCCTGGCCAGTCTTGCTGCTACTGTTCACTGGGAGGTAGAGAGGGAGCAGGGACGTCATTGTGGTACAAGTGCGCTAGCAGAGCCAATCTGGAGCTCGCACCAATGTGTTTCCAATACAGTAGTACCTCGGGTTACATACTCTTCAGGTTACAGGCTCTGCTAACCCAGCAATAGTGCTTCAGGTTAAGAACTTTGCTTCAGGATAAGAACAGAAATCGTGCTCTGGCGGTGCGGCGGCAGCAGGAGGCCCCATTAGCTAAGTGGTGCTTCAGGTTAAGAACAGTTTCAGGTGAAGAACGGACCTCCGGAACAAATTAAGTACTTAACCCGAGGTACCACTGTACAGTCGTACCTTGGAAACCAAATGCCTTGGCTCTCAAACAAATCGGCTACCGAACGATCGAAACCTGTAAGTGTGTGTTCCGGTTTTCGAACAATTCTCAGAACGTCCAGTGTGGCTTTCGCAGCCACTTAGAAGCCAAGCTTTGGATTTCGAATGGTTCCGGGAGTTGAACAGTTTCCCGGAATGCATTCTGTTCGAAAACCAAGGTACCACTGTATGTATCCCTCTCTGCTACCTGGTGGTAAACAGCAGTGATATGACCTACTGGAGGTCAGGTACTGTCGCTGCCCCACTACGGTGTCCACTACTGACTATGCCTCAGGGCATACAGGAGAAGGTGCCAAACAGGAGATAAGCTGATTCGTGTCTCAGGCACAAAAGATTATATACAAACACCAGCCACAGCAATCCCTAGTATTGTAGTAAGGTTAAAGCTTACTGGGAAATGATATATAATGAATTGAAAAGGATGTTTAAAATAACCTTTGTAAAAAAAAAAAAAAATCCAGAAGCTTTTCTTTGGGGAATTATAGAGACAGAACTACCTAAATTGTATAGAAATTTATTTATGTATGCGACTACAGCAACAAGAATGCTCCTCACCCAAAAATGGAAAGAAGCAGAAGTCCCAGCAAAGGAAGAATGGATACAAATACTTATGGAATATGCAGAAATGGCAAAACTTACCGGAAGAATAAGAAATCACGATAACAAAATTTTTATAAAAGAATGGAAATGGCTTATTGAATATTTACAGATAAATTGCAAGCATAAGAAGATTGGCAGGATTATTGTAATAACCCGCAGTTTCATAAGAGTATATATTTAAAGTAGATAATTAAATGAGCAAATTAAATGAATTTGGATATGCAGAAGATATTAAAAAATAAATTTAAGGAACCGCAGAAAGGGGGAAGGAAGTCAACCTTTGAAATTTTAAAGTCATTGTAAATTTAATGAAATGTATAAATTTGAAAAGTATAAATAATTTTTTTTAGGTCGGCTAGCTCTGAAAAATCCATCATCTTCATCTGCCATTCTTCTATTGTTGGTAATTCTTGGGTTTTCCAAGCCTCAGCAATTTCAAATGGACTGAGGGGAAGAGGAAGTAGCAGCAATGGGGTTTGGACTAGAGAAGCCTCATGGTCCCTTCTAACTCTACAGTTTTATTAGTCTCCCAAGCCTTTATTAGTCTCCCAAGCCTTCGGCTCATCCATTTGATAAGACTACATACAGGTTGCTTAGCTGTGGCTTAGTCCAGCACATAAAGAAAGGTGTGTTATGCTCATATTTCCTCGCTTCTCAAAAGTTGTTTTTGTCTAGGGACGAGAATCTGGCACCATTCAGAGTTACAGGCTCCCTAACGTTGGTTTGATTCGGAAGTATCTCCTCAACTGCCGGCCTTATCAAATGTCTCTGAATTGTACCTCCAGGTAAGACAGAAGTTTGGTTGTAAAATATATTCTCAGCTTTTGAGATGCAATCTTTACCAATTCTGACACATGTTAGTTGAAATATTAAACATTATTCTAGGAGGCTGAATTTTACATATTATATTGGAGACAATGGGATGCGGGTGGCTCTGTGGGTTAAACCACAGAGCCTAGGACTTGCCAATCAGAAGGTTGGCAGTTTGAATCCCCGCGACGGAGTGAGCTCCCATTGCTTGGTCCCTGCTCCTGCCAACCTAGCAGTTCGAAAGCACGTCAAAGTGCAAGTACCTTTACCTTAAAGGGTCCCCTGACCATTAGGTCCAGTCGTGACCGACTCTGGGGTTGCGGCGCTCATCTCGCTTTATTGGCCAAGGGAGGCGGCGTACAGCTTCCGGGTCATGTGGCCAGCATGACTAAGCCGCTTCTGGCGAACCAGAGCAGCGCACGGAAACGCTGTTTACCTTCCCGCCGAAGCGGTACCTATTTATCTATTTGCACTTTGACATGCTTTTGAACTGCCAGGTTGGCAGGAGCTGGGACTGAGCAATGGGCGCTCATCCCGTCGCGGGGATTCGAACTGCCAACCTTCTGATCAGCAAGTCCTAGGCTCTGTGGTTTAATCCACAGCAACTTTACCTTATTGGAGACAATGAGTAGTATTTAACCATCCCATCCCATCAATGCAAGGATTTCTGCTTGTGCAATGAGCCACCCCCCCCTCGCCTTCCCAAATCTGCTCCAAAGGGTTAGGGGAAAACCCTTAGAATAGATTTGGGGGTGAACAGGGAGAGGAAGGGGGAGAACATTGCATTGCACAAGCAGAAATTCTTGCACTGATGGAATGTTCACAGAACACTGTGTTGGATACAACCCAAGGCTTTTAATAGACAGGGGGGAGGGGGGGGAATTAACTGAAGGTGGGGCAGGTTCAGGCAGAAAATGATATTGAGAGAATGGCTTCCCTTCCTCATACAGTGGAACATTGGTTTTTGAGCGTCTCAGAAGCCAAACGCCGAAAACTTGGAAGTAATTGCTTCTGTTTTCGAACACGCCTTGGAGGTTGAACAACTACCTCTGCGTGTTTTTCCATTTTCTCAATGGATTTTGCTGACCACCCATTGCTTCTCGGTTTTGGAACGTTTCCAAAGTCAAATGGTCTTCCCGAACGGATTACGTTCGGAAACCGAGGTTCCACTGTATTAGCATTCTGCTCTAGGAACTTCCAGATTGGATTATTACAGTGTGTTCTATGCCATGTTGCTCTTGAAGATGATTTGGAAACTTCCAAGTGGTCCAAAATGCAGCAGCCAGATTATTGGCTGGGATTGCTTTTTGAACTCATATCAGCCCATTCTAAAACAGATGCCTGATCTACCAGTCTGTTTCCAGGCCCAATTCACAGTGCTCATGTTAGCATTCAAAGCCCTAAAGACTTAGGACGCAAAGATCTGAAAGACCACCTCATTCCTGACAGATCCTCCCAGGTGTTAAGGGTAGTTCTACCCCCCTCAAAAGGTGGGCTGGGGTGGGAGAGGGCATTTTCTGTGGCAGCCCCTAAATTGTGGAATTGTCTGACTTCTTTATTCTACAGCTTTCAGAGAATGGTGAAGATTTGCCTCTTTACCCTGGCCTTTGACACCTGAGATGTGTGTCTTCAGGGCTCATCCTCTTTTTGTAAATATAATAGCTGATAACTGGTTTGTAATTCTGAATTTTAAATTTCTCTGACCTGTTCTGGGACCTGCTAGAGAAGGGTGTATTATAAATTTTAATTATCATTATTACTATGATGTTGAAAGAAACGCCAATTTAGGAATTTAGTGTTTACCTGTTAATATGTAGTTCTACCTATGCTATTTGTGGTTGAGATTCTGGTTTAAGAAATACAGTGGACCCTCTGGATATGAGTTTAATTCAGGGGTCAGTGCACCCCTCGAAAAATCTGTATCCAGAGGTGCCACTTCTGCACATGCGCGAGCAGCGAAACCCAGAAAAATACTTCCGGATTTGCCGCTTTCGCAACCCGAAGTTTACGCTACTCGAAAGTAACATAACCCAAGGGTCTATTGTACCTTCACGGTAAGCCATTTCAAATCTGAAACAGAACGTTGATAAAGGACTATTTTGTTTTCATTCATTCTTCCTTCATTTTCAGCCGTCTTGCTATCATAGACATGTTAGGAATGCTGATTTTCTTTGACTTGGACACCCGAATAACAGACAGTTCAGGAAGCCAAGCAGTAGGTGAACAACTCAAACTGGAACGCAAAGATGTTTGGGATATGAAATGGGCCAGAGATAATCCAGAGTTATTTGCCATGATGGAGAAAACAAGAATGTATGTGTTCAGAAACTTGGATCCCGAGGTACAGCAATAAGCAATAATTAAATACAAATATTTTAATTGGGAGTCCATGATCTCCCATTGCATCTTTTGGGGCTGGAATAAGAGGAAGGCAGTTGGTGAGGTTCTCTGCGGATCCACCTGGAGATCATATGTTCTTCTAGCACATTGTTTGTCATATACAGTGGTACCTCAGGTTAAGTACTTAATTCATTCTGGAGGTCCATACTTAACCTGAAACTGTTCTTAACCTGAAGCACCACTTTAGCTAATGGGGCCTCCTGCTGCCGCTGTGCCCCCAGAGCCCGATTTCTGTTCTTATCCTGAAGCAAAGTTCTTAACCTGAAGCACTATTGCTGGCTTAGTGGAGTGTGTAACCTGAAGCGTATGTAACCTGAGGTACCACTGTATATTCCTTGGTTGACTGACTAGGAGTTTTTGTAATGCTGGAAGCAAAGTGAAAATAGGTAGAATTTCAACATGAATTAAGGGAACAAAGTAATTTTGGGGTGGGATGCCTCTTCCTCTTCCTTCCACACCACCTTGCTCCTTGTGGAGCTGTTGGATCATTACGGTGGAACAACTACATAAGTAATAGTAAAAATACTGGGTCACACCAAAGTTTCATCTAGTCCAACATTCTGTCTCTAGAAGTAGCTAGACAGAATCCTCTGGAATCTTTCAAGCAGAGTATTATATATTAATTCTTATTTAATTATCATCATTTATACAAAATTATCCCACTTCTCACCATCCTGGTCTCAAATCAGCTTACAAGGATAAAAAAAAAGAAATGCAACATACAAAATTTGAAACGTAAATTAAACCTCAGAAATGGAAACGAAAGAAAATCAGAAAATTTTAAAACAGCAAAGAAGCATTCATGATGTGAAGACTTCCTTAAATAAAATGGTTTTTAGCCAGGCATCTGAAACTCGTCACGGACTGTGAATATCCGGCTTCTTACTAGTGGGAGGGAGTTCCGCAGAGTTGGGCCCACAACACTGAAGGCATGACTTCTCACTGACCCATGTTATGCTTCTGGTCCCTGGGGAAACCACGCATAATGAAGGTGATGGACAATCTCTATTGCTAATCCCAAGCACCTAGTATTTAAAGGTGGTTGTTATTGTTACTATTTTATTTGAACCCTACTCATCTGACTGATTTTCCCCAGCCACTCTGGGCAGCTTCCAGCAGATATAAGAACACAATAAAACACCAAACATTAAGAATTTCCCTATACATGACTGCCTTCAGATGTCTTCTGAAAGTTGTATAGTTGTTTATCTCTTTGTCATCTGGTGGGAGGGTGTTCCACAGGGCAGGTGCCGCTACTGAGAAGACCCTCTGCCTGGTTCCCTGCAGCTTCACTTTTTGCAGGGAGGGAACTGGCAGAAGGCCCTTGGCGCTGGACCTCAGTGTCCAGGCTAGACAACTGAGGTGGAGACGCTCCTTCAGGTATACAAGGCCGAGGCCATTTAGAGCTTTAAAGGTCACCACCAGCACTTTGTGCTTGGAAACATACTGTGAACCAATGTAGATCCTTTAGGACCGGTGTTATATGGTCACCAGTCTAGCTGCCACCAGATGAACTGCCTGAAAGTTCTCTGAAAATTGAGAAATCTTCCATGAATTTGTCTGATAGTTGCTTAGCCTTAAAAGATGTCACCACATCTTGGTTAATTAGAGTTTACCAGTGGTTCTCAACCTGTGGGTCCCCAGATGTTGTTGGACTACAACTCCCATCATCCCTGAGCTCTGGTCTTGCTAGCTAGGGGTGATGGGAGTTGTAGTTCAACATCAGGTTGAGAAAGACTGGTTTAGAGAATGTTATAAGCCTCTCCATAGTCCCTGCAGTTAAGACTAAAAGCTTAAATTGATGTAGCTGCTCTCTGTCGGAATGGTGCTCCAGCCCCTTGAGAATTTTAACTGCAAATGCAAAAACGACCGCAATAATAGGTTGACACTTTCTGAAAGATGCAAGGAGCTCCATAGGCTTCCCTCTGCATTTCACAAATACAGAGGGAGCACAGATATGAGGTTGCATGAGTAAATTGAGTAGGCAGAAAAACTGGTGATAATATTGGCAAAGCCTGCAATCCTGTGCACACTTAAATGTGAGTAACGGCACAATTAAGTCTCTCTGATTTCAGTGGGATTTGTTTCCTAGGAAGTGTACATACGATTGCATCCTAAATGGCATTGAAATTGTTGTCTGAAATCCTGCAGGATAATTTGGATTTGCTGATTATATGGTAACTTGTATTTTAAGGAGCCCCTTCAAACGTCTGGATACATTTGCAACTTTGAAGATTTAGAAATTAAATCTGTTTTACTGGATGAAATATTAAAGGTAAATTTTAGATTTCTCCCCCCTCCTTCTAAAAACATTCCATTTATACAATTTACAAAACAGTGGTTTTCAATGGAAATGAGCAGCCACTAAACTTATTTTTGTGTGTATTTTACAGAATCCTGAACACCCTAATAAGGATTGCATACTTAATTTTGAGATTAGATCACTACGAGATGCACAAGCGATTGTAAATAACGCAGGCATTGCAGAGTCTGCCCAGTTCATTGAAGAAAATTCACATCCAAGGCTTTGGTAAAATTCCATTTTTCCCCCTGGATTTTCTTTCCTATTTAGAGGGATTATATTCTTATGGCTTTTCAGGGTTAAATCTAGGTTAATAAAACAGGTTTTATTAGCTGAGGAATTGGACTGGTATCTGTTATATAGGAAAATAATCTCAGTTTGATGTGAAAACATCCAATAGTAATAAGAGCCGCTAGCTAAATTTGACCCCCTATGATATGTCAAAAGTGTAAATAGGTCATGTAAGAATTGGTGCATGCAAAAGAACACTGAGGACCATGTGATACATTTTCCTTCTCAATCCTTAGGCGGCTTTTGGCCTGCATCGTGGGTAGGTAAGCTGTTTCAGCAAGCCCAGGTAGCCTATTTTAAGGGAGAGAGAGAAAAGAAACAGAGAGCAGTGCAGAGGTCAGATGGGGAACCTTCAGAAAGGAATAACGCATCTAGGCGATACCTGAGGCAATCTTTTCCTGAATGTCCTTCTCAAATAAGCTTAGATTCTTCCATCAGGGATGATGCAAAACCTTTGGAGGTTTCTGAGTGTTGTGGAGACCATTCATCTGGCCTTTGGTTTGGACTCAGTCTGACCCTTATGTTTCCCTCCCCTTATGGTTTTGATCTATGGGCTACTTTTAAAATGAGGCTGCATTTTAAATTTCATTTCAACCTGTATTTTAAATTGTGTTTTTTTCCCCTGTTATGTTTTCACTATAATTTTACTGGTGTTAGCCACCCTGAGCTGGGGAGGGTGGATTATAAATAAAATTTATTATTATTATTATTATTATTATTATTATTATTATTACTACTATTATCTGCACACCCAAAGCTTCCCCCCCCCCCAACCATAAGATCTTTTGGCCTCCGCTGCTCTTCCATGTGCTGCTTTGACTCCTCCTGCAATTCGGCCAAGAATATTTGTTAAGTCTGTTCCTTATGAAGCTGTTTTTTCCAGGTAAGACATCTGTGTTCTTTATACAGGCGACTGTTGGCTGAAACGGCTCTCCAGAGATTGGATCTTGACACTGCTGAGCAAGCATTTGTGCGCTACAAAAACTACCAAGGTATCAAGTTTGTCAAGCGTCTTCTCAACCTCCAGAGTGAATTACTGAGGCAAGCCGAAGTGGCAGTTTACTTCGGCAAATTTGAAGAAGCTGAAAGGATGTATTTGGACATGGACAGAAGGTAATTTTCTAGGATAAATTTGAATTGACAAGAGAATCCCCTGAGTGCACAACAGTACAATTGATCGTGGGAGAGCTGTTTATCTTGAGTGAGTGAATTTAGGAATTGTGAGCGCCTCACAAACCATACTTGCCTTTCTAAATTTCAAGCCCGCATAACTCAAAAGGGGGAAGACCAATGAAAAAGAAAGAATACCAGGCATGGGCACAGAACTGGGAAAGATCAGGCAAACCAACTGAAAATAGACTAAAACATCTGTTTGAGGCCTAGTAAGCTGCCTTGGTGATGATACTGTGCATTTATGTAAAGCTATACAATGTTCAGGGACGCAGGTGGCGCTGTGGGTTAAACCACAGAGCCTAGGACTTGCCGATCAGAAGGTTGGCGGTTCAAATCCCCGCGACAGGGTGAGCTCCCGTTGCTCGGTCCCTGCTCCTGCCAACCTAGCAGTTTGAAAGCACATCAAAGCACAAGTAGATAAATAGGTACCGCTCCGGCGGGAAGGTAAACGGCGTTTCTGTGCACTGCTCTGGTTCGCCAGAAGCGGCTTAGTCATGCCACATGACCCGGAAGCTGTACGCCAGCTCCCTTGGCCAATAAAGCGAGATGAGCGCCGCAACCCCAGAGTCGGTCACGACTGGACCTAATGGTCAGGGGTCCCTTTACCTTTACCATACAACGTTCAGAGCAATTCCAAACGTCCTCTTCATCATCCTTATAGCAACCTGATATGAGGCAGGCCAGTTATTGTTCCAGGTGCGGGCTGAGGTTTAGCAAGAATAACTTGCCAAAAGCTACCCGGTCACTTCATGGTTGAGATACGATTTGAACATTTTGGTCCACAGCTCTGTACTTTAAGAAACCTGCAGGGCTGGAGGGAGAAAGAATGTGAGGGGAGTGAATATAATGGAGTGAATGTGGAGTGAGAGAATGTGAGAGGAGTTCTTTTTTTTTCTTTTTGGAGGCAGTGAGAGGGAATTAACTATGCCAACTCTCAGGCTGACATAGTTTCTGGCTCTGTTTGAGAGGGTGCAGATCCTTGGCCATCCTTGACACAGACCTGAATCACCTCACCTTTGGTCCTGCCGCCAAAGGAGGACCACCAGCAGGACAACCATGACAGTGGAAATCTTCGTCACCATCCCGCCATGGTGGCAGAAAGTGCTGTCCCCTGTGGAGAAGGAGTTCTGTGATACCTTACGGCCCACAGAACGTCTTTGCAGGGACCATAGGCCTGTGTTCTGTTGAATATTTTTGTTTCATAAGCCACCTTGAGAGGCTTCTGCCTTTTAAAGGTGATCTAAATGTACTTTTAAATGAATAAAGCATTTTAGAATTGGCTCTCTTTGTATTTTGTGAAGCTGCATTTTTGGGTTATATATTTGCAGAGACCTTGCCGTTGATTTGCGAATGAAACTAGGGAACGGATTTCGAGTAGTGCAGCTTTTGCAAACCGGCTCGGGACACGGAGATGACAGTCTCCTTGAAATGGCACACAACGAAATTGGGGACTACTTTGCCGATAGACAGAAATGGTATGTTCATAACTTGACACTATAAGTGACTATTGCTGCCTCCTGTCCAAACTGGAGGGAGACTTACCGGTAATTAGTTGTTGTTGATTTTTTAATTGCCTTCTGCAGGGATTGGATATAGAACAACATTTAACCTCCGTGTAACTCTCGGATTGATGAATTAGTTACATTAAGTAATGAATTTATTTGATGATATTGTACAATATCATGAGTTATAGGAAATGTTTAAAACAGACAGGAAAAATGGTTTTGAATGGACGTTTAAAGAAGACTGGAAAATGTTTACTGAAAGTATGGGTGAAAATTGTGTTTATTTAAAAACGCTGGTAGCATTAAGATAAATTCAACAGTGTAAATAAGTTCTGATCGATGTAACAATGGATTACTGAATGGTTTAGTTCATGTAAAATATGCAGGGATGTGTGGTATGAAAAATGAACCATGGAAAGAGAAGGGAAGTCATTGATTTAAGGTTTTGAAATGTAAATTAGAATATATATATATATATATATATATATATATATATATATAGTGAATTTATTTGAAAGAGACACAAAAAGTGTTCCATTTTGAAAACTTAGGTAAAGGTAAAAGTACCCCTGCCCGTACGGGCCAGTTGTGTCCGACTCTAGGGTTGTGTGCCCACCTCACTTAAGAGGCCGGGGGCCAGCGCTGTCCGGAGACACTTCCGGGTCACGTGGCCAGCGTGACGAAGCTGCTCTGGCGAGCCAGCACCAGCGCAGCACATGGAAACGCCGTTTACCTTCCCGCTATAAAGCGGTACCTATTTATCTACTTGCACTTAAGGGTGCTTTCGAACTGCTAGGTGAGCAGGAGCTGGGACCGAAAGACAGGAGCTCACCCCGCCGCAGGGATTCGAACCGCCGACCATGCAATCGGCAAGCCCTAGGTACTGAGGTTTTACCCACAGCGCCACCCGCGTCCCTTTTGAAAACTTAAGCATAAGATATATTCCGTGGTTTCCCTACTTCGTTGCTGGTGCAGTTATCAATCCTTTCGTAGCACTGACCCTAGGAAATTAAATACATTGACAATTTGACAATAGCAAGCAGATAATCAGAGATCTGGTTTCTCTCCCACCCATGCCCAACTTCTTATAGGACAAATGCCGTGCCATATTATGTACAAGGCAGAAACCATGAACGTTTGGCTGAATGTTACTATATGCTGGAAGACTATCAAGCACTAGAAGATTTGGCTAACTCGCTTCCAGAAAACAACAAATTGCTTCCTGTAAGTATGGAAAGCTGCTTATTGCGAATGTTCACCCTCAGGCTGTAATCCTGTACATGACTACCTGGGACTTAAGAACATACGAAGAGCCAGCTGGATCAGGCCAGTGGCCCATCTAGTCCAGTATCCTGTTCTTGCAGTTGGCAGCCAGACACCTGTCGGAAACCCACAAGCAGAATTGAGCACAAGAGCCTGTGCAGTGTTTTCATCTGTTGAGTGAAACTGGGAACTGACTTGTCTGTTTTGACTGTCGGACCCATCTTCCCTTGGAAGTGCAATGGTGTCTAGCACGCTCTTGCTGCACGGTACTGAGTTATTCTGCTTCTCCTGGCTACAGCAGAGTTTCAGAAGCAGCGGTGTGCCAGTGTGTAAGGATTTATTAGCCTGGCAGTAAAGCTCTCAGAAAGGGACGCGGGTGGCGTTGTAGGTTAAACCACAGAGCCTAGGACTTGCCGATCAGAAGGTCGGTGGTTCTAATCCCTGCGACGGGGTGAGCTCCCGTTGCTCGGTCCCTGCTCCTGCCAACCTAGCAGTTCGAAAGCACGTCAAAAGTGCAAGTAGATAAATAGGTACCGCTCCGGCGGGAAGGTAAACGGCGTTTCCATGCGCTGCTCTGGTTCGCCAGAAGTGGCTTAGTCATGCTGGCCACATGACCCGGAAGCTGTACTCCGGCTCCCTCAGCCAATAAAGTGAGATGAGCGCCGCAACCCCAGAGTCAACCACTACTGGACCTAATGGTCAGGGGTCCCTTTACCTTTAAAGCTCTCAGACACAGCTTCTTCGATTCTACAAAGCTTTAATGTACAGTAGCAAAAACAACAAAACAGCCAGGAGAGAGTGGCGACACGTTGCTTCTCCTTCGCAGCCAAAACAGAAAGTAAAAGCAACTTCACCTTCATATGTGCAGCACACACTGGGGACAGGACTTCATGTCGCTTGAGCTATTAACCCTGTGAGCTCTGGGACTCCTCACAGAGCCATCTCTCCTCTGGCTTCCAGCAACTGATGTTCAGAAGCACTGCTTCCTCCAGCTGTGGAAGCAAAGCATAGTCATCTGAGTAAACATGCAAAAGATGACGTTTTGTGGGAGGGCTACAGCATCACGCTTTTCTGCTTGTTCCAGCAGCACAAGCATTTTTGCTAGCCAGATGGAACAACCCCATCTTTCCTCCCCCTTCATACTGTTCGGGGGGTTCTCCCCAACCCTCCAAGGTGGATTTTGGGGGAAGAGAGAGGGGCGGAAAACCCTGTTGTACCAGCAGGAACATTTGTTCTGGTTTCTGCTAGCATGCCAGGTTAGTTCAATCTGGGCCTATGGTTCTGCTTGTCAGAACACCTGATATTCATCCAGCAAATAACCACTGGTTTACACAAATCAGATCCTTTATGTTATTCATCCTAAGCCACATTTTGAGTTTTGGAAGACAGTGACAACACAGACATCTTTGATAGAGTATCCTTTTGTGTGTGTGTGAATGAGATATTTAACACAAAAATATCCTAGGGCGTGTTCTTTCTCAACACTCTTCAGAGCTCTAAATTTTCTAATACCAAACCCCGGTAGAAAGAATGCCAGCTGTAAAAAATTTTTTTAAAGGGGACACAGGAAGAAAAGTGATACATTGCTTATCATAAAGCGGGGGGGGGGGGGGATTATATCGCAGTTGATCACTACATTAAATTTTATTGATGTGCCTAAAATATGGAGAAGATGGTAAGGACGTTAGAGTTTCTGCTAGTTACTACATATGGTGACGATATTGTGCTTCTACATCCATCAAATGAACAGATGCATCTGACAAAGTAGTCTCCTTGTTAGCATATGTCATGGTGAATTTATTAGTATTGAAGTATCTGCAGTTGGTATCTGCAGTTTAGACAATACAGACATAGGGCCAATTTAGTCCTACTCAGAGCAGATCCAATAAAGTCAGGCTATACTCTTGAGTACAACTGAATTGGCGATCACTCTAATAATGCTCTCCTTCTGCAGTTTAATTATGCTTTTGGTGTCTCCTGCAGGACATAGCCCACAAGTTCGTTACTGTGGGTATGTGCGAACAAGCTGTAGCAGCCTTTCTCAAGTGCAACAGACCCAAGGATGCAGTAGATATCTGTGTAAATCTCAACCAGGTAACAATATAAGCCCAGCACAGGAGTTGCGGAACTGGAAAGTTGTTTGCACATTAATTTCATTCTAATACCTAATAGTGGTTCATTCTAATATCATTTCCCCCCAACAGCCAGGATTGCTTTTACATAATAACCTCTAATAATCAACTGATTTGTACTGACCAGCTGCGTACATCCTCCTATGCTCTGTGTCTGAGGGCCAAGCCACAAATTGCATAAGAGACCTGAAATCAGAACTCCCAGCAGCCTTTTAATTTTCCTAAAAGCAGCTGGCAGAGTGGAGAAACACAATTCAGATCAGGACTACAACAATGGAGATGTTGGGATGGAAGGTGTTTCTACTTTCCCTTGTGCCAGTTCCAATTCCCTTATGCACATACTCCCCAAGCTGCTATTATCTGCCTTGGAATCTAGCACAGGCGAAAGGATTAGACCAGCCAATGCCTCTATGTAGCTCCATCTTGATTTCAGACATCATGATATATTGGTATATCCTGGTATATCCTGATGTTTAGCTGGTGATATATCACAATGTTAAAAACCAGATATCGCCCAGCGCTAGATGTGGCTCTCTGCCTAAAAGTGGTTCCTCACCCTGATGCATAGAGTCTTTCCAAAACTTTGGCAGTGCAACACCTGTAGTGTTTTGCCGCTGAGAGTACCAGCAGAAGCTACATTGATTCTGTAACTGAGTTGTGTCCCAATATTCCAGTGTTTCCCAACCGGTGTTCCGCGGCACACTAGTGTGCCGCGAGACGTTGCCTGGTGTGCCGTGGGAGGAAGGCGGTCGGGGGGGGGAGGGGGCGCCGCACGCACCCGCGTCAGGAGCCAGCACTTACCTCCCACGGTGCAGGGAAAGACTGGAAGAGCGTCGCAGCAACGCGCACGTGCAGAGCAGCCGTAAAGGGAGGCGTGTGGGTGGAGAAAAGGAGGGAGGGAGAGAGAGAGAGCGGGAAGGGGAGGGGGGAATCCCCCTAGGCGTGAAGGGAGCGCGCGCCGTAAAGGGAGGCGTGTGGGTGGAGAAAAGGAGGGAGGGAGAGAGAGAGAGCGGGAAGGGGAGGGGGGAATCCCCCTAGGCGTGAAGGGAGCGCGCGCCTTAAAGGGAGGCGTGTGGGTGGAGAAAAGGAGGGAGGGAGAGAGAGAGAGCGGGAAGGGGAGGGGGGAATCCCCCTAGGCGTGAAGGGAGCGCGCGCCGTACGTTCCAAATTTAAAGGAGGGAGGAAGAAAATCCCCTCAGCCACATCGGGTACAGGTTATCCTCCTTCGCCATTGGCCGCTTTATCGCCCCACCCACGCAAGGCTACGCGCCGGTCTCTACGCCACGTGACGGCTTTTGCCTCCAGGACGGCATCTGCCTGCGCCAACTCGCGGCTGAGCCAGGACTTTTCCTACACGTGTGGGCGCTTCGTAGCATGTGCTCGGCTTTGCCCAGAAGCGCTACGGAAAGCGGCTTGGATCAGAAAGCCTGGGCTCTTGCCGCGCGCGGCATTGTGTTGAAGCGTGCTGGTAGTTAGTGGGTTGGGAGAGCCGCAGCACCCCATCTTTTTTTCATACGAACATGGTTAAGAAGCTTTGTGGAGTGTCAGTAGGTTGGCACAAACCATGACGTTTGGGGACATTAATCTAGCTCAGGGTTCTTAATACCCTGAGACGTTGCCTGGTGTCCTCTTTGAATAAGCGGGGCCTGAGCGTTCCACCAATTTAGGCCTCCTGCCCGGATGTGATATGGCTCCACCTTCCTCAAGGTGGTTCTGCTTTTAAATATTTTCCACCCTGTCACCATGAGGACTAGCGGCTTCTTTTCGTAAAATATAAAATCGCTGCTCCTTGCTCTCGTGAGACTGTGTGTTTTAATTCGAAAAGGGTGTTCCGTGTACATTTGTGCGAGCTGTGCTGTAAAAAAAAGGGGTCTGTATCCGTTTGTCAGTGGCAATTGGATGGCCGGATACTGCAGTGATGGAAAAGTTTTTGAAAAGAAAAGAACTGGACTCTGAACAAAATTTGGAGCCAGATGAGAGCCCAAGTATGAGTGGGCATGAAAAGAAAGCAAAGATGGTTAGCTCAAGCAAATTCTCTGGCACAAGGCAATATAACGAAAGCTATATTTCATTTGGATTTACTTTCACCGGAGATGCAAACCAACCAACTCCACTGTGCGTGGTGTGTGGTGAAAAGCTAGCTAACAGTGCTATGGTCCCAAGCAAACTTAAACGCCATCTCCAAACGAAACACCCTTTGCTTCAAAACAAGAATGCGGACTATTTTGTTCGCCTGCGTGAAAACACGGAGAAACAGGCAACTTTCATGAGACAAACCTCAAAGGTAAATGAAAGAGGTCTTAAAGCTAGCTATCACGTTGCTGAACTTATAGCCAAGTCAAAAAAGTCGCACACTGTGGCAGAGACATTAATACTTCCCGCCTGCAAAGCTATTGTAGAGGAGATGCTCGGACCTGAAGCAGCTAAGGAAATAGCCAAAGTCCCTCTCTCAAACAACACAATTTCCAGACGTATTAATGACATGTCTGCAGACATTGAAAGTGTGGTTTTGGAAAAGATCCATAGCAGTGAGAAATTTGCATTACAACTTGACGAGTCTACTGATATCAGTGGACATGCTCAACTCTTGGCCAATGTGCGTTTTGTTGATGGTGATGCAATTAGAGAAAACTTCTTTTTCTGCAAGGCATTGCCAGAAAAAGCAACAGGAGAAGAAATTTTTCGGGTCACATCAGAATACCTTGAACAAGGAGGACTTAAGTGGGAAAACTGCACAAGTGTCTGCACCGATGGAGCTGCAGCCATGGTCGGGCACACCAAAGGCTTTGTAAGCAGAGTGAAGGAAAGAAATCCAGATGTGATTGTTACGCATTGTTTTTTGCACCGTGAGGCCCTCGTAGCCAAGACTTTACCAGCAGACCTAGTTCATGTGTTGGATGATGTTGTGCGCATGGTAAACTTTGTAAAGTCACGACCCGTGAAAAGTCGCATATTTGCAGCTTTGTGTGAGGAGATGGGAGCGAAGCATAAAACCTTGCTGTTTCATACGGAGGTCCGGTGGTTGTCGCGTGGCAAGGTCTTGGTTCGTGTGTATGAGCTGCGGGAGGAACTTAAAGTGTTTCTGACAAATGAGAGGTCAGATTACGCAAAGCTGCTTGCAAGTGATGAGTGGTGTGCAAGGCTGGCATACCTGGCAGATATATTTCATCATCTGAATGAACTGAACACACGAATGCAAGGCCGAAATGAAAACCTGCTTACAAGTACAGATAAAATAAATGGATTCCGTTCAAAGGTGCAACTCTGGCATCAACACGTGGAAAGTGGCAATCTTGAAATGTTCACACTCACCAAGCAATGGCAAGGTGTTCACACTGCTGCACTGTGTGAGATAATAGGTAAACATTTAAAAACTCTCGAGGGGAAGTTGTCATTTTATTTCTCTTCAGTCTCCACTGAATGCCTTGACTGGGTTAGGGACCCTTATAGCTCAGCATCAGTTGGTGGAAAGGACATGACTTTACAGGAGCAGGAGGAACTAACTGAACTGAGACAAAATCGTGGTTTCAAGCTAAGATTTGCTGATCTACCTTTGGACAGTTTTTGGTTGGAAACTGCCAAGGAGTTCCCCCTTCTGGCAAATAAAGCTATTTTGACATTGCTCCCATTTTCCACTACATATCTCTGTGAGTTGAGCTTTTCAAGCATGATTGCTATAAAAACTAAATACAGAGAGAGACTGAGAGCTGTTGACGAAGAGCTACGTGTGTGTCTTTCTTCGATTCCAGCCAGAATATCAGCTTTGTGTTCAGCCAAAAAGGCCCAGGTTGCGCACTGAATAAAGTATTTTATAATTTTTCATATTTCTGTTTACTTACTATTTCATAATAAAGTAATTATAAAATACTTTCTTTGTGTTTATTTGATTCCTATTAAAGAGAGTTACTTTATATATAGTCAATATAGGCACAGAGTTAATTTTTTAAACATTTTCTAATGGTGGTGTGCCTCGAGATTTTTTTCATGAAACAAGTGTGCCTTTGCCCAAAAAAGGTTGGGAAACACTGCAATATTCCACCACAATAGGATTTACCAGTAGCTTCAAAGCCCTAAGGCCTGAACCAATTTTCTCCAGCAGCAGAGCTCTTTTGCTTGAGAGAATGGACCTTTGAGATAGATAGATAGATAGATAGATAGATAGATAGATAGATAGATAATTGTATTTAATTGACTTAATGTTTGTTACCTTTGCTTCTAGTGGAGTAAAGCTGTTGAACTGGCTAAACAACACAATATGAAAGAGATTGGTTCTCTACTAGCTAGATACGCATCTCAATTATTAGAAAAGAACAAGCCCCTTGATGCTGTTGAGTTGTATCGTAAAGCCAACTATTTCTTTGACGCTGCTAAGCTCATGTTCAAGGTACGGTTATTGTGGATGAACTGTCCAATATATGTGTGCATTTTTTGATTATATGCAATGCTTATTAATTAAGACGATTTACTTTTTGTATTGGAGCTTTTGGTTTAACTTTGCACAACGATGCTGCTTCTGTTTCTGGGAACAAATGTATGCATTTCTAATCATATGCTGTAGTTTTTATCCAATGAAGCCTTTTACCTAGGCTTTCAAGCAGACAGGTGTGCATGGCATGTATTTTCTGAACAGCAGCTCCTCACTGTGTGTGTGACTTTAGCCACACACTTCTCTAGGTGAGAACTTACAAACACATAATCAGTATACTAAGGCTGCAGTATTTTCAGCAATACATCAGTAGCTCAATACATTTAAGTTTCAAGTGAAGATTAATACTTTGGCCTCTTACCGAAGGAAGGCTGCACAGAACTATCAGCTTGTGTCTAAATGTTTGTTACTTTTTTGTTTCAGGTTTTGTTGTTGTTGCTGCTGTTGTAAAAAATGGAGTTTATTTTCTGTTCATATTTAAAAGGGGGTGGTATTTTGCATTTGGGGTGAAAACATGGGTTGCCTCCAACCAAGTGTGAGTGTCAGGGTTAGGTAGTTCTTTACCGTATTCCTTCCTATTGAATGCCAGCAGACCCACAATAAGAGAGTAGGATGGGGCATTCAGGGCTGCTGGATTCCTCAAAATTAGCAGCAAGGCACCTTCCAGAATTAAACCTTGACCAAAGCTTATCACTTTGAAAATGGCAAAAGATATACAGTGGTACCTTGGGTTAAGAACTTAATTCGTTCCGGAGGTCCGTTCTTAACCTGAAACTGTTCTTAACCTAAAGCACCACTTTAGCTAATGGGGCCTCCTGCTGCCGCCATGCGATTTCTGTTCTCATTCTGAAGCAATGTTCTTAACCCGAGGTACTATTTCTGGGATAGCGGAGTCTGTAACCTGAAGCGTATGTAACCTGAGGTACCACTGTACCACCCATCGGTTGACATCTTTAAACCAGCTGAAGCTTACCTTGACACTATTGGCCAGTAGGAGGAATCATCCTTGAAAAGGCCAGAAAAGTGTCAATCAGCTTTATAAAAGTGCTTTGCGGGCTCCATCAGTTCTTTGGAAGAACTGCAGCTGACTTAATGTCAAAGATGCTCTTGGACTTGAGAGCCTCCTCAACCAAAAGTGACAGAAGGAACTTTGATCCTGTCAGGTTTGGAAGTGGTTGCTCACGAGTAACCAGGCAGGACTCCGACCTGTCTTTTCAAGGTTTTTATTTGGTGCAAACTCTTTACAGTGCAGGGGACGTGGGTGGCGCTGTGGGTTAAACCACAGAGCCTAGGACTTGGCGATCAGAAGGTTGGCGGTTCGAATCCCCGTGACGGGGTGAGCTCCCGTTGCTCCGTCCCTGCTCCTGCCAACCTAGCAGTTTGAAAGCACCTCAAAGTGCAAGTAGATAAATAGGTACCACAGCTGCGGGAAGGTAAACGGTATTTCCATGCGCTGCTCTGGTTCGCCAGAAGCGGCTTAGTCATGCTGGCCACATGACCCGGAAGCTGTACGCCGGCTCCCTTGGCCAATAAAGCGAGATAAGCACCACAACCCCAGAGTTGGCCACGGCTGGACCTAATGGTCAGGGGTCCCTTTACCTTTATTTACAGTGCAGAACCCCAAAGCTCATGTCCGTCTTAGTCAACTGCAAATTCCAGGAGGGCCCCCTTCCGGTTTCTCCCCCAGCATAAGAACTTAGACACCCCTAAGCTCCGCCTCCCCTCCTTACATTTCACCCCTCTGCGTAAGCAGGGCGACGGAAGCGGCGCGTGTGCCTCCTGGCCGGCATGGCTAGGTGAGGCGTTTGGGCTCTCCATAGCATCTTCGAGCCTTCCCTTCACCCGGCTACCCCCTTTCCCCTGCTGGAAAGGAGCTGTTTCTCAGAAGCGCCGGAGGCTCTCTGTATCCTCCTGCCTCCTCCCCCGTTCCGATGGCAGTCCCCTGACAGATCCTGTCCTGTTTCTTCTCCTCTTGAGGGGTAGCCAGCTGCCATGGGAAGTACAGTGCAGTGGTCAGGCATGGTGGAGCAGCATCGCTTCCGACAGCGGCACTGCTGCCACTTACCAGGGCAATGAGGCTGGGCTGCCAGGGAGCACCAGCAGAAGCAATAGATTGCACACACCCAACTTGCACACACCCAACTTCACCCCTAGGAAGTTGCATCACCCCAGGTAGCAGCAGCGACACCATTGTTGGATGGGCAACAGAGCATTACTGTTCCACCATATTGGTTGCTTCCATAAGTGGTGATGCAGCTGCTCTTGCAGGGTAGAGGGGAAGATGATTAGTAGCAAGTTTGGCTGGGGTTTATAAATAAGGTATAAAGTTGCATATTGTTTCATACTTTCTATTTCATGAGCCTTAGGCTTTCACTCTCAAGCTGTAGACAGAAAACAAAAATAAACTTCATCTTTTTTGTTTTTGTTTTTTAATGGTTCATTTCTTTTGAAATTTCTCTTTAAAAAGATTGCAGACGAAGAGGCTAAAAAGAGGTCCAAGCCTTTGCGTGTAAAAAAGCTCTACGTGATGTCAGCTTTACTGGTGGAACAATATCACGAACAAATGAAAAACGCGCAGAGGGGGAAAGTCAAGGGGAAAATTTCAGAGGTACGGTGCCTAAATGCCTGATCGCCCACCAAACATGAAAGCAAGCATTTTGAAAAATGTCTCTAGAACGGATGGCAACAAATCGATCTTTCTCACATTTATTTTTTAAAAAAATTGCTGTTTAGAACAATATGTAGTTTCACAAAGGTAAAAGATCCAGAAAAGGGTTTAAAGGGTTACAGGCAGGATTGCCGCAGAAACCTCATGCCGTCATTTCCTCCGCTAACAAGTCCTGTGTAGAAGATCTCACCAAAAATAATCCCAGCGACACATCTCACTTAGCAAACAGGAGAAAGGGCAACCTTGTGGGTAAAAACAGCTTCTTGACCCCTTTGCTGTTATTTCATTGTGCACAGCACCCTCCTCCTCCTCCTGTTAAACAGGCTCCTCTCACCTATCAAAGAAGAAGAAGAGTTTGGATTTGATATCCCGCCTTTCACTCCCTTTAAGGAGTCTCAAAGTGGCTAACATTCTCCTTTCCCTTCCTCCCCCACAACAAACACTCTGTAAGGTGAGTGGGGCTGAGAGACTCAGAGTTGGCCCACTGGGGGTCAGAGGGGATTAAAGGATCCATCCACTGGCCAGATCCAGTTTCTCACCTGTGGAATATGGGAAAGCCAATCTCTGCATCAGAGCTCCACATCCAAACAAATGTGTTTAGTTTTAGGATATACATACCTTATTCTGTGAGCGTGAGTTTGGAGAAGGTAACTTAATTGTTATTCAAGAGCACTGTGTGTGTTGCTGCTATATTCAAAAGACATTGGCAATGGTATTGCGTATACAGTGTTTGAAATTCATTTTGAAGCAGCCATCTTCACTAGTGAAAACTGAAAATGGGCATTATAAATTAATAGCGCAGACAACTATTTTCCCTTCATGCTTTCTTCCCTCTCTTCTGTCTTTGCTTCCAGGCTACCTCAGCTTTAGCTGGTCTGCTTGAGGAAGATGTTCTCTCTTCAGATAGTCGCCTGATCGATAATGCTTGGCGAGGAGCTGAGGCTTACCATTTTTTTATACTTGCCCAAAGGCAGCTTTATGAAGGTTATGTCGATACAGCAATGAAGACAGGTAGGATTCCTTGTTGTTATGAAACTGCTGGGTAGTTTGTGGGATTCCAAATGCTCATCCTTTTAAATGGATTAGACATGTGTTCCTTAACCAAATGTATTCAATTGCCATTATTATTATTATTATTATTATTATTATTATTTAATACAAAAAAATCAAATAAGAAATACAGAACAAATTTAATACATATACACATAAACATAATTATTTATACATCTACAAAGCAATATTCAGAAAGAAAGAGGGGGAGGGGGAAAAGAATAAACAAAAAAGGAGTAAAAGAAGAAAGAAAGATTTAAAACAGAAATTTAGAAAATAGAAAAGTGTTTGCCATAAACAACAGTTCTAGATATATGCTTGCATATGGCTATATATTTCCATCTTGCAAGCTATCAACCTTAATTAAAATGTTTTAAGAAGACTTCCACCGTTTACGCCACGTGTCTTTTATACTTCAGTCGCTATAACCTCTGTTCTTCATATCCTTCCTATAGGTTTTCCTTAATTTTTCACTTTACATTCTTTATATTTTTCACAAGATTGGTCTAAACACAACCAAATTTCGGCAACTGAGCTCTGGTTTTGTAAATATTCATTTAGACAATCCCACTGTTTCTTGACCATAATTTTAGGTTTTCTCCTTATTAAATCCGTCAATTTGACTAACTCCAGGTACTCGCAGAGTTTTCCCAACCATTCTCAATTGCCCTTTTATCGTCTGTAAATCAGGAGATAATTCTCTTGCACAGTGGGAAGCCCATTGAAACCCCTACATTCCTCCCAGGTTCTTTGGCATGAAGATCTGAGCAGATCTGAGGAAACCTTGTCACTTTTACAGTTAAGGCACTTGCAATTCAATGCCAGTATGAGAGCTCCAATGTTCACAGAAGCTCCCTCCTACTAAATGATTTTCCTGTTTAACTGGAGGAGCCTATCCATGCATGCAGTTCCATTTTGTTTGCACCAAACCATTCCCATTAGCGCAAAGGGAACTTTCTGTACGAAGAGTGTGGACCAGGGTGAATGAATGACAATAATAGGATTCATGTACTACTACTACTGCCTATTTTAGTGTAGCAAGCAAGTATGCTGAGATCTCGTTCTCTTGTTTGCAGCCCTTCACCTGAGGGATTACGAAGACATCATTCCTGCAATAGAGATCTATTCCTTGTTGGCTCTTTGCGCATGTGCCAATAGAGCCTTTTCTATCTGCTCAAAAGCTTTTGTTAAACTGGAATCTTTGGAAAACTCTCTCCCAGACCAGAAGCACCAGTATGAAGAGCTTGCCCTGCAAATATTCACAAAACACTTCCCTAAAGATAACAAGAAGTCAGAGTTGGAGGGTCTTCTTGAAGAGTAAGCTTGCTGCTTTTATTCCCATTATGGCTAAAATATAATATATGTTTTCTCTGTGAGCCGAATGTTGCTAAAAGTAGCTATGCTGTAAGTTGCAATTCATGTTTAATTTTTGATAGAGGTTAAAACGCGAACTCCCTGCCTTTTCATTAGTAGCACCTGGACATGTGGTTGCTATTAATCAGAAATTTGCTAAACCACCTGATAAAATGCAATACTACAACTGATTTGGGAATCTCTCTTTTTAGCTTAGTTTGCTTACTATAAAAGTAACAAGGCATGAGCTTCAAGGATGTTCAGATTTGACCGCTGAGCATTGGAGTTGATTCATAAATCACTGGATATTTCAAGACAATGCTCAGCCCTTTGTGTTGTTCTCATTAATAAGATTTTTCTGACATATTATGACTAAAGCTGCTAATAGTTGCCATATGATTTATGATTTATCAGCTATGCACCAGGATGTAGATGTAGATACAAACTTTCTTTTTCTTTCATTCCCTTATATATTTTCTGTATCTATTTCCCTTCTGTTTTCTTCTTTTTCATCTTCTTTCATTCTTTATCATTGCTTGCTTAAGATATTTACAATGTTTTACAAATCAAGTAAGTTTTACACTGTAATTTTTCCAAATTAAAAAATAAATAGCTGTACACTGGTGCTGTGAACAAACATAGCTTTGAATAGCACTGATCATATTTTCACTAGCAATAACACTGTTCAATATGAGGCATGCTGTAGATGGTCTTCCTTCAAAAAAAAAAAAAATCCATTTTGTGTTTCTTTTAACAGGGGAGAAGGGAAGCTCCCAACCTGTGTTGCTACAGGAAGGGCCATCACAGAGTATCAGTTTTGGATGTGCAATATTTGCAAGCACTGCGTACAAGCTCAAGAAATCAGCAATTACAACTTCTGCCCTCTCTGCCACAGCTCAGTGGCCTATTAATCATAGGAAAATGTCTGCGCTGTTATCGGTATGCACAACAAGTGCAAATATATGTGGTATGAAATGCTTAGAAACCCTGTTGAGATTGTTACGGGGTGAATAAACAGAGAAACAAAAGCTATCTAATATTTCGCCCATCCTATTCCAAATCCTTTCTTTAAAACAGCCTCAGCCTGGGAAAACAGTGGATTTTTAAATTATTATTTTAGTGTAGCTGAATAGTTTCCCAAAAGATTTGTAGGGGGTCAGTGGAGGTGAAGTCTTAAAGGAAAGGATTTAGTGATTGGAACCAATGTAAAAATTGCTTTGGTTTTATGACAAGGACAATAACAACAAAAATCTGGCATGACTTTCGCACTTTGGTAAAAATGTCCTAGTCCAATTACATTTCACATAAAATAATTTCACAGATGTCCCTTTCTAAGCACAATGCTGAAAAGATTACTGAGATTTAAACATGGGTATCATGTTTATCCAAAGAAGCATACATGGATCAATTATTGCTGTGACCTACACCATGAACTTACGAAAGTTTGTTATCTAAACCAGGCGTAGGCAAACTCCGGCCCTCCAGATGTTTGGGACTACAATTCCCATCAACCCTGTCCACTGGTCCTGTTAGCTAGGGATGATTGGAATTGTAGTCCCAAACATCTGGAGGGCCGGTGTTTGCCTATGACGGATCTAAACAGTTAAAGAACAACTGGTAGGCTGCGTCCATCTAAAAAACTATTCAGTGATCCAGTGTTTGCCAAGAGACAACATATGCTACTGCAGCCTTGGCACAGCTTAGTCAAATCATACGCTCTCTCAGCACCTTAAAACTCAGTCGATATGCCAGGACCACAATTGCTTGAGAGAGGACCTTAGTTCTGTGGAAAAGCTCAGGTTGTGCGTGCAACCCTTTGCCGTTTCAAACAGCGTGTGATCTCCCACGCACCCAGGCAGGCTTGCGAGAGCCAATCAGAGAATGCTGCATAGACCCTTCTCCCTGCCAGCCTGTAGTGACATTCCCACCCCTTTCACCTGATAGGTTATCATCAGACCTCATTGTCTGTTCCTTCCCTACAAACTGACGGCCCCATCCACCACTGCACCCAACCCGCATGTACATGATATTGCACCTCAAGTTTCAGCGCTGCTTACAATGAATCCTGCCGTTCTCCAGCAAGTGTATCTTTGAGTATAGGAATGCAATCTCAATTCCTCCCGGACCAATTCCTTCTGCAGCACCAGCGGCGGCAGTCGCAAAGAGCTATGGACAATACAGAAGTGGCAAAACATGTAGCGAGAAGAAACCACGTGCGCCGACCGACTTTATCACTTTAGAGTTCAATAAAAAACTTATTTACCTGTACATATAATTAACTATATGCAGCTGTAGCTGTTAGTTTTGGCATTCTGCTTCTGTATGTTGTTTGTAAAACGTGTATTATTTTCTAACAATATTTAGCGAACCACTTTCTTTGTGGACTAAAATGGTTATGGATAACGCCAATATGGTTATTTGTTTCTTAAGGAAATAAATTATTATATTTCTTTAATATTCCTGCAGCATGTTGCCTTTTTTGCCAGCATGTGGTCAGGTTTTGTTGTTGTTGTTTAGTCATTTAGTCGTGTCTGATACTTCATGACCCCATGGACCAGAGCACGCCAGGCACTCCTGTCTTCCACTGCCTCCCGCAGTTTAGTCAAACTGATGCTAGTAGCTTCAAGAACACTGTCCAACCATCTTGTCCTCTGTCATCCCCTTCTCCTTGTGCCCTCCATCTTTCCCAACATCAGGGTCTTTTCCAGGGAGTCTTCTCTTCTCATGAGGTGGCCAAAGTATTGGAGCCTCAGCTTCAGGATCTGTCCTTCCAGTGAGCACTCAGGGCTGATTTCCTTCAGAATGGAGAGGTTTGATCTTCTTGCAGTCCATGGGACTCTCAAGAGTCTCCTCCAGCACCGTAATTCAAAAGCATCAATTCTTCGGCGATCAGCCTTCTTTATGGTCCAGCTCTCACTTCCATACATCACTACTGGGAAAACCATAGCTTCAGCCAAAGTTGTCTTCAAACTCCTCTGCAAGTCTCTCTGGCCTCCTCCTCCAACTTTCAAGCTCCTCCATCTCTTCTGCTCCCAAACACTCCCAATAGCTGCTGGGATTGATGGCTGTTTTATCCTGTGCATGACTTTTTCATGCCATTTTCTTATCCCCCCCCCCCCATGCATGCCACCAGCAGTAGCCATTTTGCTAGTGGGGGTGCCCCTGCAAGTAGTTTCTGCCTACCAACATTTGAGTGTATTGGGACACTCGTTGCAGGCGTGATTTCTCTGCCAACAGCAAATCTTCCCCACTGTCAGTCAAGACTGAGCAAAGGGTGGTGCTGTGGTCTAAACCACTGAGCCTATTGGGCTTGCCGATCAAAAGGTCAGCAATTTGAATCCCCACAATGGGATGAGTTCCTATTGCTCTGTCCCAGCTCCTGGCAACCTAGCAGTTCGAAAGCACACCATTGCAAGTAGATAAATTGGTACTGCTGTGGCGGGAAGGTAAATGGCATTTCCATGTGCTCTGGTTTCCATCACGGTGTCCTGTTGCACCAGAAGCAGCTTAGTCATACTGGCCACATGACCCGGAAAGCTGTCTGTGGACAAACGCTGGCTCCCTTAGCCTGAAGTGAGATGAGCGCCACAACCCCATAATTGCCTTGTACTGGACTTAACCATCCAGGAGTCCTTTACCTTTTTACCTTGCCTCTCCAGCATGGCGGATCAGGGATTTGTATTGCTCCACCTCTGTTTGCTGTTGATGCTACCACCATCATCCTCTTTGGTAACATGTAGTTCTGTAGCGTGGCGGGTGGTGCTGTGGGTTAAACCACAGAGCCTAGGACTTGCCGATCAGAAGGTCAGCGGTTTGAATCCCCGCAATGGGGTGAGGTCCCGTTGCTTGGTCCCGGCTCCTGCCAACCTAGCAGTTCGAAAGCACGTCAAAGTGCAAATAGATAAATAGGTACCGCTCCGGCAGGAAGGTAAACAGTGTTTCCGTGCTCTGCTCTGGTTCGCCAGAAGCGGCTTAGTCATGCTGGCCACATGACCTGGAAGCTGTATGCCGGCTCCCTTGGCCAATAAAGCGCAATGAGTGCTGCAACCCCAGAGTCGGTCATGACTGGACCTAATGGTCAGGGATCCCTTTACCTTTACCTTTACTAGTTCTGTAATAATGGTGAATTTATTTTAAAATGTTTTTGGAGAATATTCAAGGACTAAAGGAGGGGCATTGTGCAGGATTCAAGGGTCGGTCACTCTTCCTCAGTAGACAGTTCCCTGGCCACACAGTCATGGCAGTTTGTTTGCTCTTGCTCTTGCCAAGTAATAGCTGAAGCATATTTATGTATCCCTAATTACAGTCCCCACCACCAAAGCCGTACGCATTTGGTTTACAGTCTGTCAGCATTTCCATTACACACCCCCACCTCCCAGAGGTCAATAACTTAAGCCATTAAAAAGCTGCATCAGCAGGAAATGTGATATACAGGCAATTCCTTTCCCCCCCTACTCCATGAAAGAGGGGAAATATTTTTTGCTTTCCGTAATTTATGGCAAAACTCTTCTCATCTGCTATCTTCAAATTGGCCCGCATCCTGAAATTAAGCTGTCGGAGGCCGTCTGTCAGTAGCTAAACACTCACCCACAATAAATAAGGAGCCAAAAAATAACCATCAGCTTGTTGAACGGGCAGCCATTAATTGCATAGGTTATTCATCCTTTAATAGAAAGAGTTGAATTAAGCTTTAGTTTAAAAGCACCAATTAAATTCTGAGATAGTAAAGGAGTCATTACTCTTCCTTCCTGGCCTCAGGAAGAGTGAATAGATTTTCTACTTGTTAAACTTGACGGTCTCCACCAAAATAAAACAGGCTCAGAGCCACTAAATCACAAGCCTATCGTTTGTTGTGCCGACTTTCAGCTCACAGTTGATACACCTATTCCAGGAGGCTTATTAAAGAAACACAATGGCAAATAATCAACACTGAATCTTAGCTCTATATACCAAGTGTGTCCAATTAAACAAGGCTAAAGGAATGCATCTGAAATAGCTGACCGAGATGGGTGAGCTCCCGTTGCTCGGTCCCTGCTCCTGCCAACCTAGCAGTTCGAAAGCACCTCAAAGTGCAAGTAGATAAATAGGTACCACTCCGGTGGGAAGGTAAACAGCGTTTCTGTGCACTGCTCTGGTTCGCTTAGTCATGCTGGCCACATGACCTAGCCGGCTCCCTCGTCCAATAAAGCGAGATGAGCGCCGCAACCCCAGAGTCGGCCACAATTGGACCTAATGGTCAGGGGTCCCTTTACCTTTACCTATGGGCATGCATCTGAAATAGGGCAGGGGGTTGGGTCCTGCCAACAAATTAATTCCTTATCTCCCCCCACTTCTGTGGGCCAGGTTTGAAAGATTTGGAGGGATACTCGCCTGTCCATCACTTGGCATCACTTTTGAATTCAGGAGACCCATTTTCACCCAAAGTTTAAAATTAGACTGTGCACGGTGCTTTGAAGGCCCGACAATCAGCTTGGCTATTGGGGCTTCAAAGCGCCACATGCGGCTCTTCTCAAGCACCGCAAATCAGCAATCAGAATTTGCAAAGAGCCACACAGGGCACTTTGCATATATGATGTTGGGTGTAGGTCAGGTGGGCCTTGCAGACCCTATTATGGTCCTTGTCCCCCTACAACAGTTTTATGGTGTATCCCACCTGGTATCAGTACAGATTAAAGTTGCTCTCTTAGTGGAGTGGAGCTTAGATGAATAATTTCAGGGGGAAGCTGATGGTGTGGGAGCTACCTCAGAGGCAGAAAAAAAAAAGAATGCTGGAATGGAAATTTCTTCCACATTCCACATTCCAAATTCCAGATTTTTGATTTATTTATTTTTTAGCTTTTCACCTCCAGGGAAGGAGGTAGTGCCTATTTAGAAGTACAGCTCGTTAAACTCAGTGTCACTTATTTCCAGGCAAGTGGTACAGGTTTGCAGTCTTAAGATTCATTATTACCTAAGTTTCATTTTTATGATTCTTAATGACTTATTCATGAACTACTCTCCAAGCACCAATTTCAATAAGAGATTGAACATTGTGACCATTAATGCATATGCACATGTTTGATCCATTTTGTTTTAGTTAGCTGAACTGTAAATTGAGAGATAAACAATATTTTGCGGTAACACAGCCAAATTTAAGGCAAACGTTTTTGAGAAAGTGGTATAATCCCTGCCTAGGGATGGCCCAATAAATGTCTGGGCATTAAGAAGAATATCTGAAGAGCAGCCCCACCATGGAGATATATAAAAAACCATAAATCACATCCAACGGACCATTTACTGCCTGCAATGGCATTCAAAATCTGCTGCCAAGTCAGCTACCTCATCCTGCCTTATGAGAGGGTCACCTTTAGCCTTTCCCGCAACCCCCAGCCAGTGACTACAAATGTTGGAAGGACTCATAACTAAATTATAAAGTCTGCTACAGGCTTTGCCTGCATACACACCACATATTTAAAACATGTTGGAAGCACCACCACCCCCCCCCCAAAAAAAAAGAATTCAGTGGCTTGAATTAATTTTATAATGAATGATTTTAGAGTGTTGTTTGTGTTGTACTTTTGTACTGTTTCATTGCTGTTAGCTGCTCTGAGCCCGGCTTCGGCTGGGGAGGGCGGGATATAAATAAAATTTATTATTATTGTTGTTGTTGTTGTTGTTGTTGTTGTCAGGGGTGCTGGGAATTCTAGCTCTGCAGAGAATAAACTACAATTTCCAAGATTCTATGGTTGGGGAGTGCTTTAAATGGATGCTCTGTTATGCAGCCTTTGTGGGTATAAACATCCTAATTTCAATCCCTTTCTTTCCCAGTGAGTTAATATACTATTATTACTAATATACTAATAATATACTATTAATATACTATTATACTATTACTATAATATTCAGTGAGTTAATATACTATTAATGAACAGTCATATCTTAGAACCCGTCTTATTGTTTAATCAGGAGGGTCATCATGTATTAAACAATCCATTTCTAATGGTGTCTTGGCAGACAACTATTTGCAATTTTGCTCCATTGGTTTTTCATCTTGCCTTCGTCCCAAAGTCTTCCAGTTTTGTGCATATTTCTGAAGTAAACCAAGATTAAAATTCCCAACAGATGCCTAGGCTGAAGCCTATGCTTTAAACTTTCCCTCACCTTGCTTCTTCACCTTGCCACAAGGACACCTCCTCGCCTTCCAACTTTCATACCGTCACCTTTTGACTACTCCTTTTATTTATTTTTTTAAAAAACTTTCATAGGTGTCTACATGCATTCGGCTCACGTCTCTGCAGAGGCTCCTCATATCACCTCTGCAGTATTGATGGCTGAATGAATACTGTAAGCTAGACAACTGTCAATGCAGCAGAGCTGAAACCTCCTTTTTGTGCACACTCCCTGAACGCCCTTCTCATTAGGTTTCTTCTGCACTCCCATCTCCAAGGTTCTGTTAGCCTGTGCATGCCCTGGTTATCTCCCGCTTGGACTACTGCAATGTGTTCTGTGTGGGGCTGCCTTTAAAGGTGACTCGCAAACTACAACTTGTTAAGTTGTGGGTGAACATATCAGACGACACAGCGATTCTTCCAAAGCAGCTCTTTATTTGTAAGCTGGAACAGAACTGAACTGAAGGCCTCAGTCAGCCTGCTTATATAGAGCTCCAGTACTTTGTTACTGTAACAACTTTCTAAAACTATCCAATCACTGAACGTCACTTTCGATCCTTCATTTGCATAACTATCTACAGTATCCCCCTGCTGGCCCAGGGTGAGAACTTCAGTACATAACACAACTAATCCAGAATGCGGCTGCCAGATTAGTGACTGGGTCTGAAAGACCTACGCTGACTCCCAGTACGTTTCTGAACACAATTCAAAGTGTTGGTGATGACCTTGAAAGCCCTAAGGCAGCCCTGTTTAGGGAAGCTTTTAATGTTTAATAGGTTATGGTATTTTAATATTCTGTTGGAAGCCGCCCAGAGTGACTGGGGAAACCCAGCCAGATGGGCGGGGTATAAATAACATATTATTATTATTATTATTATTATTATTATTATTATTATTATTATTAATTTATGGTTGGATAGTGTTCTCGAAGCTACCAGCATGAGTTTGACCAAACTGCGGGAGGCAGTGGAAGACAGAAGTGCCTGGCGTGCTCTGGTCCATGGGGTCACGAAGAGTTGGACACGACTAAACGAAACGACTAAACAACAACAACAACATTATTATTATTATTATTATTATTATTACTAAATGGCCTCGGCCAAGAGTACCTGAAGGAGAGTCTCCACCCCCATCATTCAGCCCGGACACTGAGGTCCAGCGCATAGCTGTCAACGTTTCCCTTTTTTAAAGGGAAATTCCCTTATTCCGAATAGGATTCCTCGCAAGAAAAGGGAAAAGTTGACAGCTATGGTCCAGCACCGAGGGCCTTCTGGTGGTTCCCTCCCTGCGAGAAGTGAGGTTGCAGGGAACCAGGCAGAGGGCCCTCTTGGTAGTGGCACCCGTCCTGTGGAATGCTCTCCCGTCAGATGTTAAGAAAATAAACAACTGGGGAAAACGGGTGGCTCGATTCCCGCTTGACCTTTGAAAAACAAGTTCGGCTTTTGGAAAGATTGGTTCATATAGTTGCACAAGATGTTTGTGGAAACAAGGTACTAGGCACAGCACACATTTACATGTAATTTGGCTGCCAAAGTTTCAGAGGTCTTGCCAAATGGTAACCAAGCTCCAAATAATAAGAATAAGAATAAGAATAAGAATAAGAATAAGAATAAGAATAAGAATAATACAATTTTAGTATTTATACCCTGCCCATCTGGCTGGGTTTCCCCTGCCACTCTGGGCAGCTCACAGCATTTATCAGAACATACTAAAACATCAAACATTGAAAACTTCCCGATACAGGGCTGACTTCAGATGTTTTCTATAAGCCAGATAGTTGTTTATTCCTTGACATCTAAAGTGGGGGTTCCACAGGGAGGGCACCACTACCAAGAAGGCCCTCTGCCTGGTTCTCTGTAACCTCGCTTCTCACAGTAATAATAATAATATTTTTATTATTATTTATACATTCATTCATTTATATATAAATGTATAAATGAATGAAATTGGGCAAGTTTAAATTGGACCTCAGTCAGAATCCATTTCCTCAGGAACAGAAGTAATTGCAGATTATAACCTCTATGGAAATCAATTATTGAATAAGGAAAACAGCATAAAGAGTAAATTGCCTCCATAAAAGTGTGTGTCTGTGTGTGAAAACAGATAACTGGCACTGCATTGCAGGCAAAGACTGCAAGCACCATAACACACATCAATCCCTAATGCTTCAGCGAAAGAAATCCTGTTAAAAGAATGAACAGTGCTACAGTCATCCATCATTGGCTGCAAAATGCTGTTGCTGAACCACTTAACCCGCAGATTCAACCTGCTGTAGCAACTGCAGTGTAACTGGGTATCTGCAAGTAATGTATATTTGATTGCATAACTCATCTTCATTGGAAATGATGGTTGAGAAAGCAGTTAAGAGAAGTATTTCCAAACGGGAAAATAAATAAATGACAGCTTCATGATCATTCCTGGCCGGGGGGTGTTTAAAAAGATTAGCAAGAAATTGGTATTCTTAGCATCCGTGAGGGCTCAATCCAATATACAAGTCAGGATCTATTTGCGTCAAGAAAGCCAGTGCCTTCTAAACATATCAGTGCAGCCGGGATAGAAGGGAAATGGCCAGCAGCTGAATATTCGCTATAAAATGTGAATCTCTCCTGTGACCAAGTAACTGAAGCATTAAAGGTAAAGGTAAAGGTACCCCTGCCCGTACAGGCCAGTCTTGACAGACTCTGGGGTTGTGCGCCCATCTCACTCAAGAGGCCGGGGGCCAGCGCTGTCCGGAGACACTTCCGGGTCACGTGGCCAGCGTGACATTGCTGCTCTGGCGAGCCAGAGCCGCACACGGAAACGCCGTTACCTTCCCGCTGGTAAGCGGTCCCTATTTATCTACTTGCACCCGGGGGTGCTTTCGAACTGCTAGGTTGGCAGGCGCTGGGACCGAGCAGCGGGAGCGCACCCCGCCGCGGGGATTCGAACCGCCAACCTTTCAATCGGCAAGCCCTAGGCACTGAGGCTTTTACCCACAGCGCCACCCGCGTTCCCAACTGAAGCATTATCAGAGCTCAATTCAAGCCAGACCAAAACAGGGCTAACCCCAAAAACATGTTTCCAGTGACAGTGTGGATCTTCGGCACCCGACACCACAATGATTCATAGTCTATTTGAACATGTGCCAGGTACGTTCCCTTGAGAACGCGAGGAGGCCCATTTGTATGTGAGAATCTTGTTCTCCCAACGAAATATTTAAATTTGTGGTTTTTAAGGATGTAGGTGGCGCTGTGCGTTAAACCACAGAGCCTAGGGCTTGCTGATCAGAAGGTTGGCAGTTTGAATCCCCACGACAGGGTGAGCTCCCGTTGCTCGGTCCCTGCTCCTGCCAACCTAGCAGTTCGAAAGCACGTCAAAGTGTAAGTAGATAAATAGGTACCACTCCAGTGGGAAGGTAAACGGCATTTCCATGTGCTGCTCTGGTTCGCCAGAAGCGGCTTACTCATGTTGGCCACATGACCCGGAAGCTGTATGCCGGCTCCTTCGGCCAATAAAGCGAATGAGCGCCACAACCCCAGAGTCAGCCACAACTGGACCTAATGGTCAGGGGTCCCTTTACCTTTACCTTTAAGCAGAGCTTGGGTGGCCATCTGTCAGCTGTGATCCCTGCATTGCAGGGGGTTGGACTGGATGATCCTTGGGGTCCCCCGTCCAACTCTACAACTCTGTGAGAAGAGTCCTGCTGGATCAGACCCAAGGCCTCTCTGGTCCAGCATCCTTACAATGGCCAACCAATTCACTATCAACCAACCACGATCATGTAGAATTTTGTAGTATGGATGGGCTTCCAAACTGACTTGAACCCCAGTATCACTCTGTTCAGAAAGCTAGGGCCACAGTTCTTTACATACTCTTGCCTGGGAGCAAGTTCTGCTAGCTTGGTGGGCTTATGTCAGGGGCCGTGCTGAGGAGGGCTGCACTGAAGAGGAATGGTAGGAGCCTCCCCCTCCTCCTATACTGTGTTGAGGAGGACAGTATAGATTTGGAACAGTGGTTTGCAGAGGGGCACAGTTCAGAAGACAGACGTTGGGAAATACTGGATGGGGAACAGCTAGAAGAAGAAACACTGGAACAAAGATGGTTAACAGTTTCACCGTCTCTGGACAGCATTCCTCTGCTCTCCCCAAGGTCAAGAAAGGCTCAGAAAGTGTCAGAACAGAAAGCACAGAGGGTTTCAAGATGTAGGAGTGACTTAGATTAATATGGACGGAAGGGAGTGTAATCCTTAATTGGGAGCACCGCCATTTCCAAGAGAGGTGTTATTTGTTCTCTCGCTGTGATTATTAAAGTTTCTAACTGGTAAGAAGGCTCCTTTTCCTTTGTTCTGCTTATCTGCTGCCACGAGGGAGGAAGCCTATTCCCTGAATCCTGACAGCTTACCTCTGTCTGAACCCGCATAAAATTGCTCTGCAAATCAAGCTGATATCTATTGCAGTTCAGAGAACCCAACGAGTATGTGGGCCTCCTTCACCTGCAGCTCCTTCCCTCTTGATTTTAATTGTGGTAGCAATCGGGACTGCTGTCGCTGCCCAGTGATGGCCCCAGCAGAGCCCACCACTGCCTCCTCTCCTAGCTCCCCCAGCTGCTTCTTTCTGGTCTGGCACTCTGAGCGATGACAAGAGGCTGGATCGAGTCACCCTCAGGGGTGCCAAGTTGCATAAAATATTGAGGCGGCCCTTGTAGTCCCCGCCCCACAAAATCGATCACATGCACACTATTTGAATGGCAATGCCCATCAACTTTGGGGGTGGGCCAACCCCCTTAATTATTTTATTGATGGGCCGAAGGGACCTTGGCCTCTAGGAGATGACCACCATTTTAATTTCTCAGGCATTGTGGATCATTTAAAGGGCAGCTGAACCCAGGTGTTCCTCACTAGCAAGTAAGCCCTCCAGGACCCACTGATGGAGGAGGGAGGCGACCAGAAGCTACTCTTCCCAGCTCTCACTCAGATCACCCATGCAGCTCTTATGGAAGTTTTAAGCAAGCTCCCCCCTTCATTGAAACAAAGAAAGCAGCCTATTTGCATATATGTAGCTCTGGATCAAGTCGATGCTTTCAGTAGCTTTACTGCTGCTTTTTTTTTTAAGGCATTCAGCAGTCCTTTCCCAAGTACATAACTTTGATATATACTTCCAGTAAGCACTGAGGGTTTTACTGGTGTCTTTAGAGAAAGTAGAATTACAACAAGGCAGAGAGGGAGAATATATATTTATATGGAGTGTCCTTCAGATTCTCTTCTCTCTTTTCAAAATCTCCAATAAATCTTCCTTCTGGAATAGCCAGTCCTTTCCCTGGTCCTCTTTCCTCTTATCAAGCGACTGGACAGAAGTTTACCGGATTAAAATTCTGTCCGTTAATTAATGTGATTGATGAGCAGAACAATCCCAATCTACTAAGAGCATTCTGGTAAACAATAAAATAACCACAGTGCTGATTCACAAACGCAAACCACACATCCCCGCTCACGTTCATTCTCAAAAGTAGTTATGATCATCATTTTACACTTTTCACAAGCTTGCCATGACAAGTATTCCCTCAGGCCACCATGAGAAATCCAAGGGTCTCCAACACCTCACCACTGTTTCTTGCCCCCTTAGTAACTGTTACCTCACTTTGCCTAATGGTTGAGCTAGCCGTGGGGAGAAGACCCCATCCCTCGGGCAGAGGGGAGGACAGGGGCTTAGTGTATAAATTTGTGGTTGTCCCCCATGACCAACATTTGTGGTCGATGATTTCATCTTTGCTTGCAGAACCCATCACAGCAAATGCCATCATGATTTTCTAGTTCTTTGCTTAATTTTTATCAGCTTGTCTTACAGAAGACGACTGTTCTTTGTCGTGATCAGTTTAATCACATGTATATAAATCATTTTAGTTTGCGGTGTGGATGTGACCCATTTCCATTACAGTTTGGTTACAATAAAATCTCTGAGATCACCACGTTGAGCTTTTTCATTGCTCAAATGCATGCGCCTGCAATATTCCTTTTACAGAAACAATCCTTTTGTAGGAATATCTCTAAAGGGTGCATGGAATGCATGGACTTGGTTTTGTTTTTATGGGGTATTATTCCAGTACTGATAAATGGTCTCCTTTTTATGGTCTGGTGAAAGCTGATCAATGCACACTTTCCAAATTATTATTGGAGTATTATAGTGAATAACTTGGCCAATTTGTAAACTTTGATTTTCTCTCTCTGTTGAGTTATAATCCTCTAACAGAGAGAAATGCTTGTAAAAATCAGCAATGTACCTAGAGTGAAAGGAACCTCCTCATACGTCCGAGAGACTGTAGCTTTTGGTACAGCATTAAACTAACAATGTGTTTTTAATATTTTGAGCAGTGAAATGTAGCTGCTTCTTCTAGTATAACTCTGCAAATTGTTTCCCTGCACCAGAAACAAATGTGAGTTAAATCTGGTTACAATTTACTGAGGATATGTAGGAACATCCTTTTTTAAAATTAATTTATTATTATTATTATTATTATTATTATTATTATTAACAATTGTATACCATCCTTCATCCGAAAATAAGAGGGTGACTCACTACATAAAAATACAAAATGAAAACACAAGAATACATAATGAAACTAAAGCAAGAATAAAAACAAATCAATAGCCCCTTCCCACAAATACATTTAAAAGGTCACAGAATGTTAACCAGCCAAAGGCCTGGTTGAATAGAACCGTTTTTGCAGACGACTGCAGTGCCTGGAAACAAGGGCGGAGGAAGGGGGCGGTGAGGGCAGGTCACCCCAGGTGTCACCACTGAGGGGAGTGACAAAATGCCAGGCAGCACTCACCACGGGGCCTGGGAGTGACGCAGTGGCTTGGGCACCCACAGGCTCTGCCCTGCCCCAAACCGTCTGCCCGCTGCCTCCCCCTCAGCTGTAGGGTGGCTGAGTGGGAGGAGCCAGGGAGACTCCTGCCCCAGCTCACCCAACCCCTCAGGCTGCTGGCCCCACCCCTGGGTACAGGGCACACGCACCGCCCCAGGTGCCCAATCAGCTTGCTCCGCCACTGCCTAGAAACAGGCTGTCAAGTCGTGTATCCATGTTGTTGTTGTCTAGTCGTTTAGTCATGTCCGACTCTTCATGACCCCATGGACCAGAGCACGCCAGACACTCCTGTCTTCCACTGCCTCCCGCAGTTGGGTCAAACTCATGCTGGTAGCTTCGAGAACACTATCCAGCCATCTCATCCTCTGTCGTCCCCTTCTCCTTGTGCCCTCCATCTTTCCCAACATCAGGGTCTTTTCCAGGGAGTCTTCTCTTCTCATGAGGTAGCCAAAGTATTGGAGCCTCAGCTTCACGATCTGTCCTTCCAGTGAGCACTCAGAGCTGATATCCTTAAGAATGGAGAGGTTTGATCTTCTTGCAGTCCATGGGACTCTCAAGAGTATCCATAGCAGTGACCAAAGAAGAAATGCCATGGTGCACCTGTAGCTGTACAGACACACACATTCATCTGCCCGAGCTGCAACAAAACTTGTCTCTCCCACATCGGTTTCTACAGTCACAACAGGCACTGCAACCTTCCAACACATGGGTAGGCAAACTAAGGCCCAGGGGAAAGATCCAGCCCAATCACCTTCTAAATCCAGCCCGCGGACAGTCCAGTAATCAGCGTGTTTTTATATGAGTAGAATGTGTGCTTTTATTTAAAATGTATCTCTGGGTTATTTGTGGGGCCTGCCTGGTGTTTTTACATGAGTAGAATGTGTGCTTTTATTTAAAATACATCTCTGAATGAATGAACTTTATTACGGTCTCAGACCAGGATTTAAAAAGCATATAGATAAAATAGCAGTTAGGATTTTTTTTAACCGATAATTGTTAGAGCAAATGAGGACAAGGAAACAGGCATAGGATAAAACATCTGGATAAAATACAAGATTAAACACAGATAACGGATGGATAAAAAACTGATAATTAAAACAGATAAGAACTAAAAACAAACAAGGACATGCAGTTAAAACAACAGTAAGAGCATAAGAACTAAAAGACTCGCAGTTAAAACAATTATAAGAGGCTGCAGAGTAGAAGCCTCTTAAATAGAGGACACTCACAACATTAGAAACTGCTGTGCAGATATGGTTAAAACAGACAATTAAAACAATGTACAACACTAAATTTAGCAACAATGTACAACAATAAACTGTCCCAGGGAGTTGACTCAGAATCACCCATGGAGCCGTGTTTGGGGCACCTCTGGATTATTTGTGGGGCATAGGATTTCGTTCATTTTTTCTTCTTCAAAATACAGTCCAGCCCCCCACAAGGTCTGAGGGACAGTGGACTGGCCCACGGCTGAAAAAGTTTGCTGACCCCTATTCCAACAGCTTAACCTCACCTCCAAAGGCATACGCCTCCATCATCTCCCGAGACAGACAGATGCCAACCAACTATATTGGCAGACCATTCATACTGAAGATAATAGAATTCTTCCTGTTTATGTCACAGTGACAATTTATTATATACATATAATTTATTATATATATTAGTGTGACTGTGACGTAAACAGGAAGAATTCTATCATCTTCAGTATGAATGGATGAATGAATATATATAAAAGAAATGATTTTTAAAATTATTGATGATGCTGAAAATGAAACCTTTAAGAAAATCGTCTGGGAAATCATGGCAGCTTGGAAGGAAGATGTTTATGTTGTTCCCTATCTTGCCACACTGGTAGGTCTTCTTATTTCAATAAAACTCCCATGCTAGTTCTGCCCAGTGTCTGTCTCTCAGCTTCACTGGAGGGCAATATCAGAAACTGAAGGGCATGTTGCCTGGGGTTGGGGGGGGGCACTGTCTGGGATCTACCTCATGCTATTGCCCAATGAGTGGACTATATGAAGAACATGACGTTTTAATTGATGTGTGGATTCCTAGAGCTCTCCAGGCAATCTGTTGTTCCATGCAGTTGTGCAACCCCTCTCGCTCTGAGTTATAATTCCATCTGTGCTTTTTTTGTGGCCGCGGAGTTTTGTTTAGCTGTTGCTGATTCAGTATATAAATTATGTAACTGAATCAATGGCTCCCATTACTTGTAAAGCATCGATTCCTCCTTCCCCGACACCCCACCCCTCCTCCCTCAGATAATTTGAAGGGAAGGAATTCCTCAGAGGAGCAGGTGAGAAATGAAGCCGAGCGAAAATTATGCTGCCCTCAGCTTCTCACACGCCACACTTCAATAACACATTGTCTACGTTCATGGAGATGTTGAAAAGGCATCAGCATGGGCAAGCAATCACTTTGCTCTGTCAGGAAGTTCTGATTTGGGAAGAACTCCCAAATTGACCCCACTTTTGTCAAGCCCTGTCAAATGCTCCGCCATCACAGAGGTTGTGTAAGGGAACGTCTTGAGGAGAAATGGTGGAAGCCTCCCCCTCCCCCTGCTCCGGATCCTGAATCTTCCCAGGAGCAGGAGGACAGTATAGATTTGGAACAGTGGTTTGCAGAGGGGCATAATTCAGAAGGCAGGAGCTGGGAAATACTGGATGGGGAACAGCTAGAAACACTGGGAGAGAGAGGGTTAACAGAGTCACAGTCTCTGGATAGCACCCACCCCCCTTCTCCAAAGTCACGGAGAGCTCCGAAAGTGGCAGAACAGAAAGTGCAGAGGGTACAAGCTCAGATTACAAGACGTAGAAGTGATGTAGATTAATAGGGACATAAGGGGGTGTAATCCTTAACTGGGAGCACCGCCATTTCTAGGAGATGTGTTCTTTGTTCTCTCTGTGATTATTAACGTTTCTAACTGGTAAGAAGGCTCCTTTCCCTTTGTTCTGCTTTTCTACTGCCAAAGTGGGAAGGAAGCCGATTTCCTGAAGCATGACAGGTTGGGTCGGTGGCAATGGAAGACAGGACCCTCTTTTGCAACCATGGCAAAGGGCGGTGGTTGGCGGGAATGCACAGTTGCTCCAGTTCTCTGATACTGGCACAGATCTTCTGTGTCAGTTTGATTAGACAGCTACTTAGAAAGGAGCTTTGTTGTAGACAGGGGTGCCAACTTGAATAAAATATTGGGGGGAGCCCAGGTAAGCCCCACCCTGCATAATCGATCACATGACACGGTGCACACACATAATTTGAATGGCAATGCCCATCAACTTTGGATGGCCCACCCCCCTCAAATATTTTATGGGGGGGGGCGAAGACCCTTCGGAGTTGCCCCGCATGGTCGTGGATCACTTGCACATGAGCAGTTGACATAACCCAGTTTTTCACCAGTAAAGAACTTTAAAAATATTAGGACTCAGCTATACAGCTGCAAATCAAATGTTTTTAAAAGTGTTAAAAGTCTTTAAGTGCAGTATACAATGTGACACTAGATGGTGATGGTGAGCCTTATGGGAAATTCAATGTATTTTTTAAAACACTATTTTTTAAAAGCATTTTCAGAACGTTTTTAATATGTGTGGACGCGGGTGGCGCTCTGGTCTAAACCACTGAGCCTCTTGGGCTTGCCGATCAGAAGGTCGGCGATTCGAATCCCCGTGACGGGGTGAGCTCCCATTGCTCGGTCCCTGCTCCTGCTAGCCTAGCAGTTCGAAAGCACGTCAAAGTGCGAGTAGATAAATAGGTACCACTCCGGCGGGAAGGTAAATGGCATTTCCATGCACTGCTCTGGTTTGCCAGAAGCAGCTTATGCTGGCCACATGACCCAGAAGCTGTCTTCTACTGGCTCCCTCGGCCAGTGAAGCGAGATGAGCACCGCAACCCCAGAGTTGTCCGTGACTGGACTTAATGGTCAGGAGTCCCTTTACCTTTTAGATTCCACCCAAGTTGCATGTCCTCATTGGTTTGGGTGCAGGTCTTCCAGAATGCCTCCTGTTTGCCACCTCCATTTTCAGAGCTCTGACACTGGAGGCAGTGGTGCTGGAAGGGGGGACAGGGCAGGCAGCTCCGTATTCCATCCCTGACGGGGGGCGACATCGCCGTGGGTGGCACCCCCATTGGGACGCTCACACAGGCAACATACCAGCTCCAACCCCGCTCCGGGTGCCAAAGCCCCTACCTCCGCCACTGACTGGAGGGACCACAGAGAAGCCATTGAATGTCAAGTCTCCTTTTCAAAGGGTGAACATCTATCTCTCTACTCTCAGAAAGAGAGATCTGAATACAGTGGTACTTTGGGTTAAGAACTTAATTCGTTCCGGAGGTCTGTTCTTAACCTGAAACTGTTCTTAACCTGAAGCACCACTTTAGCTAATGGGGCCTCCCACTGCTGCCGCGCCACCAGAGCACAATTTCTGTTCTCATCCTGAAGCAAAGTTCTTAACCTGAGTTGGCGTTTGCCTCCTAGGATGGGTCAAGGAAAGGGTTAAAATGGGTGTGATGTGATTGGCCAGTGAGAATGCAAGGGGGGGGTAAAAGATAGAGTGGGAGGTTTTGAAAGACAGTTGAGGTTTGGGAGTTGACAGTTGAGGGTTGTCAGTTGGGAGTTGAGGTTTGGGTGTTGAAGAAGGAAGAGGGCAGAATAGGCAGTGGGTTGGTCGAGTTTTATTGTGAGAAAGTGAGAGGAATTGTTAGGCTGAGTCAGATAGTTAGTTGGAATAATCAGTTTGGAGTTGTTAGGAACTAAGTGTAAGAAACTGACAAGAGAAAAATAAACTGAAACCATACGCTTATTCCTGCATGTACAAATAAACTTGATTACAGTGGTGCCCTGCAAGACGAACGCCTCGCAAGACGGAAAACCCGCTAGACGAAAGGGTTTTCCGTTTTGGAGGCGCTTTGCAAAACGAATTTCCCTATGGGCTTGCTTCGCAAGACGAAAATGTCTTGCGAGTTCCTGCGGGGTTTTTTCCCTCCCCCCCCCCTTTTTCCTAAGCCCTAAGCCGCTTAACAGCTGATCGCTAAAAGCCGCTAAACCGCTAATAGCGCTAATCTGCAAAGCTGTCAATGGGCTTGCTTCGCAAGACGAAAAAACCGCTATACGAAGAGCCTCACGGAACGGATTGATTTCGTCTTGCGAGGCACCACTGTATTTGTTTATGTTAACAACTGTCTGGACTCCGTGTGTCACCATGAGAGGCCGGGTGGTGGCAGCGAAGAAAGTTATGGCAGTGGTGGCACAGGGTCAATAGACGGTGAAATGTCCGGGGGCCCTGTGTGATCGCCACACTGAGGTACTATTTCTGGGTTAGCGGAGTCTGTAACCTGAAGCATATGTTATCCTGAAGCGTATGTAACCCGAGGTGCCACTGTAAATCCTTTGACACTTGGGACTCTTCCCCAGGGACCATAGGATTGCAGCCTCAGGTCACATTTAAGTCATATGTTTCAAAGCCCCCTTATGCTACTTTTAACAGTTACAGCTTTCCCCAAAGAATCCCGGGAAGTATAGTTTGTTAATGGTGCTGGGAATTGTAGGTCTGTAAGGGGGTCTCAAAACAACTCTCTGTACCCTTAAATGACTACAGTTTCCAAGATTCTTAAGGTGAAAGTTTTAATGTTTTGTTGTGATTAAGATTTATATACCGCCCTTCGTCATACGATCTCAGGGTTGTTCACAGTGTAAGAGTGTTTTAAATGTATGGTACAGCTGTGACCTTAGTGGTTTCCCCATCTATTGTTGAAGTTTTGCCTCAGCTTCTTTCCTTTTATTGATTTCTCCTTTGATTTTAAGGTTCTTATTTTTATTTTTTGTTACTTAACGGAACGTTCTTTGGTTTTGTTCTCTTGCGCAAATTGTTTCGCAGGTCCTCGTTGGGGCTGGAAAAGGCCATATAGAAAGTTTTTTGTAAATAAATATATTACAAAATACCGTTCACTGAACGAGAGACTCCACGGGCTGTGTTGCCACCTGTCCTTTCCGAGTTCCCTCGACCTCGATGTTTTTGCATGACACAGAAGGAAAGACTGTTACATAACCTGCAAGTCATCTTGGGGCTCTGGGAGAAGCAGGGCAAAGAAACACAAATGAATAATGGAGTGCCTTTCTATTCTGGAGGCATATTATGTGCCTGGCTCAGAAAAATGCAAAGAATGTCGTGGTGGGCTGCTGTTGTTTTTCTAAAAAGTTTCTTTCTGGGGTCACTTTCTGGGGTCACCAGATGCAAAGGAAGGGGGGGAGCTCCTGTACCTTTAATAGTAGTGTGACAGAGAAAATTGTCTGCTTTGTCTGATGAAATGCCTTGTTCTACACAACTAACAAAGGTGCAGGAGCACCCGCTCAACTTTTGCATCTGGCTACCCTAGAAGACATTAACATACATTTGGAAAAGTTCTCACTTCCTGCCTCCCCGCCCCCCAAAAAACCCTCCCTTAGTGTGACAATAAATTAATTATTATTATTATTATTATTATTATTATTATTATTATTATTCTCCACCCATCTGACTGGGTTGCCCCAGCCCCTGAGGTTAATCACGTAGTTTGGCCTATTATTATTATTATTATTATTATTATTATTATTAGCATTTCCAAATTGCTTAATATTCTACCATCTCTAAGCCAGAGGCTTTGCTTGATTTACCGGTACATATACAGTGGACGCTTGGGTTGCGAACGTGAGCTGTGCGGGAGGCATGTTCGCAACCCACACCGCCACGTCTGCACATGCTCAGGTCGCAATTTGGCGCTTCTGCGCATGCACAAAGTGTGATTTACTGTTTCTACGCATGCGTGAGCGTTGAAACCCAGAAGTAACACGTTCCGGTACTTCCGGGTTTCAGCGGGTCTGTAACCCGAAGACACACAACCTGCAGCGTCTGTAACCTGAGGTATGACTGTAAGCTAAACAAGCTATAGCTTAGGACCCCACACTTGGGGGAGGGGGCAAAAATATTAAGGAAAAAAACCTGGATGTACATTTCCAAAATATAAGATAAAAAACAAATAAAATAAAGCCTACATACAGCAACAGTGTTTTGTGTTGTGTGGGCTCCTATGATGTAAGTAATGGGCCCCGCCTGCTAGCCTGCTCCCTAAAATACCACTGGTTTGCTCATTTCTATATATAGGTTGCCTACATTCTGCATGGGCAAATGGCTTTAGATACCTATTATGTCCATAAATTACCATATAGCATATATTCAACACCAAAACCAGTGACAATTTGCTGTTGACAAAGGACAGCTGGACATATAAAGTGCCCTGGTACCTTCAATATTTTGGGCCTCATCAAACCTAAATCCGGCCCTGGCTAGGGGTCACCTACCTGGTGTCCACAGAAGCCTTTCTTGGTGCCCTGGGCAGAACCATAATCTCCTGATTCCCATCTTTCATTAGGGCGGAAAGCACATTCCCAGCATTTTTTGAACCTGAGACATGAGGGCAAAATGTACAGTCACAATTCTTCCCAGTTAGCACTTTCAGTAGTTTACTTTGCCCTCTGCTCCGTAAAAAAAAAATTCCTAGGGGAACCCATTTGTGAGAAAGAGGGAGAGATGGAGGAGAGAAGGAGATCTATCTCTGTGATCTCGATCTCTCTCTCTCTCTCTGGTATGTGAGAGAGAAGCAGGTCTGTGTTTGTGAGAGAAAGAGCTGGGTATATATGAATGTGTGGTTTGTGTATTTGTGGTCTGTGACACAGAGGGAGAGATGAACGTGGGCAGAAAGAGGGGAAGAGATTTATATGCAATGTACTTATGAGTTTTTGTTTAATGTTTAATGTTTTATTATGTTTTTACATATGTTGCAAGCCATCCAGAGTATCTGGGGCAACCCAGTCAGATGGACAGGGTATGAATAATAAAATTGTTGTTGTTGCTGCTGTTGAACAGGATATCCCTATTTTCATCAGAGAAATGTTGGAGGGTATGGCACATGTCCCTCCAAAACAGAGGGTTGAGGGGGTAGGACAGGGCAGCTCACTGTTTTCATTAAAACAACAGTGTCTTATGTAGCACCTTGAAAACAAACACATTTATTACCGCATCAATTTCTGTAGTTCATGAAAGGTTGCACCTTGATAAATTTGTTAATGTAAGAGCTTAAGAAAAACCTCGTGGATCAGGCCAATGGCCTACCTAGTCCAGCATCCTGTTCTCACAATGGCCAACCAGATGGCTGTGGAAAACCTGCAAGCAGAATTCGAACACAAAGAGCACTTTCCCCTCCAGTGATTTTCAGCAGCTGGTATTCTGAAACATTACTGCCTCTGAACGTGGCGCCACAGCCTAAACATTATGGCGAGGAGCCATTGAGAACTGTGTGGATTTGTCTATCCCTCTTTTAGTTGGGGGCCGTCGCTGCCTCCTATGGCAATGAGTTCCATAGTTTAACCATCCAAGGTATGGCAAGACTCTTAAATCTGCCGCAGCAAAAACAATGAGCACTTGTACTCCTCTGGAGAGCGGGGCTTACTCCCAGGAAATGAGATTTAGGAATGCGGCTAAACCCAAGTAAATCAGCATGAAATGATCTGTGGATCTGCGGCTAATGTGGCTGAAAACAAACATTTCTTAATTTGTGGTGCTGTTCAGAAGTCTAATATATTTGCCTCAAGCTGCAGTGATCTAATGCAGGACAGACTCCATCTCCCCACCCCAGCCAAAAATTAAAAGCCAGGTCTTTATTTTCCTCCTGGAAGCAAACTGCTTGTTTTAAATTGTATGTGTCACGCCAAACTTTCAGCCTCAGTCTCTCATACGATTTCACCAAAGCATGCTTGCTTTTCATTGACAGACGCCTCAGTCACTTGAAGTGAAATTTTATAGTCAATAGATTCCTACAGGTCTAAGCAGAGGCGAGAAATCAATGCAGCTTGTTGTCAAATCAACATTGTCATCGAGTCTTTGGCGGCCATTTCCTGTAATAAAACCTCAATATGAGGAGGTTGTGGGCTCGGTAAGGCAGCTTCCGCAGTCTAAATGGTTTGCTTCATTGCTTAACTGCATTCCTTGTTTTCCTCCAAAAAAATCTCACTTCTCTGTATTTTGAATGTCTTTTGGGAATGTCTTCTGATTATTTATCATGCCTGGACTATTACTTACCTCATTTGGGGCTGACTGCCCTCAGGTAATACAGTGGACGCTTGGGTTAGGAATGTGATCCATGCGGGAGGCACGTTCACAACCCGCAGCGCTACGTCTGCGCATGCGCAGGTCATGATTTGGCGCTACTGCGCATGCACAAAGCGCGATTTGGTGCTACTGCGCATGCGCAAAGTGCGATTTGGTTCTTCTGTGCATGCGCAAGAGCCGAAACCTGGAAATAACCCATTCCAGTACTTCCGGGTTCGGCACGGTGCGCAACCCAAAAAGCATAACCTGAAGCGTCTGTAACCCGAGGTACCACTGTAGTATCAAACTTACAACCTTTGGAAAACACAACTAGAGGAAGACTCCTACCACTTGACCCTAGACTTTCAGGAGCAAATCATTTTGACTCCAGTGACAGTTACTCCCAAGTAAATATGCCTGGGATTATTAGTAAAGTCATTAAATAACATAGAGTCCAGAGAGAGATAGAGAGAAATCCTGGTGACACTTTGCTGAGGAAAATGAACCAAAACTGTGTATAATTTGAGGGGGAAGGAGCAGATAGCCTATGTTTTTTCAGTCAGGTCTTTTTAAGAGCAGGGTTACATTCTGAGCACTGCTTTCTCCATTCCAGAGTGATAGCTTTCTACTAGAAAGAGCAGATTTATTCCACAAGCATCATGCACACAGGAAGCAAAGCTGCAATCGATCTCTCCAAGCGGCAGCAGAAAACCCGGCAGCCCTAGGAGGAAAAAAAAAAGGGCCCTTTGTTTGTTAGTGTTTTTTCCCTTTCGTTCTCTGAAAGCTAATTTGCAGATTGGAGTGTTTCGGCCATCTGCTTTATAAATGATGCTGCTTCTTGATGAGGCTTTTGTGTGAGGCTGGAAAGTGAAAATGAGTGAGAAACATCGAATTGCATAAGCAGTAAGACAGCCTAGTATGTTGAGTACCCTGCTGTATGTACATATGCCACCAATGTATGTCATTGAGTGAAGGAGCTGGGGGGGTCTATGTCACACACTGCCCACAGAGAGGAAGGACCATTATAATTTTGAAGCAGAATCCCTTGTCACAGAAGAGGATGCTGCTATCGTTCCTTTCTTTTCTTTTTCTTTGTAGCAGGAACCCCCCCACCCCAATCATTCTGTTTGTATAAACTTCACACTCACACACTACATGCGCCACATTACACTACATGCGCCACATTTCTGTTATAAATTCATAGAAAATCAACCATACATTGGATTTGCACTGTTCCATTTTTATTTTACTCCATATGACAAGAACTAACAAAGGGGGGTGACTTAGTCCTGGTCAGCCATAATCCCTTCACTATCTCAGCACATACACAGGAGCCCTGCCCATACCAACCCTGATGATCCCAGACAGAAGACAATCAAGATCACAAAGAACCTGCATATGGGAGTGGATTCAACATGGACTGAAACAAAGGACAATGATCAGATCTTCCCTCAGGGGGCAGGAAACTGTGGGGAGGGGGAAAGGAGGAACCAGCCAGGTGACAAGACACTCAGGTTACCATCAGCCCCTCCTTTCTGTAATGTATGCCTCCCTCAACCCCTCCTTTCTGTAATGTATGCATGATGTTTCTGGGGGTGGGCTAGACCTAGAGGAGGGGAATTTCAAAAGTTTTTTAAGACCTTGCACACTATTCTTCTGGGTCTTTCCTCTCTCCTGCACGTGAGGGGAATACCCTGTTGCAACAGTTCAATAAAGGCCAAGCCTACAGGCTGCTGTTTTGCTCCAAGTTATCCTGGTTGGTGTCTTTGTTTTGTCCAAGGGAGCCCTCGGATTTTTCCGGTAACATCTTCTTCTCGTATAACCTTTTTATTGAATTTTCAGATTTTACAAATTTTTTTAAGCAACACTTAGAACAAATCTCTCATATCCACCCTTCTATGGTGTTCTTTTCTTACCGTGTAAAGCTGCTATATTACTTATACTTTACCCATTACAGTGGTACCTCGTGTTACAGATGCTTCAGGTTACAGACGCTTCAGGTTACAGACTCCGCTAACCCAGAAATAGTACCTCGGGTTAATAACTTTGCTTCAGGATGAGAACAGAAATCGTGCTCTGGCAGCGCAGCAGCACCAGGAGGCCCTATTAGCTAAAGTGGTACCTCAGGTTAAGAACAGTTTCAGGTTAAGAACGGTCCTCCAGAACGAATTAGGTTCTTTGTTGGATAACTGTGTACGTGCAGCTACTCACACATAGTCAATTAAGGTTTGGCAGACAGCCAGAAGGTCATGTGAAGGAGTAAGTCTGCCTGGTGATAACAGAGACATGGAGACAGCTCCCTGATTGGTCAAGCTCTCTCAAAGGAGTGAATTAATGGCCTACTAACTGGAATGTGTTAGTTCTGGAGTTCAGTGTTCAGAGGTTCAGAGTTCTGTGTGTCAGTGTAGGAGTTGTGAGTCGTGTCAGAGAGAGCTAGCAAAAGACCCGTGTTCTGTTCCTGTAAATAGTCCACTGTATATAATAAACCTAACAACAAGTTCCTGGTTCCTGCTTCATCTATCCTGTCTGCATCCAAGTCGCCAATTGCTTCCATGGATTCTGCGTGTACTCTGCTAGGTCTGGCTAAAGTCCTGCAACTAGTCGGAAAGTTGCGAAACACCAATAGGTTTTACCAATATTCTTTACCCGAGGTACCACTGTATATACCTTAATTCTAACTTATTAAACCACCAATTCCAATCTGTTGCTGTACTTCAAGTCCTGCATACATTTTAACATAATCATGCATGGGCGTAGCGGGGGGGGGGGGGCTACGCCCATGTAACCATGATATTTTTTTCAAATATTCCACAAAATATTTCCATTCTCCAATATTTTTCCCCTCATTTTCTTCTTTAATTCTGTCTAGCCATCTCAGCATACAGATTCCATTATCTTCATAGTACTGTAGCTCCTTTCTACAGCAGTGGTTCAGGGATTAGGGATCTGGGAGCACACCCAGGGGGTATGCAGTCTCATCCCTTGCCTCCCTCCCCACTCCCACCCCTATTTTTGTCATTTCTGCATGGTAATATCTCAAATTTCACAGTCTGTTTTAGCACCGTGCGATTTTTCAGTATATTGGCCAAAATCGGGGGCCAGTGATTTGTGGTGACCTGTATCAGCTGGGAGACAAGAGTTGGAGTCAGGGGAAGTTTCAGAGTTGGATGGTGGAGGACTGGAGAAAAGGCAAGTCAGGCAAGCGTAGGGCCAGGTGCTTCCTCTCCCTCTTGTCAGGAATGAGCCAGCTCCAAGCGAAGGTTTGCAGCCAACTGCAGAAAGCAGCCAGGAATACAGAGGCTTAGATGTTAGTCAGGCAGGGGAGAGCCGGCAGCTCTAGACTTCGGCTCTTCCTGACCTTGATGGGCAGATTGATAAGGCAGAGGCAAAGAGCAGGCTAAAACACAGCCAAAGCTCACAGGAAGCACAAAAAGGTACAGTCTCAGAGATAGCCTCTCAGAATGGGAAGAGGTTGGAGCTGATCCACTAAGTCCAAAGAGTCTGGCAGAATTAGAGTGATTCTTGCAAAATAAAAAGTGTAAATGACATTCTGTGTGGACGAATGAAGATAAACTAGCGTAATACGAGACAGTACAAAGGAAAGAATAGATATGGTAAATGAGAATATTTGGAAGTCTTTTTTAGTTTATTTCTAGAGACCTTTTCTGTTCTTTTTGTGAGTTTGTATGAATTTAAGTGTTAATATGTTATTGTATTTACGTAGAAGAAATGTATAATGCCTTATATAGCCAGTGTGGTGTAGTGGTTAAGAGTGGTAGACTAGTAATCTGGTGAACCGGGTTCGCATCTCCACTCCTCCACATGCAGCTGCTGGGTGACCTTGGGCAAGTCACACTTCTCTGAAGTCTCTCAGCCCCACTCACCTCACAGAGTGTTTGTTGTGGGGGAGGAAGGGAAAGGAGAATGTTAGCCGCTTTGAGACTTCTTCGGGTAGTGATAAAGCGGGATATCAAATCCAAACTCTTCTTCTTTTTCCTTTTTCTGTTCTTGTACTAAACCTTGTTAGGTATTTATCTTTTTAATTTAAATCAATAAAGATTATTTTTTAAAAAAAAAGTCTGAAGAGTCGGTGAATGGGAGAGCTGCTAGATAGGAAGCAAAACAAGAGATGTAAAGGTTGTAAGATCAATATCTTCTCTTGACACTGGAAGGAGTCTTCAGAAGGGTCATCTTGAGTAATGATGCCGGCGGCTTTGTTAGAGCCATGCTGAGCTATCTGTTTTCGCAATAAATCCTCCTTTTTAATTATCTACACTCCTGACATCTCTCTGGCATCACTGATTCCCAGAACCAGGAGAGGATTGCAAAAAGATGAGCAGAGGAAGCTTTCATGCAGACATAGTCTTCGGCTACATGTGTGCAGCCTGCACATAAACTGGTGGAGGGAGAGTGGTCCCCAGTTGCTGCAACTGGTCCATACCATGCAGACATCGGAAGGTGTTTGTAGGTATTTGGAGCCGTAGACACAACTATAAGAGCCAGCTCTGACAATAAAGAGTTCACTGTCTGCCATGTGTATTTCCTTGATATTAGCCCAGGGATGGGAAACCTGTAATCTCATATAAAGTGCACTGCGGGGCAATGAGACTGAGGGTACGTTTTATCATATGTGGTGTACCTGTAAAAGGGTAAAAGAGTATTGGGAAATAATCCATAATGAATTGGGGAAAAATGTTTTAAAGTGCTTCCCCCCCCCCCCAAAAAAAACACACACACACCAGAGTCCTTTTTGTTGGGCATAATTCAGATGGAAATTCCCAGGTGTCAAAAAAGGTTATTTATGTATGCTACCACTGCGGCCCGTGTTTTTTTAGCTAAAAAATGGAAATAGAACTAAAGAAGAATGACAACTTAAACTAATGGAATATGCACAGCTTGTGGACTTAACATATAGAACAGGCTTCCTCAACCTTGGCCCTCCAGATATTTTGGCTCCCAGTAAGTTTCCAAGCACAATTCAAAGTGTTGGTGCTGACCTTTAAAGCCCTAAATGGCCTTGGTCCGGTGTATCTGAAGGAGCGTCTCCACCCTCATCATTCTGCCTGGACACTGAGGTCCAGCACCGAGGGCCTTCTGGTGGTTCCCTCACTGCGAGAAGCCAAGTTACAGGGAACCAGGCAGAGGGCCTTCTCAGTAGTGGCAGCTGCCCTGTGGAATGCCCTCCCACCAGATGTCAAAGAGAACAACAACTACCAGACTTTTAGAAGACATCTGAAGGCAGCCCTGTTTAGGGAAGCTTTTAATGTTTAACAGACCACTGTATTTTAATACTTTGTTTAAGCCGCCCAGAGTGGCTGGGAAAACCCAGCCAGATGGGCAGGGTATAAATAATAAATTATTATCATTATTATTATTATTATTACTACTACTACTACAATTCCCATCACCCCTGACCACTGGTCCTGCTAGCTAGGGATCATGGGAGTTGTAGGCCAAAAACATCTGTAGGGCCGAGGTTTAGGAAACCTGGTTTAGAATAAGAGAACAAGTAGAACATACGTTTAAAGAAGATTGGAAAATCTTTATTGAGTATATGGAGGGAAATTGTTTTTATTTGAAAATGTGGGCAGCATTAAGATAATTTCAACAGTGTAAATCAGTTTTGATGGATGTAATAATGGAATACTGAATAGTTTAGTTTATATAAAATATGTAGGGATTTATGTTTTGCAAAATGAACCATGGAAAGAGAAGAAGGGAAGTCATTAATATTTTAAGGTTGTTTGAATGAATACTCTAAAATGTAAAACAGAAAACGTAATAAAAATTATGGGGGGGGGGGGGGAGTGCACTGCGGTGACCAGTCTTGAGGTTACCAATGAATGGACATCCGTGGGCAGGCTAGCATAAGTAAGGACTTGTTGTTCCGCCCCAGGCATGGCATGACAACAGAACTGGATCCAAAATCTGACCATGAGGAAGCTGGAGGGACACTATCAGCATGCCCAACTGAACTCTGAAATATGCAAAGAAACCACAAAGGGACCAAAAAAAGGAAAGACCCCAACAACTCATTGATGGCAACTGCATGTTCTCAGTGGCCTCCAGGAGCCACAGAACACCAAGCGTCGGTTGGGAAAGAATACACAACAAATCTTTTGATCCCCTAAGATCAGAGTATTCCAGAGGAGATAATGGATAGATGACTGCCTGCATCCCTGAAATCGAGAACTTCTGTTATTGTGTTGCAGATCCCACTTTTAATCACCCTTCCCCCACCCCTCACTAGTGTGAAGGAAGGATCATGCAGAATACTATTTCCACAGCAATCATTATCATCATCATCATCATCATCATCTCCAGACTGTTTATGAGTGGCAGACTTTTGCAGGGACAATTTATTACAGTGGCCAAGATATTAAAACTGTCCAAAATCAGGCATACAGTGGTACCTCGGGTTACAGATGCTTCAGGTTACAGACTCCGCTAACCCAGAAATAGTGCTTCAGGTTAAGAACTTTGCTTCAGGATGAGAACAGAAATTGTGCTCCGGCGGCGCAGCGGCAGCAGGAGGCCCCATTAGCTAAAGTGGTGCTTCAGGTTAAGAACAATTTCAGGTTAAGAATGGACCTCCAGAATGAATTAAGTTCTTAACCCGAGGTACCACGGTACATGAAAAGTTTCCTAAAGCACATGAGATCACTCAGGTATTTGTACTCAAGGCTGACTGAACATTCTAATCCGTCTCCTGGAAAGAAGAACGGAGAGTTGTATTTATTTAATGGGGAAACCTAATGAGCCAGTGCCGTACACTGACACCTCCATTTTGAAATAGACCTAGATATATTACATTAGTCCTGACTTACACACACACACACACACACACACAGGCAGGCAGGGAAGGGAGGGAGGGGGCAGAGACCGAGGAATCCTCTGAAGGTGACCTGAGGAGCCAGTGTACCAGTTTCCATATAATTTCACCGATAGCTGCATAGCACTCTCCTTTGAGAATATAATTCCACGAAGCTCCCGATTCCTTTATCTTCCTATTCAAAGATCACTGTATACTACCTACAGGCTCAGAGACAAATGCCTCTAAATACTATTCACCGGGTGAAAGCGGCAGAAAATAGCCACTGTGCTCATGTTCTGACAACACTTTCCCATGATTATGTGGGATGTGACACATAGATAGCAGTCAAGTACAACATTCCTAGAGTGGACATGAAAAGGGGATGTTTGTTCCAGCCAGTCGGAAAACTTCCTGTTTCCTCCTGGGCTGGAGCATCCTTCCACTTGCATGTAGAGGTGGGCATGACCTTACCTGTGCAGGTGACAAAAGGACCAGGCACACAGCCATATTTCTCTTTTTGGACCTCTTTGTTGGACCAGCAGCTAGCCAGCAGCTTTCAGCCAACAGAGGATAAAGAGACTATCTCCACATGGGATAGACTCATGTGTGTGTGTGTGTGTGTGTGTGTGTGTATCTGTACTAAGTCTGCCTTCAGGGATCCATCTTTAAATAAGATTGTCGTGTGTTCATTCTTTTAAGAAGGAAATAAGGGATCTTACCAGGAATCTACAGTGGTGCCTCGCAAGACGAAAAGAATCCGTTCCGCGATTCTCTTCGTCTAGCGGTTTTTTCGTCTTGCAAAGCAAGCCCATTGACGGCTTAGCGGATAAGCGCTATTAGCGGCTTAGCGGCTTTTAGCGGCTTATCAGTTTAGTGGATAAGCGGATAAGCGGCTTAGCGGCTTAGAAAAAGGGGGGGAGGGGGGAAAAACCCGCAGGAACTCGCAAGACATTTTCGTCTTGCGAAGCAAGCCCATAGGAAATTTGTTTTGCAAAGCACCTCCAAAACGGAAAACTCTTTCGTCTAGCGAGTTTTCCGTCTTGCGAGGCATTCATCTTGTGGGGCACCACTGTATATTGAAAAGCTTTAAAAAGCTTGCAACCAGCTACCCGCTGTGTGTTTAAAAGGGGAATGCACTGCTAGGTAAAGGGACTTGTTAACCAAGTTAGGAAGGATATTATTAAACAATATATCCTCTCCTGCCTCCCTGAACATTCCCACCGATGACTCACATATTTGACTTTTAAATCCAACATTTTGCTGCAAAGGGCTCATATCCAGGTACTCTGCATTCATTGGTCCATGCATTTGTCTGTTGGAGAATATTGCAACACTTCCACTGCACAGCCCAGTATCTTAGCTTATCTCAGCCTGGCTGTTATCATAGAATCATAACCTTGCAGAGCTAGAAGGGACACCGAGGGTCATCTAGTCCAACCCCCTGCAGTGCAGGAATATGCAGCTGTCTTATACGGGAATCAAACCTGCAACCATGGTTGTTATCAGCACCACATTCTAACTAACTGAGCTGTTTGTGCCGTTCATGCAAGTCAATGATCCCATTTGTTGGATTAAGGTTGCAAGTACAATGGTGCCACATCAGCCTGGAGGGACTGTAAATATCCTTCCACATATTGTCTTTTATTTTGCAAAGCGTGTTCTCCTTCATGGAGAGCATGTGTTGCGGTGGGGGCCGCCAGGACACTCCAAAGTTGGGGGGCGGGCTAATTGATCGTTGGCCACTGATGCGACTGGGGCTTCCCTTGTTGTTGGGAAGAAGTTAATGTTGCCATTTATTGATTGACAGCCAGAAATAGTAAAACTCCTTGCACGAGGCTAGGGCTTCCTCTTTTCGCCCGTGCATCGGTTTGCCTGTCCCTCCCTTCCTAGAATAGGGTTGTTCGCTTTGACCTTGCTATGCCTGTCATGGGGTCGTCTGCTTTGGAGTGGGGGCCTGGTAGGAATTTTGTCCATCTGGCTGATTGGCTGGGGCCATTTGGTTTTTGCCTACTGCGTAGCAAATCGTCACAACTTGTAAGGTTCGCGGTTAGGCATTGGTTTATGGTTTGGTTGGTTGAGGGGCATGTATTGGCTGTGCCTGCCGCTCTAATGCTGCTCCTGCAAGGGATTCCGTTAAAGGAATTGGGAGCTAACTATTGCTTGTCCACTCTGACAAGGGGGCTCGGGCCATAGCAATGAGCTCCTGGTTGCATTTGGGGTGAGGGCAGGTTCCCTGCTCCGCATGACCCCCAAGTGTATTCCCCCATTCTGACTTTCGCATCGTGCGGAATGTCAGTCTGTCCCCCATGGTGGGGACAGATAGTCGCAACCAATGCCTACGCAGCCACTCACAAATTTGTATTTTAATAAAGTTGTGGTCAAAATTATGCCAAAAATCTTAAACAAAAATTTCTGTGTGATGTGTGAGTTATTGGGGTGGACTTGGGGACCTCAACACGCAAATGTAATATTTTGAAAAACCTATAGTGGGGCTGTAGGTTTTCTGCAATGGCAAAGTGCACCAGGGACTACTACAGTTTAACTACGGAAACTACAACTAATCCAGAATGCGGCAGCTAAACTGGTGACTGGGAGCGGCCGCCGAGACCAGTCCTGAAAGAGCTACATTGGCTCCCAGTACATTTCTGAGCACAATTCAAAGTGTTGGTGCTGACCCTTAAAGCCCTAAATGGCCTCGGCGAAGTATACCTGAAGGAGCATCTCCACTCCCATCATTCAGCCTGGACACTGAGGTTCCCACACAGTGAGAAGTGAAGCCACAGGAAACCAGGCAGAGGGCCTTCACGGTAGTGACACCCACCCTGTGGAAAACCCTCCCATCAGATGTCAAGGAGATGGTTAACTATGTAACCTTTAGAAGACATCTGAAGGCAGCCCTGTATAGGGAAGTTTTTTAAGGTTTAATATGTTATTAGGGACGCAGGTGGAGCTGTGGGTTAAACCACAGAGCCTAGGAGTTGCCGATCAGAAGGTTGGTGGTTTGAATCCCCGCAACGTGGGGGGGAGCTCCCGTTGTTCGATCCCTGCTCCTGCCAACCTAGCAGTTCGAAAGCACATCAAAGTGCAAGTAGATAAATAGGTACTGCTCCGGCGGGAACGTAAATAGTGTTTCCATGAGCTGCTCTGGTTCACCAGAAGCGGCTTAGTCATGCTGGCCACATGACCCAGAAGCTGTACGCCGGCTCCCTCGGCCAATAAAGTGAGATGAGCGCCGCAACCCCAGAGTCGGCCATGACTTGACCTAATGGTCAGGGGTCCCATTACCATTACCTTTACCTTAGGGTTTTATATATGCTGGAAGCCGCCCAGAGTGGCTGGGGCAACCCAGTCAGATGGGTGGGATACAAATAAATTATTATTATTATGAATTATTATCATCATAATCTTCTTCATCATCATCAAGCCATTTCTGATCCAAGCAGTGCTGGATCCATTCCCATCAATCTAGTTTTATACTGAAGATGTATTTCAATCTACAGAGGCCTCTTGACACAGAATACATTGACAATCTGAACAGTTGATTCTTTACTGTTCATACTCTGAGGTCAAGTGCTGTTGGTACCTCCAAGGTAATATCCATCACTCAGTTTTTTCCACCGGATTCCTGAAAGAGCCATTATGAGTTGGCTGCAGCAGCACATATAACTTGACTTTGCTTAAGGAGTTTCTTTTTACTGCCTTGCCTGGGTTATTAACTTTGCAGAGCAAATCAAATCAATGTTGTGAAAATTACTGCTGATCATAGATTCCGGTCACAAGGAGTTGTTAACATCAGAAGACCCTGGCATCTCTGCTATGCTTCCCAGTCTTGGCATGTGTTTACCCAAACGCTTAAAACTATTTGGCTTCTTTCATGCAAATATTCATTTCACAGTCATAAAAATGACTAGCTCTTCTGCAGAGTCAGCTTCTGAAATAAATAAATAATCCTCTGGTGGGAGAAGACGACAGTGAGGAAGAGAAAAAGAACTGAGAGTTTTCTCCCTTTCCTTGCCCCTGAGAACCTTGCAATGGATACATTGGGGGTTTATTCATTTAAGAGGGAAGGTCGCAAGTGCCTGCAGATCTGAAGTTCGATTTCTTTGGCCATTAGAGAAGGATATGAGAAGTCAGATGTCAAGAGAGGTGTCACCGTGCATCCTGTTGCAAGTTAATGGTCCTTGAAATTCAAAAACCTAGAGGATGAGCTCAGGGCTTTTTTTTATGCCTCCAATGCAAATATCATCTCTCCCCCACAATTTGCTGGTTTTATTAACACTGGCAACTTAAATCGGATAGGAAAGTTATTGTCGTTTTGTTGACAGAGGCTGAAAGATCACACTTTGCGGACATAACATACAATTTGAAGATTGGAAAAAACTGTGGAAACAGATTTAAAATTTACAGGCTGTTCTCTTTTGAAAGAAAACTATATGAAAATGATGTATAGATGGTATATAACACCAGTACAGAGAGCAAAAATGTACAAAACCGGGCCGAACATATGTTGGAAAAGTAAAGAAAAGGAAGGGACCTTTTATCATATGTGGTGGGAATGTAGAGAAATTAAAGAAAATTGGGAAATGATATATATATATAATGAATTGAAGAAAATGTTTAAAATGACATTTGTAAAAACAACCAGAAGCATTTTTGTTAGGGACTGTAGGACAAGTGACCTGCCAAGGAAAACAAAGAACTTATTTATGTACGCTACAACAGCGGCAAGAGTCTTGATAGCACAAGGATGGAAGAATGAGGAAACCCCGACAAAGGAACAGTGGCAAGAGAAATTGATGACTTATGCAGAATTGGCTAAACTGACATACAAACTGCGAGAGAAGGACAACTGTGACTTCCAAGAAGAATGGGAACTTTTCACAAAGTACTTAAAAAGACAACAAAATGAACTGGACTCCTTGGCAAGTTTTGAATAAACATACACAAATTTAGTGATTGATAACATGGTAGATAGATAATATAAGGATTGAAATTATTTTATAATATGCAGAGAATAACATGTGCTGAGAAATCAGAGAGAGGAGCTGAGGGAAGTCTTGGGGGGGGGAGGGTTTGATGGGGAATGGGGGAAAAGGGCGGGAAATAATGAATATGATATGTTTTGATATATTGTTATGTTGAAATTGTTAATAATTTTTTTTTAAAGAAAGATCACATGTCACTGTTTCCTTGTCTGGTTAGCACCGATATTTGTGGGGGAGGAAAATACGTAACTATTCAACAGAATCACGAATACAAGTCATTTTTAGAAAACTTGTTCCAATAGCATTTTATGTTTTAATTTTTTTAATTTATTTTTAAGTCTGTACCCACTGCTTGATTTACATGGAGGATGGCATAGGGACCAGCCTCCCTCTTACTTTTGGGAATACTTCTTTCTTAGGTACAGTTTTTGGCAGGTAATTTTGGTTTGCCCTATAAAATTCATTTTCTTTCCGATCTGCAGGTGTTTTAGGAAGCAGAATTGAAGGAAGCATTAAACCTGTTGCCAACGTATTGCTTTAAGTTGTGTTCCAACCTTGGTTCTCGCCACTGACAATGTCCTGTCTTGCAAGGTTTTGCTGAACCTTGGATGTGAGTGAGACTTCAAATCAGGGAAGGGCTCAGTATCAGAGTGTTTCCCTTGCAAGAAAAAGGCTCTGGGTTCAATTTTCAGCATCTCCCAGGAATGCCCATCTGAAATGCTGGAGAGCCACTATCAGACCGTGTAGACAATACTCTTTTTGTGGTAAATAATTTTATCAAAAGTTTTCAATATGGCATACAATAAAAGCCAAGCTATCCTAAAGAAAAGGAATAAAAGACAACCTAAATAAAAAAAAAAGATAAAAGTAAAGAAATAGCGAGGCAGGAGAAAGGAAGGAGAAAAAAAGCTCTCCATCACAATTCTATCAAATCCCTTTTTCCATACACAGAAAAGTAGACTTTTCACACAGAGCCCCTCACCACCGCTCTGTCACCTTCCTGTGTCACTTCCTTCGTCACTCCAAAATAGGGGACTTCTACAGATTAAAAATCAGAAGAGAATAAAATAAAAATAGCTAAACAAAAAAAGAAAGAAAGAAGAAAGAAAGAGGAGCTTCCGATTCTCTATCTGCATATATATCTAACTATCAGTATGTTCAAAGCATGCATTACTTATCAATCTGCCAAGCATGGTTCTTTTCCCACCGTGACATAGAGCTGCCACACATTCTTATTTTCCTGGAATTCGCCTCAGAAAATGACATCCTGGACTATTTTTTGAAAATTGGACAAATGTCCCTGAAAACCGGAAACGGGGTTAAATCATGTTGAAAATGCCTTTTAAAAAGTTCAAAAACTCTTGTAGATTTTACCAAAATTCAGTGGTGTCCCCCCAAAAAAGCACAACAATTATAGGGTTTTTCTTAAAAGAGCTCAACAACTTTCAGAATGCCCTGGTTTTTACTTTTTGAAATATGACAACCCTACCATGACATGAGAGAGCCAGTGTGGTGTAGTGGTTAAGAGCGGTAGACTCGTAATCTGGGGAACTGGGTTCGCGTCTCTGCTCCTCCACATGCAGCTGCTGGGTGACCTTGGGCTAGTCATGCTTCTTTGAAGTCTCTCAGCCCCACTCATCTCACAGAGTGTTTGTTGTGGGGGAGGAAGGGAAAGGAGAATGTAAGCCACTTTGAGACTCCTTCGGGTAGTGATAAAGCAGGATATCAAATCCAAACTCTTCAAACTCTTCACATGAATATAGAAAGGAACAACCAGTGAGGAATTTCCTTTGTGTGCCATGCTGTTAGGGGGCCATTAGATGGCACAATTGAGTCCTGAAGTATTCTTAGTTACTTGGGGTGGGGGTGGTCATGATCAGAGACGGCATGAAGCCCAGATAAACTCACTTTCTTTAGCAACACATGGACAAATTAGAAATTCAAAGATCTACTTAACGTTGTGTGGAAAGCGAGAATGGATACAGTGTCCATTATAGGTTTGGGGAAGGATGTGGTGTGATAGCCAGACAGTTGAAGAGACCAAAGTTTTTGTTTTAGAAATTCACTGATAAGCAAGCAAGCAGGCAGGCAGGCAATAAAGCAATAATACCAACAGCACTTTCCTCTATTCTGCATTCAATATATTTTGAAGTTAAGCTAGAGGAGCAGCTTGGTGGAAGCTGGGAATAGCCTGGAAAATGCTCTGGAGTTGCAGGTGGCTCCGATCATTGCCCCACCCATTAGCTCCCAAATGGAAAGTGAGCAAGGTCCCAAAACTAAAGAAGATTGGCAACTAGTTGAAAGTATATGGGACTTCCGGGTTAGCGCGATCGGTTAATGGCGGATTCCCTCCGAGCTCCGGAGGGAATCAGCTCTGCTGAAGACGGGTCTTACCGCGCCGGCGACGCGGGGACCCTTAGAAACCGCAGGCGCGGAAGCCTGCGGACTTGGTGACTCGGTGGGCACCTTTAAGCGCCCTCCCCGACCCACGAAGAGCCTTTTTAAAGGCCAAGGAGAGGGTACGGAGAGTGGCGTGGTGCTGGGAGTAGACCGCTACTTCAGTGGAGCGAAGCCGCGAGCCATGGCCGGAGAGCGCTGACTTTTTTCCCAAAATTTGGACTGGAAAACAAACAACCCGTGAGTAAAATGGAATTTGGACTTAAAAAAAAATTTTTTTTACCTTGGAATTTGGCACGACCAGGGGATGCGCTAAAGGGAAGTCCGCACCCCCCCTACCTACAAATGATTTAAAGCAAGAACCGGAGGACTAAGGTGGAAAGATTATTGTTTTTGTGGTGTTAGACAAAGATATTTCCATGAATTTGACAGAAGAAGTTTTTGTGCTGGAGAGAAAGGGAGGACTCTTGGAAGTGTTCGGGTAAACCCCCCCCCGAACCCGGGAGCGTCCTGTGCGGGTGCCGGAGGAAAAAGAATAAGGAGTTTGACAGCTGTCAAAGGAGCTGTCAAACGGGCGGTTAAAGTTAAGAACTTTGCTACTTAATAACTCTCTGAACTAAAGGTGTTACATTTGAATAGAGGTGGTTGGAAAGAAAGTAGTAATAAACAACAAAGTGACGGATTGTTGGAAAAGGACTATTAAGCAATTGGAACCCCCCTAGGGGGAACTAGAGACATTACAATGGCTGCAGAGGGAAAATTACTGGCAGAGATAGAAAAAATGTTTTTTCCCATGGGAATTTTGCAAGAGCAGAGCACGGCTATGAACAAAGAACTTTTGACCTTGAATTCTAAAACAAACTACTCTGCTGAATGCATAAAGGATTCAACTGATAAAGAATCTGCGGCTGAACCAGAAATGACATCTTTGGAACCGATGGAGAGGAAAGAAGGAGTGGAGAAAGTACAGGCGGAAAATACCAATCAGAAATTTATATTGTCAGAAAAGAAAGAAGAAGATCTTCGGATTATAAATCTACGAAAGATGAGAAAGATGAAGAAGGAAGTCCCTGGAGTACTTGGAACACTGGAATTTAAAAGAATAAAGAAACATGATTGGGACTTCCTTTTTGAGCATGGGAGAGCAGCTGACCTTTTGCAGCAACTGCTTCTAAATATTTCGGATGGAAGAAAATTTGTTGTGACTGTGACAGAACTCCTTCGAGACCTGAGGACCAACAAAAAGGATTACCAACAAAATTGGCAGAGAGAGACTAACAGAGAGTTGAGGGCCTCGGATGTGAGGAGTCCGGGCTAGGAACTGTTTTTATGGACATTTGCTTGGGAAGGGACGGAGACCGGGGTAGGGAGGGAGGGGAGAATTGAATTTCAAAATTTTATGATTTTTGTATTTGGCTATTGTGATCTATAACTAGTATAAGAATGGGAGAAATTCATGGAAGGGAAGTTAGGTCGACCTTAGAAAAGGATTTAATGTTTATAAGAGAATTGGATAAGTTAAATGTGGACAACTAAAAAGAGCTAAGTTTTAAAAATAATAACAATATGTTTAAGATGATAGACAAGAACTTGCTGAACTAATTATTGGAATTGGGATGTATGAAGAGGGGGTGGGGGGAAGTCCGGGAAAGAGGGTAAAGAAAGTAAGGGTATGAAAATGTATATGTGTTGTCTTTGTCTTTTTATGTGTGTGTGTCTTTATAAAATGTAAAAACCCAATAAAAATTTTTATAAAAAAAAAGAAAGTATATGCAGCGCTTTCAGATTTAACGCATAGAATAAGAGAGCAAGAAGAACACACGTTTAAAGAAGAGTGGAGAACATTTATTGAGTATATGGAAAATAACTGTATACAGCTGAAAATGCTGGCAGCGCTAAGATAAATTCAACAGAGTAAATAATTTTTGATGGATGTAAAAGTGGAAAACTGATTTGAACGGTTACAGTAAAATATGCAGGGATGTGTGATATGTAAGATGAGCCATGGAAGGAGAAGAAGGGAAGTCAGTGGATATTTTAAAGTTGGTAAAATGTTTATTTGGAAATGTAAAATTGGAAACGTAATAAAAATTATTATCAAAAAAAGAAAGATCCCAGCATCTGCTAAAGGGATCGTTGTAGGTTTAACCAATGTACAGTGGTACCTCCAGTTGTGAACAGAATCCGTTCCGGAGTCCCGTTCGCAACGTGAAAAGCCCACAACCTGAAGTGCCATATCTATGCATGTGTGTGGCGTGATTTGGCACTTGTGCACATGCGCAAAGCACGATTTAGCGCTACTGCGCATGCACGAGGGGTGAAACCTAGAAGTAACCCATTCCAGTACTTCCGGGTTGCCATGGGACGCAACCTGAAAAAACATAACATGAAGCAGACGTAACATGAGTTCTGACTGTGTAGATCCCCATCTTCTCCTGCAAAGATATTGTGGACAGTTAAGCAAGCATCTAGCCAAACTCAACCCCGTAAGGTAGGTTAGGCTGAGAGACTCTGCTTCAACAAGCCACCAGCTTGTGAATTGTGTTCGGTAGCAGAAAAGCGATAGCTCTTCTCAACTTTTTTTTTTAAAAAGGGAGGCAGCTAAATTAGCCGTTACCTTACAAAGAAAACTAGCCTCTGACCAGCCGCTGTAAGCATAAAACCAAACAGCTCTAGATTTGCGGTGAAATACAGTGCTGCTACCTCTCTACAAGCCCTTGAGCAGTGCAGGCCTCAGAAGTTGCAGGCACTGGTCTCCTCTCTGCATGGTTACAGAGATAAATTTTAAGCAACGGCATGGCTCCTGGCTGTCTGACTCTACCCTTGGCTGATATTATGAAGCTGTGTTCAAATGCTGCTGACCCTAGCCCCGCCTAATTACTGGATTAGTTTAATGATCTGTGAAAGCGTAGTCCGTGTTCCCTCTTACGTTTCCACCATCCGCTTTTGAACATAACACCACGTGACGTGCCACAGACAATCTCCCCCCCCCCCAAGCCTTGTTGTTATATGGACTAATGGACAACTAAGGCAGATTCAACACTAGCTAAATAGCAGACCTCTTCTGCCTTTTGATGCCCTTCAATTAACTTAAAAGGCTCCAATTGTTAAGAAAAAGGACCCCCTTTTAAAAAAAACATTGCTTTATGCTCAAATTACTTTAATTTTAGTCCACTTAATGCCTTTCATCAAGTCTCATTGTCTTATTTTAACAAATGGAATCATAAATAATGCAATCCACCTCTATTGCTATGATTTGCAATTGGATTTCTTTTTTTCCCAGGACTTCATTTTATGAATATTTAATATTGCATAACCTTGATGGCACCACTGCAATCCAGTGAACCATAATGAATATTTAGAAATTCTTCCTTTCACGAGCTTGGCTTCAGATTCTACATGAACATCCAGTCAAATTTTCCATGCACGGTGCAGTTAAGTCTGCAGTGCTCTTCAGCCAGACATACGATGCACACCCAAACTTCACAGGTTTGCCTGCGTTGCATTTTCCTTCTTGTCTCAAAGGTGGGACTATCTCAAAACCAAGTCACGTGTTCATGTCTCATGCAGAAAAGTCAACATGATGCGACTTCTCTCTGTTATGTATCCAGCATTTCATTCTGCACAGAAGCATCCTGCAGCTCTTTGGGTCTTAAGAAAGGCACTCTGGCCTTCGCTATCCTTGGGGACAATTGCAGCCTCCACCTCTTGCATCGCAGTAAGAACATCATGGCAAAAGGGAGGCCAACCCCACCCCAGAGAAGGACCTTGCTTCCCATCTCCATCATATATATATATATATATATATATATATATATATATATATATGAATTTAAACAAAGCAGATTATCTTACAACATATCATCCTTAATTTTCCCCCCATTCCACCCCCCCATAAAACAACCCCCTGACTTCCCTCAGTTCCCATCTCTGGTTCCTCTGTAGATGCTAGTCTCTGCATGTTACAAAATTGTATAAATCCTTAATTTATCTAACTGATTATTCTCAATAAAAAGTTTGTGAGTGCTTATTCAAAACCTGCCAAGGAGTCCAGTTCACTTTGTTGCATCTTTAAATACTTTGTAAAAGGTCCCAATTCGTCTTTAAAGTCACAGTTATCCTTGTCCCGTAGTTTAAGTGTCAATTTTGCCAATTCTGCATAGTTCATCAGTTTCTCTTGCCATAATTCTTTAGTCGGGGTTTCTTCGTTCTTCCATCCTTGTGCTATTATGACTCTCGCCGCTGTTGTCGCATACATGAAAATATTTTTCGACTATAATCCTTAACAGAAATGCTTCAGGTTTCTTAACAAATGTTAGATGGAACATTTTCTTCAATTCATTGTATATCATTTCCCAAAATTTTTTAATTTCATTACAATCCCACCACATATGATAAAATGTCCCCTCCTTTTCTTTACACTTCCAACACATGTTTGAGCTAGTTTTGTACATTTTCCCTAACTGCACTGGTGTCGTATACCATCTATACATCCCACCTCCATCCTTAAAAGGACACTTTGCTCCAACTACAATTTACCTAAGACTGTGGAGGTAAAATGAAGCTCACTGTGACCTCAGCCACCAGCAAGGTCACCTAGGGCCCCTGAGAGAAAGAACATCATGGTAATGTGGAAACCAATCTGGCCCTATGCATTGACAGCAAATGTACAGCTGCTTCCAGTGTGGTGTAGTGGTTAAGAGCGGTAGTCTCATAATCTGGGGAACCAGGTTCGCGTCTCCGCTCTTGTGAGTTTGTATGAATTTAAGTGTTAATATGTTATTGTATTTACGTAGAAGAAATGTATAATGCCTTATATAGCCAGTGTGGTGTAGTGGTTAAGAGTGGTAGACTAGTAATCTGGTGAACTGGGTTCACGTCTCCACTCCTCCATATGCAGCTGCTGGGTGACCTTGGGCAAGTCACACTTCTCTGAAGTCTCTCAGCCCCACTCACCCCACAGAGTGTTTGTTGTGGGGGAGGAAGGGAAAGGAGAATGTTAGCCGCTTTGAGACTCCTTAAAGGGAGTGAAAGGCGGGATATCAAATCCAAACTCTTCTTCTTCTTCTTCTTCTTCTTCTTCTTCTTCTTCTTCTTCTTCTTCTTCTTCTTCTTCCTCCATGTTTGCTTTCCTCTGCCCTCCCCATTGTGTTTTCCTTTTATATCTTCTCTGTTAGACTGAGAGCCTGCAGGCAGGGGACTGTCATAAATTTTGCTAAATGTGCAGCGCTTTTGTGCTTGATGAATGTTTAACAACAACTTCCGTAAGGGGATTTCTCAGAGTCGCTATGGGTGGTACTTTGCTGTCACCACTTCCCCACTGTTGCAGCAAAAAGCTCTCAGGGGTCAGGCGAAGACATTTTTATTTAGCAAACCTGCTGCATATCATTGTCCTTGAGAACCGTAAGCCAAACCATGGTTTAGTGTGAACAAGCAAGCATGCAGGCTCCCAGAACTTTGTTCAGCTCTTGACATTCTTCCCAGAAAAAGCATCATGGGAGTTGTAGGCCAAAAACATCTGGAGGGCCAAGGTTGAGAAAGAATCATGGCAAGAAAAATTGATGGACTATGCAGAACTGGCAAAACTGACATACAAGCAACGGGACAAGGATAACTGTGACTTTAAAGATGAATGGGAAATATTTGAAGTATTTGAAGACACAACAAAGTGAACTGGACTCCTTGGCTAGCTTTGAATAAACATTCACAAACTTTTTATTGATAATAATCAGCTAAATAGTTTGAGGATCTATACAACTGTGTAACATGCAGAAAACAGCATTTTTAGAGAAATCAAAGACTGGAACTGAGGGAAGTCGGGGGGTGGGAATGGGTGGGTTCTGTGGGGGGAGGGAGGGGGAGGGAGGAAAAACATATCATCCTTATTCCCCCCCCCCCCATTTTTCCTCCCTCCCGCTCCCTCACTGAGTTTCACAGTGTGGTTTTCCAACCACATATGTACAAATGTTTGTATTGCTGGAAAGTGAGCCTAAAAATTCACATATTAGTGAAGATTTGAAATGCAATAAATACATATAACAGGGAAAATTGCTTTAAAAATGTGCATAGTCTAATAAATTTGTACTAATTTTTTTTTTTATTTTTTTTAGTTTTCAAATTATTATTGAACCAGAGAGACAAGTAAACAAGAATAACAAAAATTCAATGATCTATTCTGACTAAAGGCAGGGCATGCAAAGCCTAAAAAGATGAAATAAAAACACCCAATACAAAATGATGACAACCGTATTTCTCTATACAGTGAGGGGTGAGATACCTGTAAATCTGAAACTCAGCTATATGAAATAAAATCCCACCATACTGGCTAGAAATTATCAGGATCTTCCTGTCTCTTAGAAATCCATATGTTATTTTTTCTGCAGTTATTACACTCCAGAGATTTTTATACCATTCTGACTGCTTTTTTAAAATTGGAGATGTGTGAAGAATTGAACTTAAGAATGGAAAAATGAAAAACTGAGAGAAACCAATACCGACCAATTCATCCTACCTACAGCTTTTTTTCCATACAGAAGGAAAACAGAGCTGTGTCTAGAGAATTCCTTACATTTGTGGAAACTCTTTCACACTGCTAGTTTTTTTGGTTTTTTTACACCAGACAACAGGGTCCGAATCTCTGCATGGGGATTGCACGAACGGTAGGTTTTCTTTCACCCATGGCCTTCTGGATTGCCCAGAGGTAACAGGGCATGGTATTCTGCCGATGATTAATGCCGCACCACAATGCCCACCGCGATATTTATGTGCATCCCGCTTCTCCACAAATGTAATGAAGATGATGCACGATGCAGCTCGCCCGAGAGGATTAAGCAATTTTCTGAGCTGGCACCCAGTTGTTCATGGGTTCATTGCTCTCTGTCTCAGTTCCACCATTTGAAACGAGGGTAATAAACTGTCTCTGCAGACGGGTTGTCAATGAAAAGCCGGTGTCAGATGATGGAGTGGGAAGAAGACAGGAGTGGCTCCTGGAGAACCGAACTTAAGTCGCAGCAAAGCAGGAACACGGCCCTAGAGCCTGTGTTGTTCGTGCTTTGGAGCAACCCTAGATATGAGTAAAAATCATAAAGATGGCCTCCCTCCTGCCCAGTGTGCAAAACTCCCATTGTTCTAGAACAGGCTTCCTCTTTTCTTTTCTTTTGAGTAACTTTTTTATTCAAAATTAAAACAGACAGATTCCAACTTGGCAAAAGCACCTCAGGAAGGTGGAAGTCATGGCCAAGAAGAAATATGACCTGGAAAGGGGCCTGAGGACTGGACAAAAGTGTCCACAGCGGTTGCACACTTGAGTGCACTCTTCCCACCTTAGATCAAATCTATGCTTCCAGGTGCCATAAGAAAGCTGCAGAGATAGCGCAGGATAGCGCACACCCCGGAAATGATCTCTTTCAGCTTCTGCCATCTGGAAGAAGGTATAGGGTTATAAAGGCCAGGACTAGCCGCCTGAGAAACAGTTTCTACCCAAATGCAATTCTTTAAATACAGTATAAGGAGTCTCTATACAAGTATATTGTATTTTAAAATGGGGTTTCAGAGTTTTGGGGGGGTTTTGAATGTCTTATGTAGATTTTTCAATTTCATTGTTCTGGATGGGACAATGACAATAAAGATATCGTATCGTATCGCACTTGGTTCCCAGACCAGAGATTCCCCACCCATGAAATAAATACACAGTGGCTGGATATATACAGTCATACCTCATGTTACGTTTGCTTCATGTTACGTTCTTTCAGGTTACGTCCCGCGGCGACCCGGAAGTACTGGAAAGGGTTACTTCAGGGTTTCGCCGCTCACGCATGCACAGAAGCTCTAAATCGCGCCACGCACTTGTGCAGATACAAGTGTTCAGGTTGTGCTCTTTTCATGTTGCGAATGGGCCTCCGGTACGGATCCCATTCGCAACCAGAGGTACCACTGTACTCGTCATTTATAACGTTAAAATGCATTCTTGAAATGGGACACCAGAGGGTGCTGCAGAGCAACGGGAAACTGCCATTAAGCCTTCCAAGCATTATTAAAAACAATGTTGTGTAAGATCAGTGTAGATCCAGCCAGTGATAGGGGATTACAAATAGAAACTACAAAAAAATTGGCCTACCTCACCTGAAGGCATCCTTGTTTACGGAAGTTTTTAATGTTTGATGTTTTATCGTGTTTTTTAATATTCTGGGGAGCCACCCAGAGTGGCTGGGGAAACCCAGGCAGATCGGCGGGGTATAAGTAATAAATTATTATTATATCACCTCCTTATAGAAGTGCTCCTATTCAGGGCTCCAGTCAGCCATACCTAATTCTGGCATACTCCATCCCCCCTCGTTCCTGTTTTCCTCCCTCCCCCCCAAAAAACTCTCACTCAGAATTATTTAGCCAATGAGTATACTCAGCCATGGGAGAGTGTTTTTCAACCCTTTGGTGTTGTTGTTTGGTTTTTTGGTTAGATTTTTTTTTTTTTTAAAGTACTTCTGAAAATCTTGCCCACCCTTTCCCCTGCATGTCTGCTGCATGGCCCGCGTCCTGGCTCCAATCCCATCAGTGCTCACTTCCTGAGCTCATTATTAGAGGGGGAAGCCATCTGCATCTCAACAATCAACATCATTGTGTCTGTATCCCAGCCAAACCGTCAATAAATAAATCAGCGTGTTATGGCTGTGCTAAATAAGGAGGCTCCTTTTTCTTTCTTCCTTTTTTGTAGGCTCGTGCTAGGTAATAAATAATAAAATAAATGATTTATCAGTTGAAAGTGAGCCAGGGGAAAAAGACAGAAGTCTTAGCTTTGAAGTTGGTTGGCAAGAAGAAGCCGGGTTCTTCCGCCTGCTCCTTCCTCCTCACCTTATATATATTTTAAAATCAACAGGTACAGGGGGAGGGGGGACTCATAAATTCCCAGTGCTCTGGTAAGGAGAATGACTTTGTATTTCTACTTCTAAGGAAAGCAGGGCACATGAAACAAATGCAATAATATTTGTTTATTTAGAGCATTTGTACTTCAGCCAAAAATAAATCCCAGAGTGGCTTACATGAAATCAAAACAAGACACTTCCTAACCACAGGTCTACATTGAAATAAACACACAAGGAAAAGGGGAGCAGGAGGGAAGAGGGAAACTAAAATCAAAACTCTGGCACCAATTTCTAGGTAAAAGGTAAAGGACCCCTGGATGGTTAAGTCCAGTCAAAGGCGACTATGGGGTTGTGGCACTCATCTTGCTTTTCAGACCGAGTGAGCTGGCATTTGTCCACAGACAGCTTTCTGGGTCATGTGGCCAGCATGACTAATCTGCTTCTGGCACAATGGGACACCATGACGGAAACCAGAGTGCACGGAAACGCTGTTTACCTTTCCACTGCAGCCATACCTATTTATCTACTTGAACTGGTGTGCTTTTGAACTGCTAGGTTGGCAGGAGCTGGGACAGAGCAACGGGAGCTCACCCCATTGCAGGGATTCGAACCGCCAAACCATCCGATTGGCAAGCCCAAGAGGCTCAGACCACAGTGCCACCCACATCCCTTCCAATTTCCAGATCTGGCATAGTTCAGAGGCAGGAGGTGGAGCTGGGACTCTGGAAAAGCGGGTGTAATGAGTCCTGCTTCCTATCTCTCCCACTGAGGCAGCCTGATGAAACACCTGACCCTAGATGACAGGTGAGAGGAGAGAAGGCCTTGTTGATGGAGTTGGTCTGTCACAACAGGGCTGTTGGAGAGGGTTCTTGCTTCCCAGCTCTCCCTCTGTGTCCAAGAGCAGTCTTGTGGTTTTTAAGAAGTCACAGAAGCTCCAGAGGGAAGGAGCAATCTGCAAAATCACCTCTCCCCCGCCCCATACACAAGCTTCCCCATACACAAACACACACTTCTAGTCAGGAGTGCCAGCTTGGCCCTGAAACCGTGAGTCACTGGGGCCTGGAGCTAAAATTTGTGGGTGCCTGCGCAGCCCCTTCATGGGGAATTTTGTGGCTGTTCAGGCACCCAGGGAGCTGGCACCTATGCTTCTATTCTCAGAGGTGTCCATTAGCTCAAACTCAAAACATGATGTCAGGTTCAAGCCAGATCTTCAGTGTAAAAAAGAGAAGAATTTGGGAAGGAGGCAAAACTCTAGGCTTCTGCTCCCATTGAATCCAACCAAGCGATCTTTCTTCTTCACACCTTCCTCGTCTACATCGATTCTTGCTGGTCGTCCTCAGGTGCCCTCATTCAGCTACACTGGGGCCAAGTCTAATTTATTTGAACACCTTTGACATATTACAGAGCCTGCTAAAAAGCTGCCTCGGACGCCCATTTGTCCTGGCATTTAAATGCTCCCCCATACTTCTGCCAGATTAGAAATCCTCCCCAAAGCTTGCTGCGAACAAGCAAAATCAATCTGAAAGGCTTTGTTAAATGACAGGGCTGCTTCAGAAGCTTTGCACAAGGAACAGTTGCAGCTAATGCTCTGGTGAACGAGCAAAAACGATTCTTCTCTCTCGTCTGAGCTCAATTGTTTTGGTAGCACTGAAAACAAAACCCTTTCTGCTCTGCACAAGCAAATATTCAAGGGTGCCTTTCTCCTCTTTTTAATATTCTGGTCCTCTTCATCAAGCCCGCCCACAGTCAGGGCTGGCCCAAAGCATTTTGCTTCCTGAAGCAAAACAGCAAAGCACCCCGTTTCCTCCTCAGTTATCAAAGCCAAGTTACATATTACTCAAGGATGGTCAAGTTATTTTGGCGCCTAAGGCAGAAAAACCCACATGCATCTCTTCCTGGGAGTCACAATGCAGTAATAATCAACTAAATCAGTAGCATTCTGCTTCTCCTTCATGATACCTCAAATCAGCTGCCTGAAGCACCCTTTTCACTCTGCCAAATGGTATTATCATCTCCTAAACCATGCTGCTTACAGATATTCACCTTGATTTGACTCACCACAGACCCTCCAAGTGTCCCTATTTTCCAGGGACAGTCCTGGATTTACAGAAGCCGCCCCAGTTTCTGATTTGATCCCAGAATGTCCCGCTATTCCTTACAGTAAAGGTAAAGGGACCCCTGACCATTAGGTCCAGTCGTGGCCGACTTTGGGGTTGCGGCACTCATCTCGTTTTACTGGCCAAGTGAGCCGGTGTACAGCTTCTGGGTCATGTGGCCAGCATGACTAAGCCGCTTCTGGCGAACCAGAGCAGCGCATGGAAATGCCGTTTAGCTTCCTGCCGGAGTGGTACCTATTTATCTACTTGCACTTTGACGTGCTTTCGAATTGCTAGGTGGGCAGGAGCAGGGACTGAGCAACAGGAGCTCACCCCATCGTGGGGATTCAAACCGCCGACCTTCTGATTGGCAAGTCCTAGGCTCTGTGGTTTAACCCACAGCGCCACCCGCATCCCCCCGCTATTCCTTAGGACATCCCTATTATCATTGGAGAAATGTTGAAGGGTGTGGAGTTATGTCACCCCCCCCCCCGAGTCATGGTGATAAGTAACTATACAACCTTTAGAAGACATCTAAAGGCAGCCCCGTAAAGGGAAGTTGTTTTAAAATGTTTAATGTTTCATTATATTTTTATTTATGTTGCAAATCACTCAGAGTGGCTGGAGAGCAACCCTGTCAGATGGATGTGGTATAAATAATAAAATTATCATTATTATCGAATAGGATGTCCCTATTTTCGTCAGAGAATTGTTGGAAGCTATGTCACCATGGAAGTACATAATATGTTAAGAGCACCATGTTTCGTGAGGAAACATGAGCAGTCCATCACACACTGCAGTTTAATGTGGATTTGAAACTGCTTGTGCCATTGTTGTTGTTGTTGTTGTTGTTGTTGTTGTTGTTGTTGTTGTTGTTATGTGTCCACATAACACCCACCTCATCCAAGTGGCAGCCTGCAATTTCTTTATTTTTTTATTGCTGTGTACTACTTCCTTTTTCTTTTGTTTCTTTTTAAATGATAGACCAATATGCAAATATTTTCATGAGTAAATAAATAACCAGCATTCCAGACATGCAGAAGCAATGGAGGAGTCCATGCATGATGGGACCAGCAAAGGGGAGGGGGTCTGTGTAAAGTGTCAAGGGCCAAATACACAGACATGGAGGGCCACATTTGGCCTGTGGGCCTGAGTTTCGCTGGCCCTGCTTTTAAGAGCTGAAACCCTCTGCATGTAAAATGGTATTATTAGAAGTGTTCTGAGACTGAGGCATCTCTACATCACAATTTTAAAGTATAAAAGATGGAGAGAGGATCTTGTGACCCTCCAGATATTTATGGACTACAATTTCCATATTCCCTATTGGCCATGCTGGCATGGGCTGATGGGCGCTGGAGTCCAACTGCCTCTGAAGGGCCACTGTTTCCCCATCCATAAAGCTATCATCTCCTAGGGAATCTGAGAACTGCAGCTGTGGATCTTTCAGAAGACTTTTCAGAATATTGGCAAATACTGAAAACAATTGCTTGCCAACTATAAACTTCTTTCAGTGTTTTCTTGTCATTTTCCCCCTCTTTGCTCCACCATCAGGAAACGTTTAACCCAAACCAATGGCATAACTTAGAATGACAAGCCTTAGATTGTCATTATATGCTTTGGGAAAACCAATTCCCTGCCTGTACCTGGAGCCCAGGGGGGCTTGCATATAGTTTGACATCACCAATTAACTCTGCAGATGCAATTGTCATGCCCCTGACAGGACTGACAAGGAGAAACTCTCTTCTTAAAGCACATGGGTTCTCCAGCACTCGGGACCAGTTTGTGTCATTGTCACTAATCACGATAACTCTCACATATTTGAAACCCATGGCTATGAAGTTAATGTCAGCCAACTAAATTGAGTTTTCTTTTGGCTGCTGGTGGGTTGTGGGTTTGAGCCTCACATTGGGTGATAAATTCCTGCTTTGCAGCAGGTTGGACTAGCATGGCTAAGAATCAATCATTCTCTCATGCAGAATTTACCCAATTCCCTTAAAATATTTTTGGCTCCACCCTCGTGTTTAAAATGCTCAAGGCAGCTTCCGACAACACCTTACATTAAGATAGCAATAAAATGCAATTAATTGCAAATGATAATGATAATGATAATACATCAGATGAAACTTATTCAAACTGAAATGCTAGGCGTTGATAACAACAATAATAGCATTTATAAAGAGTGGTACCTTGGTTTTCAAACGTAATCCATTCCGGAAGACCATTTGAGTTCCAAAATGTTCCAAAACCGAAAACTCAGTACGGAAGCCTCAAAATGGAAAATTCAATATGGAAAACTCAATACAGAAGCCTTGTTTTGTGTTTGACTTTGTGGGTGCGTTTGAAAACAGAAGTATTCACTTCTGTGTTTACAACATTCGAAAACTGAAAGGTTCATCAATGGAGACATTCAAAAACTGAGGTACCACTGTACTGACTTTCGAGAATATCAGAGTGGTTCACAAGTAAAAGCCAGCAGTAAAATAAGAAGTATGCAACCAGTTATGAAGTGCAAGCTGGATTTCGAAGGGGCAGAGGAACCAGAGATCAAATTGCAAACGTGCGCTGGATTATGGAGAAAGCTAGGGAGTTCCAGAAAAACATCTACTTCTGCTTCATTGACTATGCAAAAGCCTTTGACTGTGTCAACCACAGCAAACTATGGCAAGTTCTTAAAGAAATGGGAGTGCCTGATCACCTCATCTGTCTCCTGAGAAATCTCTATGTGGGACAAGAAGTTACAGTTAGAACTGGATATGGAATAACTGATTGGTTCAAAATTGGGAAACGACAAGGCTGTATACTGTCTCCCTGCTTATTTAACTTATATGTAGAATTCATCATGCAAAAAGCTGGACTGGATGAATCCCAAGCCAGAATTAAGATTGCCGGAAGAAATTCAACAACCTCAGATATGCAGATGACACAACCTTAATGGCAGAAAGTGAGAAGGAATTAAAGAACCATTTAATGAGGGTGAAAGAGGAGAGCACAAAATATGGTCTGAAGCTCAACATGAAAAAATTAAGCTCATGGCCACTGGTCCCATCACCTCCTGGCAAATAAAAGGGGAAGAAATGGAGGCAGTGAGAGATTTTATTTTCTTGGGTTCCATGATCACTGCAGATGGTGACAGCAGTCATGAAAATAAAAGACGCCTGCTTCTTGGGAGAAAAGCAATGACAAACCTAGACAGCAACTTAAAAAGCAGAGACATCACCTTGCTGACAAAGGTCTCTATAGTTAATGCTATGGTTTTCCTGGTAGTGATGGATGGAAGTGAGAGCTGGACCATAAAGAAGGCTGATCATTCTTAAGGAAATCAGCCCTGAGTGCTCACTGGAAGGACAGATCCTGAAGCTGAGGCTCCAATACTTTGGCCACCTCATGAGAAGAGAAGACTCCCTGGAAAAGACCTGATGTTGGGAAAGATGGAGGGCACAAGGAGAAGGGGACGACAGAGGATGAGATGGTTGGATAGTGTTCTCGAAGCTACCAACATGAGTTTGACCAAACTGTGGGAGGCAGTAGAAGACAGGAGTGCCTGGTGTGCTCTGGTCCATGGGGTCACAAAGAGTCGGACACGACTAAATGACTAAACAACAACAACTAGTTATGAAAAAAAATACAGCTAGCCATGATTAAAATACATAGTAAAATAACTTTGTGTATTTTTTGTAGGATGAAAGAATTTGCTGAGCATTAGGATGAGAGCTGGAACTTGGGAACTGAAATCAACAACAAACCAAGAACTCCAGTTGGTTTTAGATTAGCCTGCCAGATTTTTAGGAGAGTTTGTGGATATTACTTATGACATTAATAAAAGATTACATAGGCCTAAAGGCATTTTTTTCAAGAAGACATGGAACACCCTGGAGATTATACTGCTTGTCAGATACCTAGGCTAGCCATGTGTCCTGTTTCACAGTGAGCAATCCTCTGGTTTGAAGGGACAGTTGTCTTTGAATGTGTCCTCTATCTGAGGGCTGACCAGTCCAAGTCTGGTTTATAGGTAAGGAGCCATATGCAAATCTTATGCAATATGTTGGCCTCTTTTTTGGCAATACAAAGTTTGGTAGGGCTACCCTACCCAAAAAACACATTTTGGCAAAATACAGGGGGAATGTTACAGAAATAAACAAGAGGTAGGATATTTAATTCAGAGCATCACCAAGCTACATGTTGTCCTTTCTTCTGATTTATGTAAGCAAATATTCATCTCTCCTTAAAAATATCACCCGATGAAACTATTCCCAACAAACGCAATGCATGACAATTCATTTCCTCGCGAGCTTTGTTTGAATACTGAATATACGCTGCCTCTTTGATGATTCTCAGACGGAGTGCATAATCCAGCGCAGCCATGCTGCGTGATTTAATTAAGTTATGCGCTGAAAGAATTTGGTACAATGCTGGCATATGATATGATCAAAATACTTATAGAAAGTTGAGCAGTTTTGGAATACCTCATTGTCGAAAGGCGAGAGTGCCTTTGGCAATGCCTTTTTCAAATATCTGTTCCAAAGCCTTCTCCATCTGAATAAAAGAAGTGGGGCAATGTTAGGAAAAGGGGACTTCGATGCTGTTTCTATTTTGGGGGTGAGAGACAATCACTACTGGCAAATTCCAGTTGTGCAGTTGAAGCCAATTTAGAACTCCTTCTTAATAATCACGCTTCCCTCCCAAAACTGAATTGTTTGCAACAAGGAAAATGTCGTGGAAATACACTGGTAAGCATGGAATGGCGTTTCCATGATGCAACATCATCTCACCTCCCTGCAAAGAGAACTTAATGAATGCTCAATAAACATGTCATCTGGAAGAAGCCAAGGAGCTGTGTTTTAGGAATATGAAGAGCTGGCCTTATATTTAGTCGCAAGATAATATCACCAAGGCAACGATCTGTAAACAAACAATAAATGTCCATAAGAATGGCAAAAGTAGTTTCTTTCCCAAATAGGTTTTATCTTAAACAATAGCAAACACAGTAAATAAAGAGCTCACTTGTAATATATCAGTGGTTCAGTGCTTGTTTCTTCTATTTCCAAAATAGATTTTATGTTGAACAATCGCAAACGCAGTAATAAAGAGTCCACTTGTGATATACCAGTGGTTCAGTGCTTGGACGTCGTTCCGGTAATCTGACGTTTCGTCGCTGAAGAGCTTAGTCATTGAGTTTACAAAGCTCAATGACTAAGCTCTTTAGTGTTCGCAATTGTTCAACATAAAATCTATTTTGGAAAGAGAAGAATATACCACAAGGGAACTCTTTATTTACTGTGTTTGCTATTGTTTAAGATAAAACCAATTTGGAAAGAGACTACCTTTGCCATTTTTATGGATGTTTACAGCTTGTTTACAGATCATTGCCTTGGTGATATTATCTTGTGCTGATTGCAGTAGTTCTTGTATCACCACCCTGTTCATTGTTTTATTCTTATATTGAGTCAGGCAGCCCATTGGCTCATCGAGCTCAGACTGACTGGCAATGGCTCTCCAGTGGGTTGTCTTAAGCTGTTTGTGTAGCTCTCTCCACAAGCTGAGTCTGTGGCTAACCAAACTTTGCTCTGGATGAGGCCTGGGAGCCTGCACAGAGTTGTAACTGTCCATTTGCATTTCTTGGTGCAGAAAGTATTGATCTGATGTGTAGAGATATTTCCTAGTCTGCTTCATTCAATAGGGTTCTGAAAGCTTCAGCAAGCTTCTCTGTGTGAAAAGAACTTCATTATATTTGGGTTATTCCTTCAGAGAAGCTGAGTACAGCTGACTTAAACTGGTTCTCTTATCTCTTTCTGTCAAGGTCATGATAACCATAATAATAAAGCCAGAAGGAGCTTGGGTTTCTCTTTCTATCGCCTTTCCTTCTGGTGTGGTGTTCTGTACATAGTATGCTTAGTGTTAAGGGTTTAGACCTATTGTAATTTATTGTAGGGACGCGGGTGGCGCTGTGGGTTAAACCACAGAGCCTAGGACTTGCCGATCAGAAGGTCGGCAGTTCGAATCCCTGCGACAGGGTGAGCTCCCGTTGCTCAGTCCCAGCTCCTGCCAACCTAGCAGTTTGAAAGCACGTCAAAGTGCAAGTAGATAAATAGGTACCACTCCAGTGGGAAGGTAAACAGCGTTTCTGTGCACTGCTCTGGTTCTGCAGAAGCGGCTTAGTCATGCTGGCCACATGACCCGAAAGATGTACTCCGGCTCCCTTGGCCAATAAAGCGAGATGAGCGCCACAACCCCAGAGTCGGTCACGACGGGACCTAACGGTCAGGGGTCCCTTTACCTTTACTAAGTTATTGTAAGTTTAAGTTAAGTCTGCTGCAACTGGATTTCTTATGGACAGTGCCAATCCTGAATGTACAGTCGTACCTCAGCTCCTGAACACCTTGGGAATTGAACGTTCTGGTTCCCGATTTTTCTAATGCACTTTCGGAAGCCGAACGTCCGATGGGGCTTCTGCGGCTTCTGATTGGCTGCAGGAGCTTTGGAAGTCAAACGGACTTCTGGAACAGACTCTGTTTGACTTCTGAGGTACGACTATATTGGATTTGTGACCATTAAGCTCATTTGCCTTCAACAGCAGTTAAGCTCTGCTGGATGAAATACAATTGCCTCAGGTCTAATTTTTGGGAATCCTGCAATGTGTTTAAGTTTTTACTCTGCTAACTATACATTGGAATCTACTCTGGACCAATATTGAGTAGAACTGAGTTGAATTCAATAGAATTCAACCAAACCCTCAAGCCAGACCAAACCTCTGAGTCAGCTATCTAGAAGCTGCCTTCCTGGGTCATAATAGTTGACAATGCATTCATTATACCCAGGGGGTCTCACACTCACACAGGGATATTTCCCAGCAAACCTGGGACTTTTGGCTTGCACATGTGCTCTGTACCAAGCTTCCCCAACCTGGTGCCCTCCACTTTATTTATTTATTTATTTATTTATTTATTTATTTATTTTTGCATACTGCATAGTGTAACTCCCACCACCCTCCACAGTTGACCACCTGGAGGGCTCCACATTGAGAACACAGCTTGACACCCATCCCCTGACTTGCAGATGGGCTGCCTCACCTTCCTAGACCACTGGCTGCTTCACCAGATACATGAAGTATAGAGAAGGAGAAATTGCACGCAGTGGGTTGAGGTGTATTGGAGGCTAGAAGCTAGTGGGAACTGAAGATCATGAAAATAAAATTGAAAATAAAGATCTGAATTGGTGTCCTCCAGAGATTGTTTGACTATAACTCTTCTGACCACTGAATGGACTTGATGGGAGTTGGAGTCCCAACAATGTCCCCATGAACATAATGACCCAGGCTACAGTCCATTAATGTGTGTATTATTATTTTTTAAAAAAGAGTTGCTATTGCTGTTTTTTAAGCTTTAATAACTTTTAAGGGTTAATAAATCTATTTTTTGGGGGGGGGAGAGAACATAATTCCATATGTTTTTCCGCCAATAGATTTATTAAAGCTTAAAAGAAGATTAGGGACGTGGGTGGCACTGTGGGTTAAACCACAGAGCCTAGGACTTGCCAATCAGAAGGTCAGCGGTTTGAATGCCCACGACGGGGTGAGCTCCCGTTGCTCGGTCCCTGCTCCTGCCAACCTAGCAGTTCGAAAGCACGTCAAAGTGCAAGTAGATAAATAGGTACCACTCTGGCGGGGAAGGTAAATGGCATTTCCGTAAGCTGCACTGGTTCACCAGAAGCGGCTTAGTCATTCTGGCCACATGACTCAGAAGCTGTCTGTGGACAAACACCAGCTCCCTCAGCCAATAAAGCGAGATGAGCACCGCAGCCCCAGAGTCGGCCATGACTGGACCTAATGGTCAGGGGTCCCTTTACCTTTACCTTTAAAAGAAGATTATATATATATAGTTATCAAAAACTGAGTGTCTTTTTAGAATAAAAATCTGAATAATCTAAATACTGGTACCTCAGGTGAAGTACTTAATTCATTCCGGAGGTCCATTCTTAACCTGAAACTGTTCTTAACCTGAAGCACCACTTTAGCTAATGGGGCCTCCTGCTGCTGCTGTGCCGCTGGAGCAAGATTTCTGTTCTCATCCTGAAGCAAAGTTCTTAACCTGAAGCACTATTTCTGGGTTAGCGGAGTCTGTAACCTCAAGCGTATGTAACCTGAAGCATATGTAACCCGAGGTACCACTCTTTGTGTGTGTGTGAGAGAGAGATAGAGAGAATTAAAAAGAATTCAAAACATTCGTTCCAAGGTAATGCTAACTCCATATGCTCATAAGGGGATATTATTCCATTCAGGGGATTCCAGGTACCAGTTCCCTTTACGTGCCTGCATTCTCTTATCATTACATCTTCTGCTTCTCATCTCATTTTTCTGCAGACAGAGAAATAAATTTTCTTCCTGGAGAAGCTTAAAGCTCTGGATTCTGAGGTGCTCTGTTTTCTGAAATATAGCCAGCAGTATAAATTCAGACGGCAGGGATTATAAATCTCCATGAGGAACATAATGCATTCCCTTCACAAGAGGAAAACGGGGGAAAAGGAAAACAACATATAGGCAGATAAAGTCGTCTTGTGTTTGCATAAACAAGATAAGTATAAATTATTATGTAAATGATAATGATTTTTCATCTCAGCTCAGTTCATTCAGAATGGGTTATTTTTTTACCCTGGGCCATTACTCATAGATGGCCCAGAAAACTGGGCTTTATCTTTTTTAATTTTTTGCAGGAGAAGAACAAGGACTGACAGCGTTGGTTAAAAATATGCTTCTGTTGTTTCAAAGTTAAACAGGATTTATTGTGGTTTTAAAACCTCTCTTACTTGACTGCAAAACATGTCATTGAGATAAGCCTACATGGCCACATATCTTTAAAAGGAAGCTAAACGTTTCTCTCACCATGGAAAGATGTAACCTAGAGCATCACTTCACACATTGATTTTACTTATAATTTGTGTTCTGCTTTTCCATGCTGAGATCCAAGTGGTTCACAATAATAACAAAAGCATTAAATGTTTCACAGATACAAGTTGTCTCTACTCATGTACAGGTATTTGTAGATTACAAAGGTAGAATTGACGTCTAGGGGGGAACTTTCAACAACATTCAGGGTGTACTGGTTTTTACTTTTTGAAATATGGCAACTCTACAGCAAGCAAAAACATTCCTCTTTAACCAGGCCTTGGGTTGACTGACATCCAATGCCCTTTTAAAATGGGGGTTGGGGGGTTGGGGGGGTTTACTGGGCTGTTGTTGTTTTTATTTTGATTATGTATTCTGTGTTTTTATAGTGTGATTTTATCCTGGGAACCACCCTGAAACACTAATCAGCACCACCACCACCACCAGAATCATAACCATAATCATTGGTACAAAGACTGTACACTCATTGAATGTAATGTATGAACATCCCTTAAGAAATACGAACCTGTGATTCGGCGGCAGCCAATGAGCTTGCCAGTTCCTGAGCAGAATTTTCTTTCTGATGAGCACAGAACCAGTTCTGCTCTACAACAGAGATTCATCATTTTTGCAGGAGGATACAAAATACAATATGGGACGCGGGTGGCGCTGTGGGTTAAACCACAGAGCCCAGGACTTGCCGATCAGAAGGTTGGCAGTTTGAATCCCCGCGACGGGGTGAGCTCCCGTTGGTCGGTCCCTGCTCCTGCCCACCTAGCAGTTTGAAAGCACATCAGACTGGAAGTAGATAAATAGGTACCACTCCAGCAGGAAGGTAAATGGCGTTTCCGTGCACTGCTCTGGTTCGCCAGAAGCGGCTTAGTCATGCTGGCCACACGACCCGGAAGCTGTATGCCGGCTCCCTCAGCCAATAAAGTGAGATGAGAGCCACAACCCCAAAGTCGGCCACGACTGGACCTAATTGTCGGGGTCCCTTTACCTTTACCTTACAGAATACAATAGGCAACATCAGCAAGGTAAGAGAAATATCTGGCTGGGACCTCTAGGCTTTGGTAACTCCAAATATCAGAAAGGGGGGTGGGTTATTCCAGCCTAAAGGTATAAGCTGATTGTAGCCCCTTTGCTTTCTCCACAAAAAAAAGTCTACAAAAGCTCTTCACTTTTGTGGTAAAGCTATAAAACAGCCATTAGATATTTCTTAAGCTGGAAGAAAACAGGGATCTCACCCTTTGCAAAAACAACCTTGTTTTTTTCAGCTCCTAGGAGTCAAAATAACTTAGAAACAAGAGGGTAAAAGCACCAGTAAAGGAAAATGTTTAAGAAGGGAACTGGAGCTGTGTATGCATAGATGTCAGATGCTGTGATTATTCATCATGAGCCAGCATCATGCAAATTCAGATATGGAAGGCAACTTTCAATTAGCTGGTCATGCAATACTTACCCATAGCCATGTTTCATAATCAATCACGTAGAAACGTTGCTTGCCTGCTGTTTATGACCCATGCTGCTACAAGACTAATGCGAAAATAAAAACTCTAATCATTATCAAGAATAAGAAGGGGAAGGAATGTGAGCCTCCTGCTGCGAAATACCATGGGGGAAATCGCCCCAATCTTGGTGACATGTTGGTGTGGATGTATATGTGGCTTGGGGACTTTGATCATTTCTATTTGAACTGCAGCTGGTCCTCATCCTAATTCCAAATGCCTTCTAGAAGTACTCAGTTTGAGACCTCTAGCAAGAATGATCTGTCCCTGCTGGGCGGGAGGAAAGGAGGCATAGAAAAGAGAGAGAAAGGAGGGGGCCCCAGAGAAAAATGGGTCAGAGAAAGAGTGGGGAAGCAGGTGACCTACTCACGTTTGAGTGCAGCTGACAGGGCCATCTTAAGCTAAGGTTACCAGACGTCCCTGTTTCCCGGGGACAGTCCCCCGATTTACAAATCAGTCCCCATACAAAATCCATTGAAGTTGAAAAGTGTCCCTGGATTCATTGAAAAAAAAATCTGGTAAGCTTATCTTAAGCATATCCGGCGCCGTGGCACAAAGCTCCCTCTGCCCCCCCCCCCCCCATTTCCCAAGTTTGTTTTTTTCCCCAGATAAATTTTTATTATTTTCTTCATATAATCTTTTCCCAACAATCCTTATTATCACAATATAATCCCTTTGACTCTGCCGAGTCTTGACTTCCCTCCCTCCCCGCAGCTGGTATATACATCACATTCTTATCGCGTATATTATTCTCATATCTCTTCTATTTTACATTGAAGGTATTATTCCAGTCCTGCTAGTGTCTTTAAACTTTTATAGTTCTCCTTTAAATATTCAATAAATTTACTCCAGTTGTTATTGTATCTCTGGTCCTCTTGGTCCCGGATCCTCCCTGTCAATTTGGCAAGTTCCGCAAAATCTGTCCTCTTCACCTGCCACTCCTGGATGTTTGGTAAGTCTTGTGTTTTCGATTTTGGGGCCAATAGAGTTCTTGCGGCGGCTGTGACATACATAAACAAATTCTGATCTTTTATTTTATTCTCTCTTCCCACTACACCTAGCAGAAATACTTCTGGTCTTTTGGTTTCCCAGAGTTTTTTAGGGAGGACGGCACTGCCGGTGGGGCTGGAGGTGGCGGGCAGTGGCTGGAGGGTGGCTCCTCCGGCGGGGAAGAGACCTGGACGCGGTGCCTCCCGGCTCAGCCAGCCATTTTGTGCCATGGGGGCCATGGCAGACAGAGGCTCTGGGCACTGTGCTGCTTCAGCACGGCATGGCAGAGGCGGGTGAGGGCAGCAAGCTGATGTCAGGAGGTGCCGCGTCCAGCCTCTGCCTCTTCCATGGCGCCCTCCAGAACTTGGTGCCCCGGCACCCCGCGCCACTAGCCTCTATGGGTAAGACACCCCTGGTAGCTGACAGAAATTGGAGGGGGAAATGTTGCCTAATTCTGATTTAAAATTTGGATTAGGATCCGGGTTTGAAGACTGAAAAAATGGTTTGTTTATGAAAAGTAAAAGAGTTGGCTATTAAGGAGTAAGAGTTTTGTGTAAGTTTGTAAAGCTGACAGAGAATCAAAATACTTCTTTCCCTTCCCCTATGTTTAAAAAATTCCTTGTATTTAACTTCTGTATATTTTTATAACTTCTGTATATTTTTCCTTTGTTTTTCAAGCTGTATTAAAAAATAATTTTAAAAAAGGACCTGTGAGACCAGGGGCCAGATTCAACTGAATAGCTGTGCTAGTTGGAGTCACCACAAGTCTTGCTAGTGCAATGGGAGCGTCTCTACCCCTATTGTTCAGCCTGGACACTGAGGTCCAGCTCCGAGGGCCTTCTGGCGGTTCCCTCCCTGTGAGAAGTGAAGTTACGGGGAACCAGGCAGAGGGCCTTCTCAGTAGTGGCGCCCGCCCTGTGGAACGCCCTCCCTTCAGGTGTCAAGGAAATAAACAACTATCTGACTTTTAGAAGACATCTGAAGGCAGCCCTGTTTAGGAAAGTTTTTAATGTTTGATTTTTTAAAGTGTTTTTAACATTTTGTGGGGAGAACCCCCAGAACGGCGTACATGAGAGTGGGAGATCATTCCAACAAGCAGATGGAATGATGGTTAACTGTGCAACACTGAATTCTTCCCCAAGATTCAAATGCCCAAACAGCCATGAAGCTCACTGGGTGACCACAGACCAGTCGCAGTCTCTTAGACCAGCCTTGTTGTGAAGATAAAACAGGCAGAAGACAAATAATACATGCCACCTCGAGATCCTTTGGAGAAAAGGTGGGATATTAATAATAATAATCAATAAAATACAATACTTGGCAGTTTCTATGGCATGAAAAGAGATCACGGGGAGGGAGGGTTGGGTTCAATGGGACTGCACTGTGGAAATCAATAAAATTAGACGCGTTGAATGACTACATAATGACTACATAAAGGGCAGGCACATCGAACTTTATTACCAGAGACATCCCAGAGAATTTAGTTTCATGCTGACAGGTAAAATATACTGCATTGACATTCTGAAGTTGGGGGACTCCCAGTTCCCATCAGCTTCAACCAGCATGGCTAACAGTCAGGGATCGTGGGAGTTGTGGCTGGCCCGGACATATTGAGTGTCTCCTGTCTTTAATTCACCAACCCAGTGGTAAAAATGAGACAAGAATGGCCAGGTATCGAGCGTCAGACTTCCTGAAAGACCCATCACTCACATTTATCACAGCTATACACATAATATAACTGGCTCAGCCAAGGCCAATGCTTATTAAACTGACAACCCTGAAGATATGGATCTCCTGTGTCCTTGTTCCCCTTTTCATGTTCTGAATTCCCTTCTAAAATTGACAGAAACTGGACACACCATGTTACACAACATAGAGGTCTTCACCAAATGGGTCTTCATCAATTTCAAATGCTAGTGTCAATGGGCTTCCTGTGACATCCTTTTTTTTTTTTTTTTTGCTGCAGAAATTGCTTTTGGGTTTCATTGCTTGCATGCACGAAAAGGGGGTGAATCTGAAGTGTATAGCTTTCAGTTTACAGCTCTCCCTTTCTTGCTTCGGTTCCGAGAAGGGGGGAACATGGCCAAGGACTCGACGTGAGGAATCGCATTACTGAGCTGGAATAAGAAGCCAAATCTGGGACAGCTGAGGCGGTCTTGTTTACACGCATATATTCAATAGTTCCTCCTCACCCCACTGCAACGTGGATGCCATTTAGGAGAGTTTGAAAGTCCCAAAGACATTAGAAGGCAGATCACGGGAACCACGAAATATTGTGACGTGCTGATATATCTCAATGGGTCTGAAATTGCCCATCCCTTCCCATATCGCTCCTGCTCGCGGGAGCCAGAGTGGTATGGGGGGCTTGCCCACTTCGCCGAGATGAACAAGCCCCCTACCACCCAGGCTCCCACAAGCAGGAGCTGTACCGGAGCTTTGTTAAACTGTTCTGCTGAGGCGCAGGCACTTTAAGAAAGCTGTCCCCTCGCCTTTTGCTTGATCAGCCAAGAAGCGGCCTTCTTTAAACCGCCTGTCTTCCAGCTAATTGAGGCAATTTGAGCTGGCAGTACATCACAACCGCCACCAGCCCAGCCCAGGCAGGCAGGCAGGAGTGAGGTGCAATGTGCTGTCAGCGGCTAGGGAAACATCATACCAGTTTCATACTGAGTCAAACCATTGGTCCATCTTGTTGAGTTATTGTCAACACTGACGGGTGGCAGGCTTCCAGGATTTTAGGCCACCCTACCTGGAGAAGCCAAGTATTGAACTCTTGACACTTCACTTGAAGTGAATGGTCTGCTGAGGAACCAAGGACTGAGAACTGAGAGATGTTATTAGACTGGATTGTGTGTGGTTTTTTTAAGCGGGTTTGGTTTTAACTATTGCTGCTGCGTATACAAGCACACACACACTAACAAAAGGACACTGGTGGTCATGACAAAATTTTATTGGTGTTGAGGTAGCCCGCCTTATCGTGAAGTAGTTTACCGGGATATTTGCCCAGTTGGCCTATTGGAAGTTTTTCTTCTCCTTCTTCTCCTTCTTCTTCTTTAAAATGGACATTTCTTAACAAGAACAAGCAAAGGAAGAGCAAGCAGTATCAAGTATAAGTCACAATACATGGTTATTATCGTCATCGTTTGGCAGCGGGAGGAAATGGCGGCAATCATCATGAGAGGAAGCATTTGGCAGAGTTAGGCAGCCCCCCGAGGACCGATGCTTTGTTAATTCATGTAGGGGAGAGGGAAGGGACACACAAAAAAATGGACATTATTAGGTCATATGGGGGTTAGGTGATTCTACAGAAACTCTCCTGCTGGCCGAAAGTATAAAATGAGGCTATCAATGGCATGTATGGCTTATTCTTAGTGGGATGGGGGACTGGTGCGAAGCTGTAGCAGCAAATGCACAATAAGCTGTAGCAAAATCCTGTCAGCGTATGGCCTCGTGTTTGCCACTTACTGCTTCTGATTATCTCCCCTAGTGCTGTGTAAGAGAGCTCCCTTTCACCATTCTGATTAGTTGGGTGCTGAAGTCTCTCTTCACTGTGCATGGATTTCATTTGGCTGTGCTTAGTGCCAGAGGGTAACCAGCAGACTACAGGTCCCGTCACAGGTGGGTCTTCGAAGAGACTAAAGATGCACGCTCTATATGAAGGAGACAAACATATTTTCTTTTAATGCCGAGCCCCGGGTTTCGTCAAAAAGCAACTCAAGACACAGCCGGTTCCACGACGTGCCTGGAAATCGTGGAAACTGGCATGGCGATGGGGCTTTTAATCTATTCGTACTGAGAATTAAGTTAGCACCAACAGTGTCGGAAGATAGGAGAACAAAAGCACACCTCTTTGTATAAAGAACACACACACACACAAACACCACATTCAAAAGTTGTTTACGCCCTACCCCAAAGGCCTCTGCTTTTCAAGCTGCACATGAATTCTTCCCCTGCTGTTTTCCTGTGGACAAGCTGTATTATTGCAGGTGGGGAAGCTGCAGATGTCAAACTACATCTACCACCATTGTTGGACCATGCTGCTTGGAGCTGGAATCCAAGTGGAGATTCCTCAATCCTGCTATAACAGAACTTTCAAAACCTTTAGGCACTGGGCAAGGTTATATAACCGATGGATGATCTCACTAAGGCTGGGCGATATCTGGTTTTCAACATCGTGATATATCACCAGCTGAACATCACGAGGCATTGGCTGGCTCCAGAGTTTTCCCCACACTGTGATTTTTGCATAGCATAGCATAGCATAGCATAGCATAGCGGACGCACACGCGTGCACACACACACACACACACACACACACACACACAATGATTCACAACATATTGTCAGGTTCAAAATTATGAAAACGACATCACAATATGGACTTCAAAACGGTTTTGGACGATATATCGCCCAGCCCTAGCATGTCACCGTGATGTGGTTGTTCTTCTGTCCCCCTGCCCCTGCCCTGCACTCCTCCAGCAGAATGAATTCCAAACTACATCAGCCACAGAATATCAGTGCAACATTTCTTTTGGTTCTATGTTGATTTTTTTTATAAAAACAAAACAAAAAACAAACAAGGGTGAAATTGAATTGCATTTCTGTCTTGTTGTCAGGCTTCAGGGAATCTCCCCACCCCCACCCCGTGGCAGTAGATAAGCAGAAGAAAGGAAAATGAGTCTTTGAAACTTTAATAATCACAGTAAGAGAACAAAGAACTCATCTCCCAGAAATGGCGGTGCTCCCAATTAAGGATCACACCCCCTTCTGTCCCTATTAATCTACGTCACTTCTACGTCTTGTAATCTGAGCTTGCACCTTCTGCACTTTCTGTTCTAACACTTTCAGAGCTCTCCATGACTTTGGAGAAGGGTGTGTGTGAATGCTGTCCAGAGATGGTGAATCTGTTAATCCTCTCTCTCCCAGTGTTTCTTCTCCTAGCTGTTCCCCATCCAGTATTTCCCAGTTTCTGCCTTCTGAACTATGCCCCTCTGCAAACCACTGTTCCAAATCTATACTGTCCTCCTGCTCCTGGGAAGATTCAGGATAAGGATCAGGTGGATGGGGAGGCTCCTGCCATTCCTCCTCAGTGCAGCCCTCCTCAACACTTGTCAAGAACACTGGTGTATATAATCATCGCAACAGCATTACAATGATAAAACTCAATATTACTCTTACTATTCAGCATAATCCAGTCCATACAGTGCCCATGTGCAGAGAATGCCCTTGGGTTTCCCCCGCCCTCCACCCTATCATGTATGAGCAGCGGGGGGAGATGAAAGTTCAGCCTCATGAGTTCATCAGGCAGCTGTGCTTTATACAAGTCACTTGGGCTCCGTGGCACAAGTGCCCTGCACCAGGTGGAAAGGGAGAACCAGATAAGGATCTAAGAGGCATGAATGTCCCTCCAACTCACCCTGATGGCCTCTTGCATTGCCTGCCCATGCAGTCTTGTTTGCATGTGCAGAAGGGGTAAGTTGGACCCTACACATTGCACAGCAGTGGTACACTCTTACAATGGACTGTGGCGTGTCCATTGCGTTTAGACAAAAATAAATAAATCCAGAGTTTTATCCCTGAGTTTGAATTTGCAATTTGCAATTTACCGTGCACAGCCCAAAAGTAATCTAAATGCCATTCATCTCAGCGGGTGGACGTGCTTAAATGTCTCCCACAGAAATCAATGGGACTTGAAAGTGCTTAACCTCATACACACAAGTACTGAACCAATTGATGAGACATCCTAGACTGTCCTACTCAGGGGTGCCAACTTGAATAAAATAATGGGGGCGCCCAGGTAAGCCCTGCCCCGCATAATCGATCACAAGATACAGCACACACACACTATTTGAATGGCAATGCCTATCAACTTTTGGGGGGCCCCAGCCCCCTCAAATATTTTATAGGAGGAGGGCAAAGGACCTTGGCCCCTAGGACTTGACTCCTATGGTCCTCCTGTAATTAAAAAACATGTTCTTGGATACCCACCACCCTTTTCTTCAGATCTATGTACTTTATTTCTTATATGCTAATGATTTCTTGCAGTGGAAAAACACACATGAAAGGTTAGACTCTGGTGTGTTTTCCAGAGGCTGGATCTGTTTCATGTGCTCTAAGTATCCTGGTCAAAGTACCTAGACTAAGGGTACATAGGTGTATAGATGCTAGCAGGGACTCAAAATAAGGATTGGATATATGGGAGCAGGTTGCGCTGTGGTCTAAACCACTGAGCCTCTTGGGCTTGCCGATGGGATGGTCAGTGGTTCGAATCTGCGCAATGAGGTGAGCTCCCATTGCTCGGTCCCTGCTTCTGCCAACCTAGCAGTTCGAAAGCATGTCAAAGTGCAAGTAGAAAAATAAGTAATGCGGGGGGGGGTGTAAATGGCATTTCCGTGCGCTCTGGCTTCTGTCAGTGTTCCATTGCGCCAGAAGCGGTTTAGACATGCTGGCACATGATCTGGAAAGCTGTCTGCTGACAAACGCCAGCTCCCTTGGCCTGAAAGCGAGATGAGCGCTGCAACTCCATAGTCACCTCTGACTGACCTTAATCATCCTTTTAGCTTTTTACCTTGAAATGGTGGTGGCTGAGGCCCATTGGGATTGGTGGAGCGGAAGGCAGGGTGACGACAAGCAGGTGGAGCCAAAGACAATGACTGGCAGAGCCAGAACCAATGATAGACAGAACCAACTAAATCTAGTTCTGTCCTCCTACTCTTCCCTGCTGAGTTCCATCAGGCTAACACTAAAGGGTGCTACTTTCTGGGTTGGTTGCAAGTGAGAAGGCAGGCTAAAAGGGATGCGGGTGGCACTGTGGGTTAAACCACAGAGCCTAGGGCTTGCCAATCAGAAGGTTGGCAGTTCAAATCCCCGCGACGGGGTGAGCTCCCGTCGCTCGGTCCCTGCTCTTGCCAACCTAGCAGTTCGAAAGCACATCAAAGTGCAAGTAGATAAATAGGTACCACTCTGGCGGGATGGTAAATAGCGTTTCTGTGTGCTGCTCTGGTTCGCCAGAAGTGACTTAGTCATGCTGGCCACATGAGCTGTATGCCGTATGCCGGCTCCCTCGGCCAATAAAGCGAGATGAGCGCCGCAACCCCAGAGTCGTCTGCGACTGGAGCTAATGGTCAGGGGTCTCTTTACCTTTTTAAGAAGGCAGGCAGGTGAGGGGCTGGTGGGAGTCAGACTGAGGCCGCTGGAACAGTGCCCATTCACACTAACGGAGCAGCCTCTGCTGTTGACATAAGAGCTTTTATTAACATTATCAATTGCGCATTTTAATCTGGCAAGTGTTCATTTGCAGTATGAATATACTGAGGACCTTTGTCTGAATGCAATAAAGTGCATCGCTTCATTACAACTTGCTATAATCAATGCCGACCTAATTCCCGGCTTCCCTTCCAGAGATCAGAGCTACACACAAGGCAGTCTAACACCTTTTCTAAATGCATGTGAGCAGGCTTAATATCTCTCGTGAACACTGAAAAAATGCTTTTCCCTACAGCTGGGACTTGCAGTCTTGAAGCTCAGAGGGAGGAAAGCCAACACAAAAAACATACTGGGAAGTGGGGGAGGAATTTTGCAGAGACAAACAAAAAACCCCAAGATAGATGTGGTGAGAAGGGTTATGTCCCCCAACCTGTAATCACAGATTTCCCTCTGCAAATGCATGTCCACATTAGCACCACGAGGCCAACACAGGGCTAGGAGCATCACATTTAGCCTTAAAATGTAGTTTCATTCTGAGGTCAACCCAGAAGGCTCGGTGCTGATGTCTAGAACTTGCTTACTGGTGACTGAGAAAGTGCACCAGTGTCTCTTTTGATGTTCTACGCGGCTGCCAGTTTCTCTGTCTGTGCTTGCCAGCATTGGCAAGGTGACTGAGAATGGGAAGTCAGCAGAGGGGGAAAACAGACTGTGTTTGGGTAACCTTGCACCCAAGGGAGACTCCCAAAACACATTCCCCATCAGAACTGCCTTGGACAGTAACACAGCTTCCCCTTTTGATTCACAGTTTCTCTGTGACATTGGCAGCAGCTACACTAATCGTCAGCCTCCTATCAGATCTGTTTGTGTGCCGCACTGCCAGCCAGAGCAGACCAGGAAATGCATGGCCAAGATGCCTATCAGGATATAAGCAACATGCAACTTATTGGCACAGCTACTGTTTGTAAATGCAGCTGTGTGAGAACAGTGCAGAGGGGAGCAGAGAGACAGTCTCCCAAGGTTTTCAGGAAACGAGAACTATGTTAATATACTGGGAGCGGCCGCCGAGACCATATAACACCGGTCTTGAAAGACCTACACTGGCTCCCAGCACAATTCAAAGTGTTGGTGCTGACCTTTAAAGCCCTAAATGGCCTCGGTCCAGTATACCTGAAGGAGCGTCTCCACCCCCATTGTTCTGCCCAGACACTGATGTCCAGCGCTGAGGACCTTCTGGCGGTTCCCTCGCTGCGAGAAGCCAAGTTACAGGGAACCAAGGAGAGGGCCTTCTCGGTAGTGGCACCCACCCTGTGGAACGCCCTCCCACCAGATGTCAAAGAGAAAAATAACTGCCAAACTTTAAGAAGACATCTGAAGGCAGCCCTGTTTAGGGAGGCCCAGCCAGATGGGCGGGGTATAAATAATGAATTATTATTATTGTTGTTGTTGTTGTTGTTGTTGTTGTTGTTGTTGTTGTTATAACATATGGGCCTAAGAAGAGCCTGCTGGGTCAGATGCCTTTTCTCACTGTGGCCAGATAGATGCCTTTGGAAACGCCAATCAGGATTCGAGCATAAGAGCGCTCTTGCCAGCAACTGGTATTCAGGAGGATAGCTGCCAACGTTCATTTTGTGAAGTTGGAAGCACCCTGGATCCTGGTTTCAGTGGACCACTGTTCAGTTGGAACAGTGACACAAATCCATCAAGTTAATGCAAGAGGGATCCACATATCCCTTGGTTTAAAGGCCAAACGAGATGAAATGAATGCAATTCACAAAATTAGCATTTTAAAAAATAACATTTACAAAGTAAATAGCAGGTGAAAGGGCCCTTGATATGGAGAGGCAAGGGGCTTTAACCATAATCCAGATCAAGGAGGGAGGCACACTTGTTTGAATCCGAAGGAAACCTTCAACTGGTAGGAACGGGAGCACTTTTTCCTAAGCAAAAAGGTGCAGGGGCCCCAATCTGGCTCATGAATACAGTGGGAGACAAAGGGTTAAAGCCCCTTACTTCCTACCTGGGTTGTAATCCAGATCCACCCTCCCCTAAACCTGCTAGTAACTTTTTAAAAAATAAACTGAGTGATAGCTGTATTCCTCTTCTTTACACACCAAAAACCTAACCTAAAAGTAGATATAAAAAATATTAAAAATATGTGACATTTGCACACTTAACCACATGACAACATTATCCATTCCAACCCCAAATCTAACCGTATTTTCAGCCTCATGTGAGTCCTAATGTTTTCTTCCAGATATATTTACCTTCAAATAAAAAGTGAAGCATTGGACAGTCTATGTCTAAAGCTTTTTTAAAACACCAGAATTTGCATTCCGTTTTTACATAGCCTTGTCATACCCAGCACCTATTTTTGACCTCTATCGTCTCTATTTAACCCCATTTTGCAGCAAAACTTTATGCATCTTTACCCAGAAGTCTCCAACTACTTGTAACCAACTGAAGATGTTTGGGTGCCAGGATGACACCTGCATCTCCACCATCTGGTGATCACTGGACCTGGACTGCTTTCACAATCAGTTATATCCTATCTGAATCAGTGACCTGATTGGCCTGCAGCAGCAGCCAATCAGGCTCCTGGATGAAGTGAATCAGCAACCTGGTTGGCCTGCAGGAGCAGCCAATCAGGCTTCCGGAGGAAGTGAATCCGCAACCTGATTGGCCTACAGGAGCAGCCCGGAATTAGCCAATCACGTGGGGCCCAATGTGTAAATAATGTATATATAGCTAGACGTTTTGGGGAAAGTTTCCTTCATTGCTACTATGAGCTGAATAAAGAGCATGAAATTCACACTCGACTCTGAGTATATTTCAGGAACCAAAATGCTTTTTCTGTGCAGCCTTTCAGTTTTCAAAGCTCCTAACCCAGCTTGAGGTTGCCCTCTGAACTAGCCATATGTTTCACTGAGGATCGATCACAGTCAGTCCATCCTTTGAAACATAAGACTTGAGAGCTGTCTTGCCCCAAAATGGCAACTAGACATTCCATTTTTTTCTAACACTGCCCAAGATTTCCAAAGGAGCTGAGTCTTCTTGGATGCACTTATTTCCAACCAATTTCTTTTCATTCATTTATACTCACCCTTGCTTCTACTGTTTAAACCCCATGGAGGGCTGAAGAGCACCGGGTATCGAAACTGAAAAGGTTTTAGAGGATGGGCCTTAGTTTCACAATTAACGGGCAATTATTGTGTGCCAAGCTCTGAGTGAGCTTTCCCTTGCCTGCTCATTTAAAAGAAGCCGGGGAGGGAAGTCAATTACTAGACATAAAGAGAGATTCACTGGCAATAACTGTAATGACTTTTTATCTTCCGTTCAAACCAAAAGCATGCGTGTGCATACAAACGGAAACTTTAAAATAATGCAAGCATGTTTTATTCTTAGATTCCTCCCTCTCACTGCCTAGGCTCCCTCTGAAAAGATGAAATGAAATTGTGATGGTGTCAATATGTATGGCTATTTAAAACATATATTCAAAAAGGCCTCATTAGAATGAAAACGTTCCCTTTCTATATTCATAGTCTCTGTCCAAAAATAGGCAAGTCATTGTGAAATCTATAATCGTATCCCACTCCCCCGTGAATCTGTCTGCCCATATACCTTCTCTTTACTTTGCTGAGATGGGTAGGAATGATTGAATCGGGAGGCAAGGAAGGTAAACAGATCAGGCAAAAGATTCCTGCATTGCAGAAGGTTCGACTAGATCAGTCTTTCTCAACCTGTGGGTCCCCCGATGTTGTTGGACTACAACTCCCATCACCCCTGGCTAGCAAGGCCAGAGCTCAGGGATGATGGGAGTTGTAGTCCAACAACATCTTGGACCCACAGGTTGAGAACCGCTGGACTAGATGATCCTAGTGGTCCCTTGTAACTCAGCAATTCCACAATTCTAACTCATGCCATAATGGCTGTGGCTGATAGGAATCTTGATACATGCCTTCCTTGCGTTCTACAAACACACACACATTCAAAGGATGATGCCATCCCTGCCTCTGTCTGAAAAGAAACAACAAAAACTGTGGTTTGATTCCAAGACTCAAAAGATACAGAGAGTGGTATCAAAGTCCGCTTATTTCAGTGGGTCATACCCTGAGTATGACTTAGTTGGATGTCACCCAGAGTGCTAATAATAATAATAATTTATTTATACCCCAGCCACTCTGGGTGGCTCCCAACAGAATATTAAAAACACGATAAAACATCAAACATTAAAAACTTCCCCAAACAGAGCTGCCTTCAGATGTCTTCTAAAAGTCAAGATAGTTGTTTATTTCCTTGACATCTGATGGGAGGGCGTTCCACAGGGCAAGCGTCACTACCGAGAAGGCCCTCTGTCTGGTTCCTTGTAACCTCACTTCTCGCAGTGAGGGAACTGCCAGAAGGCCCTCGGAGCTGGACCTCAGTGGTCGGGCTGAACACTGGTATACTGGGCTGAGGCACTGGATCTGCCTCTTGGTTGGAGTGCTTAAGCTGCATTTCTTGTAATATTTGTAAATAAACTCAAATATTCCAAGACACCATAAGCCTCCAATGACCTCCTTCCAAAGGAAGACAAACCCAGGTAAGAACTGCAGCCCTAGAACTTCTTACTGCTTGGAACAGCCTTCATGCAAAGACTTTCAGATCCTCCCTCTGAATGTTGAACAGGGGGAAAGGTTGCAATTTGATTTAGTGTGATTTTCATTGTTTATATGAAATCACCATACTTGTAGCTGCTCCAAGAAAATAATTAAGAACTGTTTGATGTTGTGTGTGTGTGTGTGTTTTTTTTTAAGATGCAACCCAGACAGCATTTTCTTTGATGATCCACTGTAGACAAACATTATAATAACATGACTTAAAGAGTTTGAAAATTCAAGTAAATAACCGCAAGGATCTTTTTTAGTGGCAGGCAAAAGCTTGGCCGCGTTTCCGAAATGATGAAAGGGGAAAAAGTACTAATGGCCATTTTGGCAGGATCTGAAATGAGGGTAGGTTCCAAAATGACCACCTCTGAAGATCAGCAGAAAATGCAATTCTATCAGCAGTTTCTGGATCAGCAGAAAAACCTACATGAGAGGTATGATACGCTAGGCCCTGCCTTCTCTCTGTGTCCTCAACAAAGCCTTGGCAAAATGAAGAGCACGTACGCATTTGCAGCTAAAAATGCAGAGAGGTTGTTTTTTCACCACAGGAAAACCACTGGAAAACAGAGGGGTGGCAGGGATGTCTTCATGCAATGCGCATTACATGATTGGTTTCCCTGGAAGCTCCTCCTAACTGGGACAGGGGGTGGGCGGGTGTGGGGGATTCCCTGGTCCTGAATGGGGTAACTGTGCCCCTGATGGACCAGGTGCGCAGCCTGGGAGTCATTTTGGACTCACAGCTGTCCATGGAGGCGCAGGTTAATTCTGTGTCCAGGGCAGCTGTCTACCAGCTCCATCTGGTACGCAGGCTAAGACCCTACTTGCCCATGGAATGTCTCGCCAGAGTGGTGCATGCTCTAGTTATCTCCCGCTTGGACTACTGCAACGCGCTCTACGTGGGGCTACCTTTGAAGGTGACCCGGAAACTGCAATTAATCCAGAACGCGGGAGCTAGACTGGTGACAGGGAGTGGCCTCCGAGACCATATAACACCGGTTCTGAGAGATCTGCATTGGCTCCCAGTACGTTTCCGAGCACAATTCAAAGTGTTGGTGCTGACCTTTAAAGCCCTAAATGGCCTCGGTCCAGTATACCTGAAGGAGCGTCTCCACCCCCATCGTTCAGCCCGGGCACTGAGATCCAGTGCCGAGGGCCTTCTGGCGGTTCCCTCATTGCGAGAAGTGAGGTTACAGGGAACCAGGCAGAGGGCCTTCTCGGTAGTGGCGCCCACTCTGTGGAACACCCTCCCTTCAAATGTGAAGGAAATAAGCAGCTATCCTATCTTTAAAAGACATCTGAAGGCAGCCCTGTTCAGGGAAGTTTTTAATATTTAACGCTGTACTGTTTTTAACACTTGATTGGGAGCCGCCCAGAGTGATTTATTATTATTATTATTATTATTATTATTATTATTATTATTATTACTCCTCTTTATGAAGATGCAGTCTGTGCACATGTGCAATGACTGTCTCTACTGTACACACCTCAGCTTAACTGTGAAATGAACGATGCTTACATTTTCAAACAGGGTGGAAAATGCACCTAATAGCAGAGTTTTTCAAGAAACTATAGGATAGATACATATTGCAGCAAACTTTCTGTGTACATGGCTTCAAACACCAACAGTGGGCTTGTGATGATGCCGGAGTAAATAATAATGTGTAAACAGCCCTAAATCAGTGAGGGGGTTTTTTTGTTTTGTTTAGGGGGGAGGGGATAGCATTTATGCAACTGTAGGGTTGCCATATTTCCTGAGGTAAAAACATGAACAAAAAAAGTTGCGGGAATACAAATTATTAAATGTGTTAATACGAACTGAAGTTAAAAATATTGTAGCTGTTGGATTACGATGAAGACCAAAATGTAATTGGATTAAATAAGACTCTGGAAGCAGAATTAAACAAAATTATCGTACCTTGAAATCTAGCACGTCTAAAATGTGTAATTGGCTTTTTAACTGATTGGTATTTGAATTAGAATGGCAATTTGGTATTGATACAATGTACCATATATTGGACTTTTGTAATTGAAAATTAATTAAAAATATATTTTCAAGAAGAAAAATATTGAGCTTTTTTTAAAAACAATCACCCACTTGCCCCCCGGCCAAGCGGTCGACACCAGAGCCCAAGAAACAGCCAGACCCCAGGTTGTCTGCACCTGTGCCTGAACCCGAGCCACTCACATACACACACATTTTTTTTTAACCCTCCAAAAGCCGAATTGGCTTAAAATTGTAAAAATCCCCCCGGATGCACATGTAGGCACCTCAAAGGAGGACATGTCCAGGATTTCCCGGACATATGGCAACAGCAACTGTGTAGACAACTAAGACATTACGGTACATAGGTAGCTCCCTGTAGAGAAATTTCAAGCATCTGAACTGTCAGGATGAGCAAGAATGGCTGGTGGCACCCACACAAGAACCCCCAGGGAGGACATAGAATAAAACTAATTTTCCCAAGGCAGCTCAGAAAAATATCTTCGCGATGTCCTATGCATGTTGATTCAGAAATGCACTCCACCGAGTTCAAGAGGACTTATTGCAAGCAAAGTGGGCAGAGGATTAAGACTGCAGTCTAAAACAATTAAACCACAAATGTAATAATCGAAGAACAAAAAACAACAACAAAGGATACAAGAACAGCAAAGCAGCAACCTCAAAGGGGTTTTTTCCTCTTTGCAGTTAATGCTAACTGCACCGTTACTTGCAACATCAAAGGTACTGCTTTGCACAGATGACTAATGAACAGGCACACACAACAACCCCCCCCCCAACTATTAAGTTTTCAGGATTTGGCCCACGGGATTCCAGCAGCAGCAGCAAGCACTGTTTTCTCACAAGAGCACTCTGCATAAGCCACACATTCCTGTAATGCAGCAAAGCCCTGGACGCAGTTCAGCACACCGCACATTAGCAGAGATTAGCTTTGTGCCAACCTTTCTTAAGGAAATGCAGCAATGTTTTGACAGGTACCCAGCCAGCACGTATAGCAATCTATTAGGCAACCTTGCACATATTAGCATTTCATTGGGGGGGGGATGCCCTCCAGGTGAGGGGATGGGGAGTCGGAACAAACCTATACCACTGGCCACACGCTCTTGCAGCTCACTTAAGGAAGTTAGTTTATCCCACAATGAATCATAGGTGATTTCATTTCCCACATTCGTTTGGGCTTTCTGTCTGTGCCAGAGACAGTCATCCAATCTTAAAGCTTATAGATATTTGTCTCAGCAGCCAAGGGAAGATACGAAAGTGCACTATGCCCAGGGCTGAAACTAAGTTCCGGCACCTCTCAGCCCCTCTGCCATTATAAGAGAACAGGTAAAGGAGCCCTGGACAGTTAAGTCCAGTCAAAGGCGACTATGGGGTTGCAGCGCTCATCTCACTTTCAAGCCGAGGGAGCCGGTGTTTGTCCACAGACAGCTTTCCAGGTCATGTGGCCAGCATGACTAAACTGCATCTGCTGCAACGGGACACTGTGACAGAAGCCAGAGTGCACGGAAACGCTGTTTACCTTCCCGCCGCAGTGGTACCTATTTATCTACTTGCCTATTTGCTTGATTGGCAGGAGCTGGGACAGAGCAATGGGAGATCACTCTGTCACGGGGATTCGAACCGCCAACTTCTGATCGGCAAGCCCAAGAGGCTCAGTGGTTTAGACCACAGTGCCACCTGCGTCCCATGTATAAGAGAACAAGGGAGGCCTTCATGGAGAGTTTTGGCACCTCTTTTTCTAGAAAAATAGCACTGAGTCAGACCATTGGCTCACCCAGCTCAATACTGTCTGCAATGACTGGAGCGGCCCTACAGGATTTCATACCTCAGTCATTCCCATCCCCGCCTGGAGAGGAATCCTTAAAGGATCCTGTAAACATAAATTCAGAATGCCTTTGCTTGCCAGGAGTTTTTTTAAAAAAATATTCTTACAACCAGCAGTCTCACCAAACTATTTGTTTCCTTACTCTGCTGCTACACATACCAAACGCCAACAATATATTATACTATAACTTACACTGGTGGTGTTGTTATTATTATTTATTGAATTTATAGCCTGCCCTATACCCAGAGGTTTCAGGGTGGCTCACAGAACAAAATCAGAATATAAAACCACAAAATATATAATCAAAATAAAAACAACAACCCAATAAACCTCCCCACAAAAGAGCCACATTTTAAAAGGGTATAGGATGTCAATCTGGTCAACCAAAGGCCTGGTTAAAAAGGAATGTTTTTGCTTGGCACCTAAAGGTGTATAATGAAGGTAACAGGCGAACTTCCCTGGGGAGAGCATTCCACAGATGGGGAGCCACTGCAGAGAAGGCCCGTCAAAAGGTGAGAAATGGGACTCACTGTACTCTCCTGATCTACATCCCCAAACTGGTTTGGGCATTCACGACTCAAAGCTCAAGATAGATTCACTTTCCTAGGCATATCATTATGGGTATCCTGTGAAGAGAGAGCTTGAATACTGTAGCCAGAATAGCACCCTCTGGATATTATAAGACAATTCTCACCATCTCATTGAAAGAGGTGGGTTTGCTTAGTGTGGAGAAGGGAGGTTTAAAAGAGAAACATCAAATACCAAATACTAATATTACTATGAAAGGAACATCAGCATGCTGAAGGGTTTTGTACCTTGGCTGTCCTTTGAAAGATGGGCCCTGGGAGGCAGGAAGGAGAGGAAGACATTGCAAAATATTACCCTCTCCAGAGGACATGCTTAATGCTCCCATGGCAAGTTATCAAGTGACTCTTGTGTCACTAGCCTAAAAAGAACACCCTTTTCCAAGGCATGACATCTTATTAGTTTTCCTTTTCCTAAAGTGTAAGCAGAATCCATAGTCACTTCCCTTAACTGTTACAAAACAGTGGGTGGAGTCATAAAGATGCCCAGAAGGGCTGGCTGAAGCCTTTAAATTATTCCCAATCTTAATCTTTTAAATGTTCCCTAAGACTCTCATGGAGCATTACCAGCACAGAATGCAGATGCTGATGAGAGAGTCTACTTACATCTCCATCCACTTTCTCTCTCACTCGCTGAATGGTCAAACCAAAGGCGATCGCTATGCCTCTAGAGCCCTAGTGATCAAGCAGCCAGCAGAGGGAGGTGTCACAATGAAGGGCGTGTCACAAGGACCTCCGCAACCTAGCAACCACCAGCACTCAACTGACACTGCTCTCAACTGACACTACTAAGTTTGCTTATATGGCTTTTTATCCATGTTCAGCTTTTTACAAATATGTAAAGTGAAATCTATCCCTTTATATTCATGTTTCCATTGTTCCTGCATCTACTGAGCATTAGCTATCTAATCTACCTCTCTGCTTCTCTGGTGCAACTGCCACAAACCAAAAGGCTATGGATAGGGCCCTGTGTCTTCGACAATTCACAAAGTGATTCATTGCAGCTCAGCAGCAGCCCTCTCCTTCTTTTTAGTGTCATCCTGTATCAGTGGCATAGCGTGGGTTATCAGCACCCGGGGCAAGGCAAGTAATTTGCACCCCCTAACCCATGGATTTGTGCCCCCTAACCCGTGGATTTGCGCCCCCTAACCCGTGGATTTCCCTAACCCCCAGATGTTGCGCCCGGTGCGGCCGGCCCCCCCTGCACCCCCCACGCCACGCCACTGTCCTGTATTGCTGAACAGTGGAAAATCAGAAATCACCCCTTGCGTGTTTATTAATTTTATTACCCTCCTTCACTAGCAGGTCCCAGGGCAAGTTACAACTATCTGGAATTATTGTTGTTGTTGTTGTTATTAATTAAATTTGTATACCACCCTATGCGCACAGGTTTCAGGGCTGTTCACAAGATAAGATCACAAAATACAAATACATAATAAAAACAAAAACCCAATAACCCCATTCCCAACACATTTTAAAAGGGCATTGGATGTCAATCAGATGGACCAAATGCCTGGTTAAAAAGGAATGCTTTTGCCTGGCACCTACAGGTGTATAATGTAGGCACCAGGCAAACTTCCCTGGGAAGAGCATTCCACAGATGGGGAGCCACTGCAGAGAAGGCCCCTTCTCATGTTGCTACCCTCTGGACCTCTCAAGGAAGAGGCACACGAAGAAGGGCCTCAGAAGATGATCTCAGAGTCCAGGTAGGTTCATATGGGAGCAAGCTGTCCTTGAGGTATTGTGGTCCTGAGCCATTTAAGGCTTTATAGGTCAGAAGCAGCACTTTGAATTGGCCCGGAAACTAACTGGTAGCTATTGAAGTCGGGTTGTTACATTACAATGAAGAGAAGGGCAGAGATGCTCAGAATAAATAAATTAAAACATGCCCCCTCCTCTGTGCCATAGTGTGATTTTTTTGTCTTTAGCCTGCCTGAGAAAGGACATCACAGTGCTTGAACACCAACCTGCTTGAACACCCACATGCTTCCCTTAACAATTTGCTGTCACCACGGCTATGAATTCTTATGCCCTGAACTAGTAGTGCAAAACTTCACCACTGCCTCCTTTACGGCCCCTGGGCACAATCTAGTAGATAAAGCTAGAATGGGGGGGGGCGCCAGGGGCGCATTGGAAGATGGCCGACAATACCATCTCTCCGTCTTACACGGGGTAATTAGAGAGGCTGATATGGGAGTATGCAGCCTCCCTTGTTACCCCAGGGAATGGGGAAACACTGCCTCGCCTGCTGTTGCCATAAATCACCCCCGAGTTCGAAAGAAGGGGGTGAAGGCACTAGGCGCACAGCACCCATGGGAGACGGCTCACCCGGACGCTGTCTCTGATTGCGCGAACTGGTTGCAGGAGCTCAAAATAAACAATTAGTGAGAAGCAAATGCACATATTTCAAGTGAAGAACGGGAGTTAAGACTGCTAATTGAAGTGACCTCTGTGAAGTAGAGCCACGGGTTGGATTCAACAGGACAATAAATCAAGAAGAAGATACATCAAAGGGTCGGTATGTCGGAATGGGACTGAAAGGGGGGGAAAACTTTTCTTTTTTTCTCTATGTGATTACCTAACAACACCTCTCCAAGAAAGAATCGTTGCACAATTGACTATAAGCAGGATGATTAAAAAACTGTGTGGAAATAAATTATTAACCAAAGGTTTGCCTTATGGAGACTTGGAAAAGAATAAGGGCTTTTGGAATGACGCAGCTATAAAAAGAGAGTCGCCATGTTGGCAGGTTTTGTTGAAAGATTGATGATCGAGGAGGAGGAAGCAATGGATGTAATCATATTGGACTCCTGGCAGAACCTCCTCGGAAGATCGAGAAAGGGAGTGACAGGCCTGTGAAGATTAATGAACGGAAGGTAAAATTGTTTCTCTATGGAAGTGATGAAAGGCGGCAGCTGTCTGAATATGACTCTTGGATGAATGGAAAAACCCACACAGGATTACAAAAACATTTGTTTTCAACTTGCTTGCAGAGACTATCAGAGGCCACCAAGAAAAAGGAAAAATATATGAAAATAACAAGAAGAGATGTGGAAAACAACAAGAAAGGATTTGACAGAATTGTGAACATTATTTGGACAGAATTGTGGATATTAAAGCAGCAGCAACAAGATGATTGGATACCTTTTGGAACTTGAAATATGGGTACCCCCAACAAAAATTTAAAATTTGGCTCTGTAATTTGGAATTAATGTTCTTTGATTGGTCTGTTAATAAAAATTATTTTTTTTAATAAAAAAAAAAGATAAAGCTAGAACATTTTACGTAACTGCTTTGGAGAACTTTTTAAAAAATAAACAGTTTATAAAGCTTCTGTTATATTTAAAGGAGAGAACTTAACGACGACTCACCAAATTATAAGGCATATGTATGAACAAAACAAAGGTTACAAATGAAGTCCGATGGCAAGAAAATAAATCTTTGGAGTACAACTCCAACTCTCTCATGGGGACTGGGGATAGAATCTCACCCACAGTACTGATTGGTATAGCCTGTCATTAACCTGAATTTCTGCACTTGCAAGGTTATAAAGACAAGGCTTAAGCGTTTGTGGATAGCATGCAGGGTCTCCTGTGCCCTGCATAGGTCCTTACCTCTTAGTCAGGCTACAAAAAACAAAACAGGAATTATCCAAACTATGCAGAATATGCACCTTTCCTTATTTTTGACAATTTTTCTTATCCCAGCTTTTCTTATCCCTTGTATACATTCTTGACCCAGGTTACATGAAGCTCTGAATAAGCCTCTCTAACTTTACTCCAGGGAATAAAGTTTTGCTTTCTTAAGTTTCCACCACAAACAGAAACTTGACACTCTTCCTACTTTCACATTGCAGAGATTACTGTGCTTTAGAAAGATCAGGAGAGTAGAAATAATTTCAGATAAGGTTATCGGTTCCTGCCAAAATTCATCCACCCCAAATATTTTCCCTAATGTATTATGATCTGGAAGCGGCTGGAGTCAAGATGCAATTTTGCGCCAAGTGAAATGATAATTTTTACTCAAGTCCTATGAACTCTCGCAGCTATTGCTTCATGATTGGTTAAAGCAAGAAAAACATATCCCTCTTTCTTGGATATAATTCAGCATTATATATGCTTGCAGTCTTTCAGGCTCACAGCCAGTTATTACATCCAAAATGGCAGTCCCAATCCACAGCACCAGGGAAAACTTGAACATTTTGAAAAACATAGCAATTTCATATTCAAAAGCAAGCCAGCTCCCTTTAGGTAGACTTGAACAATAAAGAACCAGTTTGACATCAGGTGAAGATCAGGTGGGCAAAGCTTGGCCAAAATGGCCTCAACCTTGAGAGTAAATGGGGAAGTCTGATTAGACCCATGGGCCTGAGGTTCTCCAATTCTGGAGTAGAGCGTCTGACTAGGACTGGGCTTAAATCCCTGCTCAACTACAAAACTCATTTGGTCGGCTACTCTCTCGTATTCTGTTCCAGGACAATGTGATGTCTTGCAGAAACTACAACTCCCATCATTCCTGACCTTCAGCCATGTTGGCTGGGGCTGATGGGAGTTTTCACCCACCAACAAGATCTAGCAGGAACCATGTTGGTCTTTCTTGGCCTTTCATGATGCCCCAAACCAGCTGCCTGAGGCAGTTGCCTCACTCTGGCTAACAGTAGGGCCAATCTTGCCAAAATGGAAATAGTAAGGTAAAGGGACCCCTGACCACTAGGTCCAGTCGTGGCCAACTCTGGGGTTGCGGCGCTCATCTCGTTTTATTGGCCGAGGGAGCTGGTGTACAGCTTCTGGGTCATGTGGCCAGCATGACTAAGCCGCTTCTGGCGAACCAGAGCAGCGCGCGGAAACGGCGTTTACGTTCCTGCTGGAGCAGTACCTATTTATCTACTTGCACTTTGATGTGCTTTCGAACTGCTAGGTTGGCAGGAACTGGGACCGAGCAACGGGAGCTCACCCCGTCGCGTGGATTTGAACCACTGACCTTCTGATCGGCAAGTCCTAGGCTCTGTGGTTTAACCCACAGCGCCACCCGCATCCCAATATGGAAATAGTCAGGGTCTAAAGTGAAGCACAGTAGAGGAAAGGAGAAAGGCTAGGGCCCAGCTCTCCCCAAACACTCATCTCTCCTGTGAAGTGGCACAGAGATTTCTCAAGTTAACAATAAAAGCCACTGAGATGGGCTTGTTGTTTGGACTAGGGCTACTCTGAAGCATTGGCTTCCCATAGACTTTCCCGTCCTCTGTCTTTCTGCAGACAAAAGCATATAAGCAGAGAAGATCTTAGGAAATGAAAACAGCACTACAAAAAACAGGCAACTTTTTAAAGGATTTGCACGGCATCGAGACTGAAAGATTCAGAGAGAGTAGGAAGCATACGCTCTGTAGCATCAGTCACAGCAATTTTTCTGAGCGCTTATCAGTGTGCCACACAAACTGCAGAATGTGGTTCTTTGGGGCTTTAAAAAGTAATAATAAAAGACAGAGACAGAGAGGTGCTCAGCGCACTGAAAAGTTGTAATGGGTTTATAAGAGCTATTGATTAATCTGAGAGCATTAAAAGAACTTTATCCAGACTTTTAGCAGATCTTGGTCATTTCACAAAGAATAAGGGACTCAGGCACAGGCGGTATGAGTCAGCATGCTGTAAGCCAGCTGCGCTTGTGGAGGCTGAACTTACTGCACTGACATTGTCCTTCAAAACTCACAAAAGCTGCTTAAAAGGAGTGGTTTAGCAGGGACTTGCTATACTCATAACTGCATGTACCAGCTGAACCAAGAAGAACCTGGTAACTAACGATGCTTCTAGCCATTCATGTCTTCCAGGGTGCATCTCTGCACAACAACCTTGTCAGGTATTCCAAGAAAACTGTTGCATGCAGCAAACCCAGTGCTTAACTTGCCTTCAGCCAAGAGAATGTCTGTGCTGGCACATGGAAGAGCAAAGAGCAGCAAAGGCATATGTCTGCCTTGCCCAGCCCACCACCAGCTAGCCAGGGCTGGGCGATTTATCAATATATCATCCAAACCCAGTTTAAAGTCCATATGGCGATATCGGTTTCATAACTTTTGACCTGGCAATTATCACAAATCATGATGTGTGTTAGGGCTGGGCGAAATATGATCCAAAACCAGTTTGAAGTCCATTTTTGACTTGCCAGTATATCATTAATCATTACATGTGTACATATGTGTGTGTGGGGGGGGGGTGTTATGCAAAATTCACAGCGTGGGGAAAACCGTGAAGCCAGCCAATGCTTCTCTCAATTCCTGCAGCCCCTGCTAACTCTGCCAGCTCAGTTCTCCCCTGCCTCCAGGTGTGTGTGTGTGCAGCAAATCACAAGAGCAGCGTCAGCAAAAACCACGATGCGGGAAAAACTGTGAGGCCAGCCAATGCCTCTGCACAGCTCCATCCTTATTTCAGACATCATGGCATATCGGAATATTGTGATGTTTAGCTGGTGATATATCATGATGTTGAAAACCAGATATCCCCAAGCCCTGGTCAGTGCTATCAATTTGATGTCCACGGTTTATGCCTGTGCTTCTCCCTCAAAGACCCCTTCTTAGCCACTGGGGCAAACTTGAGTTGCTTATACAAATTCAGCTAGAAGTGTCTAGCCCACTGGTAGCTAAACGTGAAGGTAAAGGTACCCCTGACCATTAGGTCCAGTCGTGGCCGACTCTGGGGTTGCGGCGCTCATCTCGCTTTATTGGCCGAGGGAGCCGGCGTACAGCTTCTGGGTCATGTGGGCAGCATGACTAAGCCGCTTCTGGCGAACCAGAGCAGCGCACGGAAATGCCGTTTACCTTCCCGCTGGGGCAGTACCTATTTATCTACTTGCACTTGACGTGCTTTCAAACTGCTAGGTGGGCAGGAGCTGGGACCGAGCAACGGGAGCTCACCCTGTCACGGGGATTTGGACCGCCAACCTTCTGATCGGCAAGCCCTAGGCTCTGTGGTTTAGACCACAGCTCCACCCGTGTCCCACAGCGCCACCTGCGTCCCCACTGGTAGCTACTACCTCTGTACTAAGCCAGAAGCTATTAAGCTGCAAACCTACCACCCCATCCTCCAGAATTCCAGCAAATCCTTCTCCCCAAACCAGTCTTTTCACTGAAAGCTGTCTACTAGCCCCTATATATCCAAGTCAGAAAGCCCCATGTTTTGCCTCTCCTAGTTCCTATGACTTTTAGAGAAGGGGTTGGCCAATGGCCAATCTGCAGCTACAAGTACACCTCTTCTGACTTCCAGTCATTTAACAGTGGGAATAATAAAATGGCACATATCCCCCCCCCAAAAAAAAAATACTATTATACTGCTGCAATGAAGAAAGCTGGAGTACACGGAATCATGGATTCTGTGTGTAAGTGCAGAAAGTTCAGTTCAGGTACTCAACACAAATTCCTGGATTCGGTGTTATTTAATCCTTAAATTGTACGTCTTTTCCACCTGATTCTGCTTGGTGGATCTCAGAGCTCTAACAAAAAACAAAGTAGATTCACAAGACTTCAGAACATTTTTGGCAGGTAGCCCTCAACAGCAGAAGAGAGTCAGAATAATAAAAATTACTCAGAAAGCATAAAAAGATACTGGAGGCTTCAGCTTCTCCACTCAGCTGATATTACAGAGTTTTCCTCATCACCACTCTTAACGGTATCTGAATCATTGGTCTCTCTGTTTTAAACACCACCAGGCTGGTTTGTGAGAATGATTGACAAGAGAAGGCTGCTTAAGTTAAGCTTTTTAGTGTCGGCTGAGCAATTTGGCTGCCTTAAATGGAGGTATGGGGGCTTGGCCATTCTGCTGCGAAGACCAAAAATGGAGTGCACCAGCAAAACTCCCTTGCAGTAGTAGGTTCTGCAGCTCTGGGAAGCTCCTGCTGTGTGTATACAATGTGTGATTTCATATGAGATAATTTAGCCTCCTCCAGGTGATTACAAGGATCCCTGTGGGCTTTAGTGGCCGGGTGGCTATCAGAATTTCGACTTGCAATCTCACGTACAAAGATGATAGCACCCCTATTCCATTTATAGTCAGGCGTAATGAATTCCTCCTACTGCAATCAGCGGAGAACCAAGCAAATGCTTCACTGCTTTGTCATGCGTCCTGCTGTCACCATCACCAAAACAAAGGAAGTACACAGAGGATATAAAACCCTGAGCCCATAAACAGGGGCAACACTTGACATTTAGTCCGGCTTCGTGGTCAGCTTGACATAGTCCGTAGCACTGCAAGTTGCGGGAGCACTCTGCCTCCCCCAAACTAGAAATTAATTGGAAAGAGAAAAATAAATGGAAATGTGTTTCTATGTGCAAGGATGGATTCACTTAAGAAGTCCCAAGATCCAGAAATTAAGACAGAAGTATACTGCCAAATTTGTACAACTGCTTGGCCAACACTATTATGGGGTGTACCTTCTCTCTGACCGGGGGAATGCTATGATTCGGATTTGTGGAAGTTGGCAGCTTAATTTTATGCTAGGGCCAAGGAAATATATGATATGGCTTCTGGGTTCCTTCCAGCTCTGCTATGCGTCCATTTAAAAAGCGAATTGAACCGAGTGAGTTGGAAGGAATAATATGGCTGACTCATTGCCTGACCCTGCCATCCACCACGTCGATCTATGGCTTAAGGGTAGGTTCGGACACTAAATCAAAGATGGAGAAACTAAGGCCTGAGGCCTGAACACAGCCCCTTCCCCCAGCTCCTCTTTGTGACCCACAGTCCTCTCATTGGATGCCATCCCACACCAGGTTTGTACAACACCTTCCTCAAGTGCTTCTGCCAATTGGAAGGTCCCCTTGAATAATGCTTCTTGCTTGCCTGTGTGCGTGTTTGTGTGTGTAGACAAGTAAGTAGGTAAAAAAAAGGTCGCCCAACCCTGTGGTGAGAAATGAAGGGTGAATGGCTGGCACATCAAGTGGCAATGCGCACATCTTTCCTGAGATCAGGCAGCTAAGCAAGACATGCATCTGAAACAGGTGCCTGTTCCTGCAAAACAAAATAAAGTGCCGGCATTTTGCACATCGAAAGGCAGGAGTTGGGAAGCCTTTTTTCTCTCCCTGGATCTGGCAGGTAGGGAAAGCCAGGGGTGGGCAAGGTTAAACTGGGTTTGGATGGGGTTACACCCAAAACCAGCCAGGACCAGTCATGCTCCCTGTTCCCCTTTATCCCCTTCCTCTTTCTCCCAGCCCAGCAGGCTGCTGGAGAAAGGACAGATCACACTCGCCAGATGTTTACACTACAGTCATACCTCATGTTACGTTTGCTTCATGTTACGTTCTTTCAGGTTATGTCCCGCGGCGACCCGGAAGTACTGGAAAGGGTTACTTCAGGGTTTCGCAGCTCGCGCACAAGTGCTAAATCACGCTTCGTGCATGCGCACAAGCGCCAAATCGTGCCGCGCATCTGCGCAGATAAGGCATTTCAGGTTGCGCTTTTTTCATGTTGTGAATGGGCCTCTGGAACAGGTCCCGTTTGCAACCAGAGGTACCACTGTACTGTAAATTGCTTGCAAGGGGCTTTCAATTTCTTCTCGATCACTCCATTAGTTTCCATTCCACTCCCTTCCTTCCTCCCACCAGGCTTCCTCCACTGGCATGGAATTAGGCTGAGGGCTGTATGCAAGCTACAGGAAACACAAGTGAATTGCACCCACCCATAACACAAAAGAAGGCCTAGGTGAACTATGGTTGAGGAGGAAAGCCTTTTCCTAGCCCTGTATAATATCGAATTTTAACCTCAAATGCTAACAGGCCCCCTGGGTTAGTTTAGGACTATTTGGTTTCTTAGCAAATATAGTTTCGTATGCACTTCTGTTCATTCTCAGGTATAATCACCCAAATAAAAAATTACATTTGTCCCAGCACATTTCCTGTGTGCTAGTAACCCACTATTTCCCAACGCACAATCCATTCAAACCACACATTCTTTAAAAGGTTATCGGACTTGGTTGCCAGACCAAGCACACTCAATACCATTTTCTGAAGCCATGTGAAAGAAACAAAAAACTAATCCACCACACACAGTCTATCTATCCTTAAGCCCCATCTAAACTGTAAAGAATGTGCAACATCATCAGAGCCAAGAATGCCCTAATATGGCAGAGAGTTAAGATACCCTGAGAATTTAAGTGCTCTTTGTCAAAGCTGTGCTAATATTAGAAGTAAAGAAAAGAGATTCAACTCATTTTCCTGTACCATTCTGCAAAGATGTTGTGTTATAAACATCGTCAAGATCTTGGATGCTTGAGGCGTCGGTTGAATCTTGATCGTTGGCTACAAATCCTACTGAAGAAAGGCTAGAAATAAAGGAGTGCATCCTTTTTGCATAAATATCCCTAATATTAAAATAAGGGAGCTCGTTTGTCTTCTCCTTGGGGTCGTTGTTGCACTGGTCCACATCAATATCCTTCTGCTTCTGGTAGTATTTGGAAAACTTGTTGAAAATGATCGTGATGGGAAGAGCTACCACTAATATTCCACAGATGATGCACGTTGTGCCAATGATCTTCCCTCCAAGAGTGACCGGGTAGGTGTCTCCATAGCCAACGGTGGTCATGCTAATGGTGGCCCACCACCAGCAGATTGGGATGCTCTGCAACTCGGATGTGTCATCATCTTTTTCCACAGAGTAGACCAGGACGGAGAAAATGGAAATCCCAACAGCCAGGAACAAAAGCAGAAGTCCAACTTCATGGTAGCTGTGCCTCAAAGTAGCACCCAATGACCGCAGCCCAACAGAGTGCCTAGCCAGCTTCAGGATACGGAAGATCCTCATCAAACGCAGGATCTGGACCACTTTCCCCATGTTCTCGATGTCTTCGCTTTCCTCCTCTTTGGTGTCCACGGCCAAAGTGGCATAGAACGGAATGATGGAGACAAAGTCTATGATGTTCAGCGGGTTCTTCCAGAACTTTTTCTGACTGGGAGCAGCAGCCAACCTGATCATAAGCTCAGAGGTGAACCAGATGATGCATATGATCTCCACTATTTCCAGAATAGGGTCTTCTATCTCCCTTTCGTTGGCATCCAGCTTCTGGAATTCCGGCATGCTATGGATGCACATGGTCACAATGGATGCTAGGACCACGCTCAAGGAGGAAACGGCAATCAACTTGGCAGACAAGCAAGAGGCAGGGTTCTCCATTCTGACCCAGATGTTCTTGCGCAACTCCCCCAACCATTGCTTATCAAACTTCTCGAGCTCCTTCTCAAAGATGGACGACTCGTCGTCAGAAGAATCCAGGCTTCCGGCATTGCTTTTCTGGTCCCACTCCTTGTCTAGTCCCTCTTCTTTCCTTTCTTGGTACCTGTTGCTGCAGCAAGAGTCAAGGAAGAGCTCGTTGATTCCCCAGTACTCTATTTCCTGGCAGAAGGAGAAGACACAGAGCTCTTCCATGATGTGAAGTTTCCCTGTGTAATAAAAATTCAGCACGTAGCGGAACAAGGAAGGGTTCCGGTCAAAGTAGTATTCCTTCTCTGCAACGCTGTAGTCATCGCACAGTTCCAGAATAGCTTCTTCTGAATGGCATTTGAGCAGCTTCCCAAGTCTCGTATGGGGAAATCTGAGCAGTGTGCTTTGGCCAATGGACTGCTTAAAGCCACCCACATTCAAGTTGACAAGCTCCTCATCTTGTCCCGGCCTGTGGAAGAATTCGCCGTACACCATTTTGAATGCTGTAAGTGTTGTGGCCAGCCGGCAAGGCACATAATATTACATCGCACCTAAAAAGCAACACAAGGTACACTTAGGTAATTCAATCTCGTTTTGTTCTCATTGCAAACACTTCTCATCTCTGCTTACTGCGAGTAGTCATATTAAAGGAAACGGGGAAGAAATAAAAATCTCACATGCAGCACTAAACAATTCAGCGAGGCAAAATTAAATTACTTACAAGGTTTATTAAGTCAGAGTTATAAAGCTTGATTAAAATAAAGTCTGGTTAGCACTACCTCCCCCCGCCTCCCCCAAACACCCTGCTGTGGAGAAAAGATGGTTAATTCATTAAGCTTGTCCTGTCCTGTAGCTGAACTATATTTAAATTAATGTTCATCCTTCCAAGAATTAAAGCGTAACTCTGGTAGGCTTAACTATAATGAATCTCACAAGAAAACAATATTTAAGTCTGTAATACATTTCCCCCTGTTTATACATGCATGGCTGTGTCCTTGCAATTACCAGGTTACCAAGATCCCTTCCTATGGGGAAAGAGTGGGTGGGTGCCCCACCCCTCCATCACACACTTCCCATTAATCTGCAATGAGAAAATTTTGTGTTTGATTCATATACAGTGGTACCTCTGGTTAAGAACTTAATTCGTTCTGGAGGTCCATTTTTAACCTGAAACTGTTCTTAAGCTGAGGTACCACTTTAGCTAATGGGGCCTCCTGCTGCTGCTGCGTTGCTGGAGCATGATTTCTGTTCTCATCCTGAGGTAAAGTTCTTAACCCAAGGTACTATTTCTGGGTTAGCGGAGTCTGTAAACTGAAGCGTCTGTAACCTAAAGCGTCTGTAACCTGAGGGACCACTGTACTTTCTAAGGGGAAATAATTGTTCAAAGCATGATGAACCTACCTGGACCCCGAGATCATCTTCTGAGGCCCTCGTTTGTGTGCCTCCTCCTCGAGAGGTCTAGAGGGTGGCAACACAAGAATGGGCTCCCTGTCTGTGGGATTATCTTCCCAGGGAAGTTTGCCTGGCGCCTTCATTATACACCTTTAGGCGCCAGGCAAAAAGGTTCCTTTTTAACCAGGCCTTTTAAAGAGAGGTAGATTAGATAGCTAATGCTCAGTAGGTGCAGGAAAAACGGAAGGTTGAATATAAAGGGAAATTTTTCATTTTACATACTTGTAAAACGCTGAACATGGATTAAAAGCCATATAAGGAAACTTAGTAGTGTCAGTTGAGAGGAGTGTCAGTTGAGTGCTGGTGGTTGCTAGGTTGCGAAGGTCCTTGTGACACACCCTTCGTTGTGACACCTCCCTCTGCTGGCTCCTTGGTCACTAGGGCTCTAGAGGCATAGCCATCTCCTTTGGTTTGATCATTCATGGAGTGAGAAAGAAAGTAGATGGAGATGTAAGTAGACTTTCTCATCAGCATCTGCATTCTGTGCTGGTAACTCTCCATGAGAGTCTTAGGGAACATTTAAAAGATTAAGATCAGGAATAATTTAAATGCTTCAGCCAGCCCTTCTGGGCATCTTTATGACTCCACCCACTGTTTTGTAGCAGTGAAGGGAAGTGACTGTGGATTCTGCTTACACTTTAAGAAAAGGAAAACTAATAAGATGTCACGCCTTGGAAAAGGGCATTCTTTTTAGGCTAGTGACACAAGAGTAACTGTGGATGCTGCTTACAATTGAGGAAAAGGAAAACTAACATGTCATGCGTTCTTTTTAGGCACTTGATAACTTGCCATGAGAACATTAAGCATGCCCTCTGGAGAGGGTAATATCTTGCATTGTCTTCCTCCCCTTCCTGTCTCCCAGGACAGCCAAGGTACAAAACCCTTCAGCATGCTGATGCTCCTTCCATAGTAATATTAGCATTTGGTATTTGATGTTTCCCTTTAAACAACCCTTCTCCACACTAAGTAAACCCATCTCTTTCAATGAGATGATGAGAATTGTCTTATAATATCCAGAGGGTGCTATTCTGGCTACAGTATTCAAGCACTCTCTTCACAGGAAACCCATTATGATATGCCTAGGAAAGTGAATCCATCTTGAACTTTGAGTCGTGAATGCCCAAACCAGTTTAGGGATGTAGATCAGGAGAGTAACTGTGAGTCCCATTTCTCACATTTTAACAGGCCTTCTCTGCAGTGGCTCCCCGTCTGTGGGATGCTCTCCCCAGGGAAATTCGCCTGGCGCCTTCATTATACACCTTTAGGCACCAGGCAAAATTGTTCCTTTTTAACCAGGCCTTTGGTTGATCTGACTGGCATCCTATACCCTTTTAAAATGTGTCTCTTTTCGAGGGATGTGTTGTTGGGTTGTTGTTTTTATTCTGATTATATATGTTGTGATCTTTTCTGTGATCGTAATGATGATGATGACCATGGATCTTAAGGATATGGGAACCTGTGTGTCACAGAGCAAGCCGGTCAGTAAATCACACTGTGAAAGTTGGAGTTAACTCCTTGTTAGCAAAAACTAATTGTGCACAGCACAATGAGCACAGCAACGTAGGAAACAGTTGATGAGACTGAAGGTCCCCACTTTCCTACAGCTGCCTCCTCTCCAGGGGTTTCCCCAAGATATCAGAGACTACGTCTGCACATTGCTAATCTCTCTCCTGCCCTTTTCATGCCTCTTCTGGTTCTGGGACACCAGAGGGAAGTTGACTTCATTTTCCTCTCCTAGCCATCCTTACAGATGGGTGCCTTGGGGGAAAAGGGGATATTTGAACTTATCTGATTTTGCTACTAACCAGAAGTGATCTGAAGCCTTCTCTTAGGGTACTTGTCAGTTCCAGAAGCATTTCCTGTCGCGGCAGTTTGCGTTTACAAGCATGGCGGTACTGCATACAAGAGAGGACTGAAACAACTTTCCTGGTTTAGGCAAAGGCCAGAAAGTTTCACGTTCGGCAAAATGAGAGGATACCTGTAGGAAAGAAAGAAAAATCATTGACCATTTTGTCATCTACACATATTCCAGTAAAAGTAGGCTAGGAGCACAGGCAGGGCTGGCCCAGTGTGGTGTAGAGAGCCAGCGTGGTGTAGTGGTTAAGAGTGGTGGACTTGTAATATGGTGAACCGGGTTCACTTCCCCACTCCTCCACAAGCAGCTGCTAGGTGACCTGGGGCTAGTCACACTTCTCTGAAGTCTCTCAGCGTCACTCACCTCACAGAGTGTTTGTTGTGGGGGAGGAAGGGAAAGGAGAATGTTAGCCGCTTTGAGACTCCTTAAAAGGTAAAGGGACCCCTGACCATTAGGTCCAGCCGTGACCGACTCTGGGGTTGCGGCGCTCATCTTGCTTTATTGGTCGAGGGAGCTGCCGTACAGCTTCCGGGTCATGTGGCCAGCATGACTAAGCCTCTTCTGGTGAACCAGAGAAGCGCACGGAAAGGCTTCCCGCCGGAGCAGTACCTATTTATCTACTTGCACTTTGGCATGCTTTCGAACTGCTAGGTTGGTAGGAGCAGGGACCAAGCAACGGGAGCTCACCCCGTGGCGGGGATTCAAACCGCCGACCTTCTGATTGGCAAGTCCTAGGCTCTGTGGTTTAACCCACAGTGCCACCTGCTAAGCGGGATATCAAATCCAAACTCTTCTTCAATGTCCCACCATGGCCACACACCCCACTGCTGTAAACCCAAGTGGCCATACACCCTGTGGCACCCATTGCAGCTTGCCTCCAGGTGGCGGCAGAGGAGACACAGCAACAGGTGGGCCACGGCAGCTGCAGGGCATGGTTGTGAATGCAGGGGGCTCTCTCACTGCTGGAGCTAAGCAAGAGGCAGCAGCAAACAGCCAGCAACAGCCAGCACCCAGCAGTGGCAAGTGCCAGGTGGTGGGTGCCTGGCAGCAAATGTCCAGTGGCACACAGTGGCACCCCTAAGAGCCTGCCGCCATGTGGCAACTGCCTCGCCACTTTTTGTGGGCGAGAGGGCCAGCCCTGAGCACAGCGGGAGGGAAGAAATTAAGCGGGAGATTGATAGGCAATCAAGTGATTTAAGATGTTGTGGAAGATTTAGGTTTTGGGTGAAGGGAGATACAAAACTATGGTTTGAAGCTGGTTTGCTGTCAAACTGCAGCTTTCTGGTTTGTTTGTGCTATAGTTTGTGCCATTTGAATTCTGCAGCGAACTATGGATATTGCAAATCATGGAATGAGGGAGAATATGAGGTTCCAGCAGATTGGCTCAGTTCAGATGTCACAAACTCCATTAGGCTAAGACTTATGTATAACCAGGATGGGGAATACGTAGTTCTTCAGATACCGTTGGACTCCAACCCCAGTTACCCCTAGCCAGCATGCCCAGTGGTCAGGGGGGGTTGTAGCCAAACATCTAAAGAACCAAATGTTTTCCATCCCTACTTTAGGGGAAGGGCAGGTACAAACAGAACCAAAATTGACAATAGACTGGTCAAAGATTATTAAGCCTCCTGTTTCTTATTTAATCAAAATGGAATTAAAAGGGGTTGTGCACTAGATTTTTATCAACAGAGGAATCTGCATGCACCTTGTTAAAGCCAATTTCACTTCAGGGGATAAAAATCAGGGCTCAGCAATCTTCCACTGTACTAGGCTATGATTCATGGCTCAGATTACATTAATACCACCCATTACTCACTGTGATTACCTAGTGCAACGCATCCATTCAGTTAATTAACAGACACAGGTTTAGGCAACGTGGCAAGTTCTTTTGATTCCAAAAGCATTCCAAGCCAACTTTATCAAGAAAACACTATTCTAGATCCAAGATGGTGGCCTGTATCCATCTCTTTGTCCAAAGGTTTTTCCATTTTCATTGCTTTTCAATGGCAGCAACTCAGTTTAAGGAAGAGAAGGCTATCAGCAGCTACTAGCCATGATGGCTAGGCATTACCTCCACTGTCAGAAGCAGCAGACCCCTGAAAACCAGTGGGTGGGAATCAGAGATGGCTGTTGCACTACTTTGCTAGCTTCCAATAGGCATCTAGGTTACTGTGGGAACAGGAGGCTGGTCTAGATTGGCCACTGGCTGGATCAAGCAGGCCTCTACTTATTTTCTTGTGAAAACCTTTATTCTGAAGGTTACATGACCAGAGACCAGATATATCTGGGCTTTCTGTAACAAAATACTACATACGAATGGAAAACTCATACTCAAAACCCAGAATAGACGCATTAAAATCAATGGACTAGTTGGGCATCACCTGTAGTGACGAATGAGGTATGCAGCAGGGAATTACTAACTTAGTGGGAGAGGGTCAGGGATGAGGTGGTGGGTAATATTAGATTGAACCTACACAGTGCTGATATCCCCATTGACTGGTCCTCTCCCCTCTGGTTAAGTTGCAATGTCTCTGCTGCTGGCTGGGCTGAGCTAGCAGGAATCCACACCGAGCAAGTTGGCGTTAACTCTTTATTAGCAAAAATAGGATCTTCACGCAGGTCATGCCCCCATGAAGCAGCTGTTGACTGAAGGTCCCTGTCTCCCCACAACCGTCTATGTCTCCACCACCACTCCCCGGGCTCTGAGCCTCCTTCCCATGGAGGTTCCCCAGCAGTTTCCTCCCATCATTCCTCTGTGTCCAACCAGGCAGGGTTCCTCCTCACTGATGTTCATGAGCAATATTACTTCACTGCGACAGAGAGTCCATTTCATACACCATAAAGGATTTGGGGGGTCTGTGAAAATTCCTTAAACAGATACATACAAATAACAAAGTGAGTGTCTGCAGTCCACTAACGTACATTATTTAGATGTTGACAGATGAATGGGTTGAGTTACTACAATAATAATAGCTAACAAGACAGCTTAATAAGAAGCTGGCTGTGCTCATAATCCAACATATATATTTCTTTTCTGTATATTTTATTACCTGCGAGAACAATACGAACACTGCAGAATAGTCTGTTGTTGTAAACAAAATCTACCCTTATTTCCTTGTGGGGGACACAAGAGTCCCTATAAAGTCCTTTGTAGGTTCTCCATCAGTAGGAGAAAATAACAGAGGCCAACCAGAGAATATTGAGAAGCAAAGCAGCTAGTAAGCCTGATCTTTATAGAACTGTTGTAAGAGGGTGCTCCACTCACAAGCAGGAGAAAGGAGGAGGACCGAGAACAAAGGTGTGCCCACCCTTATATAGACATTTTTAATTGCCTTCCCTGGAGCTCAAGACCACCCCTCCATACATCATACCTATATCACAGAAGGTGTGTAACCCAAGACCACCCCCCACAAACATCATACCTACATCACAGAAAAGGCGGTCTACAACAGAAATGTGAATGTTGTTGTTTTTCCTGTCTGCCAGGTTATCTGATAATGCCTTATCTGATTGCCCTTCCTAGTAGTCTGCCCATTCCTTTGAGATGGTGATCACCCAATTCCTGAGACAATGGGAAGGTTCGCTCACCCCCTCCCTCCTTGCAGAGAAAACATTTGGTCAGTTTGGGAGTAAAAATGGTTTCAAGGCAGTCTTCCTGTGCTGCTCCAGACATGTGGTCCACATATCTATGTACGTGCTTGGTTGGTATATTTATGAACATTTATTATATATATAAGACCTTAAATTTTTTATTACGCTGTATACAATTCCCAAGAAAATCAGAATTCTACAGTTTTAACACAAATATTCTAGCCCCCTCCTTGTAGATAAAGTTGACTTTAATGAGCCATTCACTTAGAAGTGATGACCTGTTCATCCGTATTCTGTTCTGACTACACACAGCTGGCTCAGTGACTGAGCACTTCGGGAAAATTGAAAGATCGCTATCACCCTGACCTAAGGAAAGTGGGTAAGTTAAGATAGTTGGGCTTAGTTTAAAGATCACCTGGAATCTTTGCCTCTGAGCAATATGCAGGAAGCTTCCATTTGGGGGTGGAAAACTCCATAATGAGTTTTCTTGAATGGTTGTCCTTCAGTTATACGACTCTGCAGAGTGACTGTGAAAGGCAAGAATAAGCAGAGTACCTCATTATGCCTTATCAAGACCAGCCTGTTCCAGCAGTAAAATAAAATGTCTCCCTTCAGACCAGTTTTAAAGACCACTAATCTTATTTCTCAGTTACTTTCAACAATACACAGCTTCTAGTAGCGACAAACAACAACAAAATCAATGCTGCCCAACGTGAACAATAAAAGCTAGGTCCTTAAAAAGGATAGAGTTTCCAGTGACAATTGAAAATCAATGTATTTTGGCCCAACACTTTCAAGAAATTCAATTAGCATGAAATACTTTTTTCCCCTTTCCTTTTTCAGTGAGGAGTCTGATGGACCGTTCTTCTCTAGTTTATCCTCTCATCAACCACCGCATAAGGTTGGCGGCCCTCAAGTGTTACATGAACTTTTACAAGTGAGACCATAATATAGTAATATTATATTAGACTGGATTCCTGAATCCACGACAGTTCCATGAACCATGAATCTACACACCATTCTAGAACCTAAGCAAGTTGAAAATCTTATCAAAACTATCTGATACTTTCCATAAACTCATCTCTCCAAGGATTAATCTGCTATGAAACAAATGAAGATTAAGCTTCAGTCCCCCCTAATCCCATGGGGCCCCAGAAGTGACTTTAATCCACATTGCTTTTTTAAAAAAAATAATAATGGGGCTAGTAGACTCAAATCAATTTATTTTTTCTTTTATATATTTCAACAATCCCAAAGTTTGAAAGTCAGTAGCACAGGTGTTGCAGACAACCTCACTGAAGATGATGACAGTGGTTACCCAGACCTCATTGCTGGTTGCGAAGGGGCCCCCTTAACAGTTCAGGCTTCAGGACCCCCCAAAATGTAGGTCCACCACTGCATCTATCATAAGCCACCCTGGAAATTTTGAACTATGTGGTGATACAGAACTGGGGGTCTAGAAATAATTAGCTTGGCAATGCAACAGCCACCCCCACTTCTGTGTGATTTAGGGCTGCACATCAAACTTGCAACACATGCAAAGGTGCAGGGCTCGCCTAGAGAAACATGGCTGTCCAAAGCCACCCTCTCTTAATATGGTGGAAGTGAAGTCAGCTTCCAGGGCAAGAGAAAGGGTGGGTCCTAAGACAGGAAGTGCTAGGATTTTCTTTGCATCTGTCAGTGGGATGGGGACAGAGAAGCTAAACTGGAGCCAGAAGTTTGTGGTCAGTGAAATAACCTCTGTCCCAGATGTCAACCTTGAAGGAGACAGATTTTTTTACCTCATGAAGTGTGATGCCCCTTTCCTTTTAGAATTTTGACCAGATGTATTCATCTGAAGCCACACCACAATTAAGTCGTCCCAATACTAGATAGGTTTTATTCATGTCATTTCCAAGCAGAGAACGATACAGCAACGTATGCACATTTAACTCATACACATTCAACTTTGTGCATGTGGCAAAATTTCCTTGGCAATCCCACCCGCCATTGGACCCAATGAGTTTTCACTGTACACAATTTTGGCATCAGTCACAATCCCAGGAATGTCACCCTCTCCTCCATTGCGGGCTCACTGTACTTCATTAATGCCTCCACCTCCACTTCTCCAGTATCTGAACTTTCGTTTTTGAGGGATCTCTAGGATACTCTAGGAACTTTTGTTTAGAGTAGATCCACTGAAAGTTAGTGGGTCTGCTCTTGAGTAAAAATTAGTGTCTCATAGTTAAGTGTCCTGTAGCAAATGTCCTGTTTCATCATGAAGGGGGGACATTCAGAAGAATGCAGGAATTGTAAAATCACACGACGACTTCATCATTACAAAAGGAAATGTGAAAAGCCTTAGGTTGGCAAGGCAAGGCTTGTTTGCCTTCCATGTACCATAACATAACTGAAGGTTAATGGATTGGTAAGCAGTAAAATAGACAGGGGAAAATGTAGGCTAGAATAGCCTGCATAACACTGTTCATTGCATTTATATATGGGCCATTAGCTTTAATTTCCCCCCCCCAAGAGAGAAAGATTGGTCCCATAAAATTGAAAGTGTTTGAATTTGGAAAGTGCATGCCTGCAGGTTTAAAAACCAAGCGTATATTGAAAAATGCCATAAATTAATATATTTGTGATTCTTAAAATGTCTAAGATGCGTTCACATAAACAACAGCTTTTATATCTTGAAGTCAACAAAGGAGAATTTAACTGACGGGAGAAATAGCTTTAAGTCATTTGGTATAAGCAAAAGTCGTTTATTTTATGAGTTCATTATAGTGAGAGCCAACATGTCACAAGTCTGTGAGAAAATGTGCACGCATTTGCAAAGCTTTGGTTTTCTAAAATGGCGACAGAACCCCCTCAGATTTCTGCAAAAACCAAGCCCACCCCTACAAAGAATTATATGAGTTGATTATGTTTCCCTCTCAGGTGCTTCAAAATCCCAGAGATGACACCAGCGCACTTGACGTAAATTACCTTCCTGAGAGCATATTTCAGAATTAATCCATGTTACATCCATAAGACCTCAACCCTCATCAGCCTATGTTACATCTGTAAGCCCTCCTCTGAAAGGAAATTACTGAAAATGGATGAAATACAGAATTTGTTTTGCAGGGTCCTTTTTAACTGACTGCATGTGGGATAGCATTTCTTCCAAAGGCCTGCAACAGAAACCATAAACAAGGGGGAACTGCGACAAATTGTTGCATTGCGCGGTGCTCCCATTCAGGGTTCCAGCCAGCTAGCTAAGCCTTCTTTCAGAATATTCCATCCAATCACCATTCTATCACCCAGTTTTCCATCCCTTCTCCAACTGCAAGGATTCCCTTGTCAATGAGTAAGCTCAGTCCACTACTGGGCTGCATGGGGGGTTTTTTTTGGGGGGGGGGAGATGGGATTTTTCATTCCTCATTTTTCAATCTCCCCACTTTTGTACTTCTGCAAACCTTGGGATCCCCTCAAGCCTGCCGATACTCCCTGCTGTGTAGGGATGGTGATGTTTCGGCTACATAAGGATCCACACTTTGAGAACGAGTTTGCTGTTGGTATAAGGGACAGCTGCAACGATTTTTCTGCTGCTTATATCTAAACATCCCCTTATGCTTTGAGCATACAAAATGCTCTCAGCTTCCAAACTGCCCCCCCCCCCAGCCCAATGCTTAAAATTACAACCTTGGGTTGCTGCTGAGAAAGAGGGCAAATATATTTAAATAATAATAATATGATTATTACCTAGCACACAACGATGAAAAATAAATGATGCCGGATTTGTTTAATAAATGCATACACCACATAACTACTCATATATTTTATCCTAAATTTTGTTTAAAAATGAAATGTTAAGAATTAAGAAGAAGATAGGGCTTCTTTTTTAAAGCAAGCCTTAATATCTTCCTTCTTGAAAAACCCATATCTGGTTTAATTTTGAATGCTTGCCGCATGGAGAAAGAGAACAACATCATCACCATCGACGACATAAAACTGGATGAATTAAGCATTTTAAATGCCTTTAAGTTCAGTGGGAGACTTGCAGCCCAGTCTGACCTGTGTTCATGTCAGAGTAAGCGCCAATGGCATAGCTGTCATCTTTTCCCTTTTCTTGCGAGGAATCCTATTCGGAATAAGGGAATTTCCCTTAAAAAAAGGGAAACGTTGATAGCTATGGGCAATGGTCCCCAGGGGGTTAACTCCCAAGTAAACATTAACAGGATCTGGCTGTTAAAGCCACTCATTTAAACTGCTCCTATTGAAGCCAATGGGATGAAGAGTAAATAGCTCAGGAACACAATTTACACCAAGCAGGGCTTGAACTGATGGCTTCCGGGTACTTAAAAAGTCACATTCAGCCCTCACTGAGGACAATTTAAAGGAGTGGTGGAATGGCTTCATGTTCTTGTTTGACACAAGCTGCTAAAGACAAAGAGATGGCTGATGGGAATTGGAATCCAACAATACCTGGAAGACCAGCAAGTCCTAGTTTACAGCTTTATTGCCATAATAACCCATCACAAGATTTAAGCACCCCTGTCAATATATGTCCATTTGGGCTGATTAATTGCTGAAGATTGCGAGTAGTACCATAGTGAAATGCTAAATGTCCCTGCTTCGTCTACAACAGATTCGCACCCAGGTTCCTCATGGGCTAAAGTCAAGCAGCATTCGCTCACGTCCGTTCTGCAACACTTGTCATTATTGGATTGATTTTATTTTGTTGCGGAGAGAGGAGATGTGATAACCTTTTATTGAACAAGCCGTTTCAATTAAGAGCCGGCAAACTTTCTGCCCCCAAGGAATGGGCCGTGTGCTTACTTATCCCACCAAGGCTGGCTTAAAACAAACGAACAAAGAGGTATTCCTTTACATATATCCACTGCAGTTTTTCGACAGGGCGCTAGTTTATTGTTTGTTTGTTTGTTTGTTTGTTTTGCTTCTGCTTTAGCCATTTGGAGAGAGATTCCACTGAAAAGCTTCACAGGGTGATTTTCATGCGAAACTTTCCCTGGAACATCTGATCACTTCCTGAGAAAAGAGTACCAAGTTTAGGGTGCTTTTGCTAAGATTTATTTACCAAATTACACTCAGGGCAATGGAATTTGAAGGAGCAGCTGTTCTCACTGGCAACAAGGAACAGAACATCCTAAGGATGTATTTTGCTAGCAACACTTTGAATTGTGCTCAAAAACGTACTGGGGACCAGTGTAGATCCTTTAGGACCGGTGTTACATGGTCCTGGCAGCCATTCCCAGTCACCAGTCTAACTGCTGCATTCTGGATGTAGTTTCCAAGTCACCTTCAAAGGTAGCCCCACGCAGAGAGCATTTCAGTAGTCCAACTGGGAGATAACCAGAGCACTTACCACTCTGGCGAGACTGTGGGCAGGTAGTGTCTCAGCCTGCAAACTAGATGGAGCTGGTAGACAGCTGCCCTGGACACAGAACTGACCTGCGCCTCCATGGACAGCTGTGAGTCCAAAATGACTCCCAGGCTGTGCACCTGGTCCTTCAAGGGCACAGTTACCCCATTCAGGACCAGGGAGGCCCCCCACACCTGTCCACTCGCCGTGCCCCAAGAACAGTACAGTGGTACCTCAGGTTAAGAACTTAATTCATTTTGGAAGTCCGTTCTTAACCTGAAACCGTTCTTAACCTGAGGTAACACTTTAGCTAATGGGGTCTCCCGCTGCTGCCGCTGCACCACTGCTGCACGATTTCTGTTCTCATCCTGAAGCAAAGTTCTTAACCTGAGGTACTATTTCTGGGTTAGCGGAGTCTGTAACCTGAAGCGTCTGTAACCTGAGGTACCACTGTACTTTGTCTTGTCAGGATTCAACCTCAATCTGTTAACGGCCATCCATCCTCCAGCCACCTCCTAACACTCACATGGGACATTCGCTATGATATCCCTATAAACAGCCATAAAAGGTAAAGGTACCCCTGCCCGTACGGGCCATTCTTGACAGACTCTGGGGTTGTGCACCCATCTCACTTAAGAGGCCAGGGGCCAGCGCTGTCCGGAGACACTTCCGGGTCACGTGGCCAGCGTGACATCGCTGCTCTGGCGAGCCAGAGCCGCACACGGAAACGCCGTTTACCTTCCCGCTGGTAAGCGGTCCCTATTTATCTACTTGCACCCGGAGGTGCTTTCGAACTGCTAGGTTGGCAGGCGCTGGGACCGAGCAGCGGGAGCGCACCCCGCCGCAGGGATTCGAACCGCCGACCTTTCGATCGCCAAGTCCTAGGCGCTGAGGCTTTAACCCACAGCGCCACCTGCGTCCCACATAAACAGCCATGGCTTTCCCCAAAGAATTCTGGGAGCTGTAATTTGTTGAGGGTGCTGAGAGCTGCTAGGAGACCCCGATTCTCCTCACAGAAGCAAAGTTTCTGGAGTTCCCCCTACAAAGAGATGTTGGTTGCTAAACCACTCTCTGGGAACTGTAGTTCTGTGAGGGGAATTCAAGACATGCTTGTGATCTCACTGTGCACAGACTTTATGTTACAAAACAATCTCCTGACCAGCTCCCAAGAGTTACTTTGCACAAGACAGCCATGCGTGTTGCTTAGAAGGCTGTGATCACTAACTTTTGAGAATCGTTCTGTACAACTGCAACAGCCACTCTCTTCCACATCAAATATGCCGTTGGACGACGTCATGCCGCTGACACATCTTTCGGCTTCTGGAAGAAGGTACAGGGTTATAAAGACTAGGACTAGCCACCTTAGAAACAGTTTCTATTCAAATGCGATTTTGGTTTTAAACGCAGTGTAAGGTAGTCTCAACCTAACAGTTTGAAAGCACGTCAAAGTGCAAGAAGATAAATAGGTACTGCTCCGGCGGGAAGGTAAACGGTGTTTCCGTGTGCTGCTCTGGTTCGCCAGAAGCGGCTTAGTCATGCTGGCCACACGACTTGGAAGCTGTACGCCGGCTCCCTTGGCCAATAAAGTGAGATGAGCACCGCAACCCCAGAGTCGGTCACGACTGGACCTAATGGTCAGGGGTCCCTTTACCTTTAAGGTAGTCTCTATGGGAGTATATTGTATTTAATTATGGAGTATCAGAGTTCTTAGGGGGCTAACCAGGCTGGGATAGCTGGGATAGCAGGCTTGTTGGCTCTTGAATGTCTGATGTAGATTTTTTCAATTTCATTGTTTTGTATGGGACAATGACAATAAAGATTATCGTATCGTATTGTATCATATCGTCACCGATGCAGCAAATTTTAGGGGATTCACCCTATAATTAGCTTCTGAAGAATCAATAAACCCAGCAGCAGTTTATGTTCAATCAACTCCCCCCCCACACACACACACTCCAAAAAGCAACTCCTATAGTTAAAACTGAAAGCGCTATATATTGTGTGCGCTGTATATTTTACGGTACTAGGAAAGCCAATTATTAGAGTGGCCATTTTCATAGTCCAAGCCCAATTTATAATCCTGTTTAGTTTCACTCAGGATACACCGAAGTCAATTTTTTTAAAAAAGACTAAAAGCCAAAATAAATAGGGTATGTTTTAGCCTATCCCGCCCCCCCCCCCCCCATCATAGCAGTAAGGCTCCATGTGCAATTAACTGTCCGTTGGGCTTATAAGTCAGAGGATCAAACTATAAGGCTGGGGAGATCCAGCACAGTGTTGAGAAACCCAAACAGAGCCTCAATCCCCACCCCCACCCCCTTTTCAAACCTCTGTGGGATTTCTACCAATTTTTTTAAAAAAACCCAAAAACCGTTTTTGCTTCTCACTGCTGTTAATGTGTTACCACAACCAGTTTTTGGTAAGTTTTTTTAAAAAAATGATTATGATTTTCTCCCCTCCACAGTGGAACAACTCTGAAAACTAACCACCTTTTCATGTTACAGTCGGAGTTCAAAATTAGCCACGCACCAGGCACATTTTGCACCTGACATCAACCAGTAGTAACCAAATGAAGATGCCCGATATTTCCTTCATCTGGAGGTACATACCTGGGCATCACTGGATCTTGACCATTTTCAGTTACCAGTTATATTTCATCTGCACTATCGGAATGAATTTCAGGAACCAAAATGCTTTTTCTGTGCAGCCTGAGTAGGAGTGGTGAATGACGTTATAGTGAACTGCCATGACTTGTCTTCACTTACCCCCCCCCCCACTGCCCTGATCACATTTGTAAAGAATATTCTTATGTTATGAATGGTCCGTGTCACCATTAAGAAAAAGAGAGATCAGACTAGGCCAATATATATGTGGACTGTCCCTGGATCAGGTGTTTTTTCTTCTTTAAGTTCTCAAGCCTGTTAACCTAGCTCAAGGTTGTCATCTGAACTAGCCAGATGTTTAACTGAGAATCAATCACGGTCAATCCATCATTTGAAAATTAGAGTCCCAAAATGGCAGTTAGGCATTCTCTTTGGTGACTGTAACAGCTCAAAAGTTTTTCCATACAACTTTCTGGTTCCTGAAATTCATTCTGGCTGTGCAGATAAAATATCACAGGGAGAATTCTACAGGATGTGTTGCTGGTGTGTGAAAACAGTCAACAACCAGGCATAGCACCTCCAGATGGTGGGGACATCAGAGGCGCCATCCTGACAACCGGACATCTTCACCTGGTTGCAACTGGCCAATAGCCAGGTGCAAAATGCACCTTGCACCTGGCGAATTTCAAATGTTGCTTGATATGACATGAATCTATGGCACCCGCCCCCCTGAAAGAGGTACCGTATTTTTTGCTCTATAAGACGCACCAGACCACAAGACGCACCTAGTTTTTGGAGGAGGAAAACCAAGGAAAAAAATATTCTGAATCTCAGAGGCCAGAACAGCAAGAGGGATCGCTGCGCAGTGAAAGCAGCAATTCCTCTCGCTGTTCTGGCTTCTGGGATAGCTGCGCAGCCTGCATTCGCTCCATAAGACGCACACACATTTCCCCTTACTTTTTAGGAGGGAAAAAGTGAGTCTTATAGAGCAAAAAATATGGTAAGTCTGGTATAGGTCACTCCCCTCCATATTATAGGATGTGAGGGTGATTAGCAGAGGACTACTGATTTAAATCATCATCAATCTTTATTACGGTCCAGAGACCGTAGCAACCCATAAGCTTCAATAAACAAAAAATCACTAGCAACCCGTAAGCTTCAATAAACAAAACATATAAACCTACCAAGACCCTGAGATCATCTTCTGAGGCCCTTCTTCGTGTGCCTCCTCCTCGAGAGGTTCAGAGGGTGGCAACACGAGAACGGGCCTTCTCTGCAGTGGCTCCCCATCTGTGGAATGCTCTCCCCAGGGAAATTTGCTTGGCACCTTCATTAATGTTTGATGTATTATAGTATTTTAATATTCTTTTGGAAGCCGCCCAGAGTGGCTGGGGAAGCCCAGCCAGATGGGCGGGGTATAAATAAAAAATTATTATTATTATTATTATTATTATTATTATTATTATTATTATCATCATCATTATTATTATTATTATTATTATTATTATTATTATACACCTTTAGGTGCCAGGCAAAAACCTTCCTTTTTAACCAGGCCTTTGGCTGACCTAATCAATATCCTACACCCTTTAAAATTTGGCTCTTTTTTGGGGAGGGGTATTATTAGATTTTTATTTTTATTTTATATATTGTGGGGTTTTTTGTGAACCGCCCTGAGATCTCCGGGTATAGGGCGGTATATAAATTCAATAAATGAAATGAAATGAAGGAGACTCCTTTAATACCTAGTGCTTTGGTTATATCTCTTCCCCCTTTTGATTCACTGAGAGCGCTTCGCCCAGCCTCAACCCCTCTGCCAATGCAGAATAACAGCACCTTGTACAGTGGTGCCTCGCAAGACGAAATTAATCCGTTCCGTGAGGCTCTTCGTATAGTGGTTTTTTCGTCTTGCGAAGCAAGCCCATTGACAGCTTAGCGGATTAGCGCTATTAGCGGTTTAGCGGCTTTTAGCGGATCAGCTGATAAGCAGCTTAGGGCTTAGGAAAAGGGGGGGGGGGAAGGGGGAAAAACCCCGCAGGAACTCGCTAGACATTTTCGTCTTGCGAAGCAAGCCCATAGGGAAATTCATTTTGCGAAGCGCCTCCAAAACGGAAAACCCTTTCGTCTAGCGGGTTTTCCGTCTTGCGAGGCGTTCGTCTTGCGGGGCACCACTGTACTCTGACATTGCATGTTCTGCCTACAGCCAGGCAGCAGCACAAAAGAATAGGTTGGTTCTACACCAGCCGAATGCTGATGGGCAAGCAGCCTTTGGAATCCACATACCGCAGCTCGGTTGCATAACTGAGTGCTAATGGTATGGTGCTCGGTTTTTTCCTTTCTTTCTTAAAAAGGCCAAACCACAGGAACCAGGAATCAAAGGTCTACTCAGCTAGATTCAGGAGCCACACTATTGCTTGGGTGCCTTGCGGCAAGCTGTCATGGATTTGGAAATAATAATAATAATATTTTAAAAACCCACCACAATGGATGCATCTTGTAATAGTCTGGTACCATGTTGAAGTGACGGCAGTGAACAGTACAGACAGCTCAGGACGTTTTAATAGGGTTTAGCCAGGGTGGGGTGGGGGAAAGGTGTGTGTTTGTTTTCCCAGTGAACATAAAACATGGCACAATATCAATAAGGCTGATAATGGACGTCGCAATAAGCTGTCTGATCCGCAGGTCAAGTGGCCCATTAACAGGAATCTTTTTGCACTGAGATGCAAACCTCTCTAGAGCTAACTAAACAAGCAAACCGGAGTCACTCATTTCCATGTGCTTTAACACCCTACTATCATGTAAGACCTCCTTCATGGATCACTGCCTTGTCACGGTGAAGGGGCTTGAATAACTCCAAGAAGTTATGAGCTATGCCGTGCAGGGCCACCCAAGGTCATAGGTGAGAGTGTGAGAGTGGATTGAAGACTTATACAAACTCGCAACATATGAACAACTTGCATATAAATGCAGACTTGCCATGGGCAAATTCAATGATATGTGGAATCCATTCTTTCAAATACTGTAATAGGTTAAGGTCTGGTGAAGTACAATAACAACTTTGTAAACCGTATAGTGGTACCTCAAGTACCTCAGGTTAAGAACTTAATTCGTTCTGGAGGTCCGTTCTTAATCTGAAACTGTTCTTAACCTGAAGCACCACTTTAGCTAATGGGGCCTCCTGCTGCTGTCGCGCCGCCGGAGCACAATTTCTGTTCTCATCCTGAAGCAAAGTTCTTAACCCAAGGTAATATTTCTGGGTTGGCGGAGTCTGTAACCTGAAGCGTATGTAACCCGAGGTACCACTGCATACAGTTTTGGGTGTTTCCCCTCCTCCCCTTTACTTTCCATTATATATGGGTGCTGTTTCTCTTTTTCTGTCTTTTATTCACATCTCACCACATTTAGTGCACATATAATTATGTACTTTTTAAATAAAGATGTTGGGGGGAAGGTGGGAAGGTTTCAAACACCAATTTCCATTTTGAGGAGCCATCATATCATCGGTTACTGTGCTCGGCAGAAGCAGAAACGTGTGAAGCTCTCTTGTCTTATTCGTTGTTTTCTATGAGGTCTGGATCATGGCCAGGAAACTGACCAACCCCATATTACGGCACTTCCTAAGTGACATTGAATTGGCCATTATTACTTTTCACTGCTCTAGAAGATTTAGTTCAATAATTAGGATTACCTTGAGGGCTAAGTGCCAATTATTCGCCGGGTCTTCCAAATGTGCTTTTCCTTCTTCCATGTTGACATGTCCTTGGAACAGTCAGTGTGGGAATGTTCCCTGATATAGGACCACTCTGCCTCTCCACAGGGTCAAGGCAGGACAAATTCTGACCTCTGGTTTATAAATTTGCCTCCAGAGAATTACTTTTAATTTTAACCAGGCATTCTTGTTTCTTAAGCTTTCCTACTGTTTCGTGGGGAAGCCCTGGTTTTGGAGACTGGAAGCCTCTTTGTTGCTTATTGCTAACGATTACAGATACAGTGGTACCTCTGGTTACGTACTTAATTCGTTCCGGAGGTCCGTTCTTAACCTGAAACTGTTCTTAACCTGAAGCACCACTTTAGCTAATGGGGTCTCCCGCTGCTGCCGTGGCACCGCCACACGATTTCTGTTCTCATCCTGAAGCAAAGTTCTTAACCCAAGGTACTATTTCTGGGTTAGTGGAGTCTGTAACCTGAAGCGTATGTAACCTGAGGTACCACTGTACCCTATTTAGACTACTATGGATATAGCAAGAAAAGGAGAAAGGAAGAAGAGGCTATATAGCTCAGTGGTTGGAGCATCTGCCTTGGAATCAGAAAGTTTCAGGTTCAATCTCAGATAGTGAAAGACGCTGTGTCTGAAAGCTAGAGAGCTGCTCTCTGTCACTGCAAACCAGTGTTTCCCAAACGTGGGTCTCCATCTGCTTTTGGACTATGATTCCCACCATCCCTGACCACTGGTCCTGCTAGCTAGGGATGATGGGAGTTGTAGTCCAAAAACAGCTGGAGACCCAAGTTTGGGAAACACTAGTGTAAACAGTACTGAGTTGCATGGAAGTTTGTCTGATTCAGCAAAAGTACTTCCTTACACATAACCTCACTTTAAAAAGAACCTTATCAGTCATAAATTTCACATGCCCAGCAACAGGGACGATTTCAGCAAGATCTATTGATTCACAATGCCAGGTCATCCTCTTTTATTATTCCCATATGTACAAGTCAAAACCAGGTGAGGGTAGCCAGTGGGCCTCGAACCCTTGGTGAGTTGGGAACTTCCCCTGCATGCAAAGACAGGCTCCAGCGGATTGAGCAGACAAGACCAACAGTGGGTCCAAAGGTCAAGAAGGAGGTTTCTGCATGTGCTGGAGGGGGAAGAGAGGGGCAGATGGGTCCAAAGTTCAAGAAGGAGGTTTCTGCATGTGCTGGAGGGGGAAGAGAGGGGCAGATGGGTCCAAAGTTCAAGAAGGAGGTTTCTGCATGTGCTGGAGGGGGAAGAGAGGGGCAGATGGGGCTGGTCCACCTGGGAAGCCAGCCCAACCAGGGGAAGGAAAACTCTGGTACTAAACCTCAGCTGCCTTGTGGGATATGTTCAGGAGAAGAACAGGCTAAGGAGTAAACCCTACACACAGCCTTCTAGCTGTTAAGTCCACCAGCCCTTGTCATATGGGATCTTGAGTGGTGACGTCTAGCTAGAATGTAGTTTCAGCCCAATTCCTTTGAGAACTTTTGAGTAAATACGCACAGGACTGGACTGTAAGGTAAAGGTAAAGGGACCCCTGACCATTAGGTCCAGTCGTGACTGACTCTGGGGTTGCGGCGCTCATCTCGCTTTATTGGCCGAGGGAGCCGGCGTACAGCTTCCGGGTCATGTGGCCAGCATGACTAAGCCGCTTCTGGCGAACCAGAGCAGCGCACGGAAATGCCGTTTACCTTCCCGCCGGAGCGGTCCCTATTTATCCACTTGCACTCTGACGTGCTTTCGAACTGCTAGGTTGGCAGGAGCAGGGACCGAGCAACGGGAGCTCACCCCATCACGGGGATTTGAACCACCAACCTTCTGATCGGCAAGTCCTAGGCTCAGTGGTTTAACCCACAGCGCCACCCGCGTCTCGTTGGACTGGACTGTATCTCGCCACAAATGTCTGGAAGGCAAATCACAAGATATCATGAAATCCTATCATGAGACCCAGTACGGTCCAGCAGTTGGGCTCAGATCTGGGAGAGAAGGGTTTGAATCCCCACCCAGCCATGAAATTTATTGGGTGTCTTTGGAACAGCCTCTCCCACCTCACAGGGTTGTTGTAAGGACAAAGTGGGTAGCGGAAGAATGAGTTCAGGCCACCATGAGCCACTTGGAGGAAAAGTGGATTATAAATGTAAAATACCACAGCGCATTCAGAGTTATCCATTGGTCATTTGGCAATCTCTCCCATTAGACCCTCACTTTGAAGTCCTTTGCTCTTCATAAAGGACACCGCTAAAATATTATAAGCTCTGGAATTTTGCAAGAGAATTGCCCTGGATACCCACCGCATCCAAGAGAGAGACACCCGGCAAGTACTCCCACCCAAAACATACTTTCTTAGGGTCATTCCTACGTTAATGATGCCTTTCTTCTAATGTATTTTGCCGGGGAACGTTCATTTCTAACTCAAAGCAACCACAGTGTGCAAGGGAGGGAGCAATCGGGAGAGATCATTCCATCCGTGACGTTTTCCCATTAAATCACACACCCCACCAAGATACTATTTGTTTTCTGAAAGCATACTCGCTGCAAAATTGCTCCAGATTCCCCCCCCCCCTCAAGCAAACACACACACACCATGCCAGCTTCTTTTAACAAGAAAGAACGTGCTTGCACCAAGAACGTCTGCAAACACACACACACACAACTAAGCGAACCTGGCTGTTCTCCTCCTGCAGGCCCCTCAGCTCCTTCCGACACTTTTGCTGACAAACCGGACCACATTCTCAGCAAAGTAGTGCAACCCAGCATCGCTCCTTGCCAGTCCTGCTCTGCGTGAACGCTAGCCAAGGGCTGGAGAAAGAGATGATTTCACACTAATGGGTTACTGTAATACAGTAAAAATTCCACAGCCGGGGTGGGGGGTGGAATTAATGAAGACAAAACCCCCAGTGGCGAACTTCTCTGGTTCTCTTCCCCTCTCCTGTTCTTAAGAAACGCGTTCACACCCTTGTTCTCTGCAAAAGAAGTCTAGAAAACCCCTCTTGGATTTAGAATCCTTCCCCCACAAAGACGCTTGAAAACGGTTCCTGTCTACACATATGGTGTGTGGTTGTGCGTGGAGGGGGGAGTTCATCGTCTGTTAATGGCAATTACTGTTGAATGTGCACATTTAAATCAAGTTGCGGGTTCACTTCACTACAAACTCAGTTCTTGGTTTTTATTAAAGATTTTCTTGTGTTACGAAACAGCCAACTAAACCAGGAAAAGTACATATAGGCAGTGCTTTTTTTCTTTAAAAAAAACCATGTTTAGGGGCACTCTCAATTTCCTATTCATATTGAAATACTGCCCCTCAATGAGGCCAAATTTTGATTCACAAAATGTTTAGGGGTATGCGTACCCCCAGGGAGAAAAGCACTGCATATAGGGTCTCCACTTTTGATTCACTGAGTCTTTTTCACCATTTAGTTACGTTTGATATGAGACACTATTGTCATAGACATGCGATTGAGGGGAAAGAGAGGGGAGAGAAGGAGATATCAGGAGTGAATATAGCCCACCGGTTCCAAAACGTATGGGAAACTGCCCTACTAGAAAAGTTAACCAACAAACTTGGGACAAGCAAAGGAGGATGCCTTCACCATGGTGGGTCTCCCCTTTATCACACACACACAGCACAACAAGACAATGGCCTATTCCCAGCCCCTCCCCAGCATATAAATCAATGTGGCTAATCTGACTCAACAATCCAACCCCCAATCACTCATACAAACACAATCCACACTGCAACCAACCAAAGGCTACAAACTCAAGTTTTTGTCACTGTACAGCTACAGCCAATCGCTTCTTGGCAAGTGTACCTGCACAAGACTGACATTTCCGTTAGCCAGGTTCACATTCTTTACATACTACACTGCAAGTAAAGGTAAAGGATCCCTGGACAGTTAAGTCCAGTCAAAGGCAACTATGGGGTTGCGGTGCTCATCTGGCTTTCAGGCGGAGGGAGCCGGCATTTGTCCACAGATAGCTTTCCGGGTCCTGTGGCCAGCAGGAATAAACTGCTTCTGGCACAATGGGAAACCGTGATGGAAACCAGAGTGCACAGAAACGCCATGTACCTTCCCGCCACAGCAGTACCTATTTATCTACTTGCACTGGTGTGCTTTGAACTGCTAGGTTGGCAGGAGCTGGGACAGAGCAATGGGAACTCACCCTGGGGATTCGAACTGCCAACCTTCTGATCAGCAAGCCCAAGAGGCTCAGTGGTTTAGACCACAGTGCCACCCGCATCCCTCCAAAATACATTTACCTTACATTTACCTTAATGCATTGTAAGGTAAAGCAACAAAGGGTTTGCACCACTAGAAATAACTTCCTGATGGGATGAGCCTCTCAGTTGTAGAACAGGCTGCCCTGATTGTGGTTTTTAAGCAAATGCTGAAGGCTACCTATCAAGAGATACTGTGGCTATGGATTTCCTATGTGGACAGTGGGATGCACTTGGGTCTCTGAGGAGCCCTTCTCTTGTTTTAATTGTAACCTAGAAATATAATGCATGAAACAATTAAGATAGCACAAAAAATAAAAGGGAGAAGAGAAAGAACTAGCTGACTACATCAATGCCTAAAGCATCCCAACTGAAAGAGGGTTCACATCAATTCTCTTCTACAGGGTGCTGCTGCACAGTTCAACTTTTGGAAGATGATTTTCGGCTTCTTCTTGGTTTTGTTACAGAAACTTAACTTGATTATTATTACAGTGGTACCTCACGTTACAGGGACGCAGGTGGTGCTGTGGGTTAAACCACAGAGCCTAGGGCTTGCCGATCAGAAGGTCAGCGGTTCGAATCCCCGTGATGGGGTGAGCTCCCGTTGCTCGGTCCCTGCTCCTGCCAACCTAGCAGTTCGAAAGCACATCAAAGTGCAAGTAGATAAATAGGTACTGCTCCGGTGGGAAGGTAAACAGTGTTTCCGTGCGCTGCTCTGGTTTGCCAGAAGCGGCTTAGTCATGCCGGCCACATGACCCAGAAGCTGTACACCAGCTTCCTCGGCCAGTAAAGCAAGATGAGCGCCGCAACCCCAGAGTCATCTGCGACTGGACCTAATAGTCAGGGGTCCCTTTACCTTTTAACACGTGTTACAGACAGGATCCATTCCAAAGGCCCGTCTGTAACGTGAAATGCCCACAACTCGAAGCGCAGTGTCTGCGCAGGTGCATGACGCAATTTGGAGCTTCTGTGTATGTGCGAGTGGTGAAACTCGGAAGTAACCCGTTCCGGTACTTCCGGGTTGCCGCAGGACGTAACGCGAAAAGACGTGACATGAAGCAGACGCAACACGAGGCATGACTGTATATTTTTTAGGAGGAAAGATTAAACAAGAGTGTTGTGAAGCCTGACCAAAAATAACCAAAGCCAAGTTAAATAGTTGCTTCCAAATATTTTTGTAATATCTGATGAAAAAACAAAAGAGAAGGGAGAACGCTGATCAGGTCACTAATGGGATAAGAAGGAGCCAGCTTCCACTGTCCCTTTAAAACACACTTAGGAAATTGAAAGGCATTTTAAAAAGACAATTAATGCACCTTGATTTTGAGAAATAAATCCATTTTGAGTGCAGTAATACCATTACCATCCAATGTACCATAGTACACTAATACTTCAAAGAAAATTAACCTAGACTACTATTAAAATCTGTATTCTGGAAAGATGGGGTGGATCTCTGCAGTATGGGCTTCCAGGTGACCATTGTTTTATTATTATTATTATTTCAGCATTTGTCATGATTTGTTTGCACAAAGTTTGGGGAGAGCTTAGACAAAGCCAGCTATTTATCAAGCATTCATCCCAATTTGTTTGCAAAGGAAGTTAGATGGCATTGTGTCAAAGCAAGCGTTTTTGAGTCCCTTTTCCAATCACGTTCCTTATCACAAATAGTCTGGGGTGTGTTTGTTCCTTTGGAGTGGGGGATGTGTTATACAAGAGGATCAACACAGCATTTAATTGCCCAACTTGAATTGAACAATATATTGATTGCATCTCATCCTAAAATAGCAGTAGCCTGGAAGCACCCACATTTTAAGGAACATCTCCCTTGCAGATGGCAAACCTTGAGTTGCAGGACTGCCAAGATCAGCAGAATGTGACCCGTGTTGAAACATAACTGTTTCTCCTGCTCCGGAAGGCATGACCTGAACCAATGGATTCAAGTTACAAGAAAGGAGATTGCAACTAAACATCAGAAAGAACTTTCTGACAGTAAGAGCTGTTCGACAGAGGAATGGACTCCCTCAGAAGGTGACAGACTCTCCTTCCTTGGTGGTTTTTAAGAAGAGCTTGATTGGCCATCTGCCATGGATGCTTGAACTGAGATTCCTGCATTGCAGAGGGTTGGAGTAGATGACCCATAGAGGACCCGACTCTGCAATTCTCTAAGTCTCAAAGAGTTTGTCATTCCCCTTACTAAGCACACAGAGACACAGAGTCCAATCTGATGCAGTTTCATGCTAAAAAAAACAAACACATTCCCTAGTAAAAGACCAAAATTACTACAGTACTTTAAAGTAGAAAACCAAGTTCTGTATCTGAGACATCCCCCATAGAATTACACAACATTCACATTTCAAAGAGAAAAAGTCACTCCATTTCAAAGGGGAGAAACGATTCCAAGTCAATCTCAGCAAAACACCCACCCTTAAAACACACACACAATCCATGAGGCTTCACTCTTCTGAAAGGACATGCACGGAGCATGAGAAGCTGAGCTAGAGCTCAGCCCTGGAAATCTGTTCGTCGGCTTCATGCGAGATACCCAGGCTGCAATCCTAACCACGTCTACTCAGAAGCAAGCCCCACTGAATTCAAACTGCAGGCTTAGCTAGTACTTGCACATTCCACCTGCAGCCTAGATGGCAAGGTCACCGCCTCTGAGCGTGTGCAGGGTGCCTTCCCTTCTCAAAAGAAGCACAGCTCGCCCTGACACAACCCCTAAACTGCAGGGCTGAGTTTCCACAACAGTGTCCCCTATGGGACCCTCTGGCGCTGCAAATAAGAAACGGAGCGGCGCTCTCAGTTTTACGCAAGGTGTGGGGGGGGGCGGGATGGTGCTCTACAAGTTTAATAAGTTAATAATAATAATAATAATAATAATAATAATAAGGTACGGGGGAGCCCGAAGAGAGTGGGGGGGCATTGTTCTTCCCAGTCCCTTTTACGTGAACTGAAAACTTGGGGGACGCAAAGACAGGCGGAGAGGATGTAGCGAAGTTTCTTTTGCGCGCACGAAGCAAAGGCTGGAGAGGCAAAGCGAGGCGACCCCAGGGAAAGTTTGCGGGGAAAAGGCGGACCCAAACGAAGGCAAATGGGAGCCGAAGGGGGCGGAGAAGAAGAGGGACCCCCCTCCCTGACCCTCTGCACCGCGATGGGGAGGGGAAATACCTGGCACTGGAAGCGTGGCGCGCGGGATAAGGGAGCTGCTCCGTGGAGCAGCTGTCGGCGCGCGTGGCGAGTCCCCAGGACGCAGCGCGGCTTTGGCAGGCGCTCGCCGGCAGCCCCGCAGCAGCGGCAGGAGGAGGAGACACAGAAGAAGGGCGGTCCTTCGGCCTCCCGGCTTCCCCCCCACCGTCTCCTGCAAGCCCCACATTGCGGGGAAGGAGGCGCGCACGGGATGCTCGCTGCGGGCGCCCGGACCGATGAGGAAGGCCACGCGAGATGCTTGCCCGGAGAGAGAGGGAGAGAAAGGGCAGAGGTGGCAAAAATGTAACGCGTCGCGCTGCGCATCGTGACGACGCAGGAGTCAAGTCCCACAGAAGTCCAGTGCTCCGAAGTTAAGCTGCATCCTGTACGTTTAGAGCACGAGACTTTCTCTCTCTCTCTCTTTTAAAGGAACTTTAGTTCCCCCCCCGCAATGCTACAATTCCCAGCACCCTTTAAAAAACTACAGTTTCCAGGATTCCTGGGGAGGGGGGAGGATAGGCTGTAGTTATTGCGCAGGATTTAGGGTTCCCCCACAGAAATTGATGAGCCAAGGGGGCCTTAAGTAATAACAGCAACTTATATTTATATGGGTACCTACTCAAAATGGAGGGGGGGGGAGAGATTTGGTGCTGGTTCAAGGCACCATATTACCAAAGTTGGCCCCTACAGCATAGGAGCCAATTCCTAGGGGCTGAGGTTCCCCCCCCCCATAAATTATTTGAGGGGGCCAAGCCCCCCCCCCCAAGTTGATGAGCATTGCCATCCATATTATGCATGTGTGGTGCATCTTGTGATTGATTATGTGGAGTGGGGCTCCCCCCCCCCATAATCTACTCAAGTTGGCCCCCCTGCCTTGTGCCCATTGTCATTCCTGACTAACAGTTGTGCTGAACTGGGTGTGTGGTTGGTGGAAGCTGGAGTCCCCATCATATTGCCTGGTGGAGGACCACAGATTTCACCCATCCCTACCTTAGGCCACGTTAAGGGACGCGGGTGGCGCTGTGGGTTAAACCACAGAGCCTAGGACTTGCCAATCAGAAGGTCGGCGGTTCGAATCCCCGCGACGGGGTGAGCTCCCGTTGCTCGGTCCCTGCTCCTGCCAACCTAGCAGTTCGAAAGCACATCAAAGTGTAAGTAGATAAATAGGTACCGCTCCGGCGGGAAGGCAAACAGCGTTTCCATGCGCTGCTCTGGTTCTCCAGAAGCGGCTTAGTCATGCTGGCCACATGACCCGGAAGCTATATGCCGGCTCCCTCGGCCAATAAACCAAGATGAGCGCCGCAACCCCAGAGTCGGCCACGACTGGACCTAATGGTCAGGGGTCCCTTTACCTTTACTTTACCTTTACCTTAGGCCATACTTCCTTCAACCTCTGGGGATGCTATTTTCCCCTGTGGCAATACCTATAGCCCACAATCGTGCTTTGGCAAGCTGGGGGAACCGCTCATTGGCAATGAAGGAGAGTGGGGGTAAGGCAGCAATGTGCCACTTGTCACTGAGCGGTTCCTTGGCTTGCCAAATCAAGATTATAGACTAGAGGCATCATCACAGGGGGAAATAGCTCTGGAAATTTACCTAGCAGTGCTTCAGGAGGATGGAAACCTGGAATCAATAATTCCGTGCAGGCAAGTGGTGCTGATCAGAGAGAGAGATGAGAGTCCTTGTGTATTGAGAGCGTTTAGTCACATTCCCACTCTGCTCTCATGAATAATGGAAACATTTCCTTCCCCCTTCTTTTGTATCTGGATGAGGGAGTGCACATAAAATGCCGAACTCTTCCAGACTCTCCACTTCCCTGGAGAAGATGCATTACCCAGTTCAGGCAGATGTCCTACAGATACACTTGTCTGAGTCCCTCTGAACTCTGTGGGGCTTGCTTTTGAGGAGACACATGTAAGCTGTCTTGTGGATGGGACAGCATTGTTGTTGTCAATTTGATTTATTATCCGTCCTTCACTATAAGGTCCCGGAGCAGGTCGCGACAACAATGCAGCAACTTACGCAACATCTCTGTAGTGTTTGCTCTGTCAACAAATGCATAAAGAGGCAGACGAGGAAGGCAAGTATATATGCCTATACGGCACAGCCAGCCTCAAAATTCCCAGCTTTGGGAATCGGCTACAGCGCCGCACCCCAGTTTTTCTAGACGAAGGGCCAAGCTAGGCATAACTGCTATTCCCACCTTTATCCCTTGCACATCTGTTTTTAAAACCATATTAAACAGTACCAATGGATGCTTTCCTCCCATTGCAAAAGGGACGTGTGAGGGCAAAAAAAGAGAAAAAAGTAAAGGACCCCTGGACGTTTAAGACCAGTCAAAGGCGACTATGCAGTTGCGGAGCTCATCTCGCTTCAGGCCGAGGGAGCCGGCATTTGTCCACAGACAGATTTCCAAGTTATGTGGCCAGCATGACAAAACCGTTTCTCGTGCAACGGAACATTGTGACAGAAGCCAGAGCACACAGAAATGTTGTTTACCTTCCCGCCGCAGCGGTACCTATTTATCTACTTGCACTGGCATGCTTTAGAACTGCTAGGTTGGCAGAAGCTGGGACAGAGCAACGGGAGTGCACCTGGTCATGGGGATTCGAACTGCTGACCTTCCGATCAGCAAGCCCAAGAGGCTCAGTGGTTTAGACCAAAGTGCCACCCACTTTAAAGCCCACCACCATGAGGTCTCAAATTTCAGCTGTGTTCTGTGCAGTGCCAACCCCTCACCTTCCACCTCAGAGTTGTGGTACTCTTGAGGCTCTGCACCTCATGCAGCCAAACTGGTCAGTCACACTCCCCTAAATCTGCCTTTGTCATATTCCAGATCAGGTCCTTCCTCTTATGCCATCTTTTTTCTTAACAATTATTTCAGTCACAGACCAGTTCCAGCCCACAGACAATATCAAGGAAGTCATAAAACACCATAGGGATAGATTTGTATTTGCAATTAGGTATAACAGGGACAATACAGATATAGCAACAGTTAAAAAATATATAAATTAAAACTTAGTCAGTAACATATAACCTAAAATTATCATTTAAAACTTTAATCATTATGATAGCACAGCTTGTTCCCTAAGTTTTATGGCAATCGCACAGAATTTGGCTACCCTTAACATGATCTCAGGGACGCAGGTGGCGCTGTGGGTTAAAGCCTCAGCGCCTAGGGCTTGCCGATCGAAAGGTCGGCGGTTCGAATCCCTGCGGCGGGGTGCGCTCCCGCTGCTCGGTCCCAGCGCCTGTCAACCTAGCAGTTCGAAAGCACCTCCGGGTGCAAGTAGATAAATAGGGACCGCTTACCAGCGGGAAGGTAAACGGCGTTTCCGTGTGCGGCTCTGGCTCGCCAGAGCAGCGATGTCATGCTGGCCACGTGACCCGGAAGTGTCTCCGGACAGCGCTGGCCCCTGGCCTCTTAAGTGAGATGGGCGCACAACCCCAGAGTCTGTCAAGACTGGCCCGTACAGGCAGGGGTACCTTTACCTTTACCTTTAACATGATCTCAGGATCCTTGTCCTCTAACAGGGATTTTAGACATTGAAGTTTTTTCTTAACAATAACAACAACAGCATCAACAATAATTTATTGTTTATATGCCACCCATGTGACTAGATTGCACTCTGGTCAGCTCCCAACAAATTAATCACATTAAGCACAGTAAAACATCAAACATTAAAAACTTCCCTATACTGCTGTAAGAAAATAAAGTAGATTAGCTAAGATGTATAAATCCAAATCAGATACGTGTAAGGAAACTGAAGGAACACTTTTTCACATGTGGTGGGCATGCAAAAAAGTTAAAGGATATTGAGAAATGATTTACAATGAGATGAAAAAAAATGTTTAAATCAACTATTCCCCTCCCCCCCCCAAAAAAAAACCCCAGAGGCATTCTTTTCAGGAATGGTTCAGACAGAGGTACCCAGGAGTAGAAATATATATATATATCAATGCGACAACAGCAGCTTGGATCCTGTTAGCCCCAAAATGGAAAGTGGGTGAGGACACTAATAAGGAGGATGGGCAACTTAAGACATTATAAAACGCACAACTTCCAGGGTTAACAAGCAGATTTAGAGAGCAAGAAGAACGTATATTTAAAGAGGAGTGGAATTTTGTTGTTGAATATATAGAAAATAATCGTACACAGACGAAAACGCCAACAGCATTAAGGTAAATTCAACAGCACAACATATTTAAAAGGGATATTAAAACTGGGGGGGATTGAATTAAATGGATATACAAGAATATGCAGGAATTGTGGTAAAAATAAAGGAGCCTTGAAAGGGGAAGGAGGGAAGTCGTTGAATGCATTGGTATACTGAAAGATTTTAAATTGCGGAAATGGGTATTTGAAAATTTTTTCATAAAAATCATTTACAATAAAGGAGGAAATATCCACACAGTCATTAAAGGAGCTTTAAGGCTCTTTTCTTAACCCCTAATTCCCATCCCGGATGGGCAAAACCAGAGCAACAGTCCCTTTAGCAATAATCGACACAGGCTGGACGTGGCTCCTTTAGATCATCTTTGCTATCTTGTGTGTTTACGACGCACAAGTTTGTTTTAGACAGACGGATCCCGCTTTCCTATGATAAAAATCAAGTCCACATGCAAGGAAACTTATGCAGCACAACAGCATTAAGAGCAAACCTAACAATCAAACCGACCTCCGTAAAATGGCATCATAAACAATAGCACCATGATGGAGAAAGAAAGCGGGGCCAAACCACAAAACGCTTTAATGTTCTACAATAATTAAAACGAAAAGTCCTGGGACTTGGTCCCAACGTGAAGCACTCCTGCTGTTGGGCAAAGACGCAATTCCTTGCAGCCATTCAATGCACAGGCAGAAAACATCTGAGGAGTTGTCATATTGCAGTGGGGGCTTTCTAGGGTTGCCACATGTCCTGTATAATAATAATAATAATAATAATAATAATAATAATAATAATAATAATTGTTATTATTTATTACTTATACCCCACCCACCTGGCCGGGCCTCCCCAGCCACTCTAGTCAGCTCCCAACAGAATATTAAAAACACAATAAAACATCAAACATTAAAAACTTCCCTAAACAGGGCTGCCTTCAGGTGTTTTCTAAAAGTCAGGTAGTTGTTTATTTCCTTGACATCTGATGGGAGGACGTTCCACAGGGTGGGCACCACTACCGAGAAGGCCCTCTGCCTGGTTCCCTGTAGCTTCACTTCTCGCAGTGAGGGAACTGCCAGAAGGCCCTCGGAGCTGGACCTCAGCGTCCAGACAGAACAATGGGGGTGGAGACGCTACTTCAGGTATACTGGGCCAAGGCTGTTTAGGGCTTTAAAGGTCAGCACCAACACTTTGAACTGTACTTGGAAACGTACTGGGAGCCAATGTAGGTCTTTCAGGACTGGTGTTGTATGGTCTCGGCGGCCGCTCCCAGTCACCAGTCTAGCTGCTGCATTCTGGATAAGTTGTAGTTTCCAGGTCACCTTGAAAGGTAGCCCCACGTAGAGCACATTGCAGTAGTCCAAGCGGGAGATAACCAGAGCATGCACCACTCTGGCAAGACAGTCTGAGGGCAGGTAGGGTCTCAGCCTGCATACCAGGTGGAGCTAGTAAACAGCTGCCCTGGACACAGAATTGACCTGCACCTCCATGGACAGCTGTGAGTCCAAAATGACTCCCAGTTTGAACACCTGGTCCTTCAGGGGCACAGTTACCCCATACAGGGTTGTCCTTTATTTCAGTGTAAAATATCCAGTAGGAGAGAGCAAGAAGGAATTGAGAGTGAGCCTCCTGGGGGCAGTGGGAATAGCACTGGAGCGATCCCAAAGAAACCAGAGTTCGCAGGATTCCTTGGGAGAAAGTTTAAATCATGGGTCGGCAAACTAAGGCTCGTGGGCCGGATCTGCCATGATTGCCTTCCAAATCTGACCCACGGACGGTCTGGGAATCGCCGCGTGGATCGCCAGCACGCTCGTTCTTTCCCTCTCTGTCCCTCTCCCTCACGCGGCGGCGCTGCCTCCTCCCTTCCTCCTCCTGGCTTCTCCCCACCCTGCCTAGAGGAGGAAGGGAGCTGGGCTTTGTTGGTGCTAGCTCCACTCCGGCGCCCTTTCGCTCTCTGCTCATTTTCCCTCCTCCTCCACCACCGCCAACCCCTGCTGCTCGCAAGACACAGAAGCCGCAGTTGGCTGAGGAGGAAGAGAAGTTTGGATTTGATATCCCGCTTTATCACTACCCGAAGGAGTCTCAAAGCGGCTAACATTCTCCTTTCCCTTCCTCCTCCACAACAAACACTCTGTGAGGTGAGTGGGGCTGAAAGACTTCAGAGAAGTGTGACTAGCCCCAGGTCACCCAGCAGCTGCATGTGAAGGAGCGGAGACGCGAACCTGGTTCCCCGGATTATGAGTCCACCGCTCTTAACCACTACACCACACTGGCTGAGCGCCCGAGCAGCCGCCATTTAAAGCAGCCCCTTTCCGGAGCCCTTTCGCGTGCCGCTCATCGTCCCTTGCTCATTCCTCCCCCCCCCCCAAAAAAAATAAGAAATATAGTCCAGCCCCCCACAAGGTCTGAGGGACAGTGGACCGGTCCCCTGCTGAAAAAGTTTGAAAACCCCTGGTTTAAATGTATGGCACGGATGTGATCAGGAGGGCCAGAATATGCCACAACAAGACAAACCACCTCTCCTTGTGAGCCCATTTCATGAGTAAGCAGTTCGTTGAGCACTGAAGCAGCATTGCTTAATCAGAAAATAATAATAATAATAATTGATGCGGCTCGTTCTTAGCCCAGAAGAGTTTTGAAGTGCAGAAGGCATTCAAGGGAAGAAGGAAAAAAATCAATCTTCCTCGTATTTGTACTGCTTTTTTCCCTGGAAGGTATTGGTGCTGTAATAAGTTCTGTTCTCTAAAGAGACCTCGGCGGAATTGAGAACAGACTTCTTTGTAACAATACAGGATTCACTGACATCTCGCAACTGTTGTAAGAGTAGCTTTGGGAATCGTGCGGTCGTGCTCGGAATATGTTCGGGATGCACGGCGAGCTTTAAGTGCTGTGTCAGCAGTTCCGGGACTGGTTAGGAACTGTTGCGATATTCATATAAAACAACACTGGAAATAGAACACTTAGATTGATCTCATGAGGCATGCACAGTGCTGTTTAGGAGCAAGCCTCCTTTGCTTAAAAAAAATATGTTGGCCTTCCACTTACCGTATTTTTCGCCCTATAGGACGCACCTTTTCCCCTCCAAAAATGAAGGGGAAATCTGTGTGCGTCCTATGGGGTGAATACAGGCTTTATCTGACGCTTGGAGAGCGAGAGGGGTCGGTGCGCACTGACCCCTCTCGCTCTCCAGGCTTCAGGAAGCTATCAGCAAGCCTGGGGAGCCCACGGGAGTTCCCGCAGGGCTCCCCAGGTTGCGGATAGCAGCCTGCCGCCCCACGCGCGGGGCACCCTGAAGCAGAGCGCCCCGCGCGCCGGGCAGACATCCGCAGCGCCCCGCGCGCCGGGCAGACATTGGCCAGCCCCACAAGCTTGGGGGACAGTGGGGAGGCGCAGCGCCGCCATCCCACTGTTCCCCAACCTGGTTTGGGGGGGGGGAAATGAAGGAAAAAATTTTTTCCTTTATTTCCCCCCCAAAAAACTAGGTGCGTCCTATGGGACAAAAAATACGGTACTTAAACTCTGCAGCTGTGTATTGTACTTAGTTATAACTCGCACTGTAAAGATCAAGTATCTGTATTAGACATGGGGAGTTGGGCAATGCTAATGATTCACAATTATTATTATTATTATTATTATTATTATTATTATTATTATTATTAGAATTTATCTACTGCCCTACACCCGGAGGTCTCAGGGCTGTACACAGAATAGAATCAGAATATAAAGCCACAAAATATATAATCAAAGTAAAAACAACAATCCGATAACCCCTGCCCAACACATTTTAGAAGGGCATAGGACGTCTATCAAATCAATTTTGATTGAAGGGGAGGAAGATAATGCAAAATATTACCCTCTCCAGAGGGCATGCCTAATGCTCCCATGGTGAGCTTTCAAGTGACTCTTGTGTCACTAGCCTAAAAAGAACGCCCTTTTCCAAGGCGTGACATCTTATTAGTTTTCCTTTTCTTAAAGTGTAAGCAGAATCCATAGTCACTTCCCTTCACTGTTACAAAAAAGTGGGTGGAGTCATAAAGATGCCCAGAAGGGCTGGCTGAAGCCTTTAAATTATTCCCGATCTTAATCTTTTAAATGTTCCCTAAGGCTCTCATGGAGCGTTACCAGCACAGAACGCAGATGCTGATGAGAAAGTCTACTTACATCTCCATCCACTTTCTCTCTCACTCACTGAATGATCAAACCAAAGGAGATCGCTATGCCTGTAGAGCCCTAGTGACCAAGGAGCCAGCAGAGGGAGGTGTCACAATGAAGGGCGTGTCACAAGGACCTCCGCAACCTAGCAACCACCAGCAGTCAACTGACACTACTCTCAACTGACACTACTAAGTTTGCTTATATGGCTTGTAATCCATGTTCAGCTTTTTACAAGTATGTAAAATGAAATTTATTCCTTTATAGTCAGGCTTCCGTTGTTCCTGCACCTACTTAGCATTAGCTATCTAATCTACCTCTCTGCCTCTTTGGTCCTATATTGTTGAACAATGGAAAACCAGAAATCACCCCTTGCGTGTTTATTCATTTTAGTACCCTCCTTCATCAGCAGGTCCCAGGGCAAGTTAAAGGTAAAGGTAAAGGGACCCCTGACCATTAGGTCCAGTCGTGACCGACTCTGCTGCCTTGTGGGACATCTTCAGGAGAAGGAAAAGCTAAGGAGCAAGCCCCACCGAATCTGGAGTCCCTAAGATGATTGTATGCCTCCTTCTGACAACTCCTGCCACAAAGCTGGTGCCAAATGTCCTGCTCTGCTTTCCTTTGGACCACATCAGTGAAATGGAGATGGTGGTCTTGTTGCTTGGACTTTCATATACAATGGCCAGGCTTGTGCCCTGGGCAGGTCACTTTGGCGCTACTAATGTAAGGTTAAAGGTAAAGGTAAAGGGACCCCTGACCATTAGGTCCAGTCGTGACCGACTCTGGGGTTGCGGTGCTCATCTTGCTTTATTGGCTGAGAGAGCTGGCGTACAGCTTCCAGGTCATGTGTGGCCAGCATGACTAAGCCGCTTCTGGAGAACCAGAGCAGCACACAGAAACGCCATTTACCTTCCTGCCCGAGCGGTACCTATTTATCTATTTGCACTTTGACGTGCTTTCGAACTGCTAGGTTGGCAGGAGCAGGGACCGAGCAACGGGAGCTCCCCCCATCGAGGGGATTTGAACCGCCGACCTTCTGATCAGCAAGTCCTAGCCTCTGTGGTTTAACCCACAGCTTTACCAGATGTTTTTCAAAGAATCGGGGGACTTTGAGGTCTCTTCCAAGTCTTACGGTTCTAGGACTTCAACAAAAACTTTTCCTCTGCACTTCTCCCATTTATTTGGGGATATATATATATATATATATATATATATATATATATATATATATATTCTCACGACATACATCATTACTGCAACAGCCGGAGCACATCAGCAGAGACAAATTAGCTGAACGTAAGCAGCACTTTGATGAATAAAGTGACTGAGTGGCAATTAAGTCGAAAAACACACGGAGCCCATTAAGACAACATGCATACCTATTGCCAATAAGCATCCCTTCTGTTCGGCCTGAGCGGCAATCTTTGAGCGATTTTGCAGCCGTCTAATTTCTTTTGTCTAGTCATCACCGGCTTCGTTGGCTGGGAAGTATTAGGAAGTCTTCACGCCACATTTGGCGGCGTCTCATTATGGCGCATTGTAAACCAATCCGCAGAAAACGAAGGCTGAATCTCGCCGGTGATTGGGGTGGTTGTTTTCTCCCTCGCTCGTCTGTTCCTTGTGATTTAAGTGCACCGTTGTAAAATTCCGCCTGGCGTCATTGCTTTTGTCGCCGTAAAGTTGCTTATTGCCCCATTGTAGAAGATGGCTCATGATCCTGGCCAAGAACGAACAGGCCTATAAAGTCCTTGACGCAATGGTTTCGTATCCAGGTGGTTGTCGTTGAAAACGGAGACAACTGCCGTGCCTGCTCCCCACACACCATTGTCTGAGAGGCTCCTTCTTTGCTTTCACACTCCCTCCCAGCCCCCTAGAGCAGGGGGTGGGGGGGTGGGGGAGAACTGTTTGAGCATGCTAGGCCAATATAATAATCTATGGCAGCCCCATGAGCCACGTTTGACAGGTGGCAGGCATGCCAAGTCCAGGGCGTCTGCAGCCTTCCCGGGATTGCCCACTGGCAACTTCAACTTGCAGAGGAGGGGGAGATCCAGCGTGACACAGTGGTTAGAGTGTCGGACTAGGACCTGGGAGACCAAAGTTCGAATCCCTACACCTCCATGAAGCTCACTGGGTGACCTTGGGCCAGCTGCTGCCTCTCATCCTAACCTACCTCACAGGGTTGGTGTAAGGGTTAAAAAGGAGGGAATAACCATCTACTATTGCTTATTCATTGATTTAATTTGCACATTCGGGGGGAAATGGTGGAGTATAAATGTAATAAATGACGGAATAAATAAATAAGCTGGATTGCTGGGATAGCTCAGTTGGTAGACTCTGAATCTCAGGGTTGTGGATTTGAGCACCACATTAGGGAAAATATTCCTGCCTTGCAGGGGGTTGGACTAGATGACCCTCGTGGTCCCCTCCAACTCTACAATTCTGTGAATCTATGATACAGGGGTCCATGAACTCAGAAGTTTGGGAAACCCTGCATTATAGGAGATGATAGATAGATAGATAGATAGATAGATAGATAGATAGATAGATAGATAATGATGGGGTATAAGGGTTAATTGAACAAATGAAAATGGCTTAACCTTGGTCTCTCTAGTCACATTATCACCTAAAGTCTCAGGCAAATAGATATTTCCCAGCCCTCATAGGCTAGATAAAGGTAAGGTAAAGGACCCCTGGATAGGGGACGCAGGTGGCGCTGTGGGTTAAAGCCTCAGCACCTAGGGCTTGCCGATCGAAAGGTCGGCGGTTCGAATCCCTGCGGCGGGGTGCGCTCCCGCTGCTCGGTCCCAGCGCCTGCCAACCTAGCAGTTCGAAAGCACCTCCGGGTGCAAGTAGATAAATAGGGACCGCTTACCAGCGGGAAGGTAAACGGCGTTTCCGTGTGCGGCTCTGGCTCTGGCTCTGGCCAGAGCAGCGATGTCACGCTGGCCACGTGACCCGGAAGTGTCTGCGGACAGCGCTGGCCCCCGGCCTCTTAAGTGAGATGGGCGCACAACCCCAGAGTCTGTCAAGACTGGCCCGTACGGGCAGGGGTACCTTTACCTTTACCTTTAAAGGACCCCTGGATAGTTAAGTCCAGTCAAAGGTGACTATGGGGTTGCGGCGCTCATCTTGCTTTCAGGCTGAGGGAGCCGCTGTTTGTCCACAGGCAGCTTTTCAGGTCATGTGGCCAGCATGACTCAACCGCTACTAGTGCAACGGAACACAGTGACAGAAGCCAGAGCGCATGGAAATGCTGTTGTATCTTTCCGCTGCAGCAGCACGTATTTATCTACTTGCGCTAGCACAGGGGTCAGCAAACTTTTTCAGCAGGGAGCCGGTCCACTGTCCCTCAAACCATGTGGTGGGCCGGACTATATTTCCTATGCCCCACAAATAACCCAGAGGTGCATTTTAAATAAAAGGACACATTCTACTCATGTAAAAATCCGCTGATTCCTGGACCGTCCGCGGGCCAGATAGAGAAGACGATTGGGCCGGATCCGGCCCCCGGGCCTTAGTTTGCCTACCCATGCACTAGCATGCTTTCGAACTGCTAGGTTGGCAGGAGCTGGGACAGAGCAACGGGAGCTCACTCCGTTGCGGGAATTTGAACCACCGACCTTCTGATCGGCGAACCCAACAGGCTCAGTGGTTTAGACCATAGCGGTTTAGACCACATAGCATCCAAATCGGCTATGTACATATTGCTGGCTTGAAATGCTGCAAGCTTTTCTCTCTGCTGTCTCCAACTCCCATTTGCATTTTACTGTCCACACCAGAGAGGGGCTGGGCATGTCCTCCCCTGACTTGCGTTTTGTTTCCCTTCACCTGAGCTTGCCCAACTCCCGTTCTCGAAGCTGCCCTCTGCGCGTGAACTGGAGCTTAACTGCAATGCGGATGCACCTTAAGTTTCCCATTCAGACTAAGCCCACGAGATGAGCTCTGTGCAGGACCACAGCCACCCACGCCCAACCGACCCCTGGGACTCGAAAGAAGGATGTGGAAATTAAAACAATTCATTACATTCCAAACGGACGGCGCAGTCATCAATAAATAAATGCCTCGGGTGCAATCGTCGATATGGATCCGTTGAACTATTCAATAATTAAATGTAAACTGTCTGAAGAGAATTATTAATTATTTTCATGTATTATTCAGCTGGCATCGCTTCTGAGACAGTGATAGTCTGGAGGGGTGTCCCAAGAACCAGGGGGGATGAAGTTCAACCCAGAGAGAAAATGAGAGATGCATTGCTAAAGCAGAATCAGCCGTCATAAAGCAAGCTCTGTCTGGGATGCTTGGCTTGGTAGGGAAGGGGATTCGTATAAAAGCAAACAACGGGAGATTCCTCTCTATAGCAGCGCTAGAGGCACTAATTTCAAGAGATTTTGTGCTCTCTCTGGTGGGCATCCTTGGAAATGCAACCCAGCACCTCCAGTAATGTAAAATCACCTGATTCTCCTCACATTATGTCAAATGAGGCACAACAAAACAACAACCACCGATTACAAAAGCAACCAATATAGTTAATTTTGGATTTGTTTGGGGTTTTTGTTTGTTTGTTTTTGTGTGTGTTTCTGGTTAAGGTTTCTCCTGGAGGAAAGTCTTTACATTGGCAAGCGGTTAAAGGAAATTTTCAAATGAATACAGTGGTACCTCGGTTCTTGAACATCTCCATTGCTGAAGCTTTCGGAACCCAAACACCAAAAACCCGGAAGTAAATGCTTCCGTTTTTGAACATGTCTCAAAAGTCGAACAGCTTCCGCAGTGTGATTTTCCATTTTTCCAACTGAACTTGCAGCCAGCCCTTTGCACCTCGGTTTTCAAACGTTTCAGAAGTCGAATGGTCCTCCAGAATGGATTACGTTTGAGAACTGAAGTACCACTGAAGACAGCTGCAGGGGGTTAGACTAGATTACCCTTGGGGCCCCTTCCAACTCTAGAATAACTCTACAACTTTGTGGTCCTAGGGTCAAATGCACTCTTTTCCTTCACATGAGCATTTCAGAAAGGAGAAAAGGTGGGATTGCTCAACCATTTCAGCAAATCGCACGTGACCAAGACCTACAAAATGTCGCAGCGTGTGGATTGCTACTGTTCAGGCTGCCAGCCAGTCAGCCTTGCCGTTCTCCAGAATATTCCATATCATTTCACAGACACACCGAATTTCTGTTCCTCATCCTGGAATCCAGACATTCTATCTCACCTACTCACCCCATCAGCATTCTGCATCCACTCAGCAGACTGAGATTGCTTTGGGCCCTGGAGGGCTTTTTGTGAGATGTAACATAAGCAGTCAAGTACAATGCTTCCTGTTTGCCCAGACTGGACACACAGGGGGATGTTACTCCAGCCAGGAGGACTTCCTGTCACTCCTGGCCTGGAGCATCCTCCCCCTGCATGTGACCAGGTAGATGGGCGTGACCCTGTGAGACCCTTGTAAAAGGGCCAGTCACACAGTCATCTTCCCTTGCTCTTCTTTTCTTTTGCTGCTCTCTTCTATTACTGATGCATTTGCTGTGTGCTGGCTCTCGGTCAGCAGCACATGGGCTCATCCCTCACAAAAGGATGAATTCACACCTTTCCCTGTATCTGTAACTACAAGCTAAAGCCTGCCTTCAGGATCATACTGTGAACTGAATGTAAGTAAATTTCTTACTACTTTTAAGAAAAGACTGTTGTGTCTTTATTCTTTTTAAGAGGGAACAATGGGGATTTACCAGGAATAATCCAATCTGGACAAGCCAGACTGGATTGTTTAACCAAAGCCAGTGTGGTGTAGTGGTTAAGAGCGGTAGTCTCGTAATCTGGTGAACTGGGTTCGCATCTCCGCTCCTCCACATGCAGCTGCTGGGTGACCTGGGGCTAGTCACACTTCTCTGATGTCTCTCAGCCCCACTTACCTCACAGAGTGTTTGTTGTGGGGGAGGAAGGGAAAGGAGATTGTTAGCCGCTTTGAGACTCCTTAGGGTAGTGATAAAGCGGGATATCAAATCCAAATTCTTCTTCTTCTAAAGAGATTCAGTTGAGTCTACCAACTAGCTTCCTGCAATATATTGGGGTACAGTGGTGCCCCGCAAGACGAACGCCTCGCAAGACGGAAAACCCGCAGGACGAAAGGGATTTCCGTTTTGGAGGCGCTTCGCAAAACGAATTTCCCTATGGGCTTGCTTCGCAAGACGAAAATGTCTTGCGAGTTCCTGCGGGTTTTTCCCTCTTTTTTCCCCCCTTTTCCTAAGCCACTAAGCCGCTTATCAGCTGATCCGCTGATAAGCCGCTTAACAGATGATCGCTAAAAGCCACTAAACCGCTAATAGTGCTAATCCGCTAAGCTGTCAATGGGCTTGCTTCGCAAGACGAAAAAACCGCTATACGAAGAGCCTCACGGAACGGATTAATTTCGTCTTGCGAGGCACCACTGTATGTACTCTGCTACTGACTCTCTAGCATGAGTGAGGAAAGATAATATTTAATCCATCTATCCTCCCCTACTATCCACAACACCCCCACACTTTTCTCCCCCTAGGACTAGGTCATGCATCCAAAGCATATACCTTCCCCCAAAGAATCATGGGAACTGTAGTTCACCTCCCACAGAACTACAATTCCCAGCACCCTTAACCAACTGCCCTTCCCAGGATTCTTTGGGGGAAAGCCATGTGGTTCAGATGTGCTTTGAACAGATGGTGTGGCCGAGACCCTAATGATTTCCTGTACTTTGCCTTTCTCCTAGCCTGCTGACAGATAGCATTACCCCCTTGTGGATAGGTAAAAAAGTAAAGGATCCCTGGAAGGTTAAGTCCAGTCAAACTTGACGATGGGGTGCGGTGCTCATCTCCACTTTCAGGCCAAGGGAGCAGACAGCTTTCTGGGTCATGTGGCCAGCATGACTAAACCACTTCTGGCGCAACGGGACACCATGATGGAAACCAGAGCCCATGGAAATGCCGTTTACCTTCCCGCCACAGCGGTACCTATTTATCTACTTGAACTGGTATGCTTTTGAACTGCTCGGTTGGCAGGAGCTGGGACAGAGCTCCCCCCGTCGCAGGGATTTGAACTGCTGACGTTCTGATCGGCAAGCCCAAGAGGCTCAGTGGTTTAGACCGCAGCGCCACCTGCGTCTCTGCCCCCCTTGTGGATAGTGTTGTTTTGGCTACATAAGACTAGGCGCTCAGAACACAGAGTTTGCTGTTAGTATGCATTCTAAATTTAAGTTAGGTATCAGCGCCAAAAGCGATATTTCTAATATATAGCCAACATTAAAGTGCAAAAAGGCTGTGCATTATTAACAGTGTTTGAGAAGAAGGGGTTATTTCTCTGTACAGCAATTGCTGATAACCTAAGGAAGAACCACATGCTTTAAACATACCTCCATGCCATTTAAAAGATGCTCATTCCGTGTAAATATTTCTTGAGTTGAGACAATAAGGGACAATTACATTTCTGTGCCCATATAGGTAAAGGTAAAGGTACCCCTGCCCGTACGGGCCAGTCTTGACAGACTCTGGGGTTGTGCGCCCATCTCACTTAAGAGGCCAGGGGCCAGCGCTGTCCGGAGACACTTCCGGGTCACGTGGCCAGCGTGACATCGCTGCTCTGGCGAGCCAGAGCCGCACACGGAAACGCCGTTTACCTTCCCGCTGGTAAGCGGTCCCTATTTATCTACTTGCACCCGGAGGTGCTTTCGAACTGCTAGGTTGGCAGGCGCTGGGACCGAGCAGCGGGAGCGCACCCCGCCGCAGGGATTCGAACCACCGACCTTTCGATCGGCAAGTCCTAGGCGCTGAGGCTTTAACCCACAGCGCCACCTGCGTGCCCATATACTGACATGTAAAAAAAAAAAAAAAAGATTTGGTGGTGGAGGAACAAGTGATCCGATTTGGGTTAAAGCCTCAGCGCCTAGGACTTGCCGATCGAAAGGTCGGCGGTTCGAATCCCTGCGGCGGGGTGCGCTCCCGCTGCTCGGTCCCAGCGCCTGCCAACCTAGCAGTTCGAAAGCACCTCCGGGTGCAAGTAGATAAATAGGGACCGCTTACCAGCGGGAAGGTAAACGGCGTTCCGTGTGCGGCTCTGGCTCGCCAGAGCAGCGATGTCACGCTGGCCACGTGACCCGGAAGTGTCTCCGGACAGCGCTGGCCCCTGGCCTCTTAAGTGAGATGGGCGCACAACCCCAGAGTCTGTCAAGACTGGCCCATACGGGCAGGGGTACCTTTACCTTTACCTTTATTATTTGCAAACCAGACAATCCAAGACTGTGTCTTCATTAGTACCATTCCCAACCTTTCTTTCACACTGTGCGGTGTGCATTTCGAAGCTATTCTGTGTACATTTCCCTGTGTGCCATGTCCCAGGCAAAAGGAGAGGTGAACTCCTTGCATCCTTCTCTTCATATCTGCATTGCAGCATTATACAGATCCTTCTCGTTCCCCTCCCCATGTTCTGCTCTCAGAGGGCAGAACAGGGTCGTGCGAAATCAATTTCAAGCAAAATTGACAATGCAAATGTTTTCTTTTGCAGGTTGCAGGCTGATGCCGCCTTTGACACTGATTAACTTAAAGTTAACAGGAACTTAAGACAGGCATGCAGAGGTTTCTAGGTTCCTTGCAGGGTGATAGTGGGTGGTTAGGGAGAAAATAAAAAGAGCAATTTACAACAACATTGTCAAAGGCTAGAGAGACCTCCTAGGCTCTGAGTACACTTTGGTGGGGATATGTTGAGCACTGCTATAATTTGAAGTGATTGATGGTGTCAGGGACTCAGCGGGAGCGCAGGGAGGAGAGGACATGGAAAGCGAGGGGGAGCAATCCGAGGGCAGCGTAGGAGAATATGACAGCAGCTCGATAGATTCCATGAGCCTCTCCAGCGAATCGGAAGATTCACAGAAGGGGGCGCCGATGGGCAGGACAAGGGGCGACCCAAGGGGGACACCCCAGAAGCAAGGGGCCAGCGGGGACTCCCAGAGCAGCAGTTGCAAATCAGGACCAGCTTCCCCACCAGAGCGTAGTGGGGGGGAGGAGTCCCAGGTGTCAGAGCCCACACATGCACCAACAGCGAGAGAAGATGAGTCAGGGTGGACCACGCCTCCATCAGAGAGCGAGTTAACGGTTAAGAGGAAAGTTGCAGGCTGGGCGCGCGCGCCAAGTTCAAAGGTACAGGCGAGCGGCACAGAAGGTAGCCCGGATAGGGAACCAGGTCCTAAAGCCCGCCGGAAGGAGGGGCAAGAATCGTCAGGGTCAGCGTCAGAGGAGTCCAGGAAGGATGAGACCCTAGCGGGCAGGAGGGCCCAGAGGAGAAAGGAATTTAGGAAGAGGTGGAGCAAAGCGAGAGTCTTAAACTGGTGTGGAAGGGGAGGAGACTCAGACAGGACTTCGCCGGTCTAAGGTCGGGACGTAGAGCTGCACGCTGCGGCTTTAAAATGGAGACTGAATCTCAATAAAGACTTTTGTACATAACTACAGCCTAGCGTTGGTCCTCTGTGAGCTGGGACCTGGAGGCAGCTCTGACAGTAAGTCCTGTCTCTAATTTCAAAGAACCTCGCAACGTGAGAGGAAGCAGCGAGGGGCGAAGATTGGTGCTTCGCGAGCTCACAAAAGCAGCACAAGATGACTACAGAAGAACGACTGGCAGCTTTGCAAGAAGCAGTGGTACAACTTAACGCAGAAATACGAGCGGCAAGGAGGAGAGAAGAGGAATCAGATGCTGTCTGCAAGGATCTGCAAAACAGGTTGGAAATGTTGACTAAACAGGGGCCACCGGCAGCCAAATCCGAAGGGATCGGGCTCGGGAAGAGAGGGGGGAGCCTGGTGTCGCATTTCGATGGGAGTCTGCAGCAATATCCTAACTTCAGAGCAGACGTAGTTTTTGCGCTAAAGTTGCTGGAGAAGGACTTTAGAGATGAGCAGGAGAAAGTAGGCTTCATACTAACGCATCTCCATGGAGAAGCTAAAGCGTGGTTGCGCAATCTGTGGAGAGATAATGATCCAGCCCTCCAAAACGCAAAAGCCTTCATTAAGGCGATGGACGCTTGTTTTTTATCAGAGATAGATGTGGATGTCGCTAGAAGAGAGATTCACGGTCTGAAACAAGGCAGAGCCACTGTAAGGCAATATCATTCCCGCTTTTTTGCATTGGTCAACGCGCTGGGATGGGAAAAGGACTCAGCGTCCGTCAGGGACCTGTTCTGGGAGGGGCTCAACGGGGCTGTGAAAGACGAAATCGCAAGGGGGGAGAGACCCCGGAGCACTCAAGAAGTGGTCCAGAAGGCGCTGACGATTGGGGTGCGGCTGGAAGAACGTCCCTGGAGCAAAGATGAAGGGCGTTGGGGACGCACGCCAGCAAGGGCACCTCCTTTCTTTCCCAGAGACTCAGCGCGCGCTCAATCCACGCCTCCACTGGGAGGGGGAGAGGAGCCGATGGAGATAGGTGGTGCCAAGGCTCAGTCAGCGACCAGAGCCCTCACACCAGGAGCAGCCAAGGTGAAGCCTCCTAGAGGGAACAGGAAGTGTTACATCTGCGAAAGTGCTCAGCATATGGCAAAAGAGTGCCCCCAGAGGCTCCACAAGCACAATGCAGCCTCAGCAAAAGTAACAGAAGCAGTTCAGCAGAGGGAACCGCAGCAGGGAAACGACGAAGTCTGGCTGGAAGCAGAGCCGCTGGGGCCCAGCCAGACGAATCAGTAAAGCAGTCCCCAGGAATCTTACAGCCCACAGACCCCCTCCCGCCCAAACCAGTGGTGCAGCTCACCGCAACACTCCAGCTTCCCAATGGGCTCACCATGGAAGTGCCTATTACCATTGACTCTGGTAGCAATGCAGACTTTATGGGGGTGGATTTCATCAAGCAACATAGCATAGCGCTCCTGCCTGCCACGATGCCCCTGAAAGTAGTGACAGTCGATGGAAGAGAATTGCTGGGGGGACAGGTGGTACAGCAAACGCCGCCAATGGTGATGCGTATTGGAAATCACCGCGAAGTTATCAGCTTCAACGTCACCCAACTGTCAGACACGCCCATAGTGTTGGGCATGAGCTGGTTGGACAGGCACAGCCCGGCATTGGCATGGTACCAGCGTAAATTGACCTTCTGCTCCTCCTACTGCGCAGAACATTGCATCATGACTAACCAGGAGGACGAGGGGCAAGAGGATGACCCACAGCTACAACTGGGCATGCTGCAAGCGGTACCCGACAAGTACAAGGCGTTTTTGGAGGTCTTCTGCGAGAAGGAAGCGGACAAGCTGCCTCCCCACAGACCCTACGACTGCAAGATTGACCTCCTGCCGGGGGCAACGCTGCCGACCGGAAAACTGTACTCCATGTCTGAAGACGAACTGCAAGAGCTCAGGGAGTTCATAGATCACAATTTGAAGCGGGGATTCATCCGAGAATCCAAAGCAGTGGGGGGCAGTCCTGTGTTCTTTGTGAAGAAGAAGGACACGCCCCAGAAGAGGCTTGTAGTTGATTTCAGAATTTTAAATTCGAAAACCAAGCCCACGGCTTTCCCGATGCCCAAGATCGACGACTTGCTCGCGACGGTGAGGAAGGGACGCATCTTCACCAAGCTGGATCTACGAGGGGCGTACAATCTTATACGCATGCGGGAGGGCGACGAGTGGAAGACGGCCATGTTCACGCCCTTGGGCACCTATGAGTATAGGGTTATGCCCTTCGGTTTACAAAATGGCTCCCACTGCTTCCAAGCATTCATGCATCACGTGTTAGCGGGGCTCCTCTACAAGAAGTGTGTCTGCTTCCTGGACGACATTCTGATCTTCTCGGAATCGCAGGAGGCTCACGAGGGAGATGTCAAGGAAGTCCTGCAAAGACTACGGGAGCACAGGCTTTACGCCAAGCTGGAGAAATGCCAGTTCGACATGACGGAGGTGGATTTCCTGGGCTACAAGCTGTCCGACAAGGGAATCGCCATGGACAGTGCCAAGGTACGATCAGTACTGGACTGGAAGAGCCCGCGCAATCGGAAGGAGGTCCAGAGGTTTGTCGGCTTTGCTAACTTTTATCGCAAGTTCATCAAGGGTTTCGCTATGCAGACGGCGGCCATCACGGACACCCTCAGCTCCAAGAAGAAGAAGTTCATCTGGACGGAGCAGGCGGAGCAGTCCTTTCAGAAACTCAAGCGTCTTTTTGCTTCCGAGGAACAACTGCTGCATGTGAACCCCAGCAAGCCCATGAGGGTGGAGACGGATGCCTCCGACAGAGCCGTGGGGGCAGTCCTGTTGCAGCGAGACCTGCAAGGGGATTGGAGGCCGTGTGCTTTCTACTCCAGGAAACTCAGCAAGTCGGAGCAGAACTACACCATCTGGGACAGAGAGTTGCTGGCCATTCATGCAGCATTCAAGGCGTGGCGGCACTTCCTCATCGGAGCCAAACACACGGTGCAAGTTTGCACGGACCATAAGAACCTGGAGTACTGGCGCACGGCGCGGTTCCTGAACCAGAGACACATCCGCTGGGCGGAGTTCTTTGCGGATTTCGACTTCAGGATAGAATATATCCCCGGAGACAACAACGTCATGGCTGATGCGCTATCCAGGAAGCCGCAGTATCTGGAGGAAGCAGCACCGGTAGCGGCCAAACACATTTTCGCACCCAAGGCGTGGGCATGCGCTTCTGCCACAGTAGACCTGGAAGCGATACGGCGCGAGCTGCTAACAGATTCCTTCGCGCGCTCCAAGATGGAGGAGGTGCGCAGCGGCACGGCGAAGGACGACGAGTTCCAGATACGCGACGGACTGCTCCTCCGCAAGGGGGCCATCTACGTACCGGGAGATGAACTCCGCGCGACAGTACTGCAACAGCTACACGACGCACCCAGCGCCGGACATTTCGGCAAGGAAAAGACAGTGGAATTAGTAGCCAGAGACTTTTGGTGGCCCAAGATGCGGGGAGAAGTCGCGGATTACGTCACGAGGTGCGACACCTGCCAAAGGGCCAAGCCAGTACACAGACCGCCGGCGGGACTGTTAGAACCGCTACAGACCCCGTCCGAACCGTGGGAGAGGGTAGCCTTGGACTTTGTCACTGACCTGCCCAGCTCGAGGGGCAAAACAGCAGTACTCGTGGTAGTCGACATGTTCACCAAGATGGCGCACTTCATTCCTTGCGCGAAGGTGGCCACAGCGGAACAGACAGCCAAGCTGTTCATAGACCACGTGTTCAAGGTGCACGGCCTGCCACGGTCTATCCTGTCCGACAGGGGGCGCCAGTTCATCTCGAGTTTCTGGCGGAAGCGGATGGGAATCCTGAACGTCAAGGTCAACCTAGCGTCGGCAAGACACCCGCAGACCAACGGACAAGCGGAGAGGGTCAACGCCGTCATGCAGCAGTACCTGAGATGTTACGCCAACCAGCAGCCCTCGACCTGGGTGGACTATCTGCCCCTGGCCGAGTTTGCCTACAACAACACACAACACGTGTCCACGGGGGTGACACCGTTTTTTGCCAACCACGGGCGACATCCCAGGACCTTCCCGGGCTTAGAGAAAGAGGGGGAGGGGGAGCCACAGGGAGCAGAGGCATTGGCAGAGGAGTTACAGGAGGTCCATGAACAGCTCCGTAGACAGTTAGACCTAGCAAAACACGTATACAAGATGCAAGCAGACAAACACAGAAGAGTGGGGGAGGACATACGGGTAGGGGACTGGGTCTGGTTAGCGGCCCAGGCAGTGCCGGCCAGATCCTTAGCTAAGAAGAAGCTAGGACACAAGCAGTTGGGCCCTTACCTAGTCGAGGCACAGATCAACCCAGTGGCTTTCCGTTTGACACTACCGGAGGGTTCCAGAATGCACCCGGTCTTTCATAGATCGGTGCTAACGCCCTACAAGGCACCTCACAGGTTTCAGGAGCCAGGAACAGCTCCCAGTCCGCTTAGAGATGCACCCATGACAGGGGGGTCGCCGAGGGCGGGGCCACTCAACGAGGTGACGGAGATTTTGGACTCGAGATGGGGGGAAGAGGGCGTCGAATATCTCATCGCAAGGGAAGGTGCCCCGGCCAGCGCCAACAGCTGGGTGCCGTACTATGCGGTGGAGGAGCACTACCTCAAAGACGAGTTCCACGCACTCTTCCCACACAGGCCCATGCCGGAGGATTATTTTGATGAATATCTTTTCACCCCCACACTCTCAGCCAGTACGTTTCAGGGGTTCTCCTCGGCTGAGGAGACGGTTCCAGAGACTACCTCGCCGGAGGGGTCGGTCTCAGACTTGGGTGCGGAGCGCTCTTATTGGTGGGACACTCAACCCGAGGAGGAGTGGCGCAGGAGACTGCTCAGAGGGCCCTGGCACGCAGACTACCCAGAGGAAATGGGGGAACAAGGGGGCATGGACGGGTTGGGGGAGGATCCTGGTTTCGAGCACGCCGGCAACGAGATGGAAGCGGAGGAGAGCGACGTCGATGTACCCGTCACGGACTGGCAGCATGCCAGGGGGGAAGACCGGTATCCGGCAGGCACCCCCATAGCATTGGAGCACCCGGAACCCACGCCAGAAGAGGGGGAGGGGGGAAGGGGGGGCTTCGAGGGGGGGATGGATGTCAGGGACTCAGCGGGAGCGCAGGGAGGAGAGGACATGGAAAGCGAGGGGGAGCAATCCGAGGGCAGCGTAGGAGAATATGACAGCAGCTCGATAGATTCCATGAGCCTCTCCAGCGAATCGGAAGATTCACAGAAGGGGGCGCCGATGGGCAGGACAAGGGGCGACCCAAGGGGGACACCCCAGAAGCAAGGGGCCAGCGGGGACTCCCAGAGCAGCAGTTGCAAATCAGGACCAGCTTCCCCACCAGAGCGTAGTGGGGGGGAGGAGTCCCAGGTGTCAGAGCCCACACATGCACCAACAGCGAGAGAAGATGAGTCAGGGTGGACCACGCCTCCATCAGAGAGCGAGTTAACGGTTAAGAGGAAAGTTGCAGGCTGGGCGCGCGCGCCAAGTTCAAAGGTACAGGCGAGCGGCACAGAAGGTAGCCCGGATAGGGAACCAGGTCCTAAAGCCCGCCGGAAGGAGGGGCAAGAATCGTCAGGGTCAGCGTCAGAGGAGTCCAGGAAGGATGAGACCCTAGCGGGCAGGAGGGCCCAGAGGAGAAAGGAATTTAGGAAGAGGTGGAGCAAAGCGAGAGTCTTAAACTGGTGTGGAAGGGGAGGAGACTCAGACAGGACTTCGCCGGTCTAAGGTCGGGACGTAGAGCTGCACGCTGCGGCTTTAAAATGGAGACTGAATCTCAATAAAGACTTTTGTACATAACTACAGCCTAGCGTTGGTCCTCTGTGAGCTGGGACCTGGAGGCAGCTCTGACAGATGGATACTAAAACATTACAGCACACTTTATTTCAAAGGACAGTGGGTGGTATTCAACTCAATTTTACTCAGAGTAGGTGCATCAAAATTCATGGACCTGACTTAATCATGCTCATTACTTTTGGTGGCTCTACTCTGTTTAAAATCCAGTTGAATGCCACCCTGCATTTTTCTGTTCTTACTACATGTAAAGGTTGCCTGCAGCTGAAATTATTTGACAAAACCAATAAATAAAATAAATAAGAAAGGAATATCCCAATATTTCAAAGTATGCTTGGGTAGAGATTTATTCGCACGTATGTAAATTTCCCTAAAATTTTGATTATCTTTGTACAACTGAAGAATTAGGCTGCAATCATAACACTGCTTACCTTGGAGTAAGGGCTCCTGAAATAAATGGGCCTTTATTCTAAGTAAAGATGTCTTGAATTCCAGCCATCATAGAACCAGAGAATCATAAAATTGGAGAGTGGGAAGGGACCCCGAGGGTCATCTAGCTCAACCCCCTGTAATGAAGGAATCTTTTGCTTGATGTGGTGCTTGAACCTATGACGCTCAGATTAAGAGTGCCCTACCAAGTGAGCTAGGACGTGGGTGGCGCTGTGGGTTAAACCACAGAGGCTAGGACTTGCCGATCAGAAGGTCGGCGGTTCAAATCCCCTCGATGGGGGGAGCTCCTGTTGCTCGGTCCCTGCTCCTGCCAACCTAGCAGTTCGAAAGCACGTCAAAGTGCAAGTAGATAAATAGGTACCACTCCAGCGGGAAGGTAAATGGTATTTCCGTGCTTCTCTGCTTCGCCAGAAGCAGCTTAGTCATGCTGCCCACATGACCCAGAAGCTGCATGCCGGCTCCCTCGGCCAATAAAGTGAGATGAGCGCCGCAACCCCAGAGTCGGCCACGACTGGACCTAATGGTCAGGGGTCCCTTTACCTTTTACCAAGCGAGCTACCCCATAAGCACTTTACCACAAGACAAAATGGACCTGCTTGATAAATCCTTCCTCTCACCCCAGTATGGTTGGGCCTTAAATATACTGTCTTCGGTTGTATTTGAGGGTCAATTTCAAAAAATTCTGCTGGAAAAATGCTTATGTCCATGTGGAGATGGCAATATTGAATCAGTAGCTCATGTGTTTTTGGCTTGCACTCTTTATAACTATTTGAGGAGTGAGGTTAGGGTCTGCTACTATCCAGTCCAGGTCTCTCAACCATTTGCTACTGTATTCTAGCAGATCAAGATAATCAGGTGACAGCCAAAACTGCAAAAAAAATTAGCAGGGGCAATTAGAATAAGATCTACTATTTGATTATTGATGTAAACCTCCAAAATGTATTTTGTATAGTTAATTTTTTGCCTCTATCTTCAGTACAGTGGTACCTCGGGTTAAGTACTTCATTCGTTCCGGAGGTCCGTTCTTAACCTGACTCTGTTCTTAACCTGAAGCACCACTTTAGCTAATGGGGCCTCCTGCTGTCGCCGCGCCGCCAGAGCACGATTGCTGTTCTCATCCTGAAGCAAAGTTCTTAACCTGAGGTACTATTTCTGGGTTAGTGGAGTCTGTAACCTGAAGCGTATGTAACCTGAAGCGTATGTAACCCGAGGTACCACTGTACGTTGTGTTTTATTTTATTGCTATGGCTAGTGGCTGATGAAAATATTCTTCTGATTCTGTGGTTGGGCCTGTGGAATGACTGTGTGACAGAGCTGTGTCTCATATGCTCGCCATCAGAACACAGAGCACTGAGGAAGATGGGACACTTCACACTTCTTATATTGGAACCCATGCAAGGTAAGGGAAGCCATGTACTTTGGAGAACCCTGCTTTGGGCTTTTGCCTTCATGGGCTGGACTCTGGGTAGCAATCACAAGATTGTTACGGATGCAGTCCTGAAATCTCTAGCTCCTTGATGCCTGTGGAAAGCACAGCAGCGGCTGGCATCTAAACAATCTGGATTGCAGCCAGAGAAGATTATAGAAAACCAAAGGTAGCTGTACTAACCCCTAAGGAGTTGGGAAGTCAAAACTCACAGCTGGGCAATAGCTTCATGGAAATGTCGCAGGACTCAGCTATACAGATGCAAATAAAACATTTTAAGTGTGTTTTAAGTATGATACACTAGATGGTGATGGTGAGTCTTATGGAAAACTCAGTGTATTTTTAAAAACGCTTTTAAATAAAATAAAATAAATTTCAGAACGGTTTTTATGTGTGTAGATTCCACCACAAAAGTGCAACAAGGTTCCGAGTTCCCCAGACTGTTTCATCAGGCAAGGTGTTACACAAAACAGGAAAGGGGAAGGAGGAGAAAAAACAAGAAAGGAAAGAAGCAACTTAAAAAAAACACAGGCAGATTTTGTTGCCCTGCTTTGTGTAACATCTTGCTTGATCCAAGAATTCAGGAGAACACAAAGCTTGCCCCAAAGTTGGTCCCAAAAAGGCATTATTTCCCAGCTGCAGATTCTGCAAAGAGCAGATCACAAGAGGCTGATAGCGGTGCAAGCAAGTCACCAAGGGATCAGAGAATTGTAAAATTGGAAAGGGCCCTGAGGATCATCTAGTTCAACAGCCTGCAATGCAGGAATGTGCAGTTGTCCCAGACGGGGATCAAACCTGCTACATTTTATCACTCAGCAGTTAAAATCCTTATTCTATAATACTAAAGACTTCCTGGTCACTCAGGTATGTGGGGGCTCCTTCAAATGTAATGCAGTTGCTATTCAACAAAGGACTTTTAAGCTCAGCCCAGTCTACTCAGAAGCCAACCCCACTGAATTCAATGGGACCGGCTTCCAGGCTAGGGCTGCCATATGTTGGAAAATTCCTGGACATATCTGGGATTCTTCCGTTGGAAATAGCGTCTGGGTGGAATTTCCAAAAATCAGTAAAAATGGCTAGGGAAACCTGGGCATATGGCAACCCAAATCAGGTGATGGGGGGTTTGGGGGGCAAATTTCCTAAATTTCCTAAAAAACAGCTTTAAAAAAATCATTTGTGGGGGGCGGATTTTGAAGAACTTTGTGCCAGAAAAGCTCAACAACCTTTTGAAATATGGCAACCCTGTGAATCCAGGAAAGTGTGGATTCAGCCTAAATGCAGGAATAGGATTGCAGCCTAAATGCAGGAATAGCATGGAACCAGTGTGCAGGCAGTCACATGAGCCAGCTGCTGCGTGTGCATGTATATCACTGCATAAACACACACTGGGGACACGTGTACATTCACACACACTCACACACATCACATGTGATGGTCTAGACATGGATTGCGCAATGCTGTCTGCACAGGAGCCCTTTTGAGACAGGGGCCCTGTCCTGTTTTAACAGCTTACACATCTCAGCTGTAAACCTCATGAACTGCTTGCCAGGAAATTTGTACATTGCTTGGAACTAAGCTTACTTTATGCACCCTGAGGACACATGCCTCCTGCATCAGTTATTTCTGTTTAGATACCAATAGACCAGGGGTCAGCAAACTTTTTCAGCAGGGGGCCAATCCACTGTCCCTCAGACCTTGTGGAGGGCCGAACTATATTTTTTTTGGGGGGGAAATAACGAATTCCTATGCCCCACAAATAACTCAGAGATGCATTTTAAATAAAAGCACACATTCTACTCATGTAAAAACACCAGGTAGGCTCCACAAATAACCTAGAGATGCATTTTAAATGCATTTACTCATGTAAAGACATGTTGATTCCTGGACTATCTGCAGGCTGGATTTATAAGGCAATTGGGCCAGATCCGGGCCCCGGGCCTTAGTTTGCCTACCCATGCAATAGACTAACCATCTTTTCTTTGTTCCTGGTTGCCATACATTTGCTTTGAGCTCTATCCAATAGACAGCAGTTCTACATTTGCAGAGGCATAGATGCTTTCAGATTGAAATGAACCATAGCAATGTACTCTATGTTGGAAATATAACTATCCTGGGAATATTTGACAGCGGGGGTGGCGGGTGGGGCAGGAATATTTTCTAAATAGTAACAACTAAAAACGATCTCGGATTAGAATTCCAACGCTAATCTCTTTCAGGGATATAATCAACCCATATGGAAGCAGCTTTTTATTTCAAAGTTGTTGTTTCCTTTCCTCCACCAAAGCTACTGTAAAAAATGAGTGAAGAAGCATTTCTCCAACTAAGCATACACATCTTTATCCTGCTGCTAATATAAAGTGCCTACAAACAGCAAAGAGACATGATAGCAAACATACAGGGTTTAAAAAGGGAAAAAAAGAAAGAAGAAGTCCACAGATCACCAATTCAAAAGCATACCTAAGCAAAAGAAATTTGGTCAGCTATAATTAATTTTAAAAAATTGTTCCGTGGAATCATGATCCTTTCAAACCCACACTGTCACCATTGTTCCTGACTGAGATCTGGTCCTCCTTTGCCTCGTCCGATACAAACATGCAGCTATGGGCAGCTCCCTTTAGATCAGCTTGTTTGCAGAGCAGCTTCTGAACAGGTCCACGCTTGCCCGATGGAAAGTTACTCCTTAAAGAAAGGAAAAAACGACTCCCGCTTCCTCGGTGAGGAAACCTTCCCAGAGTCTCCCAGGCCTCTCTATACTTGCTTGACGCTGTTCAGCAGGTCTGTGAGCTCGCCAATGTACTTGATGGTGTATTTCAACGTCTGTATCTTGGTCAGAGGCTGACCCCTTTGGCTGTAGACGGGAGGCAGGTAGTTGCGAAGAGTGTGCAGCGCTTCGGCCAAGGTCCTCATCCTCAGCTTCTCCCTTTCGCTGGCCTTTCTCCTGCGCTGAACGGACATCCTGACTTTGGAGCCCTTAGCGAGGGCTTTGCCCTGGCCAGGGCCTGGGAGATAGACAGGAGGAAAGTCCATCAGGTTATAGCTCCTGTTGCTGCTGTCGCTGCTGCTGCTGGCACAAGGCATCTCCATCACAAGGGGACAAGGCGAGGATGCATAGGATTCGAAGGAAGGGGATGGAGAGATGCTCTGGGGAGATGAGCTCTGGCTGAGCTCCAGAGGCCCAGTCTTCCAGTCCCATGAGGAGAAGTAGGAAGAGTTATCTGACTCCGCGCTCCCTTCCATGCTCACCAAATCCTGGCCCGATTTGTGGCAAGGGGAAAATCGGGAACGATTTCCTGTCAAAGCTGCAAGCAGGGAAAATCTGTGCCCTCCCTGTCTGCGGAGACCCTTTTATGATAGAGGGAGGGGTGGCGTAAGAAGTGACAAAATGGGAAACGGGGAAGGGGCGAAGGTGTGGGGAGGATTCAAAGGAAGGCAAGTGCCAAAATGGAAAATGAACTCCTGGCAGTGTTACTTTCCTCTCTATGATAATTATCAACCTTTGGCTAAAACCCATTTAAGCTAACAGGCCATAGTGAGAAAGAAAAGTGGTGGTGGTTGAGGGGGAGAGATTATCATCTTGTAGCAAAACCAATTGAGCCTTCTTATCTACATTTAACAGTGTCCTGTGGAATAACTGGCAGTGGGAAAGGAAATATAGAAAACAGGCCGCAGGATCAACACCTAGGTTTCAATTTTATTTGACTGGATTGGATTTAAAGTGGTAATTAGGCTGACAAGGACACAACGACAACAAACTCCTATTACATATCCTTCCAGTGCTCCTATTTCCTGGTTTAAAGAAGCCATCCCAGTTTCTGATTTGATCCCAGAAATGTCCCATTTTTCCTGTAAGGTAAAGGTAAAGGGACCCCTGACTGTTAAGTCCAGTTGCGGACTTTAACAAAATAGTATATATTTTTAAAAAGTGACTATGGTGCTTCATGAAGAATAAATCAGTGTTAGGAATTTATTTTGGAGGGCTAAAAGGTAAAGGTAAAGGACCCCTGACAGTTAAGTCCAGTCGTGAATGACTCTGGGGTTGTGGCGCTCATCTCGCTTTACTGGCCAAGGGAGCCCGGGTTTGTCCACAGACAGCTTCTGGGTCATGTGGCCAGCATGACTAAGCAGCTTCTGGTAAACCAGAGCAGCACACAGAAACGCTGTTTACCTTCCCGCTGGAGCGGTTCCTATTTATCTACTTGCACTTTGACGTGCTTTCAAACTGCTAGGTTGGCAGGAGCAGGGACCAAGCAATGGGAGCTCACCCCACTGCAGGGATTCGAACTGCCAAACTTCTGATCGGCAAGCCCTTGGCTCTATGGTTTAGATCACAGCGCCACCCGCATCCTTCATTTTCCTTAGGATGTCCCTAAGATGTCAGAGCCATCTGAAAGCAGTCCTGTATAGGGAAGGTTTTTAAAAACTGTTTTATTATGTTTTTATATATGTTGGAAGATGCCCAGAGTGGAATGGTATGTCCCTATTTGGAGAAATGTTGGAGGTTATGCTGTTGAATAAAATATTCCTCATGGAATTGCTTCCAATAAAATGTGTTCCACTATGTCACACACACACACACACACACACACACACACACCACAAACGCAGAATTGATTCCCCACATTTCACTCCCCAAATATACTAAACTGGGGAGATGGAGAAATGATTTTTAGATTTTTAGCGTTCGCATTGTCTTCTTTCTGGATCTAAACATTCTAAATGTCCATTATGATGAACATTCCTTTTAAAAGCACACACCAAAAACAAGCATTAAAAGCCTTCAAAATTATTATAACCCCTATACAGCACTTACAGCTCCTTGCACAAAACAATATCATAATATGCAAATATATTAGCTTTTAGAGGCAATATTGCCTTTTGCCTACCCACCACCACAGAATAGTACAGATGTTCTACTTGGAATAATTTTCTCATATTGGTCTGAATGGCCAGATAAAATAATGGAATTCTTTCTGAAGGCATTTCGATCAATCCCATTATCTACATTTAGCAGGAACAGTAGTGTCACATTATTTAGACAGAGCTTGGCTGACTCTTTCTAGCGGATGTAGCATAATGGTTTAGGAGATTACAGCCACTATCCTTTTTACCTGGGAGTAAGTGCCACTGAATTCAATGGGGCTTACTTCTGAGTAGACGTGTATAGTTCTGTACTACAAGTTGGGAAATCTCTGGTTGGAATTGTGTTTTTGCTCTGAGCTCACTCAGGGCTTCCATTAACTTTTTTTTTATGGCTCCCCCATCTGCAGTGCAGGCATGAGGATAATAACTTACCTACTGGAATTGCTGCAAGGATTTTAGATTATTCATTTATTTAGAATACTTCTACCCTGCTTTAGGGCCCTGAGAGGCTGTCAAAATGAAACCTTGTACAGGAACAAAAATTACGCTGTCTCCATACACACCATGCATTAAAAGCACAGCACCCAAGAATCCCGAGAATGCTGAGGTAAACCACAATTCCTGGGTTCTCTGGGGGGGGGGGGGAAGTAATGTGTTCATCCTTGTTCCTCCCTAGTGTCATAGCCAGGCAGCAGTTCCACCTAAAATCCTCAAAAGTAAGGGAAGGGGTCAGCCAGAACTCAGCGAGCTGATTATGAAAGCAGCCTTCCTTTGCTGGTATTTACCAAAAAGCAGCTCTCAAGCTGAAATTCCGGAGTTATCATCATAATCATCAACACCATCACTAATAATAATAATAATAATAATAATAATAATAATAATAAAAAATTCGTGCGGCCTTTCCTCTCCGTATTGCCCTTTTTTAAAAAAAATATTATTTTTAAAAATTGTTTTTATTAAATATTCTCTTGGGTTACAAAGGTCCGTACAGCATCTCTGCTTTCACTTCATAGATTTCTTTCTACAGATCATTCATATTCGGCGTGAGATGCAGGCATTATAGACAATATAAAGTTGGGGAGGCGAGAGCTGGGGGGAGAGAAGGGGATGGTGGCTAACTTTCATTCTTCTACATAGTGTATGTATAGGGTTTGTGTGTCAGTGTCACGCAAGTAGCTTCTATTTCTATTTGTTTCTTGGTTTTTGTTAGCCATGAGAGAGATTGGGGGGGGGGGGGACTGTGTTGCCCTTCTCATACTGAGCAGGTACCACTACATACCCTTCAACATTTCTACAATGAAAACAGAGACACTCTGTTCCATAATAATAATTTTACTGTTCATACTCCAGCCTTCTGACTGGGTTGCCCCAGCCACTCTGGGCAGCTTCCAGCATACATTAAGATGTAATAAAACATTTTTTAAAAAAACCTTCCCTATACAGGGCTGCCTTCAGACAGCTCGGGAGTCGGATAACTCCATACCCTCCAATAGTTCTCCAGTGAAAATAGGGATGTCCTAAGGAAAAGCGGGACATTCTCGGATCAAATCAGAAACAAGGTCGGCTTCTCTAAATCTGGGACTGTCCCTGTAAAATAGAGATACTTGGAGTGTATCTCTATTTAAAAAATAGAAGACAACTGAAGGCAGCCCTGTATAGAGAAGTTTTCTTTTTAATGTTTAATGTTTTATTATGCTTTTAATAATATTTTGGAAGCCACCCAGAGTTGCTGGGGCAACCCAATAAGATGGGGGGCGGTGGGCGTAAATAATACAATTATTATTATTATTTATTATTATGGAATAAGATGTTCCTACTTTCTGTGGAGAAATGTTGGAGGTCATGTATCCCCTGGACTGCAGGCAGTGGAGGGCAAGAGTTAATTTCAATGGCACGGGCTTCTCAGAACTCCTCTCGAATTGTGATAGCAAGCTATAAGCCAAAATAGATGGACTAATTAAAATCTGAGCATTTTGGGTTGTGGTTATTAAACTTTGATTGCCGTTTTATATGAACGCAGAGACAAAGCGTTCCTGAAATTGTAGACCTCATTTGGCTTTTCCCGTGAACATGAAGCAAAATGTACATATAAAAACCTGCAGAAGAATGTGGAAGCCTGTAACGTCCCCCAAAAAAAACATACCTCACAGAGGAATGGTCTTGATACCTTTTTCTGTTTTGAATGCATAGCACATGGTGGGCATTAGGTGCTGGCTGAGGGCAAGCTATGGTTGGTGGGTCAGTGTCTATTCACCCTAATGACCTGCCTTCACTGATGGTTAGATACACAAATACAGTGGTACCTTGGGTTACATACGCTTCAGGTTACAGACTCCGCTAACCCAGAACTAGTACCTCGGCTTAAGAACTTTGCTTCAGGATGAGAACAGAAATCGTGCTCTGGCAGCAGTGGGAGGCCAGAACTAGTACCTTGGCTTAAGAACTTTGCTTCAGGATGAGAACAGAAATCGTGCGGCAGCAGTGGGAGGCCCCATTAGCTAAAGTGGTGCTTCAGGTTAAGAACAGTTTCAGGTTAAGAACAGACCTCCGGAACGAATTAAGTACTTAACCCGAGGTACCACTGTAGTCTAACCTGATATGAGGCAGTTTCATACTTCCCAAGAAGAAAATTATTATAAATTAATTTGGAGATGGTATTTAACACCAGTCAGATTAAATCAGGGATGCGGGTGGCGCTGTGGGTAAAACCTCAGCGCCTAGGACTTGCCGATCGCATGGTCGGCAGTTCGAATCCCCGCGGCCCGGGTGCGCTCCCATCGTTCGGTCCCAGCGCCTGCCAACCTAGCAGTTCGAAAGCACCTCCGGGTGCAAGTAGATAAATAGGGACTGCTTACCAGCGGGAAGGTAAACGACGTTCCGTGTGCTGCGCTGGCTCGCCAGAGCAGCGATGTCACGCTGGCCACGTGACCCGGAAGTGTCTCCGGACAGCGCTGGCTCCCAGCCTATAGAGTGAGATGAGCGTACAACCCTAGAGTCTGGCAAGACTGGCCCGTACGGGCAGGGGTACCTTTACCTTTACCGTTAGATTAAATCAAATAAACAAGGAATATTGTGTGTTATGGTGGAGGGGGTACCAGGAAACAGGGAATTATGTTCACATATGGTGGAGGTCTAAACATGTACAATTTTTTTTGGCAAAGGGTTTTTAAAGAGATAACAGAAACCACTGGATTGAAGCTCATCGAAAGTCCAGAGGTAGCATTATTATCAATTAACGATGGTGTGGAAGGTTCACAGGCTACAAAGGAATTGCTCACAAAATTTATTGACAGCTGCACGAGTTATTATAGCTAAGAAGTGGAAGGGGCAAGCAGAATATACAGTGGTACCTCGGGTTACAGACGCTTCAGGTTACAGACACTTCAGGTTACAGACTCCACTAACCCATAAATAGTACCTTGGGTTAAGAACTTTGCTTCAGGATGAGAACAGAAATTGCATTGTGGTGGCGCGGCAGCAATGGGAGGCTCCATTAGCTAAAGTGGTGCTTCAGGTTAAGAACAGTTTCAGGTTAAGAATGGACCTCCAGAACGAATTAAGTTCTTAAACCGAGGTGCCATTGTAAAATGGAAGAATGGTATAAAGAGGTGTGGGATATAGCTATTAATGATAAATTAACATGTGCCATTAAGGTAAGATGGGGAATATGCAGGAGAAATTATTTTGAGGAAATATGGAGGTTGTTTGTAAAATTTGTACTGTTAGAACGGAAAGGGGTCAAACCATTGCAAGAGGTGTTGAAAATTTGGGAGGTTGGATAGTTACAATGGAATGGTCTCAGTGCTGGGGCGCACATTTTTGTTCTTATTTATTTATGATTATTACTTTGCAAAAAAAATAAAGAAAAAGAAAAGAAAAGTGCTTGTGAAAAATGATCTAATACTTGCCATTGTAAATTATGCCACTTGGATCCCTCTTGCCCTTTGTACATCTCACCACTGAAGTCACTATCACACGATAAAAACATAACATTCTCTTTTTACTATCGTTAGGAAAGAACCAAGAAACAGACTCATTCTCTTTTCCTGTGGCTAAAGAGGTTTTTAATATATAATATCTAGGTAGAATTCATATTTGGGGGGTCTCTAAATTTTCTTCCACCTCATAAAAATTGGGGCAGGAAGGGGAAAGACCTTTTCAGTCGCTCAGTAATCTCATAATGTTAAAGGTTTTCGAGCTATGCAGCTCATATCGTAGGCGTGCTCGGTGACACCATAAAAAAACAAGATTTCCTGCCTGAGTGATAGGTTTTTTTTGGTTTTTTTTATGACTCCAACAATTTATTCAGTAATTTGAAGCCAAGAAACATTCAATCTTCAGTCGGTCAAGGGAGCTGTGGACTCAAAAAGGTTGAAATCCTCTGCCTTGGACCGATGAATGTCTCAGGGTCATGTGTGAAGCAGCCCCAGAATCTGATTCGCACAACCATGCAGGTTGGGTTTCTTGATCTCACTGGTGTCTCGCAAAGGCGGTGTCCTCTGGTCACATACTAGCAAGATCAGGGCCAATATGCCATATCTGAGAACCTCCCATGTGAACATTTGATCCCCCCAGAAGTGCCAATCTCAACTGACTGAGATGTGACAGCAACTTCCCAATTCATTAAGACAACTGGCCTCTAATCAACCGGCTTCCTAGATGAAAACAGTCTCATGTGCCGAATTTACACCTACTCACCTTTTAAGTACAACTTTTATGACTTGGCATTTTCCAGCTGATATTGAGGAGGGTCTTTTTAATGCCCCTGTTAACAGAAGTTGAAAGGAGATGACGCCGTGTGGTTGGTCTTCTTTAATGTCTGCTTCTCGTTTTAAACTAACGGAAAAGGGTAAGAAATAGTACAGAGTGCAGGCTTGTTGTTATTATTTGAGCAGAGAAGAGTGAGGTTTCCTTCCTGTCAAAATGTACACTTTTTCCAAGCGCAATTTCAACAAAGAAATCCAAAGACGATATATTGCGTCTCTGATTTAAAGACCTATAGTAAATTCAGTATAAACACTTAATCACCAGCTTTCATTGCTTCACAAAATAGCTTCAATTTCCCCCGATCTTTGAAACACACACTCAGAAGTAAGCCCCACAGAGTTCAGTATGTATTGTATAGGGTTTCAAATTTAGCAATCCTGTCTCCTCACTTGCCTTTACATAACTGGAATACTTGCTAAAGTGAGCTGATGAATAGTCTGAAATTTTATTTGGTATGAATGGTACGCATAGGTGTCTTTTGATAAGTAAGTTATCATTTCAATTTTTCCACAAATGTAAATAGGATGATATTATAGGAATTAAAGGCCATGCCGGTACCTCAATACAGATCAGCTTAGATCTAGTACACATTACCATTTTGTAATGGCAACGTTTAGCTGTTAACTGGCATGTCTATGTCATCAGAGATCTAACACCCCAGGTAGAAGATTCATATCACTCCCTGTCACCTCAAATGTCCATCCTTTTCATTCCAGCTTTTATTTAATAATAATTATTCTACAGCAATTCTTAGTTTGTATTAAGCTCTTTGCAGAGGGTTTAAAGGTAAAGGTAAAAGGACCCCTGACCATTAGGTCCAGCCGTGGCCGACTCTGGGGTTGCAGCGCTCATCTCACTTTATTGGCCGAGGGAGCCGGCATACAGCTTCCGGGTCATGTGGGCAGCATGACTAAGCTGCTTCTGGCGAACCAGAGCAGCGCACAGAAATGCCGTTTACCTTCCCGCTGGAGTGGTACCTATTTATCTGCTTGCACTTTGACATGCTTTCGAACTGCTAGGTTGGCAGGAGCAGGGACCGAGCAGCAGGAGCTCACCTCATCGCAGGGATTGAACCGCCAACCTTCTGATCAGCAAGCCCTAGGCTCTGTGGTTTAGACCACAGGGTTTACACGACTGCAAATTAAAACCTATTTTCTTATTACAACTAAAACAGGCATTTTAGACTGATTAAAGAAATTGGTAATATTATGGAAAATACATTCATAATACAACCAAGAAAACCATCATTAGGGAGATTGAATGAGATAACATATAATGTATTAATCGTAGGGCAAGTGCGGGGAATTTGTTGACAGCGGCTCAGATATTGATATCTAAATATTAAAAGTAACAACAAATGCTTAAGGGAATGGATATGAATGCATAAAATATCATTAAAATGCAGCTCCATTATAGTGGAGTCAGTTTACCTTTTGACCAAATGGTGAGAAAGGATTTGAATGTCCATGAGAGCCAGTTCTTGAAATCCACTCTGCAATTTGCAGGAATTATCGCCGGTGTGGGGGAGCTTTGGTTCCTCCAGATAATAATAATAATAATAATAATAATAATAATAATAATAATAATATTTTATTATTTATACCCCGCGCATCTGGCTGAGTTTCCCCAGCCACTCTGGGCAGCTTCCAATCAAGTGTTAAAAACAATACCGCATTAAATATTAAAAACTTCCCTAAACAGGGCTGCCTTCAGATGTCTTTTAAAAAGAAGATAGCCGCTTATTTCCTTCACATTTGAAGGGAGGGTGTTCCACAGGGTGGGCGCCACTACCGAGAAGGCCCTCTGTCTGGTTCCCTGTAACCTCACTTCTCACAGTGAGGGAACTGCCAGAAGGCCCTCGGAGCTGGATCTCAGTGTCTGGGCTGAACCATGTTGCTGAACTACAACTCCCATCATCCCTGGCTGTCGGCCATGTTTTCTGGTGCTGATGGGAGGGGTCATTCAGCAACATCTGGAGGGCCAAAGCTTCCCTTGGATTAATGAGAAACACCCCCATACAGATCCTACATGCAAGTTTTCCCTGCTGAATGTGCTTGGTATACAATATGGTGGGAAGTTGCAGTACGAGCAGGAATCTGATCTTCCTTCTTGTCTTTTAGGCATAGACTGATGCCTTTGCATACAATATTGCTGTGTTCCACAGTCCTCCCTAATGCAAAAAAATGCCACTATTTTATGCAGATGAGTGTGTACAAAAAACAAACAAAATGCAAGCCCCACTCTCCCCACAACCTCTGGCGGCTACCGCCATATAAATGAGGAATTTGTCTTCCAAAACGTACTCTCCTATTGCCATCAAAGTTTTTTAGCCTGACATTTCATTTTTATAAAGTGTATGCTCAGAATAACAATCGTCTCCCATTTGTTTTCCTTTCTGCAATCTTGTCAGATGAGGAAGCTACATGACAAGTTGTTCGGGCTTTGTAGAGAGAAGCAGCTTTCCCAAATCCATCCGTAACTTTTTAAAACGAAAGAATCAGCCTTCCAAAACAGATCTGATAATTATTTTAAAAATGTATTTTCCAAGCATGATCTAGGACATTTCCTCCCCCTCCCAGCCCCCTAAAATGACGCTGCCTTATGATACACTGTCATTCCAACAGAGGCTTCTGTGGTGTTAGAAATGCAGGCTTGGTTCGTTCATAAGCCAGAGACTGATCTGCTAAAATTATTTAATGAGTTGACAGCCCCAGCCAAAACATTGTAGAATCCTTCTCAGAAGATTCTGTGGTGATAGATTTCCAAGGTCAGTTCATAGAAGAGAATAGTAATTGAAAAGACAGATTTCCACACTCAAAACCTCCTGCAATGTCTGCATTGGTTTTGGAAATGCATAAAACAACAACAATGACATCTTTGACCCATCTGCCATGCTAGAGGCTGCTGTGATTCCTGTAATCCTGGTGCCATTTCTCAGGCAGGAGTCTGAATGTACTGCCAAAATCTGGGTTGATACCTGAGTTTTGGTCTCATGCCTAGAGGTTGCACATGAATGGCTTGCTTCGTAGAGAAACCTGAGGCGGTTGCATTTAAATAGGCAGCTCTGTTGCTAATATACCTGGAACTAGATTCACCGTGAAATGCAATTCACTAATGCTAGTATTGGCAGCTGTGGGGGAAGACACAGATGAAAAACAGCTTGGCTCAACTCTAATTTCTTTGACTTGATCTGCCAGGCTCTGCCGCACATATTTATCAGACCATGGCAGGCAATCATAGCTCTCTTATTCACTAAAAGGTTAGAAGTGAAACCACACAGACAGATGCATCAGTCTTCTGGAGATCAAAATTAGTGATGGAAATGTCCTGGAGGCAGAACTGGAAGGGACTTCTGCTAAAAAGTGAAGGCGCTTTGGGTCTGTGTGACTACATAGGCCAGAAATTGACCATAGGTCTTTCTGCTTTGAATGCCAAAGGTCCCCATGTTTGATCCTTGCAATCTTCTAGTGGAGCTGTGGGAGAGACCTCTGTCTGAAACCCTTCAGGACCATGGACAGTACATGAAGACAACACTGTACTGATCTGGAAGATCATTGTCCAGACTCAGCATAAGGCATGGGTAGGCAAACTAAAGCTGGGGCCGGATCCAGCCCAATCGCCTTCTAAATCCGGCCAGCGGATGGTCCAGGAATCAGTGTGTTTTTACATGAGTAGAATGTATCCTTTTATTTAAAATACATCTCTGGGGTATTTGTGGGGCCTTCCTGGTGTTTTTACATGAGTGGAATGTGTGCTTTCATTTAAAATGCATCTCTGGGTTATTTGTGGGGCATAGGAATTCATTCATTTCCCCCCCCAAAAAATATAGCCCAGCCCCCCACAAGGTCTGAGGGACAGTGGACCGGCCCCCTGCTGAAAAAGTTTGCTGACCCCTGGCATAAGGCAACTTTCTATGCACCTAACATGGTTGTCGGGACTGTGTGCCAGGACACAGTTCTGAAGATATTGGATAATCTTACTCTTAATTTATGGGGGAAACAGTTTCTAGTCTAGAACGGTTTTGAAGATATGTTTGAAAATGTGTGGGCATTGCAGGCTGAGATCTCAGAAGCCAGAAGGGTGGCTGGATAAAATTACCAGCAGTTTGACGTTGGGGTCCAGTACGCTGTACAGTCTTCCTCTTTTGAGGGGCAGATGGGGCTCATCAACCTAGGAAGGTAGCCCGTCTAGGAGAAGGAAAACTCTGACTGTAAACCTCCACTGCCTTGCAGGATAGCTTCAGGAGAAAGAGCAAACCCTATTGAAATCTGGAGTGGAGTCCCTAAGACGGTCAGATAGCGTCTTGTATGCCTCCTTCTGGGAACTACTGCAGTCCAGCTGGTCCAAAACGTATTGCTCTGTTTTCCTTTGGACCACATCAGCAAAGCCAAGAGCCCAGGACAACCCAGATGGTAAAGGACCACTGGACAGTTGAGTCCAGTCAAAGGACTATGGGGTTGCGGCACTCATCTTGCATTCAGGCTGAGGGAGCTGCCGTTTGTCCAGAGACAGTTTTCCGGGTCATGTGGCCAGCATGACTAAACCGCTTCTGGTACAACGGAACACAGTGATGGAAAGCAGAGCACATGGAAATGCCATTTACCTTCCCACCACAGAGGTACCTATTTATCTACTTGCGCTGATGTGCTTTCAAACTGCTAGGTTGGCAGGAGCTGGGATAGAGCAATGAGAGCTCACCCCGTTGCACAGATTCGAACTGCCAACTTTCCAATTGGGAAGCCCAAGAGGCCCAGTGGTTTAGACCACAGCACCACCTGTGTCCCTGCCCAGATGACAAGACTAATGACAGCAACTTTCTCTTTCTCCTGCAAATCTCTGCACTACCCAAAAGCCATCACCCAGAGGACATTCTGAATGCCCTGTATGGGGAACAAAGGACTACGGCAGGAAGGACAATAGTCCCCCTTTCCTCATGCTCTCATCCATGTTGAGCTACAGCAGTTCTAGTGTATTGTGCCCTGTACAGCTCCTTCTCATGCTTAGGAAAACCAAAATAAATTGTGCCTCATTGTACACATTGCAGAACAAATTGTGCGATCTAGGTGAATCATATGGGACCTATCTTTCGGAAATATTTTTTTAAAAAATCCCTTGGAGGGTTAAAATCAACAGGAACCAGTGTACACCTTTGGTTGGTACCTTACTGTTGTATTAAACCTTTGAGAACTTTATTTAAAATAAAGATAGCTACAGTACCATAATGTTAGAACGTGTGAGTTTGTGTTCTGGGCCAGTCTTCCTCCAAAACTTTTGGACTACAATTCCCATCACCCCCAACCAGAATGTCTTATAGTCAGGGATGATGGAGTTGTAGTCCAACCAGGTTTGGAAAAGCATGACTGGCATCACTACTAATCAGCTGCTTTGTTTGCTATAAATCAGACTAAGCTTGCAGCCTTATTACCTGAGAGTAAGCAACATTAATGGGATGCGGGTGGCACTGTGGGTTAAACCACAGAGCCTAGGGCTTGCCGATCAGAAGGTCGGCGGTTCGAATCCCCGCCACGGGGTGAGCTCCTGTTGCTCGGTTCCTGCTCCTGCCAACCTAGCAGTTCCAAAGCACGTCAAAGTGCAAGTAGATAAATACGTACAGCTCTGGCGGAAAGGTAAACGGCGTTTCCATGTGCTGCTCTGATTCGCCAGAAGTGGCTTAATCATGCTGGCCACATGACCCAGAAGCTGTACACTGGGCTCCCTCAGCCAATAAAGTCAGATGAGCATCGCAACCCCAGAGTCGGCCACGACTGGACCTAATGGTCAGGGGTCCCTTTACCTTTAAGCAACATTAACATACAGAGACTTCCTTCCGAGCACACAGTTGTATTATAAAGCCTACAATCCGCTTCACATAATTAAGTGTTATTGAGCAAAGAATGACATTTCCAGCTAAATATGTTTAGGATCTGGATCTGGAAGGTTGACCTAGGTTTTCCTTGTTGTTCCTAAGAAGAGCTGATCACTTCACCTGTTGTTTTTTAAAAAACAAAACACCCAAACAGGGATGGAGGCTGGTGGTTAAAAGATCAAAGACTATAAATGTGTCAAACTCTGAAATGCAAATCACCTGCCACAAAGTTGAAGGAGCAATTCCTGCATTGACACCTTAGTGTCAAAGGCTCCAATTAGGTTGAACTGATGGAAAAGAAAAGGCCAAAGACAACATATTTATCGCCTTTTCGGATTTGTTATCTCCCCAGTTGAGTTGGACAATGGCATGAAAGTCTATCATTCGGAATTATCTCTCCCTAAATTTGTCAAGTGACCTATTCATACATGGTGAAGCTGCATGCAACTGCTGAAGAGAGACTGGGGCCTGAGGGGAAACCATCACTGCAAATAAAGCAGCAAAGAAAATATGTCTCTTATACTTTGACATATTCCATATTTCTCCAAAGGCATCGACTCATCATGAAGATTTTTGATCTGGCGTTTTTAGCTGCTCCTGATATATGTAACTTTCTGTGTGTGGTAACTTGCATTTCATAGGCAGCTGGAAAGTGTTTCTGCTATATTTCTATCAGCTTAACGTTATATGTCAATTTTACCAGGAAATATTTGGCAGCCCTCCCATGTGTTGAAAGAACGTATGGGGGATTATAGTGTTGTGCCAACATCCCTGCCATGGAATGTTTCTCTGCCACCTGTGTGGGAAAGGCTGTTATTCAATTCCTATTCCTGGGAACTTAAAAATCTGCCTTATATGGAGTCAGAGTTAGTGGACGAAACCAATACAGTGGTACCTCTGGTTACGAACTTATTCGTTCCGGAGGTCCGTTCTTAACCTGAATCCGTTCTTAACCTGAGGTACCGCTTTAGCTAATGGGGTCGCCTGCATGATTTCTGTTCTCATCCTGAGGTAAAGTTCTTAACCCGAGGTACTACTTCCAGGTTAGCGGAGTCTGTAACCCAAAGTGTTTGTAACCCAAGGTGTTTGTAACCCAAGGTGTTTGTAACCCGAGGTACCAGTGTAGTGGGTCCAGTGATCAAGAAGGCAGTTTCTGCTTGTATTGTAGAGGGAAGTGAGGGGCAGATGGGGCTTGTCCACCTGGGAAGTTAGCCCATCTAACAGAAGGGAAACTCTGATCCTAAACCTCAGCCGCTTTGTGGGGTATCTTTGGGAGAAGAAAAGGCTAAGGAGTAAACCCTACACAAATCCAGAGTGGACTCTTGTAGGCATCCATGCGACAACTCCTGCAGCCCAACTGTTGCCAGACATATTGCTCTGCTTTCCTCAGGACCACATCAGCGAGGCTGCCTGGGCAGCCCAGGAGTTTCATACACACTTCCTAGGGAGGTCACTTGGGTGCTGCTAATGCAGCTGGATGACTTCAGCCCTGGAGTAATAATAATAATAATTTATTATTTGTACCCTGCCCATCTGGCTGGGTTTCCCCAGCCACTCTGGGCGGCTTCCACACAGACCAAAAATACACTAAAATGTCACACATTAAAAACTTCCCTTCCTTAAGATGTCTTCTGAATGTCAGGTAGTTGTTTATCGCTTTGACATCTGATAGGAGGGTATTCCACAGGGCGGGCGCCACTACCAAGAAGGCCCTCTGCCTGGTTCCCTGTAACCTCACTTCTCGCAATGAGGGAACCGCCAGAAGGCCCTCAGCGCTGGACCTCAGCATCCGGGCAGAATGATGGGGGTGGAGACGCTCCTTCAGGTATACTGGGCCAAGGCCGTTTAGGGCTTTAAAGGTCAGCACCAACACTTTGAATTGTGCTCGGAAACGTACTGGGAGCCAATGTAGGTCTTTCAAGACCGGTGTTATGTGGTCTCGGCGGCCACTCCCAGTCATGAGTCTAGGTGCCGCATTCTGGATTAGTTGTAGTTTCCGGGTCACCTTCAAAGGTAGCCCCACATAGAGTGCATTGCAGTAGTCCAAGCGGGAGATAACTAGAGCATGCACCACTCTGGCGAGACAATCCGCGGGCAGGTAGGGTCTCAGCCTGCGTACCAGGTGGAGTTGGTAGACAGCTGCCCTGGATACAGATACTGGAGACGCTATGTATTGCCAACAGCAACACTGACTGGTAGCATCTTTCCAGAGTTTCAGGCAGGAACCGTTCCCCTCAGAGATGAGAGGGATTCAATCTGGGACCTTCTGTGGACAAAGCACTACCACTGGAGCTATAGACAGTCAGCCCCCTGCCCTACATCCAATCTCCTCCAGGCAAGGAGGAACCTGACCCAACCAGACTCTCTCTTCATATGGAGCAGCTCTACCTATGCATCAAACCCAATGGGAAGTGCATTGATGGGGCCGGTGGGACTCTCATGCATTCCTTCCATCCATGGAGCAGTGGGCTGTGTAAGCACTGGTGTGCTTTCGAACTGCCAGGTTGGCAGGAGCTGGGACAGCTGTGTAAGGAGGTGCGGGTGGTGCTGATCAGAAGGTTGGTGGTTCGAATCCGCGCGACAAGAGTGAGCTCCCGTTGCTCTGTCCCAGCTCCTGCCAACCTAGCAGTTCGAAAGCATGCCAGTGCAAGTAGATAAATAGGTACAGTACCTCTGAGGTGGGAAGGTAAACAGCGTTTCCATGCGCTCTGGTTTCCGTCACAGGCACCAGAAGCGGTTTAATCATGCTGGCCACATGACCCAAAAAGCTGTCTGTGGACAAACACCGGCTCCCTTGCCCTGAAAGTGAGATGAGCGCTGCAACCCCATAGTTGCCTTTGACTAGACTTAACCATCCTAGAAAGCATCTTAAAAAGCAGAGACATCACCTTGCCAACAAAGGTCCGTATAGTTAAAGCTATGATTTTCCCAATAGTGATGTATGGAAGTGAGAGCTGGACCATAAATTGCCAAAGAATTGATGCTTTTGAATTATGGTGCTGGAGGAGACTCTTGAGAGTCCCATGGACTGCAAGAAGATCAAACGCATCCATTCTTAAGGAAATCAGCCCTGAGTGCTCACTGGAAGGACAGATCATGAAGCTGAGGCTCCAATACTTTGGCCACCTCATGAGAAGAGAAGACTCCCTGGAAAAGACCCTGATGTTGGGAAAGATCAGGAGAAGGGGCTGACAGAGGATGAGATGGTTGGACAGTATTCTCGAAGCTACCAGCATGAGTTTGACCAAACTTCGGGAGGCAGTGGAAGACAGGAGTGCCTGGCGTGCTCTGGTCCATGGGGTCATGAAGAGTCGGACACGACTAAATGACTAAACAACAACAACAACAACAACCATCCAGGGGTCCTTTACCTTTACCAAATTTGTGTTCTTCTTTAGCTCTATGTTATCACCCAGAGGCAAATGCGAAGAGAAGGTGCATCAGCAACTAATTAGCTATCTTACAAATATTTCCTCCTAAAATAATATAAATAAATAAATAAATAGGGAAACTACTGTAACAGGAGGCTGTCTTGTGTACCTCCAAGAAACAATAATTAATCCTGTTTTTTAAAAAAAGAGTTGATTGCATTGTGCTGAAGCAGAAAATGAAAACCACATTTATTGACTGAAAGAGAATTTTAAATATTTTTAGAAATAATTTTCTCACTGGCTTTTCTTTCCTATCTTGAAGCCTTCTCTGAAACTTTAGCATTAGCACTTTTAGGATAAAATGCAGACAGCTCACAGTGAGAAAGATTAATGGGAGCTGTTATCACGAGTCAAGGTAAAAATCTTTTCATGTCTAAGGAGGTGTTGAAGCTCTGCCATTTTACATCAGCAGATGAAAGGAAGCCGCAGTTAGCAATATTACTAGATCTGTTATAGGCTAAGTGCTACTGGTGAAATAATAAAACTCAGTGGTAGATTTAGCACTTTGCCCTTCAGGAAGGAAAACACGTCTTATTTCTAACACTGTCTCAATGTGCAGTGCAGCTTTCTATGCTAGTTTCTAAACACAGCCTCCCTTTGTGTCAAAGAGAGTGTTGATCCACTATATATATATAAAAAAACCCATAAATCGTTCTGTTAAAAAGAAAGGTCATCTAGATTTGATAAGAATTTAAATCTAGAGTCTTGCTTGGGGAAACAAGGTTTTGGAAGCAGTTTCCAGAAAGTACAGTGGTACCTCAGGTTAAGTACTTAATTCGTTCCGGAGGTCCGTTCTTAACCTGAAACTGTTCTTAACCTGAAGCAACACTTTAGCTAATGGGGCCTCCCGCTGCTGCTGCACCACTGGAGCACGATTTCAGTTCTCATCCTGAAGCAAAGTTCTTAACCCGAGATACTATTTCTGGGTTAGCGGAGTCTGTAACCTGAAGCGTATGTAACCTGAGGTACCACTGTAGTTATGTACAGTCCAAAAAAAAACCCCTAAAGTCTAGTGGCACTTTTAAATACCTCCACATTTCTGCTTCTTTTCCCCTTCCAAGGAAGCTTCTTCTGGAAAGACATCCCTTTTAAGGCTAAGACATGTAATGATGGATTTTGTAATGCACAAACATTTTCTGCAGTATCACTACCTCATATCTATCATTTGCTAAGGAATGCGAAAAGCAGTCTAGCACCTAGATATTAAACTGAGTTGCCTTTCAGCACATCAAAGGTAATATCTACAACAGTTCAGGTTTTGGGAAGCTTTTCATGTTTCACTTGTTTAAGTACAGTAGACACTTTCCTAGCTACAGGCACAAGGAAACTTCTTGCACTGTTTAATACCAACTCCTAACAGATCGAGGATGCTATACAGCCTTAAACAGCTCAGGACCTCAAGACCACAAGGACTGTCTATTTCCATATGAACCTACACGGATGCTGAGATCATCTTCTGAGGCCCTTCTTCATGTGCCTCCTCCTCATGAGGTCCGGAGGGTGGCAACACAAGAACGGGCCTTCTCGGCAGTGGCTCCCCGTCTGTGGGATGCTCTCCCCAGGGAAGTTTGCCTGGCGCCTTCATTATATACCTTTAGGAGCCAGGCTCCTTTTTAATCAGGCCTTTGGTTGATCTGGTTGACACCCTACGCCCTTTTAAAATGTGTTGGGGCTGAAATGGTTTAAAAGCCATATAAGCAAACTTGGTAGTATCAGCTGAGAGTAGTGTCAGTTGAGTGCTGGTGGTTGCTAGCTTGCGGAGGTCCTTGTGACACGCCCTTCATTGTGACACCTCCCTCTGCTGGCTCCTTGGTCACTAGGGCTCTAGAGGCATAGCCATCTCCTTTGGTTTGACCATTCAGCGAGTGAGAGAGAAAGTGGATGGAGATGTAAGTAGACTTTCTCATCAGCATCTGCATTCTGTGCTGGTAATGCTCCATGACAGTCTTAGGGAACATTTAAAAGATTAAGATCGGGAATAATTTAAAGGCTTCAGCCAGCCCTTCTGGGCATCTTTATGACTCCACCCACTGTTTTGTAACAGTTAAGGGAAGTGAGTGTGGATTCTGCTTACACTTTAGGAAAAGGAAAACTAATAAGATGTCACGCCTTGAAAAAGGGCATTCTTTTTAGGCTAGTGACACAAGAGTTGCTTGATAACTTGCCATGGGAGCATTAAGCATGCCCTCTGGAGAGGGTGATATCTTGCATTGTCTTCCTCCCCTTCCTGCCTCCCAGGGCCCATCTTTCAAAGGTACAAAACCCTTCAGCATGCTGATGTTCCTTCCATAGTAATATTAGTATGTGGTATTTGATGTTTCTCTTTTAAACATCCCTTCTCCACACTAAGCAAACCCACCTCTTTCAATGAGATGATGAGAATTGTCTTATAATATCCAGGGGTGCTATTCTGGCTACAGTATTCAAGCACTCTCTTCACAGGATACCCATAATGATATGCCTAGGAAAGTGAATCTATCTTGAGCTTTGAGTCGTGAATGCCCAAACCAGTTTAGGGATGTAGATCAGGAGAGTACAGTGAGTCCCATTTCTCACCTTTTGACGGGCCTTCACTGCAGTGGTTTCCCATCTGTGGAATGCTCTCCCCAGGGAAGTTTGCCTGGCGCCTTCATTATACACCTTTAGGTGCCCAGCAAAAACATTCCTTTTTAACCAGGCCTTTGGGTGACTTGACTGACACCCTACGCCCTTTTAAAATGTGTTGGGGCTGAACATGGATTAAAAGCCATATAAGCAAACTTGGTAGTTTCAGTTGAGAGCAGTGTCAGTTGAGTGCTGGTGGTTGCTAGGTTGCGGAGGTCCTTGTGACATGCCCTTCATTGTGACACCTCCCTCTGCTGGCTCCTTGGTCACTAGGGCTCTAGAGGCATAGCCATCTCCTTTGGTTTGATCATTCAGCGAGTGAGAGAGAAAGTGGATGGAGATGTAAGTAGACTCCATGGCAGTCTTAGGGAACATTTAAAATAGGGAGGTCCTAAGGAAAAGCAGGACATTCCAGGGTCACATAAGAAACTGGGACAGCTTCTGTAAATCTGGGACTGTCCCTGGGAAATAGCGGTACTTGGGGGGCCTGTTACCTGGCCTTTGACACCAGAGAGTTGTATTTTCAAGACTTGCCCTGTTGACATCCAATGCCCTTTTGTGTTGGGGCGTGTGATTGGGCTGTTTTTGTTTTATTATGTACTTTGTATTTTTATATTGTTATCTTATCCTGTGAACTGCCCTGAAACCAGTGGGTATGGAGGGGTATACATATTTAATTAATAACAACAACAGTAATAATTTTAGATAGTTGTAACTTGCCCTGGGACCTGCTAGTGCATATAGGACCAAAGAAGCAGATAGGTAGGTTAGATAGCTAATGCTCAGTAGGTGCAGGAACAACAGAAGCTTGACTATAAAGAAATAAATTTCATTTTACATACTTGTAAAAAGCTGAACATGGATAAAAAGCCAATTTAGTGTCAGTTGAGAGTAGTGTCAGTTGAGGGCTGGTGGTTGCTAGGTTGCGGAGGTCCTTGTGACACGCCCTTCATTGTGACACCTCCCTCTGCTGGCTCCTTGGTCACTAGGGCTCTAGAGACATAGCCATCTCCTTTGGTTTGATCATTCAGCGATTGAGAGAGAAGTGGGTAAGTAGATTTTCTCATCTGCATTCTGTGCTGGTAATGCTCCATGGCAGTCTTAGGGAACATTTAAAAGATTAAGATCAGGAATAATTTAAATGCTTCAGCCAGCCCTTTGGGGCATCTTTATGACTCCACCCACTGTTTTGTAACAGGGAAGGGAAGTGACTGTGGATTCAGTTTACAATTTAGGAAAAGAAAAACAAACATGCCAAGCCTTGGAAAAGGGCATTCTTTTTAGGCACTTGATAACTCGCCATGGGAGCATAAAGCATGTCCTCTGGAGAAGCTAGTATCTTGCATTGTCTTCCTCCCCTTCCTTCCTCCCAGGGCCCATTTTGAAAGGAAAGCCAAGGTACAAAACCCTTCAGCATGCTGATGTTCCTTCCATAGTAATATTAGCATTTGGTATTTCATGTTTCCCTTTTAAACCTCCCTTCTCCACAGTAAGCAAACCCACCTCTTTCAATTAGATGGTGAGAATTGTTTTATAATACCCAGAGGGTGCTATTCTGGCTACAGTATTCAAGCACTCTCTTCACAGGATACCCATAATGATATGCCTAGGAAAGTGAATCCATCTTGAGCTTTGTGTCGTGAATGCCCAAACCAGTTTGGGGATGTAGATCAGGAGAGTACAGTGAGTCCCATTTCTCACATTTGAACAGGCCTTCTCTGCAGTGGCTCCCCGTCTGTGGAATGCCCTCCCCAGGGAAGTTTGCCTGGCGCCTTCATTATACACCTTTAGGCACCCGGCAAAAATGTTCCTTTTTTAACCAGACCTTTGGTTGATGTTTGACATCCTATTCCCATTTAAAATGTGGCTCTTTTCGGGGGGGTGGGGTTGTTATTGGGTTTTTATTTTGATTATGTATGTTGTGATCTTTTCGGTGAACCGCAGAATAGGGCGGTATATAAATATTATATAAATAATATAAATATATAAATATATAAATATATAAATATAAATATTATATAAATAATATAATATATAAATAAATATAAATATTATATAAATAATATAATATATAAATAATATAAATAATAACAATGATAATAATACAGCACAGGTCTGCTCAATAGTAAGTCCCATTGAGTTCAGTAGGATTTATTTCCTGGTAAATGTGCATAGAATTGTAGCTTTAACCTTAGTTTTCACTATAATGTGGTAAAGTCTGATTTAACCCTAAGTATGCAGAGGACGCAGGTGGCGCTGTGGGTTAAAGCCTCAGCGCCTAGGACTTGCCGATCGAAAGGTTGGCGGTTCGAATCCCTGCGGCGGGGTGTGCTCCCGCTGCTCGGTCCCAGCGCCTGCCAACCTAGCAGTTCGAAAGCACCTCCAGGTGCAAGTAGATAAATAGGGACCGCTTACCAGCGGGAAGGTAAACGGCGTTTCCGTGTGCGGCTCTGGCTTGCCAGAGCAGCGATGTCACGCTGGCCACGTGACCCGGAAGTGTCTCCGGACAGCGCTGGCCCCTGGCCTCTTAAGTGAGATGGGCGCACAACCCCAGAGTCTGTCAAGACTGGCCCGTACGGGCAGGGGTACCTTTACCTTTACCTTTATGCAGAGGACGCAGGTGGCGCTGTGGGTTAAAGCCTCAGCGCCTAGGGCTTGCCGATCGAAAGGTCGGCGGTTCGAATCCCTGCGGCGGGATGCGCTCCCGCTGCTCGGTCCCAGCGCCTGCCAACCTAGCAGTTCGAAAGCACCTCCGGGTGCAAGTAGATAAATAGGGACCGCTTACCAGCGGGAAGGTAAACGGCGTTTCCGTGTGCGACTCTGGCTCTGGCTCTGGCCAGAGCAGCGATGTCACGCTGGCCACGTGACCCGGAAGTGTCTCCGGACAGCGCTGGCCCCTGGCCTCTTAAGTGAGATGGGCGCACAACCCCAGAGTCTGTCAAGACTGGCCCGTACGGGCAGGGGTACCTTTACTTTACCTTTTATGCAGAGGACTAAGGGACGCGGGTGGCGCTGTGGGTTAAACCACAGAGCCTAGGACTTGCTGATCAGAAGGTCGGTGGTTTGAATCCCCGCAACGGGGTGAGCTCCCATTGCTTGGTCCCTGCTCCTGCCCACCTAGCAGCTCGAAAACATGTCAAAGTGCAAGTAGATAAATAGGTACCGCTCCGGCGGGAAGGTAAACGGTGTTTCCGTGCGCTGCTCTGGTTCGCCGGAAGCGGCTTAGTCATGCTGGCCACATGAACCGGAAGCTGTACGCCGGCTCCCTCGGCTAATAAAGTGAGATGAGCGCCGCAACCCCAGAGTTGGCCACGACTGGACCTAATGGTCAGGGGTCCCTTTACCTTTACGCAGAGGACTATAGTCTTAGATCTGCGAGCAAAGCTGTAGTAAGGCTTATAGGAAAGTGAAACTTGCATGCATTTATAGATATATATGCTTATCTGTTAATATTAAACAGCCAATTTTATTAAGCCACGGCAAGGCTGTATCAGTGCCCTCCATACTTGTTACAGTACTGAGAATCCTAGCATTTATTTGCAGAAATAGGATTCTAGGCTATGGCAAAACCTTAAAAAAACAGGGCACATTTACATCGCAAACACAAATATAATACCTTCTCTAACAGACCCTGTGATATGCAGTTTTACAAGAAAATGTTATCCCTTCTTAAGATTCCTTGGGAACAAGGTAAACCATGCTGGCTAAGCTGCTTTCAGGCTTTTATATTCACATTTGCAGAGTGCCACAATAGATTACACACACACACACACACACACACACACACACACCCTGGGTAATGAATAGATGTTTAAAGAGAAGGTTTAAGAAGTGCCAAGTTCTTAAATTTCCTTCACAGCTTTGTCACGTTTCTGACCAGTAAGACGAACTAACTTGCACATATAGCAAAAGACAGAAACAGACAACTTGGATACAGGCATCTGAAATAACATGTATTTTTATTTGAAACTTGCAAACTACACAGCCAAACATTAATGGCAGGTCTGTTGGCCCGACAGCAGTGTGATTTGCCACAGCAGATGAAATTCACCATTCTAAGCTGAGCAGAATTCTGCAGGGCAAGAATCTTATCAATAACGCACAACTGGCAGAAGGCTTGAGATGCTTCCACTCATGAGATACTTTGTGCTGGAAAAGGAGAACTTAGGATGGGATGTAGTGACATTGCTACTTGTTGCCTTGTGCGATGGTCAGTTTCTCCCAATATCAGGAGAAATGTTAGCATTTCGCTCCTCCGTTGCTAGGTGTGTGATTGTTAAATCACATGTTAGTGTTTACTTTCTAGGCTTGGAAAGTGTGAGAACGGAAGTCAGTCTTATCCCTCTTCCGCTGTACTATACTTTTGTACTTTACTTTCTCTCTCTCTTGGAGAAGATGTGAGAGGACGCCATGGTTGTTTTGTCCTGTATATATTGCTTAATAAACCACTCAGAATGCTATACTCGTGCTCCACAGTCGTTTCTGCTATACTCTGCTGAGTGTGCATATGTCTTTTGATATGTGTCGCTGGTGCGCACTGGGACTGATTTGTGAACGTCCCGGGCTGCGCTTCATCAGGAAGACGCCCAGAGAGGTCTGTCTCATTCCGGGGGATGCGTGTGCCCGCAGGCGTGTTCCAACAGGTATGCAGCTAAAAGGGACTTCTCCAGCGACTTCTCTGGAGGGCCTAGAGCCCACAAACCACAGCTGTGCAGCTGTTTCTGAGCTAGCTCAGTCAGTAGAGCACGAGATTCTTAATCTCAGGGTCATGGGTACGAGCTTCACAGTGGACAAAAGATTGCATGTTTTTATAATAAATTTGAAAGTAAGGGAGGGATTTGTTAATTAATTAATTCGACATGAGAATGCAGAAAGGGGAGGTACGAGGAAGTCGGGAGAGTAAGAAATATGAAATTAAGAGTTGGAAATTATACATGTTGCATGTTTTTTGTTGTTTTGTTTTCTTTGTTATGGAAAAAAAAAGATATGGAAAATTGAATAAAAATTATTATAAAAAAAAAAAAAAGATTCCTGCATTGCAAGAGGTTAGTGCATTTCACATCTAAAACAGCAAGTCCTCCCAATTTCTTACAAACTGGTTTTAGGGCATGTCCCAGCCACATCTGTGCACACCCAAGCCCCATATTTTCAATGGGCGAGTTAAACACGTCCGTCTCTTCCAGTGCAGTTTCAAAGTACCTTAATTAACTTTACGTGGATTTCGCCTTAATTTCTAGTTTTTGCAATGACCATCCTATGCGCGTCACAAATCACTTCTGTGCATGCCTATAGGTTAAAACGCCATGCAATTCTCCCACCTTACAAAATAATATCATCAGGTAGCAAACTTTGCAGCAAACCCCCTGCTTTATAGGAATGCAGAAATATATATTGCCTCGGTTCCCTCCCATAACCTGTGGTTTGCATCTGGATGTGACATGATAGACATGCAATATCTGGGACCAGATAATTTTTTGTTGGGGGAAAGAGTACGATGGACATAGCAACGCTTGTTATAGGTAAACATGAGTAACAGTGCACTATAAATTCTTCTGCACGTCATTTCACCATTTAATTAAGTCTGTTTGGGACAACTGGGCTGGCTGGGGCTGTTAGGAATTGCTGGAGAACCACAGATTAGCCACCCCTGCAATTATACACAATGTTTATACAATTACACAATGCTTTTAAGGCTGTAGTTTGGCAGTTAAAACCACAGATAGTCATGGGCTTCAGACACTTCTCTCGGGCTGCAATCCCACACCCACTTTCTGGGAGCAAACCCCATTAAACACAATGGGACTTAATTTTGAGTAGACGTGTACAGAATTGCAGTTTGGATAAGGTGTGCAATCCTAGGGACACGAATATGAAAAGTAAGTTCAGCTGAAATCAATAGGATTTGCTTCCCGGCAAATGCACTTAGGACTCCAGTATAAAGAAGTAAAATACTTTAATCATCAAAAGGGTTGAGGTGTTCGACTATTACATAATACTGCCCAGATTTAATTTAGGCTTTGATTTAACCCCATGGCCGGAGGTGAACTGCCATTCTTTTTGATGTTTAATTCAAAGGCTTTTGGCTCCAGTGCTCACAAAATCAAAAGAAAGGGCACAATATTGATGTGGTAAATATATAATGCCAACATGTGACACTGATCCATTGACTTGCTGCTGATTTACTTGTAGTATACACTTTCCAGGGAAAGATACTGCACAGCAGTAAATTCAGCTGAGCTACAGTACGCTCCGAGAATAAAAGGGTTGACTATAAGCGAGTAGCTACAGCTGCATTTAGCTGAACTTGGAGAAAGGGGGGGGGAGGCACTGCATGGATGGGATTGTTTGTGCTCTGGTGTGACAGTGGACAAGCAGAGAATAATCAAGATGCCACTGTCTGTTTGCATTGAAGCTGCCTGAACACTGACATCTCACTTTCTACCAACGATCTCCCAGCTTCCAACTACCGAAGAGAGCAGATTGCATCTTTACAGCAACTGGGATTGTCATGATTACTGAAGGCATTATATCTGGTTTACCCGTGTATTATTTCAGTGGCCTGCAGCACCACAAAGCATTCAGTATACAGTGGTACCTCAGGTTAAGAAGCAGTGATGTACAGTGGTACCTCGGGTTAAGAACTTAATTCGTTCCGGAGGTCCGTTCTTAATCTGAAACTGTTCTTAACCTGAAGCACCACTTTAGCTAATGGGGCCTCCTGCTGTCGCCGCGCCGCCAGAGCACGATTTCTGTTCTCATCCTGAAGCAAAGTTCTTAATCCGGGGTACTATTTCTGGGTTAGTGGAGTCTGTAACCTGAAGCGTCTGTAACCTGATGTGTCTGTAACCCGAGGTACCGCTGTATTCTGAAGTGGTACAACCTATGTCCCTTCTCCCTAAGTTAAGAAGTCACTGCAAATAGAAAACCAACATAACAGGCAAAGGGATAGGCAAAATTCATTCTCCTTGATGTGTCGGGCTTAAATTTTTTATTTTTTTTGCAGGGAGTTTATTCTTCCTTCTTCATTTAAACAATTTCTATACTGCTTAACTACAACAACCTCTGAGTGGTTTACAAGGATACAATACAAAAAGTAAAAATCAGTTAAAATTATAAAATCAAAAATGCCTGCTGGAATGGAAATCTCCACAGTAGGGACTGGAAATTCAGCAGGGAGGGGGCCTGTCTGATCTCAAATGGAAGGGAGGTCCATAAAAACTGCGCCCACAGTATTAAATGCATGGTCCCTGGTGTCTATGAGCTGTGCTTCTGAGCCACGGAGGACCACTAATAGTGACTCCCCTAAAGACCCCAGCAATTGGACAGGGATATAAGAGATCGGGCGTGTCCTGAGGTAATCCTGGACCCAAGTTGTTAAGGGACTCGAAAATTAATACAAGGACCTTGAATCTGGCTTGGTAGTGTATGGGCAGCCAGTACAAACTTTTGAGGAACAGTTATGGGCTGGTGATAGACTTTCCCCATCAAAAGTCTAGTCACAGCCTTTTGCGCCACTTCCAGACCAGGCCCAAGGATAACCCCACATAGACCACATTGCAATAACTGAGTACTGAGGTTCTTACACAGGGCAGATTTCAAGAGTGGTATCTCCCATCACAGCATTCTTGTTTTGCTTGCAAACCCAGTCCAAGATCCCAGAACCGTGGGGGTATGTTCTGTGATTTGGTCCATGGAAAGCTCTAAAAAAGACCCAGTCATATTGCATAACCTTGAAGTGTGAAGATATCTGGTATCAACAGCACCACAATCCAAGTGGGCAGAAACAACTTGCCACACGTTCGGTAATTGGATCGACAAAGAAAAGTTGCTTTCGATCACTGCCACAGATGCGGTGCACCTCAAGAAGGGGTGCAGATATGATGTACCTCAACAAAAGAAGAATACGCTTATGAGCCATCAGCACAATCCACAGCCAGTTCTACAGGAAACCACAGTAGAGCTATAAAGACTGACTGAAGAGACTAGTTAATTTCACACCAGCATTTAGTTCTACTCATTCCGGATCTCTCCCTGTGTCCTTGCTCATTAAGGTTGTGTCTCTTTATGTAGATCTGTCGGTTGAGCTATTACAAAGGTTACGGAGAGGGAAGGAGAAGAGAGTTTAAGAAATGCCCAGAAGAGCAAAATGCCAAGGGATCCTCAACTGCTCTGTAGTCTTAGTTTCAGACGTTCAGCCAAAGGAAGGGGGCTATCAGCCCAGGCGGCAGCCTCACTTGCCTGAAGTGGAGAGGTTTGACAAAGCTTAGATTCTGAGAGTGTCAGAGAATTGTGAATGTGTGCAACAGGAAGCTCTTCCACTGGTAAATTAATGGCAGGCCCTTTAAGAGAGTTCTCTCCTGGCACAACTTCAGCCACCAATTCATGGCTGCTCCTTTTGTCCCTACACTTGTCCTTCAGCTGAACCACGCGACCCTTCCTTCGCCACTTAGGGCTTCTGTGAGGTTTCTTTCTACCTTTCACATTTTCACCATCACTGTCTTCACTGGAGTAAATCTTTTGGCACACACTCTTCTTCAGTGATCTTTTATGAGTGGCCGGCATGGGCTTTCCCCTCATCCGACAGCTATCTAGGACTTCCATTGACTTGTGAGACAATCTTGGTGACTTATTTCCCAAGTAAGTTGGTTTTCGTGTTCCGGCGCCCAGAGACACCAAAGTTCCTGGACTAGTGAGGTTATCTGACGCCCGGGCTGGATTTTCATAGTTTTTGAGCAAGTTTGGCAAGCCAAGTCCCCGCAGATATTTTCCTGGTAATATGCTTTCAACTTCCTGAGCACTGTCATTTAGCTGAGCTGAAGGAGATGGAGCTTTTCCCTCAGGGCTAGATGTAACATTGATTTGTTCTACCATTTGCAAAGAGTTTAACAGAGACATATCTGAAAGGCTGGGAGAAGCTTCCAAAGCAGAAGGCTTCAGAATTGCCCGCTCTTGTGAAGATAAATCATTTTGACCTTTATGAAGGTCAATTTTGGAGACAGAGCACTCCTCACTCATTGGTAGATTTGGATCATATCGCACAGAATTCAAAGACGGGGGAATGATTTCAGCTGTTTTGCAGTGCAGTGAAGAGTGTTGATTCGGAAAATTTCTACTCGCATCTGACTCGGATTCCAAACAAGCAATATTAACCCGCTTTGGGGAAACGCTGAAGGATGTTCCTTCCCAGTCAATGTCACTCAACTGCAGATGGGCAATTTGGGAAGATGCACGCAATTTTTCATGTTGCGAGCTCGGAGACCCATCAGGAATGCAATTATACTCTGTATTTTGCAAAGTAGTCACAAGCAAGGTAGATGGTGGGTTTTGACTTTGTGTGACTGCAGTAGGAAAATGTGCAGTTACAGGTAGGCCCTGAAATTTAGAGCCTTTTTCTGGGACCGTTTGAAAACCAGAAACAGTTGTAAATGGACGCTTAGGATCTTTGCCGGAAAAGGTTTCCTCATCAGATAGCATGTTCAGCCGAGAAAGAAGATCTGCAATTTCACTGTCCCCAGCTAAGCATTCTCTCTCTTTAGGTTTCTTCTTCTTACCTAAAATAACCAGACAAAACAAAGTCACCTTGTAAAAATGAGGCTTTGTTCCTTGTGATGAAGTTAACAGAAGCAATCTGTGATTTAAAGGGCAGTTAAGCAAGGGCTGGGGAAAGTGACTGAGAATCTGCTTACATTATAATGCTTCGCTGACTAAGATGCATACATCTCGGGAGGATAATGGGCAATTTCACAAAATGAAAGGAGCGCGGTGTTTATTTAATCAACAGCAAAACCCGATGCTTCAGATTTACCTTTGTTCCTTTCCTTGCATATTTCCAACTTCTCCATATGGTACCGGGCAACCACTTCTGGATACGCAGCCTCAAATAATGACGCCTCTTCTGTTGTTATTAAAAAGGGTTCTGCAGGCTGATCATCTGCTGTAGCGTAATGATCTGGAGCAATGAATCCAGAGCATGGAAACAAAATACTATCAGGTACAAATGGGCAGGTTCAGGGCTGCAGAAAAGATAACTCTGTTCTCATTTAGGCACTGTGCAATCCAAGGGAGTAGCAAATGAACTGTCATTTCCTAAGCCCTGTGGGTTGTTGTTTTTTTAGGAGGGGGGTTGTTTCCAGTTTTCCCCCCTGGTCTCCACATTGCTCCCCCCCCCAATTGCTCCTCCCATGAATATCTAAGAGAGGAAAAAATTGTCAGGAGGGGATACAATCTGCTCCAAAAGTGTCGTCACCAGGGTAGGACTTTCAGGCAAGAAGTCACTGATGGCCTTCTGTTGCCCAGTAAAAACACATATGTTCTCCCAGGCTTTTGGAGGGCTTGGTTGACTCTGCTTTGGCGTTTTCATTCCATAGCATCATAAAATTATAGAGGGGCAAGGGACCTCCAAGGGTCATCCAGTCCAACCCCCTGCAATGTAGTATGTATGCATTTATTACTGCTCTGCTACTCATATAGACATTTATATGCATCCAGGGTCTAGGGTGGCAAGCACATATATTAATTGTTTGTGTGTGTGTGTGTGTGTGTGTGTGCGCGCGCACACACACACATGCGTGTGTTAGTTAAAAATAAATCTAAAAACATTCTCCCAACCAGCGATCACTAGACACACAGGGCCATTCCGTCTTTTATTTTTAACATTCCAATACTGCTAAAGTTAGTTTCTTATCACATCATCCTGGTCTTCCTTCCTTCCTTCAAGGTGGTAAGGAAACTTTTCATTAAACCAGCATTTAAAGCAGCATTGTATGATAAGCCCAAAGAACACAGAAAAAAAACAGCACCAACCTGGCTTTTGCCACTCTATTTCAAAGCAAGGAATGCCATTTTTAGTTCGGGTCTTGATTATCCTGTAAAATAAAGATAAAAATGAGGGGGAATTAAAATATAGGAATCCCTGTGGATCCACATGTGTGGGTGAACAAAAACAGAATTGGGTGGGTTGCCAAGATTCAAAACGCAGGGCTTGCGCAAGAGAGTCCCAGTAGCAGAGTATGAAACTCACAAAAGTTAAGTAGCAGTATAGCGTTAGGAATATAGGTTGTTAGATTTTTCTTATCCCGTTTCAACTACACATAGCAACTGACCTCTTTCTACCCCTCTTGCAATTAGCAGCCCACACAATGTTAAGCAAGTTTAAAATGCTTTACTTACAGATTCAGATGCAATTGTGCCATGCAGCAGCAACAATAATAAAGGCAAAATACTCTTTGGTAGAAAATACAGAATATGATTCCAAAAGCGCTGTAAACTTGTGAGCAAAGTCACACACGTTCATCCCATTACATGATGTGGAGAGAGAGAGAGAGAGAGAGAGAGAGAGAGAAAGAAAGAAAGAAAGAAAGAAAGAAAGAAGAAAGGCTTTACTTCCTCCCTCTTGTGGCGTGACCTGGCTGAGTCTATTTGTGGTCCTTTACCCTTTCATACACTAACTAGCACTGCGCTTGCTGGTTATATTTGGCTGCAATATTCCACAAAAAGCAAAAACATAAACCATTTTAAAATAGAAGAATGCAAACAGAAAAATGCCCAAGCAGTTAAAAGTTTGAATGAAATTCAGAATTTAAGTTACTTTAAAAGGGGGGGGGGGGTGTTTCAATATTCTATGAATCCAGTGCTTATTTAAGAAAAGAACAGAAAAAGCTAACTGACTATTATTTAGGAAATATGAGAATGGCATTAAAATAAATTAAAACTTTAAAAACCCACCACTTATGGGGCTAATCTTCCACGTGGCTGCAATATTTAAAAGAATACAACAATCCCACCATTTATGTGGGGGTTATGTTCTGGGGATTTTACACTACATCAGAAATACAGGACTGATTTAAACCCCCATATATAAAACCCCCCATATATTTTCCACTTCCACAAGGCTATCAGGAATACAGATTTTCTCCAGCAACAGATATGAAAAGAAACAGGGGGTGAGAATTCCTCCAACTACCAAATTAAATTACCGTTGTGCCTGCAGTTGCTGTGGGTCAAAATGGCCAGACTTCCTTCTGTTCATGTCATAGTATGTGAGGAGGATGCACAATTTCTCACAAGCGTAATGCTTGGACCAGTCCATTTTCTCAAAAGCAAATTTCTGTAAGTGTGAGAAAAGCTCTAAACATGTGTCCTCTAAAACTGGTGCCACAGTATTGTTGGCGAAAACCTTTTCAAGTGCCATGTATGAAACAGTTTACTTGCCATTAGCACACAAGAGAGGCTCAGTTAGTTTCCGAGCACAATTCAAAGTGTTGGTGCTGACCTTTAAAGCGCTAAACGGCCTCGGCCCACTATACCTGAAGGAGCGTCTCCACCCCCATTGTTCAGCCCGGACACTGAAGTCCAGAGCCGAGGGCCTTCTGGTGGTTCCCTCACTGCGAGAAGAGAGGTTACAGGGAACCAGGCAGATGGCCTTCTCAGTAATGGCACCCACCATCAGATGTCAAGGAAATAAGCAACTATCTGACTGTTAGAAGACATCTGAAGGCAGCCCTGTTTAGGGAAGTTTTTAATCTTTGATGTTTTATTGCATTTTTTATATTCTGTTGGGAGCCGCTCAGGGGAAACCCAGCCAGATGGGTGGGCTATATATAATTTATTATTATTATTATTATTATTATTATTATTATTACCAAAAGCCCACCATTATCATGAAAGAAAGTCGTGAGCACAAGAGTATGCTCCGTGCTTGTGATTCCCACCAGCTGCCTCTAACAATGGAGGTAGAATATAGCCTTTGTGGCCATTGATAGCCTGTTCCTCCATGAATCTGTTGAAAGTCACCCAGAATACTTCATTTTCTAAAACTGCTTAATTTGAGTGCTCATATACAGACACAATTAATCGACATTGGAATAATTACTTTTTTTGTGTGCTTACTTTCCGTAATTTTTCTATGAAGATTCTTCTAACCAACAAAATGGCAACTACACATCATTACTAGCTGGGCTAAATGCTAATGCATACAATCGGTTTAACCATCAAAATCGACAATCTGTACCTGAAAGGACAATAAATTTGGCCTCCGGCACCCATTTAACTTCATCGGTTTATCTTTGCTGATTAGGTACTCTTGGATAACCTTGGCAGGAAAAAAAAAAAGAACAAGTGAAAAGGAGGCTTCTGGATAAGAAGATTCCAGGAAGTATTCACCTTCAAATCGGGTCTAATTACCTCAGGAAATGGAAATCCTTTGCATGCTTTAGCCTTCCTGTGAATAAAAATGCATACAATTAGGAAGAGGTTAGAAATGTGAAGTGTGAAAAGGAGCTGCCTTCAGAGCTGTAACCCTAATGCGAAAGGGCAGGAGAGGTGAAGCGACAGGCAGCTAGCTAAAGCAGTCTGGATTCTGGACTCGGAAATAGCTTCCTTGTTTCTGCAGTTTATTCAAAAGGTGGCTTGAAATATACAGCATGCTATTTACTGAAAGAGAAGTACTTGAAAATGATTCATAAAGGTAAAGGTACCCCTGCCCGTAAGGGCCAGTCTTGACAGACTCTAGGGTTGTGTGCCCATCTCACTCAAGAGGCCGAGGGCCAGCGCTGTCCGGAGACACTTGCGGGTCACGTGGCCAGCGTGACATCACTGCTCTGGCGAGCCAGAGCCGCACACGGAAACGCCGTTTACCTTCCCGCTAGTAAGCGGTCCCTATTTATCTACTTGCACCCGGGGGTGCTTTCGAACTGCTAGGTTGGCAGGCGCTGGGACCGAGCAGCGGGAGCACACCCCGTCGCGGGGATTCGAACCGCCGACCTTTCGATCGGCAAGCCCTAGGCGCTGAGGCTTTTACCCACAGCGCCACTACTCAACCTCTGAGTAGGCTGGCTAACATTTACAAAACAGAATCAGATAAGTGTTGGAAGTGTAAAGAAGTGGAGGGAACATTCTTCCCCATGTGGTGGACATGTAAAAACGTAAAAGGGTTCTGGGAAATGATTTATAATGAAATGGAAAAAAAAATGTTCAAAACGACTTACCCCCCCAAACAGAGTCCTTTTTGTTGGGGATAACCCAGACTGAAATTCCCTGGTCTCAGAAAAGATTATTTATGTATGCAACAACTGTGACCCATGCTTTGTTAGCCCCCAAATGGAAAGTGAGCGAGATCCTACCTAAAGAGAACTGGCAATTTAAGTTGACAGAATATGCACAACTTGCAGATTTAACATACAGAATAAGAGAGCAAGAAGAACATATGTTTAAAGAAGAGTGGAAAACATTTTTTGAATATATGGAAAATAACTGTATATAGTTGAAAACGCTGGCAGCATTAAGATAAATTCAACAGAGTAAATAATTTTTGAAGGATGTAAATGTGGGAAACCGATTTGAATGGTTATAGTAAAATATGCAGGGATGCATGATATGTAAAATGAACCACAGAAAGAGAAGAAGGGATGTCATTTTAAAGTTTGTAAAATATTTATTTGAAATTGTAAAACAGAAAGTTTAATAAAAATTATTATTATTAAAAAACCCCCCAAAAAACAGAGGCTATTTTTCCTCATTTGGGTAACGAACAAGGTAGTGTAGAGGTGAATTCTTACTACATAAAAACACCAACAAAATATGAAATTAAAGAACCAAAATAAGGTATCCATTTATCTGTTTGCCTAGTGAGGCTGAGCGAAAACGCAAGCACCGAAAAAATCCCTTTATGATGTCTGCGGCTGTGAAGGTCAAAAAAGAGCTGAGTGAATGGTCTTGTAAGGTAATAAAAGCATTCTGGGAAATAATATGAGATGAAAAAAATGTTTAAATTAACTTTTGTAAAAAAACCAAGAGGCTTTTTTTTTTACTAGGAATTATAGGTGTGAATATTCCAAGGGAGCAGAGAAGACTTTTTATGTATGCAACAACAGCCACACGGATGCTACTAGCCCAGAGATGGAAAGAAGACAAGGTCCCTATCAGAGAAGAATGGCAAGTTAAACTTTTGGACTACACCGAAATGGCAAAACTGACCGGAAAGCTCAGGAACCAAGAAGACCAAAACTTTAATGGGAGAAATTCATAATTTATCTTGGAGACCACTGTAAGCAGATAAAAACATTAGCAGGACTGCAATAACACTTGTAAGGTAGCAAGTATTACGGTGAGAATAGAGTGATCTAAAATATGGACTATGGAAAAATATGCGGTAGAAAAGGTTAACAATAGGACCCAAGGAGGGGAAGGTGGAAGTCCAGAGATTTGGAGGAATTTCTAACTGTGGATTGTACAGTTGGATTGTTATATCTTTATGCAGTGGTACCTCGGGTTACATACGCTTCAAGTTACATATGCTTCAGGTTACACTCTGCTAACCCAGAAATATTACCTCAGGTTAAGAACTTTGCTTCAGGATGAGAACAGAAATCATGCTCCGGCGGCATGGCAACAGCAGGAGGCCCCATTAACTAAAGTGGTGCTTCAGGTCAAGAACATTTTCAGGTTAAGAACGGACCTCCACAATGAATTAAATACTTAACCTGAGGTACCACTGTATTTGTAAAATCGAATGAAAATTATTTCAAGAAAAGAAAGAAAAGGAGCTGAGTGAAAAGGCAACTGCTACACCACTGAGTGTACGTTTGTGGCCTCCTGCCATAGGCAACTCCTGGGGCCCTCCCAAAGTTGACGGGCATCGCTAATCAATTGGTGCGCATGCGCCGCATCTTGTGACCAATGACACGGGGCAGGACATTCCTAACTCACCCCCCCAAACAAATTTAATTCAAGTTGGCACCCTTGCCTCCTGCTAAAGCATCTGAAAGTTCCAAAACAGAGCTCTGCACAGGTGCAGAACCCACCTGTGGGACTGCACAGGTGAGACCCCCATAGAACTGGCGTCCTTTTCCTGAAGCAATTCGGGGAAACGCACATCGAAGCACACCTACTTTTTAATGCCATTCTCCACTGTGCTGACTCGCCGGTCTTGCTCGGAGGAGTGCCAGTCACAAGGGCAGCAGAATTCCGCATCGTGGGGTTCACAGCATGCTGCGCTGCCGCAGAGACGGCACCCGGCACTCTCTTGATCTTTATAAGCTCCTGCAAGAAAATGGCGACGACGGTTGTAATGGAGATTTAATAGAGTTGCGTCAACAGGGAAGATGCGGGAGGAAAAAAGTTAACCCAAGGACCCACAAAGGGGAGGAGGGAAGTCCATGGGAATTTATGGAATTCTCTTTGTGTTTTGGGCGCTTGGGGATCGTTTGTAAATTTGTAATAGATTTATGAAAATGGAAAGGAGAGTGCAGGCTTCTTAAAATGGAGAGGTGTGTCCCATAAAGTTCTGAATGAGGTATAATTGCACAAGTAGCTGAAGCATTTCTGTAGGTTTCATTCTATCTGTAAACAGCTTTGAGGTTTTTTTCTTACAGTCAAGGGTATATACATTTTATGAAACAAAACAAAACAAAACAAAACAAAGCAATAAAACTAACAAAACAAAAATAAAATGCCAGGTACTGTATAGGGGTTTGTTTGGTTGCTGTGTTGGCTTGGCTTAGCTTGTTGTTCAAACCCAAACTCATGGTTTGGCTCCATCCAGGCAAACCACATGGTGTAACCAATGTCTGTTCTACAGTTTGCAGCTTGTGGAAGAGCTAAATGACAAGCCCAGGTTTGGACAACACGCTAACCCAAACCATGGCTTTTCCTCCTGGCACCACAACAGCAGAACGACCAGAAAGAAGCTAAGCTTCCCCAAACCCGTCTCTTGATAGCCTGCATGCTCGCACTAAACTATGGTTTGGTTTAGTGCAGGCATAGGCAAACTTGGACCTCCAGATGTTTTGGGACTACAACTCCCATCATCCCCAGCTAACAGGACCAGTGGTCAGGGATGGTGGGAGTTGTAGTTCCAAAACATCTGGAGGGCCGAGTTTGCCTATGCCTGGTTTAGCGTGTCACGCGAACCAGAACTTCGGAGTTATCCATGGTGAGAGAAAGCAGCATATAGATTATTATTACAATAATAACAAACAACACACCACTTGCGCTACACAACGTTCCTTCGGGGAGAGGCTGATTATAATTTTCTGTAGAGAGAAAAGGATTTGGTTATCACTCACTTTTCATGGACTGGTGCTGGCTCAATCCAGTCTCCTTTTAAGAAACCTTTTAATGCTACTGCACACCTGTTTAAAGGGAGGCCTCTGTGCACTGCACTTCTAAAGTCACAGGCCGACTCACCTGGATGATGACACACGGCGCAATGAATCACCTTGTTTACTGCTAGGGCTGGGATGTCATCATCTTGGAAGTGGTCTTTCCAGTGCGCAAATCTAAAATAATATTTAAAGGATGAAAGTACACCAGTGCTAGACATGTAGAACATTTGCTCAGAGGCACCTGCTACTGAAGCAAGTAGGACTATTCCAGTATGTCAGGAGATCAACCTAGAAACTGCTGTGAACTCTGGTGACAAAGACTGATGTATAAATGAGTACAGTGGTACCTCGGGTTAAGTACTTAATTTGTTCCAGAGGTCCGTTCTTAACCTGAAACTGTTCTTAACCTGAAGCACCACTTTAGCTAATGGGGCCTCCTGCTGCTGCCATGCCGCCGCCACACAATTTCTGTTCTTATCCTGAAGCAAAGTTCTTAACCCGAGGTACTATTTCTGGGTTAGTGGAGTCTGTAACCTGAAGCGTCTGTAACCCAAGGTACCACTGTACACTCATTGAAATCAGTGGGCTAGTTCACTGATTTCAATAAGTCTACTTGAAGTATGACTAATGTTGGATGTCATCCGTAGCAGGGAAATGTATCTGAAAACTCGTGCAGGGTTTATAGGATGCTAATTTTCACTAAGCAACTGTATGACGCACATTGCTCACACAAATGTACAGCTGACAATTTGTAAATTCTAGCCTACAAGATAAGATAAAATATACCTTTGCAGTAAGCTCTCTCCCCTCACAGTCTTAATCAGCTTTAAAGCCTGTTCTTTTCCAACTCCAGGAACTCCCTTTAAGAGACAAGAGAATAGCACACACATTGACGTAGCAATTTACAGCAGCATTTTGAGCACTGCAGTGCGAATACGAAACTTTTCCCGCAGTATCTTTCATACAAACTGTTAAATCATCAGCGTGGCAGGTGGTTGAAATGACAGTGATGGTCTAAACAACAAATGACTGAATGAACAAAGTGCCTGTACAGTGGTACCTCGGGTTAAGTACTTAATTCGTTCCGGAGGTCCGTACTTAACCTGAAACTGTTCTTAACCTGAAGCACCACTTTAGCTAATGGGGCCTCCCGCTGCCACCGGAGCACGATTTCTGTTCACATCCTGAGGCAAAGTTCTTAACCTGAAGCACTATTTCTGGGTTAGCGGAGTCTGTAACCTGTAGCGTATGTAACCTGAGGTACCACTGTACACATTTTTTAAAATGCAATGGGCAGCTTTGACATTTATCTGCTGCAGCAGACAAAATGTGGTCAACATGGAAAGGAGCGACTAACATTCACGTTGGTTTGACCTGTAGCAAATTATGTGTGAAGCTCCTCTGTCTGGTTGGGATGTTGTAAAGTTGGAGCAGATGACCCCCAATGTCCCTTTCCAACTCCCCAATGCTACGCAAAGTTAAAATGGAGGGGGGGGTGGAAGGTCAAATGTGAAACAAATACTAAAGAGAATCAAAAGGCAAACATCCTCTGACAAAAGCACACTGATTACTGGAGAGATGCATTGCTCACAAACAGTGCAATCAGTTACAGCCTGACAGGGTCAGGGAAGGTGACTATTATGAGAATGTGCAAAGAATTATTATAAGCAAAGCCTTATTTTTTTGGTTTTGTAAAATCAATACGTTAAAGGATGCGCTCTCCCTCCCTCAATCTCTCTTTCAAACAAGTGTCAGATGGAAGAGCTTTGAATTGCTTTACCCAACTTTCTGGAAGAAACAGATTTAAAAGCTTCACAAATCAGATTGTTAAAGCACGCCCGAGATCTTGCAGTAAAACATGGGTTTGCTGCTGGAAAACTCAAAAAACAGATTGACTGAAACGGAAGGAAGGGCAAGTAGCTGGCTGGATGAAGAGGATGATATTCTGAAATTGAAAGCTGGCAGGAAAACACTGGAAGATTTTGTTCAGACAGCTACATCACCTGAAGGGAGGTCGCGGGAGTCAAAGGAGACAGAAATGTTTGCAGCAGGAGTATGCCTGCATTGAAATAGTGGCATTGCAAAAGCGTTCACACAGTATGGCTCATTTAAATCTCTAGATAGAATTAGTAGTTTGTGCTTTGCCTATATGTACATGACCAAAGCAGTGTAGTTTGACTGCGATTATTGCTGTTTTCAAGCTGTCAGAGAGCAATGGAAAATTAAAATATTCATGTGGCCAGGAAGAACAATTAGGGAGTTATAGAATGGGCTGCAATTCACCCAATGTGACTTATTTGTTCAGCTGGGTATAGGCTCAGTCACTTTCCTGCTTTATAAATTCTTTTTCCAACAAGCATATACTCCCATTCAATGCTGGTATGATTCACAAACAAGAGCCGAGCCCTTTTAGCCCCACTATAGACAGCAAAAGTTACGCAGTCCAAAGAATTGCTTGTGCCAAAGGAACAAACAGGCAAATTTGTTCTGAATCCAAATGTACATGCCCTGGCTTCAAACGTTAAGCCCTATATGCCACCAAAATGGTCTCCCTCGGGAGGTTCCGGACTCTCCTTCCTTGGAGGTTCTTAAGCATAGTTTGGATGGCTATCTGCCATGGATGCTTTAGCTGAGATTCCTGCATTGCAGGGGGCTGGGCTAAATGACCCTTTGGGTCCCTTCCAACACTACAATTCTATGAAAATATCCTTATTGACTAGTGCTCGTCTGTTGGCTGGATCAAGAGTCCCTATGAATGTCTCTTGGGATAACCCAGCTGCAGGAAGTGGTGGGGGAAAGTTTTTCGTGGATTCCTCCTTCTGCCTACAGCCCACTGAGAAGCTGCTCCAGAGGGCTGGAGGACCCTACAAAAGAGAACGGGAGACGATATGGTGGACTGCAGGTTGAATCAGAGAAAATCAACTTCCTTCCTCTCTCCAGCAAGAGGCTCCAATGCATCTCGGTCTGTTCCATGAATGGAAGGAGTCCTTTTATTCACAAAAGGGACACTTCAGGATCCACCCCCATTTCCCCGCCTTTAAGAACAAAAGATGGGTTGGGAATCTCATTTCTCAACACTACGCACACGTTTACTTGGTTGCTAGTCTCAAGTATTTCAGCAGAGCCTTAGAGCTTAGGATCAGGGCCTTGGAAAAGCATGGGGGAAGGGAAATAAATCTATTAGGAAACACCGACTAGGAACCAGCATATGAAGACAGTTGACAGCATATGAAGACAGTGTCATGTCCGGGGAAGGTTACGAGCTAATGCAAAAAGATCAGCTGTTCACTCCAGAACGTCAACATTTTTGTTTGTTTGTTTTGTTACCTTAGGAAGATAATCACAACCAAGTAGAACTGCTAATCCAATCAGTGATTCTCTGTTGCAGCCCAGTGTCTTCTCAATAGCTAACATTGAATAGCAGTCGATGTGCGGGTCCTGCAAAAGAACACAGTCAGATGGCGACACCCTCTGGCATTGGGAAGACAGGCAAACTAATGCCAGTGTACTGGAAAAAAGTAAAGATCATCAGTGTCGAAGCAGTGATTCTTCAACATCAACTTCATTGGACTGGTCATGTTGTTCTGACGCCTGATAATCGTCTTCCAAAGCAACTACTCTATTCCAAACTTAAAAATGGAAAGTGTAATGCTGGTAGACAACAAAAGAGGTTTAAAGACGCTCTCAAGGCAAATCTTTTAAAATGTAGCGTAACACCAACAACTGGGAATCACTGGCCCGTGAGCGCTCCAATTGGAGAACAGCCTTCACCAAAGGTGTCATGGAATTTGAAGAAGCACGAACTCAGGACGAAAGGGAGAAATGAACTAAGAGGAAGGCACCTTTGGTAAACCCTCACTGTGATAAACTCCTGCCCGGAAACCTATATCCCCACTGTGGAAGGATGTGCAGATCCAGAACTGGCCTCCACAGTCACTAACGGACACACTTTTACAACAATCATAAAAAAAAACCTTACTCGCCTATGAGTGATCGCCAAAGCAGAAAGAAGATCACAAAGCAGGAAGAAATGTCGTTAACCTAGTTTCTTCAATGAGCACTGAGGAAACACCCCTGCTACTACCAGCAGAAAGAAACATTCCTCCAATGGCTCTGAGAACCTCCAAGGTGAAGGATGAACTGGCAAACTATGGTTTGCTGAGAGCCAGGGGGGAAATCAGAGCTTATGAGAGGAGGGAGTTGCAGTAACTAAGATTTCTCAAGGATTGTTGAAGTTAGTGCACTTCTGACAACACATCAAATGAAATATAAATAGATAGGCAAACTCATATGCCCCTTGAATTCCATGATGGAAGAAAAGTGGGAAATAAATAATGCATATAAATAAACCTATTTAAAAGAGAAACCACAGCAGGATAACTGCTAAGAGTACCAACTATAAAATACAGTTATTTGCATTTATTTCCTCGCTGCAGGGTCACCTTCGCCATGTGCAAAAGGTGGCAATGAAAGAAGGGCCTTCTCAGTGGTGGCTCACCAATTATAAAACTCTTTCCCCAGAGAATTTTGCCACGTGCCAACATGGTCAGCCTTTAAGCGTCCAGCCAAAAACATTATTGTTTACCCAGGCTTTGGATCTTATTTTAATCAAACTGTGAAATGATTCTGGTCCGGTTTGGTTTTCGTCTTTTAGCTTATTTACAAAAAGAAGCTCTTTGAAACAAAGCTCCAATAAAGTACCTTTATGTTCATGGTAAAATTCCGGTAAACTGTCTGAGCACCGTAGAGGAAGGCGTCACCATCATTGGTGATGCAGGCATCCACATAGCCGTTCAAGTTCAGATAAGCACACATGGCTTCTGCTTCACCCGCTGCCTGAACCCAAGGGACCCCTAAGCACTCCAACATTTCGAGGCACTAAGGAAGCAAAAAACCCAAGAGAACATGCAGTTAGACCTAAAGCAGGAATTCAGTTCTTTGCAAAATTATGCACGCTTCCATCAAATGGTCACAAGAATCGCCACAAACTTCTGAACCAACTTTCCCCCTGTGCTCTGCTCCATAAACACTTCACTGAGGTGCAGATCGCTGCCCTGCAATAATTCATAAGTTCTTTAAAAGAGACAAGCCGTATGAAAGCACAGCACTATAAAATCAGAGAACATCTTCTCATGTCATTAAATCAATAGGAGGTGAAGCTCATAAACGATAGACAAGAGTCAGGACAAACCCTAAATCTTACAAACGCGTGTCTGGAGCTATAAAATTGACATGCAACGTTGAAACAATGCCTTCCCAAAAAATAAAATGAAAAATGCTTCACGGTCAATTAAGCATAATTATTCTGCAGTTCACAAACATTAACAAATCAAACCAGAATTGGTCAAATACAATATATTATTTTAAAATATTTTTAAAAAATTATACAAAGTAAATAGATTAAATATTATTAATAAATAAATTTATTATAAATGAATGTATGCCTGTGGTTAAATAAAGGTAATGGAAGCAGTATTCAGTATCCCGAACACTGAAATTCAGCCACCCATGGACACTTGCCTCTTTCAGTAGAGATTTAAAACGAGATCTCCCTGTTCCTGCCTTCCTGGATTTTCTGGATGGGCCAAAACGAGCTTCTGTCCTCTTTCGCATTGTGTCTGCTTTCAGCTCTGGGGACTCCCCCTCCATGACAAACACCAAATGGATTCCCATTAGTGTTAACAGAGAGACTCGAAAATAAAGATTCCTGCAATAGCAAGAGAGTTGAGCCACTTTTGTGGAAGGGTACCAACTATGGGATCGCTTCCCTTCTGACGGTACATCATACACCGGTCTCACGTGCTGTTTACTTATGGGTCAAGACCCGCCAGGGCTTTGGCTGAATTGATGTCTTGCCTCCTGCTGCCCTGCTGCTGTTAACAAACTTTTTACTATTGGATAGTTTTGTGGTTTTCTTTTGAGATTTTTAATATCGTTCGTACTTGGTTTTAATTGTGGGTGCTTTTGTAGCTCACCCTCGGCCCATTTGGTGAAGGGTAGGATATGAGCATATGAGGGTAGGATAGACAGCATCTTAAAAAGCAGAGACATCACCTTGCCAACAGAGGTCCGTATAGTTAAAGCTATGGTTTTCCCAGTAGTGATGTATGGAAGTGAGAGCTGGACCATAAAGAAGGCTGTTCGCTGAAGAATTGATGCTTTTGAATTATGGTGCTGGAGGAGACTCTTGAGAGTCCCATGGACTGCAAGAAGATCAAACCTATCCATTCTTAAGGAAATCAGCCCTGAGTGCTCACTGGAAGGACAGATCATGAAGCTGAGGCTCCAATACTTTGGCCACCTCATGAGAAGAGAAGACTCCCTGGAAAAGACCCTGATGTTGGGAAAGATGGAGGGCACAAGGAGAAGGGGACGACAGAGGACGAGATGGTTGGACAGTGTTCTCGAAGCTACAAACATGAGTCTGACCAAACTGCGGGAGGCAGTGGAAGACAGGAGTGCCTGGCGTGCTCTGGTCCATGGGGTCACGAAGAGTTGGACACGACTAAACAACAACAGGATATGAGCATTAATAATGATGACGATGACAATGGATTTAAAGTTGGCCAAATATTTGTTAAGACAGATCAATTATATTTAACTTTTTTTAAAACAAACAAACCATGATGTACAACATTCATGCAAGATCAACAGTCACTATCTCTGTGACCATTTTTTATGTTGCCTGTCAAACACACCCAGATACGTGAAGCAATCACTACATGTGGAAATGTGAAACTTCATAGGGAATTATGGGCTGGGAAAGGAGGCACGCAGCAAGAATTTGAGAGCCGTATTTGGAGTTCACTGGAGAAGAGGTTTCAGAGAGCGATCCATCCTTGACTATACTTCATCCTTTACACCTTATCATCAATGGCTGTGGGAGCCATGGATTCTCCGCACAACAAAAATAATTTCACCAGTAACAAGGGCTGGATCTAGACACGTCAAAGACGTGCTTCAGTTAAACGTGTTGTAAATTCATACAGGGAAATCCAGTAGGGAAAGACAGGCCTCCACAGCGCCATCTGGTGTCACAGCGTTATATTGCGTATATAATGCATATAAACTGATTTTTCTTAACCAATCTGGCCCAGCCCAAGATCATCCTGTCTCCCTTGCTAGGTAGCAATGAAGATAAGCAAATAAATAAATATGGGATTGGTTACATTCACTGTTTTCTCCTTGCGTTTTGCTCAAGAACTGGGTGAAGAGCGGGGAGAACAGGGGAAATAAACTTCCTTCCAAGTTCTAGAAAAATATTTAAGCTATACCTTATATTTGGGAAAACACTAGCGAGTAAGCAAATAATTTAATAATCTGTATGCTGCTGACAATAATGTAAGACAGCAGCATTGTACGTACCTAAGGTGAGGTTTTCTGACTATCCCAACCATCTTTTTAACTGTTTGTGCTTCACACACCCAGAGACTTAAATCAACAGCCAAGGTCTTTCCTTTAAGGCTGCTGAAGGGGACGTGTTGTTTTACAGGTTCCAGGATCTGCCACAGGCTGGTCACTCCCATCGTCACAAATATTCTGGCAGTACGAGGACATCAGCTGCGGAGATCAACATAAAATATAACTGAGGTCTCTTGTGATGAAATTTAAATTACAATAAAGAAGGATTTTTAAGGAAATAAAAATTATAAAGCTGCAATCCTAAATATATTTGAATGAGTCAGCCCCATTGAACGCAATGGTACTGAAATCTGAGCACACGGGATTCTTATCGATTTGAACCCTGGTCCTAGTCCAATACTCTAACCACTACCCCACACTGGCTCTTTCACGTGTACAGGATTGTGCCCAAGTACATTGACAAAGCACATTTTGCTACGGTGGAAAAATCCCTATTCCGTTCAGTACGAATGATTCAAATAGCATTTGATGATAAAAAATAACAAACAGCAAACGAGCAAACTTCTGAAACAACAATTGGATATTAGCTCCGCCCAAGGCATGAAGGAGAGCAGCAACAACTGGGAAAAGATAGACATAATATTTTACAAGGACAGAAAGAAACATCACAGACAGAATAATGGCCACACACAGGAAGAACAAGGATATACGGTAGTTTTAATGCTTCACCTGTAGATTTATAAATCATTTAATGTGTCATTACGAATGGAATTCGTTAATACTGCAGTAGTTGTACAAGGGATTGCTATTTTGACTGGAGGTAATTGAAATTAATAAGATTTTGGAATGTAGAAATGAAGTAAATAATCAAACCATCAATTCTAGCATTGATGGGGGGGAGGCACTTAAATTACCTAAATTAAATAATTTGGCATTTGAATGATTGGTATTAGTAATTGTATTACAATTTGGCATTTTTATAATGAGGCTATTATTGGATTATTGTAATTGAAAATTAAAAAAAAATTATATTAAAAAAAATTGTCAGCATTCTTTTAGCAATCTCCATTTACAGCCCTTTTGAACTCTTGGTATCGCCTCCTTTCAATCTCTGAACTGCTTTTCTTAAAAAGAGCTTCTTGCTCTACATCATCTTTTCTTTTGTATTGCACATTTGTCACCCAGCCCATTCTAAATGTAGCACAATAAACTTTAAAGCATAACCTGTGAAATCAATCTGAATTGGCTTTCACCAACTGATTTTACAGTACAACCCTATGCATGCTTACTTAGAAGTAAGTCCCACTATATTAACTGGTGCTTGAACTCAGGGATATGTAAAGGATTGCAGCCTTCATCTGTTCCTGACCCTTCCTTGCAATAGTCCCTTCCTATTCCTGATTTCCCTTTCTGGCACTTTCCCTTTTGCCTTTGATGATGCCCATTTCCCCTTGTTATTTTTCTCACTTCACCCTTTCCCACCCTCTTATAGCAGCCTATTTATTAGTAGCCTAATTTAGGGCTCTGTTTCTCCTCTGCCTTGCTCTAAGTATCTCTGCAGTTACCCTTCTGCAAATGAAATTGTGTGGCTATTCTTCTGCATTGTACCAGAGATAGTGTAGTTAAAAACAAGAGAACCGACCCATGTGATGCTGACACAAAACCCTATGTGAAAGGATGAAAGTTTAATCTCGCCCCCTCTTCTCTCCCTTCCAACCTCCCCGCCCCCGCCCCCGCCCCGCCACCTTATACTGTCTACAACATTAGTCTCTCACATTGAATAGAACTGGCCTGTAGAAAGGACTTTATGATCTGAAAACAGAGATGATGTATGCACTTTTGTGATCCAAGGAAATCTTTAATATATATTTTTTTAAGTTAACACAGCTTTGTATTTATGCACAGGATCTTAAGAGTTGAGGGAATGGGAAGAAACTAACAGTGAAATCCTATATGGGACCATGAAGAAGTTAAGCCCCACTGAGTTCAATTGAACTTATTCCCGTGAAGTCTGTGTGTATAGGACTGCAGCCTGAGACTGTAAGCGACCTTGTTATGCAAACAGTCTGAATGATTACCTCTTATATTACGGCTTTGCAGACAAAACTCTCACACACAATTAGCATCCTGTTGAAACTAGGGACAGTATGTCAGAAGATGGTTAGAACGGTGGGTCTGGCAAGCTCTTTGCCTTTCAAGAAATCGCTGCTTTTGAGAAACTCGATTATCAGGAGATGAATCGAGTACTGTGACAAACTGCACAGAGCAGGGGTTTCTTAAAACAGAAGGATAAAGCATTTAGCATGCATAGCTCAGTAATCCTTACAGCACCCTGAGTGGGGCAAGTGGAAGATGAGACGCATCCATCTCTTTGAGGCAAGGTGTGAGGAATCTTTGAAACCTCTAGATGCATCTGAACTACAGCTCCCATCAGCCCCAGCAGGCATGGCCAATGGCCAGGGATGATGGGAGTTGTAGTTCAGCAACAACTGGAGGGCCAAGCGTTCCCCACAGCTGCCTTAAAACCACCCCATGGAAGTTTGTGGCTGAGCTGAGTCTTGAACTGGGAGCCTCCAGCTCATTCCCTAAACTATTATGTCCAGAAGTTCCCGATTGTGGTAGCTGTGTTGGTCAAAAAGCAATACAGTTAAGATGTGTAGCTGTTCAAATGAAAACTTTCCCATTCGCCAGGCTTTTGGGCTTCACAGGACATTGTCACAAAGCAGCACATTACCTTGCCAAGCCTACAAATCAGGAGCAGCCAATGCTTCGGATGTTGTGAACTACAACTCCCATCATCCTTCACTATTGGCACTGCTGGCTTTGGGTGAAGGGAGATGTAGTCCATGTGTTTTGTTGTGTGAATAAACCACATTTTGATGCATGTGCGTAAAACACATAATATAAGAAATCACCTAAACATTAAATACAATCTTGCAAGCAAGCCTTACCCCAGGGTCTAAGCATGAGGCCAACTTTTGGTACACTGAAACAACTGAAATTTGGTGAAAAAGGAATTCACTAGGACACCTTTGATAAAAAAAAATAGAAGCAGTGCCATCTAATGGGCGGAAATGTGTATAGCATTAGAGCTACAGAAAAAACACCCATTGCTGAAGCACAGAAATTGACTGGCATCCCTCTTGCATGGCTTGCTGGTGTGTTGTTTTTAGACCAGGCTGCTCATGATTCACCTGTGTGTATTGACTTCCCAAAGTAAGTGCCAATACCAATCCTTCTGGGAATCAACTTTCTACCTCTCATTATTCATTTGGAGAACTATCCGTTTATTCCTATTATTTGCTTCCTGCAACTTTAACTATTAAATTTGTTTTTATTAACGGATTTTCATCGTTAACATGGGTACATGCAACGTCTGTTTTCAATTCGGAGAGTCCTTTCAACTTGACTAAGCTGCGATTCCCAAGAGGATCCCTCTTATTCCTTGACTGCTAAGCTTACTCAAGAGTCTTCAGTGTGGCCATGACAAGATCTGCTCAGTGGATTTGGCCAGAACCCTTAACTGGACAAAGAGATTGGATTGGCGACTTTCATATTCTCTCTTTCTACAGAGCCCCACCCCATGAACAATAAACCATAGGCTTAGGAGGAACCCTAAGATGACATCTAGAGCAGCCCCCCCATCATATAACAATAATATAAGTGCCTAGGGCTTCTTAAAAGAAAACGATACCCACATCAACGTAGAGACCGATACTGCATACAGCAGGGAGTCAACTCCATTTAGTTTCCATTGGAGAATTCCAATTGGAAATGCTGTGTAAAATGCGAGCGTGGAGACTGCAATTTTGATGACCCATAACTGGCAGCATAATCTTATGCCTTTTACATACAAGCAAGCCCTGCTGCGTTCAGAAGATTGCCATGTAAGGCTGTGTTAACTTGTGAAGGACAACTGAGGGAAGCCCTGTTTAGGGAAGTTATTAATATTTGATGTTTTATCATGTTTTTAATATTCTGTTGGGAGCCGCCCAGAGTGCCTGGGGAAACCCAGCCAGATGGGCGGGATATTATTATTATTACTACAGTGGTACCTCAGGTTACATATGCTTCAGGTTACAGACGCTTCAGGTTACAGACTCCCCTAACCCAGAAATAGTGCTTCAGGTTAAGAACTTTGCTTCAGGATGAGAACAGAAATTGTGCTCCGGCGGCGCGGCGGCAGTGGGAGGCCCCATTAGCTAAAGTGGTGCTTCAAGTTAAGAACAGTTTCATGTTAAGTATGCGCGATCCAAAAAACATTCGGCAAAAGCTTTGCCAACTTAACACACGCAAACACCCCTCCGCTCTCGGAATAGTTTCCCTGCTGCACCTGCCAAAAGAGGGTAACATCTGAGAATCACACAATTGTAGAGTTGGAAGGGACCGCCCCCCAGGGTCATCTAGTCCAACCTCTTGCAATGCCATTGGTGAAGCAGACTCTAGTCCACGACAGCTAAAAACCTGTTAGGGTAGGGTTACCAGATGTACCTGGTTCTCGGGGACAGTCCCCGGATTTGCAAATCTGTCCCCGGACAAATTCCATCCCTGGATTTCATTAAATGTCCCCGGGAAACTTGGCAGTGGCAGTCTCAGCAGCCTGGAGCCAGGCTTCATTGAAAAAAATCTGGTAACCATAGGCTAACTGGATGCAGGAGAGTTTGGGGGGGGAGGAAAAATGCTCATATTTTTTCGAACGCGCCTGCACGGATTTCTTCCGCCGGATTTAATACATTGCATGGTAATTCCGCCGGATTTAATACATTGCATAGTGGGGTTTGTTTGTTTTTTAAATTAACCAAAGCTCAGTTTTAAAGCAAACTTTGATCTGTGATGTTGACTTTTCTTTCTTATTTCTTTCTCTATTTTAAACAAACAATCTTTATAAATTTTTAATTTTTTTTAAGTGTCCCCGGATTTATTGAAAAAAATATGGTAACTCTATGTTTGGGTCTTTAAAGGTCCCGCAAGACTTTTGTTTCCTCGCTCGTTTTCTTGGCATAGCTGTTAACTTTTCCCTTTTCTTGCGACGAATCCTATTCGGAATAAGGGAATTTCCCTGAAAAAAAGGGAAACGTTGACAGCTATGGTTCTTGGTGCGACTGACTGACCAACCAACCTCCAGAAGTCCTTTCTTTCTGACAGCAAATGTTGGACTCTCCTTCCTTGGCTGGATGGCCACCTGTCACGGATTCTTCAGCTGAGATGCCGTAATAATAATAATAATAATTTATTATTTATACCCTGCCCATCTGGCTGGGTTTCCCCAGCCACTCTGGGTGGCTTCCAACAAAGATTAAAAATACATTAAAATGTCGCACATTAAAACTTCCCTGAACAAGGCTGCCTTCAGATGTCTTCTAAATGTCAGATACCGTATTTTTGGCACCATAACACTCACTTTTTTCCTCCTAGAAAGTAAGGGGAAATGTCTGTGTGTGTTATGGAGCGAATGCCTGTGGGTGGCGGGGGGGGATCTGCTGCAGTCGTGAGCAGAGGATCCATGGTTCCCCTTCCTTCCCTCCTCCGTGGTTACAAAGCATGGATCCACATGGATCCTCAGGATTTTTGCATTGGGCTACTCCAAACTCACTGTCAGATCACATGTCTGTGGCCACAGCATGAACCACAAAAATCATATATCCACTATTTTGTTTCGAATATTTTTTTTCTTGTTTTCCTCCTCTAAAAACTACGTGCGTGTTATGGTCTGGTGCGTGTTATAGAGCGAAAAATACGGTAGTTGTTTATCTCTTTGACATCTGATGGGAAGGCGTTCCACAGGGCGGGCACCACTACCGAAAAGGCCCTCTGCCTGGTTCCCTGTAGCTTTGCTTCTCGCAATGAGGGAACCGCCAGAAGGCCCTCGGCGCTAGATCTCAGTGTCCGGGCTGAACGATGGGGGTGGAGACGCTCCTTCAGGTATATTGGACCGACGCCGTTTAGGGCTTTAAAGGTCAACACCAACACTCTGAATTGTGCTCGGAAACATACCATGCATTGTAGAGGGCTGGACTAGAATTCAGTGTTTCCCAACCTTGGGCCTCCAGATGTTTTTGGCCTACAACTCCCATCATCCCTAGCTAGCAAGACCAGTGGTCAGGTATGATGGGAATTGTAGTTCAAAAACAGCTGGAGGCCCAAGGTTGGGAAACACTGGATGACTCCAGGGTGTCCCGTTCCAACTCTACCACCCTATGGCTCTAGGAAAGGTTCTTGCGAGTCGCCTTGTGAGGAAGAGAAAGAGAGATTTCACCGAAGGGAGCCGAGCCGACTCTGTGGACGCAGACCCACCTGGGTCCCTCAGACGACACGGCGGCGGCGTCGCGGGCCCTTCCGCGCTGAGGCGAACAACGGCACCCAAGCGCCGACGTTCGTAATTCCGCGGGCGCCAAGCGCGCGTGCGCGAAATTGTGACGTAAGCGGGAGGGCGGGGCCAGATGGGCGGAATCGGACGGCCTGCCGCTGAGGGGAAGGAAGCGGCATGCCTCACATTTCTGGTTCGCAGTTGAAGGTGGGTAGTGGGTGGGCGAAACCCGTGCCAAGAAAGCGGGGTATGGACGCCCTCGAGTGTTTTGGGTGAGATCAGAGGGGCTCTTTCTCTACCATCTCCTTCTCTTTTCATTTCTATTTCTAGCTCTATCGTCGTCACGTTAGGCCAGTTCCCCGCATATGGCGTCTTTCGGATGGGAGCCGGAAGCGACGACAGGAAGGAAGAGCTTGACACTTACCCTCTTTCCTCTCTCCTTGCCAGAACTGCGCGTGCGCCCTAAGGCCGCGGGACGCGGGGCTTTGCCGTTGGGAGAGGCAAAAAAAGAAAAAGGAAAAAAGAAAGGAAGCATAAAGACGCGCGTCGTCCTCGCTAGCGCAGCGCGGGGCGGTCGCTGATTGGATAGCGCGGGGAGGAGATTCGCCGCTCTCGCGCCCCGGGGCGTCGTGCGCAGGCGCGAAGCCTTTCAACGGTTTCCCGCTGAAGCGCCAGCTGCGTGGTTTCGCTTTCTGTTCCTGAGGTGAGTGGCGAAGAAGGAAAAGGGGGGAATTAGGTCGCCTGCTTTCTTTAATTTTTATGAGTTTCAAGAGGTAAGCCTTAAATTATTATTATTATTATTATTATTATTATTATTAGTGAAATTCATTGGACTCATTTTCTTGCCGCTAAGCGTCTTTACAAAAACAACCCCCCCCAACGTTCAATAAAAAGCAAGGCGAGGGGTTGGGGGGGGGAAGAGACATTAAAAAGGAAACATTATTTGCCTCATTAATAACACAGGGAGCCGGATCCTGAGCAAGTGGCTCCCGAGTACTGTATTGTCAGGCCCAGGGCAGACTAGAAAGAGCGCATAGCTATAACTATGGAAACGGCTTCCGCAAGAGGCTGGGATGTTTTTAAAAAGAGGGTAAGGCCACGACAAAGGAAGGTAGGATACAGTAACGAATGGCGTATGCGGAAATGGCGAAACTTGCCAGAAGAATGAGAAACCGGGAGAACAGAAAGGAATGGAGGTGGTTTATTGAGTATTTACAAAAAAGGAAACAGATTAAGACATGGGCAGGATTATTAGTAAAACCTACAGTGTTTTTTTAATTATATACATAAAAAGGTAAAGGTACCCCTGCCCGTACGGGCCAGTCGTGTCTGACTCTGGGGTTGCGCGCCCATCTCGCTTAAGAGGCCGGGGGCCAGCGCTGTCCGAAGACACTTCCGGGTCACGTGACAAGGTGCATCTGGCGTGCCAGCGCAGCACACGGAAACGCCGTTTACCTTCCCGCTGGTAAGCAGTCCCTATTTATCTACTTGCACCCAGGGGTGCTTTCGAACTGCTAGGTTGGCAGGCGCTGGGACCGAGCAGCGGGAGCGCACCCCGTTGCGGGGATTCGAACCGCCGACATGACGATCGGCAAGTCCTAGGCGCTGAGGTTTTACCCACAGCGTCAGCCGCGTCCCTGCCAATTATATACATACATACAGTGGTGCCCCGCAAGACGAATGCCTCGCAAGACGAAAAACCCGCTAGATGAATGGGTCTTCCGTTTTGGAGGCGCTTCGCAAAACGAATTTCCCTATGGGCTTGCTTCGCAAGACAAAATGTCTTGCGAGTTTTTCCAACTTTTTTTCCCTTTCCCCCCTTTTTCTAAGCCGCTAAGCCACTTATCTGCTTATCCACTAAGCTGCTAAGCCGCTAAAAGCTGCTAAGCTGCTAATAGCACTAATCTGCTAAGCCGTCAATGGGCTTGCTTCGCAAGACGAAAAAACCGCTAGAGGAAGAGAATCGAGGAACGGATTCTTTTCGTCTTGCGAGGCACCACTGTATATAAGAAGAGTTTGGATTTGATATCCCGCCTTTTACTCCCTTTAAGGAGTCTCAAAGCGGCTAACATTCTCCTTTCCCTTCCTCCCCCACAACAAACACTCTGTGAGGTGAGTGGGGCTGAGAGACTTCAGAGAAGTGTGACTGGCCCAAGGTCACCCAGCAGCTGCATGTGGAGGAGCGGAGACGCGAACCCGGTTCCCCAGATTACGAGACTACCGCTCTTAACCACTACACCACACTGTATATAATTAATAGATACACACACACACACACATACACACACACACATGTATATATATACACATAGATGTACGTGTGTGTGTATGCATATATATATATATATATATATACACACACACACATATATATACATATACATGCATATGTATATATATTTGTATATTTTTATGTTTACTGTGTATATGTGTGTGTGTATATATGGTATATCTTAGAATAGACAGATAAAAGAAGTAAGTTAAGACAATTTGAAGTATGCAGGAAAAGACGAAAATAAATGTAAGGAACTGCAGAAAGAGGGGGAAGGGAGTCGAAATTGAAAATGTTACAATTTCAAAAATAATTGTAAAGTATATAAATGGAAAATAAAAATTGATTTATTTTTAAGAAGAGGGTTAGGCAAATTCAGAGGATAAGGTTGCCAGTGTCTATTGGTCATGATGCCTGTGTTCTTCCTGCACTAATCATTAGTCGTCTCCCCCCCCCCCCAAGCATTGTAACCTGATAAGGGCTTGTTTAGGTATAATTAGGAAAATACATGGGTAGTAAACCAGGGGGTGGTAGCTGATGGGTCTCGAACCCTCAGTGAGTTAGGGACTGTTCCTACATGCAAAGACAGGCTCTGGCAGATTGAGTGGATGAGACCAATAGTGGGTCCAGTGGAAAGGCGGTTTCTGTATGTGTTGCAGAGGGACATGAGGGGCAGATGTGTGTTGTCAACCTGGGAAGGTTGGCCATCTAGGAGAAGGAAAACTCATATCCTAAAGCTCTGCTGCCTTTCAGGAGATCTTCAGGAGAAGAAAAGGCATAAGGAGTAAACTACACAAATCCGGAGTGTAGAGTGCATAGTTATTTCTTTCTTTCAACAAAAAATTAACTCATAGCAGCCTTTGCTTGCTCACCCAAAACCAGGATGCAAGGCTCATTTTCTGTTTAGTTGATAAACCCTCACATGGTCAGACTCCTCGAGGCAGCTGAAGTGCTGGCTCATTGGCCCATGTAAGAGAGGTGTTGGGGCATTCATGGACTCTTCCTGTCCATGTTGTTCTGGCTGTAGATATTCAGTATCTAAATATCCTATCTAGATATTCAGTGCAAGGTACTGTACTGCGTATTTCAGTGCCAAGGAAGTTGCCAAAGCCTTAATATGAGAACCATGGAGCGTACATCACAAAAGAAAAAAGTGCAAGAACACATGCCAGGTAAAAAATGATAATTTAAATTATTGGCATTTCCATTATAAAGCATAAATTAAAAAAAACCAAGCAGCCTAATTTTGTGCATATTTACTTAGAAGTAATGTTCAGTTACTCCCATATGGCAATCAAAGGAAAATTCCTTTGGTTTAAAGCTGGAAAGTGCAGGCTTATGAAATCTGCTTTTTTATTATTTGTTAATTGCATTTATATTTCACCTTTTTCTCCAAGGAGCACAAGGTGGCATACATGGTTCTTTTCATTTAACCCCCACAAAATGTAGAGGGAGGTTAGGCTAACAGGCATATACTCTTAACAGAATAAAACTTAACAACTACAGTAAAGCCTCTCCTCCTCCAAGAGGGGAGGTGTTGTGGGCGGGACGCGATTTCTGCGTCACGCAGGGGGCGTTACGCCCCCTGCCCCACTCACCTGGCTGGCACACCATGCCCACAGGTAAGCGCCCAACCGGGCAGCTTGGAGGGGGCGTGGTTTGCAGTTTAACTTACTGCTGTGCCAGCCATTCCGCCTCATTTTCCGCCTTCTCGTTGCGAGTCAGCTAGGAGTCATTGCAGGGAAGAGCTCAGCCACGAGGTTTGGAGTTGTGTGTGTGTGTGGAGGCTTCTTGGTTCCTGGCTTGCCTTTTAAATTTAGGAGGCTTGTGTGCGCTCATTGCTTTACTGCTTTTAAAAACCCAGGCATCCAGGTTCGCTATCTGCGTTAGTTTTCGCAAGCTGCCTTGCTGTGTCCTCTTTTCCATATAAAAACTTACATTTAACCTTCTATTTCCCCCCACTCCTGGCATGTGGGCTCTCCAGTTTGTCTGTTACCTTTCTTAAGCTGCAGCTTGTTCCCTTGCCCAGCACGTGGTCTCTCCGCCCCCAGCGAGGTCTGAGTGTGAGTGTGGCTCCGTCTTTCTTTCTCTCTCTCTCTCCTCTTTGCTGCACTGTGCGTTTTCTCTCCCCGTGCGTTTTTCCTTCCCCTGCCTCTGCCTTGGTGGTTGTGCGTTTTATTTTAATTTTTGGCCAGGGTGCTTGTGCGTTTTCCCCTCTATTGCCCTTGCCCGTCTGATTGCGTGGCTGGTCTGGGTGACTGAGTGGGTTTGCCTTACATTTTAATTTGTTGGCCAGGGTGCTTCTACGTTGAATACTATAAAATAAGGAAACATTTATTATATAGTTTCATTAACTTTCCCTCCACTTCCCCAACATTACAGCGCCAGAAATTTGCCAGATTTCTGATGAAATATTTCCAAAATAATTTCTGTAAGCACAGAGGCCAATATGTCAAAGAGAAAAGAGAGAAGCTTTTCAGCATCATCATCTGAAAAAAGACCTAGGCAAGCCACATTTGATTCTGATGATGACCCTAACGAAGAGGAGTTGTCACAGCTACAGAGTGACAGCGGTTACTACTCACAGCCGGTAAGCAATTTGTCCCACAATGTGGTTTTATATTATGCCTGAGAGAAAAATGAAACTATTGATGATCAGACAAGCACGGGGGGTGGGGTGGGGACGGGACATGTAAGTTAAGCACCTGTGCTAGGAGAAGGTAAGTACTATCTACTGATAGTAAGTACTAAAGCTGGAATAGGGGATTGCATGCTTGGAGCCAGATTTCTACATCTCCTTAATTACCGCTTATTGTCAGCTTTTGTTATAGCCATTTCCAGGGGTCTTTTAAGTTTCCATTAACTTGAGGGCCTGCTTTAAAAGTTGAACTCTCACCTGTCTGCGACAGAAGTTGGTGGAACTTAGGCATGGGTAGAAAAGTTTGAGGAGGAGGCTATGCCAGCCAACCCTCTCCCTTTTTTATCTTACAGATTTAAACTTTCATACCGAATAAGCCCAGTAAACAAAAAACAGATAATGAAAGGTTAGAAGCAAGGGTGTGGGTACTATGGCACAGTGTATGTATGACTACCTGCTTGCAGGGTGCAAGTTGAGTATGCTCTGTGCAATGAACTCTTCAAAACCATTAAGAATGATGCCTTATGCTGAGTCTGGTCATTGGTCAGTCTTTGCACCCCAGAGCATCTGTAAGGAAGGAGGTAGTTTTTCAAGTACAGTAGTACATATGCTTCAGGTTACATACGCTTCAGGTTACAGACTCCACTAACCCAGAAATAGTACCCTGGGTTAAGAACTTTGCTTCAGGTTGAGAACAGAAATCGTGCAGCAGCGGCAGCAGGAGGCCCCATTAGCTAAAGTGGTGCTTCAGGTTAAGTACAGTTTCAGGTTAAGAACAGACCTCCAGTACTTAACCTGAGGTACCACTGTATTGTATATGGAACACCAGATATTATGGTAAGTGTGGCATGAATGAAACTGCCTTGCACGTGACAAAAATGCACAGGAGTTCATTATTACCTGCTCACTCAGCTTCCTTACCCCTGCGCCTAAAGTGGATACTTTCAGGCAAAATATCTCTTTATATTTCGTTAGTTGCACTTGGACTTTACCATTGCTCTCACGTTTTTTAGGGAGACTCATTGGACACAGTTTGTGATCTGCTATATAGGCTACTACTTTAATTGTGTGGGGAAATGGCAAATGAGAGCTGAATGTTCTGCTAGTAAGGATTATTCAGACACCCCTTGGTATTGTTAAAAATATGCAAGCATTGTGATGATCTGTGACTTTCTGTTTGTGTACAAAAGATGGGTGATCAGTTTTAAACATCTTTGTAATGTATCTGTAGGTGTCAGGAGAAGTTGGAATAATTGAAACTATCCAGCTGAAGAATTTCATGTGCCATTCAATGCTGGGCCCCTTCAAATTTGGACCCAATGTCAATTTTATAGTTGGAAATAATGGAAGTAAGTTTTTATTTATTATTTTAAATCATATGGAAAATTATAATATTGGCATTTCTTCCATTCTGCAGCATATTTCTTATTTATCAATTTCTAATATACCAGTTTTTCTGAACAAAAAGCAGAACACTAATAAAATACATATAAAAGATTACAAACAATAAAGAAGCAAATTTAGTACCTCTCAAACAATAACTAAGATACATATGAGAGAAGGAACAGCAGAAGATTATGGGGAAGGGGGAAAAGAAAACCCCCAAATCAAAAAGAGAAAGCCTCTCTTATGAGTGGTCATTATTCTTATAGGTATTTAAGCGTTTCTTTGGAACACAGAAACTGTGTTTTATCAGGTCAGACTTGACTGTCATGTCCAGTGTTGTACATTGTAGCTGACAGTAGCTCTCTAGTCTCAGGCATGCTCTTTCACATCATTGCCTATCAGAAACTATATTGCATTACTTGGACTTTTTGCCCTACTGTTCATATTTTTCCTCTCTCCCTACAAATAAGTTTGAGCCTGTATCAGAAGAGGGCAAAACAATCAGTTAGGCTCTTTTCCACAAAAGCTTATAACCAAATGAATTTCACTAATGAAATTTATCTTATTATTTTGCAGTTATTTCTATTGAATCATTGAACAGAATAAGAATCCTCTATTTTCTAACTTTACCTTGCTCATTTTGCAGTGAATATGTTGACACACTGAGTTATCATCAAAGCCCACTTTGTGACTGTCAAAAAAAGCATTAGCAGTATGTACTCATGCTCCTCAGTTGAGCTTTTCCAGTTGGTTCAGGGCCTCCTGACCCACGAGATGTGAAAGAACCATCAATGGCTTGCTGCGATATATTTGTGTAACACTTAAGAGAATGCTAGTTACAAAATTCTTGTATTTATTTCATAAAATGTATGGGCCACTTTTGTAAAAAATAGAAATTAAGCTATATGATGCAATTAATACCAATACATTATTAAAGTGTACATTAAAAACCCAGTAATGCAGCAGCAAATATGAAACAAATGAATATTGAAGCTATAGCTGACCTAGTCTCTCATGAGAAAAAGTGTCATTGAGTTATTTCTACCCAAGAGTGTTTTTATGTTATGTAATCACATGCTTTATAACCCAGTAGCTTCTTTAGGAATGGTCTTTTTTAAAAAGAAAAATAAGGGGAGGGGAGGAATGGTCTTTTAAAAAAAGAAAAGAATAAGAGACATTTTTTGCTGCCTTAAAAATAGCTTGCCAACTATTAAGAGCTTAATAAATGTTGCTTCATTCAGGTGGGAAGAGTGCTGTGTTAACGGCCCTTATGGTTGGTCTTGGAGGAAAAGCTACAGTGACAAATCGAGGAACATCTTTGAAAGTATTTGTGAAAGATGGACAGAGGTAAGTCAAAATTCAGTATTAAGGCAGAACGAGTAAGAACAGTACCAGGAATGGAGGGAAGAATTTCCTGTTCCTCCAGAAATACTCTGCAATGTTTGAGGCCAGTGTCAGGTGATGAGATCTCTGTAAGAGTAATACATATTAGCTAGCTACCTACACCAACCATTTGTGGTGTCAGCAATCTTTGAGGCCAGTGTCAGCCATTGTTAGTTCCCAGGAGAGGTTAATCGTAAGTCTGTACAACTCCTCCAGTCCATCTTGTAATTGTTGCAGTCTGCAGATGTTACGGCTTGAGTGTTAAGTTATGCCTTTTTTCTTACCCTGCCTCCTGGTCTAGAAACATTGGGCACTGTTTACTGATATTTGTGCTCATTTTTACAAAGGTGTTGCGTACTGTGGATTAAAAATAATATCTTCCTTGGCATAAGGCTTAGAGTACTTATTTATTATTTCATAAAATACACTGCATAGAATCATAGAATCATAGAGTTGGAAGAGACCACAAGGGCCATCGAGTCCAACCCCCTGCCAAGCAGGAAACACCATCAGAGCACTCCTGACATATGGTTGTCAAGCCTCTGCTTAAAGACCTCCAAAGAAGGAGACTCCACCACACTCCTTGGCAGCAAATTCCACTGTCGAACAGCTCTTACTGCATGATTGTAAAAGAAGCTCAAAGTGGTTTACAAAAAAGATAAAACAATAAAATCAAGAAAAATGCACAGCCATGCTTTTAAACATACAAAAAGTTAAAATACTAAAACAGATTAAAATCTCCTCAACTTCTAAGCTCCTGGGTAGGCTTGTCTAAACAAGAATGTTTGTAGCAGGCACCAGAAAGAGTACAGTGAAGGTGCCTGCTTGATCTCAAGAGGCAGGGAGTTCCAAAGTACAGGTGCTGCCACACTTTACAGCTGCGGAATGGGTCTAATGTGGCACCTGTAGTATTGCCAATTCTGCCGATTGAAGCAGTCTAGTGGGCACATGTTGGGTAAGGCAATCTCATAGGTGACCTGGTTGCAAGTTGTTAAGGGCTTTATATGCTACTGGCAACACCTTGAACTTGGTTAAAAAGATAATTTCTTGAATTTACATGTTAATTAAAATCAGCTCATTTTTTGTCTTCAGTTCTGCAGATGTTTCAATAACGCTGCGAAACCGAGGTGAAGACGCGTTTAAACCACAGCAGTATGGTGACTCTATCACCATCAGTCAACGCATAAACTTGGAAGGACATCGTAATTACAAACTGAAAAGCAGCACAGGTACTTTTAATTTTTATGAAGTATTCAAAGAAGCTCTATTTTTAGAAGAAACGTGAGGTGAGCTGCCTTCTTTCTTAAATACAGTAAGCCCATAGCTTGTGTGCATTTAACTTGTATGCATTCAGGCTTACCTGCATGGCATTTTTTTGAACAAAATGAAAAAGGGGGTGGGGTTTTGGGAAAAATGAAGTTGACAATCCTACCTGACATTGAACCTATTGACTGCAATTTTAGGCACGATCCCTGGAATGTAACCCCCACATAAGTTGTGAGCCTCCTGTATCCTCTTGTAAATGTTGGTATAACATGAGCATGCAGATACCTTGTACCGCTCAATATTTTTTTTGTTGGACTGCTTTGGCTTGCTTCGGCATTAGCAAGAGTAATGATAGGATTGTGTCTGCATTATACTGGTGTCTACCACGACGTTGTAGGCATAGTAATAAGTCAGAAGGATTGGCCTGGTTTTTCACTCCTCAGGCTTCCCTGTCAATGTTACTAGTCCATCTGCATGCCCCAGCCTGATCATTAGTATTACATCAGTTTTAATCTAAATTGTACATAGGGAAGCTCAAACAATTTCTTAAAGGGGCACACTAGGAAAACTCAGGATTGTTTCTCTTCTTTTTGTCAGATTGTCATCCTTGGTGCGAGTCGTCTTCTCTATTCTTTCCCCTATCGTGCACTTTTGCTGTTGTTTAAATAAAAAAGGCCTTTCAATTTTGTTCCTTCAAGTCACCTTCTGTCTCCCACTTACGTTTTCTTGCTTTGCATGTCTCCCTCTGGTGCCATGCCCTACCCCCCTTTGTTATGACTTCACAGAGGAAGGGGAAAGTGTAGAAATCAACTGCCTTGTTAACATAAACAAGTGATAACATAATAGGAGAAAGCCTTGGCAGTAGCTGCAGAGCAAGCTCCTCTGGCCCCTCCTTTGCTTTTACAGTACAAGTTCATAAAAAAGCAACAGTGCTTTCCACGGTACATTAGTTGTCCTGGCTGGAGCCACAGCCAGAGAGTTGATTTGCCCCCCAACCTCAGTGGTATAATTTAATTGGTGTTACGTAGTAATTTTAAAAATCTGATTATGGTTTATTCTCACTTTTATATTCAGGTGCCATAATTTCATCCAAGAAGGAAGAATTAACTGCCATCCTAGATCACTTTAATATCCAGGTAAGTCTAAATTTGATTACTTCTACATATACACCTAATAGATGATTTTAAAAAATTGTTTTGATGCTCTTTGCTTAAGGGTGTGTAGCCAGTTACTGCAGCTTATGATTCCTCCCCTCGTTGAATTGAAGCCCCTATGCTCAAACTCTTATAGCAACTTTTCGTGCGTCACGAGAAACTGGTTTTGGGTGGTAGTGACTGAGTGTATTGTCAAAAGGTTCTTCTGGGCATACTGTTTGCAGTGTAGTTCTCTGATTGTGGCCAATCGTTATGTGGAAGTTGCATTTGCATTTTAAAAACAAACGTGCCTGTTAAAGCTCTTCTGACATCCTGTTTCTGTGAGCTGTTTGTGACTTCTCAAATTCTTAAAATAGTAAAGGTGCCGTAAAGGAAAATCTTCATGAACTTTTATGTAGTTAATTGAAAGCCGTTATGCTTGAGATACTGTTACAACCATAATAATAATTTATCTTGTCTTGCAATGGATGCTGAAGAGAATTTCTGAATTTCAAGTGACTGCTTACTTAAATATTGACTACTTGCCAAAGATAAACAAAATAGTAAGTGACTTTTGTTGTTGCAGGTGGATAATCCTGTATCTATACTCACTCAGGAAATGAGCAAACAGTTCTTGCAATCTAAAAATGAAGGTGACAAATACAAGGTAAACAAAACTACCACATGATGTTGTCAGTAATCCATCGGGGTAGTACCTCTGGTGGGGGACATGTTGTGCTTCTTCTGGGGTAGTTTGTCCACCTTTGGTCCCCACTCTCCTAGAAGCTGTCAGTATGCCCAGCTGGTTCCAAACATATTGTTCTGTTTTCCTTTGGACCACATCAGCACAGCCGAGGGAGGGGGGCCTTGTCTGGGCAGCCCAGGACCTCCATTCGCACTGCCTAGGCTTGTGCCCCAAGGAGGTCACTTCAGTGCTGCTAATGACTTCACCCTTGGAAGCACACTCCATTGTCTCTTGAGACAAACAGATACCAACAAATCAATTGGACATGACTCTTCCTTGTTTTGAGAAGCACAGCACACCACTCTAAGGAATGGAAAGTCCATGTGTGCTCCTCTTATTCAGATCTTGAGCAGCTTGAAGGGCTTGATGAGTATATTGGAAGCATGCACAAAATTTACATTCAGTGGATAGCCATAGTGCTGCTTCTTTATGTTCTTATCGTGCACATGTTCAGTGAGGTGGGTGGAGCGGGTAACTAGGGTTTTATGAAATCTGTAAGTATAAATGGACTGCATTCATAATTCTTAGTCTTTTAGAAAGTCAGTTATAGAACATGAACTTGTGTTTTCTTGCATTAGTTCTTTATGAAGGCAACACAGTTGGAGCAGATGAAAGAAGATTATGCATACATTATGGAAACCAAAGCAAGAACTCATGATCAGATTGAACAAGGAGCAAAGGTATTATAAACAGTAATGTTATGTTTCCCAGGCCCACATACTGGACTGTGAAACTCCACCTCCCCCAGCCTTTCATATTGGTTCTAGGTTCACTGAGAAGTGCTAAAATAAGCCCAGTAGCCCTACAAAAAGAAGGGACATGGGTGGTGCTGTGGTCTAAACCATTGAGCCTCTTGGGCAAGCCGATCAGAAGGTAGGCGGTCCGAATCCCCGTGACAGGGTGAGCTTCCGTTGCTCAGTCCCAGCTCCTGCCAACCCAGCAGTTCAAAAGCATGCCAAAAAAAAGGTGCAAGTAGATAAATGGGTACTGCTCCGGCGGGAAGGTAAATGGCGTTTCCGTGCACTGCTCTGGTTTCGGTGTTCTGTTGCGCCAGAAGCAGCTTAGTCATCCTGGCCACATAACCCGGAAAAACTGTCTGCAGACAAACGCTGGCTCCCTCAGCTTGTAAAGCGAGATGAGCGTCGCAACCCTAGAATCATCTGCAACTGGGCTTAACTGTCAGGGGTCCTTTATCTTTACCTTTTAGTCCTACAAAATAAATTCCTAACACTGATTTATGCTTCATGAAGCACCATAGTCACTTTTTAAAAATATATACTATTTTGTTAAAGATTTGTGCAAACAAGCAAAAGCAATTACAACAGAATCTCATACAAATGATTTAGTAAAAACACAACTGCAACTTAAAGAAACAATGCACAGATGCAGTAAAACATTTAGTAACATACATAATCTGATACTGAGCTTCCTAGACAGCTCCTCTGGGTTTCTTCTGTCCCCAGTAAACACTAAGAAATGGTCCTAGTATCTGTACTGCTGTCATCTCCAACAACATTTTGTGTCTTTCCTTAGTATCTTGAAGAACTTCGGAAGCGTTATTTGGAGAAGAAGGATCGTTACAAAAGTATTGCTTTTGTGAGTGAAATGCAGAATGAACTGAAGAAGTTACAGCACCAAATAGCTTGGGCAATGGTAATTTGTTGTTTCAGTACCTATATATGGGTTTAAATTGTGTGATATTTATTGTGTGATGCTTACATTAATCTTACATTTTAGGTGAGAGACACTGAAAATGAAGTTGAAACACTCAGAGATGATATTGGTGCTCTAGAAGCAAGAACTGGAAAATTTGTTGAGAAAGTGAAAGAATGGCAGGTATATATGCATTTATTGTAAATACTGACTTGAATTGCTTTGATTCTCTTGTTCAAGTGAAGCATTGTTTTTGTTTCTTTAATGACTTGGTGAGACTAACACAGCCAGTTTTAAAATCTTACCTGTACACTTTTAAAAATAGGTTAGTGTGACTGGTGTCTTCTGAGACTGCATCACAAAATGTCAGATCTGTTAAGCAGTCTGCTTTATTGTCACCTCTCATCAAAGCCTTAGCCTTCATGCAAGGATCACAAGAAGAAAGAACAGATGCTTTTGTACAGGTCCACATGAATGCCCTTGCATGAGCTATTTGGCCATCTAATTAAATGTGTGCTACTTGTGAGCTTTCTCATATAAGTAAATTGCATTTAAAAGACTAGAGAAGCAAATATCTCAGTTTTGAGTTACTTTGAGTTACGTATCAGCTTTGATCGGCTTTGTATATAATCTAATAAATGATCAACAAATATTTTGTAGAAAATAATTCAGTGTTCCTATTACTGCCCTGTAATATTTGGCATTGGAGCTGATTTTTTTGTTTACATGTGTCCTTTAATGAAGCCAAGTTGAGACAACCATTTGGTCAAGAGTGGATACCACGGCTAGGCCAAAGCCATTGATAGGTCTACCCAAACCACCTCTGGTTGGCTGCCATCCCTGGCCAGAACTGCTGCTTAGTTGATCAGAAGAGGGCAAGAACATCTTCCTGGTATTTTTGCCAGGGGCTTCATCTTGCCCAAGGGGGCTGGGATGGATACCCTGGCCCTCCTTTGTGTCAGAAGAGGACTCCAAGATTGAAGTATTCACAGTGCTAGGCTGCCCATCAGTTTGTACTAGGCTCAGCTGTAAGGTTCCCAGTTAAAACCAGAGGCCTGACATTATGTTAATGAAATTCAGAATGAAGTGTTGTCTGGAAAGTAAAAGGTGATCATACTTCATCTGCAAACTGCTGACCCTTTCTCCCGTTCCAAGTCATGGCTGATTTGTCTCAACTTCCTTTAGATCGGACTCTGCACATTCACCTAATTTCCCTGGTATGAGATTTCTGATTGTTTTGTCTTTTCAGACTAAGGTAAAAGATGCAGAAGGAAAACACAGAACTATGCAAGACAAGCTAGAGAAGATAACGGAAGAAGCTCAGGCATTAGAACCATCATGTGCTGCTTTGAAAGCAGACGTTCTGTCTAAAAGAAGAGCAAAGAATGATGCAGAGGTTTGTGGATGTAAAGTTCAGACTTAGAAGTTCTGTAAGAATTTGCCACACACTAATGGTCTAGGCATACTTTAGTATTTTGTGCAGATCTGCACTGAAATCAGACACACAGATTCTTTTATCAGCAGAGTTGAGTGTCTTGAATTGTAAAAGGCATGAAAGCAGAGTAATGGGTCAAATGAGTATAATTTCAAAAAAGGCAGAAGAAATAACAGATTGAAGTTGCTCTTCAGCTATAATATTTTTGTCAATCTCTGCTGTAAGTTTGTTCCACTCAGTTGTTCACCAGAGTTTTGCTTTCCTTGTTTAAGGCAGCATATAACCGGTCTCAAAATGAATTGAAACGCTTGGTGAAAGACCATGAACAGCTTTGCAAAAAAATTGAGGAACTGAAGACCAGGTAATGTTTCATTTTCTAAATATGTTGTATCAAAAAGAGAAGTGAGTAAACTGGCATTTTGTTACCCAAAACCACAATATATACATATTTCTCTGTAAGAAACATGTAATGACAAACAAGAAGTTGAAACATCTCTATGTTAACGATAATTTCCTAAAAGTTCACTTTATGTTTAAATAAGACTGACCAAGTTGAAAACAGAGAATTGAAATTTATTGTAATCACCCTTTTTTATCTCTTGAGTATATATCAGCTTATTAAACTTAATTATATTAAGTTTATTAAACTACTTATTAAACTCCGCTAAAACTGTGCTCTGGTTATCTCACACTTTGACTACTCCAGTCTTCTATCTGGCTGTCTTCTCTTCTATTTTAGAAACTTCACTGCAAAATCATTAATGTCCTTCTTCAGATAATTATTTTTTGTCAGAAGCCTTATTGCCACTTCTGCGTCATGCAGAAACTCCTCCTTAAATGCTTTTTGCATCCTTGCTTCATTAAAGAAAAAAGAAAACCCTTATGAGGACCCCCTCACTTAACTTTTTTATGAATTAAAAAGTTGGAGATGCTAGCTTTTCTTTTTAGAAGTGCCACAATCACTTGACCATTTTGGTTTTCATTTTCTGGATTTAAAATACCTTTTTTGATATTGAGTAACTAGTACTTTAGCATTATTCCAAATGCTGCAACACTATATGTATAATGGTACTATGATTTGTCAATTGGACAAATCTCCCAGAGAAGCCATTTATTATTATTATTATTATTATTATTATTATTATTATTATTATTATTATTATTATTCATATTATTCATATTATTATTATTTTACAACTGCTACTGGACTAGCCACCAGAACCACAAGTTCTCAGTTGCTCAGATCCATCAGCATAGATGTGAAGCTAGGGTCCCCCCCCCCCAACAGCACCTTACTTTTATTTACACAGTCTCATTTGCTATTTTGTTGCCCATTCAGTCACTTTGGAAATACCCTTTTGGAGCCCTTTGCTGCTTGGGTTGTAAAGATCTTTAAAAATTGGTTACTCCACTGGAATCTAGATAAATGTATAAGCATCTTAAATAGCACTGATCTCTAATAAAGATCAGTGTGGGGCTAGCTGCTTACTTCCCTCCTTTGTGATAATTTTCTGTCTCCCCCTCCTTTCTTCTACTTGTTCATCGCTTGCTGATGCATAAGAGGATGTGTCATTTTGTATGACAGCTAAGTGTACTCTGAAACCTTTGGTGGTAGACTTTATCAAATATAAATCTGCCCACTTTATCCTCCTTGCCCTGTTTCCTCTCTCTGTTTTCCCCATTTTCTATTTAGAGTGTATATTCCTTGCAGGCAGAAAGATGCAAAGAGTGATGTATAAATAATAATTATAAAATTAATCTACCTGCTTTGCTAAAAGCAGGTAGAAAAGTACATGCTGCTGCCTTTTGTTCAGAATGGTAAATAACATAAGTCTCTGTGGGATTAAAAAAAATTATAAATGCAGCCTTAGAATCTGTATTCGTGTTTATTTTAAAATGCAAGTGTGAAACTGTGGCTAGCCAGTTTTGATTAAACTCAAATGCTGCATGCATAAAAGCTGCCCCAAAGGAAAGGTGTATGTCACAAAAGTATTCCTCCAGAGCAGCTCTTTAATATAATACTGTTTGGTTTGCATGATGTTGCAGTGCTGAACAAATTTCGGAGCCTGAAACGTTGGAAAACCAAGCAAGAATTGAACGAGCAGCTAAGGAAGAGCAGTTAAGGACACTTCTTGATCAAGAAGAATCAAATGATAACCAAATAAAGCAGTTTCAAGAGGCTATAAAAACATACAAGGAAGAGGCTGCGAGGCTTAAGTAAGTTTATGAGATGTAACTGTGGTTATTACTTGATTTGTGTTTTGTGCTATAAGTTGGGCTTCTGAGCATTTATTTTTCTTGCTCTGTGGACCACAGCTAGCACCTTCATTCAGCGCTCTCCTGCCGGGCATATTTGTCTGAGGAGAAGCATGTATGTTCAACTCTTTCTTGGTTAGTTTTGGGAAGGGACAAGGGATCATTTCAGTTTCAGTTCCCTGTTGTTTTTCTTCAAGGGGTAGAGGCAATTGCCTTTTTGGTAAAGACATCTGACACCCCACTTTGCAAACAAACACATCTTTTTTAAAACAAATGAAAAACAACAGAAACAGTTATTTTATAAGCTTCCTCTGGAGAAGGGCACCCAAGGTACCAATTTGGAGAATGTGTTATTAAATACAAATGGCTTGCAGTTTTGCAAACATCTTCCTGATGATTAGGTGGAATCTTTCTTGTAAATTGAAGCCATTGGTTTGGGACCTACTGTCAAGAGCAGGAGAAAACAAGCTTTCTCCATCTTCCATGTGACAGCCCTTTTAGATATTTGAAGATGGCTATTTCCTCTCAGTTGCTTCTTTTTCAGGCTAAACATACAGAAATGAAGCTCCCTTATTTTGGTCATTGGATGTGGCATGTTGTTTACTTAATCTTGTTACAGTGAAACCTTGGTTCTCGAACTTAATCCGTTCTGGGAGTCCATTTGACTCCCAAAACTGTTCAAAAACTAAGGCACGGCTTCCAATTGGCTGCAGGAGCTTCCTGCACTCAAACGGAAGCTGCGTTGGACATTCAGCTTCCGAAAAACGTTCGCAAACACTTACTTCCGGTTTTGCAGCTTTCAGAAGCCGATTTGTTTGACAACAAATCGAAGCCATTCGGGAAGGTATGACTGTATATTAATAGTATTCAAATGTGCTTGTTTGTATGTTCTACTTTTGTAGAACTTTTGTTACTATGAAATTGTTTTTGTAGTGTTTGTTTGAAATACAACCCTGTTTCTTTGTTACAAGTCACTTTGAGCTTGTTTTTGTGTGTGTGGAAAGGTGGCATACAAATAAAGGGAATCAATGATTGACTTGGAAGCCCTGCTAAAGCAATTGTACCTTATAAGCAATCAGGTGGTGTGCAAAAGGCTACCTATTTTTATAAAATGGACTAGGCCTTAATAATAATGCATGATATTTCAGTAGCTTCTTTGTTGTTTTAGGAAAGAAGAATTGGAACTGAAGAAAATATTGGATTCTCAGCAACGACAGCTAAAAGAGTTAAAGGAGAGTAAAACAGATCAACTGAAAAGGTTTGGACACTATATGCCAAAGCTCTGTAAAGCAATTGAAGAGGCTCACCAGCAGGGGCAGTTTAAATACAAACCATTAGGACCCGTAGGTAATTTATAATTCTCCTTGTAAATAATTTTTAAACATTGAAAAGTAGACTATGGATACTGCATCACAATTTTAATGGTTCTCAGATTTGATCCTGAAATAGAAATAGTAAACTTTGTGATTTCTTGATGTACGTCCATGGCTGTGTTCTTCATCCTGGTATTGCTGAATAAGGATGGTGACAGTGGGAGACTCTTAAATTCCTATTCCCCAACTATTTCACAGTCTTAGCTGTGCTTTTATAACGCTCTTCAGATATTTTCATGAATTGCCTGCATACCTC